>NW_027248365.1:0-1316876 GCF_041260155.1 Ptychodera flava
CGTAAACTATTTTAGGTTTTAATGTTTCATATGGCCATTTTTGATATAGTTGTGGATGAATAACTCTCTCCTTGACCAATTGAAATAATCCCGACGAAAAATGGACGATTTTTACGAGAGATATGCCAGGGTCTTCGTTTTGTACATTTGGACTTGAAAAAGGCCCAAAATTAGTAGGTTTTTCTTAAATTACTCCAAAAATATACGTCCAAATTTTGTTTTTGGTACGGAATTGACTTCCTCCCACTATTCGTCACAAAATAAACCAATACCGACAATGAATAGTCCTTAAATACCGGAGATATCAAGGGTCTTCGTTTTGTACTTTTGACTTTGACAGACTCGTATACGGTACTTCCCGCCGGCATTAGTTTAGGATTCGATTTTCAAATAAATGCAACTATTTTAGGTTTTAATGTTTCATATGGCCATTTTGATATAGTTGTGGATGAATAACTCTCTCCTTGACCAATTGAAATAATCCCGACGAAAAATGGACGATTTTTACGAGAGATATGCCAGAGTCTTCGTTTTGTACATTTGGACTTGAAAAACGCCCAAAATTAGTAGGTTTTTCTTAAATTACTCCAAAAATATACGTCCAAATTTTGTTTTTGGCACGGAATTGACTTCCTCCCACTATTCGTCACAAAATAAACCAATACCGACAATGAATAGTCCTTAAATACCGGAGATATCAAGGGTCTTCGTTTTGTACTTTTGACTTTGACAGACTCGTATACGGTACTTGCCGCTGGCATTAGTTTAGGATTCCGATTTTCAAATAAATGCAACTATTTTAGGTTTTAATGTTTCATATGGCCATTTTTGATATAGTTGTGGATGAATAACTCTCTCCTTGACCAAATGAAATAATCCCGACGAAAAATGGACGATTTTTACGAGAGATATGCCAGGGTCTTCGTTTTGTACATTTGGACTTGAAAAAGGCCCAAAATTAGTAGGTTTTTCTTAAATTACTCCAAAAATATACGTCCAAATTTTGTTTTTGGTACGGAATTGACTTCCTCCCACTATTCTTCACAAAATAAACCAATACCGACAATGAAGGGCCCTTAAATACCGGAGATATCAAGGGTCTTCGTTTTGTACTTTTGACGTTGACAGGTACGAAAGCATGATCTAGCGTTGATTACAGATTACGAATCTAAAATTCACTGAATTATATTTGTTTATTTGTTGTGAGGCATTTTTTACTACATTTATAATAATAAATGCATAAATGAATATCGAAGAGTTAAATAAATTATTTATTTATATTAATTAACATACATACATGCATACATACATACATACATACATACATACATACATACATACATACATACATACATACATACATACATACATACATACATACATACATACATACATACATACATACATACATACATACAGACATGCAGACAGATAGAGATAGATGGAGAGGTAGATAGATAGATAGATAGATAGATAGATTATGTATATATATATATATATATATATATATATATATATATATATATATTATATAACAAGCTTAATGCACTTTGAACGTTTGTTTTATTAAAACAAAATGAACTGTCAACTTTACGCTGATCTTATATAGTCCTTTGTAATGGTAAAACATCAAATTTGTAGCGATTCGAACTTCAAGATAACTACTGTATTGTGATCGGTATTATTTTATGAAGGAAAACAATTGCTTAGAACAATTAAAGCGAGGGTCATCGGTTTATGATACTGTTGAAACATTTTTACACAAGGTACATGTGTACATGTTGCTTAATAAGTAATAGCATGGGTAGTACGACAGACCCTAACTTGGTGATGTGCATTTTAATAGCCATCCTGACATCGCCGTATAAGTAACTGTGATTCTCCTTATCGCTTATAACAAATGCCAATTTGATGCGTGTTGAGACTGAGTAAAATAGTACGTTTTACATTGTAGTGCGAAACAATATAACTTTATCTGTGAGATGATTATCTACGTTCAATATTGAAGCTTACAAACACTTGCTTAGTCACTGAACTTCTCATTTGTAGCACTACAACCGTTATGAACGATCGTCCGGGTCTTGCACAGCGCCTGAAACATTTAGCACCAAAACAAGTGTCTGGATATCAAATTTTGGGTAACCCAACTGTCCCCAAAAAATCGTCAAAAATTTGTCACTTTCAAATTCAGAGCAAATTTTACTAAATTTTATGTAATTTCCGCGTTGTATATCTTGTATGGGGTTTTACACACAAAATAAAATCAAACACGATTGGAACTAATTTGGGATAATTGGATGGTAAAGTAATGTCTATTTGATCTGTAAATGTAAGCTCATCTACTTTTTAGCTACGCTGTCAGCGACGCGGAGTTTATCAAATAGGTGATTTTCCGTCGTCGTCCGTCATCCGTCAACAATTGCCTTCTCCTCGGAAACCGCAAGTCCGATTGCTTTGAAATTTTACATGCAGTTCACTTGGGGTTACTTCACTTAAGTTTGTTCAAATCGTAGTGAAATTTGCGTATTTGCATTTTAGGGGCATTTTTTCCAGTTTTTGGTAAAACAATCTTCTTCTCTGAAACCACTTGTCCGATTGCTTTTCAATTTAATATGCAGTTTACTTAGGGTGACTCCAGTCAGATTTGTTCAAATCGTGGTGAAATTTGCATATTTGTATTTTAAGGCAATTTTTGTCGTTTTTGTTAAAAAAATATTTAAAAACTTCTTCTTCAAAACTACCTGTCAGTTAGCTTTGCTTTTCCCTACGGATGATCTACTTCAGATTTGTTCAAATTGTGCAGAAATATTCAAATTTGCATTTTAAGGCAATTTTGCCATTTTAGGTAAAAAATTGTGTTTCTCAAAAAGTACTGGTTTGATAGCTTTGAAATTTGGTATAGAGGTTCCTACAGATCAACTAATTTCTGATGAAATCTGTAATTTTGTATTTTTCGGGCCAATTTTGCCATTTTTGGTCCAAAGATTGTTTCTCAAAAACTGCAAAGATTTGTTTCTCAAAAACTGCAAGTCGATATCTTTGATATTTGGTATACAGTTTCCAAGGGGCTATTGTAATATATGATATATGAAATTATGGTGAAATCTGCAATGTTTATTTTTGGGGCAATCTTTACCATTTTTGGTCAGAAAATTTTATTCTCAAAAAACTACTCGTCAGATAGCTTTGGTTGACATGTTCCTAGGGATGATCTGATGAGATATATTTAAATTATGATGAAATTGTGTATTTTTGCAGCTATTTTAGCCACTTTTTTCCGGCTACTGAATTTAGCTATCAAAGATTTCCACCTTCTTCATCAACATGTGTCAAAAATAGTTATTCTCTACATAAACACAGCGTAGCTATATCTTCCGTTAGGTCGCTTGTCTTTTTAAGTGACAAATGCATTTGTTTTTATGAGTAATTTGTAATATTGCATCATTCCGCTATAGGGCACGTACAATTTTTGAGAAATTTGAAAAATATGAAAATCCAATTATCTCAAATTAGTTCCAATCGTGTTATCAACAAAAACAATCGTCGTCCTACCTAACCAAATTCTCGGAGACATGTTACAAGAAACACACAGTTGTTTAGGTCACGTACTTGGCAATAACAATACAAAAACGAATTTGTGTAACCACTCAAGCCATTTCAATATATCCACAATACCATGTTAAAGTAAACATTAGTCAATTTTGATGCATGAAACAAATTCCAGTACGACCATTCGATTTATCCACTATGTGCTACTTAAAGAGAAATAATTAGTGCTAGCTGTCAACAGTCAGATGGCCGAACTTTTTTTATGAAATTACTCAAGGTTATCTATTTATTACAAAGTCTATATACTACATGTATGCAGCAATTTCTTTCGGAAAATTAATTTGTATCATAGTTAAAAAATTATACTTTATAAAATTATGGCATCGAAGTTTACAGTAATACAACTAAGGTATATTTTAATCGCGGAACAATACATTATATGTTCAAACAAGAAGAAAATGTCAGGCCACGTGCTTCTGGCAATCCCTTAAATCATGAAATATGAACTTAATACACTGACACGACGTCTTATTTTGGGGTAAACCACGATATTCACTCACTAAATCAATCAATTAAATAATCGATTTTTGCGACGAAGGCTCCGGCGACATTTACGCAAGCAGATTCTCCGAATTTTGGACGACACTAAAATTAAAGTCAGTATAAAGTGAAGCAAAATGAACCACATTTCAACACTCCCCCGGAAGTCAGTTCGCTACAAAAAACAAAAGAATACGGACACTTTAGACAAATGTGGTGGCTCTGTATCTGGTTTTAGTAGAATGTTTTTACTTCTTTTCTTTTTCTTAGTTCATTTTCGACTTACAACTGAGGGGACATTATTGTTTACGGCCTCTACCATTCAGGTTTAGAATAGAAGGGTAAAGATAAAGGTAAAAACCTTTGTTTATCGTTAGCGGAAAAACAATTTTCATCAATCGGTCATAAAAACAGCGCATGCGGTTCGTATGTTACCGAAAAAAAAAATTAGCCTGTAGCAATATTGTAACACAGCGTTTGACATCGCACTCGTATTTGCAATGTTATATTCAACAAAGAGAACGCCGTTTAAGCAGAAGTGTGCCGAATTGGCGAAACTTCAAAACTAATGTTGTTTTCCTGAAAATCGGCACAATTAATCTTTGGGTGGAAAAGGGCGCGGCATAGGGTAAGTAGGTAGGAAGGTACGAAATTTATTTATATATTTTCTTGTATTTTTTATTTCTATCTCGGCGAAAAGAAAATGAGAAATTTTCAAAAACGTCAATAAGATTTCTCTAAACGCTGTAAGAATCCTCTGACGAATTAGATTTCTCAACTAGTTAATAATATAAACATAAACAAGTAACATTGACAATTAATACACCGTGACGTAACTTTTACGTCTTTGGATTAATTTATGCTTTACTTTACTTTATACTTTATACTTTATTAGTCCAATATAAAAATGGAAATGCGTAATGGCGTATATAAAATAGATAAGAAAAGTTGAAATGGATAAAACACTGACCAATCACAATGTATGTACATAGTTTAAAAAGCACAATCGCTGAAAATACCAAGCACAAAAACTTCAAGTAGAACTGTACAATAAAAAACAATGTCACAATACGGGAACTATGTCCACAGTTAAGTATTTACCTGATGGACGATTGGTTAAGTATTCTCACTACTGAGGGTACAAAAGTATTTCTAAATCTATTTGGTATCTATTTCCAGACCTCATGTTAGTGAAATTATTATTTAGTGGATGAGTCTTGTCGGACAATATAGTTGCAGATTTGCTTTTACAGATTTCATATACAGTCGTCAAAACTGGGCAATGTGCCTATAGTATATTCCTAGCAGCTTTAGTGACACGGTTTATTTGATTGCAATTTAACGAGGTGATACCACCACCACAACAGAAAATGCAAGAGCACATAACAAACTCGATCATGGCTCTGTAAAACATATGCAAACGTTTTCCTGATACATCAAATCTATGCAATTTACGCAGAAAATACATTCTTTGTTGGCATTTATGGATTAACATTTTAATGTGTTCATCCCAGGAGACCGTATTTGTAAGAATCAATCCAACATATTTGTAGGTGTTCACTCTTTCAACCTTTTCACCCTTGATTTTTAACGGGGATGGAATTACTTTGTTTTTCCTGAAGTCGATTAACATTTCTTTTGTTTCCTTTACATTCAAAATCAAGTTATGATTTTAAAAGAAAACAAAAGAAATGTTAATTGATTTCAGGAAAAACAAAGTAATTTGAATGACGAAATGAAATCACGCGTGATTTAAAACTTTTGTCCCAATCTCGCGGGGTTGAGGTCCTTAAATGTTCTGGGTCGGGGGAGTTATCAGAAACACAGAATTTTTTTCATTTGGCTTAATTATTTTCGAAGTTGTTGATTCATTTGGACAACAAGTGAGTTATCGATCCATAAAAAAACCAAATCCCACACATAAAACAGTATGACATAAATGATAACGTCAATTTGAGAATCGCAATCAAAACCAATATTGGTTGCTTACTCTCGTACATTGTATATATATATATACATACATAATCTATCTATCTATCTATCTATCTACCTCTCCATCTATCTCTATCTGTCTGCATGTCTGTATGTATGTATGTATACATGTACGTATGTATGTATGTATGTATGTATGTATGTATGTATGTATGTATGTATGTATGTATGTATGTATGTATGTATGTATGTATGTATGTATGCATGTATGTATGTTAATTATATAAATAAATAATTTATTTAACTCTTCGATATTCATTTATGCATTTATTATTATAAATGTAGTAAAAAATGCCTCACAACAAATAAAACAAATATAATTCAGTGAATTTTAGATTCGTAATCTGTAATCAACGCTAGATCATGCTTTTGTACCTGTCAACGTCAAAAGTACAAAACGAAGACCCTTGATATCTCCGTATTTAAGGGCCCTTCATTGTCGGTATTGATTTATTTTGTGACGAATAGTGGGAGAGGAAGTCAATTCCGTGCCAAAAACAAAATTTGGACGTATATTTTTGGAGTAATTTAAGAAAAACCTACTAATTTTGGGCCTTTTTCAAATCCAAATGTACAAAACGAAGACCCTGGCATATCTCTCGTAAAAATCGTCCATTTTTCGTCGGGATTATTTCAATTGGTCAAGGAGAGAGTTATTCATCCACAACTATATCAAAAATGGCCATATGAAACATTAAAACCTAAAATAGTTGCATTTATTGCATTTATTTGAAAATCGGAATCCTAAACTAATGCCGGCGGCAAGTACCGTATACGAGTCTGTCAAAGTCAAAAGTACAAAACGAAGACCCTTGATATCTCCGGTATTTAAGGACTATTCATTGTCGGTATTGGTTTATTTGTGAAGAATAGTGGGAGGAAGTCAATTCCGTACCAAAAACAAAATTTGGACGTATATTTTTGGAGTAATTTAAGAAAAACCTACTAATTTTGGGCCTTTTTCAAGTCCAAATGTACAAAACGAAGACCCTGGCATATCTCTCGTAAAAATCGTCCATTTTTCGTCGGGATTATTTCAATTGGTCAAGGAGAGAGTTATTCATCCACAACTATATCAAAAATGGCCATATGAAACATTAAAACCTAAAATAGTTGCATTTATTGCATTTATTTGAAAATCGGAATCCTAAACTAATGCCGGCGGCAAGTACCGTATACGAGTCTGTCAAAGTCAAAAGTACAAAACGAAGACCCTTGATATCTCCGGTATTTAAGGACTATTCATTGTCGGTATTGGTTTAATTTGTGAAGAATAGTGGGGAGAAGTCAATTCCGTACCAAAAACAAAATTTGGACGTATATTTTTGGAGTAATTTAAGAAAAACCTACTAATTTTGGGCGCTTTTTCAAGTCAAATGTACAAAACGAAGACCTGGCATATCTCTCGTAAAAATCGTCCATTTTTCGTCGGGATTATTTCAATTGGTCAAGGAGAGAGTTATTCATCCACAACTATAGCAAAAATGGCCATATGAAACATTAAACCTAAACTAGTTATGTTTATTTAAGAATCGGAATCCGAAACGAACGCCAGCGGCTTACCGTATCTGTAAAAGTCAAAAGTACAAAACGAAGACCCTTGATATCTCCGGTATTTAAGGACTATTCATTGTCGGTATTGGTTTATTTTGTGACGAATAGTGGGAGGAAGTCAATTCCGTACCAAAAACAAAATTTGGACGTATATTTTTGGAGTAATTTAAGAAAACCTACTAATTTTGGGCCTTTTTTCAAGTCCAAATGTACAAAACGAAGACCCTGGCATATCTCTCGTAAAATCGTCCATTTTTCGTCGGGATTATTTCAATTGGTCAAGGAGAGAGTTATTCATCCACAACTATATCAAAAATGGCCATATGAAACATTAAAACCTAAAATAGTTACGTTTATTTGAGAATCGGAATCACAAACGAATGCCATCGGCTTACCGTATCTGTCAAAGTCAAAAGTACAAAACGAAGACCCTCGATATCTCCGGTATTTAAGGACTATTTATTGTCGGTATTGGTTTATTTTGTGACGAATAGTGGGAGGAAGTCAATTCCGTACCAAAAACAAAATTTGGACGTATATTTTGGAGTAATTTAAGAAAAACCTACTAATTTTGGGCCTTTTTCAAGTCCAAATGTACAAAACGAAGACCCTGGCATATCTCTCGTAAAAATCGTCCATTTTTCGTCGGGAATTATTTCAATTGGTCAAGGAGAGAGTTATTCATCCACAACTATATCAAAAATGGCCATATGAAACATTAAAACCTAAAATAGTTACGTTTATTTAAGAATCGGAATCCGAACGAACGCCAGCGGCTTACCGTATCTGTCAAAGTCAAAAGTACAAAACGAAGACCCTTGATATCTCCGGTATTTAAGGACTATTCATTGTCGGTATTGGTTTAATTTGTGAAGAATAGTGGGAGGAAGTCAATTCCGTACCAAAAACAAAATTTGGACGTATATTTTTGGAGTAATTTAAGAAAAACCTACTAATTTTGGGCCTTTTTCAAGTCCAAATGTACAAAACGAAGACCCTGGCATATCTCTCGTAAAAATCGTCCATTTTCGTCGGGATTATTTCATTTGGTCAAGGAGAGAGTTATTCATCCACAACTATAGCAAAAATGGCCATATGAAACATTAAAACCTAAAATAGTTACGTTTATTTGAGAATCGGAATCACAAACGAATGCCATCGGCTTACCGTATCTGTCAAAGTCAAAAGTACAAAACGAAGACCCTTGATATCTCCGGTATTTAAGGACTATTCATTGTCGGTATTGGTTTATTTTGTGACGAATAGTGGGAGGAAGTCAATTCCGTACCAAAAACAAAATTTGGACGTATATTTTTGGAGTAATTTAAGAAAAACCTACTAATTTTGGGCCTTTTTCAAGTCCAAATGTACAAAACGAAGACCCTGGCATATCTCTCGTAAAAATCGTCCATTTTTCGTCGGGATTATTTCAATTGGTCAAGGAGAGAGTTATTCATCCACAACTATAGCAAAAATGGCCATATGAAACATTAAAACCTAAAATAGTTGCATTTATTTGAAAATCGGAATCCTAAACTAATGCCAGCGGCAAGTACCGTATACGAGTCTGTCAAAGTCAAAAGTACAAAACGAAGACCCTTGATATCTCCGGTATTTAAGGACTATCATTGTCGGTATTGGTTTATTTTGTGACGAATAGTGGGAGGAAGTCAATTCCGTGCCAAAAACAAAATTTGGACGTATATTTTTGGAGTAATTTAGAAAAACCTACTAATTTTGGGCCTTTTTCAAGTCCAAAATGTACAAAACGAAGACCCTGGCATATCTCTCGTAAAAATCGTCCATTTTTCGTCGGGATTATTTCAATTGGTCAAGGAGAGAGTTATTCATCCACAACTATAGCAAAAATGGCCATATGAAACATTAAAACCTAAACTAGTTATGTTTATTTAAGAATCGGAATCCGAACGAACGCCAGCGGCTTACCGTATCTGTCAAAGTCAAAAGTACAAAACGAAGACCCTTGATATCTCCGGTATTTAAGGACTATTCATTGTCGGTATTGGTTTATTTTGTGACGAATAGTGGGAGGAAGTCAATTCCGTACCAAAAACAAAATTTTGACGTATATTTTTGGAGTAATTTAAGAAAAACCTACTAATTTTGGGCCTTTTTCAAGTCCAAATGTACAAAACGAAGACCCTGGCATATCTCTCGTAAAAATCGTCCATTTTTCGTCGGGATTATTTCATTTCGTCAAGGAGAGAGTTATTCATCCACAACTATAGCAAAAATGGCTATATGAAACATTAAAACTTAAAGTAGTTGCGCCTATTTGAGAATTACAATCCGAAACCAATACTAGCGGCTTGCCGTATCTGTCAAAGTCAAAAGTACAAATCAAAGAACTGTGATATCTCCGGTATTTAAGGGCCATATTTCGCCGTATTTCGGTTGAACTTCGTGTATTGTGTTTGAAATGTTAGCCGCCATCGTTATCAAGTCGCGCAGGCGAGTGTTTCAGTTTGATTCCGATGCGATGGTAATTTGGCGTGTATTATGTCTGAAACAGCGTAATTACTGCGTACTAAATACTATAACGTTCGATCCGTCCTTGCCGGTTAGAGTGCATCGTGCCTTTAATCCAAATTCAGGGGTCTTCGGTCTTCGGTTCTTCCATCTTCGGTCTTTCGTCTTCGATCTTCGGTCTTCGTTTTTGTATACCCCGAGTAAAGTGTTTCAATACATTGTAACTTTGTAGGAAGGAGGGTAAATTGTTTCAACACCTTACAACATTTTATTGTAAGCTCTATTTTTCTGTTGAGGAGGCATCGTGACATGATTTCATGAGAAGAAAAAAAAAATAAGAGCGTGCAAAAACGTCAATATTTTGCCATTTTGTAACCAAGCAGAACAGAGCTATTTATCGGCCGGCCATATCGAAGCGGTACACTCAAAGAACTAGAGAGAGTGGCAGCGCGTACGTACAGTGGCTCATTGAAATTCACTTGTCCGTCGGGCTGGGAGAATGTTGTTTTCACTTGCCCGGACTCAAAATTCACTTGTCACGGGCGTCGGGCGGCGAGAATTTTCGAGCCCTGAACGTACAAACGTATACTATATTGTCAGTAGACGCCTGCAGAGAAGACCACTTTATTGCTGAACCGCCGAGAAACGAAAGTTCTGCACGCAGAGGTTTAATCATCACAGCATGGCTATATCTATAGCTCTGCGTGGCAGGGCGCTGTATGTGTTGCCGGCCTTTTACGGCCGTATAACGCCGGTAACACACCCCAGGGCTCGAAATTAACTTTTTCTCTTGTAGTCCCATTGCATTGCGCTACCATTTTCTGAAGTTGGTAGCCCAGTGACAAGGTCTGGTAGCCCATGCATGAATGAAGATTTTTTTGTGAAGGATATTTTTATTTATATCTAGACAATGAAAGATTTATTTTTCATGATTCTATTCAGGAAGTGAATTTTCTAGTCATTTGACATCAATACCCGTACCCGCAGATCATCATAGCCTTAGGAGAACGGTGACGCCTCAAAGTTTGACAACCTATTCACACATACGCAGAGCTTGTATGCAATTTTTGCAGTGCTGTGGTGGGATCTGGAGGCTGTGTTTACAAACATCAGGGAAGGTGACAAGCTGCTATTGTAATTTTGAAATTTACTGATGCTACACAGGACTGGAGATTCTCATGATTCATTATGATAATTGTACCGCTGTGATTCCCCGGGGAAGGCAAAAATATCCCCCATGTTTAGACAGATTCACAGACTGTTGTAAAATTCTGAAAAACATGTTTATAACACCATTCCTCTCTATCCCCATTTTAAATTAGTTGGAAAATTATGCTTGAGTAAGATTGAGATTATATGTCATGCATATTTATTACCTGACGTCATATGAATTATTTATCGCTACTGAAACCCTGCAAGGTTTACAAGTCTGTGGGGAAAAGCATTCACCCCACTATCTGAGCACCAGCCCACCACCTAGCCTTGCAGTCTGCAGAAGTTTATTCCTTCAATTTATTAATTTTTGATATTTATATGCCCACAGACTTGGAGCAAGTCTACAGAGTGCAAAAATGTAGTCAGTTTTGTATTGGATAAAATTGTTCCTTGTTCTATTGGCAGCCTTGTTATACATGGAGTGCATTTGGGGAAATTCCAAAATTTAATTTCTTGTACATAAATGCCCTTATCACACTTATGTTAACCATATTAATTAATGATTAATGTAATTAATATTTAGAAATAATGGGTGATGCCCTGACCATTATTATTATTTATGGCCAAGGGCAAGCGGAAGTCAAGAATTAACAAGGCTTGGCGAGCATGCTTATTTTGGCTTTCAGTCTTGCCCAAGCGTATAGATAAATGTTAATGGTCGAGGCAGAGTCTTGTATTTTCATGATATTATCAACAAACCCTAGAAAACCATCAAGATTTACAAAAATTTCCCATGTGAAAATGAAGCACACCTAGCAATGGTATACCACGAGATTTTGACCAGTTCACGACATATATGCACGAACGATAGCGAGTGTATATATGGAGTGAACTGGTCAAAATCTCGTGGTATACCGTCGCTAGGTGTGATTTATTGCTATTATATCATAATAGTATATTGAAATTGTGGTGTGGAACGTCAAAAAACGGATTTTTGCTCAAGCTGAGAGCTCGAGCGTGTGCCAGCCGTGGTATATCGCCAATATACCACGGTTCTTTTTGCGTCTCGACCAATCGGATCGCTGTATTTACACCATCAATATACTGGTTTGATATAATATATATTATTGCCTAAATATATGGGTTTATGTGCCCGAGAACAGGTGACAATATGCCTGACGCCAGGAGGGCAAATTGTCTCCTGCTGCGAGGGCACATAAACCCATGTATTCAAGCAACAATATTTATATTACATTCCTCTTCATGGTTACAAATGCTATATGACATTTACAATGTAGTTATATGCAGGACATTTTCAAACAATTTTACCATTATCGACCAACATCAAACGGATTTTAACGAAAGTAAAAAAAAGTGTGTGCATGTATATTTTACATCTATCATTAAGCGTCTACTTAGATATAGAAAACATTGAAGTGCTTCACTGGCCTGGGTCACCATGGAAACCAGTCAGTACATCGTTAACCGACCCACTAACTACCCAGATATTCCTTTTCAAATCAATTCACTGATTTGCACTCACATCAAGGCATGTAATAGCAATGCACGGTCATGCCCACCCTAAAAATTTGGCAAATCTGGAGATTTTTTTAAAAAGTATAATTTGGCCCACAAGTGCTTCATTTTGTTTTTGTAATTGATTATTAGCTCCCATATATGCATATGTATATATGCAAATGGGAGGTATTCTTGTATGGTGGAAAAATTTCGTCTGTATGTATGTATGTATGTACGTATGTATGTATGTATGTATGTATGTATGTATGTATGTATGTATGTATGTATGTATGTATGTATGTATGTATGTATGTCCGTCCACGTCAAAAACTCCAAAACCGTAGCACCTGCTGTCTTAGTATTTGGTGTACAGGTGCACCTAGGGGTGGAGATGTGAATTTGTTCAAATGAACATGTCAGTGCCAAAAATATGCAAATGAGGGGAAAAAAAGGAAAATCCTGCAAATGGCTAAAACTCAGTAAGCATTGGTCAGATTTGGTTGAAACTTGGTATGCAGATTTCTTTAGGTAATTTAAATTATGTGTGCAAAAATTGGGATGAAATTTGCATGTTTGTATTTTTAGGGTATTTTTTCCGTTTTTAGTAAAAAAATCTTGTTCTCTGAAATCACTCGTCTGATTGCTATGAAACTTGATATTCTGTTCCTCAGGATGAACTCAGTCACGCTTGTACAAATTGTATTGATATTGTCATATTTGTAATTTTGGGGCAATTTTCCCAATTTTTGATAATATTTTTTTTTATCCAAAAACTACTGATTTGATAGCTTTGATATTTGGTATACAGGTATCTAAGATTAATCTCAATATAATGTATTGAAGGTATGTTGAAACTGGCAATTTTTTTTTATTTTGGGGGCAATTTTTGCCTTTTTGGTCAAAAATTTTTTCTGCCTAAAACTTCTGATCTGGTAGCTTTGATATCTAGTGTACAGGTTACTAGGTTTACGTTAATTAGATATATTTAAAATTAGGATGAAATCTGCAATTTTGTATTTTGGGGGCAATTTTTCTCATTTTGGTCAAAAAATTTGTTTCTCAAAATTTACCAGTCTGATTGCTTTGATATTTAGTAAACCGGTTCTTAGGGTTTTTATTAATAAGATATATTGAAATTAAGTTGAAATCCGGAATTTTGAATTTTTGGGGCAACTTTGTGAAACTCTCAGTTTTACTGGGATATCTTTCATTTTGTATTTTTAAGATTTTTTTGGTAATTTTATACCTACTGGAACTAAGAGAATATAATGTGGTTATTTAGTAAGCATTTGATATGGTAAACTGTATTTGGTGTTGAAATGCAGTAAAAAATCCTGGCAGATTTTGAACAAATTCCAAACAAATGCCAATAAAAAATTCAGCCAGAGAAGGTTTGACAAAAAGAAAAGGTGGGAAGGTGGGGAAAACAGAATGTACAATGGATCGGATAAAAAAGATAATGTACCTCATCGATCTTTCAGACACCATCCCTTATCAAATGGTCCACCCCGATGTATTTTGCACACAATTAACCATGCAGTGTATTTTAGTTTAAGATGTCAAGTTAATTAAGGATTTGAAAGGAATAGTCAAGTTCACCACAGTTTAACTTTATCTCTTGTGTCATCATCCTTGTGTAATTGGTTAAGTTTGTAAGTTGTTCCATATGTGGATGCACCAGCTGTTCTGGAAGAAAACAATGTTTACTTTTCCCTATAGGGTTTCTGAGTTGATGATTGTATGTTGAAATTTCTCCATGTATCTGGTGTATGGGCAAAGTGTAAACATTGGTTGCATGTTATGTATTTCAGTCTATGTCAAATATTGTAAATGAAAATCAAGAACAGTTTGCTGTGTGCTTGTAAAAGATAGCATATTTGTCAATACATAAACTGCCTTGCAGATTGATTGTCTTAAAGATTATCACAGAAGTTGAAAAGGAAAAGAAACTAATCAAATTGCTGTAACGTATTCACTCTCAGTGCCTGTATAGGCCTATACTTAACTATTTTATCATTACATTCAGCTGTTTGTTATATCTTTATCACTCTCCATGGGCCAAGGTACACTTGGGGTCAATGTCATCACTCTGTGCCAGTCTGTGTATGTCAGTCTGTCTGTATGTATGTCCATGTTTCATACAATTGTTGACTTGTTTTGATAACTTATATGGGAGCGAACAGTGATGTTGTCACTATTTTGATCTTTGTACAATTGACAATTTACATGTTTGCTGAAAAGTTACAATGTTAGCATTATTATTCATTTTCACGGACATAAAAACAAACCATTGCTGTGTATTTGTGGTCAGTCACATGGTTCAGCTCGACCAATTAAATGAGATGTATATAGCATGGTAATACATAATGAATGAGTGAATGATTTTACTAATCATTTGACCCATATATTCATGATTATAAAGTTGAGTATCCATTGTACAGACAGTGAGGAATAGGATTATCTGCAAGATTCTAATTGTATTCATTGATATTTGCCTACAGCTGTAAGTATACCTCACGTACCCTGGTCGTAAAGCCTCAGAGGTACATGTATGTGAAACTTAGAAGGAACAAGAAGCAAAAGATGGATAACTGATCTTTAATAAAATCCTTCATCAGGTAAGATTTGTTTTAAATTTTTAATTATTTTTTATTTTTAATTTCCTGCACATGTCTCATTCATTTCAGTTAAGCTTTTCGCATGCTCTGTTTTATTGGCGGATACTTTCTTCAACATCAATTGCTTTGTACATAACTTATGTAATACATGTAAGTATTTTAGAATATGCGTCTTTAGTGTGGTCTCCTTGGCAAAAAAAAACAACAGGACAAAATAAAGCAAGTGCAAATGAAATTCATGAAGTTCCTTTGTTTCAAACATAGCATCCTTACAGCCGAAATAATTATGAAGAATTCTGCAAGCGTTTGAACCTTTGGCCTCTTTATCATTGGAAATTATTTATATTTTTTAGAAATATAAGAATAATGTGTATGATTGTCCCCAGTCATGTTTCATATTAATTTTGATGTTCCTCAGTAAACTACATGTACTAGAACCCGCATTGTTTTTTAGACTCGCAGTATTTAGGTACTTGGCTCTTCAAAGATATATGGCTACTCTAAATGAATTGTGCATTTCCAGCCCTGCCATTGACATCACTTTATCTTGTCAAAGTTTCAGATGCCTGGTCAGAATGTCATGCTTAAATATGTACATATTTTTAATGGTTTCATATAGTTTGTTTTATTGTACCATATGCATTTATATTTTTATGTATATTTATGGAGCCTGTTAATGTGACTTGTTCCTGTTGGTCTTCCTTTGAAATAAATATATAAATAAATATATTGCTACTTGCTTGAATACACGTCTTGACCTACATTATGTACCTGTTTCCTTTAAAAAGGTCCACAATCACCAGTGAATACAATGGGTTTGGGGCAAAGTTATAGTTATATTAAAATTACAGAAGTCATAAACAATCAAGTTGTCTTATCTTGCATATAAAAGCCATATTTTAGAATGAACTGATGTAAACTAATGTCAGCAACTTGCAGGAGATAATATTTACATTGCATGCTTCAAGTTAATGTTTTCTTTTCACCTAATCAGATTCAAGATCCCTTGCTGAGACAGTGCATACTGGGCAATGACAACCAGGTGAAAAGCAACATAGTGACAATACCATCCTCCATTGCAAAGGAAATACACAGTGTGTGGCTATGCAAACAGCCAAAACTGAACAGAGATCGTGGTGTTGACACCAATGCAGAGCAAAAACCTGTGGAATTGAGGGAGTCTTTCATCAATATATTTACTTTCCTAAGACAATGGGTCCTTGCTGTGGCACAGGTTTGTACTTACACTGTTCAGTGTTTCCACTGGCTAAATTTTCCCCTAAGCCATTATGGCTAATTGAGACCAAAATTGATTAGCCAGAACTATAGCCATCAAATTACATGTAATTGCATTTATGATTTTTATCCAACTGACAGTTGTATACTCAGGTGGGTCCTATCAGTTGCTACAATGGCAAGATGACATTAAACTAGTCCAATAATCATTTACATTCAAGGTAATACATTACCAGGTCCATTTGTGATTTAAAAATTTAAGTAGGACCATCCTGAATGACTGATAATCAGTGGCAATGTAAATAAACAACTATTTTTATGGAACAAACTGCTTTCTTAATAACATTCACAACAAATTTTGCCAAACACTTATGTGACTTGCACTTTTGTAAATGTATCAAGATGTATCACAAGTATTACATCATTGACAGGGTAACTTCAAGATGTTTCCTTTGAAAGATCCATAGCTTCTGCCTCAGTCATCAAGTGCTTTCAGTTCTCCAATCACAGAGTCTAATTTTTACACCAACTGTTCACTTTAAGAAGGTGTACTGGTAATTACATTTTGTACACTAGGTGTAAACAGTCGCCTCTTCTATTGGTAGTCCAAACAGTGAATGCTTTAGTTTCAAAATCAAACTGGGTGTATATGTTAAAATGTCCTGTCTGGCCACATGTCTTACAGAAAAAAAAGCTGACTCTTCTCTTATTCAAACACTAGCCATGGAAATTCAACGAACTATTCCTGGCACACTTTCTTTTTTTGTAACTACTCCTACCCTGCAACTCTGCGGACAGCCTGTGCAATTATCTTTTTTGCTTACTTGTACTCGAACACGACTTAGCATGTCACAGTGTGCTGTTTGTTGTTCAGCATTGTAAACATTCAACTGGACAACATCCTAGTTATATCTTCATGCAAATTTATGACCTATGCCTATCCACAATACAGTGTTATATTCAGTACTTTTACACATCATGGCAGAAAGTGACCCTGCCTATATCCACAAATACATGTACACGGTATGGAAGATAACCCGGGCCTATCCTCAATCCAAATGCATTCACATGGTATGGAAGATGGCACAGACATATCCACAATACACATAATATATAAAATGCAATGGAAGATGACCTAGGCCAATCCACAATACACATACATGCACACAGTATGTACATGTAAGATGACTCAGGCCTATGTAGAATACAAAATGGGAGATGACCAAGGCCTATCATCAATACAAACAGTCTGTACCTGTATCGTATTCAGGATAGGCGTGGGTCATTTTCAATAAAATATGTACCGTTATTGTATTCAGGATAGGCCTGGGTCATTTTCCATAGCAGGTACCTGTATGTGTATTCTGGCTAGCCCAGGGTCACCTGCGATGCTGAATAATTGTTTTGTGGATGGCCTAGGTCATTGTATTTGCATAGGTTATAACATTTACATGAAGTTAGGCTCAGGACGTCATCCAATTGACAGTTTACCATGCTGCACTCATTTATAGCTGCCTCTGAGGTTGCCACAGAAGTGTTCTAAGGTGCCGGTTTTTGAAACACTGGTTTCATTCTGTTCACCACCCTTGCTGTCATTGGCTGCTGCTGTCTGCTTAGTTTTTGAAAATACACTGCAATCAGTGTTTCCTGACTATGTTAGAAGCATTGTTTACAAAGCACTTGTCATCATAAAATAACAAGGTCATTGCATGCAGCCATCTGAAAGCATGGCATATCACTTGTTACTGATTATAATAGTTTTCTGAGACTGCACACTAAAGCGAGGAAAGAATGACCACCCAGGGATGTTGAAAAATATCTCTGCCTTTTAACTACACTCTCGATCAGCCCCCTGAAAAATAGCACTAACCAGTTTTGCGAAGGATAGTTGAAAAATATTTCCCAATCTGCAGACATTTCATTTCCCATTTCACGCTCTTGCGAGTGGCAGCGGAAACACTGCTGTTGTCATACACAGTTGTAGTTCTTTTTAAAATACCCTCTTGAGTAGATCAAATGTATTACACCTCTACTAGTATTTAATCAGTAATTTTGTTGTGATAATCATGGCTTACACATTTTTGGTGAAGTTATTTTCTCTTTTTTAGCTGAATTTGCTAAAAAATTTTCTTTAGACTTGGCACTCTATGAATTGCCTAGTGAAATGCAGATGATATGATAAATGCACATGACTAGACATTCAATACATGTAGCTTCATTCGTAGGATCCATAAAACTGTTATGATGAAATATATTCCAATGAGAGAATACATCTGGTATGCACACGTGATTTATAACGTTTACATGTGTGTAATGCTTATCATCATTAGGGTAAGGACATACAGAGTGTTTACAATTCATCCCAGCAATACATCCCATCATCAAATGTATTTTAATCATTCCGGTTATCATTGTCATTTAAAGAGTTATAAGTAATCATGAGTCTATCTGTTTACAATTCAGGATCAGCAGTGAATGCTGCAATATCAAGGATGAGAAATATCATTGACCTTGACAAAGAGCGTTAAAGACAAAGTGGAGGGCTTTGAATTGGACTTGGACCATGACATTATAACGAAAGATGAATGGAAATGATCAAACAACAGGTAAATTTCTTCCATTTCAGTCCTTGCACCCAAGTATATGTACACAAGTGACTGTTGCAAAGATGTGCTGGAAGTGGTATCTTGTAACTTGCACAAAGTGTTTTATGTTAGTTGTCTTTATATAGCTACACATGTATAGCATCTTTACAATTACAAGAATACTAATTAGAAACACAGGTTCACAAAAACATAAGTGATACATTGCTGTATTTTAATTGACATTGCCAGCAGCAACTATGCAGGTGCATCAGCTTAACACTAATCCATCCAGAATTATACACAACATGCATGTGATAGCAATCCTCATTCTTAAACTGTGCAGGACATTGGTTGTAGCCAATCTATTACATATGACATGAGCAAGAAGGAAAAAGTGTGGTTGAGATGTCTAGGTTAGAGAAACATGCATATAGCGGAGACAAAAATAAATTTATTTGTTCTTTGTACACAAGATTCTTGGATATGTAACACACAAATAAACTAACTTTTTTGTGAAGAGAAATTATTATCTTCCATGATTGGTCCATGATTGTCTTCCATGAGTTTATTATTATTCTATGTTAGGGAACAGGTGTGTATATCCATGCAGAAGAGGAAGCAAGATAAATCCAAAACCGACTTCAAGGCAGCATTTTACCACGCAAAGAAAGGAACCAACTACCAGGGACAGTTGTCTCAAGATGAAGACAGTGGGATTGCACCTCCATTTGGTAGAGGATTTCCTATTAGTCAGTATGGTGGACAGACGTGAACCTTACACTGCTCAGCACACAGATTGTATGTACATGTATGTTGGGATCAAAAACTCCTAAACCACTACACCTACCACAGACAAACAGTGGGCAACTTAACAGATATAACCCGCAATACTAAGCATCATCATATTACAGCTAGTACACAGAACTGTTAAGGTAGTCCAGCTAAAAGAGAGGAAAAATTCAACTTTCAGAGCACTGAGAAAACACAATTATTATTTCATGCCTCCCCTCAGTATCATGGTGATCTCTGTAGTATAATAACAAACCTGTAGGTAATTGTCACTTGTGATGATTGTTTATAAACATTCCATTATCACTTTTTCTGCTCCAGAGGTGTACATGTCAATCAGGACCCAGATTTACATATACTGGTCAATAACATTGCAATGTGCACATGTATGATATATATAGGTACTTTGTTTCCCAGTAAGCTTTCAGAAGAAGAACAAGAAACTAGAGTTGATGTTATAAAATTTGTGAAAAATTCATCAAAAAGATACAGCTACACTGCAGCCCAAATTTCATTGGAAGCTGTCATTATTTACAGCCTAAGGGGGGGGTGGGGATGTTGGAGGAATTTTGTCGGAAACTCTAAAATTTCAAGTACCCGCCCCCCACCCCAAACCATGATGAACTTGAGTAACCCCCCTCTCTTACATGGAAATTTTGACTGACCCCCTCCCCCTCACTTTTGAAAACTTAATTTCAATACATGTATTTTATATAATTTACATAAATACAGCAATAGTAAAGACCATTCAAATCCTAGTGTATCCCGCTAGATAATCATTGGTTATCTCATGACGGTTGAAAAAGGTGAAACCAACAAAATGAAATTCAAAGTCACAACAAAACATAGATGTCAAAGGTCACACTATAACCAGTATACAACCACATACAGTATTGTTTAATATGGATGGGTATCATAACAGGGTCCTCACTGGGATATCTGATAGGGTAGACTTTGAAAGTACTGATTGAAGAACATGCGGAAGGCTGATGGGGAAAGTGTCCGACGGGCTTGCTCATCTCCCTTGCATGGAAAAATTTGAGAAATTGTAGTGTGCATTGGTACAGTTTGGCGTAATCTCAGAGGTGTTTTCAATGTGTAATTTTACTGAGTAAAAATTTTTAGAAATTGATGTGTGAAGTGGTGCAATCTGAGAGGTACGTGTTTCAATACATTTTGCACCAAAAATTGAGTAACCGCCTTCTTTCTCTCAACATTTTGAGTAACCCCCCCCTATAGCTTTCAATATTTTGAGTGACCCCCTTCATATTCCTCTGACCCCCCCCCCCCCCCCCCAGCTGTAAACAATGATGGCTTCCAAGGAGATATATCTTCAAGCTTGTGCGATATGGATTTCAGGCAATGTCAACTTGTGGACAGGGGTACAGAGATTTATGTTGCAGATTATTGCAAATTGGACTAACTCGTGAATACAGTACATGAAGTCCCATTCCATTATCAAGAGCAAAAGCTGAAAACTACATCTGAAGCTTGCTTTGGAGATCAAAATTTGCTTGTAATAAGTTAAAATTCATGTTATCAGAAAATCACAAGCACACCTTTAGCAGTCTGACAAGCTTATGAAAAATAGAGATTTACAAGTATATATGTTATCATTACTTGTTTACTTGTATTCCAAGGAATATAACTTTAAAAAGAACAGACATGGAATCAAATGGTTAAATTCTATTTTAGCTCTGCAGTAGTGTGAATGAGCTTATTTTTAGCTACTATAGTTTATAGAAGCTATTGGGATGGGTATCCGTCTGGCGTCCGTCTGTATGTATGTATGTCTAATTGTTAGGCGTCCGTCCTCTCAAATATCTTGAGAACCACCATACTTACTGATTTGATATTTGTTGTGTAGATGAAAAATATGATTTTGAGAAACCAATTTTTTCAAGTTTTTGATATTGTTGAAAATATCCAAATTAGTGCCAAAAAGGCGTTTTGGTAAAAAATCTTCTTCTTAATAACCGCTGGTCAGACAGCTTTATTATTTGTTATAAAGATCCCTAGGGATAACCCAACTTAGATTTGTTCAAATTGTGATGATATATGCAAATCTGTATTTTTAAGGAATTTTTTTGTTATTTTGGTCAAAACTTTATTTCATCAAAACCGCTCATCTGACAGGTTCCTACAGATAAACTTAATATGATATATTGAATATATGACGAAATCTGCAATTTTGTTTTTTTGGTGCTATTTTTGCCATTTTTGGTCAAAAATGTGTTTCTCAAAAACTACTTGTCTGATGCCTTTGATATCAGGTATACAGGTTCCTAGGGATTGTCTTAGTGTGATATATTGAAATTTGATGAAATCTTCAATTTTCGTATTTTTTGGTCAATTTTTGCCATTTTTGGTCAAAATATTTGTGTTTCAAAAGTTACTCATCTGATAGCTTTGATATTGGGCAGACATGTTCTTAGGGATGATCTAATGTGACATTGTGAATTTTTACAGCTGTCCTGAAATGAGCTAGCAAAGATTTCCACCCTCTTCATCAATAAGTGTCAGAAATAGTCTCTACACTCTACATAACACAGCTGAGCTCTATCCACTGCCATTTCACTTGCTTACAAATGAGAACTTTTAATGCTACCAATATGTCACAAACCATTAAAAGAGAGTTTCCATGTTGTTTAGAAATGAATGTATTCATGACATCAATTGTCAATTGGAAAAAGCCCTCCACTATTATGCCTGTAAAAATATGCAGCCAAGTATTAAAGCTGTGTATTGTGAAATTCTCTTGTTACACAGTAAAGACTTTTATCACAATACTTAATGCTGATTTACATGGGATAATGATCTCATCCCCAATTGGCAGGATTGACATTGTATCAGCTGTACACTGATGTATACTTGAAACTTCCTCACATATGTAAGATTTAATTGATTCCTCCAGTAGTTCAAATTACATTGCATTTGTAACCTTTGTAATTGTGGAAAATATATGTTAGTTTTTTCCAAGGCCTGCATATGTAAGAACACTTGGTTGATTGTGTATCACTCTTTTACAATGTAATACAGATATTTAATGGTAAATAAAACCTCCTAACAAGCTTTTATACAGCATAACATGTATTTCTGTCTCTATCATATCGTAGGATGATCTACCGGGTATGTGTGTCTCTAGTGTTTTTTAAAATGTATTGAAATATATTCAAATAGATGTAAGCCATCTTGAATATCACATTCATACACTGTGCCAAATGGCAAGATGATCAATCTTGAATCCCACCAATTTCAATGTGTCAGAGATATTATGCGTATTTTATCATAGAAAGCATTGTTTTCAAGAAAAATTTAAGTAAACGTTTACGTGTCATGAAAATGTATATTCTCCAAAAGAATATCAGTTATCTTTCTATGTACAGTAAAACTATATTTTCTATATGATATTTTTCCAAAGAAATATCACATATTAGAGGTCTTGTTGCATTGTGTACACACATTAGTCCCACGGAGGTAAGTTCAGAGAGGGACTTATGGTTGCATGAGTCTGTGCATTTGTGCATGCAGGTATCTCAGACGTGCCTGAGCCAATTCTTTTCATACTTGGTACAAGGACATAAACTATGAAATACATATGCAAAACCATTGTTTTTGGCGTGGCGTGAATAATTAGTACTAAATTGCATGATTAGTGAATTTTGAAAAAGCTAGGTTTCTAGAAAGATGGTGACAAAATTTAGTACTGGTGTTTCTCACACAATTCTGATAACAGACAAAGATTTACATCAGTATTTTGTCAATTAATTGCTAATTTGCATATTTAATGAATATTTATGATAAGTTTAATGTAAGGAATCCTGCATCAAATTTGACTAATGTGGTACAGATGTTGATCTCCCAGGACTACCATAGTGTGCAATGGCATTTAGCAGTGTTAAGTCAATTACTTGCTAATTTGCATATTTGATGAATTTTCATTATTAAGATGATGTGTTTAGAAATTCTGCAAAGTTTACAAAATCTAGTCCTGTAATAGTGTGCAAAGACATTTACTGGTATCATGATAATTAAGGTCTAATTTGCATATTTAATGAAATTTACTTATAAGCGTAATTAGTTAAGAAATACTGCATCAAATTTGATAACACGTCGTAGCATAGTTCCTAAAAAATGATGTACAGATGTAGATCTTTCAGTGTGGAATTTCACTTGTTGAATTTTTCAATGAAAACAGGCAAATTTGTTGCAATTTTCTAAGATTTTTAGGTTTTTTTAAATTCAAAAAGCCATGGTTTTCAGGGAACAAACATTTTTACCTCACATTTGGTATATATATAAAATCAATGAGAGGCTATCTTATAAAGATGAATAAGTTCATTTGCATATCTGCGTATGTATGTATGTCTGTCTGTCTGTATGTGTGTTTGTGTGCGTGTGTGTGTGTGCGTGTGTGTGTGTGTGTGTGTGTGTGTGTGTGTGTGTGTATGTATGTCAATTAAGATTAGAAACTCCTAAACCGCAGCACCTACCATCTTAGCATTTCACGTACAGGTGCACCAAGGGGTGTAGTTGAGAACATGTTCAAATGTCAGTGCCAAAAATATGCAAATTAGGGGAATAAAGGAAAAATGCGGCAGCTTGCTAAAACTCTGTAACCTTAGGTCATATTGGGTTGAAACGTGGTGTACGCAGGTTCCTTTAGGTTACTAAGTAAGTTACAGAGTAAGGAGTGTACAAATTGAGGTGAAACATGTACCGGTATGTCTGCATTTTTGGTTTATTAGTCCCCACGGACGAAGTCCGGGGGACTTATAGATTGGGTCATGTCTGTCTGTCAGTCTGTCAGTGCGTCCGTCCGTGCATCTGTGCGTCAGTCCGTTAACGCAGATATCTCAGACATGCCGTGGTCAATTTCTTTCACACTTTGCACAAGGACAGTACCCTACCCCATACAGATGCACGTCGATTTGTTTCACAATGCGATCATTTTTGGCCGTGTTAGAGGACTTTTTAGTTTACAACTCCATAGACTCCCATGTATAAGGCAGCTCTCCATAGACTCCCATGTATAAAGCAGTTCTACATAGACTCCCATGTATAAGGCCAAGAAAAATAAAAATTTAGTTTCTCATCGTATTCATATTGCAAAAAGGATGGAGTGACACAGTTTTTAGTCCCCCCGGATGAAGTCAAGGGGGCTTATAGATTGGGTCATGTCAGTCCGTTCGTCCATCTGTTCGTCCATCCGTTCACGCAGATATCTCAGATATTTAGACAAAATTTCACGTGACCCCAGTGACCTTTGACCTGAAATATACATATTTGTCCATAACTTAGTAACCACAAGTGCTACACCCTTCATATATGGTGTGATGGGACACCTTATGACGCCACATATTGTACCTCATTAATTATGCGCATATCTAATTTTGAGCGAGCCAATAGAGCTTGATGTCTGATTTTTGGTAAAAAGGGATAACTTAGCAATACAATTTTTTTGACAAAATGTCATGTGACCTGAATGACCTTTGACCTCAAATATACATATTTGTCCATAACTCAGTAACCACAAGTGGTACACCCTTCATATTTGGTATGATGGGAGACCTTATGACGGCACATACTGTACCTCATTAATTATGCACATATCTAATTTTGGGCAAGCGAATAGAGCTAGAGGTCTGATTTTTGTTATGTAGGGATTAATTAGCAATACAATTTTTTTTGAAAATGTCACGTGACCTCGATGACCTTTGACCTTGGTTATACATACACACACACACACACACACACACACACACATATATATATATATATATATATATATATATATATATATATATATATATATATATATATATATATATGCATAACTCAGTAACTGCAAGTTCTATACCCTCCAATTTTGATAGGATGTTAGACCTTCAGATGTCACATCTTGTACCTCATTTATTATGCACATATGTATTTCTTGGCTGGCCAATACAGCTAGAGGTCTTATCTTTTTCCCGATTTAGAACCACAACTTAGACATGCCTCATGTGTTTCAAATTGGAACAACGACATAGACCTATGTGCCACTAGATCTCAGCATATACACCACAGTGATACTTCTTAATGACCCCATTCCCTGCCCCATCAAGACTAATACTCCTTTTACAAGTGGGGACTATGTCATTGTCAATGACTTGTTTTTTTTTCAGTGTTTAGTCAAAAAATTTTCCTGAGACGGCTTGTCCGATTGCTTTGAAAGTTGGTATCCATGTTCCATGGGATGACTATAGTCAAGTTTATCAAAATTGTAGTGAAATTCTCTTGTTGGTAATATTCGGGGATTTTCTCCAAATTTTGGGTCAAAAAACTACTCATATGATATCTTTGATATTTGGTATAATGGTTCATAAGCTTTATCGAAATGTGATGTATTGAAAGTCTGATGATATCCACAATTTTGTATTTTGGGGAAAATTTTGTCATTTTTGGTTTAAATAATTGTTTCTCAAAAAGTACTCGTCTGATAACTTTGATATTCAGTAGACATATTCCCATGGATGATCTTAATTTAATATGTCAAAATTATGATGACATATGTAATCAAGTATTTTTGCAGCTATTTTTGCTATTTTTGGTCAGGCTAGCCTGCAATGGTTGTCAAAGATGTCCTCCTCCATCAACACATATGTCACAAAAAGTTCTCTATATAACATAAGAGGCTCTAGCTTCAGAGAAATATCTTCAATTTTGTGTTTTTGTGAAGTTTTTTTCGGAATTTTTGACGGGAAAAAATACAGAAATAGTTCGTTGTATTGATTGGAAATTAGGTTTGCAAATCCCTACAAATGTTCTCATACATACATACATGCATGTTAGAATGAGATAAACAATTCTGATATTTTTATTATTTTTCTTTGTCGATCTTGGTAAAAATATCCCTACAACAATCACTTCCGATGCTGGTTGAAATTTGGCATGAAAGTTCCATTGAGTGCAGTACCATTATATATTCAGATTGTGATGACGTGAATAAAATTAATAAATACTGTGAAAAAACTTGTTCTTATTTTATATCCTTCAGGAACATAGAGTATACAATGTGGTTATTTAGTAAGCATTTATATGGTAATTTAAAACTGTATTTGGTATTGAAATAGCAAAGCTGAAGGTGATTTTAGCAGGTTTGGTCTCCAAGAAGTATATTCCATAGGTTTTTCGATTCTCTCTCTCTCTCTCTCTCTCTCTCTCTCTCTCTCTCTCTCAGGGATGACGAGATCGATGTTTATGTGTATCAAGGTTGTAAATAGTTTACATTTTCTGCCATTTGAAATCATAATTTACATCAGAGACTTCCGAGTGCAAAGATAAGGAAAATACAAAATTTGACTTTATTTAATATAAATACGAAAGTTAACAATAACAAATGAAATCTAATCGAAGCCTTTTTTCTTAAACTTATCATTTAAAAAACTACGTAACTGCGCTTTGAACTGTGGCAAACTTTCGGTATTCCTATATAGATGAAGGAATACTATATCCGATTGTAGAAGTACGTTATACAAACTACATATCTTGCTGCTGTCTGAAAAGTTGGAATGTACAAATCAGCGTTGCCAGAACTCCGAGTATTGAAGTGATACATCTAAAAACGTGGAAACTGTAAATAATCACGTGAAAAATCAATTCATTATTTTAAATGTCTGAACAGCGACAAAATAATTAATAAGTAAATCCATACATAGCCAATTGACGTGAAAGAAGGAAGCGAGAAGAAAAACCGTAACATGTACTACCAATATAACCCTCCCAGCTCTTTCTCAAGTTTGTATAACAGTCGTTTATTTCCCATACTGTAATAGTACAACAATAAGTAAGTACAGTAGGAAATTAAAAGTTCCATTATTCCATCTTTCTCCTATTCCTCTTCTGTAAAAAGAATAATCTCAAGTGAGGTTCCATGAAAGGAAATAGACGCATTTCATTCTATAAATAAACCCATTGAGTCCTGACAGTTGAACAGATGAATGAAAACTCGTTGCTTGAGCCAACGTTACAGAAACATTGACGCTTTTATGGGCGAAAACATTGGGGCTATATCCTCCAACTTGAATAACGCAAGAAACGAAATATTATATTCGCCTTATCCCTTACACACAATGCGTATCTGAGGGTGTAAATCTTACATGAAAAAACGGAACAAAAGCCGTTTTATTGTACAAGAAAATAGCAAGGTTGCTTGTCAACTCGAAAGAACGGAGACCATACTTCGTTTTCTAACCACTGACGACGCTCGGCTAAACGCAAGACTAGACTCTGAGTGTATAGGTTTGAAAACCATTTAAAAGTGCAAATGGAAATTGTAACGGCCGGTTTACTGTGTATTGTGTTAAACGAAAGAAAGAAAAAGGGCAAGCGCGCCGAGTATCGAATCCGTGGAACTTTGCAGTCAGTTCATTTTCTAATGTAGCTATTCAATTAAAAAAATAAAATGAAGGGTAATTATCAAAATTTGATTTAAAATATTTTAGGCGAGCAGATGAAGAGCATTTCAGCCTTTTCTAAATATATTAAATTTTGCCACAAGTTAAAGTGTGAGAAATAGGGAAAAGGATGGTGAGGATGGTACATTGCGCAAATCAGAATTTTGCTTGGAAAACTTCATTCAATATTTGAAAATCATATCTTTTTCAAAATGCTGCTTAGCTAACACCTGATTATTTTCTACTTTCCAAAAGTCAACCATATCCTAATTTCTATTAGAGTTTAGGCACGGTCTATGGGGAATTCCCTCCGGAACGTAAATAATGGACACCTCGAAACAGCCAATCAGATTGAACCAAACAGTGACGTTGACATATATCACTAATAATATCAACCAGTGTGGTGGCTATCAGGTGTGCTTGGATCTAGTGTGGTGTCATCCGTTTTGACTACAAGTCTGACCTCCCGCAAGTCAATTAATGTTTCAACTTTCGCAGACTTGATTTTTTGGTAGATATTACCGCTCAGTAGATGATAACAGCGGAGTGTTGGCATCTCAATTTCGACAGCCAACGGTTCAACGTAAACCGGGAGGAGCAGCAGGAACTCAGTCAAGGTGAACATCTTTACAGTCCCGATGTAAATATCTTGACCGTCATGGCATTTCAAGATAGGAAAACTTCCTGTGGCTGAATAAAATTATTTAAATTAATGTTCTTGGAAACGGTAGCCGACTGGTTTTGTGTGAGGCCTAGCAGCTAGGCGATGTTGCCGTGAGTGTGTGGGGGTTCGAATCCCATTTGGGTTATAGTAAAAAATATATTTCTAAAATATGTACAATTTATTAGTTCCCTCATCACAGTAATAGGGTACGAAAGGAGCGCTAGTATTTTAACGAAATGATAGACCGCGGCCCGTTGATCAACTTCATATATTAATTTTGCACCGGAGAAGTTGCATGAGCATACCGGTGGCGAAAATGAACAATTCAATCATGTCAATCCTTTCATTTATATCGGATATACTTCCAAATATGTACACTGTCGGGAATAGGCTGATTCATAATTAGGTGTCGAAGAGCCAGGAATGTACAGTGAAACATTCATGAAATTGTGATTAGCTTAATCGTAATATTCGCGGGAATGCTTAGACATCAATCTAGTTGTCATGATAACTCGTCTCGTGCTCCGCCTCTTCTTAGCATAGACCACGCCTAAACTCAAATAGGAAGTCGGAAAATGGCAAATTGGAAATAAGGTCCCACCTGCAGTTTTGAAAGGTGATCGGCATCACACAAAGTTATCTAACATCAATGAAAATAGGCACTTTTCTAAGATAACTATCTTACAATGACATTTGTATATGAAAATACTGACTGTCCGCAAAGTACCATCTTCACAAGAGTTTTTACCAATTTCTCAAAGTTTCACCGGCGTTGAAAATTGTTCATTTCGAAAAGGGCCAAAGCGCGCTTCATCAACGTGAAGAAACGTTTGAAAATTGATGATTAGCCTAATTTCTAATTTCTATTTGTATAGATTATATCGCCTTTTCTACGACAAATGCGACATTGCAGACGCTCGACAGCATGACTCATTATCAAAGAAGCTGGTCAACCATATAACTTACCGGTCGATCGGTTAATCAATGAATGCTACCCGAGGTGTGAAAGCTGTCATCTCACATATATTTCAATCTGTTTATGAAATGGTTTATTTCAGAGGCCGAACATCGCCCTAGTCGTAGAACGGAGTCATATTCGGCACACCACGGGTATTCCTGTTCCTATCCCTTCCATTCCCTCATTTGACATGGTCAACCCACCTTTATAATTTCAAGTTGTACGGAATTGAGTATGTTTTCAGCCCCTTTCAGGATCAAACTAAATTTTTTGGACACCAAAAGATGAAAATGCTGTTTGCAACGACAGTTTGCTCATACGACATTAAGACTACAGCGAAAATACTTTCTTATTTTAGAATTTTTTATTACTATTAGGATTATGTTTGTACAATTGCCTATTAGTTATGTCATCAACTTGGTTCAGCAAATAGCACAACAACAACATAAAAACAAATGACAAAATTTTAAAGTCATAGAGCGATCACTCCCTACGTTTATTTGTATACCAATTGATCAACTTGGCTTTTCCTTAAACAACTTAGGTTTGCCACCCAGTAAGGCTATATTTTGGGAAAATGTAAACAAATCTTGTGGCTTTTTTTATTAATTCTTTTCTTGTTCGAACTCAATTTCATATTTCTTGAGCCATAACATTAATATCTCAGAAAAAACTGTCATAGACCAAACCTGCATGTACACTTTAAAATTAAATTTCAAGCTAGCTATTGAGTGCTGTTGTTTCAGAGAAAACAGACACTGAGCAGGTAAGGAAACACTGAACAGCTAATACCGATCCGTGTACCACCTTCCGCAATGTTTATGATTTTATAGAGAAGTTTCATCTTTGGTGCACGGCACTCTGATCTGAGGCTTCTTGATGTTTCGTTGTTTTACTGCAAAACAGCTGTACATGTATTTCCTAATTTGTTCAGTGTCTGTCTCTCTGTCCATCGTCGATGTGCATTCTCATTGTCATTGTTTGAGTAAATTGCAAATGAAATATATATTGGAGAGCCGATTCATGACGTATGAGTGGTATTTAGGAAATTTAAAGCGCAGTGGTCGTCGCGCTGCCCGTGCGCGATTTTTTTGTTGATAAACATAAATGTTGTAAACATAAGTCTTGCCAACTTCAATTGGAGTGAGATGGGGCGGTCCCTCACTTTGTTAACGCCTTTGTAAGACTCAACATCATGCACTAGTAAAATATTAAGATCGGAAACGAACTTCAGTGGTGTATTTCTATCTATAAACTCATGTAAGGCTACGAACATTGAGAGACTCTGCACATTATGTCGCCGAGTTTACTGCACGCAGTCACAGTGAACAAATGGGTTTGATCACGCGGTCACGCTGGTTGTACACAATGCTATGTACAGCACGGTAAAAATACATCACTAAAATGATCAACACTGTATATATATGAAGACCAGGAACAAGCACAATGCCTAAACACAAAAATTACACTCAAGACCATGATCGGCAAGCCAGAGCAGCACAAGGGAGGTGTTGTTGCTTCGATAATGGAGAAGGTCACCGCGTTGACGTTTACTCAGCTCCATGGCTCGAGCGAGGCCCATTCAACTGATTCAAGGAAATCATGATCAAATGTGATCTCAATCCAGCGTGTAATTACTGTTCAATATTCAGAAGATATTTAACTTAGATTAATTGACCTTTTATTGCGTGTTAGATTTGGAAAGGTGGTATGCTTGTGACAAATCAGCCGCCATATTGTCGACAATATCGCAAACATACCAATCAACCCGTAACCTCATGCGGCATTCTCGGATATGTTGTCAACGGGGGGGGGGGGGGGGGGGGGGGGACCCCTCAGGAGCATGCGCAGTGCGACGACCACTGCGCTTTAATTCAGTTCCACTTGTTGTTCTTGATAAAGATGCCATTTCTTAAATACGCGGTTTACTTTGATGATTTTATCCTCTTCAAGTTAATCACTGTCACAGAGCAATAATACAATAATATCCTTTTCAAAAGCTGCTCTATGTCACAAAATTTTGATGAAACTATCAGTGTTTTCTGACAAAAATATGCCTTATTGAAAATGCTCTTCCTGATAATATAAGGGCATCGATACTTAAGAACCAATTTATGCACTTACTGTCGGAAGGCTATCTGTTTCACAATTTACCGATGTATAAGTTAGTTGCTGTGTTGTATTTGCGTACTATATGAAGTGTTTTGTTAATAATTACGCATGTGCGAGTGCTCGGTGAGCTTCACAGTGCCATGCCTTCGCGAGGTTAAATAGCTCCGTACGAAGGTTACAGAATTTACCTAGGATCGAGGGTTTTGATCGAAGAAGAAAGAATGACGTTTTGGGGAATTTTCTGTTATTTGAATAATCTAAAAAAGGTTCTATATAGAGGCTACAGGGCACTATACAAGTGACAATTTTTCAAATTAAATATGTTCGAGTAATTTTGTAAACATTTTTAACAACACTCTGTAACTTTTGTTGTATTACTTGAATTAACATCATGCAAACGCAGCTACATTCTTAAACCCCTCTCCCTCCAATTTTCAAGAAAATTAAATTCTCCACACTTGGTTAAACTTTGCTAAAAAGTGACCATCTTACAGCCCCTTACACCTCGCTACACTTCGTTACGTTCGCTACACCCCTTCTCCAATTTTCACAAAATTTTACTCCTAGACTTGGTTACACCTCGCTACATGTTCTTAACTACGCTACAAGATTGGTGTCTCTCTGGCGAGTAAAAAGTGACCATCTTACAGCCCCTTACACCTCGCTACACTTCGTTACGCTCGCTACACCCCCTTCTCCAATTTTCACAAAATTTTACTCCTAGACTTGGTTACACCTTGCTACATGTTCTTAACTACGCTACAAGATTGGTGTCTCTCTGGCGAGTAAAAAGTGACCATCTTACAGCCCCTTACACCTCGCTACACTTCGTTACGCTCGCTACACCCCCTTCTCCAATTTTCACAAAATTTTACTCCTAGACTTGGTTACACCTCGCTACATGTTCTTAACTACGCTACAAGATTGGTGTCTCTCTGGCGAGTAAAAAGTGACCATCTTACAGCCCCTTACACCTCGCTACACTTCGTTACGCTCGCTACACCCCCTTCTCCAATTTTCACAAAATTTTACTCCTAGACTTGGTTACACCTCGCTACGTGTTCTTAACTACGCTACAAGATTGGTGTCTCTCTGGCGAGTAAAAAGTGACCATCTTACAGCCCCTTACACCTCGCTACACTTCGTTACGCTTCGCTACACCCCCTTCTCCAATTTTCACAAAATTTTACTCCTAGACTTGGTTACACCTCGCTACGTGTTCTTAACTACGCTACAAGATTGGTGTCTCTCTGGCGAGTAAAAAGTGACCATCTTACAGCCCCTTACACCTCGCTACACTTCGTTACGCTCGCTACACCCCTTCTCCAATTTTCACAAAATTTTACTCCTAGACTTGGTTACACCTCGCTACATGTTCTTAACTACGCTACAAGATTGGTGTCTCTCTGGCGAGTAAAAAGTGACCATCTTACAGCCCCTACACCTCGCTACACTTCGTTACGTTCGCTACACCCCCTTCTCCAATTTCACAAAATTTTACTCCTAGACTTGGTTACACCTCGCTACACGTATTGGTGTCTCTCTGGCGAGTAAAAAGTGACCATCTTACAGCCCCTTACACCTCGCTACACTTCGTTACGTCGCTACACCCCCTTCTCCAATTTTCACAAATTTTACTCCTAGACTTGGTTACACCTCGCTACACGTTCTTAACTACGCTACAAGATTGGTGTCTCTCTGGCGAGTAAAAAGTGACCATCTTACAGCCCCTTACACCTCGCTACACTTCGTTACGTTCGCTACACCCCTTCTCCAATTTTCACAAAATTTTACTCCTAGACTTGGTTACACCTCGCTACATGTTCTTAACTACGCTACAAGATTGGTGTCTCTCTGGCGAGTAAAAAGTGACCATCTTACAGCCCCTTACACCTCGCTACACTTCGTTACGTTTGCTACACCCCCTTCTCCAATTTTCACAAAATTTTACTCCTAGACTTGGTTACACTTTGCTACACGTTCTTAACTACGCTACAAAATTGGTATCTTTCTGGCGAGTAATGACGCGACTGCTCTTTTACAACTTTACTGCTGTATTCCATACTGAATTATACATACATCACCTCAACATATCTTGAAACTTATCATGTTTAAGCTTTCATCCATCGCCAACGTACCCTAGTATAGTTTTTATATTATTCGTAGGGGTTTCTGGTCCTTTAAACAAAGTTCCGGTGACCCTCTCTCTTTTACTACTCTAAACTTTCTTTCTCTTATGAAAGGAATAATTATTCACGATATGTAAATCGATGGGAAGATCGAACTGTTCCATACAAGACACCCTATGTGAAAATAGTCCCATCTTAAACAGGCTGCGCATTGATATATTTCTCTGTAATTAGACTTCTTTCCTAGCCTTCGCTACACTCGCAACACTTAAATACGTAGAGGGGGTAGTCTATAAAAAGTTTGCACCTCGGATCTTGCAGTGTATAGTCGATATGACGACATTGTGGCCAAATATGCCACCTCGGTCACTAAATGATTAACGACAGCATTCCCGGCTTTGACTTATTACAGTGATTAAATATCCTGTATTATTTCATACAATATTTAGACAATTTTTGGACCAGTCCTGACAGGTGTAGAATGCTAGCAGTGTACGCTAACCTATTCCGGACACCTGGTACCACCACTAACTATCAGTGGTTCAGGATGGTCCTACTTAAATTTGTAAATCACAAATGTCCCATGGACCTGGTAATGTATTGCATTGAATGGAAATGATCATTGGACGAGTTTAATGTCATATTTTATCATTTTTTAATTCGCATTGATGATTCTTTGACACTTAATGGGATAATCTCCATCAGCACCATGTTTATGTAGCCGGTGACAGAAATATAAATATTTATTAAAAGTAAACAGAAGAAGCCAGAAGAAGCTGTTACACGACCACACAGTTATCGTAGTAGCATGTCCGCATCACATTTCAGCGATGTTCACGAGAGAGTTCCTGTAAACGTCGTTTTAAGAGGGACTGATTTTATTGCCGTGCTTAACGATGACAATGGTGGTGTCATTTGTACTCTAAGACCAGATCCTTGATGAAGCAGGGATATCAAAATCACCGATCCAGTGACCGTTAGCGCTTGTCGTGGCGTCTTTTACCGATGTCCGACTTGTGCAAACACAGTGAGAGGAGGGACCATACTACATTAACGTCATTAAAACAAAACAGAGGGCCACTTTCGGTCATTGTTGTGAAAATCATTTTGAAGTCACGGTAAATTGTCTGTGTAGCAGTTTTGAAAAATTCGATTCGTACGTAGCAAATTGGATGAACATCGGCCACTGTATATATCTTCAAACACGCACATGACGAAAAGTATGCATATGATAACCAGACTTGTCCATATTCGAAAGTTCATGCTATTTTTACCAGTGACGGTTGTAGATAGATAATTAGAGCGATGTGCAGAGTTGCTTATTTTCAATCAAAATGTTTTAGAAAAAAACTATAGTGCGCATGTACGTGGATAGTACTTTAATTACCTTAAGATAAATCTGTCATACTGCACAAAAGCAAAAAACTCTGCAAATCATGTGCTTTTTGTTCTAAAAATAATAAATAAGACTTTATACTACTTACATTCAGGATACCAATCATTGAGACGTGTTGTGTCAATCTTCAATGCATGGCAACATAGAAGTGGTCGAGCTTTCATATCCTGCTTCTCCAATAATTCAGTAACATTGACGCAATTATCTTCATCGGCTCTATCTATAGTACCAGTAGCAATACTACCACATCTACACTTCAGAGACACATGGTATCTTAACCCTGGTGTGTACATGAAAATGAGGCTATCCAACTCATCCTTGAGAAATTTCCTTGCATGAGAACGCCATCTTGCCCAGTCAGGTACTTGAATGTATTTGATCGAAGAAGGAATTCTTAAAACCTGTACTTCTATATCACAGCCAACTTTCGACACTTTGCAGTAAAAATCGTTGCTCTCGGGGATGAAAATCCTTGCCCTCCATTTTGTAAGCGCGACCTTTTCAACATACCACTTCCTCCAGCATCTGACAATTAATCTATGGAAAAGGCCATCTGGTATGAAGTCACCAGGAAAGTGGAAATACAGAGGATCTGACAATTCACTATTTTCTGGATCATGACATTTACTTTCGTCATCATTTTGCAGCAGACAAGGAAGGAAGTATACGGAACACTTAGAACTTCCTGGCTGTTGTGGAACTTGACATGTTACATCAAACTTCTCCATGACACTCAAAAGAATGTTTTTATCCTGCAAGCGATTCTTTGAAGTTAACAAAGAATCCAACAATTCTTCATCTAACAGCCCCTGGTCATGCAATTTATGTACCAGTTGAACCAACTTTGGTGACGTGCTTAGACTATCTTTGTATGCCATACTCTGGGTGATAATGACTTTGAAAAGGTTTGCCAGCCACTGCACATCGAGTATTACCATTTTCCCCAATTCTTGATCTTCTTGGAAATGAATAACCTCCCCTACATCATGAAAAAACTTTAAGGCAGTTTTTATTTCATTGATGCCGATGTTTAGATTCTCTCCTATCTCATAAACCTCATCGATTAAGAGTATTTCCTTTTGTAATTTCCTGAGGTGAAGTTCAAGTTGTAACCACTTAATAGGCACATTGCCAAGGAAACAGAATTCCTTAGCAAGATCCTGAATCTTCTTTCGAAGATTCTTAACCTCTGGGTCACTGACGAGACCACTCTCTCTTGATTTGTTATCAACTGCGAAAAGGTCAACAAGATGGTGCTCAGTTGCAAGCTCTGCATTATCTATGAGATGCTTCCGGATTTTTCTCAGTCTTGCTTTTGCCTCTGCCTCGTTATTTAAGTGCTGTTGAGAGATATCAATACGAATGATATGTTAAGAAAATTTGAAACAAGAATACTACTTTGCAAGCAGCATTGATATGCATTTGAGCGCATAATAAGTTTTGTGTGCTGTATTATGTACAAAAACACATAAGGGTCTGGCATTTCCGAGTCGTCTTTGAATATAGCAAATTGACCACCCGGTTGGCACAAACGGACCTTCTTGCATATAAGTATGACCAGGGCACATATTGATTTTAAAACTATATGTCCCATTGGAATAGAAAGTCCCCCAACAGATTTAAAGTGCAGAAAACTACTGTTAAAAGCAGTGACTAATGGTAGAAAGCTCTCGTGCTCTGATTTTTTTGGTTTTTAATATTCAATGCAGAAAAATCACTTTTCCGTTTGTGAATGCTTTTACGAAGGGCTTCTTCAAATGGTAAACGTAATGCGTATGGAACGCCCTCAATCGTACAGTATAGGTGAAAAGTCAATGAGAAGTTCCAATTTTTTACTTTCACCTTCTATGCTTACGCTTCACCAGTCTCCCATGATGCTCATTCACTACGTTAGTAGTTATATAATGCACCAGCCTTATACCTTTGGTACTTGCACCAGTCCAGCGAGGTGAGATACCGATTTCTGATATCTGGTGAATTTCTCATCACCATTAACACACACATCATGTTTTGACAAGTTGATAAAGTTGCGTGACAGGTGTATAAAATGTCACAGCTATTTTTGTTTTATCGATGCGATCATATCTCTGTCTATAAATATTCCTACTGACACAGATTACAGGACAAGTGTGTTTTAGTTAATCTCTTTTATTTGAGTAACTGAAGCAAACAACTTAGAATTAAAATCGCCAAAGAATATGCATTTTGCAAGTTATACTATGCAATGCCTTAGAAAGAACAAATTAGTGAATTTACATAACCATAAAAGTGTGAGAAATTGAAACTTGTGAAGTGTAAAATATTGTGACATGAATGTTTCTGGATGGGTTGTTTTTGTAGGACTGTTATGCATTTCAAATTATGAGGGGATCGTGATATGAATAGGTCAATGTATGTGAATTTGGATAATTTATGTTTCTCATGTTTATTTGTCCAATATTCACGGTTTTGGCTCGTAAGAGCATCTTTCACAGTCGTTTCTATGATCCCTGGAAAAAAGTGCCGCAAGCTTCAATTGGTTATTAAATGTGGTCAGCTTTTACAACTCGATTTCACAATTACTGTCACATCCTGGTTGAAGTATAAACATTAAATGTTGTCACTATTTGTCTTCGGAAGTTCTAAGAAATACTTCCTTAATATATTAAACATTGATTTTCCTATTCTATTCTCCGTACGTAAAAGGTAACATTACTCCTCCATTTTCGCCAGAGTTAGCCGCGGCTTAACCATCAAATCGAAATTTTCTGCCATCATACATAGACTCTGGTGGCTTAATACACTCCTTACGTATGTGTAGGGAACACCTGTACAACCGATAACTTAGTATCTAACCGACAACGTATCAAACGCTAACGTAGTAAAAATTTACCAATCATGAAACAAATCAACCGATAACGTATTAACAAACGATTACGTGGTACTTTTTTCTAACTAATAAAGTAGAGAAAATTTACCAATTACATAGTAATTTTTTTCTAACTGATAACGTATCAACAAATTCTTGCCCTATGTTTCCTCGCTTTCTGCATGAGTCCTGGACGGTTTAGTGTTAGCATAATATATGCAGAATGTAGTGCGCCCTCTTTTGGTGAACTTATCGTACAGGATTTCTGCCTTGACCTCCATACTGTTGCCATGCTGAACAAGGGGAGTAAGTGTGACAAGCCGTTCAGTTTTTACGGCGGGGGCCGGCAAAATCAAAGGGTAGGTCATCTTAATTTGGAATCCGCGAAAGTGGGGGGGGGGGGGGGTCATTGCTTTTTCACGGTAGGAAAGGGGGGGTCAACACATTTTCAAAACATAATACCTACAATAAAGTTCGCTTTATGCCACGGCCATGATCGACCCTCTTTACCGACGGGCAACCTTTGGTTGCCCACTAGAATAAAGTTGACTTTACGTAATGGCCCATGACCCTCTTAACCGGATGGCTGACTTTGGCAAACCACTCGAATAAGGTTTACTTCATACAATGTCCATGGACATAATTTGTCTATGGAAATGAAGTTAAAAATTGCCTTACAGTCGTCCTAATTAACATACTTTTGCATGGATGTGGCTATGAAGTTTGTGCACTGGCATCTCTGCTACATGAATAAAGTGTGCCGTGTACCGGAGTTCAAATCCAAACCGTGCGGGTAAATTTGACATATGGGTTTTGGTTATTTTTCAGCGGGGGGGGGGGGGGGGGTCATCAATTTTTTTCATCTGACAAAGGGAGGGGGTCATCTTTTTCTCGAAAAATGCAGGGGGGTTTATTTTTTTGAACACCGGCGACAAGATTTTGTCGGCCCCCAGACCGTAAAAAACTGAACGGGTTCCTAGGGTAGTGTATCAAACTGTGGTTTACAAATAAATTTCCAGATTTTACCCCGATGTAGTTTGCATTGGCTTAAATCATGATGTCAGTGATCGTAGCGCTTCAGATAACCGATGATCAATTCAATTTTTGGAAGAAGATCGCGTACGTCAATATCCGTATGATGTGTACTGCAGACTTCCTGTGCACAGACTTTCTTTATAATGTATAATGAGCAATTAACACCAGATTAATCCGATCGGTTACTGTATCTTAGAAGACCAAAAAGGCGTGCCTGAGCTTAGGAATATACAGGAAATAAACATGTCTATAAATAGGAAGCATTCCATGTAGACACTACGGTGTACCATGTAATCCTTTTTTTTAGATTAAATAGCTTTATTTTAATATGAAATGCAGATAAAGTGAAACACAGTGTCGGTCATATCTGATTGATGCAAATGAGAATATTCTAAAGGCGATAAAATATATTAAAAATATTGCCTGGACAAAAATAAAATAAACACATTACTTGAACATAATTACATGTTTTTCTCAATTCAATATACATAACTCTTGTATCAGTGAACGTATTGCACGTACTGCCCGTCTATATCGATGCAAATTAGGTACTCTTATACCTCTTACATTGTATTAGACTATTAGTACATCATTCTAGGACCTTTCTAAAATACACGGTAAAGAACTTTTTCTATTGCTCTAATAAGTATCTTAAAATAGTTATTAAATAGAGTAATACAAAAATGTGGACTTTTGTCGCGGCCGTATTGGATTTATGCTAATGGGGATTTTTCTATTGCGACAAAACATTTTCATCAGCACTGCCTCGACCTGAAACAAGACAAGTAAGTCAAAAACTTGTATGGAAATATCATGTTTACTTTAATATGTTGTGTACAAACATTCAATCAACCAATTTTTACCCATAATCCTTATACATTTATGTTAATTATGCACAATGTTTTATTTCTACATTGTACAAGACGTTTGGTATGTCATTCTAGGATCTCTTTAAATACACAGCGAAATAATTATTCTATTTCTTTCAGTAGTAGCTTAAAATAATTAATAATCAGAGAAATACACATATGTGGACTGTTGTGGTGGCCGTATTGGATTTATGCAAATGAGGAATATTTCTTTCACGACAAATAACTTCGATCAATCTTCCAAAATTGCCTAGACTAAAAATAAGGCAAAAAAACTATATCCTGCATTAAATATCATGTTTAGCTATATATTTTAAGTAGAAACCTTCTATCAGCGACAATTTTGTACCCATAGACCCCATTTATATTTGTGCAACTTAGGAACTGTTGCTCCTATTGTAGTCCAGTCAATCTAAGCCAAAAAAGGGGTCAACCTAGGACTAATTGCAACAGAAATTATTCTTCACCATGCATTTTGGGAAAGGTCCTAGAAATAACATACTAAAAGTATATTAAAATCTAAGGGGTTGCAACAGTGCCTAATTTGCATAATTAAAGGGGGCTCATGGTAAAATGTAAGGGGGCTCATGGGTATAAATTGTCGCTGATAGATGGTTTCTACTTAAAATATGTGGCTAAACATGATTTTGATACATGATTTTTGGCTTATTTGCATCGTTTTTGGTCTAGGCAAGTTGATGGAAATATTTGTGTAATAGAAAATATTAGAATTTACAATCTAGAATTGTAAAACAGAGCCTAATTTGCATAGATGTCAAAGATTATGGTTAAAAATTTAGTGCTGATAGAATGTTTCTGGGAAAATAATTGACTAAACATGATATGTTATGCAGGTTTTGGGGTTATTTGCCTTGTTTTTGGTTTAGGTAATGTTGTTGGAAATATTTAGTCGTCATACAAATATTCCTCATTTGCATAAATCCAATATGGCCGCCACAACCTTCACTTTTCTTTGTATTTTTCCCAATTAATAACTATTTTTAAGCTACTTCTGACAGCAATAGAATTATTTATTCACTGTGTATTTCAGAGAAGTCCTACAATGACATACTAAAAGCCTAGTACAATCTAGAAATGTTAACAATGTCTAATTTGCATATAATGTAAAAAGATTTGGTTACAAACTAGGTGCTGATAGAATGTTTCTACTAAAATATTTGGCTAAACATGATATATGCGGGTTTGGGCTTATTTGCCTTGTTTTGGTTCAGGCAATGTTGATTGAAATATTTTGTCGTCATAGAAATATTCCTCATTTGCTAAATCAAATATGGCCGCCAAAACACTTCGCTTTTCTTTGTAAATCCCTAATTCATGACTATTTAAGCTACTTCTGACACCAATATAATAATTTTTCTTTGTGTATTTTAGAGAGGTCCTAGAATGACATACTGAAAGTCCAATACAATCTAAGAGGTATAGCATTACCTAATTTGTATAGATATAAACGGATAATGGGGCAATACATTCACTGATAAAAGAAATATGTATATTGAATTGAAAAGAGTGCGACATTATGTTCAATGTATGCATTTATCTTATTTTTAGTCCAGGCAATATTTTTGAATACATTTTATCGCCCGAGAAATATTTCTAATTTGCGTAAATCAAGTATGGCTGCCACTGTGTTTCGCTTTTCACTGCATTCCCTAAAAAATTATATTTAATCTACACAACAATTAGTTTTTGTTTCCACTCTGTATTGAATGTATAGAATGACAAACAAAATGACTAGTAAACTCTGAGAGGAAGAGGTGAAAAAGTGCATAATTTGAATAAATATAAAACTTAGTAATGGGAACAAAATCGTTGCTGTTAATAGATTTCTTAAAAATATATTGAGCAAATTGACATTTTATTCAAGCAATTTGATTATTTAATGTACTTTTGTGTTTGTAAGGCAATGCATCAAATCATTTAAGATTCCTCATTTTACATAACTGCAATGTGCCCCTCCTACCACTTTACTTTTCCCTTTTTGACCTATAAATGACTATATATAATGTTAAAAAAACAACGGAGATCATTAGAACTATTTCTATTGTAATTTAGTAGGGTCATGGAATTAATATACCGCAAGTTTAAAGGCCTGTGTTGACACCGAGATTTGTCTCATCAGAAAATTTACCCACCGGATTACAATTTCAATGGAAAACAAAAGGCTATACACCTCTACATTCTCTTACAGACTAGAACAAAGGTGATCCCAGGGATCGCGGAAAAGTTATGACTTTATATGAAAGTTAATTTACCCAAATGCTGAATGGGTCATAGATGCTATACAAACCTGGTGCTGATAATTTATTTACGAAAGTGATTTAAGATATAAGCTGACATTGTAATGACTATGTAACATCTTTTTTTTGTTTTTAGTTCAGGAATGTTTTCAAATATATCTTACAGCAATAAAAATTGTTATTGGCATTTGTCCAATAAGTCAACCATGTCACTTCCTTTTCTAATTGGAAAACATGAATTATTTCTTCACCTAAATACTTAAAAGGTCTAAAGAAAAGGTATATTCAAAGTCTAATACAATCTACATTGTGCAAAGGGCTAATTGTTAAAGATTTTATAGGAAATGCTAACATTCTATTAAATGTAATAATTGAAAATTGAAATGTTATGCAATATCGTAAAGAGAAATCGGAATTTTTTACTAACATTGCTAAATATATTTACCTATTTTTGAACGATTCCTCATGTGCATAAATCCTATATGATGATCATTAAAATAATTTTCTTTAATTTTTCAAATTGACGTCAACTTATTTTAATTAATTATGTTATCAGTAAAATGAGAAGTTACATTAAGAGACACTACTTGTTTAAGTTATTTATTACTTTAAGTACTTCCTATCGAAAGATGATCATTTTATAACTTGAATGAACATTTTGCTCAGTACAAAGAAATTGACATGGTTATTTATTTTCTGTGTATTTTAACTCATTGTAATGATTATATACTAATAGGGCCTACAGAATGAAAAGCCCTGTAAAAATAAACAATGATTGATTCGTATAGTTCGTTTCAATTATCTAGAGAATTTGCATAATGTCAATAATATTTGGAACTTACTGGAGGATTTGGATTTCTTAATACATACCAAAATGCTTGGCCAAATAACCAACACTTTGTACTAAGGGAGGCTGAAGAAAATTTGTGTTTCAGCTCTATTTTCTTCTATTTTCACCCTTACTGGTATTACTAATATAGATTAAGTGTTGGTAAAATGTAATTAAAGACCAGGTTGTGTGGTCACTGGTAAATCAGATATACTTTTGACTGTGTGCAACTTGCCTGTTAATGCCACATACAGAAATTTATGATAATAATGATATAAAAATTTTAATGATCATGATGATATAGACGTACAATTATTATACTATACTGCCAATTATCATGAAGTATGTGATAAGGCAAAGTTGTTCCTTAAACAGCTGAAAGACATTACGATAATCAAAGGACACTGCATTTCTCAAAATTTGAAATTTGTTGAAGACAACAATTGAAAATTAATATAAAGCCATATAATGGACTGAAGGGAGAGATTTCCTGTTAAATCTTACAGTACACAGCCATAGCATTTGAGAAAAACTGAAAAAAATCTGTTGACTGAATCATGATAATCTAAATCACTGGTAAAAGCAAATCTAGATACTTTTCATAATGTTACATGGTCTAGCTGCTCTTCAAATTTTTACAACCGTGAAACAAGAAAACCAAAATGATTGATGGATTTGCATCACAGAAGCTGCCGTTAACGAGTTTATCAATTTGGATATCAATTTTGACATCAAATTATCATATAATTGGTTATCCTGTATTTTGCACCTTATGGAAGTCTCACCTCAGATTGGCCAGACTGTCAGTTCCTTGAGTAATCGATCTTATTGGTAATGATACAAAAGTATAATAATCTGCAAATTGAAAGTCCATTACGTAAACAGCCCAATACTTGCACATCTAAGATCTGATATGATACGCAGTACAATTATATCATCCCACGCTTCACATCTTTTCATTGAGTTACCCTTCCCTATTGTTATGGGTTGTACAATGAACTGCAGCAGCATGAATAACCCCGGCAGAAAGCAAAATCTAGACTTTCTGTTGTCAACGAAAGGGTTCTGGCTGTAAACAAAAGAACCACCTAGAGGAAGATGTAAACAGAGAGGAAGAAGAAGAAATTTTGATATGATAATGACAATCATAACAATTGTCATCACCACCTCTATCATGGTGATTCAAATGATGTTCGTATTTATACTAATGATAGTTCAATGATGAGAAGATGATTACAGGCACAACTGTTAAGTGTGGTGAACCATTTATTAGTAACTGAATATTTCCATTGTCATTGAAAATAGTGACCAAAAGCATAGAGAATTCCTTCAAAAATTTTACTGCAATCGAACATGTTGTAGGAGAAAATCACTGGACTAATGACAATGGATGTCAAAAAATGATTTTTCATGAATAACCTTAACGTCGTTAAAAGAAAGAAGAATATCCAAAGAAAGAATTCTGTTTCCATTCTTTTAAACAGTACATGCTCTGAAACTCTTCTCTAGTTTCATTGCATTTCTGAAGAACTAGAAAATGTCAATGGAAGCTATTGATGTAGTCTTATTGTATTCAGAAGACCGTTTGTGTCAATTATGCATTTTTGGCATGGAATTGATAATTCTTGCAAAACTTTAACAATTTCATAGAGAAAAAAATGTTTTATATTTGATTTGTCTGAAATAGTGGAAAAAACTGTGAATATATGCAAATTACTTAATTTGCATATTATTTATTTTCAATACATTTTGAAAATAAGTTGTTGAACCTTACTAAATTGTGTTGCAATGAAAAAAGTCACTTGAATTCAGTTTACATGCGCAAAATGTGATTATAGCAGACATTTTAAAGGTGATATACAGCTTATTTGAATATATCCAAATTGAACCAATTTGCACACCTTAGATTTTCTATACTTTTAATATGTCAATAGTGAGACCTTTCTAAAGGACATGGTGAAGAAATAATTTCTGTTGCAATTAGTCCTAGATTAAACCCTAAATTGACTGGACAATTGGATTTTAGTATTCCTTTAGTATGTTATTTGTAGGACCGTGCACGGTGAGTAAATAATTTCTTTTGAAATAAGGCATAGGTTGACCCTTTTTGGCCTTTATTGACGTGACCAAGGCTCTTTGATTAAGAATTTTGCGAGATTCATAAGATATGATACTGTCATTCTGAGAATATATGATTTCTGAACAAATAATTATGCAAATAAGTACTAATTATGCAATTAGATTCATTGATTGTGTTTTGGAATGACAAGGACTGATTAGTCTTTTACGTGGGTGTTGCTTGCATGTTTTATGGTTATTTGCAAATGATTTAATAAAAATGGTGAATACATGGAGAACATCAGCACAAAATTTGATGAGATTTGGTATAAATGTTGATCACACTAGGATATATCAGCCGTAAGAGATTGCTAAATTGCATATTTGATGAACTTTCGTAATTAGGGATACATATCTGGATTTACCTGACCGAAGTTGACGAAACTTGATATGTCCATTGGAGATACTATGATTGATATGTCATACACAAAAGCACATTTAAAGAATGTAGGTTACAGGCTAGTCATATTACAACAAGTCGAGGGTTGGAACTGGAACATTTAATGGAAGAGGTCAAGCAGAGTGCTACACCACAGCATACCAAACCAGGCAGGTGCAGGCCTTAACTCCCATTTCAACCAACAGCAAAACCAGAAATACCAACAACTGTGCCAAAACCGATTTCGCTTCCAGCATTTGCAGCACAATGCCAACCTTTATTCTTGGGTCTTCCCAATTTACTGTGTGGTCACCTGCTGAAGCAGTTGCTACAGAGCCAGTCACAAACACAACTGCCTTTCATTCAGTGGAATTCCCAAGAATAGTTGTTTTCTCTGGTAAGGGTGGTGTCGATTATGAAATGTGGCCCTACGAAGTTCGGGACTACATAGAGAACATGTGTTTCCTGAGGCAATAATAATGCAGGCTGCCCGGAAATCATTACGATCCTCTGCTGCAAAAGTCCTACTGCATACACAGGGGGAAGATGAAAGTCCCCTGGGGTGGGGAGGAGGTTTTTTGTGCAACAGTTTACCTTTATTTTATTTTATTAATTTTAAAGTTCAACTCCAAACCGTCTGACTGCTTTCTTTATTACTACAAGTAATTTTATTAATTTTGACTGTGGTATTTCAAATAAAGATTTCGACTCCACACCGTCTGACTGCTTTATATATTACCGACAAGTCCTTATCTCCTCTCCAACTTGTGTATACACCACTGTAATTGCTCCGAAAACGTTGCCAACTTGCTAATCCGCTGTCCGTATCAGCGGATTAAGTGATTGAGTCAACACCACAGCCGTCCCACACGCATTAAAATAAGGAAAGGGTTGAAGATCACAGACACAGTGTCACGATGTCGTCCGTAAAACTAGTGGACGCTTAAAATATTCATGAATTCGTAAATAAACAGGAAGGTAAACAACTTATTATTCATAAATAAACGGTAAAGGAGCTCCCTTGTGAGAGAAATGACTGAAAAAGTCGAAAACCTGAAAGCCACAACCTCGCGACCGGTCGTGTAGACAAATGTTGGCAAAAATTCAACACTTTACACTTACAGCCACGACCTCACGATCGGTCGTTGAGAAAAAATACCAGGGAAAAAGTCAAAGCCTGAAAGCCATAACCTCAAGACTGATCATTGAGAAAATGTCTAAATTTAACACTTTACAGCCACGACCTGGCGCGATCGGTTGTGGAGAGACAATATTGGGAAAAATCGGAAACCTGAAATCTACGACCGTGAGACTGCTTAATATATTCTCGTTGAGAGAAATTAAGCTCCTTGTCTGTGATGAAATCAACTAGGCTACCGTCCGACCGATCAGGAGAGAAAATGTAGAAGAGTTTAAAAGTCAATAGAAACAGCCATGTAGAGAGACAGCTCAGAAAAAAAATTAAAATAAATCTGAACGGCCTGAAGGAGAACAGCAACCGTTACGTTACAAAATTTTTGATGACATAGATTAAGTTCCTGACTGCATTTTCCTACCCTTGGACTTTAAAAAGCTAAGTCCATGCTTTTAGCTCATTCATATTATGTTCTGCCGTCGTTGAGTTGCGTGTTTGAAGAATGATAATGGTGGAAAGTGCATAACAATACAGCAAAAATATATAAAAGTCAGCGTGGACCCTCTGATGTGCCGCGCAACAACCTAAACGCAGCCGCTGACGTTTTTACAGACAGAATACATAGACGATGTATCAAATACCATGAAATCGTTTTTATTGAAAAGGCGTGCTTGCAGTACCAGCACCTTAACAAACAAAAGACTGAATAAAAAATTGATGATTTTTATCTATCCAGTTTTCGGAAACTGAAGCGAGGGTTATCTGTCTTTCGGGGCAAATACTATAACTTACGCTTCACATGGATGCCGAAGGGAAAAACACACAAACATTTTAGAACGTGAACAGGCAAGAAAGTGTAAGCACATTCGTAAGCCTGGTAATACCGGGGGTTTAATACAAGGAAGTCTTAGTCGTGTTCCTTGCCATTCAAGATGTTTTGTAGATACGATGTGCACATGGAGGAGGTTCTTTAGGAAAACAGTAGGTGAGAACTCCATTGATATGGATAGTCGCTGATGTATTATCGGGGAAGCCGAGCAAACGAGTCAGTCACAGCATGGATGTAAAAAATAACCTTTTTTTACATCAATGACGATGATGGTGTGCTAAGTTTACGATAGACGCTATAGATGTACGGTGACGATGATCCATGGTGGCATCGAATAATACGGATAGTGTACAATACTGGCATTCATGATGACATCAATCTATATTGAGCTGCCTGCAGCGGTGTTCGTTCGGTTGATGCTGTCCGAGCCTCGCTAAAAGGAGAAAAAAATTCTCCTTTTCTGTGGCTGAAGAAGCTACCACCTCGATTGATCAAGGAGGTTTGTGTAGATGTATGTGCAAGATGCGAGAGGCAGGAAACGTGATACCTCACCCTTCAGCTCTTTCTGTGCAGAATTTTCAGAAGTTTTGTTTATGTTCTCAAACTCATCGTTATCAACGTTTTTGTGACAAAAAGGATAAAAATTGAATCCTTGTTTTGATTTTGTAGGATTGATTAAAACCAGTCTTGTAGCGTGCTCATATAGAATGTACGAACTTTTACATTATATAACATCAAACGCATCATGGAAATATGTTTACTTCTGGACTTGAAATAAACAGGTTTGAGGTCAAAGGTTCTACTTCCGACTTCCGCTCTTACGGATGACATCGGACCATGACCGACTCAAAAATGTAGGTTGGTTTTCTGGCTCAAGATGACCATTTTAGACGGCGTACTTTGGCATGTAACAGACTGGTTCATCGGATGGCGATGCTTTGATAGTCGTTAAATTTCGATTGACTTCCTATATCTGCTCAGATTTGCGTGTTTTGTGACACTGGTGTCTGAGACCATCAACCTTTTCCTTATTTCACTACAAGTGGGACGGCTGTGGTGTTGACTGAATAAGCTAATCCGCTGATACGCGCAGTCATTAACAAGTTGGCAATGTTTGCGCAACAATTAGAGTGGTATGTGCACTGGTTGAAGTGGAGATAAGGGATTGTAGGTATTGAAAAGACAGTCAGACAGTTTGGAGTCGAAAGCTTTATTTGAAATATCACAGTCAAAATTAATCAAATCAAATAAGGTAAACCGTTGCACATAGAAAACCCTCCTCCCCACCCGAGGAGACTTCATCTGCCCCTGTGCGCTGCATATGGGTATAGACATCACTGTATCGAGATTGATCGAGAAGATGGATATGGTTTTCGGGAACGTGTTGCCCCTGAAGCAGTTTTGGAAAAAATTCTATACATGTATACAGCAGGTCAAGGCAAGACCGAGAAGGTAGCCAAATGGGCATGTCGCATTGAAGGGCTGTTTGATGAGCTGAGATCAAGTCAATCTGTGACTAAAGATGCAGACGAAATCATGCTCATAACCAAGTTCCTTTTGGTCTGTCAGATGATCAAGTTAAAAGTGGTATAAGACACAGGTATGATACTGGCTATGGATGGCTAAGGATATGATGGCCAAAATGGATGAGATCACCAAAAGTCTGGCAAGGTTATCCGAAAAGGTTTCTGAACTGGAGAAGCAAACTTCAACAAAAACATAATCCACTCCCGTCGATGTTGTAACAATAGAGATGCCCAGGCACGGCGTGACAACAATAATTCTCAACCTAAGCGAGCTTTTATGTAGGTAAGTGTGAACTTGGACACAAGAAAGCAGACTGTCCTTTAAAATTGGGAGGCGGCCAGGCATAAGGAGGGACATGTACTAGGCCGGGAAGGAAGCAGTCCCTCTAACATAATTGATTCCTTGGTAGGTGATGCCAACGAAAGTGAGATCATGCTTGGAAGATTCCCTTGTGTAGCTCTCATATACACAGGATCAATGGTATCTACTGTTTCTGAAACCTTCAACAGAGATAAGCTACAGAAACCAATCCAGGAATTGAACAATTTAGTAAGGGTAGAAGGGGCTAGTGGTACAGAAGTTTCTTATATTGGTTATATTGAAGTCGAAGCATGTTTGCCTGATAGTCATGGACGGGAAATATCCAAAGATATCCTTTTGCTTGTGGTTGAAGACACAGAATATAATAGATCAGTACCAGCTGTTATAGGCACATATGTTCTCCGACATTTTGTGTTCGAGCCGGAAGAAGTACAATCAAACCAAATTGTCACCGGCATGGAGATTGACATACTAAGCAATTATCCAACAACAGAAAATTGAAGCTAGGACATTAACAGTCACCACTACTAAACCTATAACAGTCTGTTCATATGAACGCACAGTCATCCATGGATTTTGTAGGGTGGACGTCAGAAATTGTGGATCAACTGTTGTGGTGGAACCAGAGAATGATAAACTTTTACCTGGTGGCTTACTTGTTACTCCTGCAGTGTTGAAGTTAGAGTCTCGGGGAAAATCATGCTGGATAGTAGTAGTGACAAATCTTGGAGCACGAGCAGTTACAGTTCCCCAAAAGAGTACCCTAGGCAACATCAGCTTAGCGTCCATGTCTCACAGCCTCTAGACCCATATTGAGAGGATATTGATGCACTGCTACTGGTAGTGATAATTTGCAACTAATTTCAACAGTCAACATACCTTCAGAACCTGAATGTCTAAATCCTGCTGCTGCAGAATTTATCCCATCCAAGAATGTAGGAGCCCAAATTGATAATGCTACTATATCAACTAGTACAGATATTGAAGACAATTATCAACTACTTACCTCTACAATCACATCAGATGAGGAGAGTCAAAGTCAACATACTGATGGTTCATCACCCAAAAATGGAGATGTCAGCACTTCAAACGACCCTATTTCAACAGACTCAAGTTTTATTACACAAACTGAACCACGTTACCCAACACGCCAGAGACAACCTCCAGACAGATATAACCCAGCTCCATGGGGAGCAAAACATTTTGTTCATACAACATTGTCTAATATACCTTTTATTGATTGCAAATGTGAATAAATATGTATTCAGAATGTCCATTGCGAGGACGCCATTTCTCCTTGCAGGGGTGGATGTAACGGCCTAATGGGATTCTTGTGTGTTTTCTGTTGATTGTATTTCTCATTATTGTGTACTGTACCAGTATTTTGAGTTTTCTACATATACTAGCAGTTCTATACTTTATTCATTACACCTTATTTTCTATATCCATTATTCATGACTTTTATTCGTACACACTCTTATTCAACCAATAGAACTTACCTTTTATTGTTGCTCTCGCTCATATGATGTTTTATTCAACCAATAAAACTTACCCCCTATTGTTGCTCTCGCTCATATAAAATCACCTGGATGTTTTAATTCAACCAATCAATAAAGCTAACCTGGCATTACCACGTGGATTGCCAATATAAAAGCACCCCACGCATAATTTGGTTCAGTTCACCTCTCTAGCCTGACAGGCGGCACAAGCCCACTAATTGACTTCCGGGTTCGTTACCCATGAAGATATTTCGGAAGAAAAATAGTGCAGACCTTGAAGTTTTGATATCTGTATGGATGCTTGTTTAGTTTGAACTGTAACGTCAAGAATTTTTGTAAAGATATTTTTCTGCCTGAATCAAAATGCAGACTGTTGTGAATAATGGCCAAAGCATTTGGTGGTAATATGAGGAGTTCTAGGGCTAATAGAAATCATAACAATAAGCCTGAATTTTGTCAAAAACACCACTGAGGGCGCTATTTTCATCGCTATCTCAAAATTTCCGTGGACTTGCCCACACGAAAAATTAATCAGCAGTCAAGCTGACATTGACCTAACAACTGTTAAGAGGTTCGTGCCGCTGAATGTTTTAAAATAGGAAAATCGATCTCAACGCTACTGTGGTGGCCTATGGGAAATTAATTAGTGGTCTTGTGCCAGGCAGCATACAAGGAACTGACAATGTATCTGTGTTCCATTTTCAGGTTAGTTTCTTTTCTTGACTACATTAAATGTACCCTAGTTTGGTGTATTCATTATGTAATTTGTGCAATTGTTACTGCTGTATTAAGTATTTATTATGTAATTGCTGTATTTTGGTGTACATAAATTTCTGTAAATTTTGCACTCTTGTAATTTAGGTTACTTCACCTCTGTAGCCTGACAAGTAGCATACAAGGAACTGACAATGTCTCTGTGTTCCATTTTGCAGTTATAAACGCTATCACTAGTGAACTGCATTTGAGTGTCTGGTAGTGGTTGACAACGAGGACCGCGACAGACATAACACAGCGTTTTTGATCGGGATCCAACTCACAACCTACGGTATTAAGTCACTAGCGGAGAAGCAACGATGAGAAACACTCGCCAAACCTCTACTCTCAAAAAATGAGTGGTTCGATAATCGAGCTAGGTTGTACATTTTTTCTGACTGCGACTCCTCAACACATTCATGAACGTTGTTTTAGCATTTTGATATGGACTAATTTCCTTATTAAGGCTATATATCCAGATTAGCATGATCAAAGTTGACGAAACTTGCTATGTACATTTGAGATAACATGATATAAAGTTCGTGAGAATCATTTTGCATATTTACATCAGCTAATTTCTAATTTGAATTTTCAACTAACTTCCCTAATAAGGGATATATATTTGCATTGATTCTATCTAAGTTAATAAAACGCTCTATGTGCATTTAAGATGCGATGATATAACATTATAGAAAGTCATTTAGCATATAATGTCAGCTAATTACTTATTTGCATATTTAACGAACTTTCTTAAATAACGGATATATCTGTATTGATTGATCAAGGTTAACAAAACTTGTTATTTAAATTGAAGATTTTATGATGAAATATTAATGAACTTTAACAATTTTATATCACTTTGTTACTTATTCCATATTTAACGACTATTCCAATTAGTGACATGAGACTGGAAGGACTTTCATGAAGTTTGTGAAACTTACTATGGATAGTGATGAGACAATAATATTATATTAGTGATGAACATTCAAATTATGCATGTCAAAGTGGATGGACTTTACCAAAGCTAACGACAGTTGCTTTGTCAGCTGGTAGGTAATTTGTATATTTAATGAACTTTTCAAAGCTATTGATAAATTAAGGGACTTGACCAAAGTTAATGAAAGTGCTATTTATATTGATGATAAAGTTAAATAATAGTAGTGAAAGACATTTTGCATTTTTGCGTCAGCCAATCAGTATTTTCATTTCCTTTTGGCGGGCTATGCCCGCCGCACAGGCCAAAAATTAGCAAGTTATAATATACTGCTGTCAAAAAAGCAAGACTTTCTGCGGTAATGCGTGCCTGATTTTGAACGACAAAATTTTCTTCAATTTTCCGTAAGTGAAATTTAAAACATTGTCTTTTGAAAATCATCAATAACAATCAGGGGTCACGGTGCAATATTGGGCACTAAAGAACCAAATTACCTGATATTTACCGACACTTCAAAGTCTAAATGACCGCCAAAGCTGTGTTAACTTTAAGAGAAAAATTTAAAATTGCAATCCTCGCAGATTTAATCCATTGCAAAGTTTATTTACCCGATAGTTTTTAAATTAAGACCCAATAAGTGAGACTAAACACGTTTTGTAAAGTTTGAGAGACCGAATTTCTGTCCCCGATGCGAATTCTGTCTGGCATAATATCTGCTATACACATAACTGGACTTGTGTACGTATACAATACCGGGCTCGAAATACATTTTTTCCCTGGTAATCGAATTGGGCTACCATTTTCTGAAGTTGGTAGCCCAGTGAAAACGGCTGGTAGCCCATGTGTATTTTAGTTCAGGGTTATCTTTTTTTCGTCACCAAGACAAGAAAAGGCTGTTTTTCTAAATTCTGCCCATGAAGTGAATTTTCTAGTCATTGGTGTGAATATTGCACACCTTTATTACCCAAGGAGACAGGTATGATGGACGATAGTGATACTCTAAAGTTTAGTGACCTATTGACAACGATGCGGTACAACGATATACCAGGATACAAAACAAATAGTTACCAACGCGATGCAAAATGCCACGACAACAACAAGAAGTACAGGCCACTCTGTCACAAAAAATGCATCATTACGATCGTAACAAAGTCTCTAACAAGCCAGGGCACGAAAGCACATGGGTTACTAACAGACTACGTAACGAACATACTCAACCGTTTTTTATGAACAGTGTGAATAATTACATCCTAAAAGCTGTTGGACAGTCAACACCAAAATCGTATCGAAGATCATCAACGCTAAGATCGATGAAAGGTTTCTCCATGACGTCAGTTTCCAGTATATAAATCAACATTGACGTGATCATTCTTTGACATGACAACATCACAAAAAAGTATGACCCAAATAAAAAAAGAATGCGACTGATTCTGAGACTTTCAGTTCACAGGAGAGTCTAAGTGCGATAACGTATGCAACTATACTTGAGAGTCTTATTTCGCTAGGGGAAATCAGCTTTTCAATTTGAGTCTGACACTCTCAAACGGAAAATACGACCGTTCAAAACTGCTAGACTTCAGAACGAACGACTAGCCTAATTGTGCTGCACGCGCTACTCGAAGTTCAGTGTATAGAAAAGAAACAACAAGTTGTTGCAAACTAAAGATACATCAGATTGGAATGTATTCAGATACTTCAATGAAAATAATCTTCATCATACCAGGCTACCAGTTCTAAAATTTCCCGCAGTGACCTGCCAGGGGTTACTAGGCAAGCCTAGGCCAGGCTACTAGGGCTACTCGATTTGGGCACTTTTGCCAGTTTGATGATACATTTATTGAACATTTTCCACAAGAAAGTTGAATATCTGCCAGTACACAGCTAACAAAATCTCGTGTCGAAGAGAAAGTATACACTTCGTTGTAATGGATCATTCGGTGCGTCGAGCTTATACGTCAAACCACAGACAAGGAGAAAAACAGCACATGTGCGATAGTGTTGAAAATTGGTAACGTTGGTGCCGTCGTTCTTCAAATAATGAAATAACGTAATTCTTTGCTTCAAACTCGATCGCTTGCCTACCTACCATACAATTCGACGAGGTTGCACGAAAACACTGTCCCTCTGTGGATAGAGGGACTGTGATGAAAACAATGTTTCAAACGGCAGCTTTCGTATCAACGGCCGCGATAAATCACGCAGCCATACTCAAAATGTAACTCGGTTGATCGTCTGTTACCTATAGATAGGCTCATGTTATTAATATTGATCAGAAAGACACGTTTCATACGTCAGGGGAAAATCGGACAGTGCTCGTGCATGCGCGCTTGAAGGCGTAGCCGCGCCGGTCAATTTTACTGGCCGTCAGCTACAAATAAGCCTACCGGAACGACAGCGACCAGTAAACGTTGGTCTGATGAATCTGTGGCGTCGTCCCAGCCGAACTCCCGTTCGCACTTTGGTAATGACCTTGTCGTCTTGACAATCGCTAAAAGTAGGGCACGTTTTGAAAGTGTAAACATTGACTGCACTCAATGCAATTTGTATTCCATTATTTGTTTTACTATCAGTATTGACGTCTAGTTTTTACGTCTATGCTACAAGAGACACCGATTTTGCAGATGAAGAAACCAAGTTTGACCGCAAAAAAAAACTTAAGTAAAAGTAAGTTCAATTCCATTGGGTAAAGGATAGGTTATTGACCAGATTGACAAGGTATTGACAATAATCATGGCATATGTCGGTTCCTATTAAACGGTACAGCAGTCAGTCCCCTTGGGTGGGGAGGGGGAGGGATTTTTGTGCGACTGTTTACTTTATTTGATTTTATTAATTTTGACGGTGATATATCAGAGACAGATTTCAACTCAAAACCGTCTGGCTGCTTTCTTTCACAGTCCCTCCACCAAAGGTGGAGGGACTGTGCGAAGCTGATGAACATATTGGATTTTTGAATGGTGGAGAAAACAATCAATATCGACATTGGTATGTCTTTTCTTGATAAAAAGTCGGACCAATGGATCTTATGCACATGCCGCAGATGGCACATACACCTTGAAGATGAAGTTCAGCATTTCTTTATTTATGAATGAGATTACTCTTACGCCTTTTTATCTCACATATTAGGTATTATCTTACACTGAAAATATTATCTCTTCTTTTAGATATTTCTTTTTACTTTCCCAGGTATTACCTCTATCTTTACTTAGAATAACAATGCTTACTCAAGTAAAAAGCTTTCAGAAATATCGTAGAAGGCCAATCGTTTTCTTTCTTGAGAAATAATTTGTTATCCATACCTTTTTTGGATTAATCAAGTCCTTCTTGGTACCCAAAATTATTACTGGTGGTGCATTCTGACTACTTCCTTCTACTTCAATACTATCCGCACCCTTCGTGTCTTTCTTCATGGCATGTGTATGTATTGAGTTGATCCAAAACAATAGGAAATCTAAAAATAAAGCAACCACCATATGTCGATTTGTACCTATAGTGACACTAAAAATACATGTATATTGTGATCGAAATTCTATTTTAACATTTATTGAGATCTAACTTTGAGATACGTGTCACAGCAAACATCAAAGTCCGTAAGACGTAAACATTAACTACTGAAATCGGGATTAACGAGTTGATATCGGCGGAGACTGGTTCAGCGTTGTGCTCACAAGCATTGCAAAGAGGTATCTCTGTGTGTCATCGAACGGAATCTTTCGGGCTCGCCAAGGTCGTAAACGTGTGATATTTTTAAAAGCCATGACATCTCTAAGAATAAGAAGTATTGTTTCGATCTTGTCATTGCATTAACCTTATAAAATATATTTGTAAATATTCTAAATTTCTCTGAATGCTATGGCTATCCGTGGCCACCGCTTTGAAAGCTATGTCCGCCGATGGGCGATTTACCTTGGCGTCGGGACAACGCGAGACAATGATTGACACGTTCATGTGACTGAATCCGTATGTCTGATTGGGGGAGATGCATTCGGTGTATCAAAATTTCAACTTGATCGGATTTATGAATGAAAGTACTTGTAATTTATTTGCATGTCTCCTGTTATCCGGGAAAAATAAAATATAAAGCACGACAGATATCATACGATTTGTGATATTCACATCAAAAGAAAACTAAAAAGGCTGTTCACGTGATAAATAAGTTGAAGTTGAACGGCTCCGTAAAAACACTCGTATAGGATGACGTTAAACAGAACAAATATATAAATATATATAAATACAGGTTGTATTTAGTTGCCAAGGTTTATAACAATATGTATTACCCAGAATATTCCGCGGTCCAGTGCAAAAGTGCGCCCCAACATCCGTGAATCAGGAGAAGGGACATGGCCCTTGCGTTATCTTTACTTCGATACCCGAACCCTGATTTTAGCTGATGATTAACATAAACATAATATTTATTATTGTTGAACATAACATAGAGCAAATGTTCTTTAATTGTCCAACAAACGCATCCCAGTATGACCTTACATGATCGTGGTGTTTTCGTTGTGTTACTTTTATTTTTATGTTATTTTGAATATTACCTCTTACTCGCCAATGTCCTTTCCACAAATCACCAACATCTTCGACATTATCTCGATCATGTGTGCTATGCAAGACATCATCCAATGACTTTGTAAGATCGGTGACAATAAGGTATATACACCTGTAGGACAGAAACACCTAAAAATTCGGAAGAAAATGTCACGAATGAGCTTAACGTGATTGAGTACCTGCTCGTATTAAAAATTGTATAATATTTATAATGGTCATATTTTACCAATGACATGGCTAACCTTACAGAAGTCTGATGATTCATTGAGCGATGTTAAAAGATTAATAATTGAGTTGTCAATCAATGGGAGTAAACTAATGTTTACAGATTCTTCGATCACAGAAGTATACGTCAGTTGGCTGCAATGCGTCAAGGAAATGTCACAAAACAACTCTGGATACATACTAGAGTGATGCTGAAGGAGTAAGGTCTTAAGTTCATATAATCAAATAATAAACGGAAGAAAGAAAGTCAACCTGATGTGTAATGTAGTATATGCTTTGTCCAGCAAAGTCCCAGAGAGAAAAGTGATAATCAGCAGTATCTCTGACTTCGAGGTTTTTCAAACGTTCTTCAATACGTCTGAGGGCATCATCTTCATCCTCACCATCTTCTTTTAAATCTTCCTTAACGGATATGTCAAGACATGGCGCATTTCTTTGTTCACCTTTCTTAACGTTTTGGAGGAGAGCATCTAACATTGCATCCCGTGCTTCTTCGGGATTTTTTGGGCCATGATGCTCTTCGGATCCTGAACAACCGGTAGAAAATATACAAAACGATGGCTTTTATTGATAATTCTTATAACTCAAGTGACATGTCATATTACAATAACACCACACGTAACTGCGTAACTTGCGTCACAAGGTCTTGTAACAGAAACGTACTTGTTTTAATAGGTGGAAAGCAGTCAAACAAACCAACACGGCGTGCGAAGTGCAAATGCTGTTTAGTTTTCTAAAGTTGTGTCTAAATGTTGTTTTGAAAGACGTCAATCTCAATATGCGTCAATCTCAATATTTTCAAATAGGAGACACACTATTCACCTAGTTACTCTATACAACTTGTGGATTCGCTAAAATTCAAACAACTCTTCTACACAAGCATTCTTCATCGTTTTTTCTGGGTTTAAAGAAAACCGGGCGATACTCATGCTTCCAAGTAGCCTACGTGACAAGTTCAAAATGGAATTAGTAAGATAGATACCTCAATAATCAATGAAGTGCAAGCAAATGTGAAAGCCAGGACTCATTTCCACCCAAATAATTGGCGCAAATTCTCAGGAAAAGCCAAACTCAAGAAAGATAAGGCCACTTTCAACCAAACAGTTTGATTTAAATGCCTGGTTCAGATTAACTTTCCAGTGAAAAATTAATTAGGAAATGACGCAAGTGTAAAAAAGGGACGTTTATTATATAAAAGATACCTCTAATAATCCAGTTGGTAATATCGATGGAATATATTTCTGCTCCATCGGTGCTTATATATCTTTCTTCAAAAGCTTCATTGAGAAGGCTTCTTTTTGTTGATGATTTGCCTGCGCCGAAAGCTCCCACCAACATTATTCGTCCTCTATACACTTCTTTTGTTGCGTTTGGGTCATCCGCAAGATTTTGCAACTTTGGCCATAACTTCTAAAAAGAATGACGAAAGAAGACAAACTTTGAAAACTTTTATCACAACTTAAGAAATCTGATACACCGGAGATACTCATCAGTCATCATCATCACACCAAGACAGAGAAAGACATCGAAATATACATTCAAAACCAAATACGCATATGGCGTTACAGTCTAGTGGCTTAGCAAAAATAAAGTTAAATGGATGACAACAGTGCTAAATTTGCTACCGAAATTTGCATATATGAGTGGATGAAAGTTAGCCATTGCTCAAAAAATTGTAGGCACCAAGAAGGGTTGATGACGTCATAAATTCAAATGGCCACTATCATATTGCCTCAAGACGTAAAATATATTTAATTTGGGCAGTCTTCAATATTTTTTCTAAAACAGACACAGACATCCCACATTAGAAATGTAACATAAAATTGACAGAAATAAGATATTGTGATGACGTCATAAGCCAAGGTGACCGAAAAATTCAAAATATACGCCGTAATATTGTCTAATGATGTTAAAATACTGTAATTAAGTCTGTTTTCAGCATTATATTGCCTGAATTGAAATTAACACTCAGAATTACAGTCTAAACATAATTGGTGTAACTTAATTATTGTGTTGACGTCATAAAACCAAAATGTCTACCGAAAATTACAAAATGACCGATTATGAAGTTCACTGTGCTTAGTACAATAGCCCATTTACGTGACAAAATGACAGTTTAAAGGTAATGTACAATTTGTCTTGATGATCCATAAACTCAAAATGAATGATTATGACAAAAGTTAGCCAATAAACTCAATACAATAGTACACCTTTATTAAATTATTGATTATTAAAAAATGGCATCTGCCGGAAACATGGAATCGGTATAAAGGAAATAAGGCAACTGCACATCGGTTCTACTTTTGATAATGTTACGGTATAGTGAGTAGATCAGAATTAAAGTGATTTCATGATAACGGCAATCATCGCGAGAAACTGGTGAATCTTGCTGTGACGCTGGTCATGTGAACTTGGTCCGCTAAAAAAGGTTTTATGTTTGTGATTTCTGTTTTTACTTCCTTTGTTTGAGAATCCTTTTTCATCATTGTTTGATTATCTTGGCTGTTTATATCTCTGTGTATGGTGACAAGGACGTGAAGGATGTTCTTGTTTTGAAAAAGACCGTTTTGTGAAGATGTTATGAACAAAAAGAAAACCTTATTTTTTCTTGCCTTTGGAAGCTTGCTTACCTTGCTTTTTAGCAGACTCTGTGAATTTTTGAAAAAGCATCTTTACCTTTTGTTTTTGATAACGTTTTGCTGTTTGAAAACCAAAAAACGTAAAAAACCCGCCAGGAAGCATATAAAGTAAATGAACAATAAAAAATGGGAAAGATTCTCAGATTCATCATAAACCTTGCAAATCAAACCTTAACAAATTTTGAAATTAAAGCATCAAGCAAAGGCTTGAAATTTATTCCCACTTCAAAGTGTCTAAACAGAAAAAGTGTGGTACGAGATATCAACAATTTTGTTTGCATCATTAAATATTGTGCATTGTCATGAGAAACAACCAACCGGATATCCGTTTTAAGGGAAGTCCATGTTGGACACTGCTAAAATGGAAAAACCTGAAATTGTAAAACTATTTCCAAGCAACTTAGATGTATAGTGGATATCCCAAATGCAACCCACATCAGAAACGGCAGAAAAGACTGGCCTGAACAATCTGTTCAAAAACAAACAAACTACAATAAAACCGATCGAAAAAGACAGAGAGATTGTGATTGTGAATACGACCGATGACAGTAAAGAAAGTTATAGGCAGATCCACAATGCACATTATTATAGTACTTTCAACCCTTGGCGACATTAACTACCGTGCACGTTGGGAACGGTACATGAAATCATTAGAAAAATATGCGGCCCCAAAACACCTTTAACGAGGCGAGTTACAGTTTCCTCATCCCCATTACTCAAATAATACGTACACCACGATGATATCTTCTGCCAAAAATACACAAAACCCCATCAGAAGGAACAGTCTTTATCGAACCCCCTATTAGAAGTGGCTGCTTGAGCTCAACAAACCAAACGTCAGAATTCTAGACTTTGTCATAAAAACAAACCGTCAAAAGACAACAAATATATGTCTATTAGACACAGAAACTTCATTATCAACATAGAATCAATAAAAATACTAGAAAACTCTGTTCTGGTAACATTAGACGTTATATAAATGTACAAACACCTGTCACAAAATGAAGCCATAATAACAGTGATCGTAAGGCTGGACTCTGAAACAGTACAAGCCGGCACATACGATACCAAAAACACCAATAACGTGCATGAGGGCCTTACTATCAATCATTTCTGAAACACAACTTATTTGAATTAAACTGCGAAAAATATAAACGATGCAGCATCGGCTCACAAGAAATAGCTGACATCACATTCCACGAAACAGTAAAAATATATGAATCCCCACTTTGGTGATAAGTGCAACACCCTGCACCCTTCGTTCAAATTCATATTCTATTGACAAATCTCATACTTTGACCTCGCGGTCTTCTAGAGTACGCCAGAGATGCAATCGAGAGAGATGGATCGACTTAAAAACCCACACAAAACCAACTGCCAACGAAACAACACCTTCAAATACTTCATTAAAGGTGAATTATTCGGATATGTTCACACATGCAACAACGATGTAGACTTTATAAAAGAGTTCAATTTCTTCACATAAAAACTTCAACAAAGGGATTAAAAACATAGGGCCAAAGTCCCTGAAGCTACTATAGACATTGATACAAAATTAAGTATTTCCTGACTGTATGAAATTATCTCACTTAGGTCATCCTAGGGACATGTAAACCAAATATTAAAGCTGTCTGACCAGCGGTTTTGAAAAAACAAGCGACGCAACAGTGACAGAGCTCTGCTGTGTTATGTAGAGAATAACCTTTTGTGACACATGTATTGATGAAGAAGGTGGATATCTTTGATAGCTCATTTCAGGATGGCCTGACCAAAAATGGAAAAAATTCCGTAAAAATACAGATTTTCATATTTCATCAGACTATATTAATAGCAAATAAATGAGAGTTATATACATTCTAATTAAAGTAAACAAGACTTGCTTAAATCAAGATTTACGTCATAAAAAAACAGCATATCTGTCAGGTTATAAAGAATCTTCAGCTGGTTATCTTTTAATTCAAAATGTATCAGTATTTTTCATCCTATTAACCAAGCACATTTTAACTTTCAAATTAACATCGTAAGTAAGTTCTGTTGCATAAGTTGAGACTAATCAGAAGAAAATCGAATTCTTGTGTAGAAATAGACACACGGTTTCCTCGCGCCCATAGCAGTAACCTATGTAATGGCATATGTGTATGAGTACGAGTGTGTCGAAATCATACCCCGTCATTTTGCTGCAGTTCCGTAGCCCACAATTTTACACGATTTGCGACGTGTGGACGGAAAAGTGGACCCACCTTTGTCCACATACTCATCGAGGAAAGTTGTGGGCTACGGAACTGCAGCAGCACATCAGGTATGTTGTGATTGCTCGCCTGTGGTTTGGCTTTGTAGGAAGTATTGGGGCATGTAGACTACAAGCCATAATGATGTGCTGCTGCAGTTCCGTAGCCCACAACTTTCCTCGATGAGTGTGTGGACAAAGGTGGGTCCACTTTTCCGTCCACACGTCGCAAATCGTGTAAAGTTGTTGGCCACGGAACTGCAGCAAAATGACGGGGTATGATTTCGACACACTCGTACTCATACACATATGCTAGGCTACTGCTATGGGCGCTAGGAAACCGTGTGGCTATTTCTACACAAGAATTCGATTTTCTTCTGATTAGAACGGAATCGGCCAACGAAACTTGATCTGAGTATTCTCGAGACATTTTGTCATTGGATGGGGCATATTTGAAGTATAGACTTTCATCTGATAAGTAGTTTATCGGTGAAAAATCACTTACCGGGCGCGGAGTTTCTGTCATCATCAGACGTCGCCATCTTGAAAACACGTCCTCATGTGGCCAATGAGCACTATTTTAGTGGTCTACCGTGTGGTTCTACACGGTCCGCAATGGATCTAGTTGTCTACCGCGGGATTTTTCCGGTCCACGGTTGGTTTTCAGTGGTCAACAGGGTGGTTCCTAGTCCCCAACCCTATTTCATTCCTACCCCTGAGCTATACAATCTGCAATATCCGACAATCTATGACTCGGCTCCGAGTAACCTTCACTAACGTTAAAACTCCGTCTAGGCTAAAAAAATTACCAATCCGTCTCAGTCTGCAGCATCCTCCAATACACTCAGGACTCTATGAAAGTCCACACATAAGAAAAGTCAATCACTTTGCAGCTATCTGCAAAGGTACAAAAATTATTAGTCTCAGCTCGGAGCAAACTGCACTGACGTTAAACTCCGTCAAGGATGAGAAATTACTGATCTATCTCAGGCCGTAGCATTCTCCAATACACTTAGGACTCTGGGATCAAAGTCCACAGATATGAAAAGTCAATCACTTTGCAGCCATCTGCAATATCTGACAAGCTTTGTATAGTACAAATAAAATAATGTCTCAGCTCAGAGCAAACTGCACCAAGGTTAAAACTCCGACAATGAAAACAAATTTCTAATCGCAGTCTGTTGCATCTACAATAAACTCAAAACTGTATCTACAGTCCATACATACGAAAAGTCAATAGTTTGAAGCCATCTGCAATATCTGTATAGTACAGAAATTATAAAATGTCTCAGCTCGGAGCAAACCGCACCAAGGTAACAATCCCGACCATGTAAAGAAATTTCAAATCTATGTCAGTTCGTTGCATCAACAATAAACTCAGAACTCTATCAGTGACGTCTGGCGGTTCGCCTGCAATGAGTCGAGAGCCTGTGGGCAAAACCACTGGTTGCAACGCGGTTAGGGACGATTCAGAATTACTTCCGGGGGGGTGGAGGATTTTCAGGGGGCCACCCATTTTTCCCAAGAAAATTTAGGGGGGGCAGACAAAAATACCACAATCTTTTAGGGGGGGCCAAGGAAAACAAGTCATTGACAATGACACAGTCCCCACTTGTAATAGGAGTATTAGTCTTGAGGGGGCAGGGAAATGAGGTCATTAAGAAGTATCACTAAAGTGTATATGTTCAGATCTATGGACACATAGGTCTATGTCATTGTTCCCAATTTGAAACAAGAGGCATGTCTAAGTTATGGTTCTAAATCGGGAAAAAAGATCAAACCTCTAGCTGTATTGGCCAGCCAAGAAATACATATGCGCATTATAAATGAGGTACAAGATTTGACATCTTAAGGTCTATTATCCTATCAAAATTGAAGCGTAAAGAACTTGTGATTACTGAGTTATGCATATATATGCATATTCAAGGTCAAAGGTCATCAAGGTCACGTGACATTTGAAAAAAAACATTGTATTGCTAATTAATCCATATATGCCAAAATTCAGACCTCTAGCTCTATTGGCTTGCCCACAATTATATATGGGCATAATTAACGAGCCAAGGTCACGTGACATTTTGTCAAAAAAATTGTATTGCTAAGGTATCCCTATATACCAAAAATCAGACCTCTAGCTCTATTCGCTCACTCAAAATTAGATATGTGCATAATTAATGAGGTACAATATGTGGCGTCATAAGGTGTCCCATCATACCGAATATGAAGGGTGTAGCACTTGTGGTTCCTGAGTTATGCACAAATATGTATATTTGAGGTCAAAGGTCATTGACATCACTTGACATTTTGTCAAAAAAATTGTATTCCTAAGTTATCCCTATATACCAAAAATCAGACCTCTAGCTCTATTGGCTCGCTCAAAATTAGATATGCACATAATTAATGAGGTACAATATGTGGCGTCATAAGGTGTCCCATCATACCAAATATGAAGGGTGTAGCATTAGTGATTACTGAGTTATGGACAAATATGTATATTTGAGGTTAAAGGTCACCAAGGTCACGTGACATTTTGTCAAAAAAATTGTATTGCTAAGTTATCCATATATACCAAAAATCTGACCTCTAGCTCTATTGGCTCGCTCAAAATTAGATATGCACATAATTAATGAGGTACAATATGTGGCGTCATAGGGTGTCCCATCATACCATATATGAAAGGTTACTGAGTTGTGGTTACTGAGTTATGGACAAATATGTATATTCGAGGTCAAAGGTCACCAAGGTCACATGACATTTTGTCAAAGTGTCTGAGATATCTGCGTGAACGGATGGACTCACGGACTGACATGACCCAATCTATGAGCCCCCTGGACTTTATCTGTGGGGACTAAAAACTGTGTCACTGCATCCTTTTGCAATATGAATACGATGAGAAACTAAATTTTTATTATCTTGGGAGCCTATGTACTGCCTTATACATGGGAGTCTATGGACTGCCTTATACATGGGAGTCTATGGACTTCCTTATACATGGGAGTCTATGGACTGCCTTATACATGGGAGTCTATGGACTGCCTTATACATGGGAGTCTATGGTCTGCCTTATACATGGGAGTCTATGGACTGCCTTATACATGGGAGTCTATGGTCTGCCTTATACATGGGAGTCTATGGTCTGCCTTATACATGGGAGTCTATGGTCTGCCTTATACATGGGAGTCTATGGTCTGCCTTATACATGGGAGTCTATGGAGGTGAAAACTAAAAAGTCCTCTACCACGGCCAAATTTGATCGCATTGTGAAACAAATCGACGTGCATCTGTATAAGGTATGGTACTATCCTTGTACCAAGTTTGAACGAAATCGCTCCAGGCGTCTCTGAGATATCTGCGTGAACGGACGGACGCACGGACGGACGGACGGACGGACGCACGGACATGACCAAACCTATAAGTCCCCCCGGACGGTGTCCGTGGGGACTAAAAATGATAGAGAAAACAGTGTGAAAATCTCAGTAATACTTTATGGGTTGCCTGTGCCAGTGTGAAAATCTCAGTAATACTTTATGGGTTGCCTGTGCTTATACATGGGAGTCTATGGACTGCCTTATACATGGGAGTCTATGGAGGTGAAAACTAGAAAGTCCTCTACCACGGCCAAATTTGATCGCATTGTGAAACAAATCGACGTGCATCTGTATAAGGTATGGTACTATCCTTGTACCAAGTTTGAACGAAATCGCTCCAGGCGTCTCTGAGATATCTGCGTGAACGGACGGACGCACGGACGCACGGACGCACGGACGCACGGACATGACCAAACCTATAAGCCCCCCCGGACGGTGTCCGTGGGGACTAAAAATGATAGAGAAAACAGTGTGAAAATCTCAGTAATACTTTATGGGTTGCTGTGCCAGTGTGAAAATCTCAGTAATACTTTATGGGTTGCCTGTGCTTATACATGGAGTCTATGGACTGCCTTATACATGGGGGGTCTATGGAGGTGAAAACTAAAAAGTTCTCTAACACGGCCAAATTTGATCGCATTGTGAAACAAATCGATGTGCATCTGTATGAGGTAGGTTACTATCCTTGTACCAAGTTTGAACGAAATCGCTCCAGGCGTCTCCGAGATATCTGGGTGAACGGACGGACGCACGCACGCACAGACGGACGCACAGACGGACGCACGGACATGACCAAACCTATAAGTCCCCCCGGACGGTGTCCGTGGGGACTAAAAAACATCAATTCAATATTTGCCCAGAATTTCTGATCTCTACAAAAGAGAACCATAGACGCTACCTGGGTGACAGATAAACTCAACATGTTTAGTTAAACTCCTTTAGCTGCCAAATTCGGTAATATTCACAGTGGTTTGTTTTATGCATCTATAGCAGTATCTTGTTCTCCTCCCTGAAGCGTTATGAAATGTCCAGTATTTAGTATGTCAATACAAACCATACAGTGAACAGTCAGGGTCGTTTTGATGAAAAGAGATCTCAGATCAAGTCCAGACTAGAATTCATTTATCAACAATAACAATGGTCATTTATGTTCACACTGGTATGTTGCTAAATACAGCATTGGGTGTTCTATGTAGTGATAGAATAACAAACAAATGCTGATACACAGAGATGAACATTGAACAAATGCTAAAAATTACAGCAAATGTCTTTTAAAGGTTGGGTTTACCTTGTAGCTTGTAAAGCAGTTGAAAGTTGCATGATAAAGCAGTGTTAATTTATGCAAATGTATGCAAATCACCCGATTTCTTGGCTTCTTTTGCCTCCCAATTTCAAAATTTCCAACGAATTAACTCCACTCCGGCTGGGTCAAATTTTCACATTATGTTTTTTAAATGCTATATAACACAACAACTATCAATTGGTTTTGTTTGGCAATAAAGCTCTTACATTTTTTATAAGAGGCATTTTGAAAAAGAGGCATTTTAATTTTGCTGATCATGATTTTAATCAATTATTAGAGTGTCAGTCTTTAAACCCCTACAATTTTAAAATGAGGATGGATAATGCCAAATAAAATAGTTGTTTTTTCTATATGAATACTCTCCTTTCAAGTAAAATATACATTTCAGAAAATACTGTCTACATTTTGACCTAAATAAATTTTTATCATAAATACAAAAATTGAGGTTTTTTACCCCAAATATACACCCACTTCATCCTTTGAGTAAACTACTGCTACTGCTACTCTTCTTTTCTGCTCCTTTTTTCTATGTTTCATTCTCATCAATTTTACCCTTCTAAATTTTTTAAATGTTCTACATAACTTTTTACAGTGCTTACATCTACTATAAACTTTTGAAAATAAATTTATGGCCGTCTCATCTTCAAGGTGCTTTTAAGCGAATAGTTTTTTTATGTTGAAAATAAAATATTATGTATTACTGTCAAAAATATATGGTGAAAAATTTACAAAAGGGTTGATTTTCCAATAATCCTGTATGTGCATCAAGAAGATCATGTGGCTCTGCACCAATGCTATGGTGTCGGATTGTTGAAATATTGTGTACACAAGAAATTTGCTGTAGTCCAAGAAGTGATCTCAGTGTGTATGAGGCTAGGAGAAATGTGGATCGGCTTACACATTGTGTATTGATGCTAATACTTATGTGTCCCATTCATTCTGATATGTATAATCAAAGATTTCACAGTGGCGGCTGGCAGAAAAGGCAAAAAAAACAAATTAACATGTATTGTTTCGTGTCATCTGAAAACATGCGCATCATGACTATTTTAAAATTAAAGTTTGTTAAAAAAATTTGAAATATGCATGCTCTGTCAATTTGAAAAATACTGCTGACAAAATGTGAATTTTGACTTGCACAGGGTTGTCTGCATTTTAATATGAACATTGGATTGTGAATGGAATGAGCAGAATAAATGTGAATTCATGTTTTGGATGAGGTGTTTTGTCCAAGAAATGTTCTTAAATATTCCTCAGCATTTTTGCTTTCAGTGGCAGCTACTTGTTTTATGATAACCAAATTACAAAAAAAGAGAAAATTAAAAACAAGTTGGCTTTCACCAATTTTAATTCCTAATGTTTAAAACTTTCACCGTGAGTCTGCAAATATTCAGCGTCATCAAATGAAAATGTATGCTGAATGTGTGCATGTACATGTACATCTCACTTTCCAGAAATATCTGGATATCTGCAAATGATGTACCATTAAACTTCAAGATATATATCACTTTGCCAATTATCTGCTCCTCTGATTTTCTGTTCACCATTTCAACTGACATCTTTGCTTGTCTTTGTGTGCATCATATGTATCAGTGAGACATAACAAAAAAAGTATTCATATTAGTAATTAACTTTTCTTTAGAAATTTACAACCAGATATGTTTTTGCTACCCTTTCCAAAAGTGTGCCACTTGCAGTCCCTGCAAATCATTCTTTTTATAGTTACATAACCCTGAAATGATTTGTTACATCATCGATTAGTGTCCACTAGGCCCTACAGTTTCTGCAACTTGTTAGACTAGATATGACTATAATGTACCGTATAAGCATGCATGTATATATTAGGGGGGGGGGGGCATGGAAAAAAAAAAAGGAAAGATGAGGGGGGCCATAGATTTTTTCTATAATTTACTAGGGGGGCCATGGAAAAAAATCACCGACAAAATAGAAAATCCTCCACCCTCCCCCTGGAAGTAAATTCTGAATCGTCCCTTACTCCACCGAAAACAATCGGTTTTTTTCACCCAAAATTGTGATCGATCTCCTATTTTGAGCACGCTCAACTTGTCTAGATGCACGATGAGCTAAGCTGTGCTTTTGAACTTACACAAAACCCACTTTCATCTCTCTATGCGATGGGGCCATATCCGTATCAGATGCGCCATATAGTAAATCTCGGTCTTTCACGATAAGCCTCCCACGGTGCACAATAGACAAAACTGCTGATTTTAACGCGCAGTTTCTTTTCCAAAAACAGCCAATTTTTAATTTAAAATCGTGATCGATCCTAGTTTTCGAGCACGCTCATCTTGTTTAGATATACAATGTGCTAAGCTGCGTTTTTAGACTTGTGCAAAGTTCGCATTTCTCTCTCTGTGCGAGGGGACCATTTCGGCGTCCGCCATTTTGAATCTTGTTCGATAGCCAGTAACACTGCCCTGCTCCGCAGAGCTAGCTTTAGAATGGGATGTTGAATTGTGAAATAGGATTTGGAAGTGCATGATGTGTTGTCAAATGAAATTAGAAGAGCATGTTGAGTTGTACAATAGGATTTGGAAGTGCATGATGTGTTGTCAAATGAAATTGGGAAGAGCATGTTGAGTTGTAAAATAGGATTTGGAAGTGCATGATGTGTTGTCAAATGAAATTGGGAAGAGCATGTTGAGTTGTAAAATAGGATTTGGAAGTGCATGATGTGTTGTCAAATGAAATTGGCAAGAGCATGTTGAGTTGTAAAATAGGATTTGGAAGTGCATGATGTGTTGTCAAATGAAATTGGCAAGAGCATGTTGAGTTGTAAAATAGGATTTGGAATGGCATGTTGTGTTGTGAAATAGCATGTTGAATTGTAAAATAGAATTCGGAATGGCATGTTGTGTTGTGAAATAGCATGTTGAATTGTAAAATAGAATTCGGAATGGCATGTTGTGTTGTAAAATCAAAGTAGTAATTTTGGCATGGATTGGACACCATAATCGTATTCCGTGCGATTGGCAAAACAATCGGCAAGTGTTTGTAATAAAGTACGCTCGAGGCTACAGGGGTAAAATTAATCCGCTTTGCTTCCACAAACTTGGTTCATTTTCTGGCCAGATTTTCATCCTTCGGCCATTGAAACAATTTTGATTCTGAATGAGAACGATGCATAGAGACACAACACCTAGCAGTTCTCTGTCCCTAGCCCTGCCTTACAATTTTTCACAATGGATGAATGCATGCAAAGCACTGGCGTGAATAGCTAGCGTCAGCGATCGATGTCCTCGGATGACGTCATACCCGACATTTGCCGAAGATTACCGACGATTTGTATCTTCGTATCCAAGGGCGTCGCTAGGGCCTTTATTCGGAATTCGGAGGGCAGTTTTGAAAAATTCCAATGCTGATGTTTTTTTTGACCATTTAAGTCGTCAAAATGAACAAGCAATAAAATTTTCAGTTTTACTCTTCACCAGCCCTTTAATAATGTTTTATCATAGTATTTTAATGTACATAGCAAGTTTCATCAATTTCGGTCATGTAACTTCCAATTAAATCCTTAATTACAAAATTCATTAATATGCAAATTAGGATTTGGATGAAGTAAAAATGCTTAATGACTTTCAGTAAGGTTAAATCATAGTGTCTTCAATATGCATACCAAGTTTCGTCAATTTGATCAAGTAAATTCAGATATATACACCTAATTAGGAAATTTCATTAAACATGCAAATTAGTAGTTATCTTTCACGTCACCCCTTAAATTCTTTCAAAGCTGATATATCTTGGTGTGATCAACATTTGTAGCGAATCTCATCAAATTGTGTGCAGTCGTTGTCAATATATATCAGTTTTTTTCTAAAATCATTAATTATGCAAATGAGCAAAAAGTAAGCAAGCCACACCCACCAAAAACTAATCAGTTCTTGCCATTTGCAAACTGAATCTATGTATTAGATTTGATTCTGATCTGATGAGCCGTTTTTGAGATATTGAGTACACAGACAGACAGACAGACAGACAGACAGACAGACAGACAGACATCGCTGCGACATATGCCCACGTGTGTCAACACGTGAGCAAATAATATAGGGTTATTCACAAAATACGGCCCTGTATGGACGAGGGCTCAGTGAGTGACGTATTGGACGAGCCGAAGGCGAGTCCAATACGTCACTCACTGAGCCCGAGTCCATACAGGGCCGTATTTTGTGTATAACCCTATTATTATACACCTCCCTTCATTAATCGTCCGTATAAACTAATTCTATGGTAAATTTTGAGGGATGCGGCACGCGCGATATGAGTGGAACGCGCGCGATCTACTGCTCCGTAGTACAAGTCCCTTGCGTTGGCAAGAAGCCAATTAATTTTCAGTGCAGTACAAGCAAACTTCGCTGAATGTTTTCAATTTAATTAGTTTTTAAAATAAAAGTTGAATTTCAAAAAGAAACTTGTATTTTATTAATTCAACAAAACAAATAAATGTTGGAAACATTAATTAACCCTTTGAGTGCTGTATTTTTCCCCATCAAAATTTTAGTGCAACATTTTACCATTTTTTATGAACTTTTCTGTAATTTTTTTGATAACTTTGGACCAAATGAAACAGTATTTCATCAGCCACAGTTTTTTATCAAAATTTTGGCAAAAATCTGACAAAAATTGACTGAGGTATATTTTACAAGGGCAACAAAAATTGACTTTGGCGCTCAAAGTGTAACAGTTGCTGCTAATGAAGCTTTATTATGTTCAAAATTTTTTTTAAAGATTTTTTTATTTTATTATGTTGGAAAATTTATACACATGATTTTAATTCAAATGATAACAAACATGTATCGCAAGGATTTAGTTTTGCATTACTGGAAAACAATTTATGTACATTTTAGCATTAGCATTATACAAAAACACTATCCGTATGGATCAGAATTCACATACTGCATGAACAAGTACATTTCGGCTCAACTCTGAACTCATGAAACTGTCTGTACACTGGAAATTTTCAAAACCAAATACTTGTTAAAAATCTACTTACAGATATTGACTAAAGTATGATCGTTGATATCATGTGAAAATAAATATTGCAAAAACCAAGGAGATAAGGAGATAATTGATGTAGTTTTCTAAGGGTTTCATTATTTTTTCTACAATATATATATATATATATATATATATATATATATACAACACATACATACAGAGGATGGTGAATTTTCTGAGCCAGAAGAATCGTCTTATTTAAATATTTGCAATTAAATATTAACACATACTTACTGATCAATTAGTGTGTCAGTACGGAATGTTTCAGTGTAATCATGATTAGAGAGATTGTGTCAACTTTTGGCCCTGTGACAAGCAGAGCTGGATCAAATTGAAGTTGTTTTTAAAATTTGAATGGGACAAGGAAATGGGGGGCAAGGTGTCTTAATTCAGTGTTGTATAAAGTTCACATCACCGTACTGACACAAAAGAATATGGTATCTGCCATTTGGTTAGCTTATTAACATCTTTACAACAATGGAAGGGTATGTATAAATACAAACTCTGCACAGAGCAATCAGCAGACCTTATCATCACCAGCTTCCGTATTCTGCTCTGATTTTTTAGCCATTAATGACTTCCACTTTGTGAGATGAAAAGGTGAAAAAATATGAGACAGAGATGTTGAGTTCACAGTGTAAGCGTATCATTACCATTACTGGTAATACGGTACACATGCCACTTTTGATGAAAAGGTGTTCTTTAGATCAGGAAAATCTGTAAAGTCTTTGAAACAAGGATGTAACCCTCCATGCTTTATGACAAAGGAAGTAGACTCCGGCACAGAATGGGAACAATGGAATTTGTACATGGAATTTAAATACAAATGAGTTTTACGGGTTGTGATGTAACACAACTGAAGAAAAAAATCAAGGATGATTTATGTGGTTGTGATATGGGCCCTAGTGAATACAAAAACACTTGTCTCCCAAAACATGACCATCTTTCTGTTGATAAAACCTTCACAGTTAGTTTGTATGGGGTGCATTCCCTCGGGTCTTTCCCTTTGAAATGTGCGCCATCAAGCAGTGCCGGACAATGGAAGTCTTTACTGAAAACAGACCACAGTTAAAACTCTCCCGCAAATTGTGTAGCCATTGTTGTGGTCTTAGCCTACTGCTGACCTACATACTCAAAGTTGATGGCCCATTGGACCTGTTTATAACCTGCTTGTGGGTTACGTAATATATCATGCAAATTATAGAACCTATGAGATCCATGTCATCACAATACAGTAAGTACTGTCTATCTCATACAGTTCCATAAAAAATCATCTCATAGATGTCCAGACGAGAACATGACACAACAAAACATCAAAGGTTCTCCATATTGTTGTTGACAGCCATTTGTACTCAACATAAGGGTATTAAAATCACTGGGGTTTTATCACTTGAAAATATTTGTACCGGTATTTACAATCTGCTTTTTCCATGTTTGCTTCTTGTTTGTCCCCAAGGTTAAAAAAATTGCAATATTGACCCTTTGAGTGCCAAAGTCAATTTTTGTCACCTTTATAAAATTCAACCTAGTCACTTTTTTCAGATTATTCCCAAAATTTTGATAAAAACTGTAGCCTATGAAAAGTGATGTTAATTTGGTCTAAATTATCAAAAAAATTACAAAAAATCATAAAAATTGATAAAACGTTGCACTAAAATTTTGTCAGAAAAATGACAACACTCAAAGGGTTAACAATATATGCAGAGCTTTGTACAACAATTCTTACCTGGTTCACTGCTCTCTGCTGTACATGGAGGTGGTAGACTGGATCTTGAGCAGGCTGTTGAGGTACTGGGGGAGGGGACGGAGGTGGTGGTGGGGGGGGTATTCTGCTGGCATGAGCTGATGTATGAGATGTTTCTAAGATAGTAGATGGCACGAATCCGGTTTCTCCTGATGAGTTACGGACACACCACCACATGCTAGAGTCATCTATAACCTGTGAATATCATCGTTGAATATTTGAATTGACGCCGCTGATCTGATCATTTTGCAGTCATGGGGAGTACATGTGTACTGAGTAAACGTTTCCACTTTTTCTATAGATGGCATTTGCATAAATGACTTCTAAAATTCCACAGACAAAACAGGAGGAGTCTGGTATCACAGAGCAGGGTTTTAAACTCATTGCACTTCTTTCTTTTTATGTTGGGCACACATATTCTGTTACACTTTCACAACGAACATGTGAATGCATATGGGTCAGCAATGTGATAGTTTGAAATCAGCGCTAAGCTACACTGGGTTTTGTCATAACTTACTTCAAGACTCTCGCCCGCCATGATTGTAAGCTCCTTGGAATTTCTGGCCACAAAGTCATATTTGACAGTAGTTGCTTCTCTGTCTCTGGATGCGTGTGTTGATGGACTTGGCTGCTGTTGGGGGGTTGGGATGTGAGAGGAGTAATAGCTGGCCTGTTGGGAGGTGCCTGGGCCGCAGCTACTGGCTGTGGCTGTCTGGTTTTAGCTAAAGCCTGTGCTTCATAGTTCCTGTTTTGCGAAAAAATAACCTTTGTCAGCAAAACTTTCAAAAGATGTACTTCTCCTGACAAAGTGTTGTCTGTATTCATTGATATCACACTTAAAATCACTGACTGAGGACTTCCCTTGAAACTTAACACTATATGATAATTTCAATATTTGAGATGATAGAAACTTACAGATTTGCTACCAAAGCTCAAATATTGACTGAACACAGTTTCTTCAATGTTCATACTACACTAATTTGACTTATAAAGATGACATAATAGGGACAGAGGTGGCAGAAAGTTGGGTAGATTAACTTATATACAATTCTCTGAAATTCTGGTCAGTTGTCTAAATTAAATTCACGATTAATGACCCCCCAATTTTTTTGTTTTTCATTTCTCAGAGCAATTGTTACAGAGCCGATATGTTAGATTGTTCATCAATCAGTATTGCAAAAGATAACGGAGATTTACATTTACGTTACACGGTTTTGTCCTCGTAAGGAGAGAAAAACAAAAAAGAAAACAAAAAACACAGACTGACCTGGCCACATGCTTAGCAACGTTGGCCTTGAATGCAGCCACTGCTGGGTCAGTAGTAGGGTTAGCTCTGGCTTTTTGCTATGTGGCTGGTGCTGTGGCGGTTGCTGGCCTCGGTGCTGGGCAAAGTAGGTGTCCCCGTAGCTGGTGCCAGAGGGAGGTGGAAACTGAAAGACACGCTCCTCTCCCTGTGACGGTAGAGAAAACATTTCAGTGGTACATCAGTGGTGTAGATATACAATGAGTACAACAAGAATGACTCTGATGTAGTGTCAACCTTAATGCTAACCAGATATGAACTGAAAATGCTCACGTGTTTAATTATATGTTGCAGTTATGTGTAAATTTAAACCTTTGCCACACGTTTGCAACTTCATTTAAAGTGTTATGATCAACATAATGAATAATATTCACCACAGATTTTAAATCCAAGTATATATCCCCAATCAGAAAGTTCATTAAAATATGCAAATTATGAATAGGCTGACTTTCAATAAGCACACTGAAAGGACAAATGTTTGAAACTTAAGAAATTCAAGGTCATCAAAGCATTATAAGGAATCATGTTACACTTTCATTGCACTGTTTACACAGATTGCATAATTGCTATAAATAGCACATAAGGAATCTTACAGCCCAGCTTTACCATAAAAACCCTATCACTTTGACCACTCTTTTAATTGACCACTCTATTTTTTTCCTCAGAAAGTAATCTTATTTTATCCTTACCAAGTCAACCATAAATGAAAATTAGAACTTTCTCTATCTCTATTTATTTGACCACCCTATCATGACAAACTATTATGAGCAATTTCTTTTAGATAACATAAATGGTGGTTCAGAATACATTAAAGTTGGGATTCAGGTAAGTTGTCTTTACATGTTTTAATCCTCCAAGATGGTAAGCATTTCACTATGAACTGTCAAAAAAAGTTGAACTTTCTGATAATTCCACTCTAAAATTATTTTGGCTTTGATGATTTCCTAATTAATTCAATTATTTAAAATCGTATGAATTATTTTTTTTCTTGGTGAATTGATAGGGTTTATACAGTACAAGAATTACATACAATGTAAGTCAAATTTTGACCAAAAATGACAAAAGAATTCCTTAAAATACACATTTGCATATTTCATCACAATTTCAACAAATCCTTATTGGGTTATCCCTAGGGACCTGTATACCAAATAACAAAGCTGTCTGACCAGCGGTATGAAGAAGAAGATTTTTACCAAAAACACCTTTTTTGGCATTAATTTGCCTATTTTCAACAATATCAAAAAATAAAAAAAATAGTTTCTCAAAATCATATTTTTAATCTACACAACAAATATCAAATCAGTAAGTACTGCGGTTCTCAAGATATTTGAGTGGACGGACGCCTCACAAACGGACATACATACATACATACATACATACATACATACATACATACATACATACATACATACATACATACATACAGACTGACGACGGACGACGGACGGATACCCATCCCAATAGCTTCTATAGACTATAGTATATAGTAGCTAAAACAGATAGCTTGCATAAGAAGAAGTTAATGTTACAAAACTTTAGCTGTACCTCATCGACAAAAATAAGAGTAATGACGTAAGAGCAAAACTTGTCTGCAAAACCTTGTTCCATTCACCAAAACCTGTCTAATTAAACAATGTGATAAGAAACTTGAAAATAATGGAGGGCAATCAATCACTTGCCACAATTTTCCGGAAACTATATCATAGCGTAAAAAAAAAGAAACACTCCTTCAAGCAAAAATCAAACACAATGAGAGTAACAGTCAGACCATAACATAACGATTTTAGCATCTTTCTTTGATGACAATGGCTACCATCAAACTATACATGTGGGAATAAAAAATCATCCAATAGCAATTAAAATTTAGCTACAATAACATATAAGAGATTAAGGAAAACATGGCTTGTGATTATCCGGGTGAAAGTGGGAAACGTCAGCTTTGTGTCCAGATGAAAGTGAAAAACGTCAGATTTGATTAAAGTTTTCGTAAAAAAAGATTAAGACAGTGAATTCGAGACTCTGGCACGGTCTTATGCCCCTGTGCAATGCACTTTCTCCTCATTATTGGGGGTAGTAGTTTATGCTTACCTCATCCTGTAGTTGGGCTCAGGCCCGTTGGATGATGAACTGATAAAAACAGGTTCAGCTACCGAGTAAATTTTGTAGAACAGCAAGTGAAGATTTTCAAATAAGGGTGAGAAAATTTTAAGTTGCAGCAAAAGCTATGAAAGATTTAACAACGAAAGAAGTCAAAATTAGGCTGCTACCAGCGTTGATTGATGGACATGCTTTTTAATTGTATGAACAGTAATATGATTATCATAAAAGTGATTACGATAGACTGAAAGCTGCTCTTGTGTTGATGTTTAGCAGCCACGAACATGTAATAGACATCAAATCAGGTCCAATAATCGTTATCATTCAAGGTAAACTATGAAATTTACCAGGTCCAAAGAACATATAGATGATGACAAAGGCAATGGGGCCATCTTGAACCACGAAATAGTGGTGGTACCAGGTGTCCGGAATGGGTAAGCGTACCTGCCAGCTAGCCGCACCCGTCAAGATTGACCAAAAGCGCCAAATTCATTGTTATTTGGTGAATTCACCAAATTACTTTTGTGAGTCAAAATTTGGTATGCTGTCACTCATCATTTGAGAAACAGACAGGTCATATTTGGATACAACATCTCCGTATCTACCGTAGAACTTCTTAAATGATTTCACTAATCTACTTTCTGAGAATCCTTGCCTCACTAACTTTTGAGCTAATAGGCTGTGTCTAACTCGGAAGTCTTCATATGAATGGCATGCTCTACTGTATCTGAGGAGTTGTGAAATATGCACACCATAAGCTGTAAGTTACGAGCCTCTCGTCCATGTGAATATCACACGTTTGTCAAAATGTGTCCATTAATTAGAAATATATGATCAAATAAAAAACATATTTATGCAAAGGAGCAAATAATCAGAATATTGTACATATCAAACTTACAGTATAGGTGGACCTAAGGTTTGCAAACGTTTGGTCAAAAATGCCCTAGGTATTGCAAATGACTTTATTGCAGAAATATTGATATATGGTATTGAAATATGCAAACAAGCTAATTTCAAAACTACAGCACACATAAACCTAAGTATGACGAATAGGAAAGGTTTGGCCAAAATCAGTGCAACCAGTATGGATATATTATCTACTGAAAGAAATTCATTATATATTGCTATGAGCTAACTACTTAAATATCAGGGTGGGCCAAAATATAATAAATGAATAGCATACGTTTAGTCAAAACCAATGCTTTGAGTATTTACATATGACTGCACTGTAGACAGTATGGTCTGATGTGTTGACTTCAGCAAAATGTTCCCACACTTGAGAATTTTAGTTACACTCACATACGTAAGTCCAGGAGCACCTGTTTTCACCGCCATTATATCGCACTGGAATTTTAAGGATTAGTCTAATCCTGTGATAACTTTTACACCCTTGATAATTCAAGCAATGTGTGAACATTTAACAAAGGGCTGTAATAAGGATTCAGCAAAGTATGGAAAGTCAAGCATGATAAACTTAGCTCAGTACTTGTTTGACAAATCTTCAAGGTTTTAATCACCTACCGTTCCTGCAGAAAGAAAAAGAAACAAAAAAAACATGTTAAATGGCAATAGCCATGTCATCGGCTTGACATACCCACTGGTGGTGAGCATTTGAGGTCATGACTGAGATATTTTTTGTGTGTAGGTGATTACGTAAGTGTGATACCGTTTGTAATCTACAAAAAAGCAATAAAACTTTAATGCACTGTCAAATCTCATTTAACACCGGATTTTGAAACTTGAAGGCTTTACTATGGCTACGTAATGTATAAATGCATGTAAAAGCGAGTAAAATGTTTTATTTCGATCTCTCTCCAGATATTTTGCCTATCGCTAAATAAGAAGTGTAGCAAATTTATAAGATGTGTCTGGCGTCAATTCTCTCGATCATCCCGGGAAGAAGATTGACTGTGATGAAGTAACAGGAAATCTAACAAAGTAGTCCAGCAGGTCGTCAGTTATCAAGCTCTTACCTTCCACTTTGTATTGAGAAACAAACATATTTTAAAAACAAATCATGTGTCTAGAGAATGATCTTTATACGAGCTCCAATTTTGGCATAAAAGACTGACAGTTGATTTGTTTTATATGTCTTTGAGTTACAATGGCGGAAGAGAATGTCTGCTTTTGAGTTGTAATGTCTCAATACTGTTAAAAATCACCACATTTTATGATGTTAGGGTAGTATGCACCTCGAAAGTGAAAGACTTAAACTTTTGCTCTAACTTTCCTCAAGGAATCTTTAATCATTCTCTTTCAAAATCAAGAATAAAAATAGGGGGTCACCGTGCAAATTTTGGTACTAGAGAAACAAATTACCCAAGAGTTACCGATATTAGAAATTACCAGATATGAACTAAAAATGCTCACGTGTTTCATTATATATTGCAGTTGTGTAAAATTGAACCTTTGCCACATGTTTACAACTTCATTGAAAGTATTATGATCAACATAATGAACAATAATCACTGCCGATTAGGTCATGAAGTATACAAATATGTAATAAGCTGAAATAAAAATATTAAGTTCTTTGACTGCTCTCATTGTATCTCCACTTTATATAGCAAGTGTTAATTACCATTGGCCAAGTCCTTCAAGCCATATATGCCGAGCTGTGAAAGCTCATTAGACATGCAAATTATAAATGAGCTGACATGAAAATGTGAAATGACTTTTGATATTGTTTTAACCTGGTATAATCATCAATGTACATAGCATGTTTTGCCAACTTTGATCAAGTAAATCCCAGTATATATCCCTAATAAGCAAAGTTCATTAAATATGTAAATTAGGAATTGGCTTAAGTAAAATGCTAATGATTTTCAATAATGTTGTATCATGGAATATGCAATAAAAGTAGCAAGTTTTGTCAACTTTGGTCAAGTCGATTCAGATATATATCCCTAATTAGGAAAGTTCATTAAATATGCAAATTAGGAATTGGCAGAAGAGAAAATGCTTAATGACTGTCTTTAATGTACATAGCAAGTTTCATCAAGTCAATATAGATAAATATCCCAAATTATGAAAATTCATTAAATATGCAAATTCTGAATTGGCTGAAGTAAAACTGTTAAATGACTTTCAATAATGTTGTATCATAGTGTCTTTAATGTATATAGCAAGTTTCATAAATTTTGGTCAAGTCAATTCAGATATACATCCCTAATTAGCAAAGTTCATCAAATATGTAAATTAGGAATTAACTGAAGTAAAAATGCTTTATGATTTTCAATAATGTTGTATTATAATATCTCCAATACATGTAGCAAGTTTTGTCAACTTTGGTCAAGTCAATTCAGATATATATCCCTAATTAGCAAAGTTCATTAAATATGCAAATTAGGAATTGTCTGAAGAGAAAATGCTAAATGACTTTCAATAATATTGTATCATAGTATCTTCAATACATGTAGAAAGTTTGGTCAATTTTGATCGTGTCAAATCAGATATATATCCCTAATTTGGAAAGTTCATTAAATATGCAAATTAGCAACTATCTTTCACGTCACCCTTAATAGTTCCCACAGCTGATATAAATAGGTGTGATCAACATTTTTAGCAAATCTCATGAAATTGTGTGCAGTTGTTTTAATGTATATCTGTTTTCTCTAAAATCATTAATTATGCACATTAACAAAAGTATGCAAGCCACGCCCACCAAAACCTTTTCAGTTCTAGCCATTTTAATGCTGAAGATGTCTACCAAATTTGACTGAAATACGTTCAGCCGTTTTTGAGATAATGGGGATACAGACACACGGACACACACACAGACACACACACACACACACACACAGACAGACATGGCTAAACCATATGCTCACGTGTGTGAACACGTGAGCAAAAAATGGCCGCCATCCCTGTGTTTACTCTATGGAGAAAAATAAAAAATTTCGAATTTCGAAAAAGTAAGCCGGTGATAAGTTTTCTTTCACCAAGAGCTTTAAAATGAACCCCCACATGTGGTATATCAGAAGAGAATTGTAAAAGTTTGAGAGTCCTAACGTCTGTCCCCAAGGTGCGTTCTACCTTAAATCAATGATGTTACATCAATGATGTTACATCAAAAGGGTGGAACCAAGAGCTACTGATACTTTAACCCCAGTCCTGACACCGCAGAAGGCTGTGTATTCTAGTTTTAACGCAAAGATCAAAGCGATTCCAATTGTTCCAACGTTTACAGGTCTCTCTGATGACCATACGACAGTTCATCTCAAAATGAAACAGTAATAGATGTTGTTCGTCACTAAAGATTATATTCTCTCCCTCTATAAAATATTGAACATGAATCGAAACGTTTGATTGCAACTGATCTAAGATGTGTCTAAGTTAATGAAAGCTTAGGTTGCCTTGCTTTGTTGTCCATATTTCCCACTTTAATCTTTTTTTTTTCAAAAATTAATACCCAGTATGTATGTTCTATATAGAAAACGGTAATTCTGAAACAAATACACAGTGCGACGGTCTTCATGATGGTCGACTGAACGAAACAACAAACGGGTCATGTGCCGCTGTTTAATCATAATTTGTTATCTGCATGCCCTCTACAAAAATTTACATTCAAAAGCTTGACTTTACATTATTATAATATGTCTTGCAGTTTACATAGGTTTTAAAGGTTTAGTGACCTCTATTCTTATACTTTCTGAGCTTCCTTTCAATTTACTTTTGACAAAGAGTTCATACATTACATTTTTACGACAAAATACCTCGCAACGTCCCCCACTTTTACTTCAAAATGTTGTAAAATTTCCACATTGAGATCTAGCGAAGAGCAATCAATAACCCTTGACCCTTTAGCCCAAGTTGGTGAGAAAAAGGAGGCGTAAAAACGTCAGAGTGTAAAAAGCAAACCCTCCGTTCCACAGAGGGGTCCAGGTCTAGGCTCAAGAGCAATTCGAAACGTAAAAAGAAGGACATGGACATGTGGCGAACTTCCTTGACATTGTTGTTATAGGTCTCTACCCATAGTATCTATCATGAAAATACGAAGTTGACAATAATAGGCCAATACGAATATTTCATCACGTCCGAATAATGTTCAAGCAGTACACTCTGCCTATAATTAACCTAGAGGTACAGGTACGCTTTACATTCAATAAATGGGTCAAAGTCATACCTCTACGTCGGCGATATTCTTCTATTATCTCTTTGTTTTCCTCTGAAATAAAATACAGTTAAGAAGTAAATAGTAAATAGCTAATGTAAAAATGCTAAACAATTTTAGCAAGACGCTCGCGACAAAGTGAAGGCTGAATTGTTGATGCACTTCAATACTACATCACAAATTCCTGTAAGAAGAATGATTTCGTTGAAGTATTTACATGGTCAACTTTCTCCTCCACCCAAAAACTCATTACCATATTAAGATAGCACTTATTTACACTAGTTACTGTTCCCTAAAGTACAAAATTAGCATGTCTAACAAAGTATATGGACTATGATAAAATATCAACACCAAATCAACCAATCTCAATCGAAGTATAAGCTTGTTAACTGTAAACGGCCGTCAAGTATTTTCAATCCGTTTATCTTTAGTTAGAAGCATCTTATGCCCGTCATAGACTAACTCAGAAATTTTACGCAATCGACAGTATCAGAAGACGGCATTCATTTTGACATCGCGCCATTACGATGCATGCGATGGAAACTATAGCGTGTGTCGGTGGAAGGTCGTTCGTCACGTCGGACCGCACGCCTATTCAACTTCCTTTGTTGATGATAGCCCAAATTTATGCATATGCATCGGCTGCACTTGACACTTCATCCAGTTTCATTCGCATAGATATTCACTTTAATCGCCGACCTTTGCATTGGAGAGAGCTTATCCTGGTAGGCAGACTGAATCGGCTCGCCAACTTCCGCGTTTGAGAGAGCTTACTTTCCGGACCGTGGAGTAAGCATGTACTGCACTTACGCACCAGCCAGGCTTGCCCCATGTGAACCAAAAAAGACGTACACTTCACAAACTTTATTCAATGTAACGTTCAAAGTTGAAGAACGAACGCGACGTTTTAGAATACTGATCGGACTTTACTGAGTTGGAACAACATGTAAAATGCCATCAGTAAAATACATGTTTTTCCGGCCACAATTTTGGCATCAAACGTTCAGAGCGGGTAAAAGATGTAATATTTGGCCGCAGTACGTTCAGAGCGGGGACAGTTCTGTACGTCAGATTTCATGAGAGTTGATACAACTGTAAGTAGATTGTCGCCCGATCGCATGTCAAAATTTTAAAAATACAAACGTCAATGAAAACCTGTCGTGACATTGTAGTACGTAATCTTTATTCACTCTAATCATGGAGCTAGACACGGACTAGCTCCATGCTGTAATAATGTACGGAATCAGAGAATACGGTGCGGACTTTACTGAGTTTGACCGAAGGGTAGAATACCTCCAGATAAAGGAGTGATTTTTTTTATTTTCGGCCCTAATTTTTTGGCAGCAGGAACAATTTTGAATGTAATTTATCAGGTATGGACTCAAATGCACAATACAATCAGGAACGGCATAAACAAGTTATCCCGGCTTTTGTCAAACTCCTGAATACAACTGGTCTCCAAGGTAAACTCGCCGTATTGATGAGGTCCTCCTTGCAGAAGAAAAATCACGTCCGACATATTGTCTGCCACGTTACTGTAGCATGACCCCAAGTCAAACAATATTACTCTAGTTCTGGTTGCCTCGTCCATGACTTTATTCGCTTTCTTCATTCAACCTTGCTAGCGTTTTGACTACTGCAACCGTTACATGCAACACGCTGAAAATATGCGCATGCGCACAAAACTACAATCGAAAAATTAACATAATCTGTTGACTGATCCATACACAGTAAAGATAATCGTATGTAAAAGTACGCGTAGAAGCAAAAAGAAATTTTGATAATATTTTAAGCATTTCCGAATACAATATTGTATCGACATTTTCACCCATGTAAAGGTCATATGGCAGGGACTCAAATTTTGAAATAGAACAAAAATATTTTCAAAAATGCTTTAAACGTGTGTCCCGGCTTAAACAACATGTTTATACAAATGGAATGAAATCAACAGATATTGTTAGCCATAATTGTTGTCCACATGACGAAAAAGTTTAAGGTAAAGGGTTTATAGGACAAAAATTAGGATAATATTTTAATTGCATTGTGTGTTGACTGTGGGTTATCGTAGGTCGAACCTCCGTATCATGTAATAAAAATAAAACTTTCTGATGAAGATTCAAATTCGCACAAAATGGAAATTGTCGTATTTGCCAAAACGTGTGCAAATCCTTTGCAAAAAAGTGCAGTAAATATTTATTTATAAACAACCAGATTCTAAACATTAATACATTATAAGGCAAGGAATCTTCAGCGTCGTCCAATCATACTTACAAAACGCAACATTTTTTCCGCCAATGGCTTCAAGTTAACGTATGTTGTCATGGGAACTAGTTGCCTAAATAGAAAAGCCGAACACTTCTGTAATTGGGCTTCGTTATCTCAATACAACTGCGGATCAACAGTCATTAGATAATAGTAATTTCCACCAAAATACACCGTAAACATCTTCAGCCGTAAACAGCATAAAGGTCTAAATCAAAGCTTTAAAAAACGACAACCATACACATCTTACCTCATATCGTGTAAAGCCACACAGCAATAGGATGGCACACACCTTTATGACCTACTTTAACAAGCCTCCTCAGGGAGCATTTCATTCGTTTTAAAAGCTATAACCCCCGCCGCAGGAGGGTATACACAAGATTTTACTACATTGTGCGACATGTAGCACGAGCCGATATGCGAGTGTTATATGGAGCAAATTGTACCAAAATCGAGTGTATACCCGACTGCGGCGGGGGTTATTGCTATTATATCATATCAGCTTGTGTGTGAATTTGTTGTCTTGCTTTGATATTTTTGTCACCCTAAGCCCCAAATGCAGAAAACGGACACATGAGAGCTCGAACGTCGGAATTTAGCGCCCGAAACCGAGCATTTTATAAGTTTGGACTACGTTGACAACAGAAAATTGTTACTTTTCTTGTGATTTGAACTCTTAACCCATTATCTGTGTCTGCAGCAGGTCGCAAGTTAGTGTTTGCGTTGCATGTGAATAAAATGCTATGTTGATGAACGTAATGCGTATGTTATCGTAAGATACTGTGTGCGTCTGTTGTCAACGTAGTCCAAACTTGGACGTTATTGTACCATTAAACAAGCAGTTTTGAAATAATCCAGACTTGGGATGACAGCAACTGTGATCAACAGTTTTGCAGAGTGTGCTGCCCGATTCAGCGAGAGCTGGACGCTGACACTGCTTGTTGCATGTGATGTCAACTTTCGTCGCAGTCACCAGGAGTAATCCCATCGTTATTTTGAACTTCTTGGTCTACATCGTTAGGACATCCTCGTCTGTTACAGCCCAAACTTTGGCAAAGAATATCTGACATACCGTTACTGTGAGGAAGTGTCAATTTATTTGCGTTTGAACGAATACAAGCTTCATTTTAAAGATGAAATGAAAGAATATTTTAAAATGTGCAAAAACTATAGCATTATCTCACATATGCTCATTATGATAAAAAAACTGTCGGCGATGCGAGAAATCAATCACATTTCTCGAAAATGTAGTTTGGTGTCAGCCCCGACCACAAAACGCAATTTGAAATACCCGCCAAAGTCCTTACTTCCGGGTTCTGTGGTTAGTGACGTCATTTGAACCATGGAGGTAGCTACTACCTCCATGTTTGAACCAAGGCAAGTGGCGTGCTTTCTATCCACGGCGGCGGTCTATAGTATCTTTCTTATATGTAAATAGTTGTTGCGCTCTTTGTCAGCCATATGTAAACAGAAACCATGGTCTATTGTGTTGCATTTAATTGCAATAACGGTACAGGCTCAGGAGCAAGTTTTTTTAGCTTCCCTACAGAGCCGCGACGCAGAAAAAAATGGATTGAAGCAGTCCGGAGAAAATATTGGCAGCCGAGTCAATACTCACGGCTGTGTTCGGTGCACTTTGAAGACTCGGCATTTGTCGTTTCTCCGAGCATCATAGCATCAATTGGATTACAAAAAAGTCATTACGCCTGAAGCCGGATGCTATTCAAACACTTTTTAATTCCCGCAATTCTGATAAGGAACAATTGAAGGCTCCTCGGGGAAGTTCTCCAGCTAGATTTGAGAGGTGTACCATATCGAAGGACCGCGCACAAAAGTTCATGCAGAAACGTCGGCGAGAGGTAATTATAAGCAGGCCCGTCTCATCCCTTTCCTTATCTATTACTTTTAACTGACACTGGCATTACATTTGTACATTGATGATTGCATGTACAATTCAGTCATAATTTTAAAGTAAAAATTGAAATGTAGGCCAAAAAAATCATACCTGGGTCGTGTTTAGCTTTTAGAACTTCATGTTGTTTGTTTACAGTCAAGTGGATTGTACTGAAACACAGTCCCTCCTGTCACAGAAATAATAATTGTATTTTTCATATGTACAGTAGTTTAGACCATAATGTTTTCAAACACAACGTGGGGAAAATTTTCATAAATTTAGAGCCCCACAATCCTGCAAAATTACGCTCGTTTGGCATCGCCGGCACTTCAATGTCACAGCGCTGCATGCCGCGGTTTAGAACACTGCCGCAAAAAGTAGCAAAATGTGTGACATATATGCGCCAATTTGTGAGAATGCGTGCATGTACTGTGTGTAGGACTCGTGAACAGTACAGTTTTCTGTGAGTGTCGGAGGTAAGATGTAAAATCTTAATATTATTAAACGGATAATCTCTTTTTGGAGGATGTGGTGCCCCTGAAACGGCCTAGGGCCGTTTGGTTTTTGATCACCTGATAATCGCATCTATAACGGTTCAGTATCAGTGAATGGTATTCCAGGGCTCGAAATATTAACTTTTTAACCCTGGTAGTCCACTTGGGCTACCATTTTCTTGAGTTTGTAGCCCAGTGACAATGGCTGGTAGTCCATGAATATTTTAGTTTAGGGATACTGTACTCGTCCGGGTATAAGCCCAGGTTCTGCAACACAAAATAACAGTATGTAAAACTAGGGGCTTCAACTTGAGAAACCCCATGTTATGTGTCACGAACGCTTAATTTATGCTAATTTATGTACATTTTAACACTTTCTATCACTTTCAAAATCGGCTTACACATCCAAAGAAATTGTAACTTGAGTAAAGAAAAACTGAAAAAAAATTCTCACGATCTTTATGAACTTGCATGCCTTGTTACACCCGAGTCTCTCTATACAGAACGTAATACATTGATACTGATCGACAACCATAGATAAAAGACAGCAAAACTCAGCCAAGCTTAACTGACACAGTGTTTTATATTATAATTTCAAATCAAACTGATAACACAATCTCTTGATAAGAAGTGACAGTTTTGTGATATTTCAGCATCAAAACCCCAAAACTTGACACAAGTACGTCTTGTATGCTGCCGATCAACAGCATAGTGTGAACTGGCATGCAAAGACTGCACACGGAAAAGCAAGTCAACATTCTAGTATCAAACGCTCTGCATCTTGTGAAAACAACAACATAGCAGTGCAAATTGTACTAGTTACCAGAAAAAACTCTTCACATATGAAACGATAATTGCTTCAAACAACTGAAACTGCATGTTGACTGCATCTCAAAGTGACGGACATCGCACGCCAAGTATTTCATGTCCCAGGCTTTGGTAGTCCTGGGGCTACCATTTCATGGACTTTGGTAGCCCCAGGGAAAATTTGGTAGTCTGTGGACGCGGGACTACCGCTAATTTCGAGCCCTGAATTCTGATCGTGTAGGTATGTGTACGCAATCATTTATAGAGTTGTGCGCTTTTTATTTTTAAACCCAGTCTTTCATAATATTGAATTAATAGAAAAGAATGAAATATTGAGAGTTTTAGGCCTGAATACCGTTGTACTCTGGCTAAATCTTCGAGGTCTGAATAGTACTGAACCGTTCTCGCTGTCATTGAGCGACATTTTGTTTGACTCATATGACGTCACTAGACGCCCTCTGATGGCGACTTTGAGAAATCGATAACAAAACTGATTCTGGGTCAGACTTGCAGATCGTGTTTTTGTCAAAACGAAAAGATGGTTTTTAGACGTTTTCTTTGCACTTTTTTGGTCTCTAATCTTCATGTATATACTTATTACATGGAACAGGGTAACTTTTTCTCAATTATTTTTTTCTTTTCATTTCACCTTTAAAGAGCTCTGTGCCTCGTCTCGACTCCCGCTGAATCGAACAAAAGTGCACACTACTGCGCCGTTGCCCAAATGCAATGATTTGTGTACATCAAACCAAAGTGTGCTGCTTCAGAGGTGTCTTTCAAAATTGACCCCAAATTATTTTCACCAAGAGGTGAGTTACAGACCCATACGTTTATTTGTGTATCGAAATTCGGACTTCGGTCAGAACAAAGCAGACTGTTTCGGATTAAGTTAACATCGGTACGTTCAAATCCGCCGACTGGGCAATTTTCAAAAATGCTGGTTCAGGGGCCCGTTTTACCACTGCTAAAACAGTATTTTAGCATCGGTGGAATGAGCTCTCGTCCAATCAGACTGGCGCTTATTTGTTTGTTGTGTTTTTCTCGGCCTGTAACTTTATTGTATTAAGACATTTGTTGTAACTTTAATCCAGATCCCATAAGGGATGAGATCATTTAGGATCACATTACATTACATAAGTAGTGAAAAGTCCTCTTCTCCAACCCCTTCCAAGGTCAGTGGTTTATCCCAGTCCAGTTGAACTGTCATCCCTCGGGTCGTGTCGATTTTGTTAAACAACAGAAAGACTGCATGATACCCTGTATTATCGGGATAAGTTTTCCGTACCACGTGTTGGGCTTAATATATCCGTAGTCACATAGGGTACGAGGTTTAGAATTCAAAGCTTGGTATATTTCGTGAGATAAACAGATTACGCCTAACTGTTGCAACCGGGTACTTTGGTAAGCAATCATCAACAATTTTCTTGTACTGATTTGTATTATTCTAAGAAGTCCCTAGGAAGCAAGACGCGTGTCAACAAACTGTACAAGGTAGTATGCGACCTTGAAAAACCCATCTGTACTTCCTAGCTAATATAATATCATTGCCATTGACCAACGCTGGATCCTTGGATGAAACATTCTCTGAAAACGTCATCAGTTTATATTGATATCGTGAGATCCCGCTGTTACAGCTCGGAAGAGTCATGTTTTACAGAGCTGTGTTACAAAATTAGAAAGCTCATGGATATTTAAATCTTGCGCATGAGAAACGAAACTCACTGCGTGTATATGAAAGATGGTTTATCTATAATTTTATCATTGTACGAACATTATCACTTTCTAGACATGCATCTAATACCGCCATGCAAATATGTAATTCATGATACCAAATCACAGTTAAGATTTTCCTTTAAATAACACCCCCCCCCTAAAAAAAAAAGAAGTCCAGTTGTCGGAAACATTTTCTCAATTCGTCTTGAGCAAATGTATAGTACATCATTAAAAAAATTATCAGTCTTTTGATTGAGTCAACTCTCACTTCGACGTTATTCAGCATTAAACATTAATGAAGAATTAATTACACTGCTCTTTCAGACAAATTGAGACTGCTTCTCTCTGAACAAATATAGCCTTATTACAAGTAGATTTGAATACTTTGCTTTGCGAGCAGGAAAGTTGAAAATCCTCCACTGGACCACGATGCATGTTACAATATTTCTCGTTGCAAAACATATTTGAACAAGGGATAGTAATGTAAGAATATTTGTATTATCTTCACATCGTTGATTCGTAACACTGGCAAATGAGCATGCTCTATATTGCTGCGTAGTCGTCTTGATACGTCAAAAAAATTACTTCCTGTCGATGTGCTCTACGCATGTGAAAAACAACGAGATGTAATGCAAAGCCTAGTTCGATTTGTCAGGAAAGTGTGGTACTTTCCCTATGGCACAGGATGGGTTGCCTTCATTCAACTTTGAACACGTATGAGTGGTATTAGCTAAGATGTCTTCACACAAATGAACTCCTGTTACCGTGTCATGAGGGTTATAGTTCCCTTTTATTAAGCCAAGGCCCGTGCGTTGCCAGAAATACCTCGACAATTTGTTAGGCAGTAGACCGAGGGAAATAGCACGGCCGTGAGGGGCAATAAACGGGCACTGTAACACGAACAAAGTCCAGGCAATAGGTGTTTTATAAACCCCTCATACAGTAGAGGCAGTTCACATTTCCGCCTCTTTGGGTTGGCGGCGGCAGTGGAGTCTTGGTGTCAGCAAAAGTTTCGTGTTGCCATAATTTTATTTTAATTCGTTTGACTATGATATGTATGCATTGCCATTAAAGTTTTACACTACCAACAGCTTTGTCTCTTGGACTTACGTTCACACTGGTGTTGCAAAGATTTCTTTTTCTCTTCACTGTGTCATGTATTTGTCATTTGACAATCTTATGCGAAGTTTTATCAATGGCATTTTGTTGCGTCTATTATCTGATGCGTTTGATTGCCTTATACGCCAAAGCAAGCAAGGTTGCGTTACTAATCTATAGACGCTGTCACCAGTCATCGGATTAACTTTTTACAAAGTTGACATTAAACACACCAGCAATGGTTCAACAGAGGCCTCATGCTTTGGTGCATTAGGCAATAATACGCATGATAAAACAGCGTGGGATTATCACGGGACAAATACATGACACTGTCCCTGCAACGAAGGAAAACAACAAAAGATCTAAGAAAACCAATTCTATAAGACCAAGAAACTTTAGGTTGGTAGTATATATCTTTATTGGCAGAATCATACTCCAACATATTAAAAATAAATAAACAATGGCAACAAGAAAGCTGTGCTGAGACCAAGACACCCCTTCCTTGTCCCATCCCTGGGGACGGGCATATGAACTGCCCCTATGGCCATACTGATGTTATTCCATCTTGTCGTTTTTCATGTACATTAATGTATATGAACTGTATCTGGTCAGAGTGGTGACAGTTATTCCACAAAAAAGAAGCAAAAAATGTCCGTAATATACTGTATATCGTCTCCGGTTGCACTTAAATTTGTTGTTGTCAACGGGCTATTCAAGTTCCCACTATGTTGGAATGGAAATCTTGCTTTTTTACAAGAGACTTAATACTTTTAGCAATCCACATTGTTTCAATGCTGTAGACAACTCGCCGCTCACGGTTATGTGACCGAACACATTTTCAAGAAGCTTTCCTACAGAAATAGTCTTTCAAAAAGATACCCGCTGAAGTCACAAGAAGGACAATAGCGAGAGGACAATAGACTTATCTGAGTCCTCATCATGTGACTAATTCTCGCGAAACATAATGAGCATGACACGTATTATACTAATGAGCAATACACTTGTAGATGGAAGAATCTTATTACGCGAAGTTACTTGGATTCTTTTTCTGGTTTCTAGCTATGTAAAAATGCCTCATCATCATCATAAATGTAAAATAAGGTCTTTAAATTGCACTCATTATATAGAGAGCTCTCTGGTAAATATTTAATATGAGAAAGACAAAATTACCATGAATTCACAAATGCTGTGAAAAATATGTGAACAATGTCATGTAGATTTGAGCAAAATAACAGTATGTATTAACAAGCCAAGGGCAAATATCAGTATATGACGAGCGTTAATTGGCACGATTGGAAAAAGAAAGAAATCTTTGAGGTATTTTACTATAGTGCATAGTCCGAGAAAGACATGTTGCACAAAACAATATCTTGAAGAATAGAACAAACAAAGGAAAGCTAATGTGTCACGATCAAACTGAGGAAATTATGAATCGTTCACATAAAACGCTTAAAAACTAGAAATGATTTTGCGAAAACTCGAAAGTGGTAGAGGGTAGCCAATTCAGAGCGCTCATTGGTACTTGAAGAAGGAAACAGTAAAAAATATTTCGCGGGCCCACAGGGAACATTTACAAAATGGCATATTGTATGATTATGACTCTTTTTTGTTTGAAAACAGGCAATAATACGGTGACTTATGACGAGAAAATCGAAATAATTAGATTGTTACTTTTGAAAATGGTGCAAAGGAGCGTTCAACTATACTTGCTTTCAATCCCAAAAAGAAAGTTATCAGGGAGCGACTACAGATCGTGAATGTTGGCAGGTTTTTGTGCAACCAAATGACAATTTTTGTTTACCACTTGGCAACAATTGCTTTACCTTCGAATACTATTGGTGTCGTTCTTAAGTCATTTCAGTGTGTTTTGATAATTGCACATTGTAGGTAACACAACAAAGGGGTATATTTCACACATACATATAAGAAAAATGAGACGGAGCTCGGAACATGGTCTCTATTACATTTCGATAATTGCAAACACCAACCAATCTAGAGATATCACATATTGGTTTGTCGTTGAAATCGTAAGACTAATGGCAGACACAAGTCATGAAAGCTGAAGAGTATGATATTAAAGCAAATTTATTCAGTAAATCTCGGTAAGGTTTTATTGTGTATCACCTTTTTTTACAAAAATCAACTCAAAAAGATTAGAATCGGTGTAATTCTTTTCTAGACGATCTTACATAAGGCTCATATATCTAATCGGTGTTGACACCTATATTAATTAAAACACCAGGATCTTAATTACAAGTAGATTGGAATAAAAGAAGCGGACACAAACCTTATTGATAGCGACATAAAAAAAACGGAGCATTTTTTCGAAGTAATTTCATTAACTGCTACGTTGATTATGAGCTCGTTTTGTTTGTGTTTTATTGAAGTTACCATCACTGATTGTGACAAGGAAATGTAGCTCGTATGATCTCTTCGACAACCGGCCGGATTGATGTTTGTAATAGGATGGATTATTTTATCCTTCATTCAAATAATGACATGATTCAAGCCACGCCTTTACGGTATCGTTTAAAACCCAGTGCTTCGACAACACGAAACAGATTAACGACGATCCCCTCTCATACTATACGCAAATGCATAGTATTACCATGGAGGTACTACCTCCATGGTATTACCTAAATATGAGGGAAGCTGTATCTAGTGTAAACTTGTCTACCTAGAAATAAAAACTATAACACACAGTATTTACAAAAGAAACTTAAAGTCTTCTTACAGTCCATCCCTTGAAGCAGATCTAGATTACCTCTTAGCAAGCAGAACGAGTAAACCTCTAGGATAAAAGAGAAAACCTCTAATGCTATCGAACTAAATTGTACTACAGGGCACAATTTCAGAACATCTGTCAAAGTATCTATTCCAGTGTAAAATTGTACTTCAAATAAAGGCTGACTACGGCAGATTTGCCCAGAAAATGTTCTCAGACTTTTTTTTAAATATGCTAAAAAGTTTCGGTCCGTAAATTACGTTAATTTAATGAAGCTAAGGGAATGCTGTCGCCAGCTCAATGAAAAGTTTAAAATATTGTAAAAATTGCCAATTGGCTGATGGTTGTCGTTGGAGACAAGATTTCAATTATGAGAATATTATGAGAGTATTTTGAAAAGACGCCAAATTTAAAAATGACTGGAAAAATAAATTGAACGGCTGGTTTAGACAAAATGAAACATATCGCAGTGAGATTTGTTGATTTGAAATAAAATGACCAAAATATGAAAGTTTTTAGAGTTTCTCATATGTGATGATCTAAATCGGAAGTTCGACCTACAAATCTTAAATTTGACAATATTTAAAGTCTAAAATATAGATGAGACATTTTTATATGTTTGATAGTAATGTTTTCATAGCAGAGACGCTTCTAATTTCCTTGTTAACCTAAAAGTATCACCGACAGTAAAATCTGGATGTGATATCAGTGAGTCGACAAATCCGCCATTAGGAGGCAAACTTTGTAATAGGATGATTGATAATGATATCTACATGTATGCTACGCAGGAATGTACAATAGTGTGATTGAAAGGAAAACCAGCTTGACAAGATGAAGTACACTGATGTATACTTTTGCAAAGTCATTTTACAAAACGTCTAACCCTGTAGGGGGTAAAGAGAGTTTAAACAGACCAATCTGTAATAAAAATTGAGTTTTAAATACAATATAATATTATATAGGGCTCAGCCCTTGGTGTCGCGCCAGGGGTTAAGATTGGCAATGTTATTTGTATTGATTCATGATAAACTGTAATTGTTACTTCATAAACGTTTATATGACAACTATGCCCAGTTTCCCTCTGATGAAAGCAGTTCACGTACGTACACGACGTCAAACCCTGCAGCAGGGCAGGTATAGATTTTCTGTAGCGTGTAAAAATTTTGGACGAAATTTGGCAATTTTTACGATGATAACAGCCTATTACGTTAAACAAGGGACGTATTATGCAATCATTATCATTGCAATGGTAACCCGCACTGCCCACCTTCCACTTGCAAGCTGAAAACTATAGCGTTCCGTCTAAAAACTAGCAATTTTTGAATCTCATTATGACACTGGGGGCGCTCTTCTATAATTCAATCCCAGCATTCTTTGCGTATGCCCCCGTTCATATGCGCGACTGTTTTCTCCTTTATCTATATATTATCGATATTCTGTATCAGCGACAAGGTGCATAATAACATTTACTGGCTAATAAAAGAGGTATATTTTATAAATGGCATGTTATATAATAATAATTTGTTTCGTATTTTGGTTATTTACGAGTACTCAAAAAAACAACATGGCGGCGCCCACGAAAGAAGGGTACACTTCCGGTTACTCGCATAGTATATTATGAATAAGCGCATGCGTAGTCAGTAAGCCGCTGGCGCGACTATTAATTCCAAGTAAGGTCTTTTCATATGTATCATTGTCTTGAATAAATGTTTTGTAACGTATATCGCTTTTTAACGGACACAAAATAAGGGAAATGCTTAAGGGATAAACTCAGATATCTTAAAAACATGTGAGTGGTAGGACTGCCAGCAGTGACTGCGGGATAAATCAGAAATGTCTGCGATCTGTTTTACAAAAGTTATAGCAGGCATGACTAGGTTAGATGCATCTATTCATGATGATACAAGGTACGTATATGCTTAATCATGCCGATCCTTCATCATAATCACACTGAAAGAAAAAGTGCAGATAGAAGCGAAGAAACTCGAACAGCATAGTGTGATTGTAAACAAATAGTTAGCCAAACCAGTCAGTCCAACAAATTTCGCATATTTTGACGGCCCAGTCCGTTACAAATTACGGGGGTAAAACTGTGTTCTCCAGCAGGGATATAATTAAATAATAACACATGAGAGCGAGGGCAAGATCACGATTTTTTGCCTGCCCTCGGGCTGGTGGTCATGATCGAAGTACTGATGATGCCCTCGCCGCCCAAGCTCTCATGTGTTATTATTTTTATTACACCGAACAAGCAAACATGCAAAGAAACAAAAACACAAAGACTTCTTCGAGTACAGTTCGCCTTCCGAGTCCGGACCTCAGCGTAAAATGTTGTCAGTGCCGAGTCTAGGGTTGCCGCTAAAGTTTGCCGATCTCCTCGGTGGCGTATCCAAATTTGTTGCTTGCATAGTCGCTGAACACAAAAATTGCATTCCTTGTTGCCATTTTCGTTCGTTTGCTGTTTACTTGCATCAAAATACCGTCTAACTGTGCCGGTGACAGCTCTGCATGACGTTTCGCAGCCATAAGTTGCAAAATGCAAAGTACAACTTGAACAAGCGAACGACAATTTGTTTTGCGCAGAAAGGATGCGCAGTAAGTAAAATGACGTCATCCATGTAATATCAAATGCAGAGGGCATCATCAAGTTCGCAGAGGGCATCATCACATTCGCAGAGGGCATCATCACGTTCTTTTACATGTCACGTGAGTCGTGTTTAACCAATGACAGTTCACGCTGAATGAGTGAGGTGTAATAACTAAATATCGCGTACCTCGTGAAAACCGGACTCCCTTATTGCCTGATTAAAAAGGTACAAGATGTACATTCGATACACCCGTGGCCACTTTAGTGTTGATTAAGCCTGTCTGGTGCAAGCAGAAATTCTGTTTGTATAAACGAAACAAAGTGGTGGTCGGTGTAATAAATGTAAGGTTCACTATCGGCATCCCACTGTTAGGACTGAGATAACGTTCTACTAAAATGTCTCGCCTGCCCAATTCAAATCGATGACAACACTGCACTGTAGACACGCTGTAAGTCTGCACTCCGACAATGAACATCAATAACAACGGTCGCGAATATCATACGGGAAAATCCTTCAGTAAGGACGTGGGCAGCTTGATTGTTCAAAATATAAGACATTGTGGGGGCAATTTGGCATCTAGCGAGGTACCATGAGGAGCTACAAAAAACAAGCGAGCGACCGTTTTAAGATAAGTGCAGAGGGAGCCAGAAAAGTTTGGAAGAGATATACATGTATCAGGACAGGTTCCCTTCAACCGGGATGAGAAAAGTGTCGTTCATGGTTACACACATGTGAATACATGTACATGTAAAATGCTACCCCGACTGTACTTTACTCTTACCTTTCCGTACCAAGTGAAATTGGAGTAAGTTTATTCACGGTTTGTAGGAAAGAAACATGGGTTAGTGCAAGTGAATGTTTATTTCGAACGTTTTGCAGTCAAGACGGGCGATGTCTGTAATTTAATTGCTTACATTTTCAAAGTGGCATTTTCTCAATTCCCGCGCCTGAACAAAGTCTGAACACGACACTTACATGTACGATACACGCTGTAGTATCGTTGGTAGCCCTGCGTACGATGCTGTGTGTTCCGCTACAGCTATAGCCCCGCGCACCACAGCCTGCAAAGACCCGTACGTAGAGTTGGTGACTTCAAATCCATTTTTGGACTTGACGTAAAAAGCCAAATTACTGCCGAAATTCAGCGTTCTTGGGCCAAGTCGTATCCCTGCCTACCTCAGCTACTCGATCGCTTCCAAAAATGCCAGTCTTTTATTCTTTTTTCGTAAATAACCGTCGATGTCGGCAACTCTCTCGCTAGCCCAGCCACGGTCCCTCCACAAAGAGGGACCGTGTGGAGGGACCGTGGCCCAGCGTACGTACGCAGTGTACGCTGTGCATTCCCTGTGTGCGTTCCTAACACACAGCGTACACTGCGTACGTACGCAGGGCTAGCGAGAGAGTTGCCGACATCGACGGTTATTTACGGAAAAAGAATAAAAGACTGGCATTTTTGGAAGCGATCGAGTAGCTGAGGTAGGCAGGGATACGACTTGGGCCCAAGAACGCTGAATTTCGGCAGTAATTTGGCTTTTTACGTCAAGTCCAAAAATGGATTTGAAGTCACCAACTCTACGTACGGGTCTTTGCAGGGCTGTGGTGAGAGGGGCTATTAGCTGTAGCGGAACACACAGCATCGTACGCAGGGCTATATCGTTGGTATTCATTCACTGCAATATTGAAATCTGTACAAAATGTGTGACGTTCTGTAACACTGACTGCATTTGAAACACATGAGTTTTACCTTAAACTAAATACTGATAGGGCAAATGCTGTGGTCAACATCATTTGTATACAGTGTATTTATAATCGCTCCGTAATTTCAGGCTAATCGGCGTGTCCAGGGTACCGATAGTAGGATCATTATCACCACTGATACAGGGTAAAGTAACCGTTTTATCACCCTTCTGCAGACAGAATTTCTGCTTGCACCAGACAGGCTTGATCAACACTAAAGTGGCCACGGGTGTACTGTATAAAATTACAAATTTGTACCGTCCTCCCGAATGTGAATCTCTCGACTCTCAAGTATTCATTGAAATAGGTTATTAGTTTCACTTGTGTGCAATTCTCAGCTAAGCGAAGATCTGACGCATCACTTAAAGAAAATCTGAAATATCTGTGAATCCCAAAACCCATATGTGGAAAGAAAGGCGATGCTATTTCAGAAGGCAACAGCGCATAATAAGCAAACCTAGAAGTTTTCCTTTATGGAGTACCATTTTGCCTCTCTTTCTTACCGGGATCAGCGACAACTTTGGAATGCAGGCCTTCAATTACATTTTGGAAACTCGTATTATTTTGCATGTGAATTAGTTTCACTACAAGTAGGGTTAAGCCGCAGATTGCATTTCAATCAAATCATTGTCGCACTTGATGGACTCAAACCGATCACCGTACTGGTTAGCAATATTCTTCTTATTTGGTTAATTCATGTATTGTGTAAGTGTACTTCAGCCATTGACTACGGAATAATCGTACTATCATTAAGCCTTATAGAATTTTTATAATTCGTTCTCATCATTATGTCATTCGAACAACTTTTACTGAACTCTATAGAGGGCTTAGCTCATAAGCTTACCCAGAGTGAGAGTGGAAATGTGATTTCCATTGAAAATGACAGTTCATAGTTCATCGTAGACGGTATTTTTATATGTGGCGAACTATGACATGACTTGTCTTTGTGACCTTGTCAAGGTATATCATTCTGTATCTGGTCATGTTAAGATTCAAAATTCTAATGTTCAAACTCCAATACGTAAGTTATAAGTTTGAATTCAATCGAAAAATCTGCTGAATTTTCTACCCTGGGTTGATAGCACTACTGATGGAATTGTCCCCGAGGCTGTCTTTCGCCCGGTAAAGCAATGTATTCATTTCTCTCACAAAGTTTGTGTGAGATGTGCGATAGCGAGTATGTGAGTGCTTCATTAACTCTACAGTGGCATTTGCAATTCTTCTAGCTGTCACTTTTATTTTATTTTAATATTAAATTGCAATTCCATGATCATGAATTTATTGTCCATTTCAGAATTAAATTCACTTTTATTCAAATGGCGATTTTCACTTTCGGTTTCCTCGAACGCCGTGATTAAGATAGAATCATTTCCATTTTTCAAAGTGAAATTCAGTTTCATTCCGAATTCAATTTCAATTTGATTTTATTCCCAAAAATAAAATGAATTTCACTTCATTCTTCAATTTGGTTTCGATTTGTATTTGCATAATAAATTAAATTTTGTTTCAATTTTCATTTTGATTTTGCACTGATATTCGAGAGTAAAGTCATTCTAATGTTAAGTTTCATTATGATTTGCATTTTGATTTTTAGTTTTAAAAAAATCCGTTTTTACTTTCATTTTCATCTCTTGTCTGATTTCATTTTAAGACGATTGGGAACTAATTTGGGTAGTTAGATCTTCATATTTTTCATATTTCTCAAAAGTTTAGGTGCCCTATAGCTAAATATTGCAATATTACATTACAAATTACTCATAAAAACAAATGTGTAACTTAAAAAGAAAAGTGGATGAGGTTACATTTACAGATTAAATCGACACATATTAACCATCCAATTATCCCAAATTAGTTCCATCGTGTTTTTTATTTTTGTGTCTAAAATTCAATTAACCTTCGTTTGATGTTCCATGGATTTTAACGTTCGCTTGCGTTTTGTATTGTTCATTAGAAATCAAATTCACATTTCCATCTTTCAACGTTTTAACCGATCTGCCGAAGTTACTAACACACGATCACAAATGATCAGACTGGGGAAGTTAAACAGAGAGAATTTAATAATGAAACGTTGCCCATACATTATACGTCGCGTTGTGTTCCTGGTACATTAGGAACTTCAATATGTCCTGGTAACCGCGGCTAGGAAGGGCGATGACAAGGACGAGGGCATGTGCCGCGTTGAATACTGCGCACGTCTGTAACCGTGAAGCTGACTCCCGCATGTCCAACACGCCGTAAAACAATTTGGATAATGTCGTATACTTGTTGTAAACCAAGCTAACAGATATTTACGTCACCCCTACGAAATAATTAGTCTGTCCCTCACAGTCGATGTAGCATCCCAACGTCAAATTTAAGTGAACTACAACTCACACAGGATTCTACCCCATTGAAATAATAAAACAAACACAACCAGATAAAATTGATGGTTCCCTTACCCTACCCTATTTCCCGACCCAATGGCGTCGCTAAAACCCTAGGAAGGGTATTCCTGATACTTCATACAAGTTGTGCCGCCCAAGTCGGCAATATCTAGCCATATATATTCCAAATATAGTGACCATTGTTAGGGATTTGGAATTTTCACCTTTGTTGCATGTTAAGGTTTTCCTTAAGCATGGGACATTTGCTTTCTTATCGACCCATGCTTAGGGTTTACTATTGCAAAATCGATTAATGTTTAAGGATTTTTTTTCGAGAAAAGTAACACATTCGAGTCAACATATTTCTATAGGACATATTTCTACAGGAGCATTCCCTCGGGAGCTATAAGAGAAAAGCCATGACGAAAAAGTAATTGATTTTCACAATAAATGAGTCCTTTTCTTCGGCGTCTTTTCTCGATATGAATGTATAAACAGGTATGTTTTATTTAGCAATAAATTTCATCTCCTTTTTCAAAATGACTTTCATTTTCATTACGATGTCGATTTACATTTTCGTTTTTCAACCTTTGACATTTAACCTTTCGATTGTCACATGATGTCTTTAGACTAATAATAACGTGTTATGTATCTATGTACGTATTGAACAAAATGACCGAAAAGGGGATGGCTACGCACTGTACGTGTATAACCGCGACCTACCCGACCCGCCGATGCAGAGCCATATGAACGTGATTAGTTCGTAAACTTTCAAACTGCTAATCTTGTGGTCATTTGTACATATGCAGTAAGGGTCAAAATTTACTGTGTAAATTAAGCATACAGCGCGAATTCATTTAGGTTTGGCGAAAGCTAACTCTCTCCTGTGGCAAGTTCACCAACGCTCAAATTGCACGAGTCCGCATATAGCGAGAGTGAGTGGGGAGGTACGTCATCCAAAGCAAGATTTGGTTGTCCTTTGATGATGCTGTGGGACTACCGTTAATTTTGAGCCTGAAGTACAGTGGTCTATCTACATATAGTGCGCCTGGCGAGCGTAAGTATGCTTTACGGCTCTCGCGATGCTCTCCCGGGAGCTGTATCGGATGCTAGCGCTACATGGCAGGGATTCAGAATCTCACTGTGTATTAATTGTTGCCGGCCAACACAGAGTCGTGCACAGCTAGATCGGATGTTCGCGGGGATATAAGGTTGGGTGATTCTCCAATAAAGGAAGATGGTGCTGGGGGGGGGGGGGGGGGGTGATTCTCCGAGTCCAATAACGGTGGTCTATTCGCCATTCACCACCATTTCACTATGAGAGAAGTATCGATGTGATGTGATATGAAACGCGACGCTGCAAAATCTACCAGTTGATAATCCTTCATCGTTGTTTCACGGAACAAGAGCAAAATAATTTAATCCGAAACATTCGCTTCCACCTTTCAAGGCCTCTGCTTGCCAAATATCTTTAAGTATGAGAGTTCTCAAAACTTCCAAAAGAATTAGCAACAGACTCGTCGACACTCCCTCATGAATTCGTGAAAGTCCAGGGCCAAAGACTGCAACCATCTAGCTTATAGGTATAAGTTCAGAATCAACGATTGACCAATAAGTGTACCAAAATTTACAAATTCACATAACTGACGTACAGGGTCGAACGTCAACCCATTGTACGGCCAGTCAAGGCAAAAGGGATATGCCTTCCTTGGAAAGAAGCGACGGCTTCGATGGTTACCAAGTGCAGTTAGCCTTGATCGATATTCAAATCCCCTCTTCAAGTATGAGCTTTAATGCAGGGACTACTCCGATTTTCTTTTGCGTGCAAAATGTTTTTGACAGAGAGACTACTTGAGCAGTCTTGTTCCCATACAGGTTCTAGAGCCTCATAATGCCTCGTCGATTATTATCGCTCAATATATCAATTCTACATCAATTATAGAGTCTGAGGTACAATATATCTGGAGAATGATTTTTACGGGCGTTAATTAGCTTGAGTAAACTTCCAGATTTGCCGAAAAATGAAATTATGTGTTTTAAAAATGCAATGTAAATTGCACATCACCACGAAGTTGTATGATTTGGCTATTGTGCCATGTACTTATTCTTTTACAATACTCATATCGCATTGGATTCAACCCAATACATTTAAGACCTTCCTGTCAATAGTGATGTTATCGTAAAGAAAAGCACACACTTAAATACCTAAATAAGGAAATTCGTCGATAATACAAGCAGCTTCTAAAGCGGGCTACTTTAATATATGACTGTATGGACTCTTTTGTTCTGGTATTTATAATTATCTCCAAAACGTCACACCATATACATCTAGTAGTGTAACAGTTCATCAAAACACTCGCTTAGAAACTCCTGCTAACAACTGATAAAGCTCTATGGGCACACTTCAGTCTCTACTCACGATATATGTAATCCCTACAAACTTGTTGGTGGCGTTTGGGCACAAAAAATCACAGGTGTGTGTATCTCAATATGGAATGGAACAAGGTTTCTTATCTATAGCTCCAAGACTTTTTGCATTCCTAATCATATGATTTTCGACAATTATATATTGTGAACAGCTTCAATTATTTTACTCGTTTATTCGCCAATGCATATTGTACATGTAAACTGTCTTTTTGTGCTTCTGAGAATAACACCGTTTTATGTTTTTTAACGTTGTAATATTTTTGAATGATCAATTAATTTCAATCGATTTTACTGTCTTGGCTTACACTGACCATCATGTATTTAATTTTATATTTCGCAATGTACCGTAAGATACGCACAGGCACAGTGTAAACAAAAGCGAAATCATGACACAGTTATTAGCCAAAAACCACTAGTTTTCCTTCCTGCTCAATATATTTCAATGTCCTAGACCAACATCATAGTTGAAAAAGTAGCTATAGCAAACATGTCTCTAGAATTATCGTTCAAGCTATGTAGAATATAATTTACTATAGGTAAGCGGACGAGTAGGAGGCGGTTTACGGAATTTAACGGTACAGTTTGCCAGTAAAACTCCGAGGCCCGCAGGGCCGAGGAGTTTTATGGCAAATGTACCGTTACATTCCGTAAACCGCCGACTACGAGTTCGCTGACCGTGTTATACCACGAATTTGCCGAGTTTTAGAGCCTTGTTTGCACGCCGAATGTTTTTATTTGTAATTTTAGTGCAGTGCAAGTTGAAACTCTGGCAGGAAAACATTGACGCGTTTTGACACCTTGTTGAACGAAAGTATAAAAAAAAATAACGCATGATTAGATAAAACAAAGTTGACATGTGTTGCTATTGTAGTGCGATGACGTGGTTGAGCACCTGGTTTGATTTGAATTGTATGAATTATGTTTGATTGATTGGTTGGTTGAAAAGGTGTTTGCAGATCGACGTTAGAGTCACGTTTTGCTCATTTGGGTCGAAAACTTTGAGCAGCATACACACACAATTGCCGAGTCGCTCTACGTATATCGATATGGCGGATGAAGTACAAATGGAAGCTGTATCCGGTGCACTTCAACTACCAAAGCCAAAGATGGAAAAGAAAAGTCCCCCTGTCATGCCAGTGCTAACGGCCACAATCGGAAGACCATGCTACACGTCAGAGAAAGGCGCAACAGAAACTGCAAGTACAAAAAAACTATGTCTAGATCCACAATGACTGTGGTACTGCGTGTGTGTTTGCCTGTAGCTAGATTTAACTTTACCTAAGGCGACTGAAACCTCTACATTCAGTGTTGATAACTGACTTTAAAGTCTTAAATTTCAGCTTCGAATGATCGTGATAACAATAAAACACAGAAGTGATATTTGCAATCAATACCGTTATTTCACGGTGACCTGTAATTCATTTTGAGATGTACAGTCGTGCAAAATTAATTCAGTCCGGTGATTCTTTTAAAGTGTCTTTCCTCTGTACTTAATGGTGAAATAAATTTCTTCTGGTATAATGTCTCGCATTTGTTTTTTTTACTCGTCGCCACGTGACTTCCTTTTGTTTAAAAAGTGTCCATTTTACAAGTTCTTTTGTTTAAAAGTGTCCGATTTACCAGTAAACCGGACAGTTTTTAACAAAAGAACTGTCCGATTTACTAGTAAATCGGACACTTTTTAAACAAAAGAACTTGTAAATCGGACACTTTTTAAACAAAAGAAAGCCAGGTGGTAATTATAAAATATTCGGTTATGGAAATTAGAGAGCATGGTTAGAACAATGGGCACGAGGCGAAGAGTGGTATAACTGTAAAGAATGTCTGAAAAACCTCCCTCATTGGTAATCAAATAAGGGGGACTATTAACCCTTTGCACCCTGACCCCCCTGGTTATCTATGACGTCATCAGACATTTATGTCTGAGCCGGGTTCAAAGGGTTAATGTTACGCGTTTGCCATCCTTTTGCTCTTCGGGACAGTAAAATTTAAAAACCGATTCAGTTAAGTCGCCTGCAATAGCGAAAACCGTGAAGCTCCAAAGAAGAACGTTATAATTTGCCCCGAACTCTTATTACAAGGAGAGTATGTGGGTGGGAAAGTCTACTTTTCTCACTGATACGTCATACATAAAACTTCACGCAGTACTTCACTGTGTATAAAGCATCACTCGTCGTCACTTTACGATGACCAGGCCTTAGAAAGGTTAATGTTGGAGGGAATGTTTCGGATTTCTAAGATGACGACTGTTGTTGGCATGACAGTCAGTATCAAGCTTTGATTAATTTGATAGTTAGTATTTAGAGGTTATAAACGGCAAGCGAGGGTATTTGGTTGAGGATATAAGACCTCAGGGTGAAAATTAGCATATTTGGCGGGAAATTATCACCGAGCTCGCTTCACTCGGTGATTATTTCCCGCCAAATATGCTAATTTTCACCCCAGAGGTCTTATATCCGCAACCAAATACCCGAGCGCACCGTTTATAACCTCATTATGATATGCTAAAGTTAAAACAAGTGGACAATGTCGTTATTTAGGACCAAAGTTGGATCGAGGGTTCAAGAGCGCCTAGCCTCATACAAACTCTAAAAAAGAACGTTTCAGAACGCGCGCGCGTGCACAGTTGAATTCATAAAATACGGTTACGCATTGCATCGATATCGCGATTAGACATCGAACGTGAAGAATTTTACTTCAAAAAAAACGCCAACGCTCAAAAACTTTAAAAAATTATGTTGTTGTTACATAGCCTTCGCTGCTTACAGAAACTCTTCATTTGTTGGTTCGTCTGCACTAGACTGAAATTTTACGATCAAAATCAATCTGAAGCCATGGACTTGTTCGACAACATGGCGCGTTGAGCTCTCAAGTTGGCGTTCGAAATTGCGCGAGCGCAAAAAATGTTACGCGGCGCGCAGGTCTTCTTGTTGAGAATATAAACCCCGACTCCAGCCAATCAGATTGCCGGATTCCAGCTAAGCATATTATAATGCTTATTTCATCCGTATTGAGCTTTTATAGATACAATTATTTCAAACTGAACCGTGTATTTTGTTGATGTTTCAGTTACTTTCTCTGCGTTGAACTACTGTCGCCAGTCAGTTTGTATTTATTGACTGGATTTTAAAAGACGCATTTGAATACCTTATTATGATGTTGAGAGTCAATATTTGACACAGATAATATGTTTAGATCGTGCGACATTAGGGACAACAGAATTCTTTGGGGCGCGACCCTCAAAATCGACTGTTCAAGACCACTTCTGAGTCCAAATGGTGGCGCTCCAAACGTGTACAGCCAACGTGTCTATGAATTCTGCTGCTGATCTCATCCTCAGCTTGGTTGGCATAGAACCGGTGGGATATACACTGTAGTAAGAAGTACATGAAAATTCTCATGAGAAATTCTCAAGAGAAGAAAGTACGGTCTAAGGCTAATTTATCAATATTTTAACATTCTATGAACATGATGGTACCGTTGATCGATCTTGACATTATTAGGCTGACACCACTTGTAATTGACATAGACGCAAACACCTCCGCCTCTATTCACACTGGATAGTTCTGTTCTATCTTATTTGACAACTTTAAAACTCTTTAAATCGATGTCGGTAAGCAAATCTTCTACATGTCCGAAAGTTGTTCAAAAATCTCACATTGGCAGAAAGCTCCCTGACCATATTGTTCAGAGATTGTACATTACCAATAATTATGTACGTTAAAAAGGCTTGTACCTTCGTTTTCTAATTCTCATTCTCAGCCCCTCCCCCGGAAAAAAATTGTGAAGTTCCGATAATAAGCTTTTTAAAAGTAGGTAGGTAGGTAGGTAGGTAGGTAGGTAGGTAGGTAGGTAGGGAGGTAGGGAGGTAACTAGGTAGGAAAGCAAATTTTAGTCATTTTTCTCACAAAACAATCAGTAAAGCGCGCAAGTAAATCGCAATTGTTCACGCAACTGATTGTTTTTAATTTTTCCCATATGGAAATGATATTGAAAACAAGCTGTGTTTAGTACCGCGTGTACCGGCTCGCCATGTCACTGCGTAATCATTACAATTTAATCTTGTAAACTCCTGAAAAATTGATCTGACGGAGTTTTGTTTAGCAATAAATGTAGAGTCACCTTAGCGAAAGCAAAATGACTTGTTGTGTAAGTATAGTTAACACTCATGGAAAATCGCATTTTCACAACAAATACTTCACCAAAATTGCTTACAATATTCCCCCAAAGTCATAGAAATCACTCCACTCACTGTAATTTGTCTCAAACGTCTACATCACGACTGATCGAAATCGAAAATCCACGATTATTAAAGAAATCAAAAACTGACGTGACTTGTGTACGTTTGAAATATAGATCAAGTTGTGGGTTCGAAGTGGCTCTCTGGTGTGTCGTACTATGCAACAGAGCATCACTACCAACTTCACGATCTAATTAATAATCAAATCGAAATGTTTGATTTCGGCACGGCAATTTGTATGTTTTTTTTTTCTATTTATCTAACTATCTATCTCTTAAATAAGAGATGGCGGCAGTGTACTATGCACATCACTTCACCTGCATTATATTACCATGATCACCTGGGGTGCGTACGGTACACATTGACGCCTACGGGCAGTGCAACGCGTGTCTACCTACTAAAAATCGAACTTTGATAAATCGGGAAGTTTTTTCGTGAGAAGAAATCAGGCCATTGCCTTCGAAAACAGTTTAAATCCACGTAACAACATTTCTGTTGTTCGTTGGTACGCTTCAAAAGACATCGAACATAGATCGAAGCTTGACCTTGCGACTGCTCCTTACTTTTTTAACGGCTACTTTCAATGGAGCTTATAAAGGTGGGCAGGAGAAGTACGCACGTTTTCATTGGCGGATAGAAAGGTCACCACATAGGAAACAGCAATTGCAGTAGCCAATAGAATCGCCCATTGCAACTCATTACTTTTTTATCCAGGCCGGATATGCTACTAGGTGATCGCAGTCGATCCTCTACTAATTTTTTTTCACATTAAACCCGCTGAATAATTTGATTACACAGCCTGTGATGCATGTTCGAACCATTTCAGGAGATAAAAAACATTTTGCAATGAAAGAATATCAATTTTCAAAAAAAAGTCTCCGGCGAAATCGTGAGAGTTACCGGTCAATTTTGCTGGCTGCCGGCCCTTAATGAAATTACTGGACTTGAACGATGACGTCATATTGCTTCAACTCTCCCGAGATCTTACTCTTTTCAAAGGAATTTTCTCAAAATTATAGGGAAACGTACAATTTGTGTTACTCCCGCGTTGACTGACCAATAAAACGTTTAGGGTCGGGAGTTTAAAAGAGGGTAGGTCGGGTTACCGGAACCACACAAGTTTTCTTTTCATTGTCCTCAGTCCAGCTCTTCTTCCACTTTTTCTCGGTTTCATCTCTTTTATGAGACGCAATTGTGATGGTTTACCTCGTGATGACACCATCTGTTATCTGATTGATATCAATTTGGCCATTTTGTAACATAGACGTAGACTCGGACTGGATAATGTAAAATCTTCAATACAAGACACAGCTTCAGAGTAACAACAACATGTATATGAACGATGGTCTTGCTCTCATATCTCTCCTGAACACTAAAACGTCACCTACAAACCAGTCAAATAGCAATAAAAAGACACAAAACGAGGAGTGACAAGCAGATTGTGAGCACTAAAGAACCCCATCAACTAAAATGTCTGTTTACATTGTTGATGGCACGGCTAATTTTCCAATCACCATTTAAAGTCACTGCTCGTGATCCCTGGGATCGTCTTTGTTCTAGTCTGTAAGAGGATTATGGAGGTGTGATAGCCTTTTGTTTTCCATTGAAATTGTAATCTGGTGGGTCAATTTTCTGATGAGACAATCTGATGCCAACGCATGCCTTTAATAAAAGACTTTTTATGATACAATCCAAGACTGGGTAACTGCATAGATTTCGTTCACCTTGCATCCTCTACAATTATCCCAAGGAACGCCCACAAAGAGTGTACCCAACAGTCATATTCCCAACAAAATGTGTTCTGAAATACTTAAAGTTTTTACCCATCGATACCTTTAAATCCATTGGGACAGTTTTATTTAACGGAGACTGAATGTTTATTGCCAGAAAGCAAGTTATGTATGTATAAATTAACTTCTAAGTGACGTACATGTAACCAGAGATAGCGATCGTCTATCACATGATACACCTTGATGCACTATGTCACCGTAAATGAACTTTACTGACCTGTTATGCGTTCATGTATACTACCAGTCTTTGTTGTGTTATCAGGTCACATTATAGATGATGATCAGGCAAATCGACTCCCCTTGCATGCTACGCTTTCATGAAAATTACGCACAAAGTGAGTGCCATGGGAGGGCGTCAATTATGTGAATAAATTTTGCCAATTCGCACAAAGGAGGAATTTCATGGACAGTTTTTTGTCTCACACTGTAAAAAGTGTACACTTAGAACAGTGCGTTTACAAAGGTCAATGCTGTTACTATTGGCTTAACGGGTGTAATTGGGATATTGGGCACAGGGGATGAGCAGTTCATTCATAATGTTAGGTGTAACTTCACCTTAGATTGCTGCGCGCGTGATGATATAAACGTTTGTGGTGAGGTTGTCATGATATAAAATGAAATCTGAAGTTGAGCATAATTTCCTCATTCACGGAGAGATGCTAAAAAAGAAAAGCGATAACATACAATTTTTAGCATAAATAGATTGCATGCTAATTTCAAATATGGAAGAATTAGACGAGCAAGTTTATGCACTTTGAGTTTTTACAGCTGTGTAGTTGATGCTAAACGTTGGAATAGAAACATACTACCTAAGCAACACTCAATTCATATCCAAGTTTCCATAAAATTATGATAAATTCCGTATCCTTTTCAAAATATCACAATGCACGTTTTCAAAATATCATTTTATGTCATTAATTTAAAGTTTACCATGGCCTTCGAAATCAATGAGCCAGTCACACTGCAATTTTGTTCGGGTCCTCCTACTTGCATTGCATCACGGCATGATCATTGTGGTATATCAAACAAACAAAGAGCGTAAACAGACGATAAAGAATACAAACTGTTAAGAATTATTTTGTTCAGCTATTTGCAACTGAATAAAGATTGCGAAAGTATTGATTGGCTTTAAGTTCATTTTATTATCAGACAAACATCTTTAATGACATAGACCGTAAACAAAGACGAAACGTTCATTACCTATGATCAGTAGGTATTTTTAGAAATCCTGGTTCAGTCCACAAAGATCATCACTTCCACAGGTGTCATAGGAGTTAGACAAACTCACTGAACGTATTCAATAAGTTACGGTTCCAGCTACCAATCAAAATTTCGTCCGAAGCCTTTGCGTTATTATACTTGCACCAGCGGCAAATTGACTATGCGCAGGTACAATATGCATGTGCTGCGCGAGTTACTTAATATGTCCCCAACTAAATTCATGGACGCCGTCATGTTTTGGGTGCTTTTAAGAAACCAATATGAAACATGCAAAGTATTATATTTAAAACTCCCCATGAATAAAATGCATCGTTGCCATTAGCCAGTAAGTGTTATTTTCCTCCTCGTCATTGATAAACATATCATTATCATTATGCCGTAAAATAGAAAGAGAGAGAACACTGTCCTGCACATGAACGAGGACACATTACAAGAACGCTTGGATTTAACTTGCTCAGGACACAGTAGGTTCACATTCAGAAGAGCGCCCTCTGTGTCAATCAACAGATGTAAGAATCGCCGGTTTTTTTACTAAAACCTTCGCAATTTTAAGTTGGGCGGTACAGTTACTAAGGCAACGATAATGATGGCACAATACGTCCCTTATCAAACACAATGGATTGTTATCATGGTAAATGCAAAACATTATGTACAAAATTGTCATTTATGTCCGATTTTTTGACCGATTAGCAGAAAATCTACTGCGTCTGCGTGGACTGTGCGGCGGATAAGTGGGTGATCAAGTAAACTTCTTGTTTGAATTTAGTGTTTACGAAATGCGAAGTTGTCCTAATAATGTATATAGCAAGTAACAATGATATTTTATTCTTTCCTATTACTAATCATGAATCAATCTCAGTATTATTGACCATGTAAGCGTCGACTTTGCATCTTCAGACGGAAATAAGTTTCGAATCTTAAACCTCTAGCGCGACATTAAGACCTGGGCCCTATACGATATTAATTATGAACTGAACGTAGAGGTAAAAGTCTTTTGATTTGACTTAGTGAGAGTCATTTTGATAATATCAAATACAATATATGACGGTGAAGTGTACTGACCGCGAAAGTAAAAAGAAAATGAGCAGAAACAGAAACACTAAATCATAGTTAACTTACCAATGAACCTATCAACATGAGGAAACAATGGTTTTCTCCCAATATGTTCAAGTAGAACGTCTAAAAGAGGAGAGTCCTTTCTTGCTATATGTCCTCTTTCATATAAACAGTAGAAGACATCCATTGGAGTTTTGAGTTGCTGGGCAGTTTCAAAGTCGATTTTCTCTGGTGTTAAGAGCTCTATCATGCTGCGAGTCTCATCTGAAATATAAAAGCCCAACAATTTCATGAATTCAATTTTCCAAGTGATCCAACTGACAAAAGGTTTGCTTGTTTTATTTCTCCCCTAACGAAACATTTTGACGTAGGCAACTTCACAATAAAAAGAGAAAGGCCTGTGTCGGATATAAGAAACGCTATATACCCCATGATAGTGTCATTTGATTGAATATAATCGTATTGTGTGGTTAATCAAAGGCAAACAAAATAATTTCAAAAAATGTTACATGCTTATTCAAAACCAAAATCAAACAACATACTAGATTATGCAATTCATTACATTCAATTGCGATATTTCTGTTAATTTCAGTATAAGGGTTTCTTTACGTATATTTTCATGTTAGGCCTGAAGGCATAATATAGGACCAATTTCACCACTCTGGCAGTTTGTTACGGTATATGCCGGCCTAGCAATTATATCTGTCGGTGAATCCGTAGAGATAAATTTGTACAACTCAAAATGGCCGAAGGGGAATTTTTATAATTTTAAATATATAGAATGTTTTTTGACTATCCAGAACTCATTGATTGCATAATTCAGGTTATCTTACATACGTTGTCAATATACATTTCATATATCGTCTTGCAACAATGAGAACGATCCTTGTCGCTTTGATGAGGTATGGAGAAAAAATGAGAGCAATGACTGCAAACATTCATTCAGCGCCAGTTGTGGTGGAGGTCAAAAGGGCATCCCTGACCGATCCTTTTTCCCCGGCACAGTCCTCCCAGACTCTCATTTCTGCGGCTCTCCTCATCTGAGCTTTATGAACACAAACTACAGCTATACCACCATTTTGCTACAACACATCATTCATCAATTGTAAGCAATATTGGGCATTCATTCATACACCTTCTGGAAGAATATATGAGCTGTCACCCCCTCAGAACTTTCAGCAAGTAAGTACACTTGTGCACTCTCGTTTCATGCATACAGTTGGTATAGGCGAGGGTGGCATGTTTTGCTATCAGGTGAACTTCATTCGTTACATCATGGGATTTTGTAGCCTTTAACGTGTGTTAGTCTTAAAAGTGTACTCTTCACTGAAAAAAATTGACCAAGGGTCTCTCGTGAACCGTAGAGTTTCAGGCGTTGTGTCAGGGCTTAACTACTGTACTGTACGTAGACTAATCGGTGTTTGCGCACAAAAATTGCCGACTCCTACGAGAGCCAAGCCCTGATGAAAACACTTTATGAAAACCGTACTAAGGGACGGTAAGTTTTTCAGTCTGGGGGAAGGCTGATAGATCCTTTGGAGTCATCCTGTTTTTTAGTTTGGTAATGGGGAGGGGGTCACCGTGTTTTTAAATGTTCAATAGGGTGGTCAGTTTTATTTTGAATTACAACATAGGCCCATAATTGCATAAAATGCATCGTACGAACCACAAATTGCATCATTCAGTTGCATATTCGGCATGCCCTTCAGGTGCATAACTTTGATATATCAGGGATAAATAACAGTAATATGATGTTTGAAAAGTGACAATGTGTTTTTCAAAGCATCACAACCTGTTAAAGATTGAATCACTCATTTAGAGTTTGGATGTTTTCAAATTGAAAATCTGTTTTGCAAAGTGAACTAATCATAATGAAATCAGCAGTTAAAATACAAAGCATGAAAAAATCCTGATTTTTCTATTTTCTCAATGAGAACTCAGTATGACAAAGCAACGTGCACTAATATTTCACGATATATTGATACATTGACATATTTTCTTTAAAGAAAAATGACATGGTATTTTCCTTCTCATTGATACAACAATTTTCCTTCTTGTTACAGGTTTTCAAATAAAATGCGTTTTATGAGTAGAATGATAGTTATCAAAAAAGTAGTTTTTTTCATTATAAACTATGCTTTTATGGTTTCAACGATAGAAGAACAGGTCCCTCTCAGATTCTGCGCACATCAGATTTGGCTACAGCTTATAAAAATATCTCTCTGGGGCTTCTCAGAAGATGTCATTTGATTGTTGGCAACTTACAGCCTAGTTACGAACTCAAGTTATCGATGTACTGCTGTTCTCTCTTTCCTTACTGATTGACATCTATAATGTATAATAGTTCTGGACATCTTGTTATGCATAGAGAGTTTGAAATACATACGCAGATCATTCAAAACACTGTATTGTTTCTCACTTTAAAATTGTAAAATTGAAATTCCTATACTACAACTGACATAGGGTGTCACGCTATTTTAGAAGTCGGAAAATGGGGGGGGGGGGGGGGCAGTTACTTTTAATGTTCTCAAAAAATATTATTTTCCAGCATGCCCTGCCCGTCGCATCTTGATTGGTCGAGCTGAACCACGTGACTGACCACAAATACACAGTAATGGTTTGTTTATATGCCCCTGAATATGAATAATAAGATTACCAACTCAAAGTATGTAACTTTACAGCTCAATCGTAAATCATAATCAACCACAAAATAAAATGGAGCACATGTAGGTTAAGTTGAGATGTTTTTCTGAAAACATCTCCGGATTTGCCAATTTTTACTGCGCGCGTGACAGTGCGTCGCGTATTGCTCAGTTTCTGGGGCCCTGTTATCGTTCGCTCCTGAAATTTTCGGAAATTTTGACGGCTTTCTTTGGTTCGCTGATAATATAATGGAAATAACAGACTCCGCTCTGACCATTAACATTTATTTGTGGGCGCAGGCTCGAGGAAAGCCAAATTAATGGCTCGGCAAGCCTCGCCGTTAATTTTTGGCTTTCCTCCCGCCCTTGCCCACAAATAAACGTTAATGGTCAGCGGGTCGTCCATTATTTCTATATTTTCTGGTTTGCTGTTGAAACAATCGAATTCCTGGTAGGAATTCGAGTAAGGTTGAAGTAATTGAATTATATATACAATGAATAGATTTTCTCATGCGCCAGTGCACGAAATACAACGGATTGTTTGACGAAATATTAAATAAGTTTGAGGAAATGGAAAGAGGCCATTTTCTAAGGAGTTTTCGTACTTTGAGCCAGTTTTTGCTCCTGAAAGTTCAATATAGAAAAACAAGTAGTCGAAAATCCAAGATTTTTCACCTTTTATTTCCACACTGGAGTCTGTGAAGAGGCTTGTCTTATTGTTACCTATGATCTGGTCAGGTCTCCCCCTTCTACAGTCTATGTTCAAACAAACCTTATCGGGAGCATACCATTTTCTGCTGGTAAGTACGCAATTGGAAGTTCGCTGACCTTACCACACAACTCGCGACCACAGGGACAGTTTATTGTAGTGCAGAAAAACGTGGTTTGCCTGGCACAGAGATGTTACCAAAGTGTAGTAAGACGAGTTTCAGACATTGATGCTAAGATTAGCCTCTTGCATCCCCTAAATAAATTCCAACCAGATGAATTTGCCAACTCACGTCGGTGTACAAAACATTTCACGTTAACTTCATTGGTATTCGGAAACTAGTGTTACGATACCTGTGGGACAGCTTGGGCAACAAACTAACCCCTATTTAATAATCGTTGTGTGGGAACGTCTGTTCAGGACCGTAATTACCTAGACATTTGAATAAAAATTGTTCTTGGAAAGGCGTCGTTTCCAGAATATTTGAAGCTTTATTCAGTCACTGACACATGACTGTAAGTGCAACTCACTGCTGGATACCACTTGATTCATAACTTGTCTTCAGGTAAACAATCCTCGATGATACAAGTATGGATTACTTCATGTTTTTTCGTGAACACTAATTTCGGATATATTCTCACCTTACATAGATATACCTTACATAGATGCACCAAAACGTGTCCGCCTGACACAAAGTTGATCATTTGAATTCTGGCGCTGTAAGATTCTTGACTGTGGGAGCGCCATGCATACTATGTTGTCAGTGAGTCATCGACCTGACTATATTTTCCATACATCAAACATGCTGGCGCAGAGTGTGCTAGCTCGACTGAAAGCATTAGGATAAACTGTTGAACTTTCTTGATATCCATCATATAGTTTTGAATTGTATTCAGCACTGTTACAGTTACCGAGCTTTGAACATTAAATTTCGATAAATCTGCTTAAACTGACACCGATGATTAGGTTAGGTAGAAGATATCCATATCTTGACAATGTCGTATTACTTTTTGCGGTATTGAAAGACGAAATATTCAATATAGCAACCAAGAATGTATCATTACTACAGAATATATACTCGCTCTGTCGAGATAATTTCATCAGAAAACAAATTATTTCAGATTGTTTAAAATGCTTTTGTCGGATAAAACTTTTAGAAAAATACATTGTCATCATAGTAACAAAATATATTGTTTTTCTAGAATTCCATATATTCAAGGGTAGTGAGAATGAGGAGAGGTGCTTGTAATAATTTGAAGCACATGTTCAAAATCATACAAAACGTGTTCATAAGCTTATTCCTTATCATCAAATGCATCAATGAACCGACATTTAGTTATGGCATATATGCCATGGCTATGTACATGTATTGATGTAACGTTGATTACTGACTGCTTTAACGTGACTCAGTGTTTAGGAATTTCAATCCCGTAACGATCAGATGTTAGTCTAACATAGTAAAGGCAATGCTATACATAGTTACATAGTTGAACCTCTAGTTACCTTTAACACGATATGTAAAAGTGGGCTTTTGAAAATCGAAAAATATAATTCCCTCCAAAAGTTCACAGGTAACAGATAATTTTGCTTCTCTTAGACTAGCACCAAACTTGCACGATGAACCCTGATTTTTCATTCTTGATTTGGTAAGACAATGGTAAAAAGTTTCATTGGGAAAAGATTGAGCAAAGTTTAACTCTTTAATTTTTGAGGCGCATTGCCACCTCTATCCTTTACTTATCGGTTTCAACTCTGAACTGTTTACTGCCCTGTTGTTAGAAAACACAACCATTTTTACGATAAGCTGCGAAGCTACAGATAAGAGCGCCATATATATTGTTTACATAGTGTATATTGTTTGCGAAAGAATAACAAAGTATAGTCCTGGTTACCTGATACCAGAATTTTTACTCAACAAGCCTAAACTTTTTAAGCCTTGCGTAAACGTGTAGTGAAAAAATCTGCGAAAGCGCTTGAGCTAGAAATACAAATCCGCGAAACTTTCGTTTGTTTGTTGGCTGTTTTTTTGTTAATTGCTTTGGGGTCTAATTGTCTTGGCAATATCCGGACAGGTTACGTTGTTAGGAACTATTATCGGCCAATGACAGTGATTTCATAAATTTCGCATACGCGCAGAGGTTATTGAGTTCCTGTTGTCTACATACAGCGCAACATCTGCAGTTGTGATAGAATGGTAACAATTAATACCCTGACTTTGTTTGTCACCCTTTCTGTACCAGTCAACGTAGTTTCCCTGTTACTGTCAATGACGCATTTACATGCTACAGATTGAAGTAAACACATGAAGCGCTTTGATTCCTTAACGTCAAAACACAATAAATTGTAGCAATAACCTTTAGCAGACTGCCGCGTTAGTGTTAGGCTGTTGCATAGGTCGCGGGTCGAAACATGTTGGCTTGGCCAGCCAGTAACTGCCAAGAAAACGACGGGGACGTGCCAGTCTAGGCATAACCGCGTGTGATCTTTGAAGAGTTCATTTAATTAGGCACCATAGTTTACGACTTGAGCCTGATCCATTGATCATGGGGGTAGCAATCACACACGCAAGGCAATAATATGTATTGACCAACAAAAACGCTGCCAAGGGGAAAGCATAGTAGCTATGGGAAACGCCTTTTAAATTCGACCACCAGTATTTCTTCAAAAATACTTTTCATTTTATCCTTCGAAAATGCGACCACCGGCCGAAATGAGGATTTCAGCATCTTATTCATTCGGCGGATTGACTGAGCCATCAAAGGTTTATTTCGTCAACTTGGTAATGCAATATTTGGAGGCACCGAAAACATTGGTCTAATCTGAACAACATTACGTCAAACTGGCAAGAAGTGTAATTGCAAACGGATGTAAAGCTTCAAGACAGGTTTCATCTGGCCCTTCTCATGTGCTTTAGAAACTTTGATTTTTCTTTTATCCCGACTGTTGAAGTCTCCATTTTAGAAATATGCCAGAAATTATAACCCTAGCCAGCGAGGTCGGCATGACATCTTTGGTCCGTTCGCCGCGGCACCCAGACTTGCCCTGGATACCGTACACGGTGAGCATCTCTGGACCTGGACTGGCGTCGTGCTAAATATTGCCTACACAATATGGCCCTTCTCGGGTTAACTGGCCATGGGTTCCTCTTTGGAAGCACCACATCGTCCAAAATGAGAAAATTTGAGTATGTTACCAAAGAGTTTTGATATGAAAAAAATACCTAGGGCGGGGAAGTATGGCAATGAATGTAAAGACAGGCGTGTACGTCGGTACCTTCATTCTGTAGCTCTGATCATGAACGGAATGGTTGATCCACTTGTTAATAGGTAAGCTAAATCATCTCGCCTTTAACTTATTGCCATGACCTATTGAATTTTTGATCACTGTAAGCAGAAAGGGCAATTTAACAATGACTTCTCCTTGTTTACAAAGTTAACAGAACTGCAGATAAGCTGCACAAACCATAGATTGGCGCTCTATATGGCAGAGGCATTTGATAGACAGTGATTTCAAATTAACTTATTGTATTCGTCTCTTGCCTAAGTATGACCACAGACTCATGCAAAATTTCGAAAATCACCACTCTATCATGACTATTTGAAAACTAATGTCACAGGTCGACAACTAACATATTCCCAAAATTTAAACATCCTGTATGCATACATCAGACTTCGCGATCGAAGTGTCTCCGTGTGTTACCTTTAAATACCTTATGCACAAAGAGCGTCACCGTTACAGCACTTCAATTCATACCCTGAATGAGCGAGTCTCTATGACGCTATCATATTAATTGATAATTATTAATTGGTTAGTTAGTTATAGTGACATGGGGTCAAATTATACGTTCTACTGAATAAATATATAGAGTAAACGATAATATTCCATCCAAATGGACTCATATGTCACTTTGAAAACAGAAACAGAAATATAAGGGAATACCACAAAAAAGCAAAGATATTGAAAAGAAAAACCCAGATAGGTCATTCTAAGCGGTTATGCAAATTATCTTTTCTTCAAAGGTACGCTCTTTCATTATATTGAGCTATGATTCCAACATTAATTTGCTGGAAAAACAACTTTAACATTACACATCTGGAATATTAGCTAAAACTTCGCTTACACATTTTAATAAAACTGTTCCTATTTAATCATTATGTAATGTACAGTACGATGGTAAGTGAATCATAATTTTAGTCCGAAAAAAATCACAAAACCTTAAAATCAAACATCCGTAGCGGAAGTTTCCGAAAAGTTAAAACACCAGCACAAATGTGCGCTAACAGTGAGGCTGACGGGCAAGATTTGACGTAACCAAACTTCCCGCCCCACAGTTACTGTCATACAGCATTTATACCCGCCACTCAGACTACAGAATTGACAAAACATTCTATTTGCCATGTCAAGATCAATTTACAGTAAAAATTTTCCAACCTGCGTTCAAAATATGAAAAAAATATACTTGTCTCGTTTGACAAATCATTATTGTGTTTCAAAAGAAAACCCCTCAAAATACCCTATTTCAAAACTTTGGTCATCCAAAGTAAGAAGTCTATTCCAACTTGAATACCGGAACTATATTGCAGGTCTACGATTTAAACATCACTCCAACCAGTATCACCTCTAATTGTGTGAGTTGACATGAACATATTATGTATAGGATAAAGCCCGAGTACGAGGGCTCTTCTGCTATATAAAGTCCAACCCAAAGATAAAATGTCGAGGCCGCAGGCCGAGACATTTTATCGTAGGGTTGGACTTTATATACCAGAAGAGCCCGAGTACGAGGGTTTTATCCGACTTAAAAACTATCGCCCCTAACTGATATATTTTCGTTTTCAATGTGTTTACGTCAACCGTCCCCTTTGTCAATGTAACATGTTTAGGATATGAATTAAAACTTTTATTTGTGAAATAGCCTTCCAGTGTAATGGAACATCCTATAAATGCCCTAGGGCACATTATATAAATGCCCTAGGGCACAGCAGATTTTGTGTTGCAGCTGGTTTCCGCTGTGTTACCAAATTTGAATATTAAAACGTACCAGATGTCTACAGAATATGACATGTTCACTTTTGATTGGACAGTACTTTACTACAGCGCTGTCATTCGTTTCTGGAATTTGGTGACCAAGGCTTTACGAGTAGATAAAACACCCTGAATTGAGCACTCTGATTGGTCAATCAACAGTAGATAGTTTTTAAGTATAGGATAAAGCCCGAGTACGAGGGCTCTTCTGGTATATAAAGTCCAACCCAACGATAAAATGTCGAGGTCGCAGGCCGAGACATTTTATCATAGGGTTGGACTTTATATACCAGAAGAGCCCGAGTACGAGGGTTTTATCGGACTTAAAAACTATCGCCCCTAACTGATATATTTCGTTTCAATGTGTTTACGTCAACCGTCCCCTTCGTCAATGTAACATGTTTAGGATATGAATTAAACTTTTATTTGTGAAATAGCCTTCCAATGTAATGGAACATCCTATAAATGCCCTAGGGCACATTAGTTCATGTTTGTATCACAGCAGATTTTGTGTTGCAGCTGGTTTCCGCTTTGTTACCAAATTTGAATATTAAAACGTACCAGATGTCTACAGAATATGACATGTTCACTTTTGAATGGACAGTACTTTACTATGGCGCTGTCATTCGTTTCTGGAATTTGGTGACCAAGGCTTTACGAGTAAATAAAACACCCTGAATCGAGCACTCTGATTGGTCAATCAACAGTAGATAGTTTTTAAGCACAGGTAAAATCTTGATGCTCTATTCTGAACTACATCAAATACATCATGGTTTGCTAAACAGTAATCTATTACAGGGGTCAAATATGCATCATAAAAATTTGTATGAGATTCAAATCCAAAATTTGTAGGAACTTGAACTTTTGAATTCAAAGTAGCAAATGCTTTGTTGGCGGCTAAAGATAAAGCATTCGAATTCACAGGAAAATCCAAGAATCATTTTAATACAGCTCCAAATATTTATATGCATGAACATGATCAACTCAATTTTACGCAAAGGAAATGAAATACACTTCTTGTGGTCATTTCTTTCTGAAATGGGTGACCCTACCAAGAGAAGCATAGCTTGCATATTCAATTCATCGTCAGCAATCAAAAAGATGTCAGCTGCGGCGTACAATTATATAGAGACATACCTGTCCAAAATAGCTATGCCTTTGTTAAATGATTTACTCTCAACTGCTTAATAGTTAATAAAGAATGCAAATAAGGACGGAGACATCATTGTGTCCATGTCTGGCCAAAATATTTGAAACAAACAAGTCGGTATATGTATCATTAAACTTAACACAAGATAAAATATCACAATATATCGCCTTATGCTATTATACATGTTGTCGTCTGTATTGACATGATAGTGGTATGTTGTTTTTCCGTACTCAATTAAGGGAGCCTACACTAGAAAGATCATTTGACAATCTAGTCCTGATGTAATGGAATTTTGCGTGAAATGTAATATTCAAATGATCTGTCACTGGGAAACTCATTCTGTTCATAAATTAAACTGTATACTAAGTATGCATACTAAGTAGATTTAATGAGATATTATATCTTGAGGACATCACTTCAGCGCTAGCAATAAAAAATCGATGAAATGCTGTATAGACGAAGACATACACATTGACACACACGATACAATTGTGGATTAGATATAACTGAATATGTATTTCAGAAACTGATATAACATTGCGTGGATTTTAAATTTTGAAATATATAACCACTTGTATTACAATATTATATTCATCAACGAATTCAGGTCAAAACAGAAATGTTCGGAACTTAGAGGGCGCCCGAACCAGTAGAAGGCTCCGAAGTGGGTTCAAGCATGTATCAAATTGTAAAGGAATGTTCTTGGCTGTTCCGAATCAGGAATCTGGATTAAGGGGAATTTCAGACCACAGTACGCGTAGATGGAGTAAATATATAGATCAGGCGACGCAGGAATTAACGTTGCGCTCGAGACTTTATTTCCCCAGGTCAGCCTGATGGCTGCCTGGGGCAACTCTTCGCTCCGAGAGCCTGGAGATATGCTCACTCCAAGGCCCCCCAAGTCCGACTCCCAAATTTACAATACTTTGTCGACAAGATAATTGTAAAAGAAAGAAGTCCATGCAGCGCTGCATCAGGATTAAGGGGAACTTCAGACCACAGTTCGAGTAGATGGAGTAAATATATAGATCAGGAGACACAGGAATTAACGTTGCGCTCGAAACTTATTTCCCCAGGTCAGCCTGATGGCTGCCTGGGGCAACTCTTAGCTCCGAGAGCCTGGAGATATGCTCACTCCAAGGCTCCCAAAGTCCGAACCTCAAAACTTTAACAGTGTTTAGTCCAACAAAATATCAATTCATACACTTTCAATCACACGTTTCCGTACGAATGAGGATCTATTTGAAAGCCTTTTTTGCAAAGATTTTTGGAACACCAATGCTTGGTATCCATTTCCGTTTTACGCTAAGCCAGCATGTTTTCGTTTCAGTAAGATTTACGAACAGGCTGTATTTATTATAATGCTGACGGCAAACCAAGAGATGGTCACACGCAGACGCACAAAGTCCGCCATCCGAATGCCTACACGCTCTTTACTATTATTCTTCGGGGCCAGACGAGCCCAATTATTTACCCGCCAAAGACGCGAGGATTATTTTTAAGGTTAATAGCGATCATGCATTTTATGATTATAAAATCACACGTGTTTCAGACTTTCTTTTAAAGAAATGTACTTTGTCATAATCTCAACTCGGAGGGAACGGACGTATTATTTTGAAAATGAGGTCATTTTCTATTTCGAAATTGGCCCATGTCATAATCTTCCAAATCGACGCACAGAATAGTAATATTTCACGCTCAAAATACATTAGCGTTCTTGGACGCGAGTGATCAAGATGACGTTTCTTTGTTTGGACTCTAACAATGCTGGCGCCACCAAATACCAGCACAGTATCGATGACATGACATTTACAAGAATTACCCAGTAACTTATTTTCTCATGGAGGTATTCTGCGTACTACCCCACGTTCTATTGTGTTTCAACCAATCGTAAATTGAGCCATTGTTATCAATTTAATTTATTCATAGCGTGGGTTTGAAACAAAAGAATTGTAGCAAGCCACGCACGGGCAAGTGATAATTTCTACTTTTGTAATCTTTTCTAATGTCGGTAAATCGAAGCATTTTCGTATTATATTCTTTATTGCGTCGACATCCGACATAGCCAAGATATTGTATAAATAGACACTAACTCAGAGGAAGGAAGGAAGAACTCAAGGACCGATAACCACGGTCACTCTCTTGTGGAGTGACCGAGACAGGACATTCACTCAGAAACTAGAACTTTGGACCACGATCACTCTCCAGTGGAGTCACCGAAACTAGGAACTAGGATCAACTAAGACTCATGTATCAGCGGCTGGGCCGGTAGGTCCAGTCATGGTTCCGTATTCAATAAATAAGTTCCAGTTATACATCAGCACTCGTCGTCAGATACAGCTTCTTTCCTTTATGTTATGATACATGGATGTAGTCTCCTCCTACTTCCATGGTTCAAGGGTTGTTTTTTCTCGTCCGGTGAATGATTGTTGTGTCAATGAATGATAATTTATTGGCTGCAGTCACAGGTCATGCCGTAGTTCTTTCTGCACCATAAGTGTTTCTGTAAATATTTGCAGAGTAGTTTCGATGACTCAGTGACGAACTTATTGTGGCGAACATTGCGTCCAGTAACGGTGAAAATGTACCATCAAGTTAAGGAGTCATCTCGACCTAATTCGACTTTATCAACTTCATTAGAATTCAGGGTATGTTACTGATACTCAATGCTATCCTCTCGACCGTGTCATTTTTACGGCGTGGTGATGTTTACAGTAGGCCGAACAAAAAATGTACTGTTCCGATAACCCGACCTGCCATATTTTTACCAGTCGACCCTAAACATTTTTAGAGCTACGTAAACACGAGGACGTCTTTTATGTTTATTTTCCTCTTATATGTATGATACATTTTTCTAGAAATATTGTGGTCAGTGTTTGACCGCCCTGGACCCTTGAAAATGCATATTTAAAAATAGACATATTTTGAAAAAAGTCCCTGCCCACCTACCTACCCTATTTTTGAAAGCAATGTTATTGGAACAGCACAATTTATTTTATTGGCCTTACATGCACTTATTTCCAAATCGTACACGACATAAGGAGTACTTTAAATTTGTAGATCTGCTAGTTTTCTGTTTTCCGAGCTACTCTGTCAGCGTGATTCACAGGAAAGAAAATCTATCCATTTTGAAAGGCCTAGACAAACTGAAAGGTGTCAACGTTGTAAAAGACATGGCCAAACACAGTCGTAGACCTGCACAAGATATAGAAATGTTGTAGATCTATACAAGAATCCGCCATGTATCAGACAGATAGAGATGGGGAAAGCGGGTGCCATATGCTGAGGCAAATGGAATAATAAAATATCGTGCCATGAACAAATTTTATCATGCGCTTGTGCGCGGAATGCAAACGCTGAGAAACTTGAGCCAGAATAATTTCGTCGTGATATTACAAAACTGTGTCTGTAGTCTATGTCATGGCATGAATGCTTCTAAACAACAGTTACGGGTTCTTGAAATTTTATACAAAAGCAAACTGACACTGCCAATTTTCGCAGCCATTTTTTCAACTTTAAGTCGGTTTTTCTTCCCGAAGGTTCAAATCCCCCAAAACCGTCGAAAATCCAAGATGCTTTATCTCATATTTCTGCACGACTATACGTTTCAGTTTATATGGGATGTCACGTGAAGAAGACGTGTCTAAATGGTACCTGTGGTGTGATCATCTTGCTGAACAAAGGTCAAACTTTATCCGGAGCATACCATTTCTGCAGGTAACTATGTATACGGCGCGCAGATCGTTTCAAAATTATTTTCAATATTTGTGAGGATCCAGAAAAAAAATAATTGATTGCCGAGATCCGACGATTAGGGATACTCGCATAGGTTTCTCAATGCTGATGCTCCACGTATTGATATGAAAGCTGATGTAAGTACGACTCAATCGATGCAAGGCGCATGCAAATCGAAGTTGATATGATAAAATTACGGTCACTCCAAGTGAGCGTGTGAGTATAGGCCTGCGTACGATGCTGTGTGTTCCCGGCGTTATACGGCCTCCCACCACAGCCCTGCTATACTACATAGCCAAACCGACGACATGAGGTCCCAATATTGGGACCGCACACGAAATACTACTTTTCTGACTATTTTCGGCTAAAATCATCTCAATTCCTATTTATGCCTACCCGAATCACTCAATCGCTCACAAACTGCAAACAAATTTGCCCTCGTGATAACCCAAACCGTTAGTTTTCCAGCGATGCACGGTCGAGGGCCCAGTAGCCGGCCACTTGATACGTTCATGTGAGATATGGCCGGTCACATGGTCCTTGACCGTGGATCTCTGGAAAACTAACGGTTTGGGGTCACGAGAGCAAATTTGTTTACAGTCTGTGAGCGATTGAGTTATTCGGGTAGGCATAGAACGGATCGAATCGCCGGTTTGGCTATGGAGCTTAGCAGGGCAGGGCTACAGTTCGATACGACACAAAACATTCGGATACAAACGATTGATAACCCTTCACTTTCTTAATACACGACTTAGTGCTTGTGGAATTATGATGAATTGAGCTGTTTCGAGTTTGGTTACCTTGTTGTCAACTTTCCTCGGTCATTATCAAGTACACCATCGACACTATATTGAAAATAATGTGTTCTGTGGGATCACCATTTTTACTTGACCAAAAATAATGAGAGAGATAAAGGATAACCCCGTTTTTTGCAGCTCGTGAAATGCTTAAGGAAAAAAATCGAGATATCAAGGCCCCATAACTTTTTTTTAATTTTGTCCACCCACTCCACAAATACTGAGTGGTAAGACCCCCTATCTTGAGTTTTCCCACCAAACAAGTATTCCACAATTTCAAGAATCACGGCTCATTTCTCAATATCATTTCATATCTCATCTTTTTTTGACATTCATAAAGCTACCAAAAAGCTTTGCATCATGATACAATCGTACTTTTCTCAAAGTAAATGGTGATAACCTCCTTTTTCCTCTTCCCAGTGTTTTTTTTTATGGGTCTTCTCATTTGTATTTTCCCCAACCTTTTTTGAATCACCATAAATATCTAAAATAATTTTGAAACTGTATTCTCCCACCCTCCACTTTTGTCTGGATCTTCCCAAATATCTCACCAAACCAATGTTTATTTACACCAGCGCTAACCACCCCCCCTCGTTTTTTTTAATGACACAAACGATTTTCTTTAATGTGGATATACCGGTACAAAAGTACACCCTCCCCCAGTTTTTTTTACCCAAGCGATTTTTTTCTGGATGTTACCCGCCTCCCCCCCCTTCGTTTTTCAATGCCCCAGATTTTTTTTCTGGATGTACCCTGTTTTTATTAACTCCGGCGATTGTTTTCCCGATCTACTACATTACCCTTTCCGTTTTTATTTACCCCTAGCGATTGTTTTATCTTGGATGACCCCGGTCGTTTCTTTAACCCCGGGCGATTTTTCTGGATCCTCCCAAATATTTAAAATAATTTTGAAAACAATCGGCGCGCCGTAGTTACCCTCCACGTTTTTTCATTACTCAGTTTTTTCTGGGTGTACTTCCCCCTTTTTTATAACCCCGGCGTTTTTTCTCTATCTACTACAGTACCCTCTCCGTATTTATTTCCCTGCAGCGATTTTTTATCTTGAATGACTTCCCCATTCCCTTCGTTTTTTAACCCCACAGTTTTTTTTCTGGATCCTCACAAATATTTAAAATGATTTTGAAACAATCGGCGCACCGTACTATGTCATTGAAAGTTCATTGACATGCTCCTCGCGACAAGAGCAACGACAGCATGTCATTTCTCAGCTAATTAAGGCAACATGTCATTTTCACAGGTAATTGTACTGCCGACAACGTGGTCAATTTTCCACAGATTATGACCAAAGTGTCGTAAGACAATTTTCAGACATTGATGCTACAATGAGTCCCTTGCAGTCTACGTTTCTTATGGTCTCGGACGTTTAAAAATGTTATTCGAAAGAAGTGCTCGAAAGATGGTTGCAACATTTTATTATTTTTCACAACAAGGCTAGTATGTTTTGTCATCATATTTAAAATTGTGTTAATATTGGAAAGAATATCTTGTATGACACAAACAAGTCGGTCTTTTTTGATCAGAAGACATGTTTTTCTTTCAAAAAACTTGGGTGGTGTAGCCAATAGCAATATACATGAACATCCTAATGTTTGTTGAGTAATTCCTTCCATTTATACAAGTTGGCCCGACAGCAGTACCTATCATTAAACACTCTCAATTCCCACTCCAATGTCTTTATATAAATTTTCGTCAGTTTTGGGACCTCCGCAGACTATTGATGTATTGTGCACTGTGATTCTATGTTTAGGAAATTTACAGTATTGTTTAAATAAATTCCTACCAGATGAAATAGTAAACTCATATAGGTACAAGAAAGATCCACATGGTAACTTCATTAGTATTCGGAAACAATTTTTACAATGCCGCGCCTGCTGAACATCTTTGTTCACAAATTATCTATTGTGTAATTGTATGAGAATGTTTGTTCAGGTTCCTACGAAGACCGCTCTTTAATTATTACATATTAAAAATAGGCATGGTTTTCAAATTTTTATAGAAGCTCCACTTAAGTGCAAAGAGATTAGTTTAAGTTCAACTCATTGTCATGAGAATCAATAACTCATATGAAACATATGCAAATTCCTGCATTCATAAATGTGGAATTTTTTTTATTCAGTCCATCATCCAACAGGCGTTAGCCCAATTACAGGATGAGGTAAATAACCCACTAACTCCCCCAATGGAGCAACTGAGGAGTAAAGTGCCTTGCCCAGGGGCACAACACCGAGCAAGAGTCACAAACTCACCGTCCTCTGACAGTGAGTCCGTTACTCTGGACCTACCGGGTCTTGAACGGGTCTCGAACCCACCATCCTGTGATAGTGAGTCCGTTACCCTAACCACTGGGCCACGGTGAAATTATTGTTTACTGTGACGTCACGTAATTTCCGGATATATTATCACCCTACACAGGTATACCATGGTCGTCACTATGAAAAATGTTGATACCTAAACGAACTTGCATCAAAATGTGACCGACACACAAATTGTGATATTCAACATGAAATTAAGTCTGCAATTCGATATATCTGCATAAATAGACATCGATAAGCCAGAGTAGGAATAGGATATCCACTATACCTATGTGCAGCTTGGACAACGTCTTATTAGTTTTTGGTATATTAAAGACTACATGAAAACAACTTCAATAGCTATTACGGATATATCATTACTACATGATATTTACTCGACCTATCGAGATTATTTTGAAAACTATTTGACATTGTTAAAAATGCTATTGCTATTGTTAGATAATACTAATAGTGTACAATTCATTGTCATTGTAAATAAAAATGTCATGTTTATATTCCCGAAATACATTCATGGGTGCAAAGAAATTATGACAGACCACTTTTATTGCTTAAATATCGTACATTTCAAATAATTGGTCAAACCTTAACTGCATCTCACACATGATTTCAACTGAGAATACAATGACCTCAACACTTTCAAGATGTTACCATACACTTATTCCACACGAAATCAATATGTGCAAAAAATTGTCATGGCTGATTCTGATCAACCTTTACAGACAGATATTTGTGAACCAAGGCTGCAGTGAAAAATACTGTCGATAGTACAATATCCCTTCCTATAACCTGCGTGAGGTTCTTCAACTACATTATATTCCTTTGTACACGCGACTAGTCTTGATTTAGAATCTTTGTAAAAAAATTACTGCAAACTGTAAGTAATTATATACCTCTATAATTTGTAACATATTTCAATTGCCCCTTTATGTAAGGGGAAATTATCCATTTGCTCCTCTCCTCGAAAAAGTGACCAGAATCAATGATACAATTGAAAAGTTTACAGAGATACAGTACAGTATTTTATAGATTTCCTTTACAAGTCCATCTAGAACCACGGCTTTTTAATTCTTAAAGGAATTTCTTCTTCAGATATTATTTTCATCACAGAAAGTGGAGAATTTTCAATACATGCTCGACAGTACTCATCATCATCATCTAAATCTCTTTCATACTTTCATTAGAGAAGACATTTATGGGGAGGTTTCTCTGCCCATATTTTCCATAGTATAAAAATAACTATATCAATCCGATTGTAAAACGGTAGCTTGGAAGGCACTAGTTGAAGTACATGTACCACGCAACATTTTTATAACTTGCCAAAAAATCTGAGGATCATTGCCTCTTTAATTCCAATTATTCCGATCTGTTTGTAAATTACGGCGAGTTGTTCTACTCCGAGAACCATGTTGAAATACTCGGTGTTTACTTGTCAACACACCCTTAATATGTGCACACTCACACATCTTAATTTCATTCCTAACTAAATTCACTTGTGAAAATAACATTTCGTTTGTTATGATGAATCATGCTTTAAAAGGATAAGACATGTACTCAGTATTCAAACTTGGTTTAAAACATCCGTCTTGTTTTGAACAAAATAATGAAAACAGTACGTCATAGCTATCATTACATAAATGTTTTCAATTTCGTAAAAAAGAGTAATTGACATTATGGTGTAATTTTGTATTATGTCACGTACTGGTCAGTTAGATGCAAAATTTAATGTTTTCTCTTAGTTTGAAAAAAAACCGCGAAAATTCGTAGTCTGGTACTGTACTTTCCAATGAATTGATTTTAGGTACGGGAGGAAGGAGTATAGCTGAACTTCACCAAGTTGATTTTGAGGCTAGTATTTATATCAATAAAAACACATTTTGTGCAATGTCATTCCAACCTAATGAATCTGATCTCTGTGCCAAGTTATCATTTTGACAGATATGTTACCATAACAAGCAGGTAGACGGGAGTGAAATTCAGTTGTTCTGAACGGTAACGAATTCTGTTTTAGAAGTGTCAGTTAACGCCTTCCGGCTCTTAATGTCGCACAAAGATAACTTTTCAAGTGCCGGGTTTTTCATCAAAACTGACTTAGTTTTAAGTCAAAGTTTTGACATAATGTGAAGTACATTTTCAGTTTATGAAGTGGCTAGTTTCACGATACCGAACTCTGCTCCTTTAGTTACTTCAGATCTAATGTCGATATCGGAAGGGAAGTTGAAACGACCGTAAAATGGGCAACACCATTACCTGCTCTGATTTCCCATAGAGGGGCATGATTGAGAGAAAGAGAATCGATAAACTTATTTTGAATTTAACAATTTTGTCAAATCAAAACCTTGCAACATCAGACCCACGATTCATTCGATAATATTTAATCGTAGAGAAAAAAAAAGACGATATTGAATTTTGTTCTGAGAAATAGGGTTGTATTTACCGGTCTTATAGTTGGGAGCGAAAGGTCGATGCCCTTTGTTTATGTTCACGTTTTCCGTGATACACGACCTTTCGCACAAGATGAAAATGCTTACGATCATAAAATACACCTTAGAAACATTTCCTCTGCGAAAGCTAAATGAATGTCAGTGGTTCAGACCAGGATTAAACTCCGAGTGTCCTGTAGCATTCAAAGCGATAGTTGATAGCCGAACACCACTTTCTGGTTTGTACTAAAATAGGGTCCTGTACGGCAACCGAGGAGGCTCATGAAATCACTTTTCATACTCTTATTTCAACTTTGATTTTGACTTTGGATTTCCTTTGCATTTTCATTTTCATTTTCATTTCGAGTTTGGTTTTGATTTTTATTTGTTCTCTCGATTGAAATTTGACTTTCGATTCACTTTACATTTTGATTTTCGTTTTAAAGTTAGAATCATTTATTCTTGAAAATGGAATTAATTTTCATTTCGATTTTGATTTCTCTTTTGATTTTGTCTCTTAAATGAAAATTGAATTTAGATTTCCTTTACGTTTTTATTTTTCATTTTCATTCTTAAATATGAAATTAATTTTCATTTCGAGTTTGATTTTTCTTTTGATTTTATCTCTCGAATGAAAATTGACTTTAGATTTCCTTTACGTTTTTATTTTTCATTTTCATTCTTAAATATGAAATTAATTTTCATTTCGAGTTTGATTTTGTTTTTGATTTAATCTCTCGAATGAAAATTGAATTTAGATTTCCTTTACATTTTGATTTTCGTTTTTAAGTAAGAATCATTTTCATTCTTGAAAATGAAATTAATTTTCATTTCGAGTTTGATTTTGTTTTTTGATTTTATCTCTCGAATGAAAATTGACTTTAGATTTCATTTACGTTTTGATTTTCGTTTTAAAGTAAGAATCATTTTCATTCTTGAAAATGAAATTAATTTTCATTTTGAGTTTGATTTTGCTTTTGATTTTATCTCTCGAATGAAAATTGACTTTAGATTTCCTTTACGTTTTGATTTTCGTTTTTAAAGTAAGAATCATTTTCATTCTTGAAAATGAAATTAATTTTCATTTCGAGTTTGATTTTGCTTTTGATTTTATCTCTCGAATGAAAATTGACTTTAGATTTCCGTTGCATTTTGATATTCGTTTTAAAGTAAGAATCATTTTCATGATTGAAAATGAAATTAATTTTCATTTCGAGTTTGATTTTGCTTTTGATTTTATCTCTCGAATGAAAATTGACTTTAGATTTCCTTTACGTTTTGATTTTCGTTTTTAAAGTAAGAATCATTTTCATTCTTGAAAATGAAATTAATTTTCATTTCGAGTTTGATTTTGCTTTTGATTTTATCTCTCGAATGAAAATTTACTTTAGATTTTCTTTACATTTTGATTTTTCATTTTCATTCTTGCAACTTGAATTAATTTTCCGTCAATAGAGACGATCCCGACCCTCAGAAAGACGTAGAGCCAGTGGATGGGGGCCTTGAGGATTTCATACCGTTATTCTAATGAATGTCACACTTTTAGGAACGTTCGCTTTGTTCCGACCCATGTTTAGGGATTTTTCCAGTGAAAAGTCGACCCATATTTAGAGATTTTCCTGCCAAAGAGTGACCCATTTTGGCGGCACATATACCCGTTCACTTTTCTATACACCTCCCCCGGGATGTACAGACACATGAATGTGATCGCATGATTATTGCTACTGTAACTCTGCATGGCAGGGCTGTGTGTTACCAGCGTTATACGGACTCCCATCATAGGCTTGCCACGCAGAGCTATGTTCAGATGTACGACAGCCTCCGTAACGCTAGAATCCGGCCCTGCTCCTAGGAGAGCCATTGCGCTAGCGTACGTACTGTATATATCATTCAAATTCAGGGCTCTACCGATTCAAAGGGCACACGGCAAGATGTGTGCGTACCGTACGTGTACGTGTATTGCCGTGCGGGCACGACCCTGAATCCGATCGCGATCCTTAGACGCAAGAATCCATAAAATCACTTTTGAAAGCCATTTGATTTTCATTTCGAGTTTGATTTTGATTTTGGTTTTATCTCTCCTATGAAAATTGACTTTAGATTTCATTTACATGTTGATTTTTGTTTTACAGTAAGAATAATTTTCATTCTTGAAAATAAAATTAATTTTCATTTCGAGTTTGATTTTGACTTTGATTTTTCTTCTCGATGAAAGTTGACTTTCAATTTCCATTGCATTTTGATTTTTTATTTTCAAAAATGAAATTAATTTTCATTTAGAGATTGATTTTGATTTTTAATTCGTCTCTCAAATGGAAACTGAATTTAGGATTCCTTTACGTTTAGATTTTCTTTTCAAAGATAGAATCATTTTCATTCTGCAAAATTAAATTCATGTTATTATTAGTTTAATTTCAATTTTTTTTTCCTTTTAATTAAATTTAGCTTTATATTTCTGTTTGATTTAGATTTTACCTTCCGAAATGAAATGCATTTTTGATTTAGTTTTCGTTATTCTTTATGCTAAATTCAAAGAGTACATTTCGTTCTGACTTACATAATATTGATTAATAAAAGTTAAAATAATTTCCGTTTTTGACTTTCATTTCGATCTTTACTGAGATTTTAACTTTGATCTGTTCTTAATCGATTTTGATGTTTGTTTCAAAAATTTCCGCCCTTTTCCCGACCCCTACGGTCGCTAAAACCCAGGGAGGAGTGGTCTTTATATTTTACTACAGGGTATGTCTCCCAAGTCGAAAAAATCTAGCCATGTATATTCCAATGATACACCCCGTAATTAGGGATTTGCTCGACACATTTGTTGAATATAACTTTTATTATGTTGTGTGTGAATGTTTTCCTATAGTATGGGACATTTGCTTTATGATCGACCAATACTTTTGATTATTTCCGATAAAAAACCGACCGTGAACAATTGACGCATTCGGGTGACACAAATGGTCCACTTATTGATAGGAGTAAGACCCCGGGCGGTAAAACTGCAGAGGTCATGGCCAAAAGTAGCCGATTTTCACATGTTATGAATCCTTTTCTGCTGAATTTTTCTGAATATGAATGTATATACAGCTCTGTTTTTATTTTGAAATAAATTTTTTACCTGCATTTTCAAAATGATTTCCATTTTGATTTCGATTTCGATTTGCAACTCAAAATCGTTTTTCGTTTTACTTTTGATTTTCATTTTTCAACCTTTGACTCTTAACCTTTAACATTTAACCTTTCGAATCTCACATGATGTCTTTGGACCAATCAAAAGTGTTACGTATCTATGAACGTGTGTGTAAACAAATTTAGGTACCATTGGTGCGTTTGTACATGGTTTGTATATGGCTGCGCGGACGACCCTGCCGATCCCGACCCTCAGAAAGACGTAGAGATACATGAACGTGATTTCATGATTATTACCAGCTCTGCGTAGCAGGGCTATGTGTTACCCTCGTTATGTGACCACAGGCCGTATAACGCCGAAAACACACCTGCCACGTAGCTCTGCATGGCAGAGCTGTGTGTTACCGGCGTTATATGGCCGTATAACGCCGGTAACACACAGCCCTGCCATGCAGAGCTACCCTGCCACGCAGACCTAGATTATTTATTACCTGCTCATTTGTGAACTGCTAATCTTGTTCGTTATTTTAAGATGCAGTATGGGTGACGTGAATTAAGCATAACAGCGCGGATTCAGTTGGGCTTGGCGGGGGTTTAGCGACAGCCCACTCTATTTGTGTGGCACATTCAATCAATGGGCGAGTTGGTACTTGGCTAGCTCTGCCTGGCAGGGCTGTGTGTTCTTGGCGTTCAATAACGTCGGGAACACACAGCCCTGCCATGCAGAGCTAGTTCTGGGCGGGTTGGAAAAGATGCGAGTTGACTGTAATTCCCTTTGTATATCCGTTAGAAACAAATTGCTTACGAAACTGGTGCACAGACTAGCTGCCTCCGGGTAACAAACCACACACACACAATTGTGGCACTTTCGACACCGTTCAATTTGCTCACATGCCCAAATAAGTGTAAATTGAGCGAGTAGAGAGGTACGTTGGCCGAAAGCAGTGTTCCGTTGTACAGTACGTAGCCAGACTTTGGTCCTGCTCCTAAGACTAAGAGAGAACCATTGCGCTGGCCGGGCGCATTGTACGTACGGTACATGTCACTTCAGGGCTCTACCGATTCAAAGGACAATGGAAGCTTGCTTTCGGGCAACGTACCTCTCTATTCACTCTGTCGACGGAAAATTAATTTCATTTTCAAGAATGATAATGGAAAAATCAAAATATAAAAAAATGTAAAGTAAATTTTCATTCGAGAAATAAAATCAAAAGCAAAATCAAATTCGAAATGAAAATTAATGTCATTTTCAATCATGAAAATAATTCTTACTTTAAAACGAATATCAAAATGCAACGTAAATCTAAAGTCAATTTTCATTCGAAAAATAAAATTAAAAAACAAAATCAAATTCCAAATGAAAATTAATTTCATTTTTAAGAATTAAAAACGTAAAGGAATTCAAAGCTAAATTCAATTTTCATTTGAGAGATAATCAAAAGCAAAATCAAACTCGAAATGAAAATTAATTTCAATTTCAAGAATGAAAATGATTCTACTTTAAAAACGAAAATCAAAACGTAAAGGAAATCTAAAGTCAATTTTCATTCGAGAGATAAAATCAAAAGCAAAATCAAACTCAAAATGAAAATTAATTTCATTTTCAAGAATGAAAATGATTCTTACTTTAAAAACGAAAATCAAAACGTAAAGGAAATCTAAACTCAATTTTCATTCGAGAGATAAAATCAAAAGCAAAATCAAACTCAAAATGAAAATTAATTTCATTTTTAAGAATGAAAATGATTCTTACTTTAAAAACGAAAATCAAAACGTAAATGAAATCTAAAGTCAATTTTCATTCGATAGATAAAATCAAAAACAAAATCAAACTCGAAATGAAAATTAATTTCATTTTCAAGAATGAAAATGATTCTTACTTTAAAAACGAAAATCAAAACGTAAATGAAATCTAAAGTCAATTTTCATTCGATAGATAAAATCAAAAGCAAAATCAAACTCGAAATGAAAATTAATTTCATTTTCAAGAATGAAAATGATTCTTACTTTAAAAACGAAAATCAAAACGTAAAGGAAATCTAAATTCAATTTTCATTCGAGAGATGAAATCAAAAACAAAATCAAACTCAAAATGAAAATTAATTTCATATTTGAGAATGAAAATGAAAAATAAAAACGTAAAGGAAATCTAAATTCAATTTTCATTTAAGAGACAAAATCAAAAGCGAAATCAAAATCGAAATGAAAATTAATTCCATTTTCAAGAATAAATATGATTCTAACTTTAAAACGAAAATCAAAATGTAAAGTGAATCGAAAGTCAATTTTCAATCGGGAGAACAAATCAAAATCAAAACCAAACTCGAAATGAAAAAAAAATGAAAATGCAAAGGAAATCAAAAGTCAAAATCAAAGTTGAAATAAAAGTATGAAAAGTGATTTCATGAGCCTCCTCGGTTGCCGTAGTCCTGCCAACAGTACAATTTACAGCACACGGCAAAATTTGCCAGTCGGCATGTACCCTCAAAAAGGCTTCCTGAGTTAATATGTATTCCGTTCGTTTTTTATGTTCATGACGATGAAAATTGTCAGCGTATTGAACAAACTAGCTGTTGTGTATTGGATATTTTCTCGCCGAATCCGACATGACCGACAGATACATTGTAGCTGCATCAGCAAACAACATGGGCTTCGATAAACGAGGAAATCAGGTACGGGGATAACATTAACTGGACGAAGGAATATTTGAGAGTTCCTGTTTGTTGTTCCTGTTTTCTGTTTGGGAAACGGGAAAATAGGGTGAGGTTATTTTGTAAACGGTAGCAGGAAGGCAGTATGAAGGGACTGTTATTATTTTCTCTGCAATTATTTGTTCAACTCGTGTTAGGTTTAACTTAGCATAATACTATTTACATGCACATTGTTTATAATAATTAGTTGATGGACTGCCAATGCTAGATTATGACCAAGAACGCCATTTCCTGCTATCTAACTTGATTATTTGTCAGCAAACTGTCATTAGCTCACGTGTGTAAACACGTGGGCTAATGTCATAGCGATGTCTGTCTGTCTGTCCGTGTGTGTGTGTGTGTCTGTCTGTCTGTCTGTCTGTCTGTTTACACGATGACTCAAAAACGCCTGAACGGATTCAAGTCAGATTTGGTACACAGGTACCATATGCTACTTGCAAGAACTGATTAGATTTTGGTTAGTGTGGCTTGCATATTAATGAAGTTATGCAATATCGTTTTTTTCCGTACAATGGTTTCCCTATGGAGACGGTAATGACAGTGAAGACATATATCAAGAAATACTGCACAAAATTTCATGAAACTGTTCACAGATGACAATACAAGAACATTATGATGATACTGTGAGTGTCATGTCAATTACCTTCTCATTTACATATTTAATGAATTTTTGTTATTAGTGTCATAACTCTAAAAATTCCTGCACCAAACTTGATGATACTTGCAACAAATATTGATCTGATATATATCTAATTATACTTAGAAGCATAAGGCAGTGTCAAGTTAATAAATAGCTCATTTGCATATTTTATGAAGGTTTGTAATTAGTCATATAACTCCGATAAAACTTCACCAAATGTGATGAAATCTGCTGCAGATACTGATCCGACTGATATCTAACTGTTGTTTCAAGCATTTAGTAGTGTGATATTAATTAAGGTTCATTTGCATATGTAATGAACTTTGTAATTAGGTATATAACTCTGAAATTACGTCACCCAAGTCAGTGAAATTGGGTACAGATATTGTTTTTATAAATATCTAATTGTACTGAGAAGCATTTGGCAGTGTCAAGTTAACAAATAGGTCATTTGCATATTTTATGAAGTTTTGTAATTAGTGATATAACTCCAAAATAACTGCACCAAATGTGATGAAATCTGCTGCAGATACTGATCCGACAGATATCTAATTGTGGTGTAGAGCATTTAGTTGTGTGAAGTTAATTAAGGGTTCATTTGAATATTTAATGAACTTTGTAATTAGTGATATTACTCCAAAATTACAGCGTTAAATTTGATGAAACTTGCTACAGATGTTGAGCTGATAAATATCCAATTGTACTGAGAAGCATTGAGCAGTATCAAGTTAATAATTAGCTCATTTGCATATTTCATGAAGTCTTATAATTAGTCATATAACTCCGAAATAACTGCATCAAATGTGATGAAAACTGCTGCACATACTGATACCACAGATATCTAACTGTGTTGTAAAGCATTTAGTAGTGTAAAGTTAATTAAGGATTCATTTGCATATTTAGTAAACTTTGCAATTGGGTATATAACTCTGAAATTTCGGCACCAAAATTTTTTGAAACATGGTACAGATATTGATTTGATAAATATTTAATTGTGCTATGAATCATTGAACAGTGTCAAGTTAATTTAGGGTTTATTTGCATATTTAATGAACTTTGTAATTAGTGACATTACTCTAAAATTACAGCATTAAATTAAATAAAACGTGCTACAAATGTTGATCTGATGGATATCTAATTGTCCCATATAGCATTTAGCAGTGTCAAGTTAATTAACAGCTCATTTGCATATTAAATAAAGTTTTGTAATTAGTGATTAGACTCTGAGAGTACTGTGCGAAGTTTAAAAAAACCTGCTTCATATAGTGATAACATATATCTCATTGTTCTGTGAAGCGTACTACTATTAATGAACCTGGTATAAAACACGTGAGCATATTCAGTTCATATCTGGTTTTTCGTTTGTTTTAAAAAGACTTTACAATTTATTGTAAATGTGCGACTTGTTACTTTCTTTACAACTTAAGATGTAACTAGTTTGTGGATAACAATGCGGGACGCATTGCTTGAAAGACGGAGAGTGTTACGGAGATGGTTTATCCCACACAAAGGTTAATGAACCTAGCGGTCATTGATACAGTAAAATAATTAATTGAATCAACAAGATCTCATTTATAAGTCGATATACATACAAACCATATTTGAGACAAATGCATAATAACGCTAATTACGTTTTACGAGGATGTTTACGGAAGTCTGGATGAAAACAAGAATATATTTGAATTATATTAAGAATCATGAAGGTAGTCAATTACGTTTACATTAAGACCTACATATTCAAGTTTATGATTGGATGTATCATTTTTATCTTTAATTCATGTCTATCGTATGATCAAAGCCACGCCTTAAAGATAACGTTTAAAATCCCATTCTAAAACAATACAACGAATATAGTTGCTCAAATAGATAGATGCGAGAGAGAGAGAGAGAGGAACACAGCGGACCCAAGACATTTAGACTATGGGAGAAGCGTATCTTGGGCGATGGCAACTGTCAAGCTTGTCTACAGAGAAATAAAGTCTATAACCGGTATACCAACGAACTCTGACCGTCTCGTGTAGTCAAAACACTAACGATTCCCAGGTACCACTCAGCAGGCCAAGGCGAGTTCACGAAGCAAACTCCCCTTTCAAAAGAACGAATAGTAACATAACATTCAAATTTGTCACCGTGTTAGGGAGTCATCTTGACCTAGTTAGCCGCCATACAATTCATGCAAATTCAGCGACTGTAGTTTCTATTCACTACGATCCTCTCGACCGTTTCATTTGAGAGCGTGTGTGGTTTTTTAAACTGAAGCGACGGCCAGGCTTTCAAAATTAATGTTGGTGATCTGATTAATCTCTCATGCTACCGATGGCAGTTTTCCCATCTACTCTGTCAGTGTCATTCCATCAAATAACAGGAATGCAACAGTTTATTACAGGTGATCGGTGAGGTCTAATAAATCAAAACTCTAAAATAATCCCAAATTTGGTGCTTTTAACTTTCCCAGAAGAGCTAACCTCTCAATGTCATCTTCCAAAATTCTGTGGTTCTCAAGCAAATGATGGTTTATTGTACGTCTGTCGGTCGGGTCTCTATTGACAGACTATAATGGAACACTCAGTCTGCTTTAAGGGTGACAGAAGCTAACTAGAGCAGAACAGAAGTGACCCGGCTGTAACATCACCAGTCAATACATTTCTTCGGTACCTAGCGTTTGCTTCGCATTGTAGAGAAGCCTACCGTGATCTAGCGCGTCTCACAGTTCCGCGAAGGGGCTATCGAGAGGGTTTAAGTTGCGAGAGGCCATTTTGCAAGCTGTAAATCACCTTTCCTTTAGGGCAAGTGTCATTGCCCCACTAGCTGTCTCTTTTAGCATTTACTGTATTCAAAATAAAATACATTTTTTGAGAATGCACTAATTTAGGTGTGTGCATACACTTATTATTAACTACCCGCTGGGACTATATGAGTCAATTTCAATAAGATAAAGTTTACACTGCGATTAAATGTTGGCCAAACATTAATTTGCAGACCCTGATGCAAAGAAATACCGTTTATACTGTGCATACCTGCACTGAAATCTTCACATAAACAAGCAGAGTAGTTCAATGTAATGAAGAGGGATGATTCCTTTTAAGTTTAACATTATATATTCTGTTTCCTTTGTAATAGTATCACCAAATATTGGAAATGGCGGGAAATCAAAACGACTGTTTCAATTTGAATTTACTTGTCAAACGTTTCACAAAGGAATGGTCTCCTAATGTAGTAAAAGCCCATATCCTTTCAGAGGGTAGAATTCAAGGTCAACAAATTTCAAGAGTTAGAGCTAGTGGGCTTTAATTATCCAAGATGATTCGTCTCATATGCCAACGGCTGTATGTATCCGTATACATGAACGCTCAATAGGAAGACGTGTTTCATTGGTACCAGTGATCTGCTTATAAACTATTTCCGAACAAAAGTCTAAAAGCACCTTCTCAGGGTATACTGTTTTAAGCGGGTAACCATTTAGTCTCACATTCCGTGTGTGGTATTGCAACATGGTGAAATGTTGCTTCAATAATTTATGTAGCCTACGGGCCGTGCGCCGGCTTTATTTGCCGTGTTGGCTGTGTAGCCCGTCCCGTGTCGGACGTTTTGTCCCGGCCTGGGGCTACACAGCCAACACGCCAAATAAAGCCGGCGCACGGCCCACGGCTACAATTATTGCAGCTAGGTACAGTTCAAATCGCTTCTTTCCTCGCCATGTCTGTCTATTTTTTGCATTCTTGGTCTTTCTATCGCCTGTGGCGCACTTTGCCGTGATTATTAAATATTGCATCAAAATGGCGAAGGGGCTCGTTGCTCGGAAAGCGAGACCAGGTGAGCATGTTTTTGGATCGTCGATTCTGCCACTTGGCACCATGGTGTCTTTCATTTCACAGCTGATTCTATTACAGGTAACGCCGTCAGTTTTCTAAGGAGTGACCTTGTGGCGCAAAGTGACGTCAGATAGTTTTAAGATATTGATGCGTCAAGAGTCCTTAAAGTCCCTTAGATAAGTCCAAGTCGTCATCTTTCATTCATAAGGTCTGAGTCAGTATTGTCAAACACTGTAAGAGTTATGAACTTATTCGTAGGAGACATCTCTTTATACTTTGTACACAATACCATCAAACGTCAAGGGAGACTCGTCAAGAAATTTTCCATGGGAAATGCTTTATACTCTACCAAAAAATCAAAATATCAACAAGAGACGGTATTGGTGAAAAAAAACAAAAAGGAGGTAGCGGCGCAGCATAAATAAAACTTAGTCTGCCAATTTGACTGGTGTGATTTTCACAGTAATTTCGTGGCAATGCCTCCGTCTTCGTGAACAGTACCATGGGGGACATTATATGTAGTGAGACCTAACAGAAAGGGTACAGCCAAGCAGTACATAGTAATTGGGGCCTTACAGGACCGAAGACAACATTCACTGTAGCCTGTACACATATTTAAAGAGTAAAATCGTAGATCATTTTGAAACAGGACCAGTACGTACCTTATGGTCTCGGATGTTAACAGTTTTTTTATAACCAAGACTAAGAGAGTCGCCATGTTTCAAAATCATATTCTCCAAAGATGTCATCTACAAAGTATTATCATTATATCGGTTGACACACATGCATGAGTGCCGTTCTAATAAAATTAAGTTAGTTTTTGGTTTGCGAAAGCAATAATAGTATTAGGATATAAACATTCAAACCTCGAATGATCAATTTTAGCCTTGTGTGACGATTCTTGACATGCAATCATCTTTGTTACAATTACTTAAAGGTTATGTTCCTGTTAAGTGTAGTGTTTATGTATAGGATAAAGCCTGAGAACGAGGGCTCTTCTGGTATATAAAGTCCAACCCAATGATAAAATGTCGAGGCCGCAGGCCGAGACATTTTATCGTAGGGTTGGACTTTATATACCAGAAGAGCCGAGTACGAGGGTTTTATCCGACTTAAAAACTATCGCCCCTAACTGATATATTTTCGTTTTCAATGTGTTTACGTCAACCGTCCCCTTTGTCAATGTAACATGTTTAGGATATGAATTAAAACTTTTATTTGTGAAATAGCCTTCCAGTGTAATGGAACATCCTATAAATGCCCTAGGGCACATTATATAAATGCCCTAGGGCACAGCAGATTTTGTGTTGCAGCTGGTTTCCGCTGTGTTACCAAATTTGAATATTAAAACGTACCAGATGCCTACAGAATATGACATGTTCACTTTTGATTGGACAGTACTTTACTACGGCGCTGTCATTCGTTTCTGGAATTTGGTGACCAAGGCTTTATGAGTAGATAAAACACCCTGAATTGAGCACTCTGATTGGTCAATCAACAGTAGATAGTTTTTAAGTTCTGATTATATAATGAGTAACGTACTGCCCCGAGACACGCACTTAAGAGGTCAGTAGACATATCCATGACATTCCCGGACTGTATTTCAGTTTTTAAGTTCCTTCTTGTCAGCATGTGTAGCCTGTAAGTTTGTGTAAAGTAAAAAGTAAAAGTAAGCCTTTATTGATATCGTATCCCAGTTGGGATCTTGATCATAAAGTGCAATAAAGGTTTTGCAAAAAAACAACAATGAAAGAGTATATATACATATATATATATATATATATATATATATATATATATATATATATATATTGAAGTATACAGATGTCCTCGAGGGAAATTACAGTGCTCAATGCAAAAAGCAGAGCGTTATAAATAAATAGATTACTTCAAGTACAAAGTAATGAAATCTATTACTTAAGTTTCATGCATCTTGCAATCCTCAGATAGAGTGAAAGGATTACTAGCTCGACACTCTTACATATATGATCGGGACGAACCATTCTATTTGTAGGTAGTGTTAAAATTCGATAAATGATATTTTTTTGGAGGCGACATTTTGAAACCAACTCAGAGCGTTTGTTTAACAGTGTAGATTTGTCAGCATTGATAATATGCAGCTTTTCTGATATACAAAGATTACATCGCTTGTTCATGTTAGAGTAGCTCAATGCTTTATCAATGATTGACCATGAAATGTCAAAGTCTTGTCCCTTATTTCTTAAGTTCCATACATATTTTGATAACTCGGTGTCGTTTTTGTATCTCTCGTTGCGGAACGACTTCATGTGATTAGTGTAGCGCGTCTTAAAGGTGTTATCAGTGAGGTCGATGTAACCCTCTCTCCGTTGCCCTCCGTTGATACGTTGGCCTTGTACACCACGCCTTTGACTTGACAGTTACCCTTGAGGGGGCATGCCGACTTAACCCTGCAATTGCAATCTTCTGATTGTTATCAGAATATGTTACGTGACAACATAACAAAGTCATACAAGTTAGCGAACAACAGCGTTTACAACGAAATCTATAGTGAAGCGAAGGAAATAGCAAGTGAACTCAATATTGCAGAAAGAATGGACACACTCGCTAAGCGCCAGGCTTTCATTACATTAAAAGACCACAAAGACAACTTCATGAACAATCCAACATGTAGACTTATTAACCCGACCAAAAGCGAGATGGGCAAAGTAAGTAAACAATTACTTGACACAATCAACAATGATATTAGATCACGTACGTGTGTGAACCAATGGAGGAATTTATCAGCTGTCATTGACTGGTTCAAGGGGATACGAGGTAAATCAAAATGTAGATTCATTACATTTGACATTGTCAACTTCTATCCATCTTTCTCGGAAGATCTCTTGCGTAAATCACTTGATTTTGCGAGAGAATATACTTCAATTTCTGATGAAGTGGTCGATATCATAATGCACTCGAGAAAGACCCTCCTTTTTGACGACATAACACCCTGGATTAAAAGAGAGAATAAGGATTTATTCGATGTGGCGATGGGCAGCTTCGATGGTGCTGAAATATGCGAGCTGGTGGGTCTGTATATACTTAACACACTCGCCAAAAAGTATGATAAGAATCATATCGGCTTATACCGGGATGACGGGCTTGGTGTACTCAAAAATATCACGGCCAGCAAGGCGGACTAAGATCAGAAAGGAAATCACGAAGATATTTCGTGACATTGGCCTGAAAATCACGATCGAGACAAACCAGAAGATTACAAACTTCTTGGATGTGACATTTAATCTGAACGACGGCAAGTTCTATAAAAACCGAACGACCAAACAATGTATGTCCATAAGCAGTCTAATCACCCGCCAACCATTATTAATCACATACCTGACGCAATAAGCAAACGCATCTCAACAATATCTAGTGATAAGGGCATCTTTGATAAATACAAAGGGCGATACAATACAGCGCTAAAGGCAAGCGGCTACACCGAACAAATTGAATTCACCAAGACCAACCAATCAGCGAGGAGAAACAATAACAGGAAGCGTCATATCACGTGGTTCAACCCCCCTCTCAGCAAGAACGTGGAAACAAACATCGGCAGGAAATTTCTCCAACTTGTCGATGAATATTTTCCAAAGGGGTCTAAACTTCACAAGATCTTCAACAGAAACACAATTAAAGTGATTTATAGCTGTATGAGGAATATGGCAAGTATAATCAAATCACACAATAAGAGGGTAATCTCCGGAGAACAGCGTAAGGACCAACCAGCTGATTGCAATTGCAGGGTTAAGTCGGCATGCCCCCTGTAGGGTAACTGTCAAGTCAAAGGCGTGGTGTACAAGGCCAACGTATCAACGGAGGACAACGGGAGAGAGGGTTTACATCGGCCTCACTGATAACACCTTCAAGACGCGCTACACTAATCACATGAAGTCGTTCTGCAACGAGAGATACAAAAACGACACCGAGTTATCAAAATATGTAATAGGAACTTAAGAAATAAGGGGCAAGACTTTGACATTTCATGGTCAATCATTGATAAAGCATTGAGCTACTCTAACATGAACAAGCGCTGAATCTTTGTATATCAGAAAAGCTGCATATTATCAATGCTGACAAATCTACACTGTTAAACAAACGCTCTGAGTTGGTTTCAAAATGTCGCCACCAAAACAAGTATATTATTTATCGAATTTTAACACTACCTACAAATAGAATGGTTCGTCCCGGTCATATATGTAAGAGTGTCGAGCTAGTAATCCTTTCACTCTATCTGAGGATTGCAAGATGCATGAAACTTAAGTAATAGATTTCATTACTTTGTACTTGAAGTAATCTATATATATATATATATATATATATATATATATATATATATATAATATATATATATATATATATATATATATGTCTGTAAATATCTATATATGAGGTCGATACATTACAAGTTCATAAATAGTTTACTATGTTTTTTCATTTTGTCTTGTCTGAGTTTAAAACATGTATGTATGTATTTTCCCAATTCACATGGTGATGCTTTATCTGTCCTTGAAAAGATGCTTATAAGGTCTTGTGTACCTCTGAATGCGTTTTTACAAATGTTTAGTTTACTGAAAAAATCATGTATAATGTCTGTGTAGCCTTTGCAATGAAAAAGAAAATATATCTCATCTTCTACTTGTTTGTTTTGGCAAATTGGGCATGCTCTGTCTATGACATCAAGGTTTCTATATCTACCTGTTTCTATGTGTAGTATGTGTGCACTAATGTGTAATAAATTGCACAGGGCTGATCTGTGATCTGGGTTTTTTATAACATGAAGATAGCTTTCGAGAGAGGAATCTTTTTCAACTCTCTGTATGTGCGTAGTTTTTTTTATGGTGCCCTTGTCTGGTATCATCATGAATCAATTCAAATGCACATTTTTCAATATTTGTTTAACTTTTACATTGAAATTAGTTTTAAACTGTTGTCATTTTCTATTTTTACATTCATGGCATCTCCAATATGTATTCCTAACAATAAATGCACAACAGAGAATCTGGTCCTTTTTTGCAATTCATTTTCGTGACTTTTTTATTTGAGGAACAACCCATCACACATTTCATATCAATTACAGACTTTTCCGTTTCCACGGGTTCGTCGGTAGTCCCCCTTGAAGTGTCGAAATCTCTTGAATGCCCCCAACATGTTCTTGATATTTTCAAACCCTCCTGGCTCCCGGTTACTTCTCCAGCCCCATTCAAAGATGTTTATTAAATAAACCAATAAATTTGAGACAATATGTAGTTTCTGTTGCAAACATGCTCAGAATCTCACTGTCTCCTGTTTTCCACATCGTGGCAAACAGTAAGAGAATATGTTAGTTAAAACGTTCAGGTCAGAATTGACTTTTCGATCTCCCAGGGTATCGTCAATTCTAATATACAGCAATGTTCTGGACACCGATTGCGCCTATACCTGAAGTAATTTGTCAAAGCTTTATATTATTTTGTTGAGTCATTCCACTGATGTTTGCAAATATGTGGTCACGTGAATGATTGTTCTGTTGTCATAGAAGGACAATGAAGTGGGTGCAGTCGAAGGTCTTGCCCCAGACAGTTCTATACCATACATGCTTTTGAAATCGTATACAGAGTCGGCTACCGTTGCCCAGTGACGTACTTTGCGCCTAGTAACATTCAAATTAATCACCGTGTTAGGGAGTTATCTTGACCTTGTTACCCGCTATAAAATTTATGCAAATTCAGGGACTGTAGTTTTCTATTCTCTAAGATCCTCTCGACCGTTTCATTTTAGAGCGTGTTGGTTTTTTAAACTGTGGTCGCGGCCAGGTGTTCATAATAAATTGATGTTGTTGGCCTGGTTAATCTCTCACGCTACCAATGGCAGTTTTCCTATCTACTCTGTCAGTGTCATTCCATAACATAAAAGGAACGTAACAGTTTGTTATAGGGATTCGGAATGGTCTAATTAATCAAAACTTAAAATAATCCAAAACTGAGGTGCTTTTAACTTTCCCAACTAACTTTCCTAACTAACCTCTCAATGAGATCTTCCAAAATTCTGTGGTTCTCAAGCAAAGGATGGTGCATTGTACGTCTGTCGGTCATGTCTCTATTGATAGACTATAATGGAACACTAAGTCTGCTTTAAGGGTCACAGAAGCTAACTAGAGCAGAACAGAAGTGACCCGGCAGTAACATCACTAGTCAATACATTTCTTCGGTACCTGGCGTTTGCTTCGCAATGTAGAGAAGCCTACCGTGATCTAGCTCGTCTCACAGTTCCGCGAAGGGGCTATCGAGAATGGTGTAAGTTGTGAGAGGCCATTTTGCAAGCTCTTAATCAGCTTTCCTTTTGGGCAAAGTGTTAATGACCGACTAGTTGTCTCTTTCAGCATTTACTCTATTCAAAATAAAATAAGTTTTTGGGAATGCACTAATTTAGGTGTGTGCATACACTTATTATTAACTACCCGCTGGGACTATATGAGTCAATTTCAATGAGATACAATTTCCACTGCGATTAAATGTTGGCCAAACATTAAGTCGCAGACCCTGATGCAAAGAAAGAAATGCCGTTTATGCTTTGCATATTTGCACTGAGAAAAAGCGGTGTATTTTCCGGTCCTAATTCGGTGCAAAAGGTCGATGTATTTTGTTTATCCTAACGTTTTCATGATACACGGCCTTTTGCACTAGATGAAACGGTTAAAATCATTAAATACAGCTTAGAAATGTGTTTCTCCGCGAAAGTTAAATACATGTCAATGCTTCAGACCCAGATAATAAAGTCGGAGTCCTCCCCGGCATTCCAAGCGATAGTTGACAGTCGGGCACTACTTTCTGGTCTTTGCAAAAATAGGACTCTGCCAACAGTAAAATTGACGGCATGTAACACGATATGAACTAATTTTGGATTGCGATCTTTAAATTTGTTCAAATTATCAAAAGTATTATATATGTGTCCTATAGCAGAAAGTTACAATATTAAAAATCACCTAAAATCAAATTGCAAAAAAAAAGGAAAATTAAAAAGAAAAGTAAAAGGAGCTTAAATTTTTTTCTTAAACCGACATTAGTACAATATTCCATTCTCCCAAATTAATTCCAATGGTGATATGTGAATAGAATCAGTAGGTACGTTATATACTCAGGAGTATCGTGCGCGATAGACTTCTTGCCTGACATCGGAGGACAGCTTATGAGCTAGGTAATTGCTGATACTTTATATGTGCACGGTGTAATCTGATTCATGATTGTCAAGCACTAGTTTGGTATGTTGTTAAGTTCATGCTTGCTGTAAATTTCATGGTTGTGTTTTAACTTTCGCTGTAATTTACATAATGGCATAAGAGAAAGCATCAGAATCATGAATTGGAGAAATGCTACATCACTTCTCACAAGGCTGGATTTTGCTTGGCTTACAGCCCTTTACGAATCTAAAATGTTGGGTGTTGTTTTGTGTCCAGTGTTTCGTTGTTGGAATTTTGTGTGTTGCTTAGCACTACATGTGTCCATACATCGTTGGATTCGGCTGGGTTAACAGTTATTTATTTTTTTGTGCTTTATGGCTGTGTTCCCAGATTGTTGAATACAGCTTAGCCAGCAGCAATGATAGTTTTCCCGCTAGGGGAAGGTGTATCTCCACGGCAGAGTCCTAAAATTGTCATGTTTTTGATTTTGCTGCCACTCAGCCATATTTTTTTATGTTATTTTCTTCATATTTGCAAGATTTTTGCATAGTTATCAGTTATATTATCAAAGTAAAGTTATGTGTATTGCAACCACTTTAGCGAGACTCAATCGAATTCTTTTTGCTCTCCTCAGTTCACCCTTTGCTTTCATTAATAGGTGTGACTTGTGGATAAAAGGGTACACAGCAGAAGAAGATAGCTAGCTCAAGCAACACTAGAGGTAGGGCGCGTTTAACTACAGCTGCTATTTGAGCTACAGGGCAGCAGTAAACACCATCAACTTTATCAAGAGTTTGAAGGAGTTTTGTTTACATTTTTCCTTCTTTTAGAACCAATAGAAACTGATTCTTTGTGCATAGACTTACAAATTTATGCTGAGTTCACAAAAATGGTTAGGGAGCCGGAGGAATTCCGGGGGATTCAAAATTTTTTAGCGAAGTAGATGGGGACTTGAAAATTTTGCTCTACCTGTAGGGGGGACTTGAATTTTTTTTGGTTCCCTTTAATGTTTTACATTTTCTAAGTCCAAGTTTTTGTAGGTAATTCAATGAAAAATTAATACCATTTTTATGTCATCCAATTATTGTAATGTTAGTAATAACTCAAAAAATCTAGAACCATTTTGCCATATTTTATTACTTTTATCTCAAAAAATCTAAACGTGCGATTGTTGTAAAAACAAACTTGAGCCTAGTAACTGGGCAGAAGCTGCAACTGTTAATGATTTTTGCTATATTCCTATGCAATATATCAACTTCAGTTTCTTGTTGTATGCCTACAGCATGCTCAAACACACAATAGTCAGTTTGTCGACACAACCTGTATATAATATGTATTAGGTAATAATTTAATAAGAGTCCAGACCGAATGTCAGTTTTCAGTGATAAAAATGCATGGTACACATACACTGGCTATGAAAGCAAGCTGAATACTGGACAGTTCAACATGCTTTAGAGAGTAAAACAAGACGTAAGTTGTATAAACTGAAAAAAATATTGCCAAAATTATCAACGTTAACACAGCTACTCCCTGCGGGCAGTTTCACTATCAGGTACAGCCTAACTACTGCAGTGTCACAGTCATTGCATACCTGAGCAGTGACAGAGATAGCGCTGTCCCTGATGTACATGGTAGTTGAAGAAAGAGATGGAGTCCCTGATGTACATGGTATTTGAAGAAAGAGTTTGGGTCAAATGACGCTCATGACAGTGAAACATATAATTTGTACACAACATCAGGCCAGAGAGCAACACAAGGAAGACAAGGAGACTTGAAAAATTATCGGAAATTTTTGAATTCTGGTATATGAGAATAATCAAATATTAAAGAAAAAGGATGGGGTCAACATGCTTGATTTTCTAAATTTTCACATTATTGTCATAAAATAATACAAAAGTAAAACTTTGAATAGTAAGACTAAATGAAAAAATATGAGACTAAATTTGTCATTATTATACCCGAAATTTCAAGACATTAAAAATTTATCTGATGAATTATTTTAACCTACCAGTATTGTCAATTTTGTGTAGCATCTCATTCATACATGTCTTGTACTTTTGAAACAAATTTTTGGTAGGTCACTGTGTGCTTAGTTTTTTACAATATGGCAATTAGCAAGAATTCACAATTTGCCTTCTCTCTCATGATCGTCATTTTGAGTGCTCTTCGGCAGGAGCAATTGACCTGGCCAGAGTTGGATTAACTCAAGTTGGCTTAGACTGATAAATCCAAAAAGTTCACCGATGCGTTTAAAAATGAATCAATTTAAGAACTTGCCCTAGGAATATTACTTTACAAACTGCTAATAACAGGTAGTGTTGAACACCTGCGAGTGGAATGGCGCAATACGTTTTTCTTTTTTCTGCGCGTGCATCTTTTACAAATATGCGGCCTTGTAATAGTTTGGGGGTCGACTTGAAAAGATTTGATCATACAGAGGGGGCATTTGAAAAATTAAGGGTATTTAGGGAGGATCGGAAAAAAATTATATTTCAATCGCGATTCCTCCACCCCAACCCCCCCCCCCCATCGTTATTTGTGAACGCAGTCTTATAGCAATGTCTTTTCTATTCTGATATGTTTTGAACAATACTCAAAAGTCATATTCTTATTTTATTCGTTTTATTTTTCTATATCATCTTGTGGGCCAAAATGCAAGTATCTTTAGCCAAAATCCAATATTCAGCCCGCTTTTATATAAGCGAACTTCCTCCCCTTAAAAGTAGAGTTATGTTATTCGAAGCTCAGCTTTTCTTTTGTTTGGCGTTATCACAATTTTGAATCCCTTTTATCAACACCAGTATGTTACTACTACTTCAATAGGAGACTATCCAACAACCACAATCAGACGTTTTAGATGCTTGAAGTCTACTTGCCTAAAGGTACACATCCGTATGTCAGGCCTTTGTGTAAATTCGGCATTATCAAATTTCCAAAACAAAGTATATGTCACCAGCTGAAAACCCAGTTTTAGAGCTGCAACTGTTAGCAGGGTATGCAGTAAGTTATAATGTTGCAGGGTGGTTTCTGGTGTCATTAAAACATACACCTGTGCAACCTGCAATGCAGTACAATTTACTTATAAAATTTTCTCTACAAAGTATAGCGTTACAGAAGGACTTGCTGATTGAGACAATCCACTGGTCGCAGGGACTGCAGTACCTTGTCCTATTCCAGGTTATGTACTAGACTTTGTTCTTATGGGGCCGACACAAGGTGTGCCTTATGGCGTCTCGCATGATTGTGGTAAGATTTAATGATGAGTTACCTGTGAAAGGAAGCCAAAATGACGCTACATCACGGTGCATATCCAGAAATTCGGCTCTAGTATATATCTCCTCGAAAATTTGGCCTTGGAGACAATCTTCGAGGAATATTGCCAAATAAGTTTGCATATGAGCTACAAAACGTACAGAGTGGCTTGGTTTTTAAATTCTGATCTGTCATAAAGTACCGAAGGAACAATTTACAGGACTGCAACTTACAGGTAACTCGAGCTTGATGACAAAACGTAAGTGTTCCATGATGTGACCGGTGGGAAACCAAAGTCTCCGCATAGTTCCTGACGACGGAGGAAGTTTGTATCACAGCCTATGAGCATGTCGATTCACATTGGCTAGTTTGCATACGAATTGTTGGAGGTTTATATTGTATTCGGATAGTTTTCAATCGGATTCGAACCCACAACATACGGCATGTATGTTGAAGGCAGAGAAAACTGAATAAAGTTCCCCACATGTGGAATGGTTCTTAGGGGTATGTCGGTACAGCTCAGAGAGAACCCGGACAGACAGTAGTGTATGTAAGAGTAACCGTGAAAGTTTGCCTTTTCTGCTGAAAACGCCATAATTTCGATCACACTTGATCGTTATGGGTGTGAAGTAAAGAAGATAGACAATGGGAGATTGCGAGTGAAAGGAAAACTGACTAATATGTTTATATGAAATCGCGATGTTTATGTATGTTAAGCTAAAATACTCAAACCCCTGCGTATGGCGTTCATATGGGTAAATTTCGTAAAGTTCGTATTTTCTTTAAAGAACGACCAAGCGACACATATATCATCGGCTTCCCAGTAAATGACATTGAAAAAACTGGTGTCTAAAGTACAATAAATAAAATAAAAGATGGCGGGTAGACAGGCACTTCAGCATACAGAGACACCTATTCATGAATAGAGCTGTGACACAGGCACTCACCAATAAGAGTCTAGACCAATCTTGAGTTGTACATAGACAAGAAATCAAATGAATTTGCATCGGAGACGTAAGGAACATAGACGAAAGCTGGTCAGTTAAGGCTGGCGTAAGAAATAAGAAAATAGATCGAACAAGAAAGCCAATAAAGGTAAAGACAAAGGTAAAAGAGTTCTGGTATGTCTGCCAAGAATGCCAATGTCAACAACAATGATGGTGTTGAAGCCATGAACGTGCCATTCAGTCCACGTGTTCCCGCTGTACAGGGTCCCTGAATAACATATCAAAAGCTACAAATGACACGTTCCTGAGATTGAATAAACCATACAGGGTAGCTTAAATGTCAGTGTATAACGATATAATACTTTAAACCTTGGGTGGGTGTCTTGGTGTCATATTAGATCTGGTTTTTGTAAAGATTTCTTTTTCTGTTTCACTAAGTCCTCTATTTGTCCCGTGGTAAAATACGCAAAGTTTTAACACTATGTTACTTCTGTCATGCATTTAGAAAAACATTTAGAAAAACTCCATTCATCTGTTATCTGATGCGTTTGATTGCCTAATGTGTCAAAGCAAGCAAGGGTAAGTTACTAATCAGTGGACGCTGTGTGCAATTATCATATTAGAGGATTATACCATTTGCAAAATCAACAACGAATGCACTAGCAAGCGCACAACAGAAGCCATTGCTGGTGCGTACGTTGTTTTATCGCGACAGTCAATCAAACTAGCAAATTAGGAGACAGAAGTTTAACATATTTTGCCAGTACAGCTGACACACTATATTTCATAAGAAAATTAGCATTGAAGTATCTATATGCTATGTTTAAAAGACCATACAGATACATCTGGTAATTGAGAACAATTTATGCCTGTTTGGGTCAGAAGATTCCAAATATGATATCCTCGAAGTCCCTTGTGCAATGACAAAAACTTGAGGAGTGCTGCACATGCATTCTCAGCTGAAAATGGGTATTTATTCAAATGAAGTTAACATTACCAAGAATATGCTAATGAGTAGCGAAAGTGTAAACTTGGTGAAAATCTCAATAATCGTTAGTCAGACTGTCTTTGCAAGGCAGCTTACATTCCATATTGTTCAAAAAGTGTTGCACTGAAGTATCCATATGGTAAGTCTACAAGAGTACTTGCGTCGTACAGATCTTGTAAACAGCTATTTCATGTACAAGTATGCTAGATAACATAGTATATATACAAACAAAAATGTTATCTCTATAGACAGAAAACTTTGCTGCTCTATCCAGTAAGATCAGGCTATGAATCACAAGTCTTACATGTGTGGATGTAAAAATAACAATTTGCAACAACAAAATGCTGTGATAACTTTAAAATTTAGTTTGCAGGGTTTTTTGTTTCTTTCCATTGTCATACTGAATATTCATAAAATATTTTGACAGAACCCCATAGCCTGTGGGTGCAAACGCGCCCCACTAACAGTATTTGCATGAGTGCTGCAGTGTATTCGGTGGCAGTTCTTTCACTAGCGAAGTGAAGTGAAAGGACAGCCGAATACACGCAGGTCATGGGGTCATGGTCCCAGGTCACGGGGTTCTGTTATATATGTTTTGTCTTTTATTTGCATCATTCATCGAGAGAATCGACGATTAGTCATGCGTACTACTTGTCAGTCAAATCCTAAACTTGACTTCAGAGCTTCAGCTCGACCCTTTGGAGTTATATAACATTGGCATCACTGTCGAATCGGCTTCACTTTTCATTGGTCAACACCGCCACGCCCTCTCTTTTGATTGGCTAAATCATTGTTTACTCGTTTATCAAGGATGACCTCATTCTGCTCGCGATCACACATACGTCGCAACTTTACACAAGCCATGGATAGCCAGACGAGGAGAACTTTGAAAATGGAACACTTTTAATTTTTTCACATTTTGAGCTTGAAATTCTTCTAAATGATCGATACAAACGACACCTTAAAATTTATAGGAATTCAAGAATAAGATACGGCAAACGAAGCTTATCGAAAACGATCACATTTCAGTCTTCACCACGGCACACAAACGCTCACTGCTTATCAATACCGTGTAGGACACACAAACACAGAGTTAGACGTTCTAAATATTCTTAAAGATTCAAAATAGGGAAGTGTCCGGTGAGAAAACAACCGGCAGAAAACGTCTCTGAAAAGTTCACTGTTTATTTGTCGTCCGAGACGTACATTGCCATGGGGCGACGTCTTTTCGTGGCAGGCATCGCTGTGGCGTGTACGTCACTGACACTTGTTTGGTTGCGGTTGCCTTCGACAGTGAAGTTGAAATAAAATGTCTCATCGGTAATTGTTGAATTATCAAACATACCCGCGACAGCTCTTGCTTATTGTGTAGTTATGGCAGGATTAGGCTTAAAAAGTTCGGCAGGAAGAGAGGTGTTACCAGACGATAATGGCTCATGCCTGGATTGACCGCCTACTTTTTCAGAACGCCCCTCACCTAAAACAATGACTTGTGACTTGTTTAGGTTCACATTCATTTTCCACTTAGTGCAAAAGGACTCTAAAACTCGTAGTAGTCTTTGTAATCCAACTGGGGTATCACTAAATATTGTTACATCGTCAGCATACAGTAATGAAAACAAATCATACAAATCTTGTGTCAGTTCTATACCCCATACCCCGCATTTTCTAGCATATTATTTCATTCATTATGAAAAATGAAAACAAAAAGGGACTTAACATACATCCCTGTCGCACACCAACAGAACAATGAAAGTAGTCTGTTCTCCCTTGTTGAGATTTTACACAGGATTGAGCCCATGATACATCGACTTTAAAATGATGAACATTTTACCCCGTACACCCTCGGAGGATAGTCTATATAGCAACAGATTATGGTTTACAGAGTCAAAGGCCTTGCTAAAATCCACAAATCCACAAAAAAGCGCCCCCTTTGTCTACAAAGGTATTTTTGAATCATGACATGTAACGTGAAAATATTATCAATAGTGCTGTAACCACGTCTGAAACGAGTCTGACACTCTGTAATGCAGTCAATCATCTCAGCCCATTTGGTCAACCTCTGATTCAAAACAAAAGTGAACATTTTACCAATCGAATTCAGAAGAGTTATGCCCCTGAAATTATTTGGGTCATGAAAGCTACCTTTCGTATGTAGTGGGACGATATTCCCCATACTCCATTCTCTCGGGAATACACCAGCATCGAAAATGGCATTAAACAAAAAGTGTAAATCTGGAATGAGACTATTTTTTGCATCTATGATGAATTCATTTGGTATGCCATCAGGACCTGGCGATTTACCAGTTTTTAAATAGTCAAAGCATACATAATCTCATCTTTACTGATAGGATGATTGAGTATGTCCTCTTGGTTGAAATTTTGTTCTTCCTGGGAGGGTTCAAGGGTTTCTAGAAAATCTTCCACTGTAATATCATAAACATTTTTATCGTATGTATAGGGTTGTGCAGCATTGCGAAGTGATTCATCCAATCAGCAGCTGAGATATCAGATACGGGTTTACAGCCCCCCTTAAACCGTTTAACTTGTTTCCAGATGTTTTGATCAAAGCTACTTAAAGAAGTATAAAAAATTCCCTTTGTTGATTCTACACGCAGATTTAAAAGTTGCCTTACACTCCTTATAATTTTTCAAACTATCTTGGTCGTTACATCCTCTAAATTGTCGAAGAGCTTTGAACATTTTCGTTTTTGCCATTTCACATTCTTTATTAAACCATTAGGTTGCAACACTCTATTATCACCCCTCTTCTTTACAGTCATCTTACAGTAATCTGATGCAGCCCAAGTTAATAAATCATACAATTTTGCAGCTAGATCATTTACGTCAGCTGTATCTGAATCAAGAATGTGGCTGATATATGTTTGACCCTTCGTTGATATAATCTTTTCATTAAATTCACCTCGTTTCTCTTTATCCCATTTGTAATATGTATACTCGTGAAAATCAAAGCCTTGTGCGCATGCTGTCTGTATATTTTATGGATAACATGGCATTTCAATATCTATGGTAGAAGACAAAGGGAAATGGTCGGAATCACTCCTATCTTCAACATTAAAATCCGAAACGTGTTTAAACAAATCACTGGATGCAATCATATAGTCCACTACACTAGTCCCCTGTTAGCAATACAGGTAAAGTTACCTACGAGATCATTTCCACATCTTCCATTCAAAAATGAATGGAGTAATCACGGCACAATTCCAACAGTCTTCTACCAAAGGCATTACTTACAGAATACTTTGATTTACGCTCTATATCAAAGTCATAAACCTCACAGTCATCAAATGGCATAGGTACATGATTTATGGAATCATTTATAATATAATCATAATCATGTGTTGTTCTTGCATTGAAATCGCCCATAAGTAGCAGATGACTATCAGGGTAATTAACTTTTAAGTCTGAAATCTGATTTTCCAGCATATCAATCCCATTCTTTTCAAATCTGTAGCTCTTTGAACCTTCTGGGGGGATATAAAGACAACCTAAAATAACATTTTTCGAGAAACCAAACTTGCTACCATCTAGCATTAGAAAAACTGAATCTGGTAGCGTCGAGCCCAATCTGGAAATACCTGTTAAACACCAATTTTTTACAAACACAGAAACACCACCTGCGCATCTGCCAGTACGGGATGTTTTTTCTCTGCAAGAATGGTATGATTTGTATCCCTGTAAAACTATATCTGAAAGTAATTCGCTGTGTAACCAGGTTTCAACAGTACAGACAATATCAAATTGATTGAAATATTCATAACTGAGTTATCAGAGATTTTACGAGATAAACCTTGTACATTCCATGAAAGAAAACGGATACTCTTTCGAACAAAATGTCCTAGTGGACCTTGGCCACCGCCCTATCTCGGACGATCATTTCTAATTACAGTGTCTGTCTTTTCATCATAACTGTAAAGAACCTTGACACGATTTTCATAAGCCCTGAGTGTCTTGTAATTTACAAAGGCCTTTATGTTTTTATTAATCAGTTCTTTGCGCTTACCAAAAAGTTTCTTCCTGATGAAACTCGTCTCACTTGAAAACGCTCATCAACAAAAATGTTCGTACCGCGGAGCTCTTTCTTCTTGGACATAATCTTCTCTTTATCTTTAAATGTGGAACACATTGCGACTATCGGTATGTTACTGTCAGATCCAGATTTCATTCTATGAACTCTTTCAAACGCGATGTTCTCTGTTATGTTCATTTTGTCCGATAGTAGAGTCTTTACCTTCATTTGCGTCTCCTCCAGGACTCGTTTCCCTCTTCTTTCACTCCACGGAAGACGATGTTATTTCGCTTGGATCGGTCTTCCATTTCTGCCTTCGCTGTACTTAAACGTTTCATCTCTAACTCGATTCTGGCGATGTCATCTTCTAAGTCGTCAATCCTTTGTAATTTTCTTTGTTAACTTCTGCCGTTTGTCATACATCTTCTATTGACTCTTCCATGTTATTCAGTTTAGTTTCCATTCTCTCTATTTTCTTATAAAACATTTTGGTGTCTCTCTTCAGCTCTTTTATAGTGCTTTGAATATCCTTCAACATGGCAGTAACTGATTCCTCGGCAGCTGCTGGTCTCAGTTCCCCTGTTTTTGTCAACGTTGTTTGGCGAGTATCTGGTCCGGGTTCATTTCTACGTTACCAGCCAACTGTAATAATCTACTAATAAATGGCTGCCATTTCGTTGTGATTTCGCAGAGTTTCACAATCGTTTTACAGGGCGTTGTAGAGAAATTTGAATTATATTAAGAATCATGAAGGTAGTCAATTACGTTTACATCAAGACCTACATATTGATGTTTATGATTGGATGTATCATTTTTATCTTTAATCATGTCTATCGTATGATCAAAGCCACGCCTTAAAGATAACGTTTAAAATCCCATTCTAAAACAATACAACGAATATAGTTGCTGGAATAGATAGTTGCGAGAGAGAGAGAGGAACACAGCGGACCCAAGACATTTAGACTATGGGAGAAGCGTATCTTGAATTGGGCGATGGCAACTGTCAAGCTTGTCTACAGAGAAATAAAGTCTATGCAGTACCAACGAACTCTGACCGTCTCATGTAGTCAAAACACTAACGATTCCCAGGTACCTCCCTGCAGGCCAAGGCGAGTTCACGAGGCAAACTCCCCTTTCAAAGAACGAATAGCAACAGAACATTCAAATTTGTCACCGTGTTAGGGAGTCATCTTGACCTAGTTAGCCGCCATACAATTCATGCAAATTCAGGGACTGTAGTTTTCTATTCACTACGATCCTCGCGACTGTTTCATCTTAGAGCATGGTGGTGTGTAGACTGCAGCGATGGGTAGGCTTACATACGATTTGGCTACTCTCCCATGCTACCGATGGCAGTTTTCCTTGCTACTCTGTCAGTGCCATTCCATCAAATAATAGGAATGCAACAGTTTATTACAGGTGATCGGTGTGGTCTAATAAATCAAAAGTCTAAAATAATCCCAAAATCTGGTGCTTTTAACTTTCCCAGAAGAGCTAACCTCTCAATATCATCTTCAAAAACTTTGTGGTTCTCAAGCAAATGATGGTGCATTGTACGTCTGTCTGTCATGTCTCTATTGACAGACTACAATGGAACACTCAGTCTGCTTTAACCTTTCACCACCATGGTTTGTCCCAAATCCATTGTTTTCTATGGTAAAGTTGGACCTGTATACAGGGAACTGGGGGTGAAAGGGTTAAGGGTCACAGAAGCTAACTAGAGCAGAACAGAAGTGACCCGGCAGTATCATCACCAGTCAATACTTTACTTCGGTACCTAGCGTTTGCTTCGCATTGTAGAGAAGCCTACCGTGATCTAGCGCATCTCATAGTTCCGCGAAGGGGCTATCGAGAGGGTTTAAGTTGTGAGAGGCCATTTTGCAAGCTGTAAATCAGCTTTGCTTTGGGTCAAAGTTAGACTTGGTTCAAGTCGGTGAATTTAAAAAAATAAAATCATTTATGATAGTTTCTCTTGTGTCTCTCCTATTTCGTACAAACCTATCCGGAATTTGGCAGCTCACGCCAGGTTTTCCCAGCGATTGAATGCGTCACGTTTGAGTCTGCGCAGTAGTGAGTTAGTTTCTGTGATTCCGGGTGAAACTCCGCTGTATAGCGTTCACTCCACTCATCGCGTCCACTCACGCGCGCGTTTCACATGAAAGCAAAATACAAATCATTGCGTTCACTCCACTGAAACATTTACAAATCACAGACTTGAACCAAGTCTAGGTCAAAGTGTTAATGACCTACAAGCTGTCTCTTTTAGCATTTACTTTATTCAAAATAAAATAAGGTTTTGAGAATGCACTAATTAAGTTGTGTGCATACACTAATTATTAACTACTCGCTGGGACTATATGAGCCATTTTCAATGAGATAAAGTTTACACTGCGATTAAATGTTGGCCAAACATTAAGTCGCAGCCCCTGATGCAAAGAAAGAAAAGCCGTGTATACTGTGCATATCTGCACTGAAATCTTCACATAAACAAGCAGAGTAGTCCAATGTAATGCAGAGGGATGAATTATTTTAATTATAACATTGTATGTTCTGTTTCCTTTGTAATAGTATTACCAAATTTTGAAATGGCGGGAAATCAAAACGACTGTTACAATTTGAATTTACTCGTCAAACGTTTCACAAAGGAATGGTCTCCTAATGTAGTAAAAGCCAATATCCTTTCAGAGGGTAGAATTCAAGGTCAACAAATTTCAAGAGTTAGAGCTAGTGGGCTTTAATTATCCAAGATGATTCGTCTCATATGCCAACGGCTGTATGTATCCGTATACATGAACGCTCAATAGGAAGGCGTGTTTCATTGGTACCAGTGAGCTACTTATAAACTATTTCCTAACAAAAGTCTAAAAGTACCTTCTCAGGAGCATACCGTTTTAAACGGGTAACCATTTAGTCTCACATTCCGTATGTGGCATTGCAACATGGTGAAATGTAGCTTCAATAATTGATGTAGCCAACGGGCCGTGTGCAGGCTTTATTTGCCGTGTTTGCTGTGTAGCCCCGTCCCGTGTCGGTGTTTTCGTTTCGCAGTTATCATCTTGAAGACTTCGGAAGCAAACCAGGTGCTTTGTCTGTCATATCGGCTTTTATCGGTTTATATATCATCTTCACGCCTTTCTAAAATTCTATTTATTCATGGGTAGTGAGATCAAGGAAAGGTACTTGTGGTATTTGATGCAGATGTTAAAAATCATACAAAATGTATTCATATTGCTTATCGTTAAATGCATCAATAAAGCTATCTTGTCATGGCATATATGCTATGGCTATTTAACATGACTCGATGCGAGTGTTTAGGAATTTCAATCAGTTAACACTCAGGTGTTAGTCTGAGATAAAAAGCAAGTGCTCCACAAAGTTACATTTTGATAAAAAATTTTAATTTTATAACGTTTCTGTTTCTTGAATTTTTGAACCTTGTTTATCCCGACTTGGCATAACCAGGGACTGTAACATCAAGCCTTTCAGCCGTTGTCCTTGGTTGAACCTGCATATACCTTTAACATCAAATGTTCGAGTGGGCTCTTGAAAATCGAAAATTATATTTTGCCATAAAGTTAACACAGGGATGGTAACCATTTGAATTTCAAATATCGGTAAATGATAGATAATTTGCTGCTATAGTACCAAACTTTGCATGTAAGACAGTAAGAGGATTGTTGAAAGTTTCATAGAGAAACATTTGAGCAAAAGTTTAAGTCTTTCACTTTGAGGCGCATATTACCTCAATTCTTTTCACTTACCGGTTTCAACTCTGAACTGTTTACTGCACTGTTATTCGAACCTCGACCATTTTACGATGAGACCGCACAGCGACAGAGAAGAACGCCATATAAATTGTTTACACAGTATAAATTGTTTACAAAAGAATAATAGTATGGTTCTGGCTACTTGATACTCGAATTTTTACTTACCAAACCTAAACTGCGAAAGTTTTGTTTGTTTGTTTGTTTGTTTGTTTGTTTGTTTGTTTGATGATTGCTTTGAGTCTAAGTGTCTTGTCAATATCCCCGGCAGGTTAGCTTGTTGGGAGCTATTATATCTGCCAATTTTATCTGGCGGTGACAGTGACTCCATAAATTTCGCGCACGCGCATAGGTTTTTGAGTTCCTGTTGTATGTCTACAGACTCCGCAACACCCGCAGTCGCGATAGCATAGTAAGTATAGGTTATCGCACTCGTAACTGTGCGTTTACGGTTGTTATCACGACACTTTTGGTCATCAGTTTGTAAAAGTCACGAGGCCGCAGGCCGCAGGCCTAGTGACTTTTACAAACTGATGACCAAAAGTGTCGTGATAACAACCGTAAACGCACCGTTACGAGTTGTGATAACCGACTTATACCACGACAAACACACAAATTTGGCCAGAATTGCGATGGTTGCCTTTGCCATCATTTCGAATGTCACTTGAATGACGACCGTTCATTTACATGTGAATTAGAACCAACTACTGAACAGAGCATCTGTGTGGGAGGAAACTGTTTTCTGATTGGTTCGTTTATACACGTTCCCTTCTTTTTTTCTAATCGTCCCTGGCAAGCGCAGGTGGTGCTGAATGGGCTACTTATTCTGATTGGCTTATTTAAGTTTCATACGCTCAGAGACTCGTGTGATTGGCTCAAATCAATTAATTGTTCATGAAGTTCTCACCACGTGCACTGCCCTTGCAAACGTTTCCAGTTTCTACTTGGCTCCTTGAGTGTAGACATGGATGCTGCTCAATATTCCGATATTTCCGACTATGACAGCGATATTGAACGTTTTGTGTCACAATATGATAAAGCAGATACCAACGAGGAAATAGCGGTGGAGGCAGCATTCACCCTCACAAAAACACAAGAGCGGTTACGTTTTGCAGCTCCAGTCAGCGCGGAAGATATCGCTAAAATTCAACATTCACGTGTGGGCACATTTTACAAGTGGTATAGCCACAAAATGATGACGTCAAATCGCCGTACACAATACACAGTGCCATAATTGCAAGGCGTCTGTGTTTGTGTACGGCGATTTGACGTCATCAGTTTGTGGCCATACCACTTGTAAAATGGTGCCGAGAAATGAACGTATCAGTAAATCATGATTTACTGATACGTTCATTTCTCATTGTGTCACAATATGATAAAGCAGATACCAACGAGGAAATGGCGGTAGAGGCAGCATTCACGCTCACAAAAACACAAGAGCTGTCACGTTTTGTAGCTCCAGTCAGCGCGGAAGATGTCGCTAAAATTCAACAGTCACGTGTTCAGGCTGTCGTACTTGTAAAAAGGAGTGTTCGACTGTAGCTCTCAAAGCAAAGACTTTAGACACGTAGAAATAAACAACGTAACTTAAAACACTTGGCAGTATTGACTGAGAAAACTTTCCCTCACAACTTACATTCTTCTTCTCGTGTGAACGGCTGTGCTTGTTTTATGGAAATACCTGTCGCAAATACCGCCAAGTGGGCCATTCTATCGACGCGCATTGCCAAATGCTATAAATCCGGTAAAACACGTGACACGTAGTTTTTGGCCGCAATGTTTTGTCGCACCATTCAGCCTGATCAGGCTGTCGAAGTAGTGAAGTGTTCACATTTGTGCCTGCACTATCATATGATATAGAAGCGAGGGAACTCAATTCTGGCTTTGTCGTTTCGTGGTTGAAGTTCGTCGAGTGGATGGGACAGAATATCCATCACAAAGTTTGAGAGCTTTGTGTCGTAGCATTCAGCGGTATTTGCGTGACGAATGTCGTCGGCGAGACCTGAATTTTATGAACACCAATACGCACATTTTTCAGGATTTCCACCATACAATTGACGGAATTATGAAAAACATTGATAGACGTGGTATCGGGGTTGACAAAAACAAGCACAGCCGTTCACACGAGGAGGAGAATGTAAGTTGTGAGAGAAAGTTTTCTCAGTCAATACTGCCAAGTGCTTATTTCTACGTGTCTAAAGTCTTTGCTTTGAGAGCTACAGTCGAAAACTCCTCTTTACAAGTGGAACAGTTCATTCTCGGATCTGACAGTGATGGCGACTTTGTAGAGTTCCATGGAAGACCATGTAATAATAACCAAGGAGGGATTTATTCACGTAAAACCCCGTACAAGAATATCCGCCACTATGGCAATTCATCAAATCCGCGTTGCGTGGTGAAACTTATAAAGAAATACCTGTCGCAAATACCGCCAAGTGGGCCATTCCATCGACGTGCATTGCCAAATGCTATAAATCCGGTAAAACACGTAACACGTAGTTTTTGGCCGCAATGTTTTGACCGGAAACAGTTCTGTAAGTCAAAATTGACTTATTGGACTTTGCTTCGGAGGGACTGTGCTTCAACAAACGATACTGTTTATTGTTGACAGGGGGGAGTAATCCTGGTTTTGGAGAAGCCCAACAACGTCACTATATAACGCAACGTAGTGTCACTGAAGATGGATTATGCAAATAGCGATGCAAATGTGTCCACGATGTTTACAAAAGCTCCGCGAATTTGACATGGGATAGCCACGTGCATTTTTTTTAATCGTGAATTACACGGAAACCATTCCTTATCAAGTTCTCTTCGCAGAAAGTTGGGGTGAATACACTAAGCCAGTATACCAAGCAAATGTGCGCCATGGCTGGTATAGAGGGATATCACACTGGGCATTCAGGCAAGGTAAGTTTTCTTTTACTAATGTCACACTGAAATGTGCCATATTCTTTCTGAGACAGTTTTGTAAACAATACAATTCACAATTTGGCAATGCATATGCTCGTCGATAGAATGGCTCAGAAGGCGATATTTGCGACGCAGATTTGATGAATTGCCAAAGTGGCGTTCGTTTTTAATATAGTTTGTTTTCAATAGGCTATTTGATTACTCCTTCAGGTGACTGCAGCAATTACTGCCACAGTTTTGATGAACAGTTGATAAAAGAGCGGACAGGGCATCCGACGAAGCATTACGCGCTTACAAACGTACCAGTACTTCCCTGCAAGTGAAAGTATCGGACGCCTTGCAACCACCGTCCCCCAGCGAAGCTGACAAGACACCAAAACCAGTAAAAGACGACCCTGAACAACCGGATTCTGGAGAAGGCACAGAATCAGAGGGCCAAAATATGTCATCTTCAGGTTGTATTCTGATTCACATTGAACATGGTTCGAAAAAGATGAATATCCTGTTTTAGACCGTGTTTGTCAATTATATGCCTTTCAAAAATAACGTGGCTATTTGTGTTCATTCAGTATGCGTATGAATGGTTGGAATCCTGAATTTTCAGGTGGTTTCTACTTATATGCAGATTTTGTTATCAGCCACCATTTCTTTCATATGTTGATAAGTTATCACCACTCTTTTTGATATGTTAATTATCTCTATTCATAAAAGTGTGGTGATATCTTATCAAAATATGAAAAAAAAGCATAAATACAATAGGAAACGTGTGAGTTTATGAGAATAAATGCACTGCAAGAACAATAGGTCAGATGATCTAGATTGGTATAACAATGAACTCCCTGACCTTTGTCACCAATTCTGTAATATAGTTCAACGCAGTTTCCCCTGTTCCTGTCACGGACGCATTTAGATTTTGATGTTACGAATTTCACACTTAGTGAAAAACATCTTAGGTCTACAATTGCTTAAAGCGTGTTTTTTTTTCTAAAAAAAAGCATACAAAAAATTTACACGTTTATTACGGGTTGAAATTTTAAAAACTTGAAAAGAAAATCAGAAAACCATCATGAACGTTTTGATTTTAACATCGGCGTGCAAGACACTGTACTAATGAACTTTCAATGTACGCCAAATATGATCTAACAACAACATTCTATTTGGTTCGTATTACGATGTTAAAATGTTTTGTTTAATTATTAAACGGTGATATGGTATTTTAACGTCGACGTCAGTGTTTTTATTTGGTGAAATATGGTATAGAGATTAATGATCTGTAAGATAGGATTTTTTATTTAGCTTCTAAGCTGATTGTAATGAAATAATGAAAATTCGATGAAGAATTGTCTTTCCTCTGGTTATATTTCTCAAAATCTTACATCCAATCAAGAAAGAGTTGACTGTTCACTTCAGTCTCGTTTTGATCATACAGCTAGCGAATAAGCAACAATCGCTGACAAAAAAACTGAGAAATTATTTTGTTAATTCATCACGGTTTGGATTTATGTGACGGATTCTGAGTGTGAATGAAATGAGGCCTCCAGTGTAAGTGAGTCTGTGTATGATGTAATCCTACCAGTTGAATTATATAGATACATTTTTATACAAGTCGACATGTGTCATATAGTATTACAAGCAGAAATTAACCTCCGTTTCATGTCACCTACTTCTGTCATTACCATTGATATTATTATTTGTGAAATTATTCTAAGATATGAATCGCACTTTAGTGATTGATACATTGCCTGTGTAAACAATGTTTGAAAAATAGAAAAATGTCTTGTTTTATTTTTGTATATATAGGAGACGAGTTTTCAAGAGATTTGAGAGTTTTACGAGAACTTTATATAGTCGCGATGAGTAAAGGTGACTTTTTACGTGCGAAGTTATGGGAAAACTTCATATCGTAGAGATGAATTTATATAAGTTATAGTGACGATGCATTTGTTGGAGCATCGAAACAGATATTTTTGGATTTGAGCATTATTTATACTGAAAGTTAGTGCATATTGCAGTGTTCGAAATTCGTGGAAAATATAAACCAGTCAACAGGACTGGTAACTTTAAAAAGTTGCCTGTCCTGCCAAAAACTTGCCAGTCCTGATATTATGCCTTGCAATTAAACGTACTCAAATACAACTAAGAGTTACCTATACTGTAATAGGCTATTACCTTGTCTGTGAACAAATGAAGATGGTATGGAATCATCTTTCTCTTTAAATAACCTTTATTTGTAAACAAACATCAATCGCAAGGTACATACTGCACAATACGTGAGTACTTTTACTTTGTATTCACAATGCGTACTGTCAGTTTCCATGTATAGCACAATACAATCATATATTTAAAGTCATGAGTCTGGGAGAAAACAGGTACACAATGTACACAGTTTTGCATGAGCATGAGCGTTTCTGAATAGTTTAGACAGCTTATCAAATGTTGCAATGTTCATGGATTGCAGTGTCCTTTCCGCTACTGAGTCACCTGGAGCAGCATTTTTTGCATCGAGGTATTGCTTGGCATATTTATGCCCCTCTGAAGTTTCATGTGTTTTCAGAGCCTCGTGTCTGAGATTTGTAAAGCCTCTCACAAATGAACCATTCGAGTATTTTTTGTACTTGTCAGCATGTGTTTTTTAGGCAATGGGCGCGTACACAGTTCTGCATAATTTGCAGTACAATTTCTGCTCGAGGGCACTATCGTCGGTGACTAACCAATCTTTAAATTCAATTTTCCATGACTGAACAATTGTTCTCTTACGTTTAGTGGCATCATACTCCCTGTTTGCCAGTAAGGTTTCCTCCGGTGTTCTTCGTTTTGCCGGGAGAGTTGGTATAGGCCAAGATAATTGCGGAGCATAATTCCTCAAAACTCACCACTGCGCAATTCCTTGTTATTGTCGATTGACACAGTACTTTGCAACTCATGCAAAATCTACTTTGATTGGTTGATTTTCAAGGTCATGCGTCATTCTGTCCAATCGGCTTGTTTCTTACTTGCAATACATGAACTGAGGAGGGGCCAAAAGATACCGTTGGCGGCGCTATCCAGGACAGCCAGTGTCACATCACGGTCTATGAAGTATGATCGCCCAAAGTTAATTGTCGACCCCGCGCTGAATTCAACCTGTTCGACGGACTGGTAACTTTTTTATTTTATCAGTCAGCTGAAAAAATACCCAGTCTCGGATTGCCGGACAGGCGTTATTTCGAACACTGCATATTATGATGCTGCGATTCAAGTTGCTTATTCTTTTTACATAACTGAGCTCACGAATTTTTTTGTGATATTGTTTCATTCTTTGTTTCTTAAGAAGTTCAACAAAGAGGAAGAGAAACGGATAATGAGAATTTATGATTATTATGCCCCTAAAGGGAGCCACACGACGTGAAAAGGACGGGAATATTTAAGCCGTCAATCTCTGAAATTTATATGAGAATTTGGCGATTATCCACTTTGCTCATATAATGACGAATATGCCCAACAAGTTGTAAGAAAATATTGAAGTTCAAAATAAGAATGGATGGTATTGTCATAATGAGAAGACAATGTGATGATGATGAAGTAAGGAAAATTAAACAAAGTTCACTTATTTTCTTCAGAGTTTGCGAGGATGGCCACCTTTGTGCCGTTTAAAAGTCGATGTAAACAAGGAATTTAATATGTAATTTTTCGTTTGTTTTAAAAAGACTTTAAAATTTATTGTAAATGTACGACTTTTTACTTTCTTTACACCTAAATATGTAACTAGTTTGTGGATAACAATGCGGGACGCATTGCTTGAAAGACGGAGAGTGTTACGGAGATGGTTTATCCCACACAAAGGTTAATGAGCCTAGCGGTCATTGATACCGGTAAAATAATTGAAACAACAAGAGCTCAATTATAAGTCGATATACATACAACCATATTTAAGACAAACTCACAATAGCGTAATTACGTTTTACGAGGATGTTTACGGAAGTCTGGATGGAAACAAGAATATATTTGAATTATATTAAGAATCATGAAGGTAGTCAAATACCTTTGCATCAAGACCTGGATTGATGTTTATGATTGGGTGTATCATTTTATCTTTAATTCATGTCTATCATATGATCCAAGCCACGCCTTAAAGATAACGTTTAAAATCCCATTCTAAAACAATACAACTAATATAGTCGCTCGAATAGATAGTTGCTTGAGAGAGAGAGGAACACAGCAGACCCAAGACATTTAGACTATGGGAGAAGCGTATCTTGGGCGATGGCAACTGTAAAGCTTGTCTACAGAGAAATAATTTTTTTGTAGTACCAACGAACTCTGAACATGTCATGTAGTCAACACACTGAAGATCCTCAGGTACCTCTCATCACGCCAAGGCGAGTTCACGAAGCAAACTCCCCTTTTAAAAGAACGAATAGTAACATAACATTCAAATTTGTCACCTTGAAAGGGAGTCATCTCGACCAAATTAGCCGCCATACAATTCATGCAAATTCAGCGACTGCAGTTTTCTATTCAATACGAACGTGTTCATTTTTTAACTGAAGCGACGGCCAGGCTTTCAAATTAATGTCGGTGATCTGCTTAATCTCTTATGCTACCGTTGGCAGTTTTCCCATCTACTCTGTCAGTGTCATTCCATCAAATAACAGGAATGCAAGAGTTTACTACAGGTGATCGGTGAAGTCTAAAAAAATCAAAACTCTAAATAATCCCAAAACTCTGGTGATTTTAACTTTCCCAGAAGAGCTAACCTCTCAATGACATCTTCCAACATTTTGTGGTTCTCAAGCAAAGGATGGTTTACTGACGTCTGTCGGTTATGTCTCTATTAATAAACTATAATGGGACACTCAGTCTGCTTTAAGGGTCACAGAAGCTAACTAGAGCAAAACAAAAGTGACCCGGCAGTAACATCACCAGTCAATACATTTCTTCGGTACCTAGCGTTTGCTTCGCATTGTAGAGAACCCTACCGCGATCTAGCGCATCTCATAGTTCGCGAAGGGGCTCTCGGGAGGGTTTAAGTTGTGAGAGGCCATTTTGCAAGCTGTAAATCAGCTTTCCATTGTGCAAAATGTCAACGCCCCACTAGCTGTCTCTTTTAGCATTTACTTTATTCAAAATAAAATAAGTCTTTGGGAATGTACTAATTTAGGTGTGTGCATACACTAATTATTAACTACTCGCTGGGACTATATGAGCCATTTTCAATGAGATGAAGTTTACACTGCGATTAAATGTTGGCCAAACATTAAGTCGCAGACCCTGATGTAAGAAGGAAAAACCGTTTATACTGTGCATATCTGCACTGAAATCTTCACATAAACAAGCAGAGTAGTCCAATGTAATGCAGGGGGATGAATCTTTTTAACTGTAATATTAAATATTCTGTTTCCTTTGTAATAGTATTACCTAATTTTGGAAATGGCGGGAAATCAAACGACTGTTAGAATTTGAATTTACTTGTCAAACGTTTCACAAAGGAATGGTCTCCTAATGTAGTAAAAGTCCATATCCTTTCAGAGGGTAGTATTCAAGGTCAACAAATTTCAAGAGTTACAGCTAGTGGACTTTATTATCCAAGATTATTCACCTCATATGCCAGCGGCTGTATGTATCCGTATACATGAACGCTCAATAGGAAGGCGTGTTTCATTGGTACCAGTGATCTGCTTATAAACTATTTCCCAACAAAAGTCTTAAAAGCACATTCTCGGGAGCATACCTTTTTAAGCGGGCAACCATTTAGTCTCACATTCCGTACGTGGCATTGCAACAAGTTGAAATGTAGCTTTAAGAATTGATGTAGCCGACGGGCCGTGCGCCGACTTTATTTGCCGTGTTGGCTGTGTTGTCCCGGGCCAGGCCTGAACAGCCAACGCGCCAAATAAAGCCGGCGCACGGCCCATGGCTACAATTATTGCAGCTAGGTAAAGTTCACATCGCTTCTTTCCTCGCCATGTCTGTCTACTTTTTATATTTTGGTCGCGATCACCTGTGGCGCACTTTGCCTTAATTATTATATATTGCATCAAGAAAGCAAAGGGGCTCGTTACTGGGAAAGCGAGACCAGGTGAGCATGTTTTTGGATTTATTTGACTCTAAAATGACATATTGTAATATGCAATATCTTCTCTGGTTTCATGAAATAGGGAGAAACCTTACCCCATACCCCAAAGTTTTTGGTCTCAAATTACTGTCAAAAATAATCTTAAATTCTACCAATTATTTACGTAGACATTATACAAAAGGAAATGCTTTGTATCAAATTTGTTGTATTTGATACAGGTTCATGCTAGAAACTTGAAACGAACTTTTAACAGAAAAAATATTGCGATGCTGTAGCTGTAACAGTAATATTTTGAAGGGTACCACAAAATCACAGTATTACCAACTCGAATACGTTTTTGTTAAGTCATCTTATTGTAAGTCATCTGCAGAGCATTTTTTAAATAACTTGGCTATTGCGGTATCATTAGAAATGTATTTTTTCTTCTTTGATATTACATATACAATATCTTATTTAGTGTTCAGGAATAAGACCAAAACTTACCCCACACCCTTAAGTTTATATTGTAAATTACTGTCACTATACTGATTTAAAATTCTACCAAACTTTTATTTAGACATTACAAAAGGCAATGATTTGTATGATATCTATTTTATTTGCTACAGAGACATGCGAAAAATGTGAGATAGACTTTAAACAGACAAAATATTGGAATTGAATGGTTGTGTTTTGAAGGGTACCGTAAAGTCAGTCTTGCCCACTCGTATGTGTTTTGTTAAATGTGTCCTTGCCGTAAAGCGACATATTGTGATATGCAATTGAGCTTTCCAAAAATGTAAGGTTCGTGCTATTTCTTGCTAGTTTACTTTATTTAGGGGAGGATATAGTACCCCTAACCCCTACCCATTTTTCGCAATTTTTTTCGTTACATACAAATCATAAACCAGTGCAGACAGGTAGTGCATCCTAAAATATCCAATGTTGACGTCTTTTTCTAGTTCAGCAGATCAAACAAAAACACACATGTAGTAGGTTTAAGGGGGTGCACGGTGGGCCCCTCCAGCCCACGGACTAAATGTTCTGGACACTGATGGCGCATATACCTGAAGTAATTTGTCAACGCTTTATATTATTTTGTTGAGTCATTCTACGGATGTTGCAAATATGTCGTCACGTGAATGATTATTCTGTTGTCATAGAAGGACAATAAAGTGGGTGCAGTCGAAGGTCGAACCCCAGCCAGGTCTATACCATACATGCTTTTGTAATCATATACAGAGTCGGCTACCGTTGCCCAGTGACATACTTTGTGCCCTGTAACATTCAAATTTATCACCGTGTTAGGGAGTCTTCTTAACCTTGTTAGCCGCTATAAAATTTATGCAAATTCAGGGACTCTAGTTTTTTGTTCACTACGATCCTCTCGACCGTTTCATTTTAGAGCGTGTTGGTTTTGAAACTGAAGTGGCGGCCAGGCTTTCATAATAAATTAATGTTTTCGGTCTGGTTAATCTCTCATGCTACCGATGGCAGTTTTCCTATCTACTCCGTCAGTGTCATTCCATAACATAAAAGGAACATAACTGTTTATCATAGGTGATCGGTGAGGTCAAATAAATCAAAACTCTAAAATTGTCCCAAAACTCTGGTGCTTTAACTTTTCCAGAAGATCTAACCTCTCAATGACTTCTTCCAAAATTGTGTGGATCTCAAGCAAAGGATGGTGCATTGTACGTCTGTAGGCCATGTCTCTATTGATAGAGTACAATGGAACACTCAGTCTGCTTTAAGGGTCACAGAAGCTAACTAGAGCAGAACAGAAGTGACCCGGCAGTATCACCACCAATCAATACTTTCCTTCGGTGTGTTCTATACTGTAGCTGAGTGTGCTTTATTTGGTCGAGTTGTTCCACCGGCAGAGTCAAGGGAAGTTTGCAAATAATTCGTTACCTGAATAAGTGTTCTGTTGTTACATGAAGGAAAACTTACTGGCTGCAGTCGAAGGTCGTGCTTCAGCCAGGTCTACACTGTAATGTTTTTTGTTATCATTTACAAAGTCGGCTACGGTTGCTTATTGATAAATTACTGTGTCGTTCTTTGCGCCCAGTATATTAAAATTTATCACCGTGTTTAGGAGTCATCATGACATAATTAGCCGCCGTCAAATTCTTGCTAATTCACTTTATTACTGTATTTCTTTATTCACTGCGATCCTCTCGAGCGTTTCGTTTTAGAGCGTGGTGGTGTTAATATGAAGCCATGACCGGGTTTACATTTGATGATCAGGCTCGCTACCCTGTCAGTGATATTTCATAAGAAACAGAAAAAAAACAGTTTGTTGATCTTTTTCAGATAATTCCTACATAATCTTACGATCGGCGAGATTTAGTACAACAGAATTTTAAAAAATCCCCAACGTTGAATGTCTGAACCTTATCATGATATATAAATTGTTTTAATATTCATGGAATTGACTTAATATTTGCATTGAGTGAGCAGGAGTAGAATTGAATCGTCTTTTATGGGAAATTAATTTGTAGAAGGGAGCTGAAATAGTTGTTTTCTGTAGTTAGACAAATGCCAAGCGTTAAAAGTTCATACAATTTTTGTAGTGATTGGCTTAAAAACATGTCATTATGGTTATCTACACGTCCATTGACCGTGATACCTCGTACCACCTTGGTTAGAGATTGCCTTGCCTCCTGAGATAATCCCTATTCAAAACCAACACCAAGCATTGCGTTGTTAATTTTTTCTTGTCTCTAGCCTTAGATAAGTTAAAAACTACGGCAGTGTTTCTCGCGAATTCTCTATTTCTCAAGAAATGGATCAGTAGATTGGTTTGTACTGTCTCCTCATTCGACTCGTATACTATGGTGGAACATTGCTTTAAAGGTCAAAGCGGCAAGCTGTATTAGAAGTAAACAAGCGGTATACAATACTTTCCATCGTGAAGAGTTGTGTCTGAGACAAAGAAACGCCCCACGACACAAATAAACACGGTTCATAAAGGGTTAGCCTGACCATTGTGCACAACGAATAGAACGGAGGGTGTCATCTGCTGAAGCCCCTTAAGGAAAATGGAATCATACATATCGTGCCATGGACACGTTTTATCATGCACTTGTGCGTGGAATGCGAACGTTGAGAAATTTAAGTCAGAATGGTTTCGTCGTCGCGTGATGTTACAAAACTGTATGTAGCATAGGTAATGGTATTTTGCTAGTGAACAACAGTTACTAGTGTATGGGATCCTGAAAGCATAGCGCAAATTGAAACTGTCAATTTTAGAAGCCATTTTCCAACTTTGTGTCGGGTTTTCTTCCCAAAAGTTCAAATCCAAAACAAGTCGTCGAAAATCCAAGATTTTTACCTCATATTCTGCATGGCTATACATGTCAGTTTTTATATGGAGTGTCAAGTGAAAAAGGCGTGTCTAAATGGTAATTGTGGTGTGATCAAGTTTTGCTGAACTAAGGTCAAACAAATTTTATCCGGAGCATATCATTTTCTGAGTGTAACTATGTAATTAGAAGGTCATCGACCCCTGCCCGTCGCGACCAGAGCATCAACATCATGTCATTTCTCAGCTTATTTACACAACATGTCATTTCAAAGGTAATTTTACTGCCGACAACGTGGTCAGTTTGGCACAGATATGACCAAAGTGTTGTAAGACAATCTTAAGACATTGATGCTACAATGAGTCCCTGGTAGTTGCTTAGATAAGCCCTTTTACGTTTCTTATGGTCTCGAACTTTTAAGAATTTCACTCGAAAGCAGTGCTCGAGAACTGGCTGCAACATTCAATTATTTTTCACACTAAGGTCAGTATGTTTTATCATCATATTTAAAATTGTGTTAATATTTGGAACACGTTTTTCTGTCGAAAAGTTTGGGTGGCGTAGCCAATAGCAACATGCATGAAAATTCCAATGTTTGTTTCGTTATTCTATTCATTAATACAAGTTTGCCTAACAAAAATATCTATCATTAAACACTCTTAATTCCTACTCAATATATTATGCATTTTTTCGTCAGTTTCGGGACCTCGGCAGACTAGTGATGTATTGTGCATTGTAATTTTATGTTGACGAAATAAGCAGTATTGTATAAATAACTTCCAACCAGATGATGTAGTAAACTCATGTAGTTTAAAAAGATGCACGTCACGTTAATTTCATTAGTATTCAGAAACGAGTGTTTAGATGGCTGTCGAACAGCTTTGTTACCAAATTATATTTGGTGTAAAATAGTATGACAACGTGTGTTCAGGTTTTTATATGTAGACATATGTCTCTCTTAAACTCGTTAATTAGAGAAAATTGTATAAGCATCGTTTCAATTTTTTGTAGAAGTTCCAGTCAGTCGCAAAGAGATGACACTGTCACGAGATATGAAACATATGCAAAGCCCTACACGTGTAAATGTTGAATTATTCGTGTTTGCTGTGATATCACATAATTTCGGATATATTGTCAACCAATACAGTTATACCATGGTCGTCACTATGGAACATGTTGATACCTAAACGGTATGCATTAAAATGTGACCGACACACTATTGTGATATCCATCATAAACTGTAGTCAGTACAGTTTTAATTACTGAGCTTTGAAAATAAGATCTTTGATATATCTGCATAAATAGACATCGATATGTGAGAGTAGGAACAGGATGTCTACTACCTATGTGCAGCTTGGACAACGTCTTATTACTTTTTGAGATATTAAGACTACATGATAACAAATTCAACAGCTATCAAGGATATATCATTACTATGATATCTACTCGACCTATCGAGATTACTGCGAAAACTATTTGAGGTTATTTCAAATGTCATTGTTAGATAACACTTAGTGTACAATTTATTGTCATCATTGTCAAAAATATATCATGTTTAAATTTTAAAATATATTCAACGGTGTAGAGAAATAAAAGTACGGGCACTTTATTGCTTAAATATAGTACATTTAAAATAATTTATCAAAGCGTCACATCATCTCACATATGATTTCAACTGAGAATACATTGACCGTTCAAGATGTCACCATGTACTCCGCATGAAATCAATCTGTGAAACAATTGGTCATGATTGCTTGTGGCCAACCTTTACAGATAGATGTGTTTGAACTAAAGACTGCAGGGAAGTACGGTCGATAGTACAATATCCCTTAGTAAAACCAGCGTCAGGTTCTTCAATTACGTATTTTTCCTTTGTACATGCGATTGGTCTTCATTTAAAGTCTTTGTAAAAATTTTACTATAAACTGGAAGTAATTACATACCTTTATAATTTTTAACATCTTTCGACGACCCTTTTTATGTAATGGAAAAATTATCCCTTAATACCACTCCTCGGGAAATATAATTCAAAAGTTAACAGAGATACGATAAAATAATATCTACATTACTTTACAAATTTCTGGAAAAAGCCCATCTAGACCTGCAGTTTTTTTAATTTTTACAGAACTTCATTGCTATCATGAATTCCTCCTTCAGATATAATTTTGTTCACAGAAAGTGGAGAATTCTCATTAAATGATACTCAATATCTGCATCTAAATCCCTTTTCATACTTTCATTAGCGAAACATCTATGGGAAGGTTTCTCTTCCCGTTTACCAAGGTATGAAAATAACTTAATTAATCCGATGGTGAAATGCTAGCTTGGAAGGTACTAGTTGAAGTACATGCACCACGTAACGTTTTTAGAACCTGAATATCTGTCCTCGAGGTGCATTCTACCGAAGAGTTATTCTGAAGTTTGAGTCACCATACTTTAATCTGTTGCATGTGTGTAGATGGATTCATTGTAAAACCCTCTAGTGATGATTTCAAAAAAGGAGCGGAGTAGATGAAAGTTCAAGTCCATAGATGGATGGCTGTCGTCTAACCATGTACAATGTATTGTGAAGATAAAGAACACTGAAAACGCACATGTGTAGATTATTGTGTTATGATTCCCATTATTTCGATCTGTTTCTAAATAACGTGGAGTTGTTGTATTCCGACAACCATGTCAAAATGCGTGTTGTCTACTTGCTAACACACTCTGTATGTGTGTAAATGTGCATTCTCAATGTATTTTTTCACAAACTTATTTCATTGCTAAGCTAAATTCACTTGGAAAATAATATTTCCATTGTTATGATGCATCATGCTTTAAGAGGCTAAGACATGTACTAAGTATTCAAACTTGGTGTAGGGGAGAGGACAAAAACGTCCGTCTTCTTTTTAATGCATTAGAAGTACACCACCACGAATTTCCGCGATTTTTCAATTAAGAAAATAAATTTGCTTCTAATGACCAGTACGTGACATGATTAAAAATTACACCATTTTTTGCGAAATTGAAAACAATTATAATGACAGCTGTGACATACTATTTTCATTCTCTTATTATTGATTTGAGGTACAGGAGAAAGGAGTATGAGCTAAACTTCACCAAGTTAATTACCGAGGCGCGTATTTATATCAATAAAAATACCATTTGTGTGTAATGTCTTTCACGTAATGAACGCGATTTCTGCGCAGAGTTATCAATTTTGATAGATATGTAATTATAACAAGCGGGTTGACGGGCGCTAAATTCAATTGTTCTGACCAATAACAAATACTCTTTTAGAAATGTCAGCTTATGCCGTCCGACTTTAATTTGTGGCGAACAGATACAGTTTGAATTGTCGGGTTTATCATCAAAACTAAGTTTGTTGTTAATATTTTTTCTGTCAGTGATCATATTGACATGTTGAAGCAAAGGATGGCTGACTTAGTTATTTTGACATGATGTGAAGTAAATTATCAATTTATGAAATGGCTAATTTTATGATATGGAATTCTGCTTCCTTAAATTACTTAAGATCTAATATCGATATCGGAAGTGTTGAAACAAGTGCACAACGGGCAACACCATTACCTGCTCTGATTTCCTATAGAGTGGCATAATTGAGAGAAAATCATCGATAAACTTATTTTTAGGAGTGAAATACACTTAGAACCCAAAAGATGATAACATGAGATTACCATCATGAATTTAACGATTTAGTCAAATAGAAACCTTGCAACCTCAGATTCACGATTCAATCGATAATGTTTAATCGCAGAGAAAGGAAATACGCATTTTGAATGAATGTTGTTCTGAGAGAAAGCGATGTATTTACCGGTCCTAGTACGGTGCAAAAGGTCGACGCTTTAGTTATCTTCACGCTTTCCATGTTACACGGCCTTTCGCAAAGAATGAAACGTTTATTATCATATAGCATTCTAACTTTTCCCCACACAGACACTGAACAGGTTGGACCAGTCACACCTATCTTAAAGGTAAGGGACTTGATACCCGGGACCAAGTTCATTCCGTTCACCTTTGACATTCACGGGCGGATCGAATGTTTATGTTTGTGTTACGGTCACGATTAGTGTGCACAGGAGGCTGTAAACAGACTAATGTGTTGACATGCAAACGCATTATATACAACAACGAGACCAGTACACTGAAAAACAACGCTTCATGATGCCCGCGATGCTTGTAGCAATAACAGGTGTACATCAACAGTGTGACAAAGGTACAATCAATCCACGACGCCGCTGCAACTGACGTTATTACGTTCCGAATTAGGCTTACCCGGGGCCCGGGCGCGGGCTGCAACTGTACAATTATTGCAGCTAAACGATAGCGTAGACGTCCTGCCATTGCCAAGATACACTGCTATTTCCGATCGTTTCTTCTACAGAACTGCTAACAACTCTCTTAATTGGACCAGAAAAAAATTATCACGGTTTAAAATCGTTGAATTAATCGAAAATTAACACCGCGGTGCAATAATCTATATTTATAAAAATTAGTGCAATGTGACATCACGATCATAAGAAATGTGGTGTTGAAGAACATATTTTTTTTGAACAGGAGACTACGGCGACCATTTTCTGTAAGTATAATCTAAGCTTTTATTAGCAAACTTGCGAAACAAACATCTGAAGAGTAACTTCAACACATTTGGCTTTGTTCTACTCTTGTTATAAAATAAGTCAAATTTCGGGAAAGTATCTGTACATTTTCGATATCTGTGCAGCGCAAATGTGTAAACCGACACTGCATCCATCCATCCTAAAGACCATGATCAGTTCGCGACTGCATAACCCTCCCTCTCTCTCTCTCTCTCTCTCTCTCTCTCTCTCTCTCTCTCTCTCTCTCTCTCTCGTGACAAGTCTAGCCATTTGATGTTTTATTTTGCCGACATTTATTTAACGGTTCACGATCACCGCTCAATGTTGATGTCGATTTCGATTTACGAAGTTTACCAGGTAACCTTAGTAACTGGAGACATATCACGGCCTAGAGCTAGTTTATCGCCATCGAATGTCTGTAAACGTTTTTGGTAACTTCGGTCGTAAAATATTGAATGGCAATATGAATTTCACAGTTAAGAAAGTCTATGATTTTCAAACATGTACAAACAACAATAAACATGGCAGAGCAATAATACCGACTTCAGAGATCTGCGTAATTTTTTCTCGCGACCGCTGGTGAGAGCGACTCGCAGAATGTTCCAAACTGGTAAGTGTTTGGCTTGGCCCCGGGTGCTTGGTTATATACATGTAAACTAATAACAAAAGTTTAGTATTCTCTTTAAATCAATGAGCACGAAAGATTCGGATATCTGAACCTCAACATTAGCTATGCAGCTCGAAAGTTATCCATTGAAATAAGACAGGAACATTGTTCAAAGCCGGATTTCGCATGGTAGCTATAGAAACACGCGGTTCATTCTCAGAAAGCATGGCACTGCGCACTGCTCATGGTCCTTTGATCCGTGGACTGCTGCCCTCCGTCTCGACCCTACACACCGTCAATTGCCTAACAATCGTGTGTTCTTTAAATTTTGATACATTAATTCTACCAATCATCAACCACGCAAACAATGGCTGCCGCTACGGGTTCAAGGACGTTCACGAGGAGATAGACACCATCATTGCCACAGAATTGTTTTGACTAGTTTCAAGGAGAATAACTTTTCATCGATCTGCGTACGCAGTACGAGTACATGCCTAAAAATAAAAATATGATGTCCGAAATGTTTTGTTTTATTCAACTAAGTGTGTCATCCCCCTGTTTCGTTTGTTTATTTTTTTTCGGGGAGACTGTGACATGAATATCTCCCAATTGATAGAGTATGGCCGTTCATCCAATATATTTATTCACCGTTTCGCAAAACATCTCGTCAAATATGTGCTTTGGCAAACGGGCCAAGTTTTTGTACGTTGGTCAGAAACTAATGACAATATAGGTTAGGATATTACATCTGTCAAATTAGGACAGAGTATTGAAGATGAAAATACTTTCATCGATCGACAAAGAAGAGAAAGAATGAGTCAGTGAATATCGAATCATAGACGGGAGAATCGAGACTGTCTATGGTTTAATCAAGTGGGAACAAAAGTATTTCGATTGATTGACTAACACAACCAGAAAGGAAATTTTATTCAACTTTGAAAAAAGTCACCGCCTTTCCTTGACATCGGATTCCATGGCAATGGAGCAACACACGATGTCGTTTAGGTGCTCAAAAATCTTTCTAAAACGACAATAATATTAACGATAACAAACGATAATAATAATAATACTTTTCACGACAGCAAACAACTAAAAGAACTTGAATCTGAACTTTAAATGACAGTTCTGTGGAAGAAACGATCGGAAATAGAGGCGTGTCTTGGTACGACGTCTACGCGAGAATGCGCTATGGCTCGAGTGACATACTTGCGGGCACAGGCGTTCGTTAGCTGGGTAGTCTGCTAAATAGATCGCTTTTGGTTTGATCTATCGATGCCGTTGTCGACATGCCCGCCACAGCAACCTATACATGAGTATTTAGTTGTAGTGGCGGGCATATCGATCTATTTAGCAGACTACCTACCTAAAGAGCGCCTGTGCTTGCGAGTCTGCCTTCCAACAACAGTTCGGTCGCCCCATATAATTGACATCGCAAACGTTTACCGATTCACACCTGTAGCGGGCCGTTTTTGATTGACAACTTGCAGACCTTTGTTATGGCCGCTTGACACGCTAGTTGAAGACAAAGAGAAATACCTTAATCGATCAAAATAAGCGTTATTTATGCTCAAATCATAAAATTATATCGATACATTTTATCACTAGACATCCATAGCTAGGTATATGTGCATAGATGTGGAAGTTACTTCGACTGTGACCATTTGGCATAGTTTTTACGGAGCGATCGAGCGTGACGCTACCCAAGCCACGCATTGCATGAACTAACTCCAACTGGGGCAGCTAGCCATTTATACCCCGCCCTTGCATCTAACCCTTCTGTTCTCAATGTTTATCTCGTCAATATATCTATCGCACGCTTTAGCATCTTTTCCCATGTTCTTGATCGTGGTTGGTCAAAATTGGCTGTTCTGGCCCACTTGATCACCCCCATTAAATGGTTGGGTAGTGGAAAGCAACATTGCAGTGTACTTCAGAAAAAGAAAAGATCAGGTTAGGCTACTCTCCTTGTTTTCCAGTAACCGTGGGCTACTGTCGACATAGCTGGTGCACCACAGGAACGATGCTACGTAGAGGTCTGTGGACATGTTCTGTTCACTACGTTACCTTCACCACAATGAAGGGAAACATAGTGGACGAACACAAAACACCGTACACATACTTAGGTGGCTTTAAAGTTTTCCAGGACCAAAGACTAAATGTACAATAAAACAAGGGCCTCGGCTACTACTCTGGTGTCTACACGCGCGGTAGTCTATTCCGCCTGGCAGGGCTATGTATAATATGGCTACGGCGTATATATAGTCCTAGCCGAGCACTCTTGATTCATACTGGCTGTAGGGTTTATAGCTGGCAATCGCCCATCGGTTGGTAACATGTATGGAAGAAAATTACTTTGAGCAAAAACTAAAAGTAACATCTGTGGTGTTATTTTTCGGTCACGTGTACGTTAGTCCATGGAAGTAGTTCTCTTCCAGGGCTCGATATTAGTGGAAGTACCGCGTCCACAGACTACCAACTTTTCCCGTGGGCTACCAAAGTTCATGAAATGGTAACCCACATGGACTACCGAAGCCTGGAAATTCAGTCAGTACTTGGCGTGTCATGTCCGGTCTTTCACTTTTGGACGAGGTAAATGTAGTCAAACCAAGCTGGACACAGTAAGACCAGTTTATGCATTTGTTTTGCAAATAACAAAGGCGACCTTGTGATGGAACTTTGCATCAAAGTTTCAATATCTCAACTGATGTACTTGGATGACAGGCACAGAAAATGATAGCCAATGAAAACGTCTTCTCATTGCATTTTGATCAAAATGTATCAATCACAAACTCCTCCCCACTACAGAAAGCCCAAGGTCTGTTTTTAAACCCTGCTGAGAAGGTGGTGGTCATTGCCATGGCGACTATCGAAATTGGCATGCAACTAGAGAGAATAAAAAAGGGGTTGTCATTACTATGATAGGTCATCAAACGTTTTAGTGTCACTGTTCTCGTCAATTATAACAGTTTCCTTTGGGTAATAAAGGTGTGCAAGTATTCACATCAAATGTTTAACAAATTCACTTATGGACAGAATCTTGAAAAATAGCTTTTTCTCTTTTGTTTGTGAAAAAAATTCCTAAACTAAAATATGCATAGTCTACCAGCCATTGTCACTGGACTACCAACTTCAGAAAATGGTAGCCCAGTGGACTCCCTGGGAAAAAGTTAATTTCGAGCCCTGTCTTCTACCTCATTGTTCAGTCGCTCGCTACGATCATGGAGCCAGTAGCGGAGTTCGTACTTTCATGCTATATTTACGGCTTTGTTTGTGTTATTGGTCTCAGCCTATGCTCACTGTGTTTCGAATGTCGTCACAAACGGCTTTCTAGGTCTGCATAGTTTTCCCTGTTTGATGAACGTTAGTGTTGTTTTTGTAGGGAAATTTGTGAAACCAACAAATTTGTCTTGCTTTATTCGGAATCGTAACTGTCTTATGTCGCGCGTGACAAAGCGCAGTCTCAATTCACCGCCCACTTGTGGGTTGTCAGCCTGACGTTACAGCAATACCCCAGATTTCCAGGCATATAAATGTGCGTAAACAAGAAAAGTAAACTAATGAATTTTAATAGACGTGGTGGGTATGGCCTATTTGACCCAAATAGCCATACTCACCTAGTCTAAAATCTACATGGGAAAAGCTGTCTGGGGAAAGACTTTAGTTAATAATTCATTACTCGTGAAAGCTTTCATAAACGTGTTAAAATTCTCCTCATGAGTATTTACAAGAAAACTACTTTACACACAATATACTGATATAAAGTCTCTATTTATATTTCCTTACTTTTCTTAAAATGCAATAAAGATTTGAATTAGGCCAGATATTCCTCGCTTTGGTCTTTATGAGACTGAATATTTTAAACTTTTTTCTCGAATAAAGGTTTAGCAGGCGACTTTCAAATAACAGCTCGCCAACAGGTTGTGGCGGGATAATTATATGTAAAACTCTTAAAGCATTTTAACCGACGAGTAATTTGAAAACATAAATCTTAGTACTGTCATTTTGATAACATTTTGGGTATTTCTTTCGACAACATTTCTTTTTTTTGCAATGTTGACTTAGTATATTATATTTTCACACACTTGGCTGGCTTCTGTACGAGAAATGATTCGACGCATCAACTGAGAATATTGCAAGAATGAGTCTAGCTTACTGTAATCACGAAACTTCTTTTTCATAAACACCACCCAACGTGATATTGATTACAGCGTTGTAAATCGTGAGTATTGATATTCTTTAATTATTTTCCATTTGAGAAGTGTTTAAACATAAGCTATTTGTATGATTGTATATGGAATTTAAAGCAAAAACAGGCTAAGCCAACCGAAAACTTAGAATTAAAATGATAATTATCAAGTGACTTTAAATGAGTTCCATTCTGAATTCTCTGCGGTGCTACAGGAAAGCTATCATTATGGTGAAACAAAGAAGTAAATTGAAATGCCTAATGTAGAATGCGCCTCGTAATTGATGAATCAAACATTTGCTCAAACGTTTCTCAAGGAGATTTACAACCATCCCCTTTCAAAATCAAGATTAAAAATCGGGGTCAACGCTCAACCCTTTGCACTTTCAAGCAAATTAACTTACAATTTTATGTATTTGAAATACAAAATTGCCATACTCTTCTCTATATAGATTTCTCTGACTCAATGTTGGTATGCATCTTTCAACCATTAATCACCTATAATGGTGGTCATAGCTGCCTTCTAGCTCAAGATCACAAAACCATTGATCCATACTGGAAATATATTAGCGTCATGTTTATCTGCACTTTGCCGATATGTTTGCATTGAGCAGTACATCCCAAGTCATCTTAGGACTAGCGAAGACAACACTGCCAAAACCGCTTAATATGTCATTTGGTGAAACGGTTCGACGGGCAGAGTCAAGGGAAGTTTGCAAATATGTCGTCACGTGAATGGTTGTTCTCTTGTCATAGAAGGACAATCAAGTGGGTGCAAAGGTCGTACCCCAGCCAGGTCTACATTATAATGTTTTGTTATCATTTACAGAGTCGGCTACCGTTGCTTAGTGATGAAATTACTCTGGCGTACTTTGCGGCAAGTAACATATGACTCAAATTTTCACCGTTCTGAGGAGTCGTCTTGACCTAATTAGCCGCCTCAATTTCATGCAAATTCACTGTATTACAGTATTCTTTATATTCACTACGATACTCTCGACCGTTTCACTTTAGACCGTGGTGGTGTGCAAACTGAAGCGATGGCCAGGCTTGCTTATGAACTAATTTTGTTGTTCTGTGTAATCTACCATTCTACCCAATGGCAGTTTTACTGGCTACTCTGCCAGTGCAATTCCCTGAGAAACAGGAAAGCAACAATTGGTTACTTTGAGATATTTTCTCAAGTGATCGCTGAGATTTAGTGCATCAAAACGTAAAAATAACCCCAAAACTCTGATAATTCGAACTTCCCATAAGAGCTAACCTCTGACAACCACATCTTAAATAAATTAAGTTTACATCATTCTTACAATAATGTATTGTTGAGGAAGTTCGTGTTTTGGGGTCCAAGAAATTTGATAAAGGCGTTCTCGAAGGTAGTCGAGAATATCTAGATGCAGGATATTAGCCATGTAATCAAGTTTCAATAAAGCAACCCTCTAGTCAACTTGATTCATCTTCTTACTTCTAATTTTGTACTCCCAGACTAACATATTAGGGCGAAAATTCTGTATCAGGTTGAATGAAAAGCAGACCCTTTAACTGTAACAAAGAAACCCATTCCAAGCTGCCAAAAATAATATTAGATATGAAAACTTTGTCGTGGGACTTAAAGTTACCGTACATATTACTCTGGTATTAAAGCCCTGATCAGCAGATTCCGAATGTATTTTTATCGACGCATTACTTTAAATAATTTAATTGAAAAGACAACTATATAATAGCGTTAAACCTTACTGTTTTCGAAACACCTGACATCACTTCTTAGTCTTTTGGCCATAGGTCCATAGGTCTTTATTTCATGAATTTGACTTTGTTTGTGTACCGTCTATTTGCTGTCTGTCCTGGCTGTTTTGTTCTATGTTTGCAACTATTGTCTTACAAATTCTGACCTAGTGTTATTGGATTATGGATTGGTATGATTGCGATTATTCTACTACCAACTAAATTCAGACAATGTCAGTAGTGACTTAGGTTAATAATTATTACTAGGGGAAGTTTTCATACACTTGTTTATATTTCCCATGTGGATTTACAAGATACCTACTTTACACACAATATACTGGTGTGAAGTCTCGATTTATATTTCTTTAAATTTCTTAAATGCAATGGAGTTTTAAAATTTTGCCAGATATTTCTCTCTCTGGTCTTTATGAGACTGAATATTTTTAACGTTTTTCCAAATAAAGGTTTAGCACGCGACTTTCAAATGACAGCACGCCAGCAGATTGTGGCCGGATAATTATATGTAAAACTCTTAAAGCAGTTCAACCGACCCGTAATTTGAAAATATAAATCTTAGTATTGGCATTTTGATAACATTTTGGGTATATCTTATGCTTCAATGGGTATTTCGTGTTGTTCAATGTTGACTCAGTATGTTGGCCTTGTCATATCATTTCTGATATCGTTTACTCTATTTTCACATCACCAGTGTTTCCTTGTGCAAACTTGACTTCTGTGCGAAAAATGACGCAACAAATAAGAATATAGCAACAACGAGTTTAGCTCATTCTAATCACGAAACTTCTATTTCATAAACACCATCCATAATGATATCGATAAGACCGTTGTAAATCATAAGTACTGATATTCATTGACCTTTTTCGATTTGAAGTGTTTCGATTTGAATGAATGAATGAAGCAACTATTTGAATGGTTTTACATTAAAGGTTGAAACAAAGACTAAGCCGACCGAATACTTAAAATTAAAATTATAAACTATAAAGTGACTTTAAATGAGTTTTCATTCTGAAATTCTTTGCAATGCCAGAGAAGAGTTATCATTATGCGGAAGCTAGACAATTTAATATGGTGAAACGTAGATGTAAATTGAAATGTGTAAATGCAGAATGCACCTCGTAATTGAAAGGCTCAGGAAACTTTCAACCATCCCTATTCAGAATCAAGACTAAAATCGGAGTTAATTCTTTTTACTATGGAAGAAAATTAAATTACAATTAAATAAATTTGAAATACAAAATGGCCGTACTCTGCTCTCTTTATATTCTTGACTCAATTTTGGTATGTATCCTAAAACTATCATTCACCAGAAAGGTGGCCAATATCTTCCTTCAAGCTCAAGGTCACAGAACCATTGATTCATACCGATGATATATTAGTATCATGTTTATCTGCATTTTGCCAAAATGCAGGCAGCTGAGCAATACAAAGTCTTGTTTGAATCAATTTTTGAAGCTTTCGATTATTTACGAACAGTGATTCCAGCGCATAATCCACGTGCACTGTTAATAACCGTGTTAACCTTCAATTAATACTCTGTACTTTTAACTATAGAACATTTCGCAGACACCTCAAGCTGTACAATCCGACCTTAATTGTAACATCGACAGTGGACGTTGAGGGGGGGGGGGGGGGCAAAAGTAGTACGAGAGTAATACTTCATAACTGATATCATCATGCTGCTTCACCATATCAGGCGTCGACGTCCTTTACATGTTATCAGCTCTTGCTTCTTATTGCTCATTGTTATTACTTTGTGGAAGCTAAAAAATTGCGTTGATTTTTGAATTTAAATCATTAAATTATCATACACATATTCGTCAAATGTTCAGGTTAAAATTGACCTTTCGATCTCCCTAAATATCGTTCATTTTAGTACCAACAGCAATATTTGGGACAGCGAGGGCGCCTTTACTTGTCTAATTCAGTATATTCTCGCTACGTGAATGATTGTCACATAAAGGATAATTTACTGCTGCAGTCGAAGACTGTACCCCAGCCAGTTCGATAACGTACTTGTTTTTGTGATCATTTGCAGAGTCTGCTATGATGGTTGCTTGATGGTGAGTTTACTGTTGGTGGCGTACTTTGCCTCCAAGTAACATTCAAATTTATCACCGTGTTAAGGAGTCATTTTTACCTAATTAACCACCATCAAAATCATACGAATTTACCGTATTTCTGTATGTGGACCCCAAAAGACATGAATTCATCAACACATTCTCTAACGATAACAGGGGTGCGTCATTGACGGTAGAAACATCAAGGAAGCAGAATTTTTTTTGGTCAGAATAATTCAAATTTAATGTTTGAAAGATGTCATCGAGAGGTTAGCTCTTCTGGGAAAGTTCAAACCATAAAGATTTGGGGCATTGTTTTAGATTTTGACAAATTGGTTTGTGCTGGTACAAGATTTTGCCTATTTTGTCGATCACGAAGCGTTTGCTTCGCGTTGACCAACCACAGTGAGGGAACCTTACCTTCAGTCATATAGCATGATACTTCGTTGAAGAGCACAGCAAGCTCGTGAAGCTCTCTGTCAGAAGCCATTTTTCGAATTATTAATAAGCTTTCCTTCGTTGAAACAAAGTGTCGACAATCCAACAACCTTCACCTCAAATGCCAGTACGGCTGTACATATCAGTTTATATGGTAAGCCCCATAGGAAGGCGTGTCTCACCGGGTGGCGTCAATCTGAACAGATTATGTCCGAACAAAGGTCTAAAACACCTTATTTGGAGCATACCATTTTAAGCGGGTAAACATTTGTCTCACATTCCGGATGTCGCATTGAAATCATGGTGAAGTGCACGTCATGTCTGTCTCTATGATATCGCCAGTGGCGCACTTTGCCTCGATCACTAAATATTGCATCAGCAAAGCGAAGCGGGCTGGGAAAGTGAGGCAAAGCAAGCATGCTGTCAGAGAGGTGATCCTGTCACCCAGGACCATTTGGTGTCTTGTATTTCACAGCTGATCCTATTACAGGTAAAGTAGTCAGTTTTGTCTTAGATCTGACCTAATTAGAGACTTAGTAGAGACATACTTTTAAGAAATAGATGCTCGAAAGAGTCCCAATGAGTCCCTGGTTGTCCTGTTTCCGAGACATGTATTGTCCATCGTTGCAAGAGTTATGCAATTTGTTCGTGCCGGTCATACACTGTACACGATGTCTTCACATATCAAAGGTCATCAAGCTTGATTTCACAAATACTACTGTAGCCTTTCATCTTTTTGCATATTTATTTCTCTATTCCCCTGTGCACCGAGATTTATAAACCATTACACACTGACAAATTAAACACTCTACAAACAAAATATATGAATTTATCAGTTGTCATCATTGATGAACTTAGCATGGTTGGTAACAGTTTATTCAATTTTATTAATCTCCGTCTTCAAGAAATCAAAGGAAATAAAGATATTTGGTGGTGTGTCAATAGTCTCTGTAGGTGATATGTTGCAACTCAAACCTGTCATGGATGGATGGATTTTTAAAGATCTATACCAGGGATATGGCCCTTTATCAATAAACCTCTGGAAAGAGTACTTTACAGTGCATGAACTGATACATAGTATGCAACAGAAAGATGATAAACATTTTGCAGAATTACTTATCGTCTCAGAGTTAGCAAATGTACACAAGAAGATACAAACCCTCTTCAACAAAAGGCTGATGAATTTTCTGGTCAAGCAGATCAATGTGAAAATGCAATTCCCTTGTATACTGCAAATGTAAATGTTGAAAAACACAATGAAGCAAATTAACTAGAGTGCTGACCGAGAAATTACGGTGGCTAACCTGCATTCCAATGCAGTAAATGGCGCTTATTCACTTTAGTCGCCTGATAATAAACCGCAACATACTCCATCAGGACAGATTGGTGTTTATGTATGCAACTTATATTAATGAGCCGAATCATGCAGTATATATAATTAATTGTATCTAACACAAATCTTGTGTATCCATATCCCAACCCATTCCTCCAAGTCAATTACTGCTTACCAACAACTAATTAGGGACCGAGCACAATTAACGGCAGGGGGAGGAAAAGAAAATGGGGGGGGGGGCACGAAAAAAAATGAGTGTTCTTGGGGTGGGCCATGAAAATTCCAGGGAAGGTAAGGGGTGGGCCACCAAAATTTTTTACACCATGACAGACACAAAATACTTTTCAGCATTTTGTTCCTTGTTGAAGCTGGAGTTCCTTGTTAAACTTCTTGTAGCATGATGAAATACCAAGTCTTAAACCTAACAATGCAGTTGTTATGTGTAAAATGAGCAATATTATTATTGAAAATTGACTTCATTTGTCAACAATAATAATGGTTGGTAATGATACAGAGGCTAGGTTGAAACTGGTTATTATTGAAACTGGTTATAACAGCACTGAATGAACTTGTAGATTGTTTATAAGGTATTTGGTAATTTCATCATTCTTTGAGATTAAAATAGCACAACACAATACTGAAAAGTACCCTTACAAAACTGAACTGCCTATTAGCCAGCCCACATAACTGTGTGGAACAGGTGGCATGGCTATTTGAGGAAAAATAGGCAGTCCATAGCAGTCCAACCTGCCACATGCCAGTATTGGAAATATGACATGTTAAAATTTGAACATTCATCACAAGCTATGCATGTGAAATCAGGCTCAGCCATGTGAAGTAACCATTCATTAGCAGTCCTATTGAATTCATGATAGAAGGGAAGATTGTCAATGGATTGAATGGTAGCTTACACATGTGGCAGTAAAAATTTAGACATGCATTAATAAACTCCAAGGACTGACTTGTTGTCAATTCTCATGTTTTCATATCCCTATTGTCTATTTAATTTAAATAAATTAGGCGGCACTCATGTGTAGAGTTGTTTTTACTTGGGTTAAGTTTTTCAGGTGAAATTACTCATGTTTGCACTATAGAAATGCCACATGGGTCACATGCACTGGTTACCAGTTAAATTGTTCTCAGACTTTAATATTTAGTGGATACAGAAGCAACGGTTTGCCATTTTAAAGTGACAGTATAAAGCTGTAAGTTTTTGATTTTGTTAATATTTTTGTTATGTATCAACTACACTTACTTTATTGGTTCACAAATTTAAGTTGAATTAGCTCGTTGATATTATCGATACAACCAACATACACTTTGTGTGCATGTATATTATAAAAGTTCACTGTTATTGTGTTCAATTGAAGTTTAGTCCAGACCAAAATGTGTTTACCAACAATAACAATGCTGACTGTACATAATACAGGTTGTGAACACTGGACATTTGAACGTGTTTTAGAAAATAGAATAACATTAGCAATACTGGCTAACATGATTTTGAAAAGAGAGAAAAACCTGTAGTCGATGTACGAAGAACAAAATTTCTGCCAAAATTATGAAGTTACAGACTATCCCTTAAATATAGTTAGAATTGGTTTAATTCATCTCCATTCAAAAAAGAGACCAGGGATTTTCAGGATAAACCAATGAATATGACAAGAGGGAAGTAATGCAGATGGCTGCAAACGTCTGTGAGCAGCCTCTAAATTAAATCAGCACAGATCAAATTTTAAACATCGTTTATTTTTATTTTCAAAATGTGAAATAATTAACACATGTTCACCGCTAAATATTCCATATGATCGGAACCTGCATTCTATTGAAAGGTACTCACATTTTCAGACGTAATATGGTTGGATCTGTCAATAAATTTTTCTCATACGGTCCACGTTTTCGCGTACGTCTGTACGTCAGCAACTGGCTATGCAGTCATGTACATGTACGTCAGATCATCACACAACGACGAACACACTTGCGACGGTTCTGCATCTGCCATTGTAAAACTTTCGCGATTACAACTTACATAAAACTTAATGGAAACGAAGTACAGGTACTGTTCATCCCCATGATGGACCTCGATGATGTCGTGACTTTGGAGTTGTGTTTCCACTTGGAAGAGTGGACGGGAAGCAACAGGGTATGAACGTAAGGGTCCCGTAAATGAGTACGTGGGATTTTAACAAGGCTGATCAGTATTGGAACGGGGATCACTTAGTGTGTTGGACTTCCGTATTTTAACTGATCTCTTCATATAAAGTCATTTTTTTGCTTATTAGAAAAATCTAAAAGAACAGTTTACGCGTACTTGAAATGTCAAAATTTTGCGACGATCACGACCCTTGACCTTTCGAATTTGACCAATGCTTTGTGTTCCCACGCGATCGTTATCGGATATCACATTGCATCTCTCAAATGAGATTGCGCAGAGTTTTTTGAAGTAACGGCTGTTCAGATCTTCAGCTGAATCTTACGAATTATGGCTGATTTCTCAGTCATTTCTTCCCCCAGTGACGACACATTTTTAGTCAAAACAGCAAGTGAGTTAGGTCCTATGTATGTTTCGGTGGGCATGAAGGTAACGTGTATTTCCCCGCGACAGTGTTGGATGCAGTGACCGAGATAGCAAGTCGCCGTGGACGATAATTTTCCATTCATCCGGTAAGTATTTGAAATGCATTTTTATAAAAGGCAATTACAAAATTAGTATGCCTTACAGAGAGGCTTTTCTCTGCACATTGATGTTACCCTTGGAAGCTTGGTTCTGTATATGGCCCGGTATTTTGTAAGTATACCTGGACAGGGCGGAGGCCCGGGAGGGAGGCGTGGTGTGGCCATTAGGGAGCATTCGTTTTTTACGGGGAGGGGGTGGAATTTGAGCGACAAATGAAACGTAAAAAGCGAACCCCCTCCAAATCAAATTTCTAAAATTGACCCCCCTCATTTCATCAATTGTAAAATGTGACCCCCCCCCCCCCCATGAAAAAAAAAATCATCAGATTTGATTCATTAACCCTTCGCACCCTGTGGCCCCGGGCTGAAAAAGTTTCCTCACATACTAGAGAATCAACATTTTTGGTGAAATGCCAAAATCAAATTTTTTGCACACACATGAACTTGTAATCGCTCTAGTCTAATCATGTACACTAATATCAATAATCAAGAGTACATAAATACACAGATTTACCTAATTTTATATTGGAAAAAAATTATTCATAGTTTCCATATAGACAAGATAGTGAATCAACATTTCGGTGACATTCCAAAATCAAATTTCTTGCACAAACATCCACTTGTTACCACCCTAGTCTAATCAAGTAAATTAATATCAATAATCAAGCGTACATAAATACACAGATTTAACTAGTTTTGTGATGGAAAAAATTATTCATAGTTTCCTCTGACAAGATAGTGAATTAACAATTCGGTGAAATTCCAAAATCAAATTTATTGTTCACACATGCACTGGTAACTACCCTAGTCTTATCAAGTACATTAATATCAACAATCAAGAGTCTATAAATACACAGATTTAGCTAGTTTTGTATTTCAAAGAAATTATTCATAGCTTCTCATAGATTATGTATGGAGGACCTGTGTATTTTCTATTTTGCCTTGGAGTTCTTGTGTGTTATCACTGTATACCTAGGTAGTCCAAGACAGGAACTTTCCAGAGAGTGTTTTACGTTGCATGCTGTACTGGCACTGGAAGGTTTGAGTGTCAGCGTGTGCTTTTTAAGTCAGATATTTCTCTATTGTGAGTCTTACTCAAGTCAGCAGATATGTAAAGAAACCGGTGAGTGGCAGAGATCGAATTATATGCAGATCGGACTGTTTATTTAAACCCTACGCCATCCTCTACTTTAGTCGATGGAACGAACATTGCTCACACAAGTGAAAGCCGTGCCGTATATTTGCAATATACGCACTGCACGCTAAGATGATAATATCACCACAAGTTGAAAGCTGATCTTTCTGCAGCAAATTGTGTGTTAACTGTGAACTTTATTCCGTTTATGAGTTCAGTCAGTCTGTCTGAGATTGTCATGAGAACATTATTTATGATTGTTCCACTGAACTTTTGTAAATGCGAGGAGTTAGCAGAGGAAGACTTCAGATTAGTTCGGCATGTCCCGACCGGAAGTAAACAAAGATCTAAGATGGCTGCTCCCGTGGTAGCTGAACTGGACGCTGCTTAGCAGTGAATTGCGTATGTTGTCGCCGACTTTCATGTGCAGACATTACAAGGGACTTACAATTGTGCTCATCATCAAACATTAGTTAAAGTCGCGTGTGAACTATTTGTGTTTCCCAGCCGCGTGGTCAAGTCTGAGGTACCTCTTTGGTAACGTTAAGTTTTCCATAGAAATTGTTAAGCATTTAGAAAGGGTTTGAACAGAGTTTTTGTTCTGAAAGTGTGTTCGACTCCTGCCGTCATGAGGTCGATCAGGACGGTTATTATTACCATGGAGTAATATTTATAGTTTTGAAGTACGGTTTTACTATTTTATATGTAGACCCCGATATTTGACACAATATAGTAATATACAGAAGTTGTTTGTTACATTATATGACTGTGTGTTGGTTCCTCATTTCATGCCCCATGCTGTGTAGCCCTGCGTACAGGTGTGTGCATGTGTGTTCCCAGCATTATATGGCCTCTACCACAGCCCTGCAATGGTCTTTGAACAGACTTGAGGTCTCTGCGGCCTGGATCTGGACCGCAATGAAGACTAAACGGTCTTTTTGGCCGAAATTCAGCTCTATTGGGGCAAAATTCTTTCCCTGCCTACCTTTACCTCCTAACCAATCCCAGAAAAGATGCGATTGACTTCTCCTAACGTCCAAAACCGCTCATTTTCTGAAACATAACATACTCGACAAGTTGTTTACCCATGGAGATCCCCATTTTGAATCTCACTGCAGAGACCCCACTTATTTCCACAGACCATTGCAGGGCTGTGGTGGAGGCCGTATACGCCAGGAACACACAGACCTGTACTCAGGGCTACATGCTCTGTTGCTGCTCTATAGAGGTTAACGCCAGTCTCAGACTTGTTGGCCCTGCTAGAGAAAAAATTTTGGCTGAGCTTCGGTCGGTTATTATTCTGCCGTCTCGAACATCGGTTACACAAGCAACATTTCGGTGAAATTCCAAAGTCAATTTTGTTTTCCATAACTCAATACAAACCTTTGTAAAATTTGACCCCCCTTCAATCATTGATTGTAAAATTTGACCCCCCCTAAAAAGCGGTTTTGTAAAAGTCAACCCCCCCCTGATTTCCACCGCCCCCCCTCCCCGTAAATAACGAATGCTCCCTTAATGCAAAACAAAGCTGGCTTGAAAAACGCCTAAGCTAAGTTTGGGCTTCGTCTTGAACTGATGGTCTCACTCATGGACCAATAATAGTTACGTACATGGTCTCACTCAGTGCAAAAACACTGCCATTAGCGTTCTCTTAATTCATAGCTGCCGATTCGTATATTTTCCCCTTGTCTAACATTTATCAGCGAAACGTCAGTTCAAAACCTCAAATGACGGTACACCCCTCAAAATTAAATGTTACCATGAAAAATACTCTTATAAAGCTCATGAGGTAGAAATTTTGATTCCGAATACCTGTTACGTAAAGGAAAGATCAACATGCTGCTATCGGTATGTATGTGTGACTTCAGACTATGGACAAAATGTTGGCCAGTGCATTGACTTCATTGTGCACTGCTGGCAATCGTGCAGATGTAAGCCTCACTCATACTCGAAGTCAAATGAGTTGTGCCTGTTTTTATTCACATTGCAAAATTGGCTCAATAAGCATTTTCAGATGAATTTCTCGCTCGCTTTCAATTTTCTGGGGTATGCAAAAAAATTACGCGAAAAGAAAATATTATAAAAAAACAAAAACAAAAGTAGATCGTAGGATGAACATGGCTATGTAAACTTATGATTGTTTGTACCTCCTGGTCTTACTTGCATTTTTTTACTTCTTTTATACATGGTTACTTTTAAAATCAATTTTAATATGATATTGCCAGGTAAAAAGCCTTGTATTGAAAGACAAAAAATATTTAGAAATGTGATACGTCCTAGGGTTTTCAGATCACGTGACTTAGTGTTTGATTTTGGGGGGGGGGGGGAGGTTGACTGTGAACAGTCTCCATGCATAGCTTCATATAGTACACGGTTGAGAATTGAATATATTTAATTCAGTGTAAATAAACATGAATTTACCAAATCGTGCTGTTCTTGTTATTTTTCGTTAAATGTAATATTGGTTATGAGGTTGTCAGACGAGAGAGAAAAGCGTGTTTAGCCGCGATCGACTGCGCGGACGTATACATGATGATGCACATATTATTGTTTCTGATGAAGGCCAAGGCGGGTTGGCACCTGAATATCAGTGTTCCCGCTAAGGCTTTTTTGCGCGCTAGTTGCGCAGTGTCTCCGATTGCTCTCGCAGTGAAATTTCATGTTTTGCGCAACTTTAGCTGGTTTAGTGTCAGTCATTTCGATCGGTATTAGTTTTGGCAATGATAACTCAGGGCGAAATGTGCGATCTCAGCGCGGATTTAAACGATTTTACTTCCGCGTTTCGAGTTTAGCGCCCGTTGGCGGCGCAGTTGCCACCTACGTTCATTGTACGTTGTGACTACGTACCTCTATAAATTAGCATATGGACATGGCTAGGGGCTGCCCCTGTGAGGCAATCAGGCGTATCTCATGAGGTCTTCAAATGACCAAGATGAAGTTCAAAGTGTCGCGACAGATAATAAAGTGATCCCGAATCCACTGCTAAACGAAGAGCTGGCATGGTAGGGGACGTTTTTTGACTTCATGGCAGACGACAGTTGGAACATTTCACTTACGACAGTCAGCAACACAGTAACTTGCGAGTGAGTATCGATACATGTATATTCACTGATTTTTCAAAAAAATTATGAGATATGTCATTCATTATTCTCGCCAAATTTACACGTTTGAGATCGTTTAGTAGCAATTGATTTGCACGTTTCGTAGCATATAGTGGCACATCATCTGCTAGAATTCAGTCAAGAAGTTTGTAGTAGGATCGGACATACCTACGTACTACAACGTAGTGACGTTACTGATGATAGTTAGGCATAGCCCACCAGCTGAAGGCCACTAGCTTGTGATGAACAAATAGTTGTCAAACTAAATTAATTTCTTTCGCATGCAGAATATCAATTTTCATACCCAAAGATTTTGTTTTGTTGTTGCATAGAGTAACTAGGGTTTGAGTGGCTGTTTTAGCACTGTTAATGTTAATTTTTAATCACTTCATTTTTTGTGCCAATGTTATTTGTGATTGATCTGTTTAATTGTAGAACCGGTAGAAGATGTGGTACCAGATGATTTTGCTGTTGGAAAAAATATCCAGACAAAAGATGGAAATACACATGTTGCTGCTACTGTTACTGTGCACTGTGTGTCTGCATCCGTAGCATTTTGAAATTGAAAATAAAATGATATTAAAGGGACAGTAGCTGTAATTTCTGATAATACTTTAATCGTTTTTCATCTGTGTATCAACCATAGTTTCTTCTCAAGCATGTTCAAACACATAATATTCAGTTTGATATATATATATATATATATATATATATATATATATATATATATATATATATATATATATATATATATATATATATATATACATGCATGTGTGTATACATTTGTCTGTTTATTTGTTGGTGATATTTATTCAACGTTCTATGATATTGTATGTTTGTTTGTTTGTTTGTTTGTTTATCTATTGTTTGTCTGTGTTTATTATTTATTTGTGTATTTGCATGCTTGTTTGTATGTTTGTTATATTTTAATTATTTATTTGCTTATTTATTTATTTGTTTGTTTGTTTTTACCTCCCTGCCCCTCCCTGTGGTCTACAGACAGGAAATTTTTAGTATATTAAGCGAATTACCCCTTATTTGTTGGGGTTTTGATTTGAATGCTCATTCAGCAATTTACTGTTCAGCTTTAGATAACACATGGATCATGGATGTGTAAAATACTTGAATTTGACAAAACATTTAAAACGCTTAAGTTATAGAATGCCCTTTTACGTGTTGCTAGGCAGATCAGTTTAGTCATTTTAGCATTTACTATACAAACTTTGTCTTTATATAATACAATAAAACTTGTATTCAACCACAGACTTTCCTCGTCTTTCTAATTTCACAAGTCTCCCCCTCAAATAAAAATACAAACTGCACATATCTGCTACCAAATATTTTTGCAAGGAAACTGGAGACCACTATGAGTGAATATGAAAGGCATAGGATGTCATGGAACATTGCAATGCATTTTGGGTAATGAAGGTTAAAATTGTATATCATGCCACCTACGACAGCACATTGCAATGCATTATGGGTAATCTACACGGCATCCCCAAGAAGGCCTGACCCTCAAGCTTAAAATTGGGCATAGCGCGCCCTACGATGGTAGTCTATGAAAACAAGAACCAAAACAAGTTTCACACCTGGTCTCTATGGCATATTCATAGACTTTCAAAATAGCAACAATTGTTAAGATTTTGCTGCATGACTTGTGCATATTTATGAAGTCACATATAAAAGGTATTTATAATGATTTCAATTCGCCATGCTGTGTGCATTCACTTTTAATTTTAAGTAAATAATAATACCAATATCGGACGTAACAAACGCCATTTCTCTGGTAGTTTGTCTAGTATAACAATATATAAAGAACGGCTACATGGATTTCAGTCAAATTTGATATAGAAGTTTAGTCACCAAATGACCAAAACTCGTCACCTTTTCATTCATGTGGGCTACATATTAAATTTTATCGAAATTCTAATTTAGGCCAAAGTAAGTAAATTCTTTGTTTTGCATCCACTCAAAATCCTAAAAGGTACGCGGGTAAGCGGCTAAAAATCACACACAGAAAATTTAGCACAAAATCTATTTGCCTTTATTGGACAATTTTCTCAAACCACATGAATACTCCTGTCACAGTGTGACACACTGTACGATCACTGTATGCATTTTCATAACAAATGGATCAAAATAAAGTCATTCTCTGACGCTTGTTTTTCTCTTATTAGTTTTAGATTTCTTTCTTGTGCATTCAAAGTGTCCACATGTCAATACCATTGCACAGCAACTTGACAGCCTTGACATTTTGAGTAATGGGTACACTATAACAGTATACAGTAGCAGTCTTTTGTCCTCAAGTTCTTGTACGTTTTTATTTTCAAGTTTCTTGTAATGCCTATGATCTGATGGAATGTCATAGTTTTGCTGAAAGGTGTCTGTTTTGAAAGAAAACACCAAACAGAAATGGTAACTTGTAGCCTCTGCATTCAATTTTAGAAAGATCGGGCATCAGAGAGAAGAAGAATTGATTATATAATTGACAAAAGTATTACCTGTAGCTTCCTCGGGACCATCCGTTAAACCAGCACCTTTCCTTTCCATCAAATAAAGGAAAGCATTTCGCAATTGTCAGTCTCCACACAGACTCATCAGACCCAAATTTAGGTGGAAGCTTCACATCTATATTCCTTGCACTTTCAAAGTACCACACCCAAGATTGATTGTAAAGATGAAGTATCATGGTATAAATGGAAATATTCTACAGTGGGTCAAAGCATGATTGACAAATACAAAACAGCGAGTAGTCATAAATGGAGCATCATTTGAATGGAGAATACCGTCGTCACAAGTGGTGTCCCAAAGGTTTCAGTTCTTGGACCAATACTCTTTCTAATCTTTATCAATCATACTGGCGGTGAAATTAGTTCTGAACTCAAAAATTCACTGACAATACCAAGACATATCATCCCTTGCAAAATTGTAGTGATCCTGAAATTCTACAAGCTGATTTGGACAAGCTACAAAAAATGAGTGAACACTGGCGGACGCATATTGGCTACAATAACCCCTTCAATAAATACTCAATGAACAATATTTCACTGGGACGTACAACTGAAGAAAATGATCTACTTCATTCTACCTTAAAACCTTCAAGCAAATGTGATAAGTTTGCAAAAAAGCAAACAGAATGTTGATCTCATCAAACGATCATTGTCGATCAAATGAAAAAAATGTCATTCTCCGTCTTTACAAGCAACTTGTGAGACCACAGCTCGAGCATGCAGTAGAAGCTTGGTCACCATGGCTACAAAAGGACATAAAAATCTTAGCACAGCAAATAATACCTAAACTCCAACACTACAATTATCAAGATAGACTTAAACAGCTTGGTTTAATAACACTTGAAAAAAGAAGAATTCGCGGCGACATGATTCAACGCTAGAATTAGTTATCAAAGGCCATGACCACTGTAACCTTTCACTTGAGTTAGCAGTCGACTCGAGAACTTGAGGACACTGTCCCAAACTTCATAAACTAACCGTTCGACTCAACACAAGAAAGTACTTTTTTCAGCAAGAGTTGTGGACACCTGGAATAAATTACCAGCCGATGTCATTAATGCAGAAAGTGTGACCTCCTTCAAGAGCAGCTACGACCGCCTACTACAAGTTTGAACTTTCACAGAGGGATTCTAATATACTTTCCCATACCCAAACTGAACAAAAAAGTACGTAAAGGCCTTTCGTTTACAGGACTGATCACTGGTTTAGTTTTTGTTTCAAGTTAAAATGGACGAATTAACCAATTTTTGGCAAACCTAAAAGACCAATTTAACTAGAAAGGCCTCAACACTTTCCGATTTTTCCGTCTGCCATACTCTCTGAGTCGTGGTACCCAAGTCCGATCGGCCGACTGATTCTCTCTCTGTTCAAGTCCCGATTGCTCGCAGTGACCATGCCTTCAAGTTACCGTGCAAAGGTTTCCTGGTTTTAACTTCGATTATTTCCCTGCTTTCATCCATTTTTTATCGTGACGACAAAGCCACAACAGGCAAAGCCACAACAGACAGCGAGAACGTGAGGCCCTGATGTGAGACTTTGGTTAGAGTATCGACAGGTGTAAATGTGTAGAGAGTACTGTTTTACGTCACCGCATGGTCCATTAGTGAAATGTGACTGCCGTAAAGGAGTGTTTCGTCGCAAAGTTAAAAACCACAACTTGTTTTTGCCACAAAATAGCGCCACCAACGGCGAAATTTTGAAAGGAAAGTTTGTGGTTTTTTCCCAAAAAATCTCCAAAAACCTAGGCGCGCGCGGACGCAAAACGAAGAATTTACTTACTTTGGCCTTATATGTTACATGACCAGAGTTTGTCACGTACCAAGGTTTACTGCACCAAAAATAAAGTATCTTGAAAAATATTTGTAATGTTCTGCTTCGAGTGAGTTGCACCATAACAACTAGTGATTAAGTATACTTCAGTTAGCACAACAACATCAATAATATTCCAAATGAAATTAAAATTACCAAAATAATGTCAAAAATGAGCGACTTGTCCCTTGAATGTGCTTGCATTGCAACTTTTCCATGCCATTGTGCTAAACTCCCACCAAATTAATACTCCTGAATACTATCACCCGTGCTACAGCGACTTCGGCGCTATGTTTTAATTACGTCGGATTCCCTCTGCTGTCTTGGTTGGCGGCACTACATGTCATTGCGCATGTCTGCACAAATTGAAAATAGGGAAATAGCCTGCATTCCTATTTTCAATTTACGCCAGCCTGATAATAAACTGGACAGGGCGATTGGCCGCTTTTGCCACGCAGTAGCATCACAATGCTTATTTCGAAATGATAAATTTATATTGAAAATAGAAAAAAAGAAATAGGGTATGTTTCAATATGTGACAGATTTTAGCCTAGCATGAAAATCAACAAAAAATCTATTTTCGAATTCCTTCATTGAATTATTGTTGTAGTAAACAGATTGGCCGCGATTCGTCACGGATTTCGCGCGTATGCCAGCCGTGCTATATCGCCAATATACCACGGTTCGTTCCGTGTCTCGACCAATCAGATCGCTGCATTTGCTCCATCAATATACTGGTATGATATAATAGGCAATATGAGACGTTTTTCGAAACACTGCTCTATCACTTCGGTATGACTAAGTACAAGTTAAAGCAAAATTAAATAGCTGTTTTTCTTTCTTTTCTGTTACGATTCCGTTAATGTGAGAGTGCTTTGAGGCTACACAAATTTTCTACCGATAGAAAAGAAAGTTATATACATGCACAATAACCTTAATAGATATTCCGCTGTTGATTTATTTTAGCGTAGCTGTTTGACAATCACACTAGGAAGCTAAAAGGGGGGCAAGCATAAAAAAATGCTGACTTTAGAAGCAGCATTTAACTATTTTTCAGCTTGATATAAATCTGTCATTTCAAGAAAACAGTGAAAAACGGAACATTAATCACAATTGCCTATTCAACCTTTTAGCAGTGTACTAGTTTTTTTCCATCAAAATTTTAGCGCAACATTTTACCACTTTATGTATTTTTTCTTGTTAATTTTCGATCCTTTGGATCTCATTTCCATAACTTTTCATGGACTAAATTTTTTTATCAAAATTTTACGAAACATCTAAAAAGCTGTCCCGATCTGAAAAAATAGCTTGGTTATATTTTTCATTGAAACAAAAATTGGCTTGGCATTCAATGGGTTATATAGACCAACAAACACATCGCAATAGAAATGTTCAAATTATGTACGTCAGGCTCAGTGCATACGATGCGAAAGATTGTACCACAGATTTGGAAAACTTTGAAACAGTCTCGACATTCAAGAATTGACTTATTATCATTATAAATAAAAGACTTTGTTATGAAGTATTTAATGCAAGTAGTTTTTACATCTATCCTTGCTATATAGTAGGATACAACAGACTGCTAATTTGCAGCGCTGTTCAACTTATCAGTTGTACGTCTTAACCGAATACTAAGAAGGGACAAATCAAATATACCTTGATGGATTTTTTATAACTTTTGGTCCGTAAAAAGTTCGCTTTAAACGGCTATTGCATGTAATGTGTTAAACTTCCCACACTGTTACCAAAATAAAAACACTTTCATACAAAACAAAAAGTCAGTTAACTCGATCCAACTGTTATAAAGAAACGACTTCCCTATCGACAAATATTGTAATCTCATTTGACAGCTTTCCTATCAAGTAAATATTACGAAAGGGAAATGCAAACTTTCAAAGTCTTCCCGACAAGAATGTCCCGTTAGTGGAACCTTTCTTCATTCATACTGTCAGAGCTTGACGTCATCGGTTCCATGAGATTGTGCATTACTTACACGACTGTTTCCTACGTGACATAACTGAAAGAACAAATTCATCAAAATGTTAACAGCCCATCTTAGGTGACAGCTACACAATCGCCGTGATTATATTTTGAGTTTTAATCACAGATGCATACTTAGTCTCTGTATCACACAGTCACCGGGTGCATGACCGATCAAACGTGATACTGTTATGATGATCATTTTATCGAGCCTGCTTTTCTTCTCTTGACAGTTTCTAAATAGCAAATACAATTATATAGCCTATATTAAAGAAGATCCGCCTTCCACTGAAATCTGAGTAAAACGCAACGCAACGTTTTACGAGAATTTACGTATAATACGTTTATCACGCTTTTCAGGAACATAAATTGGATAACAATCATGAATATAATGACCATAATGTCGGAAAACTATATGACGTATAAATGTTTCTCTCAATGTAGTTTTAAGTCCATGCTGACCTTCGATTTATTCGATCATTCTGAGTCGTTCAAATTTTAGCAAAATTGTTATAAATGGCTTGATATAAGCAAACCGATACAATAGTAGGCCTAAACATTATACTTTCAACTTTCAAGCTGAACTTGCGCTTTTCCAATTTTTATATTTTTGAACAAAATTTCCCTTCACATAAAACTTTGTTACCATCTAGAGAATTTCCATTATCCGTGTAAAGTCTTACAGGAGATTCTGTTCCATCAACTTACCACCAGGAAGACTTGGAATCACCAGGAAAGTGAACAGTAAATTAGGATGGCGAAAATGAACAGCGCCATCCCAGCAGAACCACAGATCATCTGATCATTCAAAAATAATTCCACACTGACCTTTGCTACAGTGAAAGCCAGTACAAACATTAAAGCCAGGAACGAGACTTCAGAGATCATAATACATAGTATCTGAAAAAAATGCAAATAGATTTGTCACGCTGCCGGGTTTTCGGAACGATTTTGGGTACGAATGAAGATTATTGAAATCCATGCGCCTCTCATGACAATTTGCGCATACCATCCTCATGTTGAACACGCAGACAAACAAATTATACAAATATATTTAATATATATATATATATATATATATATATATAATAATATATATAAATAAAATATACATACATACATACATACATACATACATACATACATACATACATACATACATACATACATACATACATACATACATACATACATACATACATAATACAACAGAGTATAGATAGATAGATAGATAGATAGATAGATAGATAGATAGATAGATAGATAGATAGATAGATAGATAGATAGATAGATAGATAGATAGATAGCTCGATCGATCGATCGACAGATAGTTGCTATGTTACTGTTACAGCAGTAACATAGCAACCAATGAAACCATCCGGTCTACCACACTGACTCAACTTCAAGTTTTCTAAGATTTTAAAATCAATCAAGGACGGCCTGTACTTACACAGGAAGAATACTGACTCGGTTACTTTTTCTTGTAAGCTCTCATTATAAATCCAAGAAAATACAGTTCTCCTCCAATAGCAATTCTTGTGCAATATAGGCTTCGGTGTGTAGCATGATTGTGTATTAGTTATGTGTGAGAAAACGAAAGTAAAGTTGCCGCGGACATTTTTAATTTCACGAGTTCAGTATTATCTCTTCAGGATCAATAGTTGAGCTTAATTGCAGAATCGAAAATCCCAATAAAATCACATTTGTCTCCAAAAATATACTGATTTTAACTTGCCTTGCCTTCGAAATAACACAGACAAACGGTGAGCTCACACTCTTTTGCATTGCGCATGTGTGAATTTCTTGACGAAATGAGTCAAGGTGATAGGCTGTGTAAAGTATTTGATGGGCATGAATGTATACATCGTAAATACAGCGAGAAGAGAGAAGTTAGATCTCTTTCTTCAAAAATTAATCACAAGATCAATAATATTTTCATCTTAAAAATAGCCAGGAGCAGTCGAAGTCACAGCTCTCCGTTTGTTCCAAAATATGATCTCTTTTTTCAATTGTCTACATCATCTACTGTTTCAATGGGTATTGAAATAGCTGAAACAGTACAATCTGCGATTAGCATGCTTGCATATGGAATGGTTTTAGAAGAGTTTTGAACTTGTAATTTTACTCAGTCACTTTCATGGCCATAAAATATGGTAACTACGATACCAAATTCACTCAAGTTATAAGCACACCGCACATGGCATAAATTAGAGTCGTGAATGCGTTCAATGGTTCGAGAATGCAAAAATTGCACCCCTTCGTTTTGCGTCGTGTTTGTGTACGCGAGGCAGACTATTGCTGTATCTGTACATCGGTGTGAAACGCATCACTAACTGCTGTCCCAGTTGCAATGATGAAAACCGCATCGAAATTTACAGTATGTGTTTAACAAAACAACATAGCAGGCAACAAACAGACAAACAGACAGACAAACCAGACTTGTCTGACGTAGGCCATGAGACTTTCATTAAAATGAAATCTCAATAGGAACAGTTTCTGCATAATGAACGTAAAATTGTTTGAAATTTGGTTCCGTTTTCTTTTTGCGGAGCGAATTCATACAAACAGTCAGTGAGTGGGCAAATTATTTATTAAAAGACTATTTTTTCTGCTGACAACATGAAACAGTGCCTAAACATAGGTATGGCCTGCTATAGGTTACCATCAAATTAACCTAAGTTATATCAGACACACCAATCATCATTTTGTCATGCATTTTGGATTTGGTCAGATGTACGACATATTTGCTGACATCTGATTAATTTTTAAAACTGAGACTCGTTATAAATCTACAGAAAAGTGCGACCACACTACACTTTTTGTATGACCAACATGCTGTAGCTAATCAAGGAATTGCATTTTAAGGGCCATATATACGGGGCATACGAGACTGAAAGATCAACGAAGTAAGAAGGGAACGTAGAGGGCGCCCTCGGGCGACGGATCTTTCAGTCTAATTGGACCCCAACACCTGAAACGTTTGGAATTGTTTTGTTAGTAGAACAAGAGCCCGCATTTTATAGATTTACCAAAAAATAAGACAATGATTTTCCCCACGACGAGAGCTTTAAACGAGCCCCAACAAGTGGCAGTTCAGAAAAGTATTGTAAACATTTTAGAGACCAAATATTAAAATCTACGTGAAGTGTACTAAAAAATACAATTGCAAAGGGAGAAAACGCCTTTAGGTTTCTATGACTGTATACCTTCAAGGAAAACCTACACCTCTTGAGCAAGCAAATAAGGGACTGGTGATCAGTTTCTTCAGCCTGGGGAAGGTGGATTTCTGTGGGACACCCTGTTTTTTTTTTTACCCTGGTGATGGTTGGAGTTCACCATGTTTTTGAAATTTATGCTCGATGTGAGTGTGTGTGTGTGTGTGTGTGTGGGGGGGGGGGGTGTTAGTGTATTTTTGAATTAAGACACCGGCTCGTTCTTGCACAAAAATGCATCGTACCAGCCACGAAATGCATCATTCATGTGTAGTCGTCGGCGAGCCCTTCGGGCGTGTACTCAAATATATCAGAGATAAATACCAGATATATCTGCTTGTTTGCAAATTTAAAGTCTGTTTTGCAAAGCATCATACCAGCCATAAAGTGTATCATTCGTTACAGTTTTCGGCGCGCCCAGTAATATTTTGGCTGCGTTAATAGTCGCGCCAGCGGCTTACTGATTACGCATGCGCGTATTCATAATATACTTGCGAGTACCAGGAAGTGTACCCTTCTTTCGTGGGCGTCGCCATGTTTTTTTTGAGTGCTCGTAAATAAACAAATCCAAACGTGCTCTCTATTATTTTTTAACGTGCCATTAATAAAATATATCTTTTTATTAGCGAGTAATTATTATTATCCACCCTGTCGCTGATACATAATTTCTTATCACGCCTAAAATTAACAGAAGAGAGAAAACTGTCGTGCATATGAACGAAAACATTCGCAAAGAATGCTGGGATTGAATCTGAGAACGGCGCCCTCTGTGTCAATAACTATATGCAAAATTTACCCGTTTTTATAAGTAACGCTGGTTTTCAGCTTACAATATCGGAAGTTTGGCGGTACAGTTACTATTGCAAAGTTAATGATGGCACAATACGTCCCTTGTTAAACACAATAGATAATAATCATGGTAAAAATTGCAAATTTATGTCAAACTTTTTTACACAACAGAAAATCTATACCTAGGCCTACAGGGTCTGACATCGTGTACGTGAACTGTCATCAGAGGGTAAACTGGTCATAATTGTACAAATGTATATAGAAAGTAACAATTAATTCTATTTTATCCTTTATGATTACTAATCATGAATCGATACAAATAACATTTTTAATCTCAACGCCTGGCGCGACACCAAGGGCTGAGCCCTCTATAATATTACATATCTGCCTCTCCTGTACCTTAAAAATTTAAAAAGTGACGTCACATATAGCAATAACACTCGTTATTGACAATGATCTTTAGTTATGGCCAACTAGTCATCTGACTAGTTGAAATCTGAAACTCCTTTGAATATCCCAACTCCTTTGAAACTCCTTTGAATATCCCAACCTTTAACATGCTTTTACATATCTCAATCAACATATCTTGGCAATCACGTGGGCTGGAGGTTCAGCTTTTGCTGGATATTGATCAGCATGGGACAATGTTTTCGAGAAAGTGGAATGACCTTGACTGACCTTTAAACATACTTGCTTTGCTTCTAGATATTATTTTCCTTTTGAACAAACTTTTATGACACCTATGAATACAGCTCATTAAACTGTTTAAATTCGGCGCTGTCAGATGCTTTTTCCCCGACAACGCTGCTTCCAGCTTTGATAAGTTATCTAATCGTGCCCCATGCGGGAATTTTAGGAACACCATGTTTTCGATATCAAATTGTCGTATTTTGTGCTGAACGATAATGACTAACATCTATCTATCTATCTATCTATCTATCTATCTATCTATCTATCTATCTATCTATCTATCTATCTATCTATCTATCTATCTATCTATCTCTCTCTCTCTCTCTCTCTCTCTCTCTCTCTCTCTCTCTCTCTCTCTCTCTCTATATATACATATATATAGAAATCGAAGTGTACATATATCCTCGTGGGAAATTACAGAGCTCGATTCTAAGCAGAGCGTTATATATAAGGGACTGGACACAAATTACAGGGGGGATGGGCCGGTGTTTTTTGGGGGTGGGTCGCCATTTTTCGCGCAAGCATTTTTGAAGGGTCATAAAATTTTGTGTATGCCTATGGGGGAGGGTCACCTTTTTTTATGCATCAAAGCTGAACTTGCATGTGCACGTATTGAAGAATATGGAATACTGAAAAAAGAAAAAATACCTCCTGGCACTTTCATTTTCTGCCATTTCCATTTTCGGCGCGCCCTTCGGGCGCAATTTTAAGGGTATAATAAACAATGTATTGATGATCCAAGCAGCCACATTGATTTAAGTTGTCATGATTTCTACTTATCCAACTCCTCTATTGTGCATAACTGTCCCCTATTATGACTCTTTCAATAACAATTTGGGAGATCACTTATTTGATATCATTCTCCCATTGGCAATACATTAGGTATAGGTCGGTGTCAAATGTTCATGTCGCTGTATGTACATTTTTTTATTTTTTGAGGACATTGACAGAATACTAACTATTCAGAATAGTGCAAAATGTCATCAATAACAACTGGAAGCTTCAGGTCGAACAACTTTTGAATAACAATTTAGGATCAGATAACCTATGAGTTATTTGTAGTGTCCTCATAGCCTACAATGTATAGTGAATCACATTTCGATGAAAGTCCAAAATCAAATTTCCTGCACATGACAACCATGGACTTGAAATCACACTAGTCTAATCATTAAATTTAATACTAATAATTAGGTGTACATAAATGCACAGATTTACTTAGTTTTGTATTGGAAAAAAAATATTCATAGTTTTGTCATAGACTGCTATGCATAGTGAATCGACATTTCAGTGAAATTCCAAAATCAAATTTCTTGCACAACCATAGACTTGAAACCACTCTGGTCTAATCATGAACATTAATACTAATAATTAGGTGTACATAAATGCACAGATTTACTTAGTTTTGTATTGGAAAAAAATTCATAGTTTTGTCATAGACTGCTGTGCATAGTGAATCGACATTTCAGTGAAATTCCAAAATCAAATTTCTTGCACAACCATAGACTTGAAACCACTCTAGTCTAATCATTAACATTAATACTAATAATTAGGTGTACATAAATGCACAGATTTACCTAGTTTTGTATTGGAAAAAAATATTCATAGTGTCATCATAGACTGCTATGCATAGTGAATCGACATTTCAGTGAACTTCCAAAATCAATTTTTTTGCACAACCATGGACTTGAAACCACTCTGGTCTAATCATGAACATTAATACTAATACTTAGGTGTACATAAATGCACAGATTTACTTAGTTTTGTATTGGAAAAAATTATTCATAGTTTTGTCATAGACTGCCATGTATAGTGAATCAACATTTCAGTGATATGCCAAAATGAAATTTCTTGCACAACCATGGACTTGAAACCACTCTAGTCTAATCATGAACATTTATACCGATAATCGAGTGTACACAAATAGACAGATTTGCCAAGTTTTGTATTTTAAAACAATTATTCTTACTTTTGTCATAGACTACAATGTATGATGGATGAACTTTTTATGCGAAATCCAAAAACAAAGTTCTTGTACACAGATGCACGTGTTACACCCCTCTTCTAATCAAGTACAATTATGTCAATTATTCAGGGTCCATATATGCACAAAAAGTGCATATTATTAATTGTGAAAGAATTGTTTTACAGTTTTGTCATAGACTCCAATGTATAGTGAATCAACATTATCGATGAAATCTAAAAATTACATTGTTTGTACACGCATGCACTTTTTACCTGCCACTTCAAGCAAGTACATTTACATGAATTATCACATATATATGATTTGAATTTTTTGGACAAAGCGTTATATCAGCCACATTTTGCCTTCCTTTTGGGAGGGGCATTTCAAAAGTATAGCAAGTCAGAAGGGGGTCTTGAAGACTTTGCGGGTTTTGTTGGGGGGTATTGAGTGACAGGGGAGGGTCATTATTTTCATGCACGGATAAGGGGGAGGGTCACTAATTTTTGTGCATGGACTTTTGAAGGGTCACTATTTTTGACGCAGCGGTGTTTCGAAAAACACTGGCGTACCCCCTGTAATTTGTGTCCAGTCCTAATAAAATTAAAGGGAAACTTAAGTCCAGGAACTTTGACCGTTTATCCCTTCCAAAATCACCCTTGAATAAAATGCAGCTCAAATTCGCAACATAATTGCACGCGCTGACGACTACGGCGCAACTAAAAGAGAAGTTGAAGTAGATGACATTTATGAAAATGAGCCCGGAATTCCATGGGCGCGAAAGGGCTCATGGGAGGAGCGTGCGTGACGTCATCGGCGATACAGACGATTGTAGCTTGCAGCTGGAGGAGTACTGTGAACAGTTCAGCACGTTCGTAAGATGACTATGGAGAGTTCGGACAGCGATATTTCTGACATCGAGTATTACTTTTCCCCGACTGAAATCAAACCATACTAATTTGAACCAAGATATGTAATAATGGGAAAGCATCTCCACACATCGTTCATATCTTGGTTGTTTGCGTTTTGTGTATGATTCCGCGGAGGGAGTCACTGTGCTTGTACAGACCCCGAACTGGATTGGAGACACTGAGTGACCCTGCGATCCTTCAACGCTACGTTTCTAAAAACAGAGTTTTTCTTTATCAGTCGCTTAAAATTAATTTTTGGTTCGTTAATGATACGGATGGATTGACTGATTGTATGTCTTATTACTTATGTTTCTTGCATATCCTGTTATCTTCAGACAGAAGGGTTGCAGGACGCATGAAATTTAACTAACAGATTTTATTACTTTGTATTTGAAGTAATTTGTGTTATGTATATATATATATATATATATATATATATAATATATATATATATATATATATATAGATATATATATATATATATAATACCGTAGGGAGCACGCGCCTTTGAACTAAAAACGAAGAAGTTATCGATTAGAGTTTATTGAAATTTGCATGCCAACAAAACCAGAAACGTACATGAAGTGGGTTTGAGGTCGTCTGGTGCACAATGGTGTCTGTCTGGTCTCGGTCTCAGGTGATGTTATATAACATTACGTTGTTTACACATTGGTAGCTGTTTTGGGGAAAGGACGTGAAGCCACTGTCAACGCCGGGATGTCCTCAGTCACGGGTGCCAGGAGAGACAAAGGAATCCTCACGATGGATTTCGATACAATTCTGACCTCCTTGGGCGACTTTGGACCATATCAGAGTAAACTCTTCGTGTTTAATGCGGCATTTTTGGTGACAGTTCCGTTCATCGTATTTGCGCAAGTCTTCATAAGCGACGATGTCGACTTCGTGTGCCTGGCTGAGATTCAAAACGGGTCATCCCCGAACGCGACGTCCTTCAGAGCAACTCAGATCGTTGAAAATAGAGGGTGTGACATTTTTGAGACACTCACCAGAAAACTGGTCTACGGTATACTCGAGTACTGACCTCCTACCCGGAGGTGCAGATAACAGCACATTGTCGTATAGCACGAACGTAGAAGGAGCGAATATGCGCGAAATGGGGTTACGACCGGTCACAACACCAATCCAACACAGTCACTGAGGTAACATGTATGATATTGTAACATTGCTAAGTATTGCTGTGTTTAAGTCTCAACTATAGACTGAAATTTTAAAAATTGCGTTGTTGTAAGATGACTCTTGTACATTGCGTGGGTCAATGGAGACTCATTGTGTTTTAACTGTTTTGCCAGGAAGCGGAATAGGGCAAGTAGAAACGATACATTCGCCTCCGTATTTGACGCTTATGTCAATGATCGACTCAAGGTCAGCCGGCCATGTAACGCACTGACAATACGTATTGACAATGAAACAAGGTCTACTTTCGAAAGGTGAACACTGAAGCGATGACACGTTAGATAAAGGCTAATGTGCAGCATCTCGGAAGCTGTGATCCAAGTGGTTCCCTGAATCTCAGTTACCGTTATCATTGAATTAATACAATAGACTCCTTAAGTTGATATGAATAGTGACAAGTAACCTTCCGAGCCAGCTGCATGCACATTTATACTGTCGTACCGATATCTCCATCATATACAAGTATACACCATGATACTGTTTTCTTTGTAGTGGAACCTGGTATGTGACAGAAAATGGCTGAGGGAGCTGGCACTGTCTGCAGTCTACGCTGGAATGACTGTTGGGTCCGGCATCTGCGGAACAATTTCAGACAGGTGACTACAATCAACCATTATTAGAGAAGCGTGGCCTTTCTTGAAAATCACGTCATTTTTATCGATGGCAGCAAATCGACCTCCTGAGTCATGTATTCATAGTTTTTCCCCCATTTTTTGATCGTTTTATGTTATCTATTTTTATGAATGACACGTTCACGTCGTCACAATAGTTCATTATTATAACCGTGTATGACTGTCTTTTTGCATTACATGTCCTATTCAGAATTGTATCGTCTGTTCAGTTATGATAAAGTGATTGCCTATGTTCATTGATAAAAGCTTTCTCGACACTTATGCTATAGTTGTTGTTTTTTTGATTTTTTGCCATCCCGACTTTATTGATAGTAAGGTGCTGTAAATATAATTCTTTATAATAATAACTTTGTGAACTTAGATTGGTTCACTCTTTGCTCCCCTTGTATATTGGCCGGTGCCCTTAAAATGCAACAAAGTTATTATGCTTACATAAAATTCTCTGTTTGCCGTCCGCGTGCTGGTAGGTTTTCAGAGAAAATTAAGAAAACAAACACAAGATCAACACTATTAAAAATAAAAATATCATTTTTCCAAAGGAAACCAAATAGAAATTGACCTTATGGTAATACACTCGTGTTTTTGTCTGTGTTTGTTTTTTCTCCTGGCTGGCAGGTAGGTTTTCCGTAGGTCTGAGGACGGCAAACAAAGAATTTGTTTGTATATCTGTCTAATTGATTGCAGGTACCCGTGATACAAACTATTTATTCATAGAAGCGGTATAGATAAACAGTACCCCTATTCATTACTTATCATCGTACATAGGAACTCCCGTACGTGAATGGTAGTTCCTACAGTAAGTTCTGTTCATTTGAAATAGTGGTACCTATGTTGACGGTTGTTGCACGTGTTGATTTTGTTCATATGAATTTATCTATCAGGAACATTCCTTTCTGCAGAGATTTTGGTCGCATTGACTTTAAACCTCAGCATCTCTCCATTTTAGCCAATAGGAAATGTTCCAAAATGCCACGTGATTCCGTCTACTTTCTAGGTATGAAGACTGCGGGCGATATCCTCGGCTTTGCTTATCCAAAGCATCTTTTGCTTCCTGTCTGCGGCATCGCCACATCTCTCCATGTTCATTTTCTGTCAGTTCATCGTTGGCTGCTCATACCCAGGTATACTGGTGGCATCGTTTACATACGGTATGTTGCGTATAGAATGTAAACACTAACTAGGCCGATATTTTTGTAAAAGCATAGCTTTTGTGACTAATTTGTATGAAACTACATTCCATTAACTATTTCCATTTATTCAAGTCTTTGGTGCAAATACATCACATTTCCGTTCATTTTGTAATTTGTTTAATTCCTTCGACAAATCAAGTCCGTGAACCAAGTAACGATTTTAATGCGACGGTTGTTAAAAAGACCGAATCATATGATCGCCAGGAAAACGCAGTAGGTGGAAGAACTTACAGGCGGGCAACATATCATGCTACATACCAATTTATTTTCTTCTCCTGAAGAAAGATCGGAGAAATGGTTTGATGGCCAAATATTCACCTAGTGAACAATTTTAGGCCAATGCATTTTCCTATTGACAACAAGTCATGGCCCTTGTACTTACATCTTCAATGATGTTCATGACATGTAATATACTGCGTGTAAGCGAACACACACATTTTGGAAATTAACCACGTGATGCAGTGTTGCACAAGTTCCAAGCGTTTTGAAGAATTAACATTAATTAACATATAATTAACAGAAGATGAAGCAGATAGTTGATGATGTTTTTTGTTGAAATTTGCAACTTTTGAGGACTCACTTCACCTTCTCACAATTAACACACAGTTATCGAATGGACCGGACCTTCGAAGCGAGCAATCATGGAAATATGCTGGCGTTGATGTTTCCTGTGGGTCACATGATCTTTGCTCTCGTTGCCTATTTGCTGAGGCACTGGAGGCTGCTACAAATTGTTGTGGGAATACCTCAGTTGGCGCTGCTATTCGTCTTTGTATTCAGGTGCGAATCTGTCGAGCGGTCCTTTTCAGAGGGGAACCGTAGCCGTTCGTTATCTTCATACCGCAATCCGAACGCTTCCCGCGACCTTAAGGCCAGAGAAAAAAAAATCTTGTTCATCGGATTTTTGGACCATGTCCCAGGAGCGGCGAGCGAAATTTTTTATTTTTTTTAGGCCGAAGGTAAACGCGGTTTTCTGGCATTTTTGCACAGATGCAGACAAGGCAAGATAATTGTTTCCCTTTTTACCAGAAATATCTCAGACAAGAAACACTGATACTGGTTACTGAATTCAATACTATATTTCCCAACAATAACATAGGCCATTACATTCACAGTTAGTGTTTGCACAACATATTCTGAGTATTTCAACATTCTCTCAGAATAAAACTGAAATGTACAGCAAATCACTGAAATCCAACAATTCAGTATTGTCCTTTAATATTGTCCTGGGGGACCTAGCATCTGAGTTTTTTTCATTTTACTTTGGACCTGTGTTTTTATGACATTTCGAGGATAGAAATACTTTTTCAGTTCAGATGGTTAACTTTTACCACCAGAAATAAAATAAGGTATCAATTGAATTCTAAAAAACTGGTAGTAAAGTGAAGTGTATATTACAACAGGTACAGAACATTTCTGCGGCATTCATTTAGTGTTCATAGTAAGATAGCTTGTCATAAGCTACAAGCCTCTCATGCGGCAAATTTATGCAGTCTTCCATAACCAAAATGTTTTAGCCACAAGAATAAAAAAATTATGGCAGAAGAAAGCATTTAGTAGCACACTGGCAGTGTAGATACAATTGGCCCCGGTGTTACTTGTATGTCATAGTTGTGATCAAGCAGGCTTAATAGCATCTTGAATATGAGTATTTTTCTTGAGACCAAAGGGTTTGGCCAAACACACTCTTGTAAAACAATAAACAATGATATATGTTCATTTAAATTACTCACTGTTTGAGAGTGTACATTGTTTTAATGATTATGATAACATTTTAGCATAGATATATTTTCATTTGATATTTTGATATCATCAAGAAATGTCTGGTGATGTTCACTTCTACATCATTAAACTGGTCGAATCTGCAAAAATATTAAAATCATTCAGAATCACATAATTTCTTGTATAAGTCATAGCAGTTTGAAATAAACCGAATTAACAATTTTAATGAATTATTGCTTTAATGTTTACATGCAAAATTACAATTCACAAACGTGATGATGACAATGGATATGCTTACTGCAATTACTGTTGACAATTTCCCTTTGCAATGACTCTTAATAAAATTTTATTTAAAACTGACAGTCAAGCTGAATGCTATTTAAATTGGAAGGCACCAAAATTACCTTATACCTATTGGACCACCCTAGGTGGCTCTTTTGAACCATAATTGTACACTTAAGGGGTCTTCATGCATGGCATCACATGATGAGATGACCTAGACTTGACCTTTCAGAAAACCTGAGTTTTTCTCCTCTTTCTTTGTATTATTACTCCGTTTGTGAAATTTCCCTTTTAAATTATGGTTTTTACTATCAAACTGAGTAGTTGCAGGCCAAATTTTGATTCTAGCTAAGTAGGTAAAACTTCTCATAGACTGAAGGACGAACGTGACTCACGGATAGGCAAAGCAAAGCCTCTGTGTACGCAGACGGAACAGCAACAATGTTTGTTATACGTACCAGGGAATTCGTAACTTTGTAGAAAGGCGAGTGAAGTGTTTCAATACATTGCAACTTTGCATGAAGGAGGGTAAACTGTTTCAATATCTTAGGGATGGACCATTAGACCTTGGGAGGGGGGTGGTCACAATGAAATTGTGAAAATTTTTTTTTTACAATTGTAAATTTCTGAAATTTTTTTTCAATTAAGATAAGCTGTGCAAATTTTTTTTTCAGAGTAAATTTCAGATTTATAATTTTTTTTTAGTTCGTCGCTGTCTGAAGATAAAGAGGGCAAAGATGTGGTGCCAAGCACCACAAGCGGCCACGCCAGCGGTCACGGGGGGAGGTCAGGAGAGGGTGTCCCCTGCTGCTGTTGGAACTTTTGAAAAATAGAGATTAAAATGGTGTTATTTGGTGGCACTTGGGGAGTATTTTTGCGGGGGAGGTCAGGAGGGGTGTCCCCTCCTGCCGTTGGAGCTTTTGAAAAATAGAGATAAAAATGGTGTTATTTGGTTGCACTTGGGGAGTTTTTTGCAGGGGGTGGTCAGGAGGGGGTGTCCCCCTCCTGCTGTTGGAGCTTTTGAAAAATAGAGATTAAAATGGTGTTATTTGGTGGCACTTGGGGAGTATTTTTGCGGGGGAGGTCAGGAGGGGGTGTCCCCTCCTGCCGTTGGAGCTTTTGAAAAATAGAGATTAAAATGGTGTTATTTGGTTGCACTTGGGGAGTATTTTTGCGGGGGTAGGTCAGGAGGGGGGTGTCCCCCCTCCTGCTGTTGGAGCTTTTGAAAAATAGAGATAAAAATGGTGTTATTGTTGCCCTTTTTTGATCAAAACATCTATTTCCCTGTAGCAGCATGTCCAAATTGATTGGATGTGTATAGATGTGTTGAAATTTCAATATTTGTCTTTTTAGGGCAATTTATGCCATTCATGGTCAAAAAATCTGTATTCTCTGAAAGGGCTTGTCCAATTTCTTTGAAATTTGCTACACAAAAACGATTATTCATGCAGATTTATTCAGTATTTGCTGTCGAGAAACTTTCAAAGTTCAACCCTTTTGTGTGTTTTTGTGTTGGGATTTGTTGGATAGATGGCATTCTACGTAGTGTATTGTTGAATGTTAAAACATGTGTTGCTGTTGTTTTTTGAGGCTGTTTTTTGAGAAAAAAGAATTGAAAATGCCTTTTTGAAAAGCAAAATAATACATAATGACTTGATATGTTGTTTTATCATTATTGACGTGTTTCTACTTGTTCACCCATTCTTGCATTCATCATTGCAATAAAATGCTGTGAAAAAAATGAAACTGATGTGGCCTGCATCTGTTTACCTTGATATTAAAAGGCAAATACAACTTTCTGTCTTGACAACCATACCATAGTTTCAATGTTTTACCTTGTGTACCTGCTTGGTTTGTACGCAGGAAACAAGTAGAAAACAGGCTCTATAATTTCATAATTTTCAAGTGATCAGAATACAAAAGTCCTGAAAAGATAAGATAATCACAACTTCCAGTATAAGGGATACAGTCACTCTAAATGTATAAATCAAAATTAAAAATGTGCCGGGAGGATCTACTAAAAATACAGAAAGTTGCTTTCTGTCGGTAAAATCTAAAAAAATTCAAATTTTAAAGACTTTTGCAGATTTTTTTTTACGCCTTTGTCTTCTTATTTATTTATTTTTATTTTGCAAACTAGTTTGAAGATTTTTTTTTTCCTAACTTTCTGCTCTGAAAATTTTTTTTTTCTGTTTTTGACCACCCCCCTCCCAAGATCTAATGGTCCGTCCCTTACAACTTTTTCATTGTCAGCTGTAGTTTTTTGTTGAGGTGGCACCAGGGCCAGTCCAGGGTAGTAAAAATTCATTAGCCACTATGTTCGCCAAACTGGAATATCTGTAGCCATTTTTAACTTTCTTTAGCATTTGGCTAACTGGCGATCGGGTAGCCGGAGCCCTGCAACAACGTGTTGGCGGTCAACTAACATGTCGGAAGTCTCATTCAAAATCCCGTGTCCGCGAAAACCCGACAAAGTGTAGGGCGCCACCAGCGGCAGTACGAAAAATATTTGTAATGCAGAAGTAAGAATTTGCCGCGATCAAAAAAAAAATTCCAAATATGCCAAAATAGAAGCGGCGATTCCGATGAACAATTTATTTTTTCTTCCTGGCCTAAATAGCTTTTGCCTCGTGCTGGGGGGGGGGGGGGGGGGGTCTCTACATGATATTCAAATGCTTTGACGCTACGTTTTGAAAACAGAGTTTTATTCATCAGTCGCTTAAAATTCATTTTTGGTGAGTGAATCGTATGGAATGATTGACTGTTTGTGCTGCCATGTTGTTCCATTGAAGTTTGTTCTTCAAATCGGGAAGCTAGAATATCTACGGTGCGGCTTGATCGTGTTTGTGCAAGTTCGAGCTATTGTTGCTTTCGTAAAGTTTTGCATGCATTTATAAGCGTATCGCTTATATTTCTGTTCTTTTGTATGTTATTATTGGTTGCTTTTGAAAAGATTTCAAACAGATATCAGAATGTAAAGCTCAAACTTAGGTGACGAAAAAAGTAAAATTGGCCCCTTCTCTGTTCATGACACTGTCACAAGTTTTGATCAGATGCTGTTTTAATAAACACTCTAAACAGGACACAACTCTTGCCAAATACAACTGACTCTGTTGATTGTACACTGAAATTGAAGTAGTTTTCGTATTTTATATATTGCAGACTCATTCCAGAATCGCCAAGATGGTTGCTTTCACTCGGGCACGTGAACGAGGCTGATATTATCATACGAGAAGCTGTGCGGGCCAATCAAAAGACACTTCCAAGTTCCTACTTTACGTATACCAAATTATCATCATATGTAAGAGAAAAATAGTATTTATATCGTTCGCCACTGGATATGAAATAAACGTGTTGACTCATTACAGAGAGATAGGTATAGGCGTATTCATCAAAAGCTCTCGAGATCAGGCTGCTGTGTTCAAGGGCCATGCTCCATATGGTGAAGTTGCTGGCAGAATATTTGTGTACTGTAGGTTATCGAAAAGTTGAGGACCTCATGTCCGTCGTACAAGGGCTTTTTCACTACCCTCCCCTCTTTCTGCCCTTTCTAGTGATCGATTTTAACCTTGTGTGTTTTGGATGCTTTTCGAGATATGACCTCGAATATATACCCATCATCATTACGCAGGACTTGCTCATTTATTATGTGTCTCGCGTGCTTTTGATAAATCAACGAGAGAGAGAGAGAGAGAGAGAGAGAGAGAGAGAGAGAGAGAGAGAGAGAGAGAGAGAGAGAGAGAGAGAGAGAGAGAGATAGGAACAAACTAAAACACCATCGTGATACGATCCCAGAGACTGTAGTCTGCATACCATTGCATCTTCAGAACTTATTAACGAAATCGTACAATTGATATACGTACGCAAGCATAATCTAAAAAGTCGTCGAGACTGTCATTCAGTGCTACTTTTGAACAACACTGAGTACTTGCTGGGTTTTATCTTTCTATATCAACTTAGGGTGACCGTCTTCAAAAGGTAAAGACGCAACAACCAGGAGACAAGTTCCAAGTCCCACAATTTCACGGATCTGTTCAAAACGCCGAAACTTCGACAGACCACACTAATAATTCTGTGTAACTGGTGAGTTATTGATATTTAACAATTTCGGGAGACGGAAGGAGGATTTGAAATATTTAACAATTTTATAAATTACATAATTCCAGGAGGTCTAGCTCTTTCGTAAACTATAATGGGGCCTATAGGAAAGTTCCATTGTTTTTTAAGACGAAGATAGGGATCTGCATGCTTAAATACATAAATACAAGAGACGAACAATCAATTTAAGACAAAAATACTGCTTAAAAGGCGTAAGACAACCATGCGCTTATGCCTGATGGCAATGGTTTCCGTAAAATGTTAAGGGCAGGGGTCATATCGTCTGCGGCTGCGCAACTTTTCCGGTGATAAACATTGCCTCTTCCAAGAAATTCGCGATGAATGTCAAACAACTATGAAGCAAAGTCAGCATTGGATACATGGTCATAGCTTACCAGTTTTGTGGCTGTCCAATCGCCGCAAGAGTTTCACCAAATCAGCTGTTGCGTCCCTTCGTTTATATGGATCTGCTTCGGCCGCGGTCACCAGTGTCGGTACAGCCGCCACTTTGAAATTTTGAATATGCACAAGGGATATCGGGAGAACTTGAGCATGACAAACGGAGTCGTGCACAGTCGCAGACAGGGCGACCACCCTCCCTCTAAATGCACATCGATAGCCAATTTTAGATTATTCTGCCTACCAATATGAAATCCCTTTTATGCTTGCTCTTCACATTGCACACGCTTACCCGCGAAGATCTGTGCTTGATGATTTGTTGCAAACATTCTATTGTCATCTTCTTCCCATCCACTTGCAAGCAAGGCGTCGGTATGTTTTATTCAAACAACATACAGATTCATTCCTGTCCGTTGATATGCCGTAAGCCAACATCATATTTTGAGAGATATTGCTATATTGCTACTTCCCTGGAGTTCCTTTTCAGCCACAGTGTGAATATATCTTCTCAAAAAAAGTTGGCCGGCTTTGTCTATTTTTTCATAGCCGTAACAGTCTTGTATGAATATGTATACTCTAGTTATCATGACAACCATTGCATGATTATCGATTTTCCTAATTAAACACTTTAAACAATTGAAGAAAATATACAATTTATTTAATAAAAGCAAAGTAGTCAATATGCGGTACTTATTTATATTTCATTCAGGTTTTCAGTTGTTTTGCCTTATTTTGGATTATCGGTGTTTTCGACGTCACTTGCCGGCAACAGATATTGTCAATTTCTTCCTGTCTGGGTTTGTAGAAGTAATGGCTATATTCATTCGTCGTACACTATAAACCGCTGGGGGCGCCCTAGGCCGATCGCAGTGTTCTGTCTCATCGGCGGGTGTTCTGTATCCTCAGTCCGTTTCCAAAGAACGGTGAGTGCAGCTCGATTTGGCTTTGAATGTTGCTTAATTATTGACATCAAATTTACAGAGGATACAATAATACATGTAATTTTCATTTGAATAGATTATGTCTGATATGGCAGTAACACTTCCGAGTGCAACTTATGTCGCAAACTCATGACCTCCTAAAATTTGTCAATTGACATGGGAAGTTCAATGTTGTTTCGCTTCTAGGTAGTTTTCAGTTTCGAGAGTCAATTGAAATGCTCTTACCTGTAATCTATACATGTGAAAATATTCGACAGCTAAAATTATGTAGGAATTTCGAATAACAATTTTTTTATGGCTGTTGTATTTCACAGGTTTTCAGTACCTTGGCACTGCATTTGCACTGATAGCTAAAGTTGGCGCTGCGGCTGCCTTCTGGTCTGGTTTCGTACAAGTGGCCGAACTCTTCCCAACAGTTGTCGGGTAAGTCTTTGATTATATATGCTGAAAAAAAACAACACACACATATGAGCTACGACAAGACATGTTGCTTCTTTTCTCAAATAGACAAAGCTGGAGATGTAAGTTCCATTGGTATCCATTGGTCCTTACAAGTACCGTAAATTGTACAATTGTCTTGGAATCTACAATTCCTAATCTGTCTTCTCAACAATGACATTTGGCATTTTCACGTTTGCAGATTGTAACGACGAGTTTAACACCAAGCGTTTCGATATGCTGTTGGCTGAACGACAAAGACTTTGCATTTTATAAACAGAACATACACAGGATGTTAGTCATAAGTTACGCCTAACGGAGCTTTAAACATAAGAAGTCTATCATTCTTTTGTTCACGTTAGGGCACTGATCAATAGTTCTTGGGCTAGACTCGAAGGAAGGAACTGACTGACTGGCGATGTGTGGTACGCAAAACTTCACCTGAATCTGGTTCTAGACCTGATAAAATGTCTATTTCATCATTTGCGTTTCAGTAACAGTGGTGTAAGCGTTTGTATTCTGGCAAGTCGTGTATCGTCAATTATTATGCCCTTTTTGCGATTGTTGTCCGATGTATGGCAGCCTCTTCCGTACGTCATCATGGGATCCTTGACAGCGTCATCGGGGGCTTTGGTGTTATTGGTGCCGGAAACGAAAAACCGTCCCGTACCGGCGACGATTGAAGAGTTTGAAATGCTCCACAAGTGAGTGTGTTGGTTTTGATAATATCGTTAGCCTGTATCTGTGACGAAGGTAGTTTCTCTCACACGGAGGTTAAAGAGAGGCAGTCGTCAGAACTCTGCTCAAAGGTTGCCGGCACCCCTACGACCGACGTAAACACTGTATCTTGGGAGCGTTGGCGTTTGATGAAAGTTGAAACATGTTTGTTAACAATGCATACCGTACAATTTAAATCTTACCGCTATGTTAATAATAATAATAATAATATATAGGGCTCAGCAGTGCAGGTTTAGATTTTCTGTAACGTGTAAAATTTTGGACAAAAATTGGCAATTTTTACAATGATAACAGCCTATTGCGTTAAACAAGGGGTGTATTATGCAATCACTATCATTGCAATGGTAACCGCACTGCCCATCTTCCACTTGCAAGCTGAAAACTATAGCGTTCCGTCTAAAAACTGGCAATTTTTGAATCTAATTATTGACACAGGGGGCGCTTTTCTAAAATTCAATCCCAGCATTCTTTGCGTATGCCCCCGTTCATATGCACGACAGTTTTCTCCCTTTATCTATATAAACGATATTTTGTATCAGCGACAAGGTGCATAATAACATTTACTGGCTAATAAAAGAGGTATATTTTATAAATGGCATGTTATATAATAGTAATTTGTTTCGTATTTGTTTATTTACGAGTACTCAAAAAAAAACATGGCGGCGCCCATGATAGAGGGGTACACTTCGGTTACTCGCATAGTATATTAATAAATATGCGCATGCGTAGTCAGTAAGCCGCTGGCGCGACTAATATAATGGGTTCTTATATAGCGCACATATCCACAAGTTCATGTGATCAAGGCGCTTTACAATTATTATTACCCCTGGTCACTGGACCTAATATGATACCACTCAACTCCCTGGGGAGCAAACAACAGCTCACATGTGCAGCCAATAAGCGCAGCAGAGCTAAACGCACACTTTACAACCACTGTCCTACCAGGTACCCATCACTCCAGGGTGGGGAGAAGCAATGAGGAATAAAGTGCCTTGCTCAAGGACACAACACCATGGCCATGCCGGGGCTCGAACTCGGCACACAGTCCATGTAGCCGACAATGAGATGCAAATGATATGCGGTCAGGTCTCCTCAACTAACTTTCAGCTGGTTCTTCACTTTCTACTATTTTTTAGTATTTTTTACAAAGGCACAGACTTATTCTACCTGCAACTTAAAACTGATAGTGATTTTGTAGCTCATTCTTTACTATTTTTCATAGTTTTTGGTAGCCGGTAACACACACTTCGTGTTCGTGTCGGCTACATGGACGATCTGCCTCGAACTCACCATCCTGTGATCGTGCGTCCACTGCTCTAGCCACTGGCCCATGATGCCTCCACAAATGTTGACTTGACGCATCTAAATATCATTGTATGAAATACATTGTTTGTAAACAAGAGAGTCGCACACGCCCAGTTCCGACGACTGTCTCCCTTTAAAAAATCTGATGATTCCTCAGTGCTTAACTTTCAGCAGTCGCCAGGGTACCCCAGATACAGTGTTTATACATTGATCGTAGGGGTCACTATTAACCTTCGAGCAGAGTTCCGACGACTGCCTCCCTTTAAACGGTACTAATCATTGTCCATAAAACAGACAGGCAACACTTGTCTGGAACAAAATTTCCGTGATGTTACGGCGTGTAAGTAAACGTTTTGTTGACACTCTTAGCCAAAGTACTGAAAAATTGCACATAGTTCTGAAAATATGAGCATAACAATATTGTCATGTGTTTCGACCAGCTATTCCAGCAGTACAATTTTGTCGTGCATATCGAATTATATACATATACATCTTTTCTGTCAACAGAAAACGAAGAAAGGCGAGGGGAAGGAACGACATTGCTGTGGTATCCGGAAAGACAGGCCACACGCTCTGTGAATCTGGCATGATTTGTGATGTGTGATAGCTTGTCTCTGATTGTCGAATGGTTCAGCTGTGCTTGTCGGATTCTTCAAACGGTCCGTTCAGTTCAGAGGAGATCCGAAACACTGGCCTGACTTTTTCCAGAGTACGGGAGCCGCTGCTCTGAACAAACTATTTCTTCGTGCGCGAGCGCATGTGACAAAGTCTGAACTAATCAGCTGGACTTTGAACATAGAATGAGGTCATATTTGAAAGATAACTGGGAGCAAACCCTTGATTACACTTAAAAGTCAAGACTAACATATTAAAAACAAATCGGTGTGTAACCGGTAACTTATGCAACTGGATACAGAACTGGAGTGATATGAAGAGTGATTTTTGAACGAGTTACAATTCTTGCAGCCATGTTTGAACACGTTGAATCTGAATAATTGAATTCTTCAATGATTATTCGGAAGTCCGTACAACAGAGATATATATACAGAAAGCACGAATACGCGCAATGCGTCGTAGATGAAAGGATGCTGTACGGCAGATCTCTTATACATGAGGTCTCAGTGTGAGATGAGAGTCAAGGATGGCGCCCAGGCTTAGCCTGATAGCTGACAGGAATTTTAGCATCCCATACACCGATTTCTGTAATATTTCTATCTAACGGATTATACTAGGAGAAAATTGCACATTCCATTATCATCGTTTAAAGTGAGAAAATTGGTAGACATCCAATCTGACATCTGCAATGCAATTTTCAAAATTTGAAATCGTTCTAATGGCAATGTCCCTGTTGAAACACATCATACAATCTTGAATCATCAGCATAAAAACTATAAAGACATCCATGACTGGCCATTCATTTTCCAAGTGGAGAGGTATAAACACTGAAAAGAATTGGACCTAACTCCGTGGATGAAATGATAACTGAGTGAAATTTATAAGAACACACTGACTTCCATTTGAAAGATATGACTCAAACCACTGAAGTGCATAACCAGAAAGACCAAATTGGTCTCTTAAACGATCTAATAGAATAGTATGGTTGAAAGTATCAAATACAGCAGAAAGGTCAAGTAAACCAAGAATACATCACACTCATCATCGAGGGCAAGCAAAATATCGTAACTTTTACGAGCAGTTTCAGTGCTGTGCTTGGCTTGTGGTTAGTATATAGATTGCATTGGTTCATAACACGTTCTAATCTTCGATAAAAACGACAAATTTGAAACAGGTCGAAAATTTTTGAGAATTTCCTGGTTCAGAGATGGTTTTTTAAGAATTGGTTTAACAACGGCTAACTTAAATACATCAGGTATACAAAACCAGACTGCAAATATTCGGTGAAAATCTCAGTAAGATTTGCATTTACAACAACAGGGTTCTTAAAAATCTTCTTGGGCATTGGGTCTGAGGAAGAATAGGTGGATGACGAACTTCGGACAGGATTATGTTATGTATTTTGTCAGCAGTTGTGGGTTAAAAACATCGAGTTTACACTCAACACGTGCTTCAGTGGAAGACTTTACTACCATTTTCAGTAAAAGAGCGCGAAGCCACTGCAGTGAACTGCAATAAAACTGCTCACACTAATTAGTTTCAGCTGTAGCCAGCTGGCAAAGTCGACAACATTGTATGTCCCACGCAGACAGTTTGTCTGGGGAAGTTGAAATAAAAAAAAATTGTACATCGACCAGTGCATGGAAGTGTTTCATTGTATCTTAATCTTGAACACAGGGTGCCAATCGTAAACTCTCATTTACAACTCGAGCCTCAGACAGAGCTAGTTTTGCCATTGTACAAGCAGACTTTTTGGTCTTTATCAAGAAGCCTTGTTCAACACCAAAGTGGCCACGGCTACAGCTAAACCTAATTAGTGTAACAGTTTTATTGCAGTTCACTGCAATGGCTTCGCGCTCTATTACTGCAAATGGTAGTAATGTTGATTATTAGAAATAGTTGGTAAAGTATCTTGCTCCGGAAAGTTTCTCCAGTCGATGTGATGGTATATTTCGATCAACGTATTAAAAACCATATTCTAAATTTTGAAGATTCGACGCCAGCGCGGCCAATTTATCAATCATATCGTTGAGACCAAAGGATAATAAAAAGAATATGAAAATCGTCTATGAGCGCACTGTGCTCGTTGGCAGAGTGCGCCTCGGGACAGACATTAGGACTCTCCAACTTTTACAATATTCCTTTGGCCTTACACTTGTAGGGACTCATTTTAAAGCTTATGGAGTAAATACAGTTTGCACTGGGTTAGTTTTGTGAAATCGAGAATTTTATTTTCCCGTATAAACATGATTTGAACTAATTTGGGATAATTGGATTTTCATATTTTTCAAATTTCTCAAAATCGTTAGGTGCCTTATAGCTGGATGTCTCAATTTTACAAATTACTCTTAAAAACAAGTGTGTAACGTAGAAAGAAAATCAGATGAGCTTACATTTGCAGATTTTAAAGACATTACTTCATCATCCAATTATCTCAAAATTAGTTCCAACCGTGTTTATAGAGAAAACATGAGGATTGCGGCCATTTTGAATGGCTAATATCAGTAAATGTTGAGTAATTTGTTTCTCTAGGACCAAACTTTTTACGGTAACGCGGATTTTGATTCCTGATTTTGAAAGAGAGTGGTTGAAAGTTTGTTTTAGGAAAGTTTGAGCAAACGATTTAGTCTTTCATTTTCGAGGCGCCCACTACCTTAATATGCTATACGTAATCTCTGGCGACGACGTATTCAAGACAGACGTAATGCTCTATTGTTGTAAATCATGCATTAGAATTTCCATTTACATAGCTGCTCAACCGTTTTGTAAGTTAGAATGACCATGAGTAAAATCGAAAGCTGAGTAGCTTTTGGTTAAAAAGAATGTAACCTTACATCATATGTCACAGCTCCCGACTGTTAAACAAATCAAGTGTTTGTATATATAGTAGTTGAAAAGATCAACATCTTTTGTCGTACTTGTTAGAAACAATGCATTGAATTCCACGTTCTACTTTCCGTAGTATTCAATTTGGACTTCAGTTTAATGTTTGAAATGGTAGAAAATAGGTTGCATTCACAAACATCTCTTGAGTTTGGGGCGGGAGACTTGACAGAGGGGATTTGAAAATATCAATGTTTGGGTGCATTTGAAGAAACTCGAAATGAAACTGTCTTTGATTGATATGAAATAAACATCCACGGTCTCTTGAATAAAATGTTTAAAAAATTGTATGGAAAAACACATCTGTAGAGTATTTTTTCTGAAGAAGAAGTCAGAAGAAGTACAATGACTCCTCTAGCCAAACACAAGGTAGTCGCACACGAATACAGCCCTAAGCCAATAAGGGAGCCGTCATTATTTAAACCCTGGGGTCGGAGGAATGTAAGGGGGTCACGAAAATTGAAAGCTACAAGTGTGTTGCTCAAAATGTGGAGAGAAAGAAGGGGGTTACTCAGTTTTTGGTTCGAAATAAATTGTACCACCTCTGAGATTACATCATTGCACACACATCAGTTTCTCAAAATTTTCGATACGAGACGGGATACACCCGCTGGGGTGTCCTGACAGTTTTACTTAGTGAATAAAAACAAATTAAAAACACCTCACAGATTACACCAGATTGCACTATTGCACACATCAATTTCCCAAGATTTTCCACACAAGATAGGGGACACTCCCCTCTCACACTCTTCCCTTCAGCCTCCGGCGTGTTCTGCCCCTTATACTTTCAAACTCTGCCCAGTCAGATATCCTCGTGAAAATACTGTCATGGTACCCTTCCAAACAAAACAAAGCTATACGGTTGTATACTGGTTATAGCGTGAGCTTTTATATTTATATTTTGTTGCGACTTTGAATTTCATTTCGTTAGTTTCACCTTTTTCAACCGTCATGAGATAATCGATGATAATCGAGCAGGGTACACAATGATTTGTAAGACCTTTAGTTACTATTTGAAAGATCTTTACTATTGCTGTATTTTTGTACATTTTACAAATAACTGTATTGATATTAAACTTTTCTATGTGGTGGGGCAATTAAATTTTTTTGTGTTAGAGAGAAGGGTTACCCAAATTCATCATAGTTGGCGGGGAGGGGAGGTTACTAGAAATTTTGGATTTCAGATGAAATACCTCCGACCCCCCAGGCCGTAAATGATGACGGCTCCCTAACATACAATCTTTTACTCATTATGACTGCCTAATCTGTATATTAATATCCCTACTTATATCATCTTAATATTAATACTGCCACATTGGCAAAAGCAACTGTCAGAAGTGATAAGTTCCTACACATGCTGAGACAAAGAGACGTACTGGAATGCAGTCCAGGAATTTCATCGGATATAGCTACTTCGTTTTGTTTTTGTTTGTTTTGGCTTTTGCTTGTTTTTTATGAGGAGGGGTCGGTGAAAATCACGGGGGGTGACTTTTACGAAACCATTTTTAGGGGAGTAAATTTGTCTCTATTCAGACTCAATTGTTTTCAATACTTTTCTCAGATGATCTACCACTTTAGGGAGCTCATTTCTAAGCCCTTTGATGATTAAGAAATATGTTCACCTTCTTAGTCATTCGAAAATGGAACATTTTATTTTCACACACAGAGTTAATACAGGGATGGCGGCCATTTTGAATTTCAAATATCGGTAAATGTCAGACAAATTAGTTGTCTTACACCAAGCATTGCTCGGTGACCCCTGTTATTTATTCTTGATTTGGTAAGAGTATGCTTGACGGTTTCATTGAGGAAACTTTGAGCAAAAGCTGAAGTCTTTGACTTTCGAGGCGCGTACAACCTTAAACACATGACCCCACTATCACAAGGGCAACAATAGACTTTATAAATTCGCTCGCTCTAACAGTTAAAGCGTCAGCAACAGTGAGGTTAAATTTAGATTCAGCTGCTCTATAATAAGGTGGGTATATAAAAGGTTTATCTGTGACGCTTTGCCTGAAAACCAGGGTCTGCAAACGAAAACAAGACATCCTGTACAGATTTGGAGTAAATGTATAGAGGTTCTGACGACGTCGATTCGGAATCTCGTGAGAAATATCCACAATGTAGCCGCCAAATGTTATGTTGTAGCATCTGGTACCGGAGCGAGGTTAGAGTATCACCCTACTTGAGCTCGTGACAATTTGCATGCCAACCGGCAAAACCGGCAAGGCGGTGTTATCAGCGAGCACAAAGGTCTTTCTCCATGCAGTGATTATTACGTCACGTTGTTCGAACGTTGTTGTTGTTTTGGCGAACGATGGGACATGACCTGCAATGCTGAAATTATAGACATCACGGGTGCCAGGACGGACTGGGGATGGATTTCGACACAATACTCGCCTCCTTGGGTGACTTTGGACCGTATCAAAGGAAGCTCTTTGTGTTTAACGCGGCCCTCTTGATGACAGTCCCGTTCATCGTATTTGCGCAAGTCTTCGTAAGCGACGATGTCGACTTCGTGTGCCTGACTGAGATTCAAAACGGGTCGTCCACGAACGCGACGTTCTTCACAGCAACTCGGATCATTAAAAATAAAGACCGATGTGACCTTTTGGAAAACACATTCATCGGAAACTGGTCAATGGTATACACGAGTAGTGATCATTTATCGGGCCGAGACAACGGCACTTTGCCCTTTGATACGACTATAAATGGCCGAACGTGCATGAAATGGGGTTACGACCGATCGCAGCACCAATCCACCACAGTCACTGAGGTAAACACGTGTGATACATGGCTTTTTGTCGTTTTATTCTAGACCGACTTTTTATCAAAATTGTTTGTTGTTTGGTTAACTTTTCCCCCGGAAAGCAGTATTTAATAAATTCACACGACTTTTGAAATGCTTAAAAAGCCAATGTGGTTCGGTTTGAAAGACGTGTAATTGTGGGAAACACACTTGCACATAGATTTTGGTGGCTGTGCCACTCGCTCATAAGCACAAATGGGCCGTTGTTACTTATTCACCATCAGACGGCAGACGGAAACACCCATTTAACAGCGCATGCGTGCAGATATTATAGTTTGATTTGCGTCAATAATTGGCGGAAAGATAAGGGACTGGTCAGTTTCTTCAGTCTGGGGGCGATGGATTATTTTTTGCCGCCGTTAAAAAGTGGCCGAACCCCCCCCCCCACAATTCAACTTTCGAAAACAGGTGACGCCCCTATTCCAACTTTCGAAAACAGGATGACCCACCGGCAACTTGAAGGTAAAATGTGATATATATATATATATATATATATATATATATATATATATATATATATATATATATATATATATATATATGGTAACACGTTTAGAACTAAATTGGGATAATTGGATAGTGAAGTAATGTCGGTTTAATCGGAAAATGTAAGCTCATCTGCCTTTCTGTTTAAGTTATACACTTGTTTTTATAAGTAATTTGTATTATTACATATGTACCACAGTTTACTTGCATCGAAGCGCGCGCGTACTACCGGTATTTGCACTGCAGTGCAAATACCAAAAACATTATTCCATACCTGCATGCAAATGAATAGAACAGCGCGTGATCCTTGTCTTTCAATGTGTGTCGATGTCGCGTAAACTAGTGTTTAAATGTGTTCGCTTGTGTTTTTAGTTCTTTTGTTTCCTCGATAGAATAAACAGGGGGAAACATATGTAATAATAACAGAACCCCATGGCGAGCGAGCAAGCTTGCCGTACCTGGGGTATTTGCACTCGTGTTTGCGTTGAATCCGGCTGTCCTTTCACTCGCTGCGCTCGTGAAAGCACGACCGCCGGATTCCCCGCAAACACTCGTGCAAATACCGCTGGTACGGCGCGCTTGCACTCTCTCGCCATGGGGTTCTGTCATAATATTGCACATTCAGCTATAGGGCACCTGACGTCTTTGAGAAATTTGGAAAATAAAGAGATCAAATTATCCCAAATTAGTTCCAATCGTGTTAGGTCTATTTTAGGTATTTTTAACCCCTCAGTCATTCTTTGTTTCGGTGAAATTGTTGACATGTCAGTTGCAATGTAGGAATTGTAAATTTTCTATCTTAAACTTTAAATACAGTAATTTATGCATGACCAGATTTTCCAGAACTGTTGTACATAAATGGATATCTCAGAGAGAAAAGCAGTAAATCAAAAACTTTAGATGGTATTTAGACTGTTGCCAGTCATCAAATTACATCTCTTAAGAAGCAATAGAGACATAATTTTATAAGTTGTGGCCATTTTTAATGTTGAAACAATAAAAACACAGCTAATAATGACAAAAACGCTTCTCTAAATTATCATTTTACTCATGAAAAACACCTTTTACTTGAAAAGGAAGTATAATAGTTTGCATCAATGAGAACGAAAAAATATCTTGTCATTTTGTTTACTATGTCAGTGTAACTTATCAATACATGATTGGAACTAATTTGGAATAGTTAGTTAGTTAGTTAAGTTTATTATAGTGACATGAGATATCAGTGGTTCAAAAAGAAATACAATTCAGCATAAGGTTAACACCTCCCAGCCCAATGGGCTTATATGTCACTTTTAAGACAATTCAAAATATAGGTCACGAGGGCATTGTAAGCGAAAACAATACGCATTCAACATTCACATATAAACGCTCTTTTCTCCATGTAAATGCATGTTCAATAAACTTTTATAGTCCCCTAACGTTTCTAGACATCAAAAATTTACATTTCTCAGTATCTGATGTCAAAGTTTGATAATCAGTATTTGAATTTAAATACATTTCCCTCAAATCGTCATATAGATTACAATGGAAAAGAACACCGGTTCTAAATTGAGCCAATAAAGATCGCTGTCTACGAGAGAGACACATCGATACATAGCATTCTACATTATAATCAGTTTTAAAGAGCACATATGTTCTTAGTTTTGGTTTTCGGTTTACACTTTCACACCAAGCAGTTGAATGTTCAAGTCGCAAACGACTTGAGGCAAGACTTAAGTTTACATGAAGTAGTCCATCTGTATCAAAATTCAGGTCATCAAAAATATGACATACATCAGAAGACCAATTGGACTGCTGAAGAGCATAGTCCCAGAGAAATATTTTCTTTGTTAATCTGTTTCCATCAAGGTTAACAAGACGATTCCAATATCTGAGTATCCAAGTGTATCTTCGCACCTGACATGAATTCCAACCTGTGTCACCAGATACAGCATCAATAGGTGTAAATCTATGAACTCCTAAAAAGAACCGTAAAGCATGATTTTGAACCGAGTCACACTTTGGATGTTTACCGTAACCCCAAATAGCTGAACCATAGTCCAGTATTGGGGCTACACATGAATTGTAAAGCTTTTATATTGTGCTAAAACCCATATTTTTAATATGGGATATGGGATAATTGGATAGTGAAGTCGATTTAATCTACAAATGTAATCTCATCTTTTGACGGTACAAACTTGCTTTTATGAGTAATTTGCAATACTGCAAGATTCAGCCATAGGGCACCTAACACTTTTGAGAAATTTGAATAATATGAAAATCCAATTATACCAAATTAGATCCAATCGTGTTCAATGTGAAATATCAGTGCAAGTTGCTTTTTTATACTGAATTCTCAAAGAGAAAACAGAAAAGGACCAGAAATTTGACATACTTGTCAAATGAACATCAGATTTCATAATGATTTAATAATACACTTTGTAAAACAGACTTTCCATTTCCAAACATCAAGATATCTCTGATATATAAAGATAATATAAATTTAAGTTAATATGTGCCCTGAGAACACGTCGAAAACTGTGGCTGAATGATGCAATATATGGCTGGTATGATGCCTTCCAAAACAACTTCCAATATGCAAACATATCTATCTATCTATCTATCTATCTATCTATCTATCTATCTATCTATCTATCTATCTATCTATCTATCTATCTATCTATCTATCTATCTATCTATCTATCTATCTATCTATCTATATATATATATATATATATATATATATATATATATATATATATATATATATATATATATATATTTGATATATGAAAGGCGCGTAGAGAAATTGTACGTATATAAAGTTTCATATATTAAAGTTACACGCCCTAAGGTCGAGCCGAAAAAATACAACTGAATGATGAAATTTGTGGCTTGTGTGGTATGTTTTAGGCAAGTATGAGCCCGTGTTGTACTTCAAAAAATACTGACCCCTCTATTGGGCATTTCAAAAACATGGTGACCCACCATCTCCAAAATCAAAAACAGGGTGACACCCATACATCCCCGGCCCAAGGCCGAAGAAACTGACCAGTCCCTGAGCAGGCTTCATATCACCATCCTTATTGACATCGAAATCTCGAAAGACAAACAACAAAGGCGTGACTCGTGATGTTGTTTGCTTTGTATAGTGGAACCTGGTGTGTGACAGAAAATGGCTGAGGGAACTAGCCCAGTCTGCAGTCTATGCGGGAATGACAGTTGGATCCGGCATCTACGGAACATTTCGGACAGGTGACTACAATCCACCATTACATGTGTTGATGTATACTTGTAATAAGACTTGCGGTCGCAGAAGACCTCACAAATAAGGCCAAAGTAATTAAATTCTTTGTTTTGCGTCCACTCTAAATGGGAAAAGGTACGCGTCTAAGCGACTGAAAAACACACACAAGAAAATTAACACAATGTAATTTGATTGCAGCAAATAAAAAAAATTGTAACAAAATTTTAGTTCAGAAAAGCTAAGCGGTTATGTCCTAAAATTTCCTATTCAAATACATTGTGTGTGTTTTTCATGAAAACCTTAAAAACCTAGGCGGGTAGGACGCAAAACAAAGAATTTAATTACTTTGGCCTAACAAATAATTCTGCACGCACCATTTGAAAAATCAAATAAGACCTCATTTTAGGGACAGATCAGTTTCTTTGGCCTCGGGGCGGTGATTAATTTTAGCCGACGTCAAATAGTGGCTTACCCCCCCCCCCCCATTCCGGTTTTCGAAAACAGGGTGACACCCTTCCCCCCATTCCAACTTTTAAAGACAGGGTGACCCCCGCGACAAATCGGGAATGTTTCATATTTGTCGTATGTACTGCAGATTTCATAATGATAAGTACACTTTGCAAAACAGACTTTCAAGCTGCAAACATGCAGATATCTCTGATATATATGTCTGATTATTACAGTTCCGCGCCAAAAAGGCGCGCCGAAAAATGCATTTGAATGATGAAATTCATGGCGGGTACGATGTATTTTAGGCAGGTATGACTCCGTGTTGTAATTCAAAAACAAACTGACCCCCCCCCCCCCTATTGAGCATTTCAAAAACATGGTGACCCCCATCACAAGTCCAAAGTCAAAAACAGGTGACCCCATGAATCCACCGGCCCCCTGGCCGAAGAAACTGACCAGTCCCTTCTTTATGTCAGTAGATAAACCTTTATTCCCTTCTCAATAACCTCTTCAAATTTATTGATCAGAAAATTTACATTTTGAAAATTAATGTAATGTTTAGGGCCATGACATATTATAAATATAAGACTTATTAGCTTTGCATCTCAATGAACAGAGCGCTGGCTTTTTTGCCATCCATATACCCGCAATGCATTATCACAAGAAGAGTGTCCTATCGAAGATATTATTTTATTTTGTCATGACTGTAAATCGACACCTTGTGTTATTTATCAATTGTTTTTCGTCATTGATGATAATTGTATGTTGCCCCTTTAAATCGCTGGCAATTTCAAATAATCGCCCTCGGTTCCATGAATAGCAATCGTGCATGTCGCTACCATTGTACGTGGAATGTTAGCATAGCTCTATCCAACGATGTGTGACGATTCTGGGTGTGTAATCGTCTGTGTTATGGTCGAAAGTGCCTGTTAATTATAGCGTTTATGTATAGACAGTCTACAGTCTATGGTTCATGTTATAGCCGTACTGTCCGTGTGACATGCCTGTGTGAATCTTATCATCGATACAAGCAACAGAGAAAGTGTCTCACATGAAAATTATACAAACTACTTATCATTTATCGTGGTCATTACCGCTCCGTACTGTTTGTTCACAGTAATTGCATATAATACATATTATCCGTCCATTGCTTTGGAACGATATTCTCTCCTATATAAGAAATGTTGAAAATGTGTCATTATTATAAAATCGACTGCTTATGGGTTTTTGTTTACTAAATTTAAGTATGAAGGTTCCTCAGATTATTTTTTCCACCTGTCCTCATTTGTGTCATATGTATTTAACAAGGATAGATTGTTTTCTACTAACGATGTATATTTCTAAGGGCTCTGATGTAAATTACAATAATAAATAAATAAATAAATAAATAAATAAATAAATAAATAAATAATAATAAATAAATACGTAAACAAATAAATAAATAAATAAATAAATAATAAATAATAAATACATACATAAATAAATAAATAAATAAATAAATAAATAATAAATAAAAAATAATAATAAATAAATAAATAAATAAATAAATAAATGGTTGTTTAAAGAGCCTGCGCTCCCATGCGTAAACTCTTCTGAGTTGTTCCGAATGCATATTGATGGAAGTCCCTTCAGTTCATTTGTACTATGGATGCACATCCTATTCACTGTATGCAGCTACGTGTAGTGATACATTTTCATATTCACTTGTGATTACAGATCTTGGCTAAAATGGTGCATTTTTCTATCTGATATTTAGGTATGGAAGATTGCCGTCCATTGCCTCGGCTTTGTTCATCCAAAGTGTATTTTGCTTCCTGTCTGCGGTATCACCACATCTCGCCATGTTTATTTTCTGTCAGTTCGTCGTTGGCTGCACATACCCAGGTGTACTGGTGGCATCATATACATACGGTGTGTTGCATATAGAATTTTAGCACTGCCTAGGCAGCTTGACATTTTTTATCATCAAATAACATTAATCGCTTTTCTTAGCAAACCTATTCCTCGCATGTTTGTTGACCATTTGCAACCGACATATTAGCAGAATTAGTCGGTTGTAAATTTCTGTAGAGGAGATAATAAAGTTTTCTGAGTCTGAATCTGACTTTACTGTTATTTTTATATTGTCATGTTTTATGTTATGTGGTATGTTAACTATCTTCAAACGTTATCGCCTATAGAACAAGACAAAATTCTGCTAATATGTCGGTTGCCAATATAAGAACGAATAATTTATCGCCCAGGGAAAACGCATAAAACGCAAGGGCATATTAAATGACAATAATTCACGATTTGTGTCAATCCTTTATTATCTCTGAAGATCGTGTGAGCGGTTTTTGTCGTACAAAATGACATCTAAGTAATGATATGGTGACCGTATTCTAAGCCATTCTATGTTTTCCATTGACAATACGTCATGATTCTTGCATTATTCCGCCCAAACGATCTTCATCAGATTCTGCACAGACGAATACCCAGGAAATTCACCAAAGTTGCAAGTTTTGACTGTTTGGAAGAATCAAGGTAGTATGCACCTCGAAAATGAAAGAGTTAACTTAAGCCCAAACTTTCCCGATGAAACTTTCGACCATTCTCTTACCCAAATCAAGAATAGAAATCAGGGGTCACCCTAATTTTTATTCTACCAGAGAAAGTAATTACCTAATAACATTCTCTGATGTCTGAATTCAAAATGGCCGCCGTTCCAAGTATGTTAAGTCCCCGGGAAAATCAAATTTTCGATTTTCGAAAAACTTAGATGGTGACAATTTTTCTTACACCAAGAGCATTAAAATCAGTCCCCGCAGCGAACAAGAAAATCACTGGAGAAAATCGAGACCCCCCCCCCCCCCCCCCGGCGCTTTCTACCTTAACTTTTACATTTGCGTTGATGATATCTTTTAAGAGATGGCATATTTTAAAGACATTCAGCCGGATTTCTTTTCATACCATACAGTTATCGAATGGACTGGACCTTCAAAGAGAGCCATCATAGGAAATATGCTAGCGCTGACGTTTCCACTGGGTCACATGATCTTTGCTCTCGTTGCATATTTCCTGAGGCACTGGAGGCTGCTACAAATTGCTGTTGGGATACCTCAAGCCGTCCTACTTATTGTCTTCGTATTCAGGTGTGAGTCTGTCGCCCGGGTCTTTTGAAAGAGGGTCCTGGCCATTTGTTGTCCACCTACCATAAATGCTACCACTGACTTCTATTGTGGCGCATAAAGGCTCAGTTTATAGAGCGTAGTGATCCATACTATTTGCGTGAGACCGTGACCTCCTCCACTTCTGACCTCGCCTCCGCCCGACGCTTTTTGATAAGATTTCAGTAGGCTTAGCTAGGACCAATATTTATCACAGGCACCACCGTAGTTGAAATCGCTTTTAATGTAGCCCCCTTCTACTACACTAAAAGCGCTATCAACAACTATGGTGGTGCCTGTGATATTCATATGTCAATCCCACGTAAGCCTCCAATCGCCCGATTTGCGGTACACCAAATTTATTATGATATCAAGGTCAATCATAGCTAGTGAAAAAGTGGTGTCGTGTTTCGTTCACAGGTGTACTTTTATCCGCTTTTTGTTTAGATCTGTAGCTTACGCAGTTTTTAACGAACGATCTTGGCTGAAGCCAGCACATAGCAAATACAATCGAATAAATTAAAACATAGCTGGAAAAATGTAATACTTTCTTCATCTTTATTTCATTGCAGACTCATTCCAGAATCACCAAGATGGCTGCTTTCACTCGGGCACGTGAACGAGGCTGATATTATAATCCGAGAAGCTGTGCGGGCCAATCAAAAGACACTTCCAAGTTCCTATTTTGCGTATACCAGATTATCGTCACACGTAAGAAAACATGCGGGAAATGTTTATTATCTGTCACAATTTTTTTGTGAAATTAGAATGGAAGTCACATTACCTGAGCTGTGAGAGTTATAACTCCTAAAATTGGTAAAACTTTAAGGAGCATACATTTTGTGCTAAGTATAACCACTGGTAAAAACACAGCATTTGACAGCATCCTACTTGGCCAGTCATGAAGCAATAATGACACCATCATATTAGATTATACGAAATCTTCACCCAAACGAATTCATACTGCTAAATACAAAGGCTGATTAAAAATGAATGCTTCCTACAGATCTCTTATTTTCACTACCAACTCAGAATTCGACGAAGGAAAAGGCAGAGAACCCGAAGAAAAGTTCGAAGTCACAAAGCAACCACTACAACTACACTGATCTGTTCAAAAACCGAAACTTTGCCAAACAACCCTGATCATTCTGTATTTATGGTAAGTAGTTTACATTTCAAATGCGACTTTGTTTATGTCATCAAAATTCTTCCCGAATATTTTCCTTCTTTGTCTCTTAGTCACCGAATTAAATATGTCCACATATGTGAACTCATGAAAGACAGAACGAAACTAATGTAAGACATAATTACTGTTTAAAAGGCGAGCCAATCATGAGCTTATCTGTTGCTAGTATAGATTAACATGAAAAGTATCCCGGATGTAATACAGTTCGACTGAATGAAGTATAGATAGAACATCTTAGCTTAAGGTAGAACGCGCCACGAAAGTGCAGTGAGAGACCTAAAATTTTGCTCAAAATTCCCTCAATGAAACTTTAAATCGTTCCCTTTCGCTATATCAATATTAAATATCGGGGGTCAGCGTGCAAACATTGGTACTAGAGGTGGCAAAAAAATATTTAATTTACTAACAACACTTGAAATTCAAACTGTCGCCATCCCTGTGCTAACTCTAACGTGATCAATTAAAAATTTGGATTTTCAAAAAAAAGCGACGATAACGTTAATACGCCATCAGATGCAAATTTAGTCCAAATAAACAGTAGACTAAAATATTATAACGGTTTGAGAGTACGAATGGACTATCCCCAAGGCGTGTTCTATCATAACAGGGCAATCATTTGCTCGTCGATGGTGTTTTTTATCGATACAACAGTACATCAAAATAACACAAAGAATTAAATGCAAGCAAACACGTAACACAGATCCCAATAAAGTGCTATTAAAATCCCTTTTTAGACGAACAATATCAATTGAATCAGACATTTATATTGTTAAAATAACTCTGAGATAATATAATACATCAGGCGAAACAGAAACAAAGTGATCACATTTTCACACTTCGTGTTGGGCTCGTCTTGCAACAGTATATCCTATAATATTGCCAGGCACGTAAACCACAACATGCAACAGGCGCTTCGCAGAAATAATCCCTTCTGACACAAAATTTTCGATGTTTTTTTGAGCTGCTCTACCATACAAAGTAACCAGTGTCTATGCATATTTTACTTCTCCAGCTTTTCAATTGTGTTGCCCTATTTTGGATTATCGGTGTTTTCGACGTCATTTGCCGGCAACAGATATGTCAATTTCTTCCTGTCTGGATTGGTTGAAGTGCTCGCTATACTGCTTTCGTCTTACGCACTCCACCGCTGGGGGCGCCCTAGGCCGATCGGAGTGTGTAGTATCGTCTGCGGCGTCTTTTGTTTCCTCAGTCCATTTCCAAGAACGGTGAGTTCAGTTCGAGTTGGCTTTGAATATTCATCAATTATTGAGCACCTTGTAGGCTTGGTCGTGCAAAGATATTTTTATAATGTTAGGCATTAATAAATATTTTTTTTCCGAGCGGCAAATGAGTACACCTGAAGAAGAAATGGTCCGCACATTGAAAGTCTTAATCTCGTGATATATCGTGGCATAAGTAGCCCTGCATAAAGAGGGTCTACGCTCGCTGCAAACAGAAATACATGTCTTTAGTACAACGAGCGGAAAACCTTTGAATTCCCCCATCGACAGACTCATCAATGCTTTACGAGTACAAACGACAATTCAAGCATATCCTAAGAAGTGTCGAGTGCGTGGAAAGTTGATCGTTATTTACTTCATATAGTTTCAAGTTTTAATCGTCATGTTATAGCCTGCTCTCCATTGTCTTGACAATTTAAATGTGAAGAAATTTTCAATGACGATCTTACTTGTATTCTCACAGCTTTACAACACTTAGGCACTGCATTCGCACTGATAGCTAAAGTCGGGGCTGCGGCGGCCTTCTGGTCCAGCTTTGTTCACGTGGCCGAGCTCTACCCAACTGTCGTCGGGTAAGTTGTATTAATGATAATAATACATAAATACAAGCGGGCCACAACGCGATATGCAATAATTTTATCCAATTAAAAACGAGAGGAAAGCCAAAATAATTGAAGCAGGTGAGTGTTGTAGGCGAGAGCTCTCTTTGCTCTGTAACATACGTGCGCGTGTTGTTCTCATTGTAACAATGCAATTTTAACAAGTACATTTGTTACGTATACGATGGATATCTTCGGCATATGAATCCTAGGCCGAACTCAACTTCAGTCTGTGGACAACAAGGACGGTGAACATTTTCGTACAGACCGTGACAAAGAGTTGAACACAAAGCATTTCGACATGTTTGCCGGTAGGACAAGATATACTGATATTTACTTTTTTTATGAGTCAAAAACCTTGAAATCCATAGAAAAAACGAATGGATAACGGCGCTTTAAAGGTGCATGAATTTTATTTTATCTCAATATCAGTGAAGAGTTCTTTGGGTTGAGTACGCGGCACCAGCCATCGTATATAGGTGTAATACGCAAACTGTCTTCAGAATCTGGTTTTGGTCTTGATGAATTTCCATCTCATCATTTTGTTGCAGTAACAGTGGTTTTAGCCTTTGTGTTCTCGTAAGCCGCACATCCACAATCATTATGCCTTTCATGCGATTGCTATCGGATGTATGGCAGCCTCTTCCCTACGTCATCATGGGATCCTTGACAGTGTTAGCGGGGGCTTTGGTGTTATTGGTGCCGGAAACGAAAAACCGTCCCGTACCGGCGACGATTGAAGAGTTTGAAAAACTCACGAGTGAGTGTGTGCTGCTTTCATATTGTTTGCGTGTTCTGACTATTACACTGTACAGACGTCAATACATTTTTGAATTGGTATCCGTTTTGAGAATCTTAGGGTGCATGTAAACGGTGTTTTTTTATCCTCGGTTAAAAATTCAAATTCTCCATTTCATGTATAGTACACATTAATTTCGTGATGTCAACCGACCATTGATACACTGTTGTTGTTGTTATTGTTATTGTTGTTGTTGATACACGGGGCAAAAGCACTGAACAATTAAAAAATCTCGCAATATCCTATGGAAGTGAAAATGGAGGCGCCAATCATACTGGCATGCGTTTCGAACAGTTTTTTCCTTACCTTGCAATTGCGTCGCGAATTTAATTCCAAATACACACATTTTATGCATTTTCTATTCACAGAAAACGAAGAAATGCGAAGGAAGAGGGCGACAATGCTGTGATAGCCGGAAAGTCAGACTATAAGCTTTGCGAATCTGGTATGAACTGTGATGTATGAATGCCTGTCTCTTACTCCCGGAGCTAGCACCTGTGCTTGCCGACCTCTTCAAATGTCCTTTCCGTCTTCTAGGAGACTGCAAGCGCTTGCCGTATTTCGCGGAATCCAACATGTCGGCTCGGCAAAAACGACCGCGACCGGTAAATCCAAATTCCATCGCAGTTGTAAGAGACTGGAAACCTGCGTGTTTTTGAGCTAGTATGGCCTATTCTTGTCCTCCAGATAATGCGATTGAATGGAGCTCAGTTTGACAGTCGTGATTTCATCTGCGTAACTGGCTAGGGAAGGTTCGCCTCATGCGAATATGACTCTGAAAACCTGTACATACCTCGGTCCATTCTGTTGACTAAAACTGTAGTATTACAGCTGAACATTCCAGGAACTAAAGTCAATTTGTTTTTGAGAGTGAAATAACCGGCTGGTTGTGCAATACACATAACCCTAAAGTATGACACCCGTGCAATTAATATTTTAGTGGATCTTGTCAAGATCTAAGTTTGACTCAGTTTAAGGCAGTATGCGCCTCGATAGTGAAAGACTTAAACTTTTGCTCAAACTTTTCTCAATGAAACTTTAAAACCATTCTCTTACCAAATCACGAATGAAAATCATGGGTTACCGTGCAAACTTGCCAGTTACTGTAGAAGCAAATTATCTAACGTTTACCGTTGCTTGAAATTCATAGTGGCCACCATCCATGTGTTAATTCTATCGGGAAAAATAATTTTTTCAATCTTCGACAAACCAAGACGGTTTTTTTTACTCACTCCAAGAGGTTTAACATGATTCTGTACGAGTGGTTGATCAGAAAAGAATTGTAAAAATTTGAGTCCGAACATCTATCCCCGATTCCGCATTCAACTCTATGATTGATTCAAACACTGTACAGCCTATGCGTGCTTTGGCTGATTATATATAGCTATCAAGAAGAATATTACATCAGAAGGAAGATTGATGACGTCATTTGAAAGCTCAATGGTGAGAAGTCAAACGTTTGGAGAGCTGTGACTACTAGACTGTTTTTGTCAATAAAGTCATACACGAAACTATGAGTTCATTATTACTTTTGCTTTATTCTGTAAATTCCTTAAATATTTTTAAATAATACAGCTCATGAAGTTGAATATTCATCGTACACCTCACAATCAAACGCAACGGAATAAAAATATCTACACGACCAGCAAGGTGGGGTCCAATGCAAGCAGGAAGTGACATCATGCAAGCGGAAAGAGTTGCACACATTAAATATAAATTATATATACTGAATGATTTTGGCGCTTGTATTAAGTATTTAACAGTATTTATATATGATATTGATAATCGTATGCTATACAAAGTTGGGTTTCATCATTTGCTTAAAAATACAACTAAAATAGTCTGCGTTTTTCCCCGATATGGGTAAGAGTTATCGGCACATTTGTTGACAGATCGACATGCGATCTGTGGGTTGGTTTGGTAAAATGGATTGAGAAAATGTTGTGAAGAGAAAGACTTCGAAGAAACATTGACTGAAAATATTAATCTTACATGCACCCGATGAAGATATGTGAAATATGTGCAGGATTTCACTGATAACCACGTTATATACTTATCAATTTTTTAGCCATCTATGACCAGTAATTTCATCTACATGGATAACTATATAATTCATATACTAGTTGTACGCTAGGTGGAAACAGCCGTATGATTGGTAATGTGATAAAGCCGCTGGCGTCATGATGTATCAGGGAGGTTTAACCCTTTGAGTGCCAAAGTCAATTTTGTCACCTTTATAAAATATAACGCACACATTTTTTTTAGGTCCAAACATTTTTCGCAGATTTTTCCCAACATTTTGGTTAAAACTGTAGCGTATGAAAAGTGTTGTCCAGTTGGTCCAAAATTATTAAAAGAATTACAGGAAATGCATAAAAATGGTTGAATATTGCACTAAAATTTTGCTGCGATAAATTACAGCACTTAAAGGGTTAATCTCCTGGTATCAACTAACCGGACTTTTGTCACTCGGGGCTACAGTTGCGGATATGGTATACATGTTGTAGGAAGATGCCCGGGGTTGAACAAACCGTCCGACAACCGTCATCTACAGATCACTTTGCGCGTGAACGAGGATGTATGAACAAACTGTGTTACTTATTTTGTTATTCGACCGACCAGCGTAGCTATACCTAAGACCACATTTCACCCGGCATGGAAGAGTCATTTTCCAGTACAAAAGTAAATGCCCATGAGTGCTTTACAACTTTGATAAAATCTACAATAGCATGGCAAGATGCAGCATAAAAATTGTAAATGGCGCCAGATAAAAGTGTGACTTTTCAAGTAATCGTTTACTAACAGGATGACTTGGCGTCTGCTTTTAATGCCAACCAAAAAATTGAAAAAAAATTGTTTCGACGACATGAATAGAACTCTAGATACACATCATTTATAATAATATTAATCCTTTCCAATGATATGGACGTTCAAGGCTTCAAGTTATCATTGAGTATCCTCTGTACCGATAAAATATGACAAGAGTTTGTTACAGTGGGTGCGTAAACACGAGGCAACAGCAAATTGGAACTCAAGTTCTTATTTTCGGCCACATAACTATCGCAGGCAAGTTTGTTATCGTAGCTGAAGTATTGGTACTCTTTGATTGACGTACAGGAAAAGTAAACATTGTGATATGCACTTAAGGTTAAATGGTTAGGCCAATTTATTCGTCACAAATCATTGAGATTGATAGGAAATCTTAACATGGACTAGCTGTCCGTTAGAGCACGTCTGTGAACAAAAGGGCTCTTTCATAGACAGCAGCGGGAGATCTTCCCCCTCTACTGTCTATGATGCTATTCTGCATGCTCTATTATAGGTACAGTCATGTTATATTGTAATGTCCGTTCAAAATCCCACCCAACCGTTTTGTAAGTGAGCGCGGCTTTTTGTGAGGTTTGTAAGAATGAAGGCTTGACAGCTCTCAGCTGAAAAGAGCCATTTCACTGTAGGCCTACTTGTCCATTGCACCCTTACGTAAGGTCGAAGATTTGGACCGAATAACGATTCAAGCTCTAAATTAAATTCTTTCTTTGCCGTCCGCGTGCTGGTAGGTTTTCAGAGAAAATTATGAAAACAAAAACAAACATAATGTTAACACTATACATTATTATTTTTCCAAAAGAAACCACATAAAAACGAGCTTATGTTAATACACTTGTGTTTGCCTGTGTTTGTTTTTTCCCTGGCTGGCTGGTAGGTTTCACAAAATCCATGGACGGCAAACAGAGAATTTTCTTTAAATGCCTAAGTGGATGACAGGCCAGAGTGGAAGGACGCCATCTTAAAATAGTCTGATTTCTCCCATAAACGGTACTCGTTTTGTCATGCTTACAAGACACAATAAATTAATTCTCTCTCTGGTTTCACATAATATTCTAATGGAACTTGAGTTTGACCTTCAAAGTAGTAAAAAAATCATAAAACCAGGACCAGTAAATATCCTAAGATGACTGAATATACAAACCGTTATAATATCCCTTTCTGCAGTACGAATATTAAATACTGTATTTTGTCAATCAAAGGAAGAAAAGGACGATTTTGACAATATTGCACATGTAGCGTTACCATTTAGTACCATCCCCGTGCCTCCCACAAAATTACAACGTTGTAAGAGCTGTGTGGATAGGGGTCACGAAAAGGAGAGAAAAAAATTATGCGTAATAAGAACAGCGCATACGTATGTATACCCTGGTACCGATTTCTTGAGAACCTCGGGCTTTATTCACAAATGCACTACATACAGGCGCGGGGTCTTCCTCGAATGCACCGGCAACTAGCCGGGGATGGTATAGTGGCCTCATTCAAAACAACATTTTACAGCACCTGTAAGCAATAATTGGTTTCTATCGCTCCGGAAAAATGGACGAATGTTTCATCGGAGATGTTGATGTGATCTGAGAATGATTTGAACTACAGAATGATTTGAACTATACAGTTACCGCCTAAGTAAAAGCTTCGCATCTTTTTCGCAAACCCAAACCACGCCCTCACCGTGCGCAATCGGTATCAAACCACCGAATCGCCTGTTTTCATCCGCTTTTCCAAGGAATCTGCCAAGCTCTCGGCGAGACAGAAGATCTCCGTCGTGCTTGCCAAATTCAAATAACGACTCCTTGGTCGGCGTTTCGACTGCCTTCGCCAAGTCGGGAAAACTGTCACCGAAGTCCTCGAGGAACGACTCCAATAGGGGCCCTGCCACGGACGACACGGTCGTCGCAGCAAAAACTGACGCTGCCACGGGGGTAGGTCCCGCCACGGCCTCAATTCCCTTTAAGTGGCCGATAAATTTGAGTACTTTGCACACATATGCACCATACTTCTTTACAAACTTGTTAATCTTATTTACCCTATAACCAGGTGTCCCGAGAAAATGGTAATTACCGGGACATTCACACAGCAAGTGGACGGCAAATCCGTCCCTGACGCGTGAAAACACTTTGAAGCTGACCCGTTCTAATCCGGCGTAGCTGCCCTCATTGATCGGTAGCAAGAGGAACAGTCTTGGACATTCCCTGTCGTCGAGGGTTCTGTGCAGTTTATCCACGATGTCGGTCATTTTTATTACATCACCCTGCCCGGCTGTTGACAGGTATTCCTGCCAGCTGTTGTATCGGTGTCCCTGGTATCGGGAGCAGTTGAAGTTCTTTCTGTCAAGGTTCCCTGGGAAGGATTCTCCCTTGTCGATACACTTTGGCAAGGTATGAACCTGTGCAGGGTAAGTCCTCGATATTCTGCTTTTTGCCAGACGTTGATCACGTGGTGCACTACCTGTTCAAGGGAGCAACAGGGTTATTTCCTCTCACAGTGATGAGGATGCTGTTGCTATGGTACAGGAGCTCAAGGCGGATGTGATGTATAGGTCACGTGCCTCATGCGACTCTTTGCGACATTTCCCACAATGCTTGGCCGGTTGTTTCGAGAGGTAGACTATCTGATTAGCATAATATATCGGTGCATTCATTATAAATGCCCGGTCTTTATTGACCGTACCGATGACGTCACAGAACAGCAGAGGTGGAAGGAAACTGAAGTGGCACATTTGACTTGCCTGTCTCTCTCCCTTCTTTGGGGAGGCTGGCCAATCGTCAAAGCCAGGCTGTCCTATCGACAACTTACATGGGAACAGAAAAGTGCCCTCAGAGTCATTGAACTTGAAGCATATGCCAATCTCAATAAGAAGTCTAATGAGATAGTCATGGTGTTCGGGCTTGACATTCACCCATGCTCGCTGCAGGTTTTCTATCGTCAAAATACCGTTATCGTCGATGAAGTTGGTTTTGAACGATATCAAAGTTCGCAAGAGCGAAGCGAGCCACTCCGGGTTTAATATGACCAAATCATCCTCCTCTAACCAGTTGTGCCTTCCCTGAAGATGATGTTACCCTGGCAACAAAGAAAGGCGGTGGCATTTTTCAGTGACGCGTTGGTCCCCATTTCACCAAAAATTTCCCGTGAGAGACTTTCATATTCGCGATACCGCATCACCGGATTTGAGGCTTGGTCAACCTTCAGGACCATCAACTTTTCCCTGAATTTACACCAAGACTCGGGGATGTTCGGTAAGAGGTCGGATATAATCGATTCGGCCTCGCGTGCGAGGGCTTGCCGAAGCTGTTTTATGCTGTCGTTTCGCAACTGTCCTGGAAATTTTTTAACGCTGCTGACCTCGTAGTACCCTACGATGTGGGGTAGTTTGAATTCGAGCGCTTGCGCACTATGTTTGGCTGATTTATTGCACTGTGGTGACCATGGACGATTGTCGAAAGCAGCATATCCCGCCAAATCATTTTTGAAGTTGCTCACCCTTTGGTAGGACCCGGACGTTTGGCACAAAAAGCAGTTATCGAGCACATAATAGTCATGGTGATCAATTTGATGCTGTCTAAAAGCTGCTCGAAATATGTCGGAAAATTGTTGCCAAATGTAATCGAGAACACTTGGATTCAACATCGATATATCCGCATGCGTGCCGACAATAATCACTCTTGCATTAGGCGCGAATACATGTATCGTCTGCAGCCACAAGAGCACCCTACCATACTGATTCAGTGAATTTGCACGCGACGACTTGTCTCCAACAGCGCATTTACTGAGGTCAAAGGTCACTATAATTAAGGAATCGTCAGTAACAAAGAGGGTGTGAGTTTCTAAAAAATCCACATCCCCAGCAAAATCAAAAGTGATCAACTTTACAACAGATTCCTTCATTTTGATGGTTGCCATCTCTATCCCATCTGTCTTGTCGACATCAATTGGTTTCTCGCACAGCGCCCTCACGAGAGTTGTTTTACCGGACCCTTCATAACCTGCGAGAATTAATTTCACTGTGTCATTGGGTACTAATCTCGAAGCAGAAATTCTCGTAAGTAAGATAGAACGGCGTCCTTCCCGTCCTCCTGCTAATGCAACAGGTATAAGCACTGCAGGGTTATTATGAATTGAAAATGTTTCGTAATCTGATTTATTGATCAATGATGACGGAATGTTATGAATATTATTGTCATGCGCAGAAAACACCACAAGTCCCTGAATGTCTCCGATGTCTTCTGGAGATCTGTCAAACCATTGTTGTTAAGAAAGAGTTCCTTGACCGAGTGAAGTCTGGGTTGAATTAGTTTTCTCGTTCCGTCGAGGAGCTGTGGTGTTTCCTTCCATTCAAATTTGACTGTTTTTCTGACTTAGGCATTAGCTTGCAATGGCTGACATTCAAGACATTCGGTCTGCCGAGAAATTGGATTTTATAAGGCACAACAAGGTCACAAGCTATGAAACAGACAACTTTCACTGTATCTAACAACCAAGACATGGTAACATACTGATTGAAGGATGTAGAATTTATTATAACTACACTGTGAGAGATTCCCAAACGACCCTCCAATTCGTTGATCAAACTTACATCCATATTGCCCAGTATCAAAGACCTCACATGTCTGTTTCCGAAAAGTCTTATGATCGTCTTGAGGACTTGTCTCTCCATGCCAAATATCATTATTGACAGTTCACTACCAATACCGAATTCATGTTGAACTTTATCATCAATATCTTTTGCAAGGATGTCATGAACTTCAACCTGTCCGTTCGGTCGGTGACAAATTATTTTTGCGATGTTCTGCAGCTTGCATAGAGTCTCCTGTAATAAAAGAAGTAAAGTACATGTATTTACTCTACATACATACATACATACATACATACATACATACATACATACATACATACATACATACATACATACATACATACATACATACATACATACATACATACATACATACATACATACATACATACATACATACATACATACATACATACACTTTGTTTCTGTACAACCATATTTTTAGAGGTTGGAAGATGGTAGAGACAGAGGTTAGTACAGCAGATGTGGTAAATAAGCGTTGTATACATGCGTTTCTTTGTATCTGTATGTTTAGAGTTTACATAGTTTGTACAGGATATTGTCGTGTTCAAACCTTAGTTTCCGTATTCACATAGCTGCCTGCTTCCAAAAAGTAAAATAAAGTCTTCAACATGCTGAAGGTTGCCTCTGAAGTGTTTCCCTGGTGTTCTACCACATAATCCTGCGGTGATAAAACAATACACACTCGAGAAATCTTCATTTTTTGTCACGTCTTCTATTTATGTCAATGTCTAGCACATATCAAGAAGGCCAAAAGCCAGTTATTATAATTTGTGTTTTGTCCTCCGAGTTAAGTGTTGAGTTAATCAAACATATTTTTGTAATTCAACTGTTGTATGTAGTTTCGTTGTCATAATAGCAAAGCATAACAATATGTACATGAGAATATGCAACACAGCACAAGTTATCAATATGTCCAGAATCGGATCGTCAAAGACGACATTCTTTGGGGGCGATTTTGCCCTAAAATTCACTTACATTGTATCGTCTTGCTATTTGGCATATTGGATAAACTCCATACTGCAAATAACATAAGTCATAAACATCTTTTAATATCAAAAATCGTACTATGTAATATGCAAAGAGACTTGTTTCTCAACATATACCACTGCAATATTAATCTACACCATTTTCAATAATTAATAGCGCATACAAACGTACATATGAAAGTAAAGACAAATGGGGCTTGAATGAGGTTCTTTCAAGGCCATGTGAGGCTCAGAGTCGATTTCATCACCATTTCCGTACCACATCGATCTCATTCATGTAAAAGGAAAGTGCGCTGTACCCAAAACAGATTAAGAGGCATTTTAATGTTGCAAATCATGTTTTAATCACTTTTTTGAGTGTCAGTCTTTCAACCCATGCCATTTTAGAATATGGATTGATAATCCTATAGTCGTTTTTTCTACATATACTCTTGTTTAAGTGAATTATTACATTGTAGACAATACATCAAGTTTTCGACTTATCATAATCAAAATTTACCAAAATTGAGTTTTTTTACTCCAAATATACACCCCTTCATCCTTCATGTAAACTATTTCTACCATACTAAACTTTAGAGTATCTGCTTTTTGAAAATACATAGTATGAGGGGGTTTCCTTGTCATCTTAGATTAGAAATATTCCTTTGAAAAAACTGTTGGTAATGTGCAACTCTACCTTAAATTTTAAAAACATGGAAAAGGACAGACGTTTAACATATATTATTACCTATGCGGCGCTAATATCTCGTAAAGGCGATAATCGATGCCTGTGATATGCTAGTAAGGTGGGTTTCAATTCGGTGCTACAACTCTGTTTTTGAGTCAGACACATATGTACGATATAAACGATTAGCTTGGGTATCACCATACCTTTCCAAGGTTCCAATTTACAGTAAACCTGCACAGGGCAACTCTGTCTGGACCAATAGCTGAACAGGTGATTGCACTTGATCTACAATGTAGGTGTTTTTAGTGACAATCACAACTGAAAGTTTACTTAGAAGATGTTTTCTCCCCGAAAACTGTCTCATGCAAAGAGTTGTGGCACCTAACAGAAACCAACTATAGTGTTTGAAGAAATAATGTGCCATTGATTTTTTTTCTAGTTTATCTTGTGAAAGCCAGCATTGACACTTGTGGATCATTTTTGCCTTTAGAGGAGGGTGGCGGGTGATACCCTATAACCTTAATAGATTGTTACTCGATTGATCTATGTGCTGAATAAACGTGATAAATGGTATACTCACGTCATTCGGTAAATGTCTGTCGGCACCTGCGTCCAGGAGGACCTTGACGACATCAGCGTGACCGAATTCTGCTGCCTGGATCAGTGGAGACTCGCCATGCTGTGAGAAAGATGTTTCATCTCAGAATGTCATTTCATACATACAACTTGATCATACCAGCTGTGGTCCACTAATCCAAATATTTCGTCAGAAGACATAAATGCTGACGAGATTCTAAAAAAGTCACGTGACGTGTGAGCCCCGGATGAGAGAGAGAGAGTAATTAGGACATTGAAGATGTAATGATCTTGACTTATGATACGACAGCGTGTAAACATTTTAATTCCCATGCACGTCTACTGGTTATAATGTACTACGATTGTTTCTATCGGAATACAAAGATCGTTCACCTGTTAAATAGACTGTGTTTCACTTACAGCATTTAATACGTTCTTGTCAGCTTCCTCTTCCAAGAGGATCTTTATGACCTCGAGGTGACCTTTCGCCGCTGCGTCATGAACTGCTCTGTGACCGTCCTATGAATTAATATAGAAAGATATCACATGTATGACCCCCACCTGCGACAACTCTATTACTTGAGAAATTGGAAAAGCACAATTTCATCGGGAAGCCAGGATATCGATGCTGATCATACCGTTCTGTACCTGGAAGAGCAATTGGGTTTGGTATTTTGTAACGACTAGATGTATCACGTTGACATGTATACTGGACCACTTTTAACCTGTTCACCCCCGATTCCCTGTAAACAGGTTAACACTCACCATTGATAACAATGGGTTTGGGCCAACCATGGTGGTGAAAGGGTAAACTTACGTGATTTACACTCTCCTTGTTTGCGCCGGCTTTGATGAGGGCTCTGACAACATCTGCATGCCCTTCGTAACTCGCCTTGTAAAGGTCTATCTCCGTACTAAAATTGCAAAGAAAGAAAAACATTGAGATTTAAAGCTCTGGTTAGTTATGAAAGAAAGTGCAAAAACACACAAAAAACAACAAAAGAAACAAGAGAAAACTTACCAGCATATCCATTGAGTTCACTTCAGCGCCATGTTGCAATAGAGTCTGTATAACTTCAGCAGCGCCATTCTTTGCGGCCCAGTGTAGCGCGGTGTGTCCCAACTAGAGGGAGAATGAAGGAGAGATTGTCTTAAATTCCACACGTCAGCATGAAGGGACAAGCCGGTATCGTAAGAGGCAAGAACGCAAGAAGGTACGAGTTGTTTGTAGGTCGATGGGTGGGAGGTATTTGTATGATTTCTGCAACTGTTTGAATTGGAACACCTTTGCTGCCGTAGCGGCGCTCTCTTTGGTAATCTTGTCGTAATTGTTTTCGCACAAAATAAAGTACAATACTGAAACTGTGTGCCTTGGGATTTTTGATACCATTGTCATTGATATCGAAGTTCTCCACTTATAGACTATGTTTCAAGTTAGCCTACATTTCGTTACAATATACGGCTAGAAATTACAAGTTACAAATTTATAGTGATTTCGCGGAAAGGTATTTTCATCTTACTTTAGCATTTTTGAACTCAATGTCGTAGTCTTCAAGAAGATATTGCTCTACCAGTTGGCGGTCTCCTCTCCCTGCAGCAAGGTGTAGTTTGTACTGAAAGCGAATGAATGTAAGGCTTTCTTTACCCTTTATCCTTGCTGACTGTCTGTCTGCCTCTCTCTCTCTCTCTCTCCTCTCTCTCTCTCTCTCTCTCTCTCTCTCTCTCTCTCTCTCTCTCTCTCTCTCTCTCTCTCTCTCTCTCTCTCTCTCTCTCTCATGAACCATTTCATGACATCAGAATCTGTGCAGAATTCCATTGGCTGACAAGAAAAATCAGCTTACCAGATTGTTCGACGTACTAACACGCACCAATTATAACTGAGAATTCCTACCTTGTCAATGTCTCGTCTGTCAGCTCCCTTCTCTAATAAATACTCCACAATCTCGAAGTGACAACATTCCGCTGCAATTTGTATAGCGGTAAAGCCCTCCTGAAATTGGAATAACACACTGTCATACTCTGAGTAGAATGGATCTCGGGGACAGATATTCCAGCTCTAAAAGTTTACCATTCGTTTCTTATCTATCCCTTGTAGGGCTTATCTTAAAGCTCTTTGAGTAAGATATAGTTTCGCCGTCATAGCTTTTTCGAAAATCGAAAATCCTATTTTTCTCCAAAACACAGGAATTGCAGCCATATTGATTTTCAAATATAGGTAAATTTTAGATTATTTTTTCACTGTAACAAAACTTGCACAATGACCCCTGATTATTATACTTAATTTGGTGAGAGAATGGTTAAAAACTGCACTGAGGAAAAATTGAGCAATTAAAAATTTCAGTCTTTAAATTTCGAAGCACATACTATCTCAACATATGCAACGATCAACAGTCTTGGAATAGTCACATCGAATTCAAAGTTTGGGTACAATGTCAATGATGATCGAGCTTGCAATAAATCATGTATTTTCAAAGATATTCCTATCCCAAATAATATAACCCTTCACGGAGTCTTTCACAGGGCATCACTTGGTATCTTTTTGACTACCGACAGATGTCAGAGTGATGTTCTGGTATATGATATTTGCCACAAACACACAGTATTATTACCAAGTTCAAAGTTTCCAGGTCAGCTCCTTTCTCCACCAATAGCCTCGCCATGTCTGGATAGTTCTTCAGGGCGGCGGTATGCAAAGCACTTTCCCTTTTCTGTCAAAGAAAGAGATTGATAGCTGTTGGTCCATAGCTATATGAGCATGGGTTTCCGACGGGTCTTTTACGCCTCCAAACCACATCATGGAACATTCAAAGGATGAGCAACAGGGTGTTTTTCTCTGCATGCTCACTGGAAGGAGCAAAATCTGCCCCATTCATCAAGATTATGGGCAGACTTGACATTTAAGGGGCAGAAACAACAGAAAATTCACAGGTCTCTACAGTATGAGCTTGGGTCACCGTCATGGGCGTATTTCCCTGCTGTGTCTTGTACGCGATTTTCGGCGCTGTGAGTAACTTTTAAAGGGCAGAAAATGGCTAGAAATGCGCACTTGCACAGTCGACAGAGAAGCCTGACGTGTACAAGCTGCTACACACGATTTTTTCGACCGATTCGTAATCTGCCAATCGTCGTCTTGGTAAGACCACAGTCCCTCGATCTGTCTCTGTCATGCAATAAAAGTTTAAAGGTCACCGCTGAGGTGACTCTTGTGATGTGCCAAACCGCGCCCGAATGTTTTATTGCAGCAAAAGCACAGTAGTCTGGTTGTCATGTTGGAAAAAGTTTGAAGCCAGTGGCATTCAGGTGCAATTTGTCGGATTTTGGCTCTGAATGGTAAGTTCCTCTATAACAAGGCTATAGATGGATGAGTTTTGCCACATCGTTAATTGGATGCAAATCGATTCCTATGTGCTTACACACGGATTCGGTTTAGCTGTAGTGGCATGAAAAGTCGCCGAAGTCAAAATGAAGCACGTAAAAGACAGAAAACCGTCAGATTACCACCATCACAGCTATTGACCTGCAGTGTGGAGTAGATGCACCACTGGAGTTCTTTATTACGGTGTTTAAATTGTTTCAACGGGGGTAGCCCTTGGTCATTGAGACTAGTTTACACATCATTGAAGTAACGGTGAGTATTGATGTTAAATGAAATACTTTCTCATCGTCATCCATAATCTACTGCCCTCATATCTACCTGCCCGAGTACAAATACTACATTATTCTCGTGCATGATTTGTGTAGCATACCAGCTGTCTTGCCATTTAAACATTTAACATACCGACATACGTTTCGGCCAGTACTTTTCATACGTGACAAAAATTAGGAGTCGATTGATCGTGACAGTTTTGCCGCCTAAAGTTCTCCGTATCAAGTTCATTACCAATAAACTAGCTATGAACATTTTACCTCTGTCAGGACATTCACATCAGCACCATTGTCTATAAGATGTTGCGATATCTCTGCATTGTTTTTCCTTACAGCTCTGTGTAATGCCGTCATATTGGACTGCAACGTGTAAAGATGTAAAGTGATTTGAATAACATTGTTATTTACAAAGGACGGGTGGTTCAATTAAAATTTAAACAGAAAGTAACACGATGGAAATCTTTCGGCTTTTTAATCAGATTCTTTGACATGAAAAAATGTCCTACGTTTTGTTTTGCAATTTTCACTCACCTGTATAAGGGTTAATGGATTTGTCCCTGCATAAGTATCACATGTTATCATATACGAACGATAGGATTTGAATCTCTGCTAGTGTGGAACGCCCTCTATGTCAATGAGAGCATTGTTGCCACCAAAGGTATGTCAACGCTGTGGCAGTTAGGCCAAGACTCATACAAAGTTTGTTTCTCATCCCAGACACTAGATATATTGTAAAAATGATGCAGTGACGCGGGGTTTCTTATTCTCAACTTTTTATTCTCCAATGAAAAGAACGTGCGCAAAAAACATGAAAACAACATAGGAATGCAGGCAGAGATAAATGCACGGCAGTGTTGCTTTAGTATTTTGGTATAGCAACAGTTCTGTGGTTTGACTTTCAGTGCAGCAATGTACAGTTTTAACAGCGTAATATATATAACATTGACATATGTGTACAGCTCTGAATGGAATGTTAGTGTCAGTTATTTTGTTTACAGTTCTGTTTTACACAGCACTGTGATATGCACTTTCGTCGCGTATTGTTGCGGTTCATTTTTCCATTATAATTGATATGATGGCAAACAAGCTGTTTGCATTGACAACCGTATGTTACGTTTCTGTGATGATAATCAGATTTGAATTGTAAGATTGATTCCTATATATCTTTATTAATAAAATATTATTTCTGATATCCTCGCACAAATTGTTGCTATACAAAATACTAAAGCAACACTGCTGCTCATTTCCTCATGAGTAGAAAAACAGGTCGACGCGACGGGTCTGAATTGACGCGCACGAGGATAAGAAAACAAACTTTTATTTTTCTTGGCCTTATCTGGCATCAAGGTTGCGACGGTATGCTTTTGAGAAGATTTACCTTATCACCAATGTTTGCATCGGCGCCATTTTCAAGAAGGTACTGCGTCATCTCACTGTCGTTTCTCTCCACTGACAGATGCAATGGAGTGTTGTGATTCTACATAAACAAAGAGGATAGGTTTTACTTATTTTTTTCTAAAAGTTTAACATTCTATTCAAGCCCAATTATACATTCCGTACATTTCGGAGTCATCACACACCTTTTACACGCCAAATAAGTGTGGTAGTTCAGTTTTTGTATAAAATCAATGAGTAATTCTAAAATGAGGGTTCCGAAGATTTATGCTTTTTTATTTCAAATTTCATTGTTCTGGTTGTTTAAAATCTCTCCTGTAAATTTTCCAAGGCAAAAAGTTTGTGGAGTAATTTACGACCGGTACAGCCGGTGATAGTCGGTGTCATTTTCAAAAGCGCCACCTGCGGTGCACGCTTCGCAACCCACGATTAACTGCTATCACTGGAGTACAAGTTTCACCAATAATAATTAATTAGTAATAATTACTGTGACAACAAAAAATACTCTTCGAAGCTTCACACCTTACGTTATTGATCGTGAATGCGTAGTCGCTTAAAAATGTCGAATGTGTCATATTCATAGCTCGTCTTGTTGATGTCATTACGATAGACTTTTTTCTATATTAGAAAATGCTTTTATAAACTGAGTAAGTTATATCGTGTCGACCGAATCAAACATAATATTTATGTACACTATGTGACTATCATTTCGCAACAGGTTTGCTATTGCCTGAACAACAGCTGTGAGAATATTCTACATTCTCCCATACTCACTGATAGGTGGCGCCCACGTGCAGCAACAACCGTTGATCACTTTTCGTTTTGCAGCTTCTTTCCGAAAATAAAACTCACCTCATTTTTCGCATTGACGTCAGATCCAATATCGATCAGATGCTTTATTATTTCCAGATTACCGTTCGCAACAGACACATGTAATAAGTGATTTCCTTCCTATTTCCAAAAAATAACAAAAATAACTACTTAAATTACATCACTGTATTTAAGAATAAGACAGTCAATGATGAAGTAAATGGATAGTCAGTTTGTATGTAATTAAGAACAACATCTTTGAAAATAGAGGAGACTTTCAGCACTTACCGGTCCACGAATATTAATATCTTGACAGGCGTTAATCAAGCTATGAAACGTTTCGTTGTCATGTTCGCTTAAAACCGTGAATAGGGTATCCTTAAAGAAATAAATAATTGATCTATCGTTAAAAGTTAAAATGACACATTATTGGCCCAAGACAGCAATTCCTCGCATTTTCAGGATATTCTGCGATGGTAACTTTACAAAATTTCGCTTTTAAATTTCATTTTAACGCTGCATGGGTCATCGTAAAGCAATACAACAGCTCGCCTGGTACCCCGGGTCAGGTACGTTTTAGTGTCAGTGTTAACAAGAGGGGCGACTGGGCAAATCACACGATAGGCGGAGTTTTTTTCACGCGAAAGCCTTTCATTTTACCTATGCTTAAAACCAGTAGTGTTTCGAAGAGAGGTCTCAACATCTGAAGACGAATTATTGTTAGAATTCCACCATGTCATCATGGCAATGCGTTGTGTCTGAATAAATCGAAACGAGTTGAGATGTGTCGGCGATGTGCCGCACACGCTTTTTTCTCCTGCACTCAGAATCAATTCCGTATGTCGTACATTTGCAAAGCAAAGTTAGGAAACTTTAGACTCAAAATTCCCAAGTTCAGTCTCACAATATACGATGAAACAGCTCTTTGTTGTGTTTTGCTTGCTTTTGTCAGGTTTCATAGGGACACAGGAAGACAGGGAGACTCTTAGATAGACAGAATGGCAGTGAAAGTATTAGAAGGTCACATACCTCATCAAACAGGTCTTTGGCGTTGCCAGCCTCGTCTGTTGCCATGTTCATAAGTATTTACCAGTTATATTGAACAGTTATTGTAAATCCTGAAAAAAGACAGAAAAGTCCAGGAAAGTAATCATTTATTTTAAATATCACTTCAGGGCCTTTTCACTTTCACTTTCGCTATACCAAGTTCCATGTTCGTTTGTCTCACATTATTTTCACGCGAGACTGTTCTGTAGGTATTTTCGGTTCTCTTTTCGTTTCTACTTTCACCTGGCCCTCACTTGCCGCTCAAGCCGCCTTGTCTGTTCCATTAAATTTAGCGAGACACCGTAAACCAACTTTAACCCCCCCCCCGTTCCAATCCAGAGACACTGTGACCAACAAACAGACAAAGTAACGCTTGAATATTCATACCGCCTTCAACTTCAGAGAAGTAGCTCTTCTCAACACTTGAACACCGTCCTCCATGTAAACTGGCTAACTTTGCTCCCATAGTTTAATTTAATCTTTCGTGTACTCTCGTAAAAATATCCCTGTTTGTAAATCGCTCTGAAGGTGAATGAGTTCATTCGGGTGGCGGTGAGTCATCGATACTTGAAGAATTGACTACGTGCAGTAACCAGATATGAACTGAAAATGCTCACGTGTTTCATACAGTTATGTGTAAATTTGAACCTTTGCCACATGTTTGCAACTTCATTGAAAGTATTATGATCAACATAATGAACAATAATCACCGCTGATTAATTCTCAAAGGTCATGAAGTATACAAATATGTAATTAGCTGAAATAAAAATATTAAAGTTCTTTGACTGCTGTCATTTATATAGCAAGTGTAATTACCGTTGGCAAAGTCCTTCAAGCCATATATGCCGAGCTGTGAAAGCTCATTAGATATGCAAATTGTAAATTAGCTGACATGAAAATGTGAAATGACTTTCGATATTGTTTTAACCAGGTATAATCATCAATGTTGTCATGTTTTGCCAACTTTGATCAAGTAAATCCCAGTATATATCCCTAATAAGCAAAGTTCATTAAATATGTAAATTAGGAATTGACTTAAGTAAAAATGCTTAATGATTGTCAATAATGTTGTATCATGGTATCTGCAATATATGTAGCAAGTTTTGTCAACTTTGGTCAAGTCAATTCAGATATTCATGCTTCATGACGTGATGTCGTTCACGTAGTGTGCTGTGTGGGGCGTATCGGCTCTCGCGTTCTCGAGTATTCTTTCCCCAAGAAAGGCATTCTGAAGCTTCCAACCGACACAGAAAGCTTTCTAAACTGACAATGGTACCAAGCTATCATCTATGTCATGAAGAAGAAAAGCACAGTTGCGAGAAATAAGGGAAAAAGGTTGAGCAAAATCACAGACTTCACAGTGGGGTCCAAGATGGCTGCCGGAAACGGCGACGGACAGACGAAGGACACGATACCTGAACTTGGTGAAAGTGAAGGTGTAAATGAGTTGTCTGAAGATATTACTTTGGCATCCTTGTATCGGTTGATTGGAAAAATGGAGGAAAAGATGGACAGAGGTTTCCAAAGCGTAACAAGTATGCTTCATCGGGTCGAGGTGGTGGAAAAGAAACAGTCTGAACTGGAAAATTCCATTGAGTTCACAGCTGCCACGTGCGAGCAGAATAAATCCACCATTGAAACGTTGAGAAGTGAAGTTGAAAAGTTGAAGAAAGAGTCTGATGCCAACAAAGAAGAAAATCTACGGTTACAAAGATTTTACCGAAGTTTTAATCTCAGAGTTTATGGTATTCCAGAAGACGGAGATGAAAAGGAGGGCGAATCACCTATTCAAAAGGTCAGAAAACTTTTCAAGGAGAAATTTGATGTTGACCACGTGTTGATAGAGAACGCGCACCGTGTGCCAGCACGTCGTCCTCCGGGTCAGACGAGAAACCTTCGCAGTACTAAGCCCCGACCTATTCTAGTGAAACTGATGCACCGTCCAGTCAAGTATAAAATCCTGATGTCTGCTCGTCTTATTTTAGAAGGGTCTGGTATCCAGATAAAACAAGATCTGTGTCCACAGGACTATGAGAAAAAGAAAACTTTGTTGCCGATAATGAATAAAGCCTATAGCGAAGGAAAACGCGTCAGATTTCAAAATGGTACCGTGTTTATCAACGGCCGAAGATATAGCAACCACGGAAGTGACGGACAATACAGAGACGGCTGAAGGTGAAGGCGATAGGTGTTTTCTCAGTGTGTTGTGAGACAGTTTTCGGATTCCTGTGGCTTTGTCTCTACGGACAACCTCGTCTCGTATTATGAAAACTGTATTTCAAAAACCAAGCGCACGGATACTGTGCAGTGCACAGTCGGGACTGTACATGTCAAGATGTCAAGATGGACACGACCCATTCTTTGAGTTTGGAGAAACATTTTGAAAACTGGTAGGGTAAAACATGGAACATTGTTTAATGAGATAATGGGGAAGAGAATCTTGATTTCAACTTTTCATATTTATATGTTTTGAGAACCCGAAGCCGGTATGCCCACGGTGGGTTTTGCTGTGGCTGTGTTTGATGGCCTCGAGTTTGATGGGCTTCTGTGTTTTTGTTTGTCCATTTGTATTTGTTTTTGTGTTTTTGTACTTTGTGTACGTGTATATTATATATAATGCAGTCAGTGTAAGTTTAATTTTATTTAATTTTATTTAATTGCTGGAAGGTGGAATTTTCGATAATTTTTTTTTTTGTTTGTTTGTTTTATAAGACAGTATAGATGGCAAACTCCCATGTCAAATTTTTATCATTGAATGTGAGAGGGTTAGGTCTTCCCAGAAAAAGGAAAAACATCTTTCAGTGGATTTCAAAACAGAATTCCAATGTGGTGATGCTACAGGAAACACACTGTACCAGAAATGTAGAACATTTCTGGGCTAATCAAATTAGAGGCACTATGTACTTTGCTCATGGTACGTCCAATAGTAGAGGAGTCATTACAATATTGCGTAATATAGATGCTAACATTCATAAGTTATTTCTGATGTTAATGGGAGATATTTGATTTTAGATTTACAGTTGAAAGGTAAACATTTTATGATCGTCAATTCTTATGCCCCTACAAATGAAGAACACCATAGAATTTTTTTGAAAAATCTTCTTTCTGACATTTCAAAAAACATTTCAGATCCTGAAGTTTCAATAATTTGGGGTGGTGACCATAATTTTGTTTTAGATGTTAATAAGGATAGGTTTGGTGGTAATCCAAAAGTGTGGAGGCATTCTTTAAATATGATGTTGGAAAGTATGGAATCTTTAGATTTATGTGATGTATGGAGGATACTCCATCCTGATGACTCTGCCTTTACTTGAAACGTTTTAAACCCCTCTCTTGTTCAGAGCAGGATTGATTATTTTTTGACGTCAAATTCTCTACTGAACAGTATTAGTGAAACAAGTATCATTCCTTGTGTTTTGTCAGACCACTGTGCAATTTTATTATCAGTGAGTTTCGAAGATACTGCAAGAGGTCCTTCCTATTGGAAATTTAACACAAGTTTATTGTATGATGTAAAATATAACGATTTAATTTATAATTCTTTTCCAGATTGGGTTTCTGAGGGCTCTTCTTTATCTGATCCATCTAATCTTTGGGATTGGATTAAGTATAAGATAAAGCAAGTTACAATCCAGTACAGTAAAGAAAAAAGTAGGAACCACAAAAATAAGATTTTAGAGCTAGAAAAAAAGATTCATACTTTGGAGAATAATTTGGCAACTTGCCCTTCCCAAGATGTTATTAACCAGTTTGAGAAGTGTAAGCAAGAGCTTCAGTCAGAATATGATTATGTTACTGAAGGTGCCATCATTCGGTCTAGAGCAAATTGGACAGAGTATGGGGAGAAAAATTCAAAGTATTTTTTCCAGTTAGAAAAAGCTAATGCGGCAAGGTCACATATTTATTTTTTATTAAAAGCAGATGGGAATATGGTATCCTCACCAAAAGGTATTAATTCAGAGATTAAGTCATTTTACCAGTCTCTGTATTCTTCTTCTCTCGAAAGTATACAAGTAGATGATCATTTGCAATATTTACACAATAGTTTTTTAGATAATTCAAATATCCCAAAATTAGATGGTGAAAAGGCTGGACTTTGTGAAGGGTTGATTACTATGAATGAAGCTTATGAAGCTGTTAAGTCTTTCCCATCAAATAAGACACCAGGAAATGATGGTTGCCAGTTGATTTTTATAAGCATTTTTGGCCCCTTATTAATGACCAAGTTCTTAATTCATTAAATTATGCTTGTGAGTCTGGTCAGTTTTCTATATCTCAAAGACAAGGTGTCATAACTTTGTTGGAAAAGCCAGGTAAAGATCGTAGGTATATTCAAAATTGGAGACCTATTTCTTTGCTAAATTCAGATTATAAAATTGCTACAAAGTGTTTAGCTAGAAGGTTGGAAAAAGTTCTTCCTTGATTATAAATGAAACTCAAACTGCTTTTGTTAAAAATAGGTGTATTGGTGATACAGTTAAGTTGGTTGAATGCATTTAGATTATACAGATGATAATGATATCCCAGGTATTTTATTGACTATTGATTTTGAAAAAGCATTTGATAAGCTTGAATGGAGTTTTTTGATATCAGCCCTTGACGCCTTTAATTTTGGTCCCACTTTTATTCAATGGATAAAATCCTTATACTGTAATATTTCAAGCTGTGTAATGAATAATGGTATTAGTACTGGATATTTTAATCTTTCTAGAGGGGTTAGACAAGGTGATCCAATCTCACCTTTGTTATTTATCATTGCATTGGAAGTTTTACTTGTTTCTATGAGAACAAATCAGCATATAAATGGAATAATGTGTGATGAGATTGAGTTGAAAAATGCCTCATATGCCGACGATTTAACATGTTTTCTGAAGGATGTCTTGTCTATGGAATATTTATTTGGGCTTTTAAAACATTTTCAAATGATTTCTGGTTTAACAGTAAATAAGAATAAATGTGAGGCTATGTGGCTTGGAAGGCTTAAGAATAATACTTCCAACCATTAGGGTTGAAATGGCCTGATGGTCCAATTAAGATTGTTGGTATTTATATTTCCTATGATAAAAAATTGCTGCACGTCTGAATATGGCTAGGCCGAATGAAAGCTTAAGCTAAATAACTCTCTTAATTTTTGGAAGATGAGAGGACTTTCACTTTTAGGGAAAGTACAGATCATTAAAACTTTAGGTATTTCACGTTTTCTATATGTTCTTAATTTGTCTGAGCCACATACTGATCACTTAAAGCAGGTTAATAAGTTACTTTTCTCCTTTTTGTGGAATGGCCCAGATAAGGTAGCACGCAATACTGTTATTGGAACTATTAAAGATGGTGGAATAGGTATGCCAGACATTTATGCTATTTATAAAGCACAAAGAATCAATTGGCTTCGTCGATTCTGTGATGATGATGTGTCCCACCCATGGAAATTGTTTTTGTCAAAAAAATTAAAGGTTATTGGGGGTATTCACTTTCTTTTGAAATGTAATTTTGACATTAAGTTTTTGCCTATTAACTTGTCTGAATTTGAGCAAAGCATGCTTCAAACTTGGAGAGAGATTACTTTAGTCTCTAATTCCCAAAAGAATTTTATCAATCAGTTTGTCTGGAACAACAGTCAGATTCTCATTGAAGGTAAAAGTGTTTTCTATAAAGAATTTTATGAAGCTGGTTTTGTTTATGTCAGAGATTTTTTTGACAGATCCGGTAAAGTCCGGGATTGGAATTCTGTAAAAAATAGTATTTCACAGTGTAATTTTATGAAATGGTGTAGTATAATTTATTCTATTCCGAGGCAATGGAAAGTTAATGTAGATTTTTCTAATATCATAGAACTTGACACTGAAGAGGATACAATCTGTATCACCTTCTCAGGAGTCTCTTATAGTATAAAAGATTGTAAAACAAAACTGTTAACGCAGGTTTTTGTTTCAAGATATTTTATTCGGCCAAAAGCACAATATTACTTCGATCATGTTCTTCAGGCCAGACATGAAAATTGGGATTACATCTACAATCTTCCCTTTAAGCTTACTTTAGATTGTAAATTGAGGAGTTTTCAATGGAAATTGACTCATAATGTTCTTATGACTAATAGTCGTTTGACTAAGATGATTCCTTCGAAATTTCCATCTGCTGCATGTACATTTTGTGGAAAGGAAGATGAAACAATATTGCATTTGTTTTATAACTGTGAATTCATTTCAAACTTTTGGCAAACTTTTCTTGATGAGTGGGGTGTTTATTTTCATCTGGATGCCATGCTCACTTTGGAACAGATACTTTTTGGTGATAGCTCCTTAACTAAATTATTGAATTTTATGTTGCTTGTTGCGAAACGTTTTATTTATATTTGCAGATGTCAAACAAAAAAACCTAGTATTGTACACTTTAAAATTTCATTAAAAGTTCATTAAATATGTAAATTAGGAATTGACTTAAGTAAAAATGCTTAATGATTGTCAATAATGTTGTATCATGGTATCTGCAATATATGTAGCAAGTTTTATCAACTTTGGTCAAGTCAATTCAGATTTATATCTCTAATTAGGAAAGATAATGCAAAGATTCTTAAACATGCAAATTAGGAATTTGCTGAAGAGAAAATGATTAATGACTTTCAATAATATTGTATTACAGTGTCTGAAATGTACATAGCAAGTTACATCAATTTTGATCAAGTCAATTCAGATGAATATCCCTAAGTATGAAAATTCATTTAATATGCAAATTAGGAATTGGCTGAAGTAAAAATACGTCAATGACACTGTAGCTCCCATCCTGGACTATTTAGTGTTTGTTCTCTGGTCAGATATTTGAACATGTGTGAAAGGGATAAAGTGCATGAAGTGAAAATACTTAAATGAAATGTACTGGAGACAGTGAAATATGTTTAATGTAATTATTCAGAATATAAAATGGAAAAAATACAGAATTAGATATATCGAATACTGTGATACAACCATTAACTCAACAAGTCATTTACAATGACATAGTCCCCACTTGTAATAGGAGTGCTAGTCTTGATGGGGCAGGAAAATGTGGTCATTAAGAAGTGTCATTGGAGTGTATATGTTGAGATCTATGGGCACATAGGTCTATGTCGTTGTTCCCAATTTGAAACACATGAGGCATGTCTAAGTTACGGTTCTAAATCGGGAAAAAAGATCAGACCTCTAGCAGTATTGGCCAGCCAAGAAATATATATGCGCATTATAAATGAGGTACAAGATGTGACATCTTAAGGTCTAATATCCTATCAAAATTGGAGGGTATAGAACTTGTGGTTACTGAAATATGCATATATATGTATAATCAAGGTCAAAGGTCATCAAGGTCACACACATTTTCAAAAACAAAATTATATTCCTAATTAATCCCTATATGCCAAAAATCAGATCTCTAGCTCTATTCGCTTGCCCAGAATTAGATGTGTACATAATTAATGAGGTAAAGCGTGTGCTGTCATAAGGTCTCCCATCCTACTAAATACAAAGGACATAGCACTTGTGGTTACTTATTTATTGACATAAACATATATTTTAGGTAAAAGGTCATCGAGGTCACATGACATTTGGTCAAAAAATTTCTCTCCTATAGTTATCCCTATATACCAAAAATCAGACATCCAGCTCTATTGGCTCGCTCAGAATGAGATATGCGCACAACTATTGACGTACAGTATGTGGCGTCATAACATGTCCCATCATAACAAACATGAAGGGTGTAGCACTTGTGGTTACCGAGTTATGGAAAATATGTATATTTGAGGTCAAAGGTCACCGGGGTCACGTGACATTTTGTCAAAAAAATTGTATTGCTAAGTTATCCCTATATACCAAAAATCAGACCTCTAGCTCTATTGGCTCGCTCAAAATTTGATATGCGCATAATTAATGAGGGACAATATGTGGCGTCATAAGGTGTTTCATCATACCATACATGAAGGCTGTAGCACTTGTGGTTACTGAGTTATGGACAAAAATGTATATTTGAGGTCAAAGGTCACCGAGGTCACGTGACATTTTGTCAAAAAAATTGTATTGCTAAGTTATCCCTATATACCAAAAATCAGACCTCTAGCTCTATTGGCTCGCTCAGAATGAGATATGCGCATAATTAATGAGGTACAATATGTGGCTTCATAAGCTGTCCCATCATACCATACATGAAGGCTGTAGCACTTGTGGTTACTGAGTTATGGACAAATATGTATATTTGAGGTCAAAGGTCACCGAGGTCACGTGACATTTTGTCAAAAAAATTGTATTGCTAAATTATCCCTATATACCAAAAATCAGACCTCTAGCTCTATTGGCTGGCTCAGAATTAGATATGCGCATAATTAATGAGGTACAGGATGTGGTGTCATAAGGTCTCCCATCATACCAAATATGAAGGGTGTAGCACTTGGGGTTACTTAGTTATGGCCATATATGTATATTTGAGGTCAAAGGTCATTGGGGTCACATGACATTTTGTCAAAAAATTGTATTGCTAAGTTATACCTATATACCAAAAATCAGACCTCTAGCTCTATTTGCTGGCTCACAATTAGATATGCACATAATTAATAAGGTACAGGATGTGATGTAATAAGGTCTCCCATCATACCAAATATGAAGGTGTAGCACTTGTGGTTACTCAGTTATGGACATATACTCATATTTAAGGTCAAAGTTCATCTAGATCACATGACATTTTGTCAAAAATTTGTATTGCTAAGTTATCCCTATATACTTATTTCTCTTTGTTTAGTGTGATTAGATATTATTTTAGCTGAAAAAAGGGTCCAGGGAAAGTAAGGAAAATCCAGTATTCCACAGTGTAACAATTGGCTGAAAATATAAAATTTCTTTCAGTCTCTAGAATCCGAAACCGAATCCGAAACCGAATCCGAAACCGAGTCTAATTTCAGCATCGTCTAGCCAGAGTGTAACGTGGGGATAGCGCCCTCAAACCACAGATACCGGCTTCCCATAGACTACCATGTATCAGAAAAATTAAAACTGTGATAACTTCATTAATATGCAAGCCACGCCCACCAAAACCTTTTCAGTTCTAGCCATTTGAATTCTGAAGATGTCTACCAAATTTGACTGAAATACGTTCAGCCGTTTTTGAGAAAATGGACCAACAGACAGACAGACAGACAGACACACAGACAGACAGACAGACAGACAGACAGACAGACAGACAGACAGACAGACATCGCTGCGACATATGCTCACGTGTGTGAACACGTGAGCAAACCAGATATGAACTGAAAATGCTCACGTGTTTCATACAGTTATGTGTAAATTTGAACCTTTGCCACATGTTTGCAACTTCATTGAAAGTATTATGATCAACATAATGAACAATAATCACCGCTGATTAATTCTCAAAGGTCATGAAGTATACAAATATGTAATTAGCTGAAATAAAAATATTAAAGTTCTTTGACTGCTGTCATTTATATAGCAAGTGTAATTACCGTTGGCCAAGTCCTTCAAGCCATATATGCCGAGCTGTGAAAGCTCATTAGATATGCAAATTGTAAATTAGCTGACATGAAAATGTGAAATGACTTTCGATATTGTTTTAACCAGGTATAATCATCAATGTTGTCATGTTTTGCCAACTTTGATCAAGTAAATCCCAGTATATATCCCTAATAAGCAAAGTTCATTAAATATGTAAATTAGGAATTGACTTAAGTAAAAATGCTTAATGATTGTCAATAATGTTGTATCATGGTATCTGCAATATATGTAGCAAGTTTTGTCAACTTTGGTCAAGTCAATTCAGATATATATCTCTAATTAGGAAAGTTCATTAAACATGCAAATTAGGAATTTGCTGAAGAGAAAATGATTAATGACTTTCAATAATATTGTATTACAGTGTCTGAAATGTACATAGCAAGTTACATCAATTTTGATCAAGTCAATTCAGATGAATATCCCTAAGTATGAAAATTCATTTAATATGCAAATTAGGAATTGGCTGAAGTAAAAATAGCGTCAATGACACTGTAGCTCCCATCCTGGACTATTTAGTGTTTGTTCTCTGGTCAGATATTTGAACATGTGTGAAAGGGATAAAGTGCATGAAGTGAAAATACTTAAATGAAATGTACTGGAGACAGTGAAATATGTTTAATGTAATTATTCAGAATATAAAATGGAAAAAAATAGAGAATTAGATATATCGAATATTGTGATACAACCATTAACTCAACAAGTCATTTACAATGACATAGTCCCCACTTGTAATAGGAGTACTAGTCTTGATGGGGCAGGAAAATGTGGTCATTAAGAAGTATCATTGGAGTGTATATGTTGAGATCTATGGGCACATAGGTCTATGTCGTTGTTCCCAATTTGAAACACATGAGGCATGTCTAAGTTACGGTTCTAAATCGGGAAAAAAGATCAGACCTCTAGCAGTATTGGCCAGCCAAGAAATACATATGCGCATTATAAATGAGGTACAAGATGTGACATCTTAAGGTCTAATATCCTATCAAAATTGGAGGGTATAGAACTTGTGGTTACTGAAATATGCATATATATGTATAATCAAGGTCAAAGGTCATCAAGGTCACATGACATTTTCAAAAAAAAAAAATTATATTCCTAATTAATCCCTATATGCCAAAAAATCAGATCTCTAGCTCTATTCGCTTGCCCAGAATTAGATGTGTACATAATTAATGAGGTAAAGCGTGTGCTGTCATAAGGTCTCCCATCCTACTAAATACAAAGGACATAGCACTTGTGGTTACTTATTTATTGACATAAACATATATTTTAGGTAAAAGGTCATCGAGGTCACATGACATTTGGTCAAAAAATTTCTCTCCTATAGTTATCCCTATATACCAAAAATCAGACATCCAGCTCTATTGGCTCGCTCAGAATGAGATATGCGCATAATTATTGAGGTACAGTATGTGGCGTCATAACGTGTCCCATCATACCAAACATGAAGGGTGTAGCACTTGTGGTTACCGAGTTATGGAAAAATATGTATATTGGAGGTCAAAGGTCACCGAGGTCACGTGACATTTTGTCAAAAAAATTGTATTGCTAAGTTATCCCTATATACCAAAAATCAGACCTCTAGCTCTATTGGCTCGCTCAAAATTAGATATGCGCATAATTAATGAGGGACAATATGTGGCGTCATAAGGTGTTTCATCATACCATACATGAAGGCTGTAGCACTTGTGGTTACTGAGTTATGGACAAATATGTATATTTGAGGTCAAATGTCACTGAGGTCACGTGACATTTTGTCAAAAAAATTGTATTGCTAAGTTATCCCTATATACCAAAAATCAGACCTCTAGCTCTATTGGCTCGCTCAAAATTAGATATGCGCATAATTAATGAGGTACAATATGTGGCGTCATAAGCTGTCCCATCATACCATACATGAAGGCTGTAGCACTTGTGGTTACTGAGTTATGGACAAATATATATATTTGAGGTCAAAGGTCACCGAGGTCACGTGACATTTTGTCAAAAAAATTGTATTGCTAAGTTATCCCTATATACCAAAAATCAGACCTCTAGCTCTATTGGCTCACTCAAAATTAGATATGCGCATAATTAATGAGGTACAATATGTGGCGTCATAAGGTGTTTCATCATACCATACATGAAGGCTGTAGCACTTGTGGTTACTGAGTTATGGACAAATATGTATATTTGAGGTCAAAGGTCACCGAGGTCACGTGACATTTTGTCAAAAAATTGTATTGCTAAATTATCCCTATATACCAAAAATCAGACCTCTAGCTCTATTGGCCGGCTCAGAATTAGATATGCGCATAATTAATGAGGTACAGGATGTGGTGTCATAAGGTCTCCCATCATACCAAATATGAAGGGTGTAGCACTTGGGGTTACTTAGTTATGGCCATATATGTATATTTGAGGTCAAAGGTCATTGGGGTCACATGACATTTTGTCAAAAAATTTGTATTGCTAAGTTATCCCTATATACTTATTTTCACTTTGTTTAGTGTGATTAGATATTATTTTAGCTGAAAAAAGGGTCCAGGGAAAGTAAGGAAAATCCAGTATTCCACAGTGTAACAATTGGCTGAAAATATAAAATTTCTTTCAGTCTCTAGAATCCGAAACCGAATCCGAAACCGAATCCGAAACCGAGTCTAATTTCAGCATCGTCTAGCCAGAGTGTAACGTGGGGATAGCGCCCTCAAACCACAGATACCGGCTTCCCATAGACTACCATGTATCAGAAAAATTAAAACTGTGATAACTTCATTAATATGCAAGCCACGCCCACCAAAACCTTTTCAGTTCTAGCCATTTGAATTCTGAAGATGTCTACCAAATTTGACTGAAATACGTTCAGCCGTTTTTGAGAAAATGGACCAACAGACAGACAGACACACAGACAGACAGACACACAGACGGACAGACAGACAGACAGACAGACAGACAGACATCGCTGCGACATATGCTCACGTGTGTGAACACGTGAGCAAAAAATGACTATAAAATGCTTTGGCACACACACCGGCTTTGGAATTTATCGCCCTGGTGGGTCTTTTCGCGGTAGCGCTGTGACCGATGGCGAAGGTTAGGTGAACAGGCTCTGTACAGGATGACCCGTACTGTGCATGCGTAGTGTTAAAAATTACGGTTTGAGTCAAATGATCCCCGTATGAATAAACTAGCTACGACCATTGACAACAACTGGCATGAGAGTTGTTTTTGTTGAAATGCTAGGTGATATATTTTCATAGTTTGCCTAGTTATCACAATTAATAAATATTATGAAGCTTTATTTCGCGATTTTCAAAATCACATTGACTTCCCCAAGTCTGTGGGAATAGAAATAATCTGAACAGAGTGAAGGAATAAACTTCAACAGACTGTCGCGTAGTTGGTGAGGTGATCGCGACATCAAGCAATATACTCGGGTGCAGCCAACAAAGCTGATCGTGCATAATGGTGTTTGTGCGCAGTTTTTCAGTGGTAGGGCATTTTTTTAAACCAGTGGGCAGGGCGAAAAATAATTTTTCCTGGGGACAGGGAAGAATTCCAGTTTTAAAAGTGGGTGAGGAGAAAATTTCTGCCAGTGGATACTTGAAAATAGGTAGAGGGAATGAAATGTTGTGGATAGAACTTCAGCGACATTAGGCGAAGAGGGCAGCGGGGATTTGAAATGTTGTTGGGAGTTGGGAGCAGACAGAAGGTAGATACCAGAAGGACAGTTGGCATTATAATTAAAGGGACAAAGTCGGCTATTTTTCATGAATTTTGTTTGATATGAGATACTACTTATATTGTTTGACATGTTGAAAGATACTGAATGAATGGGTGACCATGCATATATTTGACCCCGGTTTTACACACAATACATGAAACCATCGCAAAAATGAATTAATGGTCATGACCATTAATTCATTTTTGCGATGGTTTCATTTAATTTGTCTAAAACCGGGGTCCAATATATGCATGGTCACCCATTCATTCAGTATCTTTCAACATGTCAAACAATATAAGTAGTATCTCATATCAAACAAAATTCATGAAAAATGGCCGACTTTGTCCCTTTAAATGGAAGGGCATGTTTTTCCAGTCGCATATGCTGGTGGGGCAGTTACGAATAACTTCACTTTCCCCTCTTAATTATTTATGGGGTATATTTTGTGATGATTATATAAAATTTACATAATTTAACACTTGGTGGCACCTGTACTTTGGCGGACGGCCCCTACATCACTGTGCAAGGTGGACGGACTGTCTCGTAGATGGTGAAATTAATGTGAATAACTGCCATGAACGTCTTAGAAATGCCAAGAGCGACTATAGTGGGCTTGTCTGCGTCACCACGGACATTATCGATAAATGATAAGCTTTGCTTCAATGGGCAAGCGATCCTAATCTTCATTTCTTATTACTAGACTGTGATGATGCCATGTGGAAATTCCCAAGTCTAAAAATACCTTCACCGATGACGCCACTCAAATATCTATGTCGTCGACGCCCCTCATAACAGCTTATAGACTGCCGCGATACAATATATGTGTGATAAAATAAGTGTTGTGCAAGCCTAACCATCATAAAGCCTGCAAGGCCGCTATTGGGGAAAGTGGGTCAACACATGACCCGAGGAGGTAGCTGCCGAGAATGTAATTTGCATGTGTGACGAAATAGTGGGCTCTAACTTGAATGATGAATAATGTATCACATTGCGACATAGACATGCCACGTATGATCTACAAACGATAGTGAAAGCGTATACTAGTAGAGTGCGTACCGTCTGCTGCATGTTGTCGCTGCCACAAAGCAGGCTGTTGGGCCTCGTTGCAATAATTATAACGTAGATAGTACCGTAATAAAGTACCGATTTCGCAATTAATTCTCTAAACAGTATAATTCACGTCCAGACTGTCGTCCACATATTTGTATTTGCCTAGGAATAATGGTACTGTGATGTCATTTGGAATCAGTGCTATGTGACGCGAAAATAAACTATGAGCCTTTACGAAAAAAAGTCATTCTTGGAAAATGACTTAACGCTGCATGGTGGCCAATATGCTAATTGTCAGTCACCAACCAGGGTCACCAATTACGAGTAAAATTGTGACCTGTGGCCGCCTATATGTTATTTCTCATTTGGCCGTATGTGTGCATACCTGTATAACCGTTTGTGTTTTATCGGCACTTTCTTGGTTTAATTTGTTGTATTGAAGTGTCGCTTTGAGACGCCGAATGTACTTTATGTTCCTTATGGTAAGTTATGCAGTAGCCAGTCTGGTATGCATTCATTTGTATAGCTCTGCTATCTAGCCTCACTTGAGGTGGCACCGTGACACAGAGAAGGCTTTATAATCATTTGTAAAGCAACGATGTTTGTTGTGTAATTGGTAGCGTATGTTTGGAAATCCCCGCCACTAAAAATAGAATAGCGTCGACACGCTATAAATCACCATGGCAAATTATATCTGTTGATGGCATTCCGAACGGTAGTGAAAACATGAGTAAATAAAACAATCTACATTGTACTTGTCTTGCTCGACAGACATCGGGGACAGACGAGCCACATTCTGATCAATGAATGTATAGAAGTACTCCAAAGTTTATCCGGAACCTACGGAGAGGTTCCGACAAGATAACGGGCGTCACCGACACTCATTATCTCATTTTATATTAAGAGATGCACACGTCAAGTATATCCTATAGAAATTTAGAAGTTGCGAACTCATTTGAACAATAAACAGTGCAGTAGAAAAGACAGAAAATACAGAAAATAAAATAAATAAACAATACTTTAGTATTCCCTGCTTATAAATTTGATGGTTTCATTTTTTGCTCACGTGTGAACACGTGAGCATATGTCGCAGCGATGTCTGTCTGTCTGTCTGTCTGTCTGTCTGTCTGTCTGTCTGTCTGTCTGTCTGTTGGTCCATTTTCTCAAAAACGGCTGAACGTATTTCAGTCAAATTTGGTAGACATCTTCAGAATTTAAATGGCTAGAACTGAAAAGGTTTTGGTGGGCGTGGCTTGGATATTAATGAAGTTATGAAAGTTTTAATTTTTCTGTTACGCCGCGTATGACAAGTGAAAACAATCGACTGTTTGAGGGCGCTGTGAAATGTGCTTGTCCAGGTTGGCTACAGCTGGATAGCTCTGGTTTCAACCACGGTCCCTCCGTGTTTCAACCTCGTATTGAACATTAAAAATATGATATTTTATTACTCATTCAACTCACTATTCAAGATAAAATATCGTTTAGCAAATTAGCTTTATCCTTGGTAATTGATTGTTTCCCTCGCTGCTCGATCGCCAGAAATGAGTACATACGTTCTCTACCTAGCCTCATGGCATGGAAGTGCTGATGAATAATAACTTTGGGTCAAAGGTATTGAAGTGTCCAATCAGGTTCGTGCACAGAGTCCAAGGCCATGACCTACTTCATGTACTTCTGCACTGTTTTGATTTTGCTTCGCCAAGAAACGTGTTCGTCATTGTCCATAGAAGTATGTTTGCTCTCCTTTGAGGTTGTTTGTGAAACAAATTCCGGGATAGGCCTTTGAATGCATACGATCGGCATCGCGGCAGTGCATGTAGCTAGCCCTACGAGTATGACGAGAGTGTCCGGCTTTGGCTACGCCGCCTCCCACCTCCAGTAGGCGGCGTAGCCAAAGCCGGACACTGTCGCCATACTCGTAGGGCTATGCATGTAGCGTACCATGCTTGTGTAACTGCCGAGCTCAACGTGCATTCACGGTTGATACTCGTGTACAATCATGATGTGTTCAATTCTGATGAAGATTCATAAGTCTTACTTTTGCAGTCTTTTTTCCGTACGATAATCCCGACAATACGTGTTACTGTTGGCAATGGGATATACTTCCCAAGATATGTCGGATTATTGAAATACACCTGCAGACTGATTATACAGCCAATGTTTACAATATCGCGCAACGCATGTTGATGTCGCCGAACACCAGCAATACAAATGCAAAAAATGAACAAATTATGTATGCATTCAAAAATCGAAAAACCACACAATGGCAGCATATTATCTCCAGATAATATGTGTAATTTTTTATTTACATAGTGGCAGCAATAAGCATAAATAGGCGAGCGATGTAAATGGGGTCGGTAAAGCATTGCAGCCGGTGAAAACGCCGTTGTTATCTATAGGGTATTCTGCATGTAAGGCGCTGAATTACTTGCGTCTGTAACAATGTAAACTTTAAAAAATTAAAGCAAAACTTCAAAAATCTTAAACCATACAATTGAAGTGCACAACATCAAGATTATTTGTGTATTTTTTTAAAGTCAATAGCTGAAGGAATAATAATCTCCAAGCGAGCGATTGATTCGGGACCGGTGAATAATCACAGCCGGTAAATATTTTGTATGGGCTTGGAGTAATAAATTACGTCGCCGAATCACGACAGTAAAATGTAAATTTAAATAAAACCAACGCAACAGCAAAACATCGAAAATAATACCCTTGTAGGACAGTATCTTAAGATTATAGATTTAGATTTTTACATTCATAGCTGAAGAAATAAGTATCTTGAGGCAAGCGATCGGCACGGTAGCGGCGAAGAATTTACAGCCGATAATACTGGGTGCGGGAGGGAGGGAGTAACGTATACGCGTACGTCGCCAAATCACGAGAGTAAAATGTAAATTTACACGAAACTAACGGAATATCCAAACATCGAAAATAACACCCTTGTAGTACAGTATCTCAAGATTATAGATTTAGATTTTTACATTCAAAGCGGGTGAAATAAATATTTTGAAACAAGCGATCGGCACGATAGCGGCGAAGCTGGTAGATCATCAGCGCCCATTGTTTTCTATGGGGCGCGAGTATGTGTGTTGCCGAAAAATTGAAGGCGGTAAAAATGTAAAAATACAATAATTTGAGCCAATATTTAAAAATCGAAAACGATACGATTGTAGAACGACATCTAAAGATTACGGATTTAGATTTTTACATTCGTAGCTGATGAAATAAATATATTGAAGCAAGTGATCGGCACGATAGCGGCCATGAATTTGCAGATAGTAGACGCCATTGTTTTCCTATGAGGCGCGGGCAATGTGTTTTTTGTCGAACTACAGACGGCGGTTCAAGTGTAAAATCACAAGAATTTAAGCATATATTTAAAAATCGAAAACGATACGATTGTAGTACGGCATCTCAAGGTCTCAGGTGTGAATTTTTGTATTTATGAATGAAACACTAAAAAAATTGAAGCAAGCGATCCACAAGGTACCGACGACGGCGCAAAAACCATCGTTTACTATGGGAATTTTTCGTATCGTTCATCACACTTGCAATACCTAAAACTCGCCGGTTCAATTTTTCATTTTTCGCACGAAATGAAAGAAAAGACACAGTCCTTCGGATGTTCATCGTAACAAAAAACGTATCGTTTTCGATTTTAAAATTACGCCCTAATTTTCTTGAACGAATTGGTTTCAGCGCTTAATTAGCAGTGGTGCTGTATGTGATTGGGACATAACCGCTTGCCTATGTCAGCATAATTTGGGTAGAATTTTCATAATTTCTTTCATGTATAAGTAAAATACTTAAATATACGTTTTCATTTATATGTATATTATATATTTTGAGAATCTTTAGGACAATGCTAGCGTGAAAAGGCGACATAGCGTTATATATTTCTGTCGGGCGTCAATGTCCGTGAGGCAGCGTGTCGCTGCCGTAGTGGGCTCATGAATAAAGCATTAGGACGACTACGCTTGGAACAAATTGGCTGCCAAAAAACCCGTGTGTAGGCAAAAGTGTGACGGGGTCGAAGTGACTTGGGTACCTGGGGCCGACCAAACCAGTGTGAATTACTGGGGTCAAAGCGGACAGCGGCCGGGATGACGTGATTCCCCAAGCGAGCTACCTTCAGAAGTCTGTTTCATCGCAAAAAACGTCAACTTTTAAAACCCGTCATTTATTTACTGATGTTATTCTCAGCATCACAAACATATACGCCTCTGCTATGTATCACAGCAAATAGTTATATTTGAGATCCTCGTTTTTTTTGCGAACCCGGAAGTGTGTCTTGCTCAATGCATTTCCTACCCATAGCGAGGGAAACTGCCCGCGTTCCCATGCTCCCATGCACCCTTTTTCAATGCCAGTGCAACGCCATCTGTGCAAAATTTGTGGTGGTATGCTCCCGTGTGATGGAAAACCTCTCTTATTCTAACAATGACGTAGTTGACTTTGGACTTCGATTTCGTAAATGTGATGTCCATGCAGTGAGTTTGGGTTGGCGCGCTTATAATGCAATCTTCGCCCGCCTGCGGTCCGATATCCCGCATTTATTAGCGATATTTATCTGTTTTGACTTGACCAAAGTTGGCAAAACTTGCTATGTACATTAAAGATACTATGATACAAGATTATTGAAAGTCATTTGACATTTTTTTCAGCCAATTCCCAATATGCATATTTAATGAACCTTCCAAATTAGGGATATATACTGGCATTTACTTGATAAAATTTGGCGAAACATGCTGTGTACATTGATCATTATACCAGGTTATAACAGTATTGAAAGTCATTTTGCATTTTCATGTCAGCTAATTCATAATTTGCATAAATAGCTAACAAGCTTTCACGGTTTGGCATATAGAGCTTGAAGGACTTGACCAAAGGTAATTACACATGCTATATTGTGATACAATGACAGTACTCAAAGAAATTAGTTATTTTTATTTCAGCTAATTACATATTTGAATACTTAATGACCTTTAGAATTGATCTGTGGTGAAATTCATTGTGTTGATCATAACACTTAAATGTAGCAAAGCATGTAGCAAAGGTTCAAACTTGCACATAAATGCAATATATGATGAAACACGTGAGCATTTTCAGTTCATATCTGGAAAGGTTTACAGTCGTCGGTACTGCGCTCACAGGTCGTATGGGACCCATACGACCAATATAAACTCTGTATCCCAGGTACGATGGTGATTTATAAAAGTTAAAACATGTCTGTCATAATCTACATCATATAATTTAAATGTTACAGCTATGATGACGAGGTGCATCTATATATGGTGCACGAAATACATTTGTTTGTAAACAAGAACTCGCACAAACGCAGTTTGACGACTTCTTCCCTTTGAAGAAAAGCAGACTTTTGATACATTTAATGTTTTTTGCGTCATCATGATGATTGTTCACAATGGCGACCAATTTTACGTACAGAAACTTATCGTTAGTCTGTGTGTCTTTATAAACGTCAGGAAACTTAATCTCAGTCTTTGTAGCAAAGAAACAGAATCGTGTTTCCTCTGAGTCTCACAGCTCCGGTTCGCCTGACCTCATTATGGCCTAATTTATCACTAGTACTTGACAACACTCACTCACCTGGTGTATCAATGAGTTGTCCCATACGGCAGGGTTGCATCGCCTCGGAAGTACTGAACGCTTTCGCTACGGTCCCAATCACCCAGCTATGGAACGATATTTTTGAACGTTTTCACCCATTGATGAGTTGAATGCTAGTAGTACGCCATCTTTTGCGCTTGTTCTCCACAACTAATTCAACACTGCTTTCAGTTACGTCGTAAATGGATATTCGGTAGCTTCCACTTTCACTGTAGGGAGGTAGGGTGTAGGTACGTGAATACGAGTTGAAGCAAGTTGACTTTTAACCTGCAATAAGAATCTTATAGAGCTATTTAGAAGTATGTTTTGATAGGTTGTGTATATAGATGTTACATTATGGCTCTGCTGTCACAGTACGAACTCGACGATTCCTTGCCACACCTCTGAGAGAGTGCAGAGATCATGCAGGTCAATGGACTTTATACCTGTTCATAATCACTTTTACGTTTAAAGGATGAGCCACGTGCACGTTTCTCGTCTTTGCACTTGGTAGACTACACTTGCCCAAAGTCTAGGGGCATATGTATCAACACAATAAATTGAAGGAATAAATTTTAGCAGACTGTCGCGTTAGTTGTTGTAGGCTGTTGCATCATATATCGTGGAGTGAATGTGTTGGCCTACAGCCAGTAGCTGGTGCCAAGAAACGCCAAGCGACGGGGGCCAGTCTAATAATGGGCTGGACGCATGCACCGTATTGTTCACGTCTTGTTACTGGGTCACAAGACGTTATACAGGATGCGTGTGGTGTTCTCGATGAAATAACATTTCCCGCATGCGGAAAAGTTGTTTTAATAAAAACATAAACCCGGTCGAAAGCGTAAATTTAGGTTAGAGGAACAGAGAAAATGCTAGCTCTGTATCGTTTACACACACAAAGCTTAGCCTACAAGCCTGCTGTCTGCGCCTACATCATGGGATGAAAGAAAATAAAGAAAAGACGCATAACAAAAGCGTCAGCTTGTTTTGACCCAAGGTGAAGCGGGGGAAACCCGATGTATTCATATACTGGTACGGTAATTCCCTCGTCTCGTCGGGCATTTATGCTGGCCAGCGCCCAGAACTATTTCGTTATCCCTCTGAAGTGACGGTATATATTTTAAATTACAGACTCTGAGGTGTATATACTTAACATTCGTCCCGAAGTCCCCCAAACACAAGGAGCTTTGATACATATATATATATATATATATATATATATATATATATATATATATATATATATATATATCGGTCAATTGAAATCGGATGCACATTGAAAGTGGATTCCGTGACGAGTGTTAGCTTACGTTTAATAACACTTTGAGAGCCAGATGGTCTAGAAAATTTTCCCTGATTACCTTTCGAAGTGGCCCCTACCAATGACAAAAAAATAAAGTATCTCCATTCCAACTCGTTATAATGTTGAAGTCTCCCAATATCGATACGAGAGTCTACCCTAGGAGCATTTAAAAATTTCAGACATGGGGATGTTTCATCACAACTTTGGCTGGTTCCCGACAATGGTGCACACGAAATAGCGCCTCGTTTGAAACCTAGGACGTTATTAGCCATCGGCAGTTTTCCATAATATAAGGTTATTCACAAAATACCGGGATTCATGTTCGAGTATCAAATCGAAGATCACCCTTTGTATGGCTTCCAACTTGGACATCTTCAATAGAGACAAATTTATAAGCTGGTTCTTCACTTTGTGAAAATTTTCGCAAGTCGGCTGCTTGCTCACATTTATTTCACTGACATTGCATTCACCTCTCACATCTTAAAGAGATACAGTCGTCGGAACTGCGCTCAAAGGTCGTATGGGACCTATACGACCGATGTAAACACTGTACAGGGTACGATGGTAATTGATGAAAGTTAAAACATGTCTGTCATAATCTACATCGTATAATTTAAATGTTGCAGCTAGAACGGTGAGGCACATCATTCTAGATATCGTGCACGAAATACATTGTTTGTAAACAAGAAACTCGCACAGGCGCAGTTCCGACGACGATATCTGCTTTTGGCGACGTCAGCCTGAGTATACTGACAACTGCCGTAATGGGATAATTGTCCCAGGAAGGTCGTTCCCTGTAACATCCATGGTGGCAAGTTTATCGAGATCGGCATGCAGAGGAAGTGTACAAGGAGATGTCCAAAAGAAGTTACTACGAAACCGCTGACACCTCTTGAGGCTCATTTTAATATGATAAACGGACGGTAGAGGCCAGTCGTTATTCAGACCTGCTGCTGAAATGCAAAGATACCGGGGATAAATATTTCTGAGTGCTGAAATAACCGTACTTATGCGATCTGTAAGCTGGCAGAGGATTAAGAAAACTTGCAAATTTGTTATAATGAAAAAACAATTCCATCCATGTGAGAATGTGACAGTTTGTGTATGTGTGTGTGTGAGAGAGAGTGTGTGAGAGAGAGAGAGAGAGAGAGAGAGGAGAGAGAGAGAGAGGAGAGAGAGAGAGAGAGAGAGAGAGAGAGAGAGAGAGAGAGCACCCTAGGGAACAAACTACAAACACCATTCTGTAAGTGTACACTGTTCGTCCACAACAATGTGACCCAAAGACTTGTCTGCATATCATACCGCTTTAGAGCAGGAGCGGCTCGATCAATCTCTAGGTGGCGCTCTGCTAAACCACGGCACACAACTCCACCACCAGCTAACAGAAGCTCACAACCACATCTAAGTATTTTTTTCTATAGCAAAATTATGAAAAATAGATTCTTCAAAATGTTCGGTTTAAAAGATATCTTTATTTAAATGTTATAGAAATATACATGTTGACACCGTTAAAGTCTATTTCACATGCAGCTTTACTTGGCTTCCCACATCATCAAAAAGTAATTACACATCTCATGGAAGGCCATTCGCAACGACAATTGTTAACACCACTGTGTATATGATACCTGTATACTTGTTAGGGTATAGTTGATGAAGCTATAAACTACTCTCCTGGTTTTTTGAAAATGGAAAGAAAACATATTACATAAACCACTCCCTCGTTTCTAAAAACAAATTCCACAACTAGCAGACCATCTTAATTAAAACCTAATATTGTTTTTTAAATATATGGACATAAAGTACTGGCGCCTATACAATTCATCTGACACATCACATTGTGGTTTGGTATGGAAAGTCATGTTTGTATTAAGGGTAGAGGTATCAGTTGTGCACAGGTCTTGATTTTCTTTCAGATGATAAAAATTATTAACCAGACAGCCATAATTATTGGTGATTTCCACTAGGCGTCAATGTGATTGAGTTTTACCCTTGCTTACATTGAAGTGATCTCACTTAATTTTGATGAAAATATCAGACGATTTTAAACAAATATTTGAGAATCCGAATATCTGTTCCCCAAAGGCGCATACTACCTTAAGGTGATAAACAGCCACCAAATTTGGTGCAACCCTCTCCTTGAAAAGGATTTCCTTTTGTTGGACCAAGGCAACTGCATTACCCTTTGCAAAAACACTGGCAATAAATTTCTACTTTAGATTTTGCAGTTTACAGTAGATAATGTACTGCAGTAATATGAAGAGATATAAAAAGGGTTATACCAGTATGGTTGACAAATTTCAATTGTCAAGACAGAAAGCCTTCTGAAACAGGGTAGATGCATCTCAGGGATATATATTCAGACTCAAATTTTTACAATTCTTTGCTGATCAGTTTTCAGTTTAAAGCTCTTGGAGTAAGAAAAATTTTCAACTTCTTAGTTTTTCGAAAATTGAAAATGTTATTTTTCCACATAGAGTTAACACTGGAATGGCGGCCATTTTGAATTTCAAATATCAGTAACTGTTGGAGTACAGTTGTATGTTCCCCCTTGTACCAAACTTCACACAGTGACCCTGATTTTTTATTCTTGATTTGGTAAGGGAACGTATGGTTGAAAATTTCATTCAGGATTTCAGCAAAATGGAAAGTCTGTCTCTTTCCAAGCGAATAGTACCTTAAATCAACCTAACATCAATGATTTACTTGTAAATGTTCAATGCATTAAAAAACTGAGCAAACTCCAGTGTTTGATATACACATGTGCAGTTAATCATGAATGAATCAGAGTAAGTTAGATATTATATGTACAAGAATGGTTCAACGATAAACACAGTGAATGGAGTTTAATGTTATGGTGAAAGTTTCATCTATTTCTCTTCTGTGCAGGCTGTGTTCTGCCATTCTGTCCTGTAGAAAACTGAACAGCTTGCGAATCTGATAAATCTGATGATAACAATCGCTGAGTGTAATAAATAGATACATTTGCATAGCTTTAGTTCAAGGGTTCCGTTGGTAATGAAACTTTGTGGAAAGATTCTGGCTCTAAGCTTTCTGAAGCAAAAATGGATGCCTACTTCAATAGTAAACTTCAAACATCACAATGCCACTATGGCAAAACCTAATTACAACTTCTCACAAAAAAACACACATGAAAATTTTGATTACAACAGAGCTTTCAATGTGTAGGGTCACTTTGAGTCACATGGCTGCAAAGACTGTTAATTTGGGCTAGGTGTCAAAAGTAGAGTGTGGCCAAACAAACAAACAGGCATCTGATAGGCAGACAGCTGTCATATATTTCCATATCAGTAAAAGGGTAGAAATTTGCAGCAAAATCTGAATGTGGACAAAGAGAAGTATGTTGCTTGATAAGTCTGTAGTTCACAATATGCTTCTAACTATTGTGAGTAAAGTCTTGGTAGACCTAGCATGAAAAAGACGTGGTTTTCAAAAAATGTTCAATACAACAAACATAGGGCCAAAGTCCCTGAAGCTACTATAGACATGGATACAAAATTAAGTATTTCCTGACTGTATGAAATGATCTCACTAAGGTCATCCTAGGGACATGTAAACCAAACATTAAAGCGGTTTGACCAGTGGTTTTGAAAAAAACAAGCGACTCAACAGTTGACAGAGCTCTGCTGTGTTATGTAGAGAATAACCTTTTGTGACACATGTATTGATGAAGGAGGTGGATATCTTTGATAGCTCATTTCAGGATGGCCTGACCAAAAAGGGAAAAAAAATTCCATAAAAATACAGATTTGCACATTTCATGAGACTATATTAGTCTATAATAGCAAATAAATGAGAGTTAATTACATTCTAATTAAAGTAAACAAGACTTGCTTAAATCAAGATTTACGTCATAAAAAAACAGCATATCTGTCAGGTTATAAAGAATCTTGAGCAGGTTATCTTTTAATATCAGTATTTTCATCCTATTAACCAAGCACATTTTAACTTTCAAATTAACATTGTAAGTAAGTTCTGTTGAATAAGTTGAGACTGTACGTACTCAGAGAAAGCACACTGAAGAGACAAATGTTTGTAACTTAAGAAGTTCAAGGTCATCAAAAGCATTATAAGGAATCATGTTACACTTTCATTGCACTGTTTACACAGATTGCATAATTGCTATAAATAGCACGAGGAATCTTACAGCTCAGCTTTACCATAAAAACCCTATTACTTTGACCACTCTTTTTATTGACCACTCTATTTTTTTCCTCAAAAAGTAATCTTATTTTATCCTTACAAAGTCAACCATAAATGGAAATCAGAACTTTCTCTATCTCTATTTATTTGACCATCCTATCATGACAAACTATTATGAGCAATTTCTTTTAGATAACATAAATGGTGGTTCAGAATATATCAAAGTTGGGATTCAGGAAAGTTGCCTTTACATGTTTTAATCCTCCAAGATGTTAAGCATTTCACTATGAACTGTCAAAAAAAGTTGAACTTTCTGATAATTCCACACTAAAATTATTTTGGCTTTGATGATTTCCTAATTAATTCAATTATTTAAATCCTATTAATTATTTTTTCTGGGTGAATTGATAGGGTTTATACAGTACAAGAATTACATACAATGTAAGTCAAATTTTGACCAAAAATGACAAAAAAATTCCTTAAAAATACACATTTGCATATTTCATCACAATTTGAACAAATCTAAGTTGGGTTATCCCTAGGGACCTGTATACCAATAACAAAGCTGTCTGACCAGCGGTTATGAGGAAGAAGATTTTTACCAAAAACACCTTTTTTGGCATTAATTTGCCTATTTTCAACAATATCAAAAATAAGTTTCTCAAAATCATATTTTTTATCTACACAACAAATATCAAATCAGTAAGTACTGCGGTTCTCAAGATATTTGAGTGGACGGACGCCTCACAAACGGACATACATACATACATACATACATACATACATACATACATACAGACTGACGACGGACGCCGGACGGATACCCATCCCAATAGCTTCTATAGACTATAGTCTATAGTAGCTAAAAATGGATCCTTGTGAACAGACTATTATGTTGGACTGATATTACACAGCAAAAGCAAGCAATAATCACAGCCAATGCTGATACACTTTAAGTTGCACACTCCATCAAGTTTAAAATCAACTGAGGGACAAGTGAGATAGATTCTGTAAAATCTCAAGATTTTAAGAGAACAGGCTTTGACGTTTGTTCTCAAGGCATTTAGTTGAGATAGTATTTAATTTGAAACATAAGAAATTATATATATTATTGCCAAAAAATCCACAGACTACAATATCAAACGTTTGAGTAGGCGAATGCATTATCTTTGGAAACTTAGAATTTTCTAATTAAAACCGTTGACTTGGAAGAACTCTGTGACAAATATTGTCACATTTGCTTTGAGAATGGTCTACCGATTTTGTTTTGAAATACACATAAAATTCTCAATTGCAAAAATGTGTTTTTCAAAACAGTTTATTAAGCATTATATTCACACTAGGACTAAATGTGTTTTCATCATATGGATATGGATTGTACTTGTGCAGAGAATTGCCCCTCCCAAGTTAAACCTGCAACCCCCCATTCACAAGTGTGAAACTCCACAGTCAAACAAGCCACGTGATTTGATAATGTACCAGTACATGATAGTAAGAGTTCAGTTTGGTTGCATTGACTCTGTCCAGTATTTATCTTCCTTGGAACTCACAACAACACCACAAGGCACACAATGACCGTCACTAAGATGGAAAACGGTAGCCACTGCTTGATAATGGCAAGGAAACTGCAGAGGGATAAAAAAGAGAAAGAGTTGATTAAATCTTACGCTATGTTTGCAATGTGTCCTATAGTTCACATATGACATGCATTGTTAGCCGCCATATTTCCTCATCTTATAAGTATAGATGAGATGGCTAGACTATATGGTTCACATACTCAGAGTCACTTACAATTCAGGGGCTTTCAAGGACATTCTCAGCAATTTTCATGGACATTTTTATGTTCAAATACCGTTTTCAAGAATTTTTTTTTCAAATATATCATTTTTATATACTAGTTTGCATATCATTGCCATGATATCACAGCTGATCATCTTGTCATTTTTGAAAATTGTGGTTAGATTATCAATTTTCAAAGACTTTCCTGGATTCAACTTCATTTTCAAGGGCTTTTCCAGGAAATTTCAGAAAGCTTTAAAGTCAAGGCTTTTCCGGGACTTTCATGAGCATATGTAGACTTGGTTCAAGTCGGTGAATTTTAAAAAAAATAAATACATTTATAATAGTTTCTCTTGTGTCTCTCCTATTTCGTACAAACCTATCTGGAATTTGGCAGCTCACGCCAGGTTTTCCCAGCGATTGAATGCGTCACGTTTGAGTCTGCGCAGTAGTGAGTTAGTTTCTGCCGGATTCACCGACTTGGACTTCTCGCAAAGTACAGGCGGTGAGACGGACTGTGTACACAGTGACGTAGAGCAAATACAAAATGATTGACAGCCCCCGCCGTTATTCTGGCCAATAAGAAGAACGCATGCTAATAACCATCTGCATGCGTTTAAAAAGTTTGTTGTCATCTCCGTGCAAAGCTAGACATCGAGTACGTTTTATATCTGGGCGAATAATGGCATCAAGTTCGTACATCAACCGCGTTTTACAACTGATCGGTCGGACCATCGCTAACCATGCGAGATTACCAAAGAAAGCTTGTTGAGAGTTAGATTGAGGGAAAAGATGTGTTCGTCTGCGCACCAACCGGCAGCGGAAAATCACTGACATACGAAGTCACCCCACATTGTTTTGATTTCCATCGCTTTGGGCACGTAAGAGAACAGGCTACAACTGTAAGGACGGTGTCTTTTTCCATCCTTGAATAACCGGCGACGATTTTCGCGACATGGGCCCCCCAAACAACACAGATATTTTCACGCGTTTTCGGTGATACAACAGAGGTCGTGCTGACTTTTGTGGGAGTGATCGCACTCGACATTTTGTCAACAACGCCATGTGAGTTTTATGCACGTCTCGTTTGGGTCAATTGGTAAAGTCTCCTCCCAATGTGTAAAATTTAGTGATGTCATCTTATGAATAATATATGAGTAAAGAAAACGTCATCTCATGAATAATTTATAGCAACGCAGATCGTGCAAGAAAGCCAAGTCTGTGATTCCGGGTGAAACTCCGCTGTATAGCGTTTACTCCACTCATCGCGTTCACCCTACTCATCGCGTCCACTCACGCGCGCGTTTCACATGAAAGCAGAATACAAATCATTGCGTTCACTCCACTCAAACATTCACAAATCACAGACTTGAACCAAGTCTATAGCATAGGGATCTTGTAACTATAAATTATAGGGATTACAAAAGCTGCATCTGCTGTAGCTTTTATGTATTGCCAATTTTTTTTCGTGAAAAAGCAAAAAGACATACTGATGTGATATGTATGGGTTTCAATAAACACAGCCTCTATGTATATAACATCCAATGTCTTCATTAATGACGGAGCATTGGTCCAGAATTAGAATTGTTTTGTATCAGTGTGTGTTACGTTTACAAGGCTAATGTTTTGTTTAGGTCAAGGAAGAGCAAGACACACAAAACAAAATTATTGCAAGTTTTATCAGCATACATTGAAAACACAATCAAATGTTAAAACTACTATTGTTGTAAACTGTCCCCTCAACAAATGATTATGAAATGCTTTTGTTCAAAGATGTCAATCACCTGCACCGTTAACATAGAGCAAGTTTTGCCCAACTCTTGGAGTTGATCATTTCACAGCAGTGTTAGCGTTCTTAGTTGGTGGTGTCTGTGGCACTTATTTACATGATTTTCAGTGCTGATTCATCAATTTACTTCCATCCACCCGCAATCATTCACAGATATGTTGACATCTCTGTGTTTCAGACGTTGTTTCATTCAATTATGCCATTCATTTCGAGAAATTCAGGTTTTTACAGCACAGCCTGCATTGACACAGTGTCAGCTGGAATACTTCCTGTATGTTTTGACCACACATCAGTTTTACCAACCCGAAAAATACACAATTTTTTTCGAAACATTTCCAAAACACCCAATTCTTTGTGAGGGACATTTCCGAAAAGGGGCAAAACTCTGCTCGTTTACTTGTTTTGACGCCAAAATCGACAGCATAATGACTGTCTCTGCGATGTTTAAATTTTTGATAGGAAAAAAATGGCATTGCATTCATGATGAAACTTTTCTGTGTATTGCAAAAATTAATCGAGATTGTACATTTTTTCTTGGTTTTCTCATTATTCAAAGGCCATACAAAGTGAGATATGCTGACCATTATACACAGGTTTTGTTCCAAATTGGAGCAGTTCTATGTGGCCACTGACCACTTGAGAGAGGTAGCTGTTCTGTAGAGGGCCGTTAAAATGTTATATGCCACAGGCCACTGTAAAGTGACCACTATAAAGAGTGACCACTCTCTAAGGGTAACCACTAAGAAAGGTTTGACTGCAAGTGTAAACATTTTGCAATAGTTCATCTGAACATATAAATACAAACAGTTTATTGAAACGAGATATATTACATTGTCTGAAATTATTTAAGGGTTATTAATAAATTGCACTTAAACTTGTTACTTACTTGACATATTTAGCTTTGACAAAAATCCAGAACAGAGCTTCACCATGTTCCATGAAGTGCTGCCGTTGTACTGCATCATGTTTAACGCCATGGCAACATGTGAGTGGCAGTTGTCACAACAAAGGTTATGCTGTAAACAAAGGAGAGTTGTAATTTCTTTTAGCACAGCTTGATACGACTACAGGGCTCTTCAAACTTTGTACATGACAAAGGCCTCTGCCAGCATATATGATACACTGATAAATCATGACTGTTTAGCATGCCTATTGTGTGCATTGAGTCAGATCGTTATATAGCTCTAGACTTGTCCTTTTTATCAAAGCGATGGCTTTCTCGTGCTAAAGTATAAGCTTGTTATATATTTGTGAACACAGCTTTTAAAATTTTTTCGAAGATTTTTCAAGGTTTTAAAAATGAGTGGGTAAAATTAATGGAGAACAATGGCTTCACTTTGAATCAACTGTTTTCTATTTGTTTCAGGCCTTACTGCCATACGGTATGTACCCTCTGGTAGCTCCGATTAAGTTAAGCTACCAGAAAGGCGGGCCTGAAAGGGTTACGGCAGAATCATTACACTTTGGTCAGTGACAGTTCTAATAAGTCTCAAGAAACAAGCCAAAGATTCCAATTATGTTATTAGATGACAATGAGGCAAAAACTGAACAGATATGTGAAACACACATGGATGCCATTTCTCAATGTCAAGGGGAAGAGTCTGATTTTAAGTTTTCAAATAATTCTAGCGAAATCCTAGATTTATGCACGAGATCACAGGAGTTTGTAATCAAAGTTTGAAGAGTAACCATGCTGCCTCTGTGTTGACCTGTGTTTTCCCTTGGAAAGTTTATTGCTGAGTCAGTGGATGGAAGCTGACGAGCAAGCTTCACATTCAGGCCAAAAATTGTGTAACAGGCTCTAAGCCTTTGCACTTTTTGCATATATTAGCATATCAATATTAGCACTAACTGCCAGCCCTCTCCCTGCTGATGTGCAGCATGCTCAGAAGGTTATATCTGATTGGTCAATTGTCACTATTCACAGCAACTTTGGGAGTCTTTTTGTATTATTCAATTATAACGGTAAGATTCAGCCAACCAATTGGATAACAGCTTCCGAGACGCTGCACATTATCCCCAAAATTGTGTTACAGGTGCCTAGCCTATGCCCGGTCTGTTTCACCAATCACAATAAAGGCAGTAAACATGAGTATTGCGTTACTATAAAATAATGAAAACCTTCAATCTACATTGTTGTATTATCATATGTTTGTGAGAAATGAGATCTATAATTCGCAATACAATTACTAACCATTCTGTGTTTGTATTCTTCAGATGCTGACAAGACTGTCGTGTCCAAGTTGTCTTTCTGTGCATTCTATGGTTTCAACTGAATATATCTTGTCGGTGTGCCAAACGCCATCTTCCTGCTGTGAGTTGAGTGACAGAACAGACACGGTGAAATGGAAACAAATTATATTCTGAGTTTGAATGATGTGCCGAGCGAAAAGAGTATAGAGTACTTCTCGCTCGGCTGGCGAACTTTGGTAGGAATTCAACATTGCCAATGGTGCTCCATAATGATAATGATGATGATGATGAATAAAACAACAACAACAACAATAATAATTTTTATATTTTTGATATTTCTTTAATAACTTTCATATTTTCCATAATATATTTTCATATTTCTTTATTATCATCAATGATTACTGAGTACCCTATGGTCATACTACTTATGTACATTTTACTTCTACTGTAGCTACTTAGATTTGACCCTTCAAGTGTTTTCATTTTCCATTCATTTGACTTCCTTTGACGAATAAAGACGGCTTTCTTGTTACACGATTTTTATTCTCGACATCATTTTGAATTTTTGGCTATTCCCGCAATGGCTCATAACATTAAAAAAACAACGAGTGTTTCATGTGTTTACATTTGTTAAAACAAAAATTTTACTCAATGTCAATGAGGGTTGCGTACATTAAAATTGGATGAAGTTCTCGGTGAAACGCGATATGCAGATACGACTGACACAGCCTCGGAACCAACTGGAAGGTTTACATTACTCTTGTGCACGCACAACAGGGGCAACCATACAGCTCTCGCCCCGATCCCAAAAATATGGAATGTCCATGAATATAAAATGAGGACAAAGCCTCCTCATTATTCCAACATTTTAACCAATCAGATAGCAGCTTTAAAGTCTTTTGCGAACAAAAGGGCTTCCAGCAAAACGTATTTCCTAATATTATACTCAACTTTAACGCTTTAAGAGGCAATATATCATTGTTGAAACCGTTTGCCTGTATGCGAACAATGCTCTTTGAAACCTGGCTTACCATTGCCCATATGCATGTACAGTTTGTGGAGATACAAAAACTGTAAGTGCTTTCTCTGCGAACGAGTGGATATCTTTTGATCTTGGTATCGGGAAGGGGACAGGGAGAGACGCGCGTACAACGTTTATCATCATCGGTCGGGGAAAAAAAATTGCTCTGTGGGAGGTTTCGGAAAAGGGGTAATATTTGATAAATTGTTTTGGTTTGTTGATAGGTAATGACAAATAATCATATCTGAATGTCGAGGACTTTTCTTGGTTTAGGATAGGAAGAAGAATTTTATCAACAAACCGATCGGGCGGTCACGAAAAGGTTTCTTTTGCCCCCTAAAATTATAACTGTAATAAGAGATAGATCAGAATTCTATTTAGTAGGTAAGGACACCTCAGGGCAAAGTTACCCAATATCGATTCGTTGGATGTATCACTTAATGCTTACCATTGAGAGGATACCAGGGGGCAACATAACAAGTACGTCACAAGAAGATATAAAATGTCCTTCTCAGTAACAAACCGTTACGTAGTGCCCTGTAAGCGTTGTTGATGTCAGTTAATTTTGTTTAAAGTACATGCCCTACGACTTCCGCTTCAGCAACCTGTGCACTGATAGTTGGCGGATTACGGATATAATGACAGGGTGAAACTGACACAAGATAGTGCTTACACCATCATCGGTACGTGAATAGGAATATTTTCGCATCACTGTGGGCATTTTGGAAATTTCTTTATGCATGTGCATGTGAAAGTCAGGACACTTAGAAATTCTTTGGCTGGCTACTCTGTGCACCATGGCTGTATCAAGGCCTTATATGTTTTAATGGTTGATGTGATTTCGTAAGTTTATCCCACCTCTTTTAAGTAGTATTCACTAAACTGCAAAAAGTTAACTTTTAATTGCCAACACATCGATTTTCTTAATTTGTATTTTTCCCCTATTATTTATTATCTCACAAAATATATAATGCAAAAATGAAAAAGGAATTATAAAAGCTTGAGGTTCGGTGTAAAATTAATCTAAAAAAAAGAAATGATATCATTTGATTCACTGCTTATGTTATTTTCATTTCTTATTCTTGTATGTAGATTCTTCTATGATAAAACTAAAATATACAGACCCCTTAATTCAAGCTGTGAAGATATGAGACGAATGAGGTAAACTTTATTTGCAACAAAAACGTATGTCACTGTAGGACAATTAAACGTCAAATTTGAGAAAATAAAGGAAACTCTTGTGAAGGAATGCCCACGCACGTGTTTTCATTTTACTCACTTTCATTTGGATCGACAGAATTTACTGTGACATTGTCCAATGACAAGACTTTACGGGTAATGTGTCATGTGTGCTTGTTTTCTTCCACCAGTCTCTGTAAATGATTCAAATTTACGAAGAGTTTGCTTGGTTTGTACTGTTTTCTTACAAATCTATTATCCTTGATATGATGCGATACCCTTAACGTGATCAACATGTATACCATGTAGCAGATGTAGAAGATATTGTGATTGGCTAGTGTAATATGCTTTTAAAGACCTTTGCTGGAGAGACTACTGCCATAATTTGTTAGATATAATCTTTAAGTACATACTTATATATCCGGCCCATATGAATAAGGTATAGGGAAATTGTAACGACTTGCACATGTAGAGCTTTCAAAGTGCAAAGACTTTGCAGAATTACTAGCATGGGAAAGAGCTTGCATTCCAAGTATAGACGTGATTGGAAGTATTCGCCCTTCCCTTCGAAGCTAATGCGCGAACATTACATCGGTTTAAAAGTCATCTTCATTTACAAGAAAAATCAAATTCCGACCTACCCTTAGCAATGCTTTGAGTGAACTATCAATCTTATAATGTAAAAAAAAAAAAAAAAAAAAAAAACAATTGATGGATCTCCACAAGAGAATTCTTGTGGAGGGCCATCCTTCTGTCAAGAGCCTTAATATTTGTTGTGTTGTTAAATTATACCTAGCCTTTCCTTCTGTTTGTGCTGTCAAAATCCTTATGAAAATTGATTGGGGTTTTTGTAATTATAAACAATATTGTCAACTCATAGGAGACTAAATTTGTGATGGAACAGTCCTGTAAAATGCTTCTTTTCAAATAAAGAATACCAAGTTATTCTTGTTTGATGTCACAGCTATATTACAAACAAGATATGGCAAAATATCGGCTACATTTGCAACAAGTTTGTCAAGACGCAAAAACCTATTATCTTATACTGAAAGCTCCAGTTGAAACATGTGTACGATTCTGTTCTTAGATTCATTCAAGTTTTTGCACAGAGATAAGAGCGAGACCAGCACTTCGTAAATAAGTGGACTCTGCGAAATAACAATGTTCCTTATTCAGTTTTATTGTGTGTAGCATTAAGCAAGCCATGTCACTTTAAATGAACGACAAAACACTAGAAATAAAAACTGAAACTCCTAAATCGCTGTAAAATATTTACATATAACCACATTGATGAAAGAATCACACGAATGTTAACGTTTCACATACAGCCGTTCAGCTTTGAATAATTACACTCATTTAAAAAAAAGAAACGATCAATTACTCATATTTTGCTTATTAAACCTTGGGTACAGTTACGACAAAACTATCCATATATTTTCTTTACGAGAATATGAGATATAACTAGACGTAATAAGTCGAATTTAAACATTTCTAACAATCAAAGCTTAATTTTTAGTAAAGGATATAACATCATTATGTAGATGCACTGTAGCTTAACACTTGAATTTAGATTTTTAAGCAAAGCCTATTATTATTGTAACACATCTCTACTAGTCCACATCAATCTAAAACGTTCACAGCAAAGTATCAGTAAAATGATAAAACACAAAAACATGCGATTTCTGTATATCTATATACATGTAGGAACCAAAATATTAAATGTGTGAACGTGATCCAAATATCGATAATATTGAAATAAAGAAATAAATTCTTGATAATAAACGACATGACCTTTTACCTATTAATCTTTACTGAGTACAAATCAACGGCCCGAAGGATAAGGGGCGTAACTCACTTTTTTAACAAACTGAGTTAAAGGGAATAGATGGTCTAAAAGCCCCTAACACTAAAATCGAATTTTTTTAAAATTAACGGTTATATTGGTAAAGGGTAATGTCATAGATATATGAAATGTCATAAAAGTCATAAAGAATCCTATACTTATAAAATCATTTTTATTTTAATCGAAAAAAAATGGAAAATTACGCCTGTCTTGCACTAGCATTTTGTGCAAAATAGGAAGTACCTCATCATGAGTTGCGCCCTTAATGGGACGAAACTCATCATATGTTACTTCCTATTTGCACAGGTCGATATTCTGTGTTTTGATGAAATATTCTTGAATGACATCCTCATTGTAAGATGTTTTAATATTTTGATGTTTTACATTTTCCCGTGCATAACAGGTGTAAGTACGGAGTTACGCCCCAGTGCACTAACTGTCTCGTGCAAAATGAGTGTAACTACGGCAACATGAGCTATATTGACGTTTTTTTTTACAAAGGGAGCATTTCACATTCCTGAACAAAAATATCCCAGAAACTCAATTTCGACTAAAACATGAGTTACGCCTTCTTGCACTGGGCCATCAAAATGAATCGTGAAATCGTACTAGTATATCAAAATGCCTACAAATTGCATATTTTTAGAAGTATAATAATACCGTTAACACATCAGTTCTACCGCTATCAGCATAATAACTTGATAAATTGTTGTGACATGTATTTTGGCAAGGAAATACAACAAAATAAAAAGACGAGTAAAATATCCACAAGAGTAATCTTGTTTTCCAAGAAGTATTCATGCGGCTATCATTTAAGTGTACTGCCATAGGAAGAGTATGCATATGAGTGTTGCGCTGTTGACCCTTGCTTACTACTAATATAAAGTTTTATAGATTTTTAGATCAAATATGAACTTTTGACAAGTTTTATCTAAATTTTGATTTTGATTCCCCATTTTGTTGAAATGGTAGAGTTTTCACGCCAATATTTATCCAAAATTAACACTTTTGGCCTCTGATTTACGAAAAAAATTGTAGAGTTTGATTTTTAATTCAAACTGTCCAAAGTGCCCAAAGCAACAGTGAGTGCCCTTTCAGGACGGCTACCATATCGATCAATGAATTAAACGACTGTTAGTTTATGCCGTCCAACTTTAAAATTAATTTAATAATTATATTCTTTTTTTAAGGTGGAGCGCGGCTAGGGAACAGATATTCCGACTCTCAAACTTTTACAATTCTTTTCTGAAATACCACTTGTGGGGTTCATTTTAAAGCTCTTAGTGTAAGAATACTTTTCACCAGCTTAGTTATTCGAGATTCGAAAATTTTACTTCACTCCACAGAGTTAACACAGGGATGGCGGCCAGTTTAAATTTCAAATATCGGCGAATCTTGAGTTATTTGTTTCTCCATAGTACCAAAATTTGCACGATGACCCCGATTTTTATTCTTGATTTTAAAAGAGAATGGTTGAAAGATTCAAAGTTTGAGCAAAGGTTTAAGGCTTTCACTTTCGCGGCGCAAACTACCTTAAAGAAAAATAAACGATCAATTACTAGGTATGTCTTATTTCTATTTCAACCTTGGACACAGTTACAACAGAACTATCCGTGTCTTTTCTTTATGAGAAATATGAGTTATAACTAGACGTAATAAGTCGACTCTAAACATTTCTAACAATTAGAGCTAATCCCCCGCACATTCAGTTGAACGTTTAACAAAAGGATAATCATCATTGTATAGATGCACTGTAGCTTAAAACTTGAATTCAGATTTTTAACAAAAGGCTATTAATACTGTAACACAACTTACTATTAAGATCAATCTAAAAAGTTTACAGCAAAGTATAAGTATGACACACAAAACACGTACGATTTCTGTATATCTATATATGAACCAAAATGTTAAATCCTAATGAGTGAACATGATCCAAGTATCGATAATATTGAAATAAAGAAATAATTTTTTGATAATAAATGACATTAGCTACCATCTCTTCATTTTAATTGAGTACAAATGAATCGTGTAATCATGCTGATATGTCAAATTCTCTACAAATAGTATATTTTGTGAAAGTAATCATACCGTAAACACATCGATTCAATCACTATCAGTGTATCAACCGGCTACATTTTCGTGACATATATTTTGTCAAAGAAATGCGACAAATTAAACAGACTCACGTAAAATGTCCACAAAAACAATCATCGTTTCCCAAAAAGTATCGATACATCTCCCTTGTGGTTGAACTGTCACAGAAAGAGTATGCCAATGAGGCCTGCTGTGCTGATCTTCCCTTTCGCCTCATACTAAGTTTGTTTCAGGAAATGTTGATGAAATATAGCTTTTTGACGTCTTTTGCATCAAGCATGATTTTGATCCACCGTTTTTTAATGTAGAATTTTTGCGCCAAAGTTAAGCCTTAGACTTTTGGCCTTTGATTTACGGGAAATTGTATAACTTGTTATTTAGTCCGAACTGTCAAGGGTACACAAAGTAGCGGTGAGTGCCTTTCACGACAGCTAAGACAAAATCAAAGAATCAAACGAATTTTAGGGACATACAGCCGTTCAACTTCGAAATTATATGTTGAATGATTACATTATTTTCAATAAAAAATAAACGATTAACCACTCGATATTTTTTTTCTAAATTTCAGTCTTGGGCACAATTATAAAAAAACTATCTGCCGTCTCTTTACGAGAAATATGAGCTAAAACTTACCGGTATGAGTCGACTCTAAATATTTTCTAGCCAGTAGTTAGTCCACTGATTCAGTTAAATGTTTAATAGAAGGATAATCATCATTGTATAGATGCATTCTAGCTTAACACTTGAATTAAGATTTTAAACCATTGCCGATTATTATTGTAACACAACTCTAGTATTTCTCAAAGTTCACAGAAAAGTATAAGGAAATGATAGAGATAAGCACAACCAATAAAAAGTATGACACATAAAAAAACGTACAATTCTGTATATTATAGAATGAACCAAATTGCTACATTTTGTGAACGTGATCCAAGTATCGATATTATTGCAACAAAGAAATAAAGTCTTGATAATCAATGTAATATGTCTCGTTTATTTATTCGTTTTTGTTTTTTCCTCAAAAATGTAGACGGAATATTTTCTATGGACAATAATGCTCGTTTTGATCTCTAATACCACATCAACAAATCGAAAAGATATTCTGAAAAAAAGTCTACTATATCATGGATTAATGCATCATACATTTAAACACAAATTTCTCACGTTTATTAAATTTAGTAGATGGAATACCTACCGCTATCGATCTTTGTGAACACACCACCGCTAAGTTGAGGAAAGACAGGAGGGTTTATTGCAAAAGGAGAATGTAAACGCCAACAAAGTATAGAATAAAGCACAAGATGAAACGGCAAATATAAAGCAGTAAAGGGCATAGAACTAGTGCCCTCGCAGATCTCAAACTAAATACTATCAAAACTTACAATACAAAACAGTCAAAATAGAAGTAGCAAACTAACCTACAATAAAATATGAGCAAAATATATGGGAGAGGGCCCCTTCAGTCAAGCAACCGAGCAACGGTCATTGGTGACCTTGGGGTCAAGGTCTGAATGACCTTGATGATGAATCCATCCTGAGAGGCCGCAATGTGGGAAAGGAGTGGAATTCCCGAGAAATGGGGGTCAGGATGGAATCCAAAGCCCGGACACCTGAAAGAAAGGGAAAAAGAGAGGAGGAGACAGGGGATGGTGGTGGGATAGGCTGAGCTGGTATGGCATGAACCCAGCGGCTGAATGAATGAATGAATGAATGAATGAATGGGAGCGATGAGACAAAGGCTTGATTATGTAGTGTCGTGTGCAAACGTGGCTGATTGGCTGGGAAGGAGGATTGATAACAGTCATGGGTAGAAGAGCCGATTGGCTAAGGGGATGACAGTGAAGATGTAAGGAAGGCAGATAGCTAGGTGTAATCACAAAACACATCTGTGATAAAACACAGATTCCACTTTGTGAACACACCACCGCTAAGTTGAGGAAAGACAGGAGGGTTTATTGCAAAAGGAGAATGTAAACGCCAACAAAGTATAGAATAAAGCACAAGATGAAACGGCAAATATAAAGCAGTAAAGGGCATAGAACTAGTGCCCTCGCAGATCTCAAACTAAATACTATCAAAACTTACAATACAAAACAGTCAAAATAGAAGTAGCAAACTAACCTACAATAAAATATGAGCAAAATATATGGGAGAGGGCCCCTTCAGTCAAGCAACCGAGCAACGGTCATTGGTGACCTTGGGTCAAGGTCTGAATGACCTTGATGATGGATCCATCCTGAGAGGCCGCAATGTGGGAAAGGAGTGGAATTCCCGAGAAATGGGGGTCAGGATGGAATCCAAAGCCCAAAACGAAGGAAGTATGACTGAAGTGACCCCCAAAAGGAGGGAAGAAATGAGAATGATTTAGTAAAGGGTTCTCGCACCCAGGGGAACACCGCGGTGGTGATACGGCCTGGGGGAGGGGGTCCTGGGGGACAGGTAAACTGTACGAGCCCAGGTGGAAACATGATGAAACGGAGACGAGGTTCTCTCACCCAAGGGATCACCGCGGTGGTGATACGGCTTGGGGGGAGGGGGTCCCGGGGGACAGGTAAACTGTGCGAGCCCGGGTGGAAACATGGAACGAAGACAGGTTCTCGCGCCCAAGGGATCACCGGGGTGATAATACGGCTTGGGGGGAGGGGGTCCTGGGGGACAGGTAAACTGTACGAGCCCAGGTGGAAACGTGGATTGAACAAGACAAGGTTCTCGCACCCAAGGGATCACCGCGGTGGTGATACGGCTTGGGGGAGGGGGTCCGGGGGACAGGTAAACTGTGCGAGCCCGGTGGAACATGGAACGAAGACAAGGTTCTCGCGCCCAAGGGATCACCGTGGTGATGATACGGCTTGGGGGAGGGGGTCCTGGGGGACAGGTAAACTGTGCGAGCCCAGGTGGAAACAACGTACATGTAGGAACGTTAGGTGACAGAACACAGACGTGAAACACGACGAGACATGTAACGTGTGAGTCATAATGCAATGGAATGAGGCTGACTTGCATGACGAATAGGCAGCCGTTAAAAAGTGTTTGAGTGTGCACCCAGTGAGTCCAGATGGCAAAACGCAGACATGGAACACAACAAGACGTGTAAACGTGTGAGTCTGTTGATGCGGTGAAATACGGCAGACTTGAAGAAACGACAAGACCGCAGTAGATAAGTGTTTGAGTGTTCACACAGTAAGGAGGCTAGCCGTTGAAAGGCGTGGCGCAAATTTCTAATGTTCTGATGTACATGTACGTCGGTAGCAGTCGCTAGACCGTCTACCTAAAAGGTGGTCCGGGATTTCCATGTAGAGCAGCAGTCAACGGATCAGGCAAAGTGGAACGTCGCTGAAAAGTGTGACGCAGGGAAATTTCTGATGTTCTTATGTACATGTAAAGTCGGTAGCAGTTGCTAGACCGTCTACCTAAAAGGTGGTCTGCTAGCCGTTGGAAAATGTGATGCAGGGAAAAATTCAGATGTTCTTATGTACATGTAAGTCGGTGGCAGTTAAAAGGTGGTCTGGGATTTCCATGTAGAGCAGTGAACGGATCAGGCAAAGCGGAACGTCGCTGTTAACTGGCAAAATGTCCGAGCATGCGAAGCAAAGCCTCTACAATGGCATGTTGCTGGTCGAACGAAGTGTGAAGTCCATGACAGCGTTAAATGCCAGTTCTTTCGAAATGAGGAAACTGATGTGGGAAAAAAGTGGCATTTATGAGACATTACTAAAAAACTGTAATACTGCTAAATGGCAAAGGATGAAGTATGTAGTCCTTTGCTTTGAAAGTGAAAGTGTTCTGAAAGAAAGCATGTTACTCCAGTCACACTGATGTGAACTGTACAATCCACAAAGTCAAAGTGCTGATGTGATGCCGTAATGCGGTTTGTGGTAAGGTATCCATGGGTCTAGCAAATGTTTTTGTTTTCGTATGTTTTCGCTGGGATGCTTGTGAGATTGCCGACAAGTGCAGCTGCAGGGTTCGGCTTCCAGGGAGTGACACAGTAGTTTGAAACGGTGCATCTTGTTTCGCTTTCAGTCCAACAGGAAATGCTAGTCAAACAGGAAGTGAGGCCGTGTGTAGATCGTTGTGAACTGCCGGTCGGAAGGACTCGTTAGTATGCTTGAAATCATGCAGATGTTACTTAAATAGTCGCCTGTGATCTTTGTTCGACATAAAGTTGAGTGACGCTGCGGCCACTTGACACCATGGGCGCCGCCATCTTTGGTCCTAAGACTGAGTTTGTTTGACGTCACAGGGTCAAGGTCCGTTGTTTTCCCTGTGCAGCAAGCTGTCTTATGACGGGCTACGCACGACTAATTACTAATCTGAAACGGAAACTGATATAGTCGTCGGTCAGTCGACTGATCCTCTTGTCGATTCTTGCTGGACGTGATACGATGTACGTGATAGGAACTGATGACATCAGGTTTGATGAGGTTTCTGGCCCCACCACCGAAACAGGCAGGTTGACCGAGTCTGGAGTCAATGTGGTATACACTCTGGCCGTCGTTACGTTCGCTTCTTGACGGCGTCTGGCTGTTGTGTCCTGTTGATCCGCAGTCATCTGAATAATGCTTATGAAATTCTTGCGGATGCGGAGCTGGCGCTGGATTGGTACGATGGGTCGGATTGAGCGGTCGGACGTGACAGAAAAAACCGGGCTCGACATAGGCCAGGAAAACATCGCCATGGGCGGTATATGGCCAAGCAAAGTCAGTCTATGGTTACTCGTAGTCAGCCTGCAACTTGTCCAACGTACAGACGAGCTAGAAATGTCGGAAATAGGCAGAGTAATAAAAGAGTCCGATACCTTATGGTTGAACTCGAAGATGTGCCAAAGTCCCACGTCTTTGGGCAGTAGTCGGCCTGCAGCTTGTTCCGACGTGCGGTAGTACGTTTCAAATTGGTACAAACGCTTGACGAGCTGGAAGATGCCAGATATTTATAGCAAAGTAATGAGTCCGGTGACTTATGGTTTGAACACGAGGACGTGCCCATGTCGATGGAGCCTTCGTGAGCGTCGTCTTTTGCCTGGCAGTGGCATGTATGTTCATTCATGTACGCATGGAAATATGCAGGTCGTCGGCTTGAAGGTGTGGATAAGCAGCAGAAGTCCGTCGCTTGAACCATAGCCGGGAATGAGTAGGCAAGATTCCCATCCTTTCCTGCCAGGATATCGCGACGAATCGCTGGAGACACCATTTCGATATGTGGTAGGCTTTCTGAAGGCGTTCTGCGGGTCTGTAGCAAGGTGTTGGATGACGCGTGACGACATCGACGTTGTTGGAACGTAAGGGGCCGCCATCTTGGATTGTGTTGTTTACGTTCCGGAGTGGAACTTCGGGAAGTGACGTCAGAGAGTTCATAGGTGACTTAGTGGCAGCTGGTCGAAGTTGCTGTTGCAGGATATTGGATATCGTGTTGACCGAGTCTTGCAGCTATGTTTATGGAAGTGTTACATAACTATCTTCTGGAATGTTGGCTTGGGACGCTGCCCGACGAAATGCTGGCAGAAGGAACCATTGCAGACGATGGAACTTAGGAGGAGACCTGGTTCTGAACTCGGTTTGAATGCCAGGACTGTCATTCGCCTGAGGCCGATCAGAAGGATTGTGAGTAATAATACGTTAGTACCGCGGGCGTGCTCCGTATTCGCAGCTAGATCCAACGTGCACTGGCAGCGGAGCGGGACAAAGGTCAGTGGCCGGTCTTGTGTAGGGCTGAGCACGGGGTCTCGAAGCAGGCTGAGCATTCGGACACTCAGATTTCTTGGCTGTCTTTGGACGTCCTTTGGCCGGCATGGTTGTTCGAAGGAAGGGATCGTAAACGATTCCGGACGTAGTGTAATAGGCTGAGCTGGTATGGCATGAACCCAGCGGCTGAATGAATGAATGAATGAATGAATGGGAGCGATGAGACAAAGGCTTGATTATGTAGTGTCGTGTGCAAACGTGGCTGATTGGCTGGGAAGGAGGATTGATAACAGTCATGGGTAGAAGAGCCGATTGGCTAAGGGGATGACAGTGAAGATGTAAGGAAGGCAGATAGCTAGGTGTAATCACAAAACACATCTGTGATAAAACACAGATTCCACTTAAATTATTATTACTGTTACAACAAAAGTGAATTTATTAATTAACGTTTCATATTAGCTGCGCACGTAGTTCTTTCTTGTTTGTTTCTCCTTATTCTGTCTACGTGGAACACATTGCAGGTAGTAAGGGAGTCTACTAGCTCGGACGACACAATGTATTTGGAAATCATATATAAGCTAAAATGTGTGTGTTTGAAAGTCAGACCTACCCAGCCTACACAAAAATCCGTAAAGACATCTAACAAAAATAAAGAAAAGGTTAATATTAATGAAAATGCAGCACGTTATGATATGTTTATGTCTTTTGAATCTTTATGTCATATAACTTCAGTTAATATTACTGGCGACATAACTTCCATATTGATACATAAAAGAAACATCTCTCTTTCATAAAATGGAAATCAAAAGCCAAAAGTTTCATCAGAGAAGCATATGTAGAATTAGTCACTCTTTGACCGTGGCAAGTGTAAAAACTATTCATTTGTTAGCTCGATTGCACGTGTTAATCTGTCACACGGGATCTAATGTTCAACAATTGACAGTTGCTCCACTTTGGTTCAACTGCATTGTGTAAAAGTTTTTGGCCGTAAAGAAAATGCAGACAACATTATAAAATACAGGCACTGTGGTGAACTTTGTTCGAACATTCAGTAGAAAAGCAACAAAGAGTATCTCCGTTATACAATCTAGTATGTACACCCACACTTAGACGAACACTTTGTTAATCGGCCACATCTTATTGACAAAGCTGTTTTGTTTCAATTTTGTTGCAGAAAGTCGTTGATCATATTCACCAACGGACGTCTTGTCATTACTTGAAATACTTTCCTCAGCAGCTTTAGGGTGTTTGATATATTGTTTGTGCGATCGCGCAGATAACTGAAGACATCATAGGGATCGTTAAGTGATTTTGCATCACGTCGAGTAATTTGCGACGGTTGTAAGAAATTGAACTATCTCTCTCGTATCTTCAACTGTTAGTTGGTCTCTAAGTTTACGGAACAGTACTGCCAAAGGATCCAGATCTGTAATGTAATTTAAAAAAATGATGATTTTGATATTAAGTAGTATAATACTCTACCAATTACTATTTACATATGCCTTGTAGTATATCAGATATTAATATAAAGTCACATTGATAGTAGAGTTTTCTTTTTAAACCGAAACTATCGAGATATAATCTTAAGCTTTTCTTAACTGCAGACGGTCGACCAAATCATAGAATCTGGTCAAAACTAAGACAAACTCAATAAAGATGTGTATTTAACCAAAGTAGGAAAATTGATTTGAGAAAGTTGCAAGAAGAACATTTGAATGTATGTTTTGAAAGAAGCTTTATTCCTGAGGAAATACTGATTTATTTGTGAACAACATTTCTAACAACGCTAAATATCATACTGACCATGATAGAAGGGTATGCATCAAGAACGTGACACTGAAAGAGGTGTGGGTTTGACTAAAGTTGTGATTTTGTGGATTATTTCATCAGACCACTGTATATCTATTTCAAATTAAGAAGTTAAGGGATACCTTTTGTTTGAGAGGCTTGACCAGACGATGCTGGTTTCTCCTGTAGGCTCTGAAATCAAATGGATACGAGATGAGTAAAATACCGGCCGCTACAATGTGTTTAAAATAATCTACAAGGTTACACATGTCTGAAAAAGTGTAAAACAAAATGCTAATAGAGCGCCAGTTTTTGTGGATATTTATCAGTACTGAAAAAATTTAGTAAAATATCGAGTCGTCATCTAATGGTATGATTTGAATCTTGTATTCAATTTCTTTGCTCATTTAATTACTCTTAAAATCAAAAGGTCTTTTTCTCATTTAAATACCTAAATCATGCTTAAAAATGGACATAAACAATAGGCTGTCCTGTCTTTGGATAAAATGTCATAAAATATTTTTTTCCAACTGCAGATGATCGACCAAATTATTGAGTTAAACTCAATAAAAATGTATATATTCAAACAAGGAAAAATGATTTTATAAAGTTGCAAGAAGAACATTTGAGTGTGTGTGTGGAAGAGGAGCTTCATTCATGAGGAAATACTAATTTTTTTGTGAACTGCATTACAACAACGCTAAATTTCATATAGACCCTGAGAGAAGGGTATGTATCAAGAACTTTACACGAACAGCAGTGTTTGTCTGACTAGAGTTATGATGTTGTGGATTTTCATGATCATAACAGACCGCTGGATATCTATTTCAAATCGAAGAGTTAAGGGATACCTATTGCTTGAGAGGCGTGACCAGATGATGCTTGTTCTCCTGTAGGGTCTGATATCAAATGGATATGAGATGATGAAATGTCGGCACCTACAATGTAGTTTAAAATAATCTACAGGCTTACACATGTCTGAATAAGTGTAAAACAAAATGCTGACAGAGCGCCACATGTGTGGATATTTATCAATACTGAACAAATTTAGTAAATTATCGAGGCGTCCACCAACAGAAACAATTCAATCTTGCAATCAATTTTTTGCCGATCAAATTATTTCCCAAATCTACACATCCTTTTCTTATTGTAATGCTTACTTGACAATGACCAAGATAGGGATACTTGCCTTTCTAAAGATTTATTGGATTCAGCAAATATGATTCAACATATGAAAGATTGAACTCGTCAATGAGGATACATGTTGATTTGGTTATTTCGCTTGCGTCCGCGAGACAACTAATGAGCAAATCAGAGTGTGTGACCCTCTGATTTATGATCCCGATGTTGTATGTTCCAAAATTCTCGCCACTAAACCACGCCCTATAAGACGAACTATATCATCAAGGAAAATACGTGATATCAACATTCCGGATTTCTGCAATACATGACATCAACATTCCCAAGCGTCTGACTTGTTACATGTAAGAGTTTGACTGACAGTTAAAAGGAAGTGGAACCTGACTTGCAAATGGCAACGACGTCACGTACGACTTGAAGTGGCAAACCTTTGTGATAAAAATCACTTTGCATTTACTGTACCAATCCAACATGAGATTAAAGCAATGCAGTCTCTTAGTGCGTATTGGTATCCCAACTCACTAACATTATGCAGGAACAATGTGCCACACTACGTCATGTTTCCTTGTCAGCAACATACGTTGACAAGAGTCTCGAAGGTGATGAGCTCATCAATCTCTTATTACTTGTTGACTGCTCTGCGCCAACGCAGCCCTTAGACTTGTGTATATGCACGCCAAACTCCCAAATAGCTATGTGGACGATACCATGTCATCTTCTGCATTTGGTTTCACCATAAAAACAGGCAAGTGCATTTATCACGTGAGAGATCTTTCTCTTTCATTCTCAAAATTCATACCTAATACTTGATCTACTTCAAAAATACTCATTTCGTCTGATTTTCGGCAGAGTTCGAAATACACATTGTAAAAACATGAAAAGCGTCATTATCATATACCCATGCCAATATTGCTACATCCTAGTGACGTTCACCGTAAAATATCAGCCGTGACGGTGATATTTCACTGTAAACGTTGAAATATGCACGTTAAACGTAATCGGTTTTGGAGTTCTCCCGAACTAAATTACCAGTTTGTTTGTAAACAACGTAAACAAACAAAATGGCTGCTGCTCTCTGCCTGTAAAGCAATGTTGCTGACGTAAAAAAAATTGAAGGGATTCGGTGAACACGGGTATTTCTCGTTGCCAAATACGGAAATTGGATGTTGAATCTTAAAATGTTTTCCAATTGTTTTCCTGTTAAAGTTATCGTATTTTTTGGCCAAGCTCTAGCAAACATTCTGCCTTTTGCACTGCGCTGGCACTGTGCACGGTTATCCCCGAACAGGTAGTGAGCGCATGGTGTGTGGCTGTTGACATGGCAACTGTCAAGATATGGTTGATTTGTTTGTTGGGTGCTGGCCGTCTACACGTCTTTCTGGTGAGTGGTGTACTCAACTGGCGTACCTGTCAGCCCGGCCAGCAGGCAGTGTGAGCTCCGAATGTACCAACCACATGTTATAACGCTCAAACGGTCTACCTACTACAGCCAGTCCGCTGTCTTTGTCTCTGGTCTTCTAGTTTCCAGTCGTCAAGCAAGTAAGAACTCCGCTGTGTATGTCTACATTCCTTGTCTTCTAGTCTACGGTCGTCAAGCAAGAAGGAACTCACTGTATCATCGGTTATCAGTGCTTGCTCCGTCGTTCAACTTGTAAGAACTGTAGATATTGTTTTTTTTGTGAGTTTTTGGTTTTATTGTGCAAAAACCTGTCGTCACCCGCATCATTATATTAAGTTTTTAGAGGGGTGTTTTAATGTGCATACTTTTTGTATTTCCTTTATTTTGGTGTAAATTACAGAATAGTTAAATCATAATAATTGTGTGAAAGTGAGCTCTTTTCTGCAAAACACACTCTGGTCCCTTTACGCTCATATTCGACGATTTCAAATCACGTTCCCATTGCTAGGGCAGTTCGTACCATTTTGTGACAATTGGGGGTTTGTCCGGGATCGTCCAATGTGAATTTCTCTAAATTTTTCAATTCAGTCATAGCAAAACCAGAGTTGTTGTTTCGGAATAGTGTATCACTACTGGTCTGGCATTTGGTTATTCTGATAAAAATGGATTTGAAAGAGTTAGTTGCCCTTGTTAAGAAGCCTTGTTGAAGTGGTACCAACTTAATGAGGAGGGTTTTCATTTGAAGTTTCGTTCCAGTAAACAGGATAAGTTTGAAACTGCTAAGGCATATGTAGCACGTCTGGAATACTACTTTGAAAGTTGGGCTTCTATGGCTAAAATTGAGCAAAATTATGATAAATTGAAAGATCTTTTGTTGCAGGAGCAATTTCTGAGTGGATGTAACAGGGATTTGTCTTTGTTTTACGTGAATGAGTACTTCTTAATATTGGCGAGATGGCTGAATACGCTGACCGTTTCACTTAGGCTAGAGAACAGATGGGTTTCAAGGACCAATTTTGTAATAAAAACAAGTTTAAAGGTCAAAATATTGGTAATTCCAAAGTTAACGCTAGTAAAAAAGTTAATGGTCAGGACAACAAATACTGACAAGAAGGTCCCATTATTCTTTCTATGTCACAAGCCGGGACATATCAGGTCTAAAATTGGAGTGGACAAACCTAAAAGTTCTCGTTTGGTTGCCAGTGCATTACAGGATGATAAACTAAGTAATTCTACTGTTGAGGTCTAAATTACGACCTGTGCTCAAGTTCATAATCCTCGTGTTGAACCAAATGGTTGTATGAATTTGCAAGGAAGGAGTTAGGTTGAATTAAAATGTGGGCATGCGTTGCCTGTAATGAGTATGACCAGCTTGTCTGAAAATAAATTATCAACACATAATATGCCAATTGTGGATGGTGTTGTCAATGGACAAAGAGTAAAGGTTCTGAGAGACAGTGGTTGTAATTGTGTGTGTAATTCGGAAATGGGTTGTTGAACCTTCCCAAATGACGGGTGAAGTTCGCTACTTATATTATGATTGACAGAACATGTAGGAGAGCTCCTATTGCAAAATTGCATGTGAATACTCCTTTTTTCATAGGTGAAGTGGAGGCGATATGTATGGAGTCCCCTGTGTATGACCTAGTATTAGGTAATGTTGATATGGTTCGGGCGCCAACGGATCCTGACTTGAACTGGAATGAACCCCCAGTTGTTAGTAAGTCATTGTCTGGAAATGATGCTGAAGTTGTAAGTCAGGTGTGTGAGTCTGACGCTATTGTTGAACCAGCGAATGATGATGGGTGTTCGTCTGTAGTTGTGAGTGCAGTGCAGACTAGGGCTCAAAAAGAGGCTGCAGAGAAGCGGCAGATGAAAAAGTTAATTGTCCCAGAGATTAGTGAGGGAAATATTAAGGAGCCGGTTACTGCAGAGGTGCTGAAGGAAGCACAAAAATTGGACCCCTCATTAAAACGTGCCAGAGAATTGGCAGTTTCTGGTCAACAAGTAAATACGGGTAGAGCAAATTTGGCTCATTTCTTTGTAAAGAAAGGCCTTTTGTACAGGGAGTACAAGTCTCCAAAAACTGACCATGGCCAGGTATTTACACAGTTGGTGGTACCTCAGAAATTCCATAAAAAATGTCATGGCGCTGGCTCATGATTCTATTTTAGGAGGTCACCTGGGTGCGATAAAAATCACCATAAAATTGCAAATCAATTCTATCAGCCAGGTAGACATGGCGTTGTTGTGCGTTTTGACGCTCCTGTGACATTTGTCAATGTATGTTACCAAAGGGTCGAGTCACAAAAATGCCATTCGGTAGTTTGCCATTGATTGATGTTCCTTTTCAGAGAGTTGCAGTGGATTTGATTGGTCCGATGGATCTTGTAACTGACTGTGGTAATCGGCATATATTGACTTTGGTGGATTATGCTACTCGTTACCCGGAAGCAGTTTTTTTGAAGCGTATTACAACAGAAGCAGTGGCAGAAGCTTTGGTTGATACCTATAGTCGAGTTGACATACCGCAAGAAATTTTGTCGGATTTGGGAACGCAATTTATTTCGGATGTTATGAAGGAGGTAAACAGATTGTTGTCTATTAATCAAATGAAAAGTCTGCTCAGGGAGTTTTCAGATGTGCTCACAGATCTCCCAGGACACAGCATAGTTGGCAAGCACGATATTAAATTGACCACTTCTGAGCCCATTCGATCGAAGCCATACCCTCTACCATTTGCCAAAACAGAGGAAGTCAAAAAAAAAAGTTCAAAAGATGTTACACATGAATGTCATAGAACCATCTGAGTCTCCTTATGCCTCCCCAATCGTCTTGGTGAAAAAAATGGCTCGAATCGATTTTGTATCGACTTCAGAAAACTACATGAGGTAACTGTTTTTGACTCAGAACCAATGCCGAATCCAGATGAATTGTTTGTACATTTATCCAAGGGGAGATATTTTACCAAGATTGATCTGACTAGAGGTTATTGGCAGATCCCCTTGAAGGAAAGTGCAAAAGAAAAAACGGCTTTCCTTACACCCTCTGGGTTGTACCAATTTCGTAAAATGCCGAGGACTGCTCTATGTTACCTTGAACACTGAAAAGGCCCTGTCTAGCATTTAGAACCAAACAAGGGGAGTTCTCATCGACCTCAGGGGGATGCAGGACCCAACAGAAAGCAAAATTGGTACAGCAGAGACACTTTCAAGGAATATGAACAAACTTGGAACAAACTTCAGAGACTTTATCAACAAGACAAGACTCCAGAAGGTAAGGAGCATGCAGAATTAACGGAAATAAGCTTCAATAGGAACATTGAACAAGCAAATGAATACATTAACGATGCAAAGACAAGGAGAGCTGAAAACAGCGCCTCATCTTCAAATCACCATCCGAATAAGGATCTACACTAGGCAGCTTACGTAGTTCACACAGAACCAGATCATCAACATCATCCAGAACAAACGCATTAAAGGCACAAGGCAAGGCACGCTCTGCAGCAAGAGAGGCAGCGTATATGAAGACAATTGCTCACCATCAAGCAAAAATCAAAGTTATCGAAGCTGAAATGAAAGCAGAAAAGGCAAGGATAGATGCAGAAACCCTCCAGCAAGTAGCGGAAGAAAATTCCTTACCAGTACAGACACTTACTACACCAGACCAGTCATCAAACGACCATGTATCACGATACATTGCAATGAAAAGAGAAATGGAGCAAGATCCATTACCAGCACTGAACTTTACCGAGTTCGTACCCAAAGCACAAAACAAAGACTTAGAATCATCCCCTCTACTGATACAACCAGGACAGGGAACACCAACAGAATCAGATGAGACAGTCACACCTACTTCAAATCAACAGACACCTACAACAAGCCAGAACAACAATAACATGCAACATCTAGCAGAGATAGGCCAAATGATGGCCCGTCAACGTTTACCACTACAACAACCAATAACATTTGGAGGCGACCCAACCATGTACATGTCATGGAAAAGATCATTCGAGGCCACTGTAACAACGGCCTGCATACAGACATCTGAGAAACTGGGACTTCCTGCATAAATACACGCAGGGAGATCCGCAGAAAATCGTCGAAGACCATCTACAACGATATGTAGACGACCCAGACGAGTCATATAGAGAGGCTTGGATAGAACTAGAAGACAGATTCGGCAACCCTGCAGTCATCACCGCAGTAATCCTGGAAAGACTGAAGTCCTTCCCGAAAGTTAAACCAGACGAAAGCAAAAGGCTACTCGAACTATCAGACTTGTGCTCTAACCACAGAGGCACACATGAGAAAACTTCCTGACCTTTCGTCCCTCAATACACCACAGGGACTCAAGCCGTCATGGAACAATGTCTCTTCCACGAGGCTAAAGGACATGACCTGAAAGATTGCAAAGCATTTGCAAAGCAACCAGTTGCTGACAGAATTGAACTGTGTAAGAAGAAAGGCTTGTGCTTTAAATGCACTGAGAAACATCTCGCCAAAGACTGCACATCGACCATCGAATGCGCTATATGCAAGAGCAAGAAACACATCACCTGTCTCCACGCTACACCCGGTGACAGGTCTAAGCAGAAAACAACCGAAACCAAACCAGAAGATAAAGAAAAGGAGACCCAAGAAGCTACAACAAAATGCACCAGACTCACGAAATGCCCAGCTGGACGTCCGTGTGGGAAGATAGTCCTCGCAAAGGTGTATACACAAGACCGACCAGCAGACTACATAGAAACTTACGTAGTCCTAGACGACCAGTCCAATGCCTGTATGGGTGACAGCCACCTCTTCGACGCACTGAAGATACACGGCCCAGACCTTGAATACGAACTGTCAACATGCAGCGGCAAAGGAGAACTCAGAAAGGGACAATGTAGCAACCGCGTCATCATAGAATCACATGACGGAAAGAAAAAATTCTCTCTTCCCGTCCTGCTAGAAAACGACAACATACCAAGCGACAAGAACAAAATACCCACACCAGACATCTGCAAGGCCTTCAAACATCTGAAGCCCATCATCGATTACATTCCAAAACCAAAAAAGAACGTTGGAATTCATCTCCTCAGAAACTGCCCAGAACCACTGAAAGTCAGAGAAACAAGAAACGGACCTGTAAATTTGCCTTGGGCTCAACGCACCGACCTAGGGTGGACAATTTCAGGCGAACTGTGCCTAGAGACAGCAAGAGGTGTGATCCTCACTTCAGTACACCGTACGACTGCAACCCTCAACAGCTACGATGAATAAGCGCTCGAATGTAATCATCACATCCACATCAAAGACATAATAAGCCCGAAACCTGTCAACTTCGGCACCACCGTCTTCAAGCGGACACCTGACGATGAACAAAAGGCACCCTCCGTCGAAGACAAGCAATTCCTGGACATCATGCAATGTGAAGTCCATGTAAACGAGGAAGGCAATCTAGAACTTCTCTCCCTTCAGGCAAGACCCGAAGAAATTACCGAACAACTGACAATCAGCTCTGAACCGATTCTACAATCTACAGAATCAGTTTCAGCGTAAACCACAAATGATGGAAGAATACTTTCAGTTTATGAAGAAAAAAATGGAACGTAACCACACAAGTCCCGTTCCAGAAGACGAAATAGAGGCTGACAACGCATGGTACCTACCACACTTCGGTGTCTACCATCCCAAGAAACAGCAGATCAGAGTAGTATTCGACTCCAGTGCAAAGTACAATGGAGTCTCCTTGAACGACGCATTGCTTCAGGGACCTGACCAAATGAACAGCCTCCTCGGTATCCTGCTACGATTCCGACGCGAGCAGACAGCAGTAATGGGCGACGTAGAACAAATGTTTCACAGCTTCCACGTCAACAAAGAACACAGAGACTATCTGCGCTTCTTTTGGTTCAAAGACAACGACCCCCACAAACCTGTAATTCAGTACAGAATGAACGTACACCTGTTCGCAATGTCTCCTCACCAGCCATTGCTACCTTCGGACTGAGGAAGATCGCTGAAGACGGCGTATCTACATATGGAGAAGACGTGGAAGAGTTCTCATCGACAAGAACTTTTACGTCGACGACGGACTAACCTCAGCACCAGATGCACAGAAAGCTATCAGTCTCATCAATAGAACAAGAGACTTACTAGCAACCAGAAACGTTAACTTCCACAAGATCGTTTCTAATGACGAAGAAGTCATGACAGCACTTCCAAACGAAGTACGAGCCAAAGATCTACAGAGTTTGGATTTCAACCAAGACACCTTACCGACACAGAGATCATTAGGGGTCAAGTGGTCTCTAGAGGCGGACGCATTCACATTCGAAGTAGACTTGAAGGAGAAGCCATTCTCACGGCGGGGAGTACTGGTGATCGTCAACTCAATATACCCACTCGGTATACTCTCACCACTTTTGATAGAAGGAAAACTAATACTACGAGGCCTTATGACAGAATCTAAAGGACGCAACTCATCAAGCCTTGGATGGGATGAAACATTACCAGAGAAATACTTGCCCAGATGGACACGCTGGTGCAACAACCTCAACTACATCACAAAGATACAGCTACAGCGATGCTACACTCCACCCACCTTTGAGCCCATAAAGAAAACTGAGTGTCACATTTTCTCTGACGCCAGCAATGAAGCCATAGGTGCTGTAGCCTACTTGCGGTTGATCAACCATGAAGACAACGTCAACGTATCATTCATACTTGGCAAAGCAAGGCAAACCCGACTCATGCAGTCTCCATACCTCGCCAAGAACTGTGTGCAGCCGTCCTAGCAACAGAACTCTTACAGAAGATCATATCAGAAATCGGCCTGAACATCGACAACATCATATATCACACGACAGCAAATCGTCCTTGGATATATAAACAACACCTCGAAACATTTCCACGTATACGTAGCGAACAGAGTAGAAAAGATACATAACATCGCATCACCACACCAGTGGTGACATGTGTCTACACACGAAAATCCAGCTGACATCTCATCACGCAGTGTACCAGCCCCAAAACTCAACTCAACTATCCGGCTATCAGGACCAGCATTCCTGTGGCAGCGAGACGAGCAAGAGAACCATGAAGAAACAGAACACGAATACACAGCGAGTGACGAAGACCCTGAGGTTCGAAAACAACTTGCTGTCTTCAACACATCAACGGAGGAAGTAGAACAAGACGACTCAGGTGCTCACCGATTTCAACGATTCTCATCATGGAGATCCTTGAAGAGAAGTATTACCAACTTAATAGGCAAAATCAGACAAAGAAAATCACCAGAAAAAAAACAGACAAAAAGGAGAAAGAGAAGTCCCCAGAAGAATTGAGAATTGAGATGATGGCACAAGCAGAAACCATCATCCTACGCTCAGTACAGAAAAGTGTGTTTCATAAAGAATATGAGATACTATCTGCAGCAAAGTCAGCAGGCACTGACAACAACAAACTACAGAAACAGAACCCCATCAGCCGGATGAACCCATTCATCGATGAAAAAGGACTTATCCGCGTTGGAGGAAGACTTCGCCACTCGGACCTCGACCTCTGCGGCAGACACCCTATCATCCTCCCACAGAACAACCACATTTCACGACTTATCATCGACCATGTACATTGACAAGTACAACATCAAGGCAAACAACTCACCCTGTCAAACGTCAGAGCTAATGGCTATTGGATCATGGGTGTACATCACAAGGTAAGAAGTATACTACACAAATGTGCGATATGTAGAAGACTGAGAGCAAAACCACTCACTCAACTCATGGCCGACCTACCCTCGGACAGAACAGAGAAAACCCCACCATTCACCAACGTCGGCATGGATGTATTCGGCCCCTGGGCTATAGCTTCCCGCAAAACCAGAGCCGGTACGTCTGAAGCAAAGAGATGGGCAGTTATCTTTGTCTGTCTCTACACTACAGCAGTACACATAGAAGTAATAGACTCCATGAACACTTCGTCCTTCATCAACGCCCTACGTCGCTTCATAGCTATACGCGGCAACATCAAGAAACTCAGATGTGACCAGGGCACCAACTTCATTGGCGCAAAGAACGAACTTCAGGCAGCAGCCAAAGAACTGGATCAAGACTGCATCAAGAAATTCCTTACAACAAGAGACTGTGAGTGGATTTTCAACCCACCTCACGCATCCCACTTCGGCGGTATATTGGAACGACAAATGGTACCATCAGACTGTGTTCTTGACTCCATGCACTATCAACTAGGCAAGCAACAATACACACATGACTTGCTGACAACTCTCATGGCAGAAGCCAGCGCCATCGTCAACTCCAGACCCATAACAACGGTATCATCAGATGCAAACGATCCCAAGCTCTCACCCCAAACATGCTACTTACCATGAAGACTCAATCACCGACCCCACCACCAGGCTCATTCGTCCAACAAGACATCTACAGTAGAAAACTTGGCGACGCGTACAGTATCTAGCTGATCAATTCTGGATACGATGGAGAAAAGAATATCTACAAAGCCGTCAGCCACGACCAAAATGGACCAAATCTACAATCAACATCAAGGAAGGAGACGCGGTTCTTTTGAGAGAGAAAGAATACGCAAGAAACAGCTGGCCCCTCGCTCGCATAGTGAAGGTCTACCCCAGTGATGACAACAAAGTACGAAAAGTAGACGTCATGATCTACAAAGATGGCGAACATCGAACCTACCTCAGACCTATTAGCGAATTAGTTTTGATTGAAAGTACAAATTGAACTCTGTGATTGAATTCAATGAACACTATATACGGACACTCTTAGTACGAACCCTTATCGCCCTCTATCTTTCTTAAGGCCCTCTGACACAAAGGTCAAGAAACTTCTTGGTAAAACAATTAAAAGGTTAAAGATTAAATTACACCTACGCAGACACGTTTTTCTTCCACTGTCTTAAAGCAAGTAGACATGCCACGTGGATCTGCAAACACTCCAGCCAAAAGTAGGACTGTAGGCGCAATGATGTAAGTTGATTTCCTTTTATGACTTTCCAATTATTTAGAGGACCATTTTGAATGCAGTGCTTAGATATTTTTAGTAGAATTTAGTTCTTTTCTTCCGTTTACTTTGCACTTGATTTACCTCGACTCTCCGATGTAGACAATGAATGACCTTGTATTTTTAGCTCACGTGTGTAAACACGTGGGCTATTGTCATAGCGATGTCTGTCTGTCTGTCCGTGTGTGTCTGTGTGTGTGTGTGTGTGTGTGTGTGTGTCTGTCTGTCTGTCTGTCTGTTTACACGATAACTCAAAAACGCCTGAACGGTCCAAGTCAGATTTGGTACACAGGTACCATGTGCTACTTGCAAGAACTGATTAGATTTTGGTTAGTGTAGCTTGCATATTAATGAAGTTATGCAATATCTTTTTTTCCGTACAATGGTTTCCTTATGGAGACGGTAATGACAGTGTAAACATATATCAAGAAATACTGCACAAAATTTCATGAAACTTTTCACAGATGACAATCTAAGAACATTATGATGATACTGTGAGTGTCATGTCAATTATCTTCTCATTTGCATATTTAATGAACTTTTGTTATTAGTGAGATAACTCTGAAATTCCTGCACCAAACTTGATGATACTTGCAACAAATATTGATCTAATATATATCTAATTATAGTTAGAAGCATTAGACAGTATCAAGTTAATAAATAGCTTATTTGCATATTTTATGAAGGTTTGTAATTAGTCATATAACTCCGATATAACTTCACCAAATGTGATGAAATCTGCTGCAGATACTGATCCGACTGATATCTAACTGTAGTGTAAAGCATTTAGTAGTGTGAAATTAATTAAGGGTTCATTTGCATATTTAATGAACTTTGTAATTAGGTATACAACTCTGAAATTACGGCACCCAAGTCAGTGAAATTGGGTACAGATATTGTTTTGATAAATATCTAATTGTACTGAGAAGCATTTGGCAGTGTCAAGTTAACAAATAGGTCATTTGCATATTTTATGAAGTTTAGTAATTAGTGATAAAACTCCAAAATAACTGCACCAAATGTGCTGAAATCTGCTGCTGATACTGATCCGACAGATATCTAATTGTTGTGTAGAGCATTTAGTTGTGTGAAGTTAATTAAGGGTTCATTTGCATATTTAATGAACTTTGTTATTAGTGATTTTACTCCAAAATTAAAGCATTAAATTTGATGAAACTTTCTATAGATGTTGATCTGATAAATATCCAATTGTACTGAGAAGCATTGAGCAGTGTCAAGTTAATAATTAGCTCATTTGCATATTCAATGAAGTCTTATAATTAGTCATTAAACTCCGAAATAACTGCATCAAATGTGATGAACACTGCTGCACATACTGATATGACAGATATCTAACTGTGTTGTAAAGCATTTAGTAGTATAAAGTTAATAAAGGTTCATTTGCATATTTAATAAACTTTGTACTTAGGTATATAACTCTAAAATTTCGGCACTAAAATTTGGTGAAACGTGCTACAGATATTGACTTGATAAATATTTAATTGTGCTATGAATCATTGAACAGTGTCAAGTTAATGTGGGGTTTATTTGCATATTTAATGAATTTGTAATAAGTGAATTACTCTAAAATTACAGCATTAAATTAAATAAAACGTGCTGCAAATGTTGATCTGATGGATATCTCATTGTCCCATAAAGCATTGAGCAGTGTCAAGTTAATTGACAGCTCATTTGCATATTAAATAAAGTTTTGTAATTAGTGATTAAACTCTGAGAGTACTGTGCGAAGTTTAAAAAAAACCCTGCTACATATAGTGATAACATATATCTCATTGTGCAGTGAAGCGTACAACTATTAATGAACCTGTTGTAAAACACGTGAGCATATTCAGTTCATATCTGGTAATCTCTTTATTTACCCAGTTTTCACCGCTTCTTGAATAAACCTATCCTAAACTAAAGCAACTGAGTGTGGTTATTTCTTAGAGTGGTTGGCACTTAGCGGATACAAAAGTAAACTGGACTCCGCCACAGAGCTCTTTCTGCACAACACACTCTGCTCCTTTACGCTCATATTCGACGATTTTAAACTCACGTTCCCATTGGCTAGGACAGTTCGTACCATTTTTGTGACAGCAACTCTCAGGGTAAAGAAACAAAATGGCGGCCCTCCCCTCGTGTTCTCCGTGCCCTACGACGATCGAAATAAAGATAGCTTTAAAGCTGAGGACAGTTTTTGATCTGTTACAATTGTAATAGCATGTTGCACCTTAAAAGGTTCCTCGTGTATGACGATTTTTGTATCTCGGTGTCTTCTTCTTCATGGAGTTCATTGAGATATGGACAACTTGCGGCAATGTCGCGCGTGATGTTGACTTTGTCATAGAGCCTACACTTTATGAATGAAGCCTGTTCACATAAACATTCTGATATTTATGCGGAAGGCGTAATGAAGTAAAGCCTCAAAATTTAAGGTTTTTCGTATTATTAGTAAAATTACGGGCATTGGGTATATGAATGAAGCCTGTTCACATAAACATTCTGATATTTATGCGGAAGGCATAATGAAGTAAAGCCTCAAAATTTAAGGTTTTTCGTATTATTAGTGAAATTACGGGCATTGGCAATATCAGCTCAACTTCGTCTCGTGTCTGATGCAGCACAAATGACGCGAATGCTGATACGACACAGGAACAGGCGATTTTGGGTAATAACCTCTAAATATTCCGGTGAGCAATATTCAAGTCACTCCTAGCCCTGAGTACGATGCTGTGTGTTCCCGGCGTTATACCGCCTAACTACATAGAACTGCGAGCATTCTTCAAGAACAAGACTGTGTTTTTTAAAGGTACAATATGGTTTGAAATTCTACAAAGCGTTTGTCAAAATTGAGATCGTCATTATTTCACGAAAGTTTGCTGTAGAGACATTAAAGGGGCCATCTTTGGTAATGCTACTCATGAGCTCTTTCAAAGTATCTATTATCTTCTCGTAGATATCCATCATTTGTCCAACAGTTAGTGCCTCTCCATTTTGCGAAATACGTCTTGAGTAGTTTCAGATTATTTTCTGAAACGTGTCCATGGTTTCGTACACAGGCCCATGGAACTTTTCGTAGATTGTTGTCGGAGGGAAGTGACTGACACTGTGAGGGCGAAGGCCGAACCTCGGTACTGTATAAGCATACCAAGGTATGACACGGAAAAATCGACCGGTGGCCCGAAACAAACGAAATAAAGCATCTACCTCAAAAAAATTACATCGACCGGTCGGAAATACCTTCAAACTTTTAAATCTTTACTCTGGTTACAGCATTTCTTTCAAATCTGCCAGTTATGGGCGATAGTTGACTGTCCGGCGAATACTCGCACTTGCATTGCCATTCCGCCGTTTTGATTGGCTTTTTTACTCCCGAAAGCCTTTGCGAGTGGACGAGTGATCCCGTGACCCCACAACCGCTAATTCAGCTGTTAACCGTTAGGTAAATTCATTACTGTCAGTGAATACAACTTCAGCTATCTGGCAACAAGGCAATTAACGCAAACCATTGCCTCGGCAGCGTGATGTTCAAATCCCGCCATTTGACAATTGTAAACAAACTCTTCACGGGATCACTGTCCACTCGCAAAGGCTTTCGGGAGTAAAAAAGCTATTCAAAATGGCGGAGTGGCAATGCAAGTGCGAGTATTCGATGGACAGTCAATTATCGCCCATGACTGGCAGATTTGAAAGAAATGCTGTAACTAGAGTAAAGATTTGAAAGTTTGAAGGTATTTCCGACCGGTCGATGTAATTTTTTTGAGGTAGATGCTTTATTTCGTTTGTTTCGGGCTACCGGTCGATTTTTCCGTGTCATACCTTGGTATTTTTATACAGTACCGAGGTTCACCTCACAGTGTCAGTCACTTCCCATCCGACGACGATCTACGAAACGTTCCGTGGGCCTGTGGTTTCGTAGATGGTTAAATACATTAAAAGAGTCTCGAGCTTCTCAGCATCACGTCCATTGATATTGACCATGCAGCATAGGTTCACTATATGACATGTGCCACTTTGTGTCAGCTTCTCGTCAAGAGTGCAGAATAGTTTGTTCAGTCCATCAAGACCTATTATGCAATATATGCAAATAAGTTTTCGTCTGAATTATTTGATTAAGTGTCCAATATAAAGGAGTTGATGCTTGGACGATTAATTATGACGGTATTAAAATAAGAAGTGACATAATTATAAAGATAATAGTTAAAGAGATCAACAAACCCTCTCACAAGATCTGCAACCAGTTTCAAATTTTTAATATACATTCAATATATATATCGATATTTCATGGTGAGTTTACGTATAGAAATGATAACGACGTACCAGAATTAGTGATAGTAGATGGCAAATGCAGGCAAGGGACTATGCGAACATAATTTCCATGATTGCAAATTACTCATTACTTGCATAAGGCATAAAACACAAGATAAAAGCTAGGCAAAGGTAAATCAAGAGGCAGAATATAAATACAGTTAAAGACATGTATATATATATATAATATATATACTTATCACATGAACTGGCCCGAATTTCCACCTGTGTGACGTAGAACAGGACGGATAAGAAATCCGAATTACCCCTGTTGTACGTCATCAACCGGAACTTTTTTCTTTCATGGTGCCGTTCATACATGCAGGCGTCGCGACACGAACAGATTTGTTGTGATCGATGCCGTGCTAGCTCGCACGTTCTTTTTACAAAAAGGTGACCCGATAAATCCAGACATGGAAACATAGAAGGCATATTTGTCCTACGAAATTTAAAGTCGCCAAAACAGTAGCTTTTCCCGAGAATCGAATGGAGATACCGACGATCGTTATTTTAATGGCTCAGTAGGCCTAACGTCTCGGCTCCAGTCGAGTCGTGTGGACGTCGTACCTGGCGATCCCGGTTGGCGATAAAACCGAAACCTACACCTCAAACTGAATAAATGAGTATAGTATAATCTTCGGGAAAGCGACATAGGAGGCACAAGCCTAAAGTCATTCGACTAACAACGATCAATTTCCTTAATCACACAAAAACTCCGTAAAGTCTCGCTCGGAATCAAACTTGCAGCGCGGCATAATGCTGTAGCGAAGACATAAGATGTCGAGCTGTGTGCAGCGCTTTGGAATCCCATGTAGGCTTCGAATTGACTCAGACAACACTCAAAACAGAGTTTCCGTCAACAAAATTAGGATGTATCCATGGACGAGATATGTGTCAATGCAAACATCAAAGTTCGTAAGACGAAAACATTGATGACCAAGATCGGGATTGACGAGTTGACACCGGCAGAGACCGGTGACGGCAACGTTGTGGGCACAGACATGCAATGAGTGTGTCATCGAACGGAATCTTTCGCGCTCGCAAAGGTCGTAAACTTGTGTGATATTTTGAAAGCCACGGCATCTCTGAGAATGAGAATTACTGTTTCGATCGTGTCGACTCTCATTTACTTCATAAATATAATTGTAAATATTCTACGTAACTCTGAATACTATGGTTATCCGTCGCTAGCACGGTGAAAGCTATGTCCGCCGATGGCCAACTTGCCTTGGCATCGGTACAGCGCGAGACAATGATTGACACGTTCATGTGACCGAATCCGTACGTCTGGTTGGTGGAGATACCCTTTAAATGTAGCAAATTTCAGCTTGATGGGATTTATGAATGAAAGTATCTCCTGGGTGACGGGCCGCTTTACTCTTTAAATGAAAGTAATCCGCGTAAGTAAAACACGAATCGCGACGAAATTCATGCAATTTGTTACGATAATTTTGATCCATCTACGTTAAAAGAAAAATAAGAAGACTGTTCATGTGATAAATATATAATCCCATGGTATTTTTCTCTGTTTAACGTCATCGTATACTCGTGTTTTTCGCGGAGCCGCACAACTTCTCGCCTTCGGCTCGAAGTTGTACGGCTCCGCGAAAAACACTCGTATACGATGACGTCAAACAGAGAAAAATACCATGGGATTATATATAAATATATATATATATATATATATATATATATATATATATATATATATATATATATATATATATATATATATTATGGTTGTTTTTTCTAAAATATGTCAGTGTATCAAATATATTGTGAAATGTTAGTGGATGTTGCTTTCTCATTCTTAATTCTCAAGAGAAACAGAAAAGTATCAGGAATTTTAGATGATAATGGTACAATTTGCATATCACATTTTCACTATTTAAACATGAAGATATCTTTGTCATATATCTCTGAATTATCAAAGTACCCTGTCCTACCAAAAAATATTACACATTGAGATAACTCTGATATATGTGTCTGATATATTTAAGTCATGTACCGGAATGGCTTGCTGCAACTGGATTATGAAATGCATGGCTGGGACAATAAATTTTAGGCAAGTATGAGCCCTGTCGAAATTCAAATTACACTGACCCCCTCCCCTCGTTGAGCATTTTACAAACATGGTGACCCCAATCAACATTGTAAAAAAAAACAAAGTGACCTCCTACCTGGGCCGACGAAACTGAAAGGTCCCTTATTGAAATTTACGCTATTAACATAGTTACAATCATTATGTTAAAAGAAGAGGACAAACTTGTGGTGCTGACTATTTTACTAAACGTCTGTGTATTTGTGTCTGTATGTTCGTATGTCTGTCTGTTTTGTCTCTGTATGCTTGTGTGTCTGACTGTGTTTGTCTGTCTGTATGTCTGTCTCTGTGTATGTATGTACGTACGTATGTATGTATGTATGTATGTATGTATGTATGTATGTATGTATGTATGTATGTATGTATGTATGTATGTATGTATGTATGTATGTATGTATGTATGTATGTATGTATGTATGTCTGTATGTATGTATGTATGTATGTATGTATGTATGTATGTATGTATGTATGTATGTATGTATGTATGTATGTATGTATGTATGTATGTATGTATGTATGTATGTATGTATGTATGTATGTATGTATGTATGTATGTATGTATGTATGTATGTACGTATGTACGTATGCACGTATGTACGTATGTACGTATGTACGTATGTATGTATGTATGTATGTATGTATGTATGTATGTATGTATGTATGTATGTATGTATGTATGTATGTATGTGTATGTATGTATGTGTGTCTGTTTGTGTGTGTGGTGTGTGTGTGTGTGTGTGTGTGTGTGTGTGTGTGTGTGTGTGTGTGTGTGTGTGTGTGTGTGTGTGTGTGTGTGTGTGTGTGTGACAAAAGTCCGAGAACACCCTCACCTCCAAAGGCTTGACCAGATGCTCTTTTGTGCCTTTTCATCTTGTGCTGGCCCTCTGAAATAGAAAAGGGTTGATAATATTCACGCTGAAGCTATTCATACTTTGCTTTGAATTGACAGACTAATGTATTTATATAATCTCAAACTATTCAAGAAGGTGCCTTGGATGTAATTTTGCAATATATATTGTTTTATATTAATTATATCTTATAAAAGCCGCAAATTTAAAGGTTTACAAAACAAAACAAACCCTCTCACAAGATCTGCAACCACTTTCAAATTTTCTGACTTTAGTCAAACCAGTGCGTGCTCGGAGATGATTTGCATGTGTGACTCAAGTAAGTCGTTTGCACATTTTCTTTTATTTGCATCTAAAGCCTTCCATTTGGCAAATTGATGTTTTTGCATGCCCGATGCACCGGACATCTCTCGCTTCTTATTTTCTAGGAAATTTCCAAATGTCTTACTTGGCATAAAACTGTATATAACACTTGCTGCAACTTGACCAGAACTTTTTTCTTGACTCAGGGTACATTCAATATATAAATCGATATTTCATGGTGAGTTTACGTATAGAAATGATAACGACATACCAGAATTAGTGATAGTAGATGGCAAATGCAGGCAAGGGACTATGCGAACATAATTTCCATGATTGCAATTACTCATTGCTTGCATAAGGCATAAAACACAAGATAAAAGCTAGGAAAAGGTAAATCTGGAGGCAGAATATAAATACAGTTAAAGACATGTATATATATATATATATATATATATTATATATATATAATATATATATATATATATATATATGGTTTTTTTTCTAAAATATGTCAGTGTATCAAATTATTGTGAAATGTTAGTGGATGTTGCTTTCTCATTCTTAATTCTCAAAGAGAAACAGAAAAGTATCAGGAATTTTAGATGATAATGGTACAATTTGCATATCACATTTTCACTATTTAAACATGAAGATTCTTTGTCATATATCTCTGAATTATCAAAGTACCCTGTCACTGTAATGAAATCGGGCGTTTACGATTTTATAACCTAACGTAAACGCGCCTTATCCACTTTCTGTCCCGTCGATTAAGCCAGCTTAAATTCCCTAGGGATGTGACCGGCAGAAACTTGCACATCCTAAATCTCACACTTAAGCTGTTACAGGCCGTGTACGTCGAATCTACAAATACGCCCAAATGTACGTTTCAGCAGGGTGATTCGTTGCAATTTTCAACTATAGTGCTAAGATAGTGATCTACGTTGTCTTTAACATGCACTTTTGTGGTTTACGGAGCTAAAACTGGATAGAAAATATGGTTTTGAGCAGGGTTACTCAACTATGTCGAAGTTGCTAGCGAGTGGCGTCAGTGGACAGGCGTGGCAATTGTCACCACTGTCCGTTGTGATTACATAAGCAACGCGCTCGGGTAACACACGGGAAGTATGAATCGCTTCGGTTACGTGCCTTACTAATACTATGACCACACTCTTTTAGTTCTGGTATATAAAGGAACATTAATAGTGGAGCAGCCTCGGTCAATTTTAGCACAGAATGTCTCCCAGTAAATATGTAGTCTTCCCAGTAACTAAAGGCTGACGGTAGCCAGCTTCACTTGGACACCCGGACCATTTCGACAGGAGTTATTCGACGTCTAGTTTTGCCGCGGCCACATTGATTCCCCTTTTTAGTCACTTCCAACAAGGGAAATTCTCATTTCACTCCTTTTCTTCATGTTAACGCACGTTTTAAGGCGAAGCTAATTCTAGGTACTACATGTAGTACGTTCAAGAACGTGTTAACTCTCACTCCGAGGCACGGTAGCATGGCATTCATTAGTGTCTACCAGCACGCATTATCGCCTAGCGCCTTCTTTACCTCATAACTATACATGTACTTAACTTTGAATCATTTCAACCCACTCTGATTTGATTTGTAATTAGCCATGGATTGACTGCTCACACAAACAGCTTGGCGGTCAGAATGATCAGGATCGAAGTGGCAATAATTCTGGCTGGACGTTGATCAGTAATTGGACGATGTCGTTACCTACTGGTCCTTAGGTGCGCGCGAGCTACTTTTGATTTGAGCCTAAAATAAGTTTCCCGAAACTTACATTCAAAAACGCTGGCTGGTCAATAGGGACGCACAAAAAAACTATAAAATTAAGAAAGTTCACTAGTAATTTTTGAAATGCGAAAAAAAGTTTAGTGTAAGTTAGGGTCGTGTTATAGAAAAAAAAGGCATATTACGCAAACTTTCGAAAACAATTGTTCCTGTTTTTGAAGGTCAGTGAACCGCTAAATACCGTGGTTTCAGTAAGTTGCGACGGAACGATGTTCCGATGTTTTACAGGACGAACAGGATAAAAAGTTGTGAGTGACAGTAAGCCGGTACGACTGACGTTTAGAACGATCAAGGGACCGTGTTTCCATGAGTGAAGTGAATTATCCCCTGAAAATCTCCTCGAATGAATAGAATAGCTGCCAAGAATACATATACTATGGGAAATGTCGCTAATTTATACATCAATTTATCAATTTGACAATCATATGTACAACGACAGTCCCTAAACACATAACTACATGAACAACGCAAAGCGTTTCTTCGCAAACGCCGATCACGCCTGTTCTGAATGTGAAATACAATAGAGCATGGAGGTGTATCTGGTACTTATGTGTAAATGTAGTTCTAACCTCTTGACACCTCATGTTTCGCGATGGAATCTGCGATTGCATGATATGAATTTTCTTGCCACTGTGAGCAAACCAGCACTATAATGTTTATATCGCTGGGAACTATGATATACTTACAAAATACCGCAACCTCAAAGACAGATGCAATAAGCAATTATCATAAAACACATGATGGACTTTCGTCAATTTATAATGGCGCTTCAGTGAAAACTGGGAAATTCCTGAAAAAGTCCACTGACTGGAAACGCCATGATACTGGCCACGGTCCCTCCTGGCACGTATTTTAACATTTATTCCGGGTTAAATTTCTAGATGTTTCGGCATAAAGTCGTAAATTCCGACCGCAAGCCGTTTCGTGTCGGCCTCTAGCATGTTCTATCTTACAGGGAACATGGTAAAACACAGTAATATCTTCACATCATTTTCAATTCTGTGACACAAGTTTATCGATAGCACTAGCCGCTGATAAAACAAAAGCTTGAAGGCGGATCCGTTGGAGAAAAAACAAAATGCACGTAAAAGTAAAGGTAAGAAGGCAAAGGTCAATCAAGCTTACGAATACAACTAGTCAGTCAATGACTGATAAGTTTGCCCCCCCCCCAAAAAAAAAAACCAACAACAAGAAAAACAAAACAAAACAAAACAAATCGAAACAGGGATGCTGAAACGACTTAGGTCACGATGCCGATGTGACTTGCGGCCGGAAATTGAGATCGTAATGACATGGGTTGAAACGACTGGCTGGAGGCCACCGGTAGCCAGCGCTACGCAAACCCTTTTATTCCACAAGCTATCAGTCTTTTTAACGCAAATTTTTATCGTGGTAATTACAGTTGTCAAAGTGTAGGTCAGCCCAGATCATTCAGCTATATCATGGCTGTGAGGTAATTGGCCTAATGGCTTCCTCAAATATCCGAGAGAATTTCTGAAAATCGCCGTTTGTGAAACTTTCCTTTGACATCTAAACCATGCGATCAGAATTCGTCCGACCTTCGCGACGTCAGAACTACGAGTGAAAGACAAATGATGGAAACATAACTTTTTTCCAAAATGCAGAAAAGCCACTGACATGAACAATTATGCAACAAATCACCGTCCCTCCGTGGGTGGAGGGACGGTGAATAAATGTAGATCGTGTGAAACGGGTACGCTTTTCCCGCAGAGGAAGTCCTTCAAACGGTGTTTTCTTTGTACAAAACGTGTCAATTACCATTGCGCCAGTGTACTCTCTAAACAATCATGAAAAAAATATTTCAGCCGACAAACATTGTAGCCAAGTCAGTTCAATTTAGTACAAAAATGAGATAAAAGTCACAGGTCCGCATTTGATAGCCAATATATTCCCCGGAGAAATAACCCATTTGAGAGATTGTCGGACAAGTGTGTCGAGGTATCGAGAGAACGTACCGGCTATCAAATACTACGCAAAATAGTAAAGAATGACAGTGGAATGAGCTACAAAATTACTATAAGTTTTAAGTTGCAGGTAGAATAAGTCAAGCAAGCTTGTCGAAGAGAATGTTGCATCGGACATCAGAGGTATCGAAGATATCATCTGACAAGTGTGTCACGGGTGTCGATCGACTAGATGGCTTTCAATTCTACTGGCGGACTCAGAAGGAAAAAATCAAAGAAAAATTAGTCAGAGGAAAGCATTAACGAAATCAGAAAATCAGTGTATGTCTCATTGTACTTGTCCGTGCACAGTCCCTCCACCAAGGGACCGTGGTCCGCGTAAGCTCATTTTAACCACAGGCTTTGTTTCTGTATATGGTTTTACTCTGTTTACTGTTGGACAAAAACACCGTAATGTTACGCTAAAATTATAGAATTGATTTCCTTCCCAGAGAACTTTTTCATATTATGATACGCAGATCGATGGGGAAATAGTTTAATGTTAGGTATTCTTAGAAGTCGGCTGTCCTTTGTTTGATATTATGATTAGCAACTGCACCCTTCGTTCATTTGCATCTAAATGAAGCCGTCTTGGCTTTGGATTTGCACATATGCATGTGAAATGAGATTTCAACCTGTCGTTTTCACGGGTTGAAGCGATGTTGTAATCACCGTCCCTCCACCCACCTAGGTGGAGGGACGGTGTTGTAATTAATGGTTCATTGTGTATGCACAAGGGGCAGATGAAAGTCCCCGGGTGGGAGGTTTTTTGTGCAACGGTTTACCTTATTTGATTTTATTAATTTTGACTGTGATATTTCAAATAAAGCTTTCGAATCCAAACTGTCTGACTGTGTTTCCAACGTCCTTATCTCCTCTTCAACCAGTGCACATACCACTCTAATTGCTGCGCAAACATTGCCAACTTGTATCAGCGTATCAGCGGATTGGCTTATTAATTACGTCAACACCACATTCGTCCCACATGTGTAGGGCGGCTGTGGTGTTGACTCAATCACTTAATCTGCTGATACCGACAACGGAATTAGCAAGTTGGCAATGTTTTCGGAGCAATTACAATGGTGTATACACACGTTGGAGAGGAGATAAGGACTTGTCGGGTAATATATAAAACAGTCAGACGGTGTGGAGTCGAATCTTTATTTGAAATACCACAGTCAAATTAATAAAAGTAATTTTATTATTTTGACTGTGGTAAAATTAATAAAAGTAATTTTATTAATTTTGACTGTGGTATTTCAAATAAAGATTTCGATGATCAAGAAAGCAGTCAGATGGTTTGGAGTTGAACTTTATTTGAAATATCACAGTCAAAATTAATAAAATAAAATAAGGTAAACCGTTGCACAAATAAACCCCCCTCCCTACCCCAGGGGACTGATTTCTTTCGCCTATGGTGTATGGTGCGAGTATTATCAGTGTCAAAGAGGTGAAACGATAATGGTGGTGACATTTCGGGCATTCTCCAAAACAGTCGGTTTTCACTGAAAAAAACAGCCTTTAATTTTAGGAGCGGTGAAGATCGCCCAGGTCCCCTGCTTCAAGCCATCGTTCACTGAGCACTGTTGATCGCCACGATTTAGCTCCGCACCGAAAACTGACGCATCAGCAATACAGTATTTGCATCAAAGCACGTGTTTGCATGACTTTGCGGTCCCATGACACGCGCCGATAGCATTTTTGTCAAAGGATCAACAAAACATAGCTAAACTTCTGTAAGGCGAAACTAGATTCTAACGCCTCCCTTGATGATAAACATATAAATGAACAATATCTGATTGGTAAGACAAGAGACGTTACATGACCGCAAAATCTTCTCAACAGTCAAAGACTAATTCTCAGAAGCAGTTGTCACTAGTCTCTAACGGACCCATCCTACGGGTGAGAAGTTACGCAATTTGTGTGATTTGTTAATTTCATTGCCACTCCATTTTGTGGGGTGACGGCGGTTATTCGGGTAAAATTCCATAGCCTGGGATCCCCCAGGCCGAAGAAACTGACCAGACCCATAGTGACAGTTGAAAGAACGCTAAATTTTCAGGTACAGGTAGTCAACGGAGCTGTTCATCGAAAAGGGGCAGGGGAATCGTTTTATTTTTTAATGGCAGTGGATATTTTAAGGGCAGTGAAAAAATATTTTAACTGGATGTGTGGCAGATTTTGTTTGTTTGCTGGGTGGGTAAAATCACATGATTGGCGTTTGGAACGGGTTATTAACGACTGGCGAGACGAAAATGCTCGTAAACTTGTACAGAACAAGAACATTACGATATACAGCGGAAACGCAGTCAGATGTGTCCCTCGGTAGCTACATGTAAAGAGTACACCAACAACCGCACACTATCCAAAATACAGTCAAAATGTAATAAAGTTGAGGAGAGCTGATGTACATCGACTTTCATCTGTTTATATTACCAATAAAATCAATTATGAAGTATGAAGCTTTTTATATTTTGTTCTTCCCCGAAGTGTATAGAAAATATACCGTATGGCGACATGTCTGAACTTTTCGTATTGTTTTCCCAGGCATAGCATTCCAATTGCTAAGAGTTAGCGAGTATATAGAGATGGAGCGTTTTACAAGATGGTCTATACCAGACTGCCTGATTAAGTAAAAAAATCCTGCATGAGAGATTTAGAATTGACGGACGTCCGAATTCTACTTGTCCAGTTTATTATGAATCATTGTACGACGTAAGCGATCAAGACTTCCAAAGAATTCTATAGACAGGCACGTTTTATAACAACTTTATAATCTTATAATCCGCGGACAACTAAGATCATAATATTTAGCAAAATGCTCTCGTTTCGATTTGTTAGGGTTGCCATCGCAAATGTCGCTCATTTATATGACAAATATGTGCAGTCAGCAGACGACACTCTCTTGTGAGTTCAACTTTGTTAAAATTGATGTGACTTGCGACGAAAATTGATTAATTGACACATAACTATAGGAGAGCTGCATTACATTTTGTACCGGTGTGTTTTCGAATATTGCCAATACACTCTCATTAACATTCACCAGGGGCATCAACGACATCAACAATCGGCTCGAGGGTGAGTCAAGGTTGTTTAGCGACACTGCTTAGCAACGCAGAAACTTATTCTTGGAAACAGGACGGGAGCATAAGTCAGGGCCGGATTGAGCACAGTATCTATGGAAACCGGTGGTTATTTCTTACAAAATATGTGATTCGACTGCATACTTCTCCTTTTTCGCCTTGGACTTTCGCCGCCTTGCCCCCAAACGTCAATCAGCAAACAAATCATAAGATAGTTCAGTCACATTAATCTGTACATTTTGATGCATAAATCTGTTGTGAATAATTGTTATTCTGACTACACCTAACTCATATACCGGTACCTCCAAGCTCCATCAAATCCCACATCAGTGTGGTGAATATCGAGCTCAGTTCCGCATGTGAAATCGCGACCGTGACCCGTTGATGATGAATTACATAAAAATGTGCTTATATTTCGCTTTTCCCGTCATAGGGGGCGGGGTGCCTACAGGTTGATAGTTATTATACCAGGCTGATTCCAAAGCTTATTCATAAATTGAAACAGATACGATATCCAAAAAAACCGTGTTTTATACAACTGATTCGTTATCTTTTCGCCTAGACCTTGTTGTGACATCCTTACTTCTGGAGCAACCTGGTTGAGCGCGACCGAACTACAATATTTCTTCAATGTCTCAAAACATATTGCACCACGTTGGCGCATTGGACACGTCCTTGTATTTTCGTCAGAAACTAAATACAGTAGGTTTGGATATGACATCGGTTACAAATGATGGAATATTAAAGATTAAAATACTTTTATCGATCGACAAAAAAAAAAGAAAGAAAGAGAGGGTATGTTGAATCAAAGTCGGGAGACACGATACTTTCCACGAATTAATCAACAGTGAGCAACGACCATGAATATTTTATTCAACTTTTAAAATTTAGTTATCGACTTTCTTTGACACCCCGTTTTTTGGTTAGGAAATACTGTCTTCAGTCGTTTTGGTACCTCTTAGTATGACTGACACACGATTGCAGGCCTTACCCAAAGTTTTAATTAGGCCTAATTGCTGCTAGTTTTTACTATTTTGAAAAAGACCTCGCCAAATATCCGGTTCAGCCAGGTGCAGCCAACGAACAATTCACTTTTAAAGGGGTCCTTACTAATGATAAGGTATATAGTGTGAACTGACTAATTTTCAGTCGAGAGGGTAATTAATTCATAATTTGCCCTCCCACTAAAACTTTTTCGACCTACCCGCCGCACTCAAACCCACTCCCCACTTATTTTTGCCCGTTTCCCCTCCCTACTGTGAATTTTTGAAGCTGCCCTGTGGCGAAAAAAAACTTGCCAATTTCCCCTGCCCTGGAAAAAAATTCCCTCAAAATGTTGTCATTCCTTTTCCCCTGCAGACATGAAAAGTTATAAGTACTAGCCCTGTGTCCAATCCCCAGAAACACCATGACTCAACTTCCTCTGTCCCCGTTTTAAAAGTAGCTTTCTCTCTCCTCGTTTTTCGCCAAGCTCTGTCCCCAGGACAATCAACGATATCTGCCCTGCCCTACAAAACAAACACTAAAATTTGCTCCCCTGCCACTTAAAAACATGTTCCCTGCCTGAGCAAAATTAAAATTTCCTCTGCCCTCAAAAATCGCCTCGGAACAGCTTTTTTCGATGTTCCTGTTCTGTGCACGGGTTTGGCACGTCTGTGTGCGTAACACAGAATATTCATGAGGATAATATTGCGTAAATACGATACAAGCCGCAGTCTGATAGCACGGCAAAACTTGACCCTCTAGCCTGCTGCCCTTGAGTTTGTACATTTATCTGGTGTAAGACAAAGATGGGGCTAAGTTAGCAATATTATTGTCTAACGAGAGCGAAAAAATAACATTTTCTTCAAGATTGAGTAAAAAATGATAGTTATCATCAAATTCTTCGCAGTTCGTTTCGTGAATATTTGAAAACCTAAGGAGCCGTAAGCCATATTGGTCAAAGGTCAATCAGAAGACCCAGTGTGGTGTCGGCGTGGCGTCGCGTACACGTACCGCCAACAATGATCAAAATCTCCAGTCGTTCATCTTTTAGCGTTTACTGACATGTCCCGCCCGTGTTTAGGAATGTCTACAGTCTACCTTGAAATCCTGGACCATCTCGACGACTACGCTGTACGTTTTAATCTAGTACAACTGGAGAGTCCAATCGTGTCGATGTCATGAACTTAGTTACGTTTAGAGCTACTACCAGTTCTAAGCTCAACGGTTCGACAAGCAGCAAGTTTATTCTCCGTTCAATCGGGACGAAACTCGTCAACCCATTTTAGCAATTTGGACGGAAGAGGGCAACTCTTTTCGCACAAGCGAAAGGTCGACCCCTCGATCGCTGCTGAGTCCTGCTTCAGCTGGACGGAGGTCGTGTACAGTATACCAGGTACAGGTATGTATAGTTAACTTGTCCTCTTTGTCTTATTTATTCTTAACCAGCCATATGTAACCAGCCCAAGTGTCTTTTCGTACATACGTCTACTCCTTCTCGTATAAACGTGTTCAGCAATGTCTTTATCTTGCAAAAATGTCTAACGTTTGTGTTGTTTAAATCATCGATATTGCTGATAAAATTTCAATAAACAATGAACATCTAATTCCCAGGCAACTTCATGCTAATGTAACCTTTTCGTGGCGAGGGACTGTACAGAAATTACGGGGGGGGGGGTGTTAGGGTTCTGGTGTTGGTGTTTCGAAAATATAGAATAATCACCCTTCAAAAGTGTTTTCAAGAAAAAGATTGCCCCCAACATTCATTTGTCTTTTGTGTCACAGTCTTATTTGATGTTTTATTAATAACTGACGTAAAATTTCTTATTTGACCTTTGAACTTTCAAAGAATACCCTAAACCTTTAGAAACATGTAATCACTTGGGTGAAAGTCCAATAGCATATTTGTTGTTCACATCTGCTTTCAAACGCTATTCTCACCATCCGGTACTATTCGAAAAACCAAATTTCGTGCACCAACATTCATGATTCACTAGTAACCAGCTCAGTCTAATTTAAGTACATTAATATCAATAATCAAGCGTCTATAAATACACAGATGTGGCTAGTTCTGTATTGAAAAATAAGATTTAATGGTTTCCTCATAGATACAATGTGAAGTGAATCACCGTCCCTCCACCCACCGGTCTGGAAACAGCTCCTGTTTGCTCCGAGCCGCGTTGCTGGTAAATATATCAATTACAAAAAATCTCTGAATCTCTGACACCTTAAATGTGACAAGTACGTGAATTTGCATTAAAAATATGCTAATTTTATCCAAAATGACCAGAATGCATGGCGATATTCACTACAGCGATTTTGCTGGATAAACTTGTCGAGACCAAAATATTTTGTAACATAAACATTTTGATATTGAGGTGGGAGCCTCAAGGTTCTTTCACATTTTTATACATAAAAATTCATTTCTTTTCAAAGCTGTCGCGTACTCTTTTGGCCTCCAAAATAGAGCTTGCAAGGAATGATGCTAGACAACTGTATGCGACAGTATCCCTTAGTTACACAGCGGAGCTAGGTTTGAGTAATGTTAGAATGAAAATCGATTCTAGAAAATAAACTTTTAGGAAGACTTACACCTCGCAATTCCCCATTTTCAAAAATAGGTAATATTACTAAGGACATAGAACATACAATGTCTAAGTTGAAAACATTCAGCGCTCTGCATTATACATTAGACTACTCTGTGCACTTTATGTGAAGATTTCAGTGCAGGTATGCACAGTATCCTCAGTGTTTGCATGTTTGGGCAAATATTTAATCACAGCACAATCTTTACCTTGTGCAAAATTGCACATACACCAAAATTACTGTATTTTCACAAACTTACTTCAGCTCTGAAGGATGTTGGCTTTTACTGCAGTAGGAAACCATACATTTGTGAAACATATGATGAGTAAATTCAAATTTTAACAGTCATTTTGATTTTGGTAATATTCTAAGGAACAGAACATGCAACGTCACAGGTGAAAACATTCACCTCTGTCAGTGTCAATCTGGGATGTCAAAACAGGGGGTCACTGTAAACCCCTACTCCTGTCCCAAGGGACCATTTTAGAAATTCGGGGGACATCAACACACATGTAAAACCCTTGAATCTTCTGTGGAAATTACTATATTCTGTCAACGTGGGATTTAAGGACATAAGCTGTAACTTGTTGCAAGTTTTTCAGTGTTCTGCTTCTGTATATCAACTACTGTGTCTGATCCTAAAAAGTTGTCATGCTGAAATTTCAAGTATTCTTTTGTCAACACAGCTTGTATGTGTGTAGTGATCATTGTTTATTGTTTACAAATGAATTCTAGTCCAGGCTTGAATGCAATTTCAACAATACCGTAATTTCGTAGATTATACTCATTTAGGTTGTGTTGACATGCTAAATACTTGGCATTAAATTACAGTTTAAGGATTCAATACAGAAAGTGTAGGAAAACCACAAAACAAAAGTTCTGAAAAAATAGCCAAAAGATACAGCTTATGGAGCTTTAAATAAAGTATATATCAACTCTTAAACATACTGTTAACTTGTATGTATTTGGAAATTTATGATCATTGGTTCTGACCAAAGGGTTTTACATAGCGCTGTTTCTCTGGAAAATCAGATATGTCTGACCTAAAATGTTGCTGTTCAAAACGATCATAGCTGGCTCTACATGGATGCTTGCCTTGTAGTGTTCAACCTTTGTATGGGTGGTAGATGTTGCAGACGCTTCAATTTGAGGGCATGCCCCGTCACCTTTGTCTAAAACAGGGGTGCATCAACTACTGGCATTAAAAATCCAAGTCGCAACTAGCCTATCGCCATTATGCACAGTCTATTTTGTCTTGTTTACATTCATTAGCCATGTCACATGCACACAGCTCTACACTACATCAGTCCTTTCTACCCAGCTTCTTACACACCACCTTATACACTCTCACAAACTTATTTCAACTTGAAAGTTAACCCTTTTCCTGCCAGACAGTATTAAGACTATTACTTCCCAATCAGCCAAGTCAGTAAAACGCGGTATTGAGCCCAAACATGGCGTTTTTTCACCTGCTTGGCTTGGCCTGTTATAGCATCTTTAGTCCAAAAAATCAAGCTTACAATATTTATGTTTTCTACAGCCTTCAAATGTACAATATTATGTTAAAATACACCATATGGAATATGTTGTGTTTCATTAATTTTAACCATCTTGACCTGATGGTGAAATATGGACTTGGCAGGAAAAGGGTTAGCGCATAAAATAATGCTTAAAGATACTGCTATTGGGGCTTTAAAAGGCCGTGAGCTGCAACACTGTGAAATTTGTCCAACCTCAAAGTACCTTCAATTTCTTCAGATATTCATTGCAATCTACAAATTGAACGATATATAGTCATTAACTGTGCCTCAACAGCATTTGGTTGTGGCAGAATAGACAAGAAATTGAGCACATCTTTGTTAATTTTAAATTTCCCGCAATTTTCAAAATCTTGCCATAATTAATAGGTGAAAACAAGAATTTTTCTCTAAGTGGAGTGAATCCCTTTCCCTTCCTTTCAGTGGGTTGCACCATGTTGTATTTGTAAAGATTTAAATGTGTACATCCACCATTTACGCTGTTTATCATGTAGTTGCATGTAGGCAGCCATATTTGGGTGTGGCACCCATTTATTATTTGTCTTACAAGATCTCCTCATGCAGTCCAACTCTGTGGATAATTATACTAGAGTAAACATCTCTGAGTTGTAGAAATTTGCTATGAACTGATTTTAATCTAAATATAAAAATCATAAAAATAATGTCAAAAGTTGCAACTCATCTGCCTTAAAGTAAACATGAGAATAATTCTGATCTTACCTAAACATGGTATGTCATTTTATTTTGCATCACTTCATTAATGATTTCTAACTTTCTAAATTAATGCAATTTCTGTATCAAATGAAATATGGTCTTATTTTCAACATGAACATTTTGTATTATTGTATAACCATGGATGTAAAAAGAGTCAATCTTTCATCCATGCTTAGTGCAGTGGGAATCCGATGATGTCAAGCCTTTGTAGGCCATGGGAATGCTATTGTCTGATTCAAATGTGAATACCAATTGATATTCAGATTAATATGATTATTCATTGTCATTATTGTCACATGAAATATGATGATTCATCATCTGTGTTTCAGATATTTTGATTTTTCACAGTAAGATTTTAACTCTTTTATTTATATCCTTGCAAGTTGCAGGCCCCTTGGAGATGTTTATTAGGCACTGAAAAAGTAGGGAAAGGGTAGTGTCTCAAGGAAAGACAGAGTTACACAAAAAGGCATGCCAACAACAGGAGAATAAGAGAGGTATGTACTACAAAGTCTGCACTGATAATTTTTTAGTCTAAACCAGTGAACTTTGAAGGACAAGGTAACAAAGCACCAGTGTTGGTGAATTATAGTACATGTACATGGTAGAACCATCATGACACAAGTAAAATCAATTTTACTTAGTTCAGCTTTGATATTTGGTTATACATTTGCAGAGCACCTAACAGCTTTAAGCGACAAAATCTGCCTTTTTAGCTCCGCTGTCAGAGACGCGGAGCTTATCCGATAGACTGATTGTCTGTCGTCGTCCGTCCGTCAACAATGGTCTTCTTCTCTGAAACCGCAAGTCAGATTTCTTTGAAATTTGGTATGGAGGTTCATAGGAGTGACCTCACTCAAGTTTGTTCAAATTGTGGTGAAATTTGCATAATTGTATTTTTGGGGCAATTTTTCCTGTTTTTGGTCAAGAAATCTTCTTCTCTGAAACTTCAAGTCAGATTAATTTGAAACTTGGTATAGAGGTTCCTGGAGGTAACCCCAGTCAAGGTTGTTCAAATTGTGGTGAAATTTCCATAATTGTATTTTTGGGGCAATTTTTCCTGTTTTTGGTAAAAAGTCATAAGTCATCTTCTCTGAAACCGATCGTCGGATTGCTTTGAAATTTGATGTGCAGTTTACTTAGGGTAACTTAGCTTTGCAATTTGTTATACAGGTTCCTACCGATGAACTTAATGGTATTTATTGAAATTATGATGAAATCTGCAATTTTGTTATTTATGGTAATTTTTGCCATTTTTGGTCGAAAATGTATTCTCAAAAAGTACTGGTCTGATAGCTTTGAAATTCGATATGCAGGTTCCTACAGAATAACTAAATTTGATATTTTGACATTATGATGAAATCTGCAATTTTGTATATTTTGGGGCAATTTTTGCTATTTCTGTTAAAAAAATTGTTTCTCAAAAACTGCAAGTGGATAGCTTTGATATTTGGTATACAGGTTCCAAGGGATTATTGTAATATGTGATATACTAAAATTATGGTGAAATCTGCAATTTTTATTTTAGGGGACAATCTTTGCCATTTTTGGTCAGAAAATTTTATTCTCTAAAACTACTCGTCAGATAGCTTTAGTGGACGTGTTCTTTGGAATGATCCGATGTAAAAATTCAAATTATAATGAAATCTTCAATTGTATATTTTTGCAGATATTTTAGCTCTTTTTTCTGGCCATTGAAATGAGCTATCAAAGATTTCCACCTTCTTCACCAACATGTGTCAAAAATAGTTATTCTCTACATAAACACAGCGGAGCTATATCGGCCGCTAGGTCGCTTGTTAACCTTCCCTTGAAGATACAGATGTAATCGATAGTTATGCAGCTTATTCAATGTCAAATTTTGAGATCACAATGAAATGTGTAAACCCTGCAAATTATTTTGGAGAAACATACAGATAAAGTATCACCCAAAGCTTCGCTTTTTTAGCCTCATTATCGTTTCCGTATCGTTTCCGCATCGCCCAACCCCAAATCCAACATCGCTCACTCGGTTGTTTGGTATCGTTTCCGTATCGTTTCACTAGCGCATCGCCTCATTCACGGAACTCAAAGACATCGGATATGAGATATCGGGCATGAAAAGTCGATGTCATTTCGTCAAAAGTCATCGAAAATTGAGAATATAGACAAGATTTTATCTAGTTGAAGGTAAATGATCGGTTAATAATCATGAATTTGAACGTCTTGGACGATGTGGGTACGTGATTTAGAGTGATTGGCGCGGCGTGACATATGTAGGCCAACTCAGATTTATACCGTATGCGCATGGTGCGATAGTTTGCCTAAAATTATTTTATTTCTGATGGATTATTGGTTGCGGAGTGTAACTCTATAGTATGAATTGCGTAGCAATTATTGAAACACTTGGAAGTTCCCGCTATCAGAGTGTTATCAATGTGTTGTGACTAAAGGTCACGGACTTCCTCTACATCATAATCAGGGTTAGCGGTAGGATTTTCAAGTTAGTAGCCACACTTACTCAGTGTGGCTAATTTGGTCCTAATTTTATTAGCCACACGCAACTTTCATTAGCCACACATACTAAATGCTGGTAGAAACATACTTCAGTCTTCAAGTTTTTGACGTGATACATTCATAAATGCATACACACACACACACACACACACACACACACACACACATATATATATATATATATATATATATATATATATATATATATATATATATATATATGAGATACATGAGACTATACATTTCTTTTTTCACTGCAAAGGCTACACAGACAGTAGACATGATGTTTAAGTAAACTAAACATTTGTAAAAACACATTCAGAGACACACAAGACCTTATAAACATTTTTCAAGAACAGTCAAATCATCATTATGTGATTTGGGAAAATTGTTTGAACTCAGACCAAAATAAAAATGAAAAAGAGTAAAATATTGATGAACACATCCTCATCTATATATACTCTTTTGTTGTTGATTTTGCAAAACCTGTATTGCACTTTATGATCAAGATCCCCAATTCTATAGGACTTCAATAAAGGCTTACTTCACTTTACTTTACATGCCTACCCTAGTTAAACCCCGATACAGAAAGGTGATGAGCGTATAATAGATCATTACAGTTAGTAAAATTACTTTTCCGATCAGTAAAACTATTAAAAAGGTGTTACAACAATGAGACATTGAAGTTCCCGCGACAGCATCGTTAGGAAAATGGCACGTTTTGCCAGTACCTTCATGAATCCGTGTCCCTCCGTACCCCCGTTACCTAAATAGAATAGTCCCACTCCGCACATCCGCCATTGTTATTCTCACGTACTCAAGGCCACGATGCGACGTTGGTTTTCCCTCTCTAAATATGCAATTTCATTTGTTTGACGCTATTATCCTTTCATCAGTGAAGAGTTTTTACCGGTGACTATTACAACTTTCACTGCTATGTCGTTGTTTTCACAAGATGTAGACCGTTTGATATTGCAATGTCGACTTGCTTTTATGTGCAGTCAATGCACATGCCATGCCAGTTAGTTTACGGTTCACACTATGCTGTTGATCGACAGCATACACGACGTCTTTGTTTCACGTTTACTTTTTTCAAGTTATGATTAATGAAAAAAATTTCACTAAAATGTCGCTGATCCAGGGATTGTCTAATCAGTTTGATTTGATACTGCTATATGAAATACTGTGTCAATAAAACTCGGAATCGTCGCTGAGTTTTGCTGCTTTTGGCTATGGTTGTCCATGGAGGTAGTACCTCCATGGGTTGTCTATCCTAGTATCAACGTGATCGGAATGCCAGTTCATGGAGATCGAGATCGCGAGAATGTAATTGTAACTGTTTTCTGTATGTTGTCTTCCTTTACAATTTCAAGTAAGTGCTTTAAATAAAGTTTTTTTATGTTGTCTTTAGCATATCAGTGGAAAAGCATTAAGATTTGGACTGTTTAGTTTTATCAATTTCGACTATAGAAATCAGCTGTCGCCACGCTTTTGAGATCGTGGCGATTGCCGATGGGTTTTTGTTCGCCACAAACAAGTTTAGTCGCATTTTGCGACTGTGGCGACCTCTACCGCGAACCCTGATAATTTATTCACGTCAATCGGGTTTAAAGGTCACTGTGTAAAGCGTTAGGAGAATTCATGGCGGCATCACTATATGTGTTAACCTAGTATATGATACACTGCAGTTATTATTTTAGCAATTGTCCTTACTTTGTACGGCCAGTTTTTCTTGTGCGCTTTCAAGGACGTACATGTATTTAAGCTTAAAATACTAATTTCAGTCATTTAAAATGGTAATCCACACACAGTACCACACATTTCTGGGTTTCTAGTCAGTGGAAAAGTTGTCCCACGTCACTTTTTTGACACTTGTCTCATCGGGCAACCCGTACTGGTGTTTCAGTTGCAGTTGTCCAAACGCGACTTTCACTTGCAACCGTTAATGTCTGTCCCTGGTAGAGTGCTATCTTGTTACAAAAATGTTCGCAAATAAAACGGTATACAAACTTCATATCAAATAAAAGCAATTCGTAAAGAAGCGCATTATAATCACAATATGTTTCAACTTTGTTCCCATTTTTGTGTGTTGAAGCAACATTTCATGAATGGATAATGTTGGACATATGGGGTTGGACACATGTATTTGATCTTTCATTTTGTATACCTTTACTCTCAAAAACATGGGCAATGCCAGGCGGCGAAATTTCCGAAGGCGGCAACTTTGCTGTGGCATTTTTGAGTGAATAATATGCCGTGGCCAATTGGGACCATGAAATTGACTTGATACGATGCAGTGGCGATGTTTAGGCTGATACGATGCGGAAGCAATGCAAGGCTGATACAGAGGCGGTAATGAAACGATATAGAAAATAAACAAACTGAGGCGACAGCAATGTCGGAAACGATACAGAGGCGATCTGAGGCGAAGTTTTATGCCATACTTTATCTGTAGTGTTGAAACAACTAAAGGGGCTCTTAGATTGAGTTCAAAACACAAATGTACATAACATAACATACAATAATAGCATAGTCAAACTCAGGATGAGCTTTTAACACTTTTAACAGCTTTTAACTGGCCAAAATATTGTTGAAGGAATCCATGAAGTGTATTTTATGAACCTTGCCAGGGAACACAACTTTGAAACAATATCACAAGACACACTCATGTCCAAGAGTTTGTTGCAAATTTAATATTGAAAGATGAAACAAGCTTATGCTCTGATAACATGTTCCAGATTACACGATGTGCTAAAAAACCATAGTTTTATCTTTTATTAACATTATACGAAACTGTTTTTGGAACAACCAACTGTGTGCAAGAAAACTCTTGCCTTATTTCACAAAATGTAACTTAATATACATTTTTTCATAAAAACATTTTGCATAGTCAAAACAGCTTCAGTGTTGCACCCGCTGGGAACAAGGATATAGTTTTGAACTAGTATTTACTTAGTGGCTGAACTGACAGTTATTGAACAGTATTCAACAACAGCCAGTCCATGCTTCAAGTATCTCTATTATACTTCAAACTTTTCTGTATGGCTGTCTATATAATTTCTTGAAAATTATATAAAATGTATATAACACGATTGGAACTAATTTGGGATAATTGGATTTTCATATTTTCAAATTTCTCAAATATGTTAGGTGCCCTATAGTTGAATGTTGCAATATTACAAATACTCATAAAAACAAGTGCATAACATAAAAAGAAAAGTAGATGAGGTTACATTTGTAGATGAAATCGACATTACTTCATCCAATTATCCCAAATTAGTTCCCATTGTGTTATATGTACTCTAAATAATGCATGATATTGAAAAATCATTTGAAATGGTTATTGACAATGAGTCTCCTTCAAAGCATTTTTTCAAAATTTTTATTTTTAGTAGTCTACAGTTTTCTCTACACATGTGAGCTATGCCTGGCTTGACTAGGGAATCTCTGTTGGTACAAATCAGAATGAATCATGGGATATTTGTAGTATGGGTTGGGGTCTTTGCATAGTTAGCACTATTAGATATACAGAGTCAACAATTTTGTCACAATAATTGTACAAATGTACTAATGGGTTCAAATAAAATTTAACAAAGCAAGACTTACTTTAGTTGAGGGTTATGTAAATTGACAGTTCCATTCTGATGTGCTCAAAGGTCTTTGGACAAGGATGCCAATGTTAAAATGATACATGAATTTCCCTTTGTTCCTAAGCATAGGTGGAATGGAAGGCAACATAATATGTTCAAATCAGTAATAAGTCATGATACCAGAGTTGATCTTAAAATATCAAATGTACCATATTGTTAGTTATGGCAGTGACTGTAAGTATTATGCCATCATTTATCTCACTCTTTGCATTATTTTAAATAACCATCATTTATCATTTCTACCTACAGATTTTAAAGAGGAGAAGTGCAGTGATCAATGCAGATGAGAAGGGTTTCTGGAATGATGTAACTGCAGACCTGATGTCTGATGAGGAGGTCCCACCAGATGGAAGGATAATTACCTCCAGGCCTTCTTGGCGATCTGACAAACTAAACGTTTTGATAGGATAGACACACTCAATCAGCGAATGCTTAATGACTCTAATTCAAGACACTACATACTGCAGAGGAAGTATGGCAGAGCCAGTGAGAGACCACCTGATAAAAACAGTTCAGTGACAATTGTGTGAGACAGAACAGTGATGCATAGCTTTTCTGAGTAATTATCCATCATCCCTCTGTTGGTCAACAACTGATTTGTTCTCAATTTTAATTGCTTTACTTGAAAAGTAGTACACAGAGCTGGTGTTGTAAGTTCAGTGAAATATAAAGTCATTAGCTGGCACAGGTCAGTTACACCAAGAAAAGTTTAGTATAACCAAGGCATAACTTACAAATACTTCACAAGTACATCTTTGAAGTACTGCTGAAATTTGTCACTTTGACGTATCTGGATTTGTGCCCTCAAGAATTTATCAAGGTGCAGTTACAGTGTTTAAACATGCTGAAACAAATGTGAGCCACACCGTGTTACTGATGGTATTTTTCTATTTCTTGTCCAAAAATTTCTCTGAAATTGCTTGTCAGATTGCTTTGAAATTTTAAATGCAGGTCTCTTAGGATAATATAATTGAAGCAGTAATCAGTTTGTCCTGAGATATGCAATATTGTGTTTTTCAGAGCAATTTTTCCTACTTTTTTAGATTTTGATGAACTGAACAAAAGCTACAATTTAACAGTGCACATACATGTATGTGATAAGTAAGAGTTAATTAAACATACACTACAAAAAATTCACCCCTGAGACAGTTCCTGCACAGGCCCTGATACAAACTGTGTTACAGGTCTGTGTCAGCAAATACAGAAGGAGTTCTATCAGGGGCTGATGCACATGTCTGTATCAAGTACTGTAAACACATGGCTGTATTTCTACCAATTACAGCACCTGTACACAGTGCTGTGAACACTGATCTCTAACAGGGTCTGAAATTTTTCAGTGTTCAAACAATAACATTTCTTTCTGCTTCAATCATCAAAATTTGCCAATTTTTACAACAAATTTACACCCTGAAATCCATCCAAATTTTCAGGCCCTGTAGCTGACACACCACTGTACGCACACCGGTGGTTCAGTGCTGCAATTATAGGTCTTGATACAGTCAGAATTTACAGCACTGTATACAATCCTGTACCACCATGAATCAGAATTTACACAACCCTAAAATTTGACAGGTTTTTACTGGTCTTGCAAAAAAGGTTATTTCTCTGGGCCTGTTACAGGTAATGATTATCCTCTGTTACAGGCATGTGTCTGCCTTTTCTTGCTGTGTAGATAGCTTGAGTGCTTCATATTCAATCAAGAAACTCTTGAAATGATTTTTATTCCTATATTTTAAGGTACACATAGTTGATCTTGTAATTTGGTGAATTACACAGTCATTAGCTGACACATCTCAATTGACACAAACTTACTGTACAAAACTTAGAAATACTACACATGTATATCTTTTAACGTATGCCAAAATTTACAGCATACTGTAAAGAGCATTAATTTTCACCAGGATTTAATTTCACTATTTTGCTGTTTGGGACACATGATTCACTGTGTTTTATTTTCACAGATCAGGCCGTGAAACAATGAATTCTATTATAATTTAAAATTGTCATATGGGTTTAATTGAGCTGATTTTTAGTTGCTTGTTGTATTTTGGGTTATTTTCCTGTTTTTGTTTAAAATAATTTCTCTGAAGCAGGTCAACAGATTGCTTCAAAATTTTGTATACAGGTCAATAGGGATGATAATGGTAAGATATCAAATTGTTCTGATGAACCATATTTCTCCCTGTTAGGCTCAGGCATATTTAAAAGTGACTGCATTAATTGATATTAGAGTTATCAAGGCTATGGAAATTCTTTTTTTACAGTATTGAAGATAACTTTGAATGTGTCTCAGGAAAATTGTTCTGAATGTTTTTTGTCTGTATTTTTATTTATTTTACTAACATTTACACATTCGTTTGAAATAAAGAAGAATCATTTACAGTGATCTTGGATTTGTGTATCTAAATTGCAGTATAGTTTTCAGATGCAATCTGTACTCTATTTTGCTGTAGAAAGCATCATTACATTGGTGTCTTCACTTGTAAAAAGAATACTCATTGCGTATACACACACACACACACACACACACACACACACACATATATATATATATATATATATATATATATATATATATATATATATATATATAAAGTGTATGTGATGCCTGTATGAGTAGAAATACATGAGTCAAAAGCTACAAAGCATTACTGTTATTTGAGGACCCACCCCCACACCCCAGGTCCCCCGAAGCCAGTGTTGGATAATTATGTAAAAATTGGTGAATAATAAGTATGGATATATGCGGCAACTGTCCCTTCCATTATTATGTAATCAATCAAGCCAAAAGTACTGGTCCCTTGATTCTCTATAAATTAGAGAATCCAGTAGTATCCTGAAATACATATATAATGGATAACACGTGAATCCAGCAGAATCCTGCAATGGATTAAGCAAGGGATTCTGTCCGGTATCCGACAGAATCCATTGACCACCAGAATCCACTGGCATACATAATGTATATTTTAGTATTCTGGTGGATTCTTGAAGTATCCAGAACAATATACAGAAGAATCCTCAATGGATTTCTCACTTTTGGCACAGTGTACCGGTTAGATAAGTAGCCCTAATTGACTAATCTGTTGACACCAGTTAGTGTTTGACAAGCCTGCAGCTACTGTTCCCAGGCCTGGGACGGCTAACCAACCAGATCAACACAAACCAAACCCATGGTAAATAGTGAAGTAAACAAAATTTGTCACAGATCATGAGTTTGGTTCTATTACCCTCTCACCGTCCCCTCTAAAGATGCCCAAATTAACGCAATTCAACTATAGACAGTAGAGGGAGCCCACTCTACTGTTTATGATAACAAATCGCGGTTTAGTAGTTGTTAGAACATCTATCATGTGATAAAGATTTCAGGAGCCATCGACGTCGTGGCCATTTCATAGCTAGTTTCGTTTGTCGGACCACGCGGATGTTCACTTTCCTGTCTCAAGGCTGAAATTTATGCATGTGCGTCAATGGACAAACGTATTCACTTTATTGCCAAATTGGGCGTTAAAAACCCAGCGTACTCAGTTTGTACTGACCCAATATTACTGTTGAACGCTACATGATTGTATCACAAAATACGATTGAAATTCAAAATCGTCGAAGTAAATAAGAAAATAACGCCACCGATATAAAATAGAAAGGTCAATCAAGTGCATGGCGGTAGAAGAGACTGCTTCAAAGGATGGTCACCCATTAATTAGAGTATTATTTTGAGGTCCCGACATCGACTAATTCTTCATCAGGTATTTCTATGCCGTAAATCACAAATTAAAACATATTGAATATGGGAATCATGTAAAAAATCAACAAGGTCGCAGTTACAAGCTACCTGTGAAAGGTCGCGATCGACTACTATCGATGGAGGAAGCGTGTCGCCCTTGAACAGAAATAATTATATTACTTTTGTGAAAGGCATGTAAAAAATTAAGAGAAAATAGCTTCAGGTCATAAGGACCTGCACCAAGCCAAAGCTTCAGGTCCTTACAGAAAACTGCCGGTCCTCAATAAATGCAGTTGTTAACGACCATTAAAGTCAACTTCTCCACCGATACTATGCTTTTGAATGTTGTAATATTAATTTTCATATCCTTTTATCAATAGAGTCAGTAAGTATTCACTCCAAAGGACTATTTTTCACATAGATTGCAGAATAGTGTAAATGAATGATCATGAAATATTCATCTACATGATCAGGAATCTGAAAAAGATCACAGCCCTCATCTTCCTCAAGGTCATGCGCACACATTTATCAATGTTTTCCATCACCGGGGGGGGGGGGAGACAACGGGACTAACAGGAGAATTGACATTTTTCCTAGCCATGTCAAATCCCCTACTCTCGGACTATAAAATGATGTCAAACACCCAGGGGCCGGGGAATACAGGCTCATGCACTGGCATGGCTACATGTGGCTGATGATAGCGAGAAATTTTTTCTATCGTAACTTTCTATGGGGAATGGTGTTCTCTACATTGCTGTGTACAATAGCGCTGTTCACGGTTACACGTTTGTTCCTAAATATAGCTGTACGCGCGCGACATCGGACACACAGCTTGAAATGCGGACAAATTTTATCAATGTTGCACACATGGCCGTTTTTGCAGGTTGTACTCTGAGTCCTGAATATGCCTTTTATTATTCATTGTTACACTAGCAGTCGCCTACTAAGATTTGTTTTCGTCGATTTTGCATGCGCAATTTCAATTTCTAAAAATGCGGACAAATATTAATTTTTGCATATTAATAAGAACAGTGACGTAAAGTTATTAAAATGACTCTGAAAAGTTTGACAGACCTCGATACTGCTGAAAACCATCGACACAATCAGTTAATGATACCGTAAAATCTTAAAAGACGTAATTTTTGCGACATTTAGGCCTACAGTCCATGATGACGCTGAGTTTTGCCTGCCTGTCGTAAAACGGTATACATCGAAACAATTTGAAGCCCTACTCTCGGCCTCTGAGAGTATACACGACAGACACTGCAACTCGACAAAACTGTTAATGATAAGGTCGCTCTGTTTTATAAAATGCACACTTGTTATCACGATATGTCGTGGTAAGAGTCGGCCTTGTGAACTTTGGTTAAAAAACCAACAAGCGAGCAAGATGTTCTAGCGGTCCACAAACAAACGCAGCGAAACTTGAACTTGACTGTCGACTGCAGGTAGTGCAATTGGGCTGTCGTGTAACATCTAGTCCTTGTTCAAAACTTGAGGTAAACAAATACCTCCATGTTCAAAACCAAATATGTTTAGTCAACAGCACTGTTCTCGTAGTAGGTTTTTGTCTTAAACTCTTCTGTGAACCGTTTATGTTTTTAACGCTTCAATGAAAATCAAAGCAAAGAAAATAGAGTCAGTTTGATAAAACGAAGGGCTGTATTATGTACATTTGTGTACATGTAAATTCCGAACACTTAAAGTGTGGAACTATTGAAGTAGTACTGGGTGTTGTTATCATATGACACAGATATGCTAACATTACCAGGGTTACACTCTCTAGACGAGTATTATTATAATATTGTGTCACATTGTTGCACCAAAATCAATCCATTCCATCATTGCTAGAATCTGCATGCACGGACGTAATTCATACTGATCTGAATGTAATCAGTTGCACCGTGCTATGCGCGTCGATCGGAGGGGTTAGACTTTTTGTAAATGTAAAAAGTCGCAAGACAAAAAATTACTATGTTGCGACATTGTCAACTCCCACCATCCCCGGTCTGGTGTACCATAGAGATCAAATTCCCCACTACCAGGACACGAAGTGCGATCAATATCCTTGTTGCCCCGCACTCCCACGGTGGAAAACATTGATAGGTGCATGACATTCAAGTCTGAATCGCATGATTCAGAGTCAGTCATCATCTGCATCTGATACAGGTCTTGACGGAGAAATTTTCATCATTTATTCCAAATTTCAGTCGGTCATAAGGACCGACATGTTGCCAAAAACCTTCGGCCCGACGAGAAATCTGTCGGTCTCGGACCGTCGGACCGATGTTAATTTCGCACACTGCTTATAACTGAATGCGTCATTCTAAAATCGTGAGGTTCGAGTCTTGTACAAGTAAAGAAATACGTGAACTTCAGTCAAACAGTTGAATATCGCGTTTTCTGATATGTTGAATCGAGCATTCGTCGTTCTTCGGTGGCGACTGGCCGTTGAACTACTATAATAACGATGATAGACAACCCAGCAGCACGCTGTTTGTCCGCGTGATTGAGTTTATAAACAGGAAAAAGCAGTTGGTGATTCGAAAAAAGCACTTTCGTGGTTGTTTAAGTTTTTTCAAGTTCATGGAAATAATTCTATTATTTTCTATTTTGGTTTCTTTAAATTTATTGCATAAGTGTATAATTACCTTATTCAATATCGTTTTCAAGCTATACTGACATGAATTTGTGCTGTGAAATATCGCATACTTTTCAATCGAGATTTACTTCGACCCTGGACTTCGACTCATTTCATAAGCAGTCCGCCAATGACAAATTATGTCTGCTCTATATAACTGTTCGTGATAGAGGGACAGTGGTCTGCTCTATAAGAGCGCCGGTACAAATTGAAAAACAAATGCTAGGTCAACATTGTGTTTACATTTACATGGTAAATCACAGCATCATTCTAATGTAATATAGCAAAACTTTACGTGCGTTACCCGTATCACGTTCCCTCTTTACCCGCATAGAATTTACATAACAATAAGCTTTTCCAAACCGGGCAGAGCAGACACCGGTGCGATATTTTGTCGCTTTAAAAGTTCGAACTATTGGCATATTATTTCTAATTTCTACTGAGAGGCATGTTGCTCGCTCAACTGTCGAAACAAAAAGACGTCGCAACCATTCTCACAAAAAAGGCAGAAAACTTTTGGTGACGTACAGGAACGTAATGTTCATTGCATGCTTTAAACCGTACAGTATAAAGCGGGAACAGTTTTGATTGCCAGACTTCACTGGGCATATGCAGACATAAAAGTCATCTGACATTTCTATCGTCAGTCGCAATTAGTTCGGAGCGGATCGATTTTGAATGTCGGACTTCATTAGGTGCAGACGAACATGTAAAGTGTTATCAGAAAAAGACGTAATTTTTGGATTTTCGAAGTAGGCCAAGTTTGATTGAGACGGGGTCAGTTTGAATGTCAGACTATACTTTGCATAGAGACCACGTCAATTCGAACACGATTGGAACTAATTTGGGAAAATTGGATGAGAGTAATTATTAGGAATATGTAACGAAATCGAAATTTTTACAGCTGAAATTTAACAAAATGATAGAATAGTGTAAATTTGAAATATTGTTCTCATCGGACAAAACAACGAAAATACAACGATTATTGCATACCTCTTTCATCGGATTCAATTTATGAAAATAAGTTCATTTTTGTGTAAATGTACTGCAGAAACGAGACAAAATGCTTAAAAATTTCTCTAATTGACGAATTTTGAGTCAGGGCACTTTTGAAATGTCCCTGACTTTTTCATGAATTTAAGGCTTCATAAACATTAAATTGAGTCAGGGCACATTTTAAAAGACCCTGACTGACTTAACTGTAAATCAATCGAAAAACTTCATTTTGGTCGAGGAAAAATGACAAACTGAGATTATTACTAGTGTTTCAGTAAAGAAGAAACTACAGACAATCTCTCATATTTTCATTCAAATATGAATATTGTTCACAAGTTTTGAACAATATTGCATTAGATACTATCATGCACTGATTCTTACTCATAAGGTTTCAACAGCATCGTAAATTTTGAATAAAATTTTAAAGATGGTAAGCAAATATGGTGTAAAAGTAGAGAAATTTCTAAAATTCTTGAGAAATTCTGCCTATCCAATTATCCCAATTTAGTTCCAATCGTGTTTTTCGAGAAAAAACGCAAAAAACCTGTTTGTTACTTCGACCATAGACCTTAAAAACGGTCTATGCTTCGACGCGACGGTATTTGATAATTAAACGTGCATTAACCTAAACGCAGGCATATTTTATTACCTAGTGGTAATGTCGATCGGGAATGACAATTGTTCAAAGAAAAGTTCCGAGAAAAATAAAATAAATAAATAAAATAAATCACGGAAAACTACCGATTTTTGGAGCCTTCGTTTCGGCACGTCGCCAGAGCTAATGGCTTTACCAGGCAAAAAAAATGACGATGAGTCATTACTGAGATCGGACGTGTCCTAATTCATAATATAAGCTTGCCTACGTTCCCCAGATACATCGGACTAATGTTTATTGTTCACAAGTTGTGAGAAGTAATCTAATAAATGACTAGAACCGTCAAGCACCGCAAAGCGGCTAGTTCATCCTCCAACCACAACTATCGGTATTTTCGAGGTATAGCCTAAACTTACTTGTATAATTAGGGTTATCATACGAAGTTTGGAGGGTACCGACTGATGTTTCCGTATTTTGGCAAGTAGCGCAGCAACTTATCGTGCCTTCAACAAACAGGTTTTGAATTGCTCTGAGCTCCGGTCAGAGGGTGGAGATTCCAAACCAAAGCAAGGTCATTCGAACGTAATGTAAAACAATCGACGAATACCCTGGCAACGTTTGCCGATAGGGTCCGAGGAGCGGTCGGCATATTTTTTCTCGCACAATGCGGGGAGTTCAAAAGAGTTCGTGGGGGATGTCGCCCGATCGACTGTCAAATTGTATGACATCGCAACCATTTCCAAAATAAAACGACACTGAAACCCTTGGTGAGGTACGTGAACGTAATCTTTATTCACCGTGATTACGTTCAGATGCATTGAGGAAGGTGCATAAGCTTACAACGCGAAGTTTACCGAGTTTGGCCATGGTTGACCGATGTGTAAAACACAATCACTGCATCAGAAAAAGATGTTCGTTTTTTTCGGCTCCAATTAGTCCGGAGTAGGTACAATTTTGGATGTCGGACTTGAGCAGATATGCTAAATATATTCAGAAACGGACATAATAATTTGGTGTTCTGCATCTTAGGTTGGGATTCTGGGAACAGTTTTTGAATGTCAGACATTGTATTGACCGACATAATATACCAGAAAAAGTCGTGGTTTTTGGTAGTTTTTTCGACCCTAATTTCATTCAGAGCAGGATCGAAGAATTTTGAGTGTGGAACTTTGTTGCATGTCGACTCACATGTAAAATGTTAACAGAATTGGACGTATTTTGGGGTTTTGAGGTCGTAATATTAAGTTGGATGGAGAACAGTTGTCTCTTATCGGGTATGGATAAGCTTAGACGTGAAACATACCGGTAAAACAGGTAGTTTTTGGCCGCAATGCGTTTTGAGCGGAGACACTTCCGTATGTCGAAAACTGACTTATTGGACTAGGCTTCAACCACCGTCCCTCCTGGGTGGAGGGACGGTGCTTCAACAAACATTATTGTTACGGTTTATTGTTGACAGGTGGGAGTGATCATGGGTTTTGGAGAAGCCCAACAACGTCACTATGTAAATTACGCAACGCTGTGTCATTCAAGGGGAATTATGCAAATAGGAAAGCAAATGTGTCCACAATGTTTACAAAAGCTCCCCGATTGACCGGGATAGCCACGTGCATATCTTTTGAATTTTAAAAATCGTGTATTACACGGAAACAATTACTTATTATGAATGAGCGACACAGCTCAATGATGGCCTTGATTTCAAGGCGTATTCTCTGAGAATTTCGAAAATTTGACAGAAAAATGACCAATTTAGTATTTATCTACCTTAAGACATAAGATAAACGATGGCACGCGAACTGGCTCACAATGTTCATTTTGTTAAAATCTAACACATTTCCGAGTATGTTATGATTTCAAACTTATCGTCCACTCAAAGGCTATATATTACACGGATTCAAAATTTATCATAAAACAAAAAATGACCAAAATCACTCAAGGAAGGTGGGTGTACCCCTTAAACTACTTTTGTGCCCTTATCAGTTAGGATTCCTATCCAAATTTCTACGATGTGAAAATCGCATTGCGGAGACGGCTAATGTCACAATTATTTCAAATTTCATGAAAAAAGTACCTTCCGCCAGAAAATAAACCGTCTACCTGGCAGTTTGTGTATTCACATAAATTAGTGTGATGGCAGGTTAGCCTATGACGTCGGACTGTCAAGTACGTTTCTTTCAGTTGCCGGGAGGTGCTAACTGATCCTCGTTAATTGGGATTAGCTGATAAACAAAGGCTTGTTCCAGATCGATTATTCTCTTTTGTTCACTCGCCAGTTCCTTTCCATGATGGGTAGACTGGGAAACTACTCAGAGATTCGTAAATGTAGCGATTTTGTCGGGTGGTAATACGTGTTTTAACAAACGACCCGGTACTTCTTTACAGTGTAAATGTTTTGCCTGTTTTAGATTAGCCAAGATACGAAGCCCTCCTACTGATTCCGGCAGTACGTATGTAGTGTTCACTCAAAGGGGTTTGTTAGCGTATCGAGCTCGATACCGTTTTCATGTGCCGATATCTGATTAATCAACTCGACAACATATCCGATAGCCAAAAAATCTCCACTTACTCAAGTTTTCACGTCCGTCGTTGTTTCTTTATCCGCACGTCAGTGTCTTTTGTACTGAACAATTTAATATCGTATCGCGCAGTTACCTCCATGATCATATTTTAATTTTGCAGTCAGTGTTCGCATTTTCAAAGCTTGCTCTTCTTGAACGATTGACACAGTGACAATGCCATTTCCAAAATGTGAATGAGAGATCGACCAATGCAAAATAGATGACTCGGAGCAAAGCCAGCGCGAAATGAACTGACAACGTCCGGTGCGGCAAGCTTATGATTAGCTGACCACAAGTAAAATTGACAGTTATGGCTACTTATTAAATTTGACCGCAGTTTGGGCTGTTTCACCTTTTGTGAATTGAAATATCTTCCGATGCCGTCATTGATGCAAGCGACGATGACGATGTCACGATCCCCATCCGATTCCCCCCGACGGTTGAATCGTGTCTATCCGAGTATGAATGATACCCTGTAGCTATGGGTAACCGACCATTGCCGAACAATGCCGAAGATCAACCGAGTAACGTTCCCGGAATGGCAAGGCTTGGTTATCACGGGTAAATGAAAAAGCTGGCGTTGAAAACGTTGTTTTCGTGCAGCTTTGTCGGACTAGGTCAGGTTCGTAGGCAAGCCATAGGGTTTTGAGCAAAGGCATTTTGCGGGTTTTTTTCATAATTTGAGTCATGACGTCGCCATTGATGCAAAATTTCAACACGATCTTGTAGTATAGCTTAGCCCTGCGTACGATGCTGTGTGTTCCGCTACAGCTAACCGCCCCGCTCACCACAGCGGGGCGGTTAGCTGTAGCGGAACACACAGCATCGTACGCAGGGCTAGTAGTAGCTCATCCCACAATTACGTTGTCACACGTGCCCTGAAGAAGCAGGAATCAGCAAGTCGAAAGAAACAATTGCAAGTTCTGCAGTTTAAGACTATATCTCGGGCGACTGAATGGCTATGTCGCTTTCGGTAAAGTTAATGGCACCGACCTTGGCAAAATGCAACTATATTCTATAGGACTATCAAAACAAAATAAAGAATCGGCAGTTCCGATTGCAAATATGTCTGCATGCTCCACCTCCTATGTTTATCTGAAACCGAGTAAATGGCCATACAGGGCAATCACCTCCTCCAAAAAGAGAACTACCGTAAACGCATGTCTTCATGCTTATCCGATTCATTTCCCAATCATAACGTCAACCCAAACTTTGATGAATAGTCGAAAATCTGAAACAGGGATTTGTAAAAACTCCATGTTTACAAAAGACTTAACACAATTTTACAAAGTGTTGTGAATTACGAAATAAAGTTGCATTTAGAGAATTTAAATGGGTTGCTTCGGTTAGGTGTTGGTGTCGCTTTTATCTTGTTTGCTGTGCAATCAATGTGTTTTAATATTGACAGCACAAGTAGGGAGAGAAATTTGGCGTCAGTTTTTCGAAAATTTTACATCCGAACGAAAAATGCCTTTGATACGAAACAACCGGATTGCTTCGGTTTAGAGATTTGTTGCGCTCATCCTTGTTTGTTGTGTAATCAATGTGTTTTTTGTTGACAGAATTAGTAAAGAGATAAATTTTGCGTCAGTCCCTGCAGTTTGGTTTATGAGATTTTGTGCTGCGGACCAGTCTATATACCTAACTCATGCACATTTGTTGCGTACCTGGCATTTTCCCAGCATTTAAAATTGGATCTGTGGTGTGATCATCTGAAAGTTTTGTGTTTTGTACATGTGCGTGCCAACACTTGATAGCTAAGGCTAATCAGACACATATTTAATCACCTTCGACAGATCAAGCTGATGAGGCTGCATGTGTGGACAACGAACCATGTGGCCATACTGTATATTACGCTTGTCACTGATACTTGTCTTCGCATCGAAGCATAGACCCTCTAAAACACGTCTATGATCGAAGTAAATAATCACTCACATGATCCATGAGTGACAGCTTTTTATTTGCCCCTTTGCATCAAAGCTGAACCGCGTCACGGCATTCCTTGCATAAATGCATATGAAATTAGCTGGTTACCGGTTGCCGCCTGGTAGCGTTGTTTGCTTTTTTGCTTTTTCACATTAATCCTGTTAGTCTGAAGTGATAAGTCGACTACATTTGTGGTCATAAAGCTTTCCCCCAGATTGAGCGCTCTATATAAGACTGCGCTCGATTCCGATAGTTTCGAAACCGACGTTTGGTATGCAGTGTAAGATTTCTTTACAGACTGCCTGACTGACAAACATTAAATGTTGTAATTTATGAAACGTGTGTGTTTCACGGCATATAGCCGTTCCGTTGGTTGAAGAATACTCGAAACGTAGGCCTACACACTGTCCCTCCACAAACTGGCTACATCATGGATGTAAAAAATAGACATCCATGCCTAGATAAGCTCACTCTATTAGCGAATATAGGCTACAGTAGAAGTCAGGTCTCGCTGCCACTCTCTACATTAATGCAGCGTGGAGGTAGCATGGAGGTAGCATACCTCCATTGATAATGCAATCATGAACCATGTCCTGTAAATCCCAGTAAAATCACACGCGCAGATACGGATACCTAGCTTATGTTACACAACTGGTATCAGTGGTAAATGACGTTATGCTAGCAAGTACTGCGGTTTTACAAAAGTTTCGGCAGAATTTTGAGGTTGTGAACGGTTACGAGTATTTGATTCAACGTTACCGACGTGGCCCTAACCGATGTATAAGTTGGGCTTAACCATGCCGGTTAAAGGACATTTAAGCCATGTCGTATACGTCGGCCTACAAAGCGGATAAGCTGACGGTTAAGTAACGTATTGGTAAGTAAACAACCGACGGTTCTCTTCCGGTCCAGTCGGATCAGCCATTGAACCGGTGACGAACCGCTGACAAACCGTTGCTAAACCGGAAGTGTAAACGCCCGATTTCTACAGTGTGTCCTACCAAAAAATATTACACATTGAGATAACTCTGATATATGTGTCTGATATATTTAAGTCATGTACCGGAATGGCTTGCTGCAACTGGATTATGAAATGCATGGCTGGGACAATAAATTTTAGGCAAGTATGAGCCCCTGTCGAAATTCAAAATTACACTGACCCCCTCCCCTCGTTGAGCATTTTACAAACATGGTGACCCAATCAACATTGTAAAAAAAAACAAAGTGACCTCCTACCTGGGCCGACGAAACTGAAAGGTCCCTTATTGAAATTTACGCTATTAACATAGTTACAATCATTATGTTAAAAGAAGAGGACAACTTGTGGTGCTGACTATTTTACTAAAAGTCTGTGTATCTGTGTCTGTATGTTCGTATGTCTGTCTGTTTGTCTCTGTATGCTTGTGTGTCTGACTGTGTTTGTCTGTCTGTCTGTCTCTGTGTATGTATGTATGTATGTATGTATGTATGTATGTATGTATGTATGTATGTATGTATGTATGTATGTATGTATGTATGTATGTATGTATGTATGTATGTATGTATGTGTATGTATGTATGTATGTATGTATGTCTGTATGTATGTCTGTATGTATGTATGTATGTATGTATGTATGTATGTATGTATGTATGTATGTATTGTGTAGTGTATGTATGTATGTATGTATGTATGTATGTATGTAGATGTATGTATGTATGTATGTATGTATGTATGTATGTATGTATGTATGTATGTATGTATGTATGTATGTATGTATGTATGTATGTGTATGTATGTATGTGTGTCTGTGTGTGTGTGCGGTGTGTGTATGTGTGTGTGTGTGTGTGTGTGTGTGTGGGTGTGTGTGTGTGTGTGTGTGTGTGTGTGTGTGTGACAAAAGTCCGAGAACACCCTCACCTCCAAAGGCTTGACCAGATGCTCTTTTGTGCCTTTTCATCTTGTGCTGGCCCTCTGAAATAGAAAAGGGTTGATAATATTCACGCTGAAGCTATTCATTACTTTGCTTTTGAATTGACAGACTAATGTATTTATATAATCTCAAACTATTCAAGAAAGGTGCCTTGGATGTAATTTTGCAATATATATTGTTTTATATTAATTATATCTGATAAAAGCCGCAAATTTAAAGGTTTACAAAACAAAACAAACCCTCTCACAAGATCTGCAACCACTTTCAAATTTTCTGACTTTAGTCAAACCAGTGCGTGCTCGGAGATGATTTGCATGTGTGACTCAAGTAAGTCGTTTGCACATTTTCTTTTATGTGCATCTAAAGCCTTTCATTTGGCAAATTGATGTTTTTGCATGCCCGATGCACCGGACATCTCTCGCTTCTTTTTTCTAGGAAATTTCCAAGTGTCTTACTTGGCATAAAACTGTATATAACACTTGCTGCAACTTGACCAGAACTTTTTTCTTGACTCTAGGGTACATTCAATATATAAATCGATATTTCATGGTGAGTTTACGTATAGAAATGGTAACGACATACCAGAATTAATGATAGTAGATGGCAAATGCAGTCAAGGGACTATGTGGACATAATTGCCATGGTTGCAGATTACTCATTACTCGCATAAGGCATAAAACACAGGGAAAAGCAAGATGTTGTCGACGTTTTCCGGCCTTAAAATCGATTCATTTTTGGCAAAGTACAGATTGTTCGAACTACTTAGATGACGCAATCCTGAGAAAACTGTGAGATTGAAAGTATGAACAAGCGCAGTCACTTTGCTTTACGCATACACTTTACAGGTTAAGTTGCCAAGGTGTGAAAGGAAGTTATATGTAAAATCCATTTATTCCCATATACCAAATTCCAGTCACATGAAAATAATCTTGTGAGCTTAAATGCATGTAATAAAAAAGTAATAGAGAAACCATGCCTAACATTTAACTCAAGGCAGAAGATAATGAATGCAGTTGACGTCAGACAAGTTGTCAAAAAGAGGCCAACCCCTATTCTAAACTTCAAAAAACAGGGTAACCCTATTCAAGATGTCAAAAAGAGGGAGACCCCTCCCCCTCCTGCGAGGCAAAGGTAAAGCAAGAGGCAGAATATAAATACAGTTATACATATATATATATATATATATATATATATATATATATATATATATATATATATATATATATATATATATATATATATTATACGTATATATATATATATATATATATATATATATATATATATATATATAATATATATATATATATATGTTCTATTTTAATCAGTGATTCTTTGTTTTAAGGAAATTGTTGACATGTCAGTTGTAAGATAGGAAATTCACAAGTGTGAATTTGTAAGTTTGAATACAGTATTTGATCGAGTTCTGAGTGTATTTAGCACTTTCTTTTGTTAAGCAGATGTCCTGAACTGTTGTGCAGAAATGGATGTCAATCGTTATGCAAAAGAGGAAAAAACAGTAATATAAAAACTTTGATGGTGTTAAGACTTGTCAGCAATCCAATTTTATCTCCTAAGAAGCCATAGAGATCTATTTTTGTAAGTTGTAGCCAAATCTGATGTGTGCAGCGTTTGAGGGGACCTTTACTTTTAATAATGAAACCATAAAAGCACAGCTAAATGACAAAAACTGCATTTTGTTAACTGTCATTTACGTCATGCAAAAGCATGTTTATTTCAACATCCGGTTGATTTAAACATGAAGATATCCAGTCATATATCTCTTAATTATTAAAGTACCCTGTCCTACCGAAAAATATTAAACATTGAGAGAACTCTGATATATATGTCTGATAAATTTAAGTCATGTAACGGAATGGCGTGCTGAAAAATGCAACTGAATTATGAAATGCATGGCTGGGACAATACATTTTAGGCAAGTATGAGCCCGTGTCGAAATTCAAAATTACACTGACCCCCTCCCCTCGCGGGGCATTATACAAACATGGTGACGCCATCACCATAGTAAATAAACAATATGACCTCGTACCTCAGCCGAAGAAACTGAAAGGTTCCTATTAAAATTTACGCTATTAACATTGATTGATAATGATAATGACTTTATTTCACCAGTAAAAAAATGTGTCAACATTACTGGTGGGGACCAGGGAAGCAGTTCTAGTGGAACTAATCAAATCCATGGCCCAGAATTCATACAAATTATGATATCAAAGTAATATAGTTTGCCATCCTTTTCAATAAGTACATATTACATTTCAACAGCGAGGACACATCACATAGAAAACAAAAAAAAATACAGAGATTCACTGTTCTGAGTTCAAAAGAAAATTTTTAAGTGAGGTTTTAAATAAATTTCTTGATTGTACAGATTTTATCGTCATTGGAATTTCGTTCCTATGCTTAGCAATAGAATAATATATATTATTTTGAGTAAATTTTAAATTACCTTTGGAATAACAAAATTGTCGCCAGTAGCTAAACGTGTTTCATATGTATGTGAAATTGATGAAGCATAGTTAGAATCATTATGTTACAAGAAGAAGACGAACTTGTGTGCTGACTATTTTGCTACACGTCTGTGTGTCTGTGCTGTATGTTCGTCTGTCTGTCTCTTTGTCTCTGTATGCCTGTGTGTCTGCCTGTGTTTGTCTGCCTGTCTGTGAATGTATGTATGTATGTATGTATGTATGTATGTATGTATGTATGTATGTATGTATGTATGTATGTATGTATGATGTATGTATGTATGTATGTATGTATGTAGTATGATGTATGTATGTATGTCATGTATGTATGTATGTATGTATGTATGCATGCATGCATGCATGCATGCATGTATGCATGCATGCATGTATGTATGCATGTATGTATGTATGCATGTATGTATGTATGTATGTATGTATGTATGTATGTAGTATGTATGTATGTATGTATGTATGTATGTATGTTGTCTGTCTGTCTGTCTGTCTGTCTGTCTGTCTGTCTGTCTGTCTCATGCATGCATGCATGCATGCCTGCCTGCCTGCCTGTCTCTCTGTCTCTCTGTCTGTCTGTCTGTCTGTCTGTCTGCATGCATGCATGCATGCATGCATGCATGCATGCATGTATGTATGTATGTATGTATGTATGCATGTATGTATGTATGTATGTATGTATTATATGTATGTATGTATGTATGTATTATGTCTGTTGTCTGTCTGTCTGTCTGTCTGTCTGTCTGTCTGTCTGTCTGTCTGTCTGTCTGTATGTATGTATGTATGTATGTATGTATGTATGTATGTATGTATGTATGTATGTATGTATGTATGTATGTATGTATGTATGTATGTATGTATGTATGTATGTATGTATGTATGTATGTATGTATGTGTATGTATGTATGTGTGTGTGTGTGTTGTGTGTGTGTGTGTGTGTGTGTGTGTGTGTGTGTGTGTGTGTGTGTGTGTGTGTATGGGTATGTGTACGGTATAGAGTGACGACTTACACTCGTTGCAATAATACAAAGTGACGACCTGCCGGTAAAGTGACTACCACTCACTTTGTTTTTTTAATCGGAATCGATTCCTGGATGGTTATTTTACCATCCTGTGAAGTTTTAGGTCATGTTTCACTTTGACCGGTAAACCCACCGTGTGCGTGTGTGTACTTTGGCCCGTGTGTGTACTATGTTGTCTATCGCCACCTTCTGCTAAATATGAGAAATATACACAGGTGTTACACACACGGCACATAGGGTTATCTTGCCACCAATAGTCCATTTGATAAGTTTGCAACATTGTGTCAAGCCGCTGTAAAACGCGCGCGCCATTTTCAGTGCATTTACGTGAAACATCAGTGTAAGGCGTCACTTTGGTGGATGGAAACCGGTCAACAACTGATACATTGTATTTTTAAAATTAGATAAACTATACGACGCGCACGTCCACTGTACTGGTATGATACGTGGCACAATTTTCACCACAGTGGAATATATTCGTAAAATTTCTACCTTTTCTAAACGTAAACTCTCCCAAAATGTGGATATTTGTTGAGTAACTCCTTGAGAACATGGTGGGGTATCTGCACCAGTAATATATGAGAAGCCCATGAAAATATGGCTCTTAAATTGTTCTCACATCCTGCTCTGCAAAGTCAGAGATTCTGACTAAAGGAGGCTATAGCGCTTAGGTTTGGCGCAGGGTTCGTCAAGAACATCCTGTTTTAAAGATAATATTTTATCGTTGAACTGAAGTGTCCTAACATTGAAGATTTAGTCTAAACATGTTACCCTTTTGTCGGAAACAAAAGTGCATTCAGCAATGTAACCTACAAACCTATGGCTAAGCATAGACCCTCGAGAAACTCGAGGGTCTACGGGCTAAGTGAAGAAGAAAACAAAGTTAGCTTTATGAATGCAAAAATGGGTTGACAAACATTTTGGAAAGAAAAATTACAAAACAAAGGTACCATGCAGACAATATCCTTTTTACCTTACAGCTCAGTCCCGATATCACTGTACTCACAGTTGTCGAATCTACCCAACGTATGTATTAAAACACGAAGTGATTACACGAACAGTACAAAGCGGGCTACATGCATGTTTTCTTCTTTCACAATTCATATTTATTGCAAAGCATATATTGCAATGTCAACCTGTAAATGCTACAAAGCGATGGCATTGCTATTTATTTGTCATATACGGGCTCTTTTCACCGGAGCATGCCAACTGGTCGAAAGACGCATCGCTCTGACTGATTTCATGAACTTAGAACCCACATCCATTTGGAAAACAGAATGAAAATTCTACTATTCAGAGTGTGTAGGTTCTTGTGATGCGAATCGGAGGTAAGACGGGATGCTTCCGTCCTTCTGAATAGGAACCATTGTGCGTTAAGATAGATAACGTGAACGCCACCATAATTCAGAATTCCAATGCAGCCAAGTGTCGGTGCACTTAGTACAGTGGATTGAAGGCGTGAATTAGATGTTGTTTTCAATTGAATTAATCAGTTGATTCGACATTAACATAATTTAATGTACGAATTAGACGACAACTAACTGTTAGATGAATCTGTTCGCTCAAAACTTAGATGCACTGTTATAGATTTATTGTATTAATCAGATAACGATTTACTAGTGTTGGTTTTCAATTTAAAATCAGTTAAAAGAACGTATAACCTGTGATAGTCATACTTTGCTGATGAATGTTTGCAATCAAGGAAGTGTGCCTCTCTAGAGTGAAAGAGTTGAGTTTTCTCGCAATCATTCAACGAAACTTCCACATGTGCACGTATTCATCAATTATGTGCAGTAAATTTTAGATTTTCTTGATGATTTCTGCTAAATAAGATAAGAAAACTTGTAAGGTATCATTGCAAATTGCGGCTTTATTTCTACTAGGAAAAAAATCAATGATTGAGTACTAATATCTGTCCCTCGGGCGCATTCTACCTCAACACTGTTAAGCAGTTTTTCGTAAAACGACCAAAAGGAGGAGAGGCACGACCGTTCGGTACTTTCCTCAAATTGTTCGGCAGACAAGGCCCAATATTCTCTTGGTAAAGCTCCGACTGGCCATTGGCCAAGACAGCGAACTCTGACAAGTAGTTGATAGAAGACAGTATATTCAAACTGATTTCCGACCAAGATGCAGTAAATATTGTTAATGAACTTCGGTAAATTTCTTTCTATTTTTGTTTCCAGAGGGAAAACATTATTTGGCAATTTGATCTGAGGTGCTTTTACTAATAACGGAATGATAATTTTCTTTTTCATCCATGATGAAGACTTTAGTACGATTGACTTAAGTGCTATACAGAAAGAATCGCAAACCGTTATCAGAATTTCAGGAAATTTCGATGCCATCTGAGATTTATACAGCAATATAGAGTTCGGAAACAAGTTTTACGTGAACACGTCACGTCACGAATTTCTGCGATGATGCATGTACGCGGAGCCGGCGTCACTTATATACGTGGAGACAGCTGTAGTCCTTACGTAATTCGTAAACGTTTATATTTATTCTCACCTTTAGGTATCAAAACATGATATAAACTATCGATCATTCATGCACGTTGTTAGTTGGATAAACGATATAGTGACATCTTCAAAGATATTCATGTATTTTCGTTATTTTTAATGTGCAATTTCTTCCTCGATTTGCGGCATACCGGATAACTATTGAGCTAGCCCTGTGATGCGGAAACAGACTACGGAAGACCCAAGCCAAGCCGAATCATTTCTTGCGCGTGCCATATGAACGGGTGACGTAACGTGTAGCCAAACGGAGTTTCTCACGTGAACGTGTACGCCAACGCAAACGTGGATTCTACGAGTTCACGTTCACGTAAAACGTATAGCCAAATCTGTCTCATACTTCTGCTTTACCCGAGATAGTAATGGTACCCATCAAAGTCAGTAAATTGAAGTAAAGTGAAAGTACCGTGACAAATTGCCAACTTTGACAACTCAAAAACGGAAGTTTTATTAGCTTTTACCCCACAAGGTGAATTTTAAAGGTACCTGCATGCATATTAGAAAGTAAAGAAGTATGCATGGTATGTAACTAATTGACAAAAGTGAGATGATACGCGTCGGAAAGAGAAATCAGGAATCAATAATACAGGACGAGCTGTTTTTGACTTTTTAGTTCATGGATATATCATATGGATTTATCAGTGTGAAGACACGAAAATGATTACACGCACAGTACAAAGTGAAAGACATGTAGGTTGTCTACCTTTACAAATTAGAGGTCTTGCAAGAAACAATCCATACAATGTAAATTTGTGTATAGTACAAAGCAATGGCATTGACAATGTTTTGAAATGTGCTGAAGTTTGGTGAAGCCGCTGTTTTTTAACTTAGATACGCAACAAGGGTATAGTTAAATACAACTGATAGATAATCATGTTAAGATCTAAACAACTATCGCATTTTCATTGTTTTTCCATGTCCTATGACGATGAGAGCATTCAAGCTTACAGATTGAATACTGAGAACATTGACCCTGTATCTCATTTACCAAAGTTACAATCGTATAGAGTTGTTCAGCGATAAAGATTGTGAATTATTTACCAACACAAAACAAAATCAAACTGACAAACAAAACAGCAACTTAGTGCGCTTTCTGCCACTGACGTGAATTTATTCAGTCTGTTTATTCAGTTAAGTGAAGGCAAGTGACGAATTGCCAACTTTCACAACTCAAAAACGGACGTTTTAAAAGCTTTTACGTCACATGGTGGATCTTACAAGGTATCTGCCCGCATATTAGAAAGTAAAGAAGTATGCATTGTAAGTAACAAAGAAGAAAAAATAAGATGATGCGCATCGAAAAGCATATCAATTATAAGGATGAGCTGTTTTTTGACTTTTTTAGGTCACTGATATATCCAACGTACGTATCAAAGTGAAGAAACGAAAGTGATTACGTGCACAGTACAAAGTGAAAGATATGTAGCTTGTCTACCTTTACAAATTAGTGGTTCTTGCGAAAACACAATCCTTACAATGTAAACTTGCATATAGTACAAAGTGATGGCATTGACACTATATTGCCATGTGCTGAAGTTTTATGGCGCCATTTTTCAGAATAAAATAAGCAACAACGGTGTAGTTAGAATAAAATTGATAGATTATCATGTTAAGCTCTTAACAGCCATCGCATTTTCCAGTGTGTTTCCGTGTCCTATGACGCGGAGAGTCTTTAAGTGTACAGATGGAATAATCAAAACATTGACCCTCTATCTCATTTACCTAAGTTACAAACGTATAGAGTTGTTCAGCGGACCCTCTATCTCATTTACCTAAGTTACAATCGTATAGAGTTGTTCAGCGGTAAAGATTGTGAATTTTTCATCAAAACAACAGAAAACTAAATCAAATAGACAAAAAAACCACCGCAACTTAGTGCGTGTTCTGCCGCTGACAGTAGTGAATCCGATTATTTAGTTGAGTGAAGGCACCGTGATGAATTGCCAACTTTCACAACTCAAAAACTGATGTTTTAATAGCTAATAATTATACGTCACATGATGGATCTTACAGGGTATCTGCCCAGATATTAGAAAGTATAGACGTATGCATGGTAAGTAACAAACAAGTAAAATAGGATGGCATGCATCGGAAAGACAAATCAAAAATCAATAATCAGGAAGAGCTGTTTTTGACTTTTTTAGTTCACTGATATATCCAACGTATGTATCAAAGTAAAGACAAGAAAGTGATTACGTGTACAGTACATAGTGAAAGACATGTAGGTTAATATTACTTAGAAAAAAAAATCCTTACAATGTAAACTTGCATATAGTACAAAGTGATGGCATTGACATTATATTGCCATGTGCTGAAGTTTGATGCAGGCGATTTTTCAGCTTAAAAAACTCAACACAGTTGATTGATTATCATGTTAAACTGTTAACAACCCTTGCATTTTTCAGTGTGTTTCCGTGTCTAATGACGATGAGAGTATTCAAGTGTACAGATGGAATTATAAGAACATTGACCCTTTATCTCATTTACCTAAATAACAATCGTATAGAGTTGTTCAACGATAAAGATTATGTGGTATCTACCAAAACAAGAGACAACTAAATAAAGTCGACAAACAAAACCACTAATCCGTGCGTTTTTTGCCGCTGACATGAGTTGTGTGGTTCTGTATATTGAGTAGAGTGAAGGTACTGGGACATATGCCAACTTTGACAACTCGAAAACGGAAGTTTTATTCGCTTCTACTCGACAGGGTGAATCTTACAAGGTATCTGTATGCATATTTAAAAGTAGAGAAATATTCATGGTACGTACTAAATAAAAATAATGAGACATGACACGTGTTGGAAAGAGAAATCAGAAATCAATAATACAGGACGAGCTGTTTTTGACTTTTTAGTTCACTGATATATCATATGTATGTATCAAAGTGAAGGCACGAAAGTGATTAGACGCACAGTACAAAGTGAAAGACATGTAGGTTGTCTACCTCTACCAATTAGTGGTTCTTGCAAAAACACAATCCTTACAATAGTACAAAGCAATGGCATTGACATTGTATTGCCATGAGCTGAAGTTTTGTGCAGCGGTTTGTAGCATAAAATATGCAACAAGGGTATAGTTAAAATTCAATTTAAATGTTAAACTCTCAACAACTTTCGCATTTTCAGCGTTTTCCGTGTCCTATGACGATGAGAGTATTCAAGCAACAGATGGTATGATCAGAACATTGACCCTCTAACTCATTTACCTAAGTTACAATCGTATAGAGTTATTCAGCAATAAAGATTGTGTATTATTTACCAAAACAAAAGAAAGCAAAATCAAATCGACAAACAAAAAAGCAACTTAGTGCGTTTTTGCCGCTGACATGAGTTTAGGTAGTTCAGTAGGTTAAAGTAAAGTGAAGGCACCGTGACATATTGCTAAAGTTGACAATTTAAGAAAGGAAGATTTTGAAACTTTTTATTCTAAATATTGAATCTTACAAGTACATACAGGCATATAGCAAAATAAATAAATATGCATGGTAAGTAATAAACAAGGACAAAAATGAGACGACACATGTCAACAATCAAAAGTCAATGATACAGGACGAGCTGTCTTTGACTTTTTCATTCATTGATATATTCAACATATGTATCAGAGTGAAGGCATAAAGTGATTACACGCACGGTACAAAGTGAAAGACTTTTAAGTTTCTAGCTTTACAAACTAGGGGTCTTGCAAAAACAGAATCCTTACAATGTAAACTTGTATATAGTACAAAGTGATGGCATTGACATTTTGGTTTCACTGCTCACGGTTCAGTGATTGCGATATTACTGACACAAGAAGTATATATTTCGAAATGTAAAAGCCATGGCCCAGTTTTTGCGACAGAATATTTCCAATTAAAGGATTTTATAGAAAAAAGTTTGTGTTTTTTCCTGCTCGAACACCTTAGAATCCCACACGCTCGAACGCCAAATAAAAAATCTACTAAATGTCTACCTTAGTGCTTGGTGATTCTTGCAAAACACATCTCACAATGTCAACCTGTACATACTACAAAGCGATGATGTTGATATTTGTATCGTCATGTACTGAGACCTAGAAAAAATGTGTTTCCGCTTAACCCAACCTACCCTTACTGACACCCCAAACAAGAAACTTTCTTCGCCCCTCGAAAGCAATAATGTGATTTTACGGATTAAACTTATAGCATTTACGTTGAAAATTATTACATAATACTTAAGTTAGCCAAATAACCTTTACAGAGGAATGAGTTTTTTCCCGTAAAAGCCAATGCAAGTCAGCATATTTCATGGGTTAGGTGTATTGCTTCCACTAATGTGATGACCATGCAGCAAAGTAACTGATAGCATTTCACGTTGAAAATTATTACATGATATTTAAGTTAGCCAAATAACCTTTACAGAGGAATGATGCAAGTCAGCATATTTCATGTGTTAGGTGTGTTGCTTTCACTAATGTGATGACCATGTAGCAAATGGAACAAAAGCAGATTATGCTGTTCAAAAGTTTTCGTTGAAAACGCACAAGACAAATGCCATCAGGCACATCGGGACTTTTTAGAAGCCACTGGGATATCATAAGTACTACAGGCGACCCACACACTATTAATATGCTTATTATTGAGTTTTTCTGGCTGTTTTCTCTATCAGTTCCTCTCCTTTTCTACGTACAGTCCCTCTATGGGTATAGGGACTGTGTCTTCATGCTCTGACTGATCGGAGTAATTAAAATAAATGGTTATATAACCTAACCAAGCCTCTTGACTCTTTATTCATTCAACAACACATTACAAGGACGCTTATCTCTCATATACACATCTTGTAATTAATTAGTCAACACAACTAATTATGCTAATCCGTGGACTTATCAAGGGTTTGTCAACATTGGAAAAATAGAGATTTAATGAAAAAGGAGAAGGTATGAAGATCTTGGGAAATGTGTCCCGAGGACGTCCGTAAATCTAGTGGACGCTTATATATTCATGATATGCTCAAACAAACACTGCTCACTATTCAAAAATAAATGGGAAGTTGGATCGAAAGGAACGCTGAAAACGCGCATGCTTTTCGTTGCCAAGCGCCAAATTCAAACATAACCAAGCAGACATGGCCCTGCTCCATGTAACAAATGCCACCCAGAAAGTATCGACCGACCAAGCAGAAAAAGATCGCCTCACTTTGCCAGGTAAACACATCATGACACATCATGGTTGTGACTTGATGTCACTTTGTATCGTCAATCAGAATGTGTATGGTCCCTCACTTTGCCAGGTAAACATATCAGGGTTTTGACTTGATGTCACTTTGTATCGTCAATCAGAGTGTGTATGGTCCCTCACTTTGCCAGGTAAACCCATCATGGTGTGTGACCTGATGTCACTTTGTATCGTCAATTAGAATGTGTATGGTCCCTCACTTTGACAGGTAAACACATCATGGTTGTGACTTGATGTCACTTTGTATCATCAGTCAGAGTGTGTATGGTCCCTCACTTTGCTCTGCTTTACGGACATCCTCATGCCATGAACTGCACGCAAGGCACTGGCAGAGATTGCACTGGTTGCGACCATTTAAATGTTTGGAATTAGACTAGCTGGATCTCCTCAGCCATCGAAATAAATTTCATGCATTCAATTTTGAATAAATGGTCACGAATGGCTGCAATCTGGTAATGTCTGGACACATTTCAGGAGAACTTCCTACCTTCCCGTTTTAGTAACCTTTCCTATTTCGCGATGTTGACCAACCATTAAAATCCCTGATAAATCCACGGATTAGCATAATTAGTTGTGTTGACTAATTAATTACAAGATGTGTGTATATGAGATTAACGTCCTTGTAATGGGGTGTAAAATAAATAAAGAGTCAAGAGGCTAGGTTAGGCTATATTGTCATTTATTTTATTGACTACGATCAGTCAGAGCATGAAGAAAAGGAGAGGAACTGATAGAGAAAACTGAGAAAAACTCAATAATAAGCTTATTAGTAGTGCGTGGGCCGCCTGTGTATGTACTAAATTAGTTTAAAAAAAATTCTTTGCATTGTTCAGTACACAAACAAAGCAAAGATCAAACATGCTTCATTTTTCAGGGTCGATTTCTTTTATGTAACTAGGCAACACAAGCCAACTTTCTATAATAATGAAAACAGTATTCACCCACAAATTGAATAACTCAACAGTCTCTGAATAGAGTGTCAGGAAGTATTTCAATGATATTTACAGTCATGTAGGCCAAACTTTTGTTTAACTCATGCGATTGTAGAGCTCTCTGATTTGCTTCCATATGGGAACTTGGTAGTTGACAGTATGCATAAATGGTATAACCCTACTTTCAAGATGACAGAAGTGCAGTGCATTAAAGGTAATGCTTGTAGAATCCAAGCATGCATCAGCTAGATGAAACAACACATGCAAACATCAATTTTACATTGTATTTGTGTGGAATAAGGCTTGTCTACTAGAGAGGCTTGGTGCAATTACTACTATGCATGTTGATAGAATGTTTTGCTTCAAGAGACTTGGTATTCAACACCTGGGAATTGATTTTGTACCTGTCCCTCCCTTTGCTTGATATATGCTGTGTGATGACCTGATGTTAATTATAAGCACCAATCTGAATGTGTGCTCTAATTTTGCCAGATATACATGTTATTATGTAACTGGGTTTCACTTTGTGATGACAACAGGATTGTGAGTAAGCTCCCTAACTTTGCCAGTAAACACATCCTGGTGATATGACCGATTTCACTTTGTATCATCAATCAGAGTGTGTATGGTCCCTCACTTTGACAGGTAAACACATCATGGTTGTGACTTGATGTCACTTTGTATCGTCAATCAGAATGTGTATGGTCCCTCACTTTGCCAAGTAAACACATCATTGTGTGTGACTTGATGTCACTTTGTATCATCAGTCAGAATGTGTATGGTCCTCACTTTGCCAGGTAAACACATCATTGTGTGTGACCTGATGTCACTTTGTATCATCAGTCAGAGGCTGATGTCACTTTGTATCATCAGTCAGAGTGTGTATGGTCCCTCACTTTGCTAGGTAAACACATCATGGTTGTGACTTGATGTCACTTTGTATCGTCAATTAGATGTGTATACTTCAGTCATGGTTGTGACTTGATGTCACTTTGTATCGTCAATCAGATGTGTATGGTCCCTCACTTTGCCAAGTAAACACATCATGGTTGTGACTTGATGTCACCTTGTATCATCAGTCAGAGTGTGTATGGTCCCTCACTTTGCCAGGTAAACACATCATGGTGTATGACCTGATGTCACTTTGTATCATCAATCAGGGTGTGTATGGTCCCTCACTTTGCCAGGTAAGCGCATCATGGTGTGTGACCTGATGTCACTTTGTATCATCAATCAGAGTGTGACTGGTCCCTCACTTTGCCAGGTAAACACATCATGGTGTGTGATTTGATGTCACTTTGTATCGTCAATCAGAGTGTGTATGGTCCCTCACATTGCTAGGTAAACACATCATGGTGTATGACCTGATTTCACTTTGTATCATCAATCAGAGTGTAATAGAATCCCACACCCCAATGGGTTTAAATGTAATGTCTCACACGAGTTGGGGAATTCTGTCTCACACGAGCCGAAGGCGTGTGTGAGACAGAATTCCCAACTCGTGTGATACATTCCATCCCAACCCATTGGGGTGTGGGATTATTTTCTCAGGTCAATCCAGTATCTTCAGAAAATTGCTTTTATTGTGGTAGGTTTATGCTATAAAAAACCAGCACTCGATTGCTCTTGTTTCATTTGTATCATTCCGCACAGAAAATGAAGTTCCTTTAATTGATGTGCATATCAAACACGTTCACATGTATATTACCGATATGGCAATTTTGTTTTGTTGGTCAGCCAAAAAATTCTCCAGGTAATCTGAGGGAAATATTGTGAAACAGCTCTGGTGGCCATCTGTTGATGACATTGCATGGACGCTGTCATCTGCTACAGCCTCATGTGCAGATGGCTCGCTCATTGAAGTCTTTCGTTAACTGTATTGCTGTCAAGTCAGTTCTTCTCCAGAAACTCAGACGACGAGCTTTAACAGTCGATAGGTTTGTAATGACCTGAATTCTCCGTTACAACATAAAAGCGGTCATCGTCCGTGCAATTGTTGCCGACGCTGACCGTACTCAAATCTAGAACAACCTGTTCACTCTGCAGTTCAGTCATCTGTCTGCTATAGTGTCAGTTGTACATTACGCAATGTTCTATTCATCAAATAATTCATACAGAGAACTAAGCGCTGAGCAGAATTGACCAATCAACATACGTGTCACATATGAGGTGTTCGTTCGCGCAACAGTACAGAGTGTGAAAACAAATTGATCTCACACTGGTGTTCTCACATTCCCAGCGCACTGGGGACGTGAGAATGTATGGTCCCTCACTTTGCCAGGTAAACACATCATATTGTGTGACTTGAAGTCACTTTGTATCATCAGTCAGAGTGTGTATGGTCCCTCACTTGCCAGGTAAACACATCATGGTGTGTGATTTGATATCACTTTGTATCATCAATCAGAGTGTGTATGGTCCCTCACTTTGCTAGGTAAACACATCATGGTGTGTGACTTGATGTCACTTTGTATCATCAATCAGAGTGTGTATGGTCCCTCACTTTGCTAGGTAAACACATCATGGTGTGTGATTTGATGTCACTTTGTATCATCAATCAGAGTGTGTATGGTCCCTCACTTTGCTAGGTAAACACATCATGGTGTGTGACCTGATGTCACTTTGTATCATCAATCAGAGTGTGTGTGGTCCCTCACTTTAATAGGTAAACACATCATGGTGTGTGATTTGATGTCACTTTGTATCGTCAATCAGAGTGTGTATGGTCCCTCACTTTGCCAGTTAAACACATCATGGTGTGTGACTTGATGTCACTTTGTATCATCAATCAGAGTGTGTATGGTCCCTCACTTTGCTAGGTAAACACATCATGGTGTGTGACTTGATGTCACTTTGTACCATCAATCAGAGTGTGTATGGTCCCTCACTTTAATAGGTAAACACATCATGGTGTGTGACTTGATGTCACTTTGTATCATCAATATACAATAGAATAGACAGGTTCAAAAACAATTCTGCGAAAATTGAAACCGACAGAAATGTACTAAAAGTCTATACAATACAGAATGTTAAACTACATGACAGATGTCAGCCTATAACTTATGTTACTACAAAGGTCGATATCAGGAAAGTAACAAACAAAATCATTTTAAGTATTCATGCATCAATCGATCAGAGAATAACATTTTGATCCACTTACTACAAGGAGTTCTGAAAGGGGCATAAGTAAGTAGAGTTTAGATATCAAGGATGCAATGTCTGCATAACTTCGTTGCATCAGCGTTGTAAGGTTTAAAACACTCAGAGGGTATCATACTGAGAGGTATTGTTAGAGCTGTAAGTTTTAAAATTTTGAAGTTAATAAATACAGATTTATTTGTGATTTCTGTGACAAATTCCAATGGACAATATGACATTAAACTGGTCCATAATCATTTCCATTCAAGGTTATACATTACCAGACATTTGTGATTTACAAATATAAGTAGGACCATCCTAAACAAGCGTATTCAAGGTACTTTTGTATTTCATAGAATTGTAACGTTTTGATGAGTAGAATCTTGTGTTTCATTTGATGGTGGAAGTATGCATGGCTAGAAATTTAAAACAGGTTGGGACTAAGAACGATGCCTACATCCTTCACATTCTGTATTGGAGTAAGGTTAATTCAGACAACATATCTCAAGGTTTAAATCTTTGTAGATATTTTTTCATCAAGCTATTTTCCCTTCATAAATATTACGATTTCAATTCATGGTGTGGATGGCACCAATAAAATTTAGGCACTTACCCTGGCTCTTTATTTGCATATTACTTAAACTTTCATGATAAGTGACATTTGTCCAAATTTACAGTGCTAAATTAGAAGAAACCTACTGCAGATACTGATCTAACAATGATCTGATTATAGCATGACACTCTTAACATTATCGGTTGAAATGCTTGCTAAATTATATACTAACAAAGTGGTGTTATCATTGGCGTTGTAAATTCATTGACTGCATCACATAAACTGCCTAGATATACTAATTTTGCCAATGCAACTGTCTTTATAGACATTTTAGAATGTCTTGTTGAAATAAATCAATCTAAGTACAGTGAATATTTATATTTAGCAATACTGATGCACAATTACACGTAACATTGCAATCACAGTGGCGTATTCAGTTCGCATCGTGGGTGGTCCTTCCTCACTTTGACACATAAACCTGTGCGTGTGTAAAATGATGTCACTATGTACTGTATGCGTGAATGTGTGTAAGATGTTTTACTTTGATACATAAACCTGCCTCTACATCACTTAGTACGTACAAAGTGGGAACCTTAAAAAAGCCGTTTTCAAGGAAAAGAAGTAGCCCACGTTGTTCAGCAACCTCTTTTATGTCAGATTCTGCAATTTTTATTTAGAAATAACCATTCCTTACCCATTGTTTCACTTTGTACTTTTGGATTTCACTTTGTACCATATGAACAAGCGTGTCACACTTGACACATAGACTTGCTGTGGTGTGTGTGTGTGTGTGTGTGACAAAAGTCCGAGAACACCCTCACCTCCAAAGGCTTGACCAGATGCTCTTTTGTGCCTTTTCATCTTGTGCTGGCCCTCTGAAATAGAAAAGGGTTGATAATATTCACGCTGAAGCTATTCATTACTTGCTTTTGAATTGACAGACTAATGTATTTATATAATCTCAAACTATTCAAGAAAGGTGCCTTGGATGTAATTTTGCAATATATATTGTTTTATATTAATTATATCTGATAAAAGCCGCAAATTTAAAGGTTTACAAAACAAAACAAACCCTCTCACAAGATCTGCAACCACTTTCAAATTCTCTGACTTTAGTCAAACCAGTGCGTGCTCGGAGATGATTTGCATGTGTGACTCAAGTAAGTCGTTTGCACATTTTCTTTTATGTGCATCTAAAGCCTTTCATTTGGCAAATTGATGTTTTTGCATGCCCGATGCACCGGACATCTCTCGCTTCTATTTTCAAGGAAATTTCCAATGTCTTACTTGGCATAAAACTGTACATAACACTTGCTGCAACTTGACCAGAACTTTTTTCTTGACTCTAGGGTACATTTAATATATAAATCGATATTTCATGGCGAGTTTACGTATAGAAATGGTAACGACATACCAGAATTAATGATAGTAGATGGCAAATGCAGTCAAGGGACTATGTGGACATAATTGCCATGGTTGCAGATTATTCATTACTCGCATAAGGCATAAAACACAGGGAAAAGCAAGATGTTGTCGACGTTTTCCGGCCATAAAATCGATTCATTTTTGGCAAAGTACAGATTGTTCGAACTACTTAGATGACGCAATCCTGAGAAAACTGTGAGATTGAAAGTATGAACAAGCGTAGTCACTTTGCTTTACGCATACACTTTACAGGTTAAGTTGCCAAGGTGTGAAAGGAAGTTATATGTAAAATCCATTTATTCCCATATACCAAATTCCAGTCACATGAAAATAATCTTGTGAGCTTAAATGCATGTAATAAAAAAGTAATAGAGAAACCATGCCTAACATTTAACTCAAGGCAGAAGATAATGAATGCAGTTGACGTCAGACAAGTTGTCAAAAAGAGGCCAACCCCTATTCTAAACTTCAAAAAACAGGGTAACCCCTATTCAAGATGTCAAAAAGAGGGAGACCCCTCCCCCTCCTGCGAGGCAAAGGTAAAGCAAGAGGCAGAATATAAATACAGTTATACATATATATATATATATATATATATATATATATATATATATATATATATATATATATATATATACTATATATATATATATATATATATATATATATATATATATATATATGTTCTATTTTAAACAGTGATTCTTTGTTTTAAGGAAATTGTTGACATGTCAGTTGTAAGATAGGAAATTCACAAGTGTGAATTTGTAAGTTTGAATACAGTATTTTGATCGAGTTCTGAGTGTATTTAGCACTTTCTTTTGTTAAGCAGATGTCCTGAACTGTTGTGCAGAAATGGATGTCAATCGTTATGCAAAAGAGGAAAAACAGTAATATAAAAACTTTGATGGTGTTAAGACTTGTCAGCAATCCAATTTTATCTCCTAAGAAGCCATAGAGATCTATTTTTGTAAGTTGTAGCCAAATCTGATGTGTGCAGCGTTGAGGGGACCTTTACTTTTAATAATGAAACCATAAAAGCACAGCTAAATGACAAAAACTGCATTTTGTTAACTGTCATTTACGTCATGCAAAAAGCATGTTTATTTCAACATCCGTTGATTTAAACATGAAGATATCCCAGTCATATATCTCTTAATTATTAAAGTACCCTGTCCTACCGAAAATATTAAACATTGAGAGAACTCTGATATATATGTCTGATAAATTTAAGTCATGTAACGGAATGGCGTGCTGAAAAATGCAACTGAATTATGAAATGCATGGCTGGGACAATACATTTTAGGCAAGTATGAGCCCGTGTCGAAATTCAAAATTACACTGACCCCCTCCCCTCGCGGGGCATTATACAAACATGGTGACGCCATCACCATAGTAAATAAACAATATGACCTCGTACCTCAGCCGAAGAAACTGAAAGGTTCCCGATTAAAATTTACGCTATTAACATTGATTGATAATGATAATGACTTTATTTCACCAGTAAAAAAATGTGTCAACATTACTGGTGGGGACCAGGGAAGTAGTTCTAGTGGAACTAATCAAGTCCCTGGCCCAGAATTCATACAAATTATGATATCAAAGTAATATAGTTTGCCATCCTTTTCAATAAGTACATATTACATTTCAACAGCGAGGACACATCACATAAAAAACCAAAAAATACAGAGATTCACTGTTCTGAGTTCAAAAGAAAATTTTTAAGTGAGGTTTTAAATAAATTTCTTGATTGTACAGATTTTATCGTCATTGGAATTTCGTTCCAATGCTTAGCAATAGAATAATATATATTATTTTGAGTTAATTTTAAATTTACCTTTGGAATAACAAAATTGTCGCCAGTAGCTAAACGTGTTTCATATGTATGTGAAATTGATGAAGCATAGTTAGAATCATTATGTTACAAGAAGAAGACGAACTTGTGTTGCTGACTATTTTGCTACACGTCTGTGTGTCTGTGCTGTATGTTCGTCTGTCTGTCTGTTTGTCTCTGTATGCCTGTGTGTCTGCCTGTGTTTGTCTGCCTGTCTGTGAATGTATGTATGTATGTATGTATGTATGTATGTATGTATGTATGTATGTATGTATGTATGTATGTATGTATGTATGTATGTATGTATGTATGTATGTATGTATGTATGTATCAGTATGTATGTATGTATGTATGTATGTATGTATGTATGCATGCATGCATGCATGCATGCATGCATGCATGCATGCATGCATGCATGCATGCATGCATGCATGCATGTATGTATGTATGTATGTATGTATGTATGTATGTATGTATGTATGTATGTCTGTCTGTCTGTCTGTCTGTCTGTCTGTCTGTCTGTCTGTCTGTCTGCATGCATGCATGCATGCATGCCTGCCTGCCTGCCTGTCTCTCTGTCTCTCTGTCTATCTGTCTGTCTGCATGCATGCATGCATGCATGCATGCATGCATGCATGCATGCATGTATGTATGTATGTATGTATGTATGTATGTATGTATGTATGTATGTATGTATTATGTATGTCTGTATGTCTGTATGTCTGTATGTCTGTATGTATGTATGTATGTATGTATGTATGTATGTATGTATGTATGTATGTATGTATGTATGTATGTATGTATGTATGTACTGTTACGAAGGAAAGGCCCTCTATCATTTTCCTAGTGACCAGGTAACATAGTTTGAAAATCCTTTTGTTTTCTTTGCTTATTTGCGAGACCAGGTGTATATGAATAACGTATTTTTGTCGTATATAAACGTGTTCATTGCCACGTCACTTTGACTTTCCGCAAGTGCTGGGATCGTCGGAAGTCCACGTCCACTGAGTTTCCCAGTTTTGAAGACCGAGGCCGACTTTACGGACTTTTTCCCGCTGGTGCCAAAATTGTGACTGCAGTCTAGAAACTTTGTGTGCCTGTTGACGCCTGAGGAAGTTCTGATTCCAGAGTTCCTGTGAGTACATTACAGTTATTTGGAAACGTCCTAGTGGTAGGAGTTTCATGCTGTGACTTTCTACGAGGATTATTGTACTTGAGCGTCGAGCTGCTACGTGGCTGTTCTCGTTGGACTGATGCGTCCGGACGGAGTTGGCACTGTGGACCAGCGTGTTTCATGTTTAGAGAGCTCTCGTCTTCGCGCCTGTGGACACTTTCTGTTATTTATTTAAAAGCTAAAATTAATACGTTTTGTTATTTGGTCACGCTCATAGTACAAATAATTTCAATATTGTAAAGTTATTTTCTTGCTGTCACTACGTGACGTTCTTCAATAAGAATAAGGAAATGTTCTCAATAACTTGCGTGTAGTTTCCTTTATTTGACCATCTTTTGTTGCGGCCAGCGGGTCCGCTTGGGATTGTACCACTTTGCTAAAGACAATTTTAGACTGCCATTTCCATTTGCCTTGCCGACTTCCCGTGGTCGTAACAGTACATACATATGTATGTATGTATGAGTATGTATGTATGTATGTATGTATGTATGTATGTATGTATGTATGTATGTATGTATGTAGTATGTATGTATGTATGTATGTATGTATGTATGTATGTATGTATGTATGTATGTATGCATGTATGTATGTATGTATGTATGTATGTATGTATGTATGTATGTATGTATGTATGTATGTATGTATGTATGTATGTATGTATGTATGTATGTATGTATGTATGTATGTATGTATGTATGTATGTATGTAGAGTAAATAAATGTACTGTACTTCTATTATTACAGGAGACTCTATGCAAGCTGCAGAACATCGCAAAAATAATTTGTCACCGACGGAATGGACAAGTTGAAGTTCATGACATCCTGCGAAAGATATTGATGACAAAGTTCAACACGAATTCGGTATTGGTAGCGAACTGTCAATAATGATATTTGGCATGGAAAGACAAATCCTCAAGACGATCATAAGACTTTTCGGAAACAGACATGTGAGGTCTTTAATACTGGGCAATATGGATGTAAGTTCGTGTAGTTTTCTTTATTTGACCATCTTTTGTTGCGGCCAGCGGGTCCGCTTGGATTGTACCACTTTGCTAAAGACAATTTTAGACTGCCATTTCCATTTGCCTTGCCGACTTCCCGTGGTCGTAACAGTACGTATGTATGTATGTATGTATGTATGTATGTATGTATGTATGTATGTATGTATGTATGTATGTATGTATGTATGTATGTATGTATGTATGTATGTATGTATGTATGTATGTATGTATGTATGTATGTATGTATGTATGTATGTATGTATGTATGTATGTATGTATGTATGTATGTATGTATGTATGTATGTATGTATGTATGTATGTATGTATGTATGTATGTATGTATGTATGTATGTATGTATGTATGTGTGTATGTGTGTGTGCGTGCGTGCGTGCGTGCGTGCGTGCGTGCGTGCATGCATGCATGCATGTATGTATGTATGTATGTATGTATGTATGTATGTATGTATGTGTGTCTGTGTATGTGACAAAAGTGCGAGAGCACCCTCACCTCCAAAGGCTTGACCAGATGTCCTTTTGTGGCTTTTCATCTTGTGCTGGACCGCTAAAATAGAAAAGGGTTGATACAATTCACGCTGAAGCTCTTCATTACTTTGCTTTTTGAATTGACAGACTAATGTTTTTATATAATCTCAAACTATTCACGGGAGTTGCCTTGGGTGTAATTTTGCAATGTATTTTGTTTTACATTAATTATAGCTGATAAAAGCCTCAAATTTAAAGGTATATAAAAACGAGCTTTTATCTTGCAGTTCGAAAGGCTCACAGGAAGTTTCTGTTCTCCGCAACAAAATTTTCTCATATAAATTATCACTATTTTAAGGAATCGGACTTGATTTTTGTTACAGTAGGTCAAAATTGACAGGTCAATACCTTGTGACTGTCACCGATTTTAAATCTCAATGTTCTGAAAAAACTTCGGATTATTGTTAGTGTTCGTACTTACTCTCTGGGTACCAGCAGTGAAGAGTTGATGTGTCAACACGCAAAGCATTTCGACAGCAGAGGGGATTCATCTCATCATCAGGATCTTGCAAGAACTTGCTTATGTAAACACAGCTATCACGTAAATGATCAGCCTGCCACTGATGGGCATGTGTTGGATCGCATCCACATTTCAGCGATACTTGGTGCGCCAATCCGGGGGTATAGACTTGTATAAGCGCATTAAGTTCTTCTTCTACCATTTCTCTTGCTTTCTTGTACCATTTCTCAATCTGAAAGTTGTCCACAGGATGCTTTGACAAAGGGATCCTAAACATCGTGAGTCCTATATCACTACCTTCTCTAGCAATACTGCAGTAGAAATCTGGACTTCCAGTGACAAAAAACCTTGCTTGGTCTCTGAACAGTATGGAATTATGCCACTGTTTACCACATCTAACAAGTAACCTATAGAACAGCCCGTCTGGTATGAAATTGCCCGGGAAGTGGTAATAGAGTTTGCGATGTAACTCACTGCTGGGTGGGAAAATAATAGTTTTATCAGGGTCACTTCTCAACATACATGGCAGGATGTAAAGCTTACTATCTGACGCATTAGTTGATTGTGTAATCTGGCAAGTAATATCAAATTTCTCCATGACACATAAAAGAATCTCTTTGTCCTGAAGACGACCTTTTGATTCTAATATATAATCTAATAATTCTTCATTCAATTTCCCATCATTATACAAACATTGTACTTGTTCGTACAATGCTTGAGGCACCTGTGAATCCAGACTCTCCTTATAAATCATACTTTGGGTGATTATGATTCTGAAGAGGTTGACAAGCCATTCTACTTCGAGGATGACCGTGTTCTTCAATGCTGGGACCTGAGCAAAGTGAATTATCTCCCCTACATTATGGTAAAACTTCAAGGCTCTGTCTACTGCTTCTTTGTTTAACTTTACCGCTTTACCAATTTATACACATCATCCAGAGGAACTATTTCACTGTTCGTTGCTGCCTTTCTTAAGCGGAGTTCAAGCTGCAACCACTTAATCGGTATTTTACCAAGGAAACAATGTTGCTTTGCCAGTTCCAATATCTTTTGTCGCAGGGTTTCAACTTTAGGATCCTGACAGCGATGCGCGATTCTAGATTTGTTGTCAATAGCGATCATGCTATGGACGTGGTTTTCTGTACATCTCCTTGCATTATCATGTAGGTGTTGTCTAATTTCTTTAAGTTTTCTGATTGCTTCCTTTTCAGTGCTTTGTGCTATGGGGAGAAGCATACATGTACAACGTTATTTGATTATTGTAACTGATGAATGTTGAATTGTGATGTTTACTTATATTTCCTTGAAAATCAAATTATGTCAGAGGTGTATTACTTGCAGTATGTTGTCCTTTGTGATGTCCTGAGTTATGCTTTCAGCAATGCACGAATCTTTTGTATGCATAGCTCCTCTGTCTTTCAATGTACACTTTATTTTAGAATATCTAACTTTTACATAGTTAAAAACAAACAAAAGCGGTGCTGTCTGTTTTTATTTTACAAACCAACATAGAGCCCTGTTTTTCTCGAAATCATCTCTGCCGCTAGATAAAAAACGGTGCATTCAATCATTTGGCCTAACTAGTGTCAAGTGAATAAGTTTCATCCAAGAGAACATGTTTTAGGGCATGTATATCCAAAGTGAAGTATAATTTAAGGCGAATATTAGGAAAAATATTTACATTAAGGTCATTTTTAACATAATGACTTGCGGACAGTGTGTTATTGTGCTTTGGTTTTGTGCCGGGCAGTGGGAATTTTTTTACGTAAGCAACAAAAAGTCCAAAATTGTTGAACAGACTGCGTTGATATTTGGTACAGATGTTATGAACATGTTGAGGTTCCAATTTGTTAAAACGGAGCCAAACGAATTAGCGGTTAGGTAGGTATGGGAAATGGCTGACCCCCTTTTTTAACTAATTTATTTTTAGGGGACTTCCATATATGTATTTTTGAAGGTACACCAATCCTGCACTTTGGACTCTTTTATGAGTTTGGGGACAGAAATGTGTGTTTGATGATGCTAGAAACATGCAGGAGGCAATGAATGGAAGTATCAGAGATTTCCACGCTCTTTTGGCAACTAAATCGATAAAAAAACATACAAAATCGATAAAAATGAACATATTTCATGTTTTCGATTTCTCACATTTGCATGACCCCGAGCATTTTCACCCGATTTAGTCACTTGGCTTACTACTTGACATATTTCTACGCTCACTGACTTCAAGACCAGATCGTTCCATTGACATAGTGGTAAAAATTTGTAATATCGTTCAAACATGGTCTATTAACCTGGAAATACGATTTGTCTGTGATTTTAGTTCACGTGTCAATGATAATGGTAATTGTTTGAAAGTGTACTGACACACGCTACTCGGGAACTTTTTATATTCATGTGGTGTAAACTGTCCTGTGACAGTGAGACAGCAAAAGACTTCCAGAAGATTTTTATCTGCTCACTTTTATCAATTAAACATCCATGAATCAATATACAGATTTTGACATTCACATTCCTGAGTTTAAGTATACATGACGTTATACCGGTATGTTACAGTCTTTACTGTTAGACATGAAGTAACAAGTTAGCTCACGTGTTCACACACGTAAGCTAATGTCGCAGCGATGTCTGTCTGTATATCTGTCTGTCTGTCCATCTGTCCGTCTGTCTGTCTTTGCGCCCGATATCTCAAAAATGGCTCATCAGGTCTGAATCAAATCAGGTACATACATTCAGTTCCAAATTGCAAAAACTGATTAGTTTTGGTGGTGTGGCTTGCTTACTTTTTGCTCATTTTCATAATTTATGATTTTAGAAAAAAATACATTCAGAACGACCGCACACAATTTGATGAGATTTGCTACAAATATTATCACACCAAGATATTAAGAGGTGACATGAAAGGTAATTGCTAATTTGCATATTTCATGCATTTTCCTTATTTCGGATATATATCTGAATTTACTTGATCAAAATTGGTGAAAAATGGTAAGTTTATTGAATATGCTATGATTTAACATTAATTCCTTCAGCCAATTTTTTATTTGCATATTTAATGAACTTAGCAATTAGGGATACATATCTTAATTGACCAGACCAAGTTGACGAACTTGCTACATAAATTAAAGATACTGTGATATAACATTCTTTTAAGGTGAAGTACTACGAATTACGTCAAAATTAGGTTGTTGTGTCATTTTCTTGAAACTTTGCATAAATTCTTGGAAGTTGTGCAAGTGCAAATATGAAATAAAAAATGGGGGGTCATCACGCTCGTTTCCATGGAAACGGACGTTAAAATGGCGTCGTTAGAAATAAATAAAAATGATATAATTCACGTAAAGCCCTAGTCTGGCAGAGACCCTGCGATTCGCGTTCTTCCTTGTTGGAACGCGCACGCGCCCTTCAGAGACGCGACGCGAATCCCAGGGTCTGGACGTTCTTGCAAGCGACCGGTCGGATTTCTGCCTGATCCGGGTACTTTATAGAACTCCACGCATCCGTTAATCAAAGAAAAATGACAAGTGCACCATGGCCAAATAAAATTAAAAACGAAAAATAAAAACATACTGCGTATATAAGTCTACCAGCTACTAGTAAAAATTTTCTCCGCCCAGTTAGATAGGTGTTTCTTTTGACGACACTACCCTTATGAATATTCATATACTTGCAAAAACTGACAGTCGCTGTGTCTGGCAGCGCATGCTCACTGCGTGCACAGCGTAGCCTTCGAATGCGCCCAGCGTTGGCGCGCACAAACAGGCAAGCGACTGTGGAGAGTCTAGTAAAGCCCCAGTATTTGTAACTTTTAACGTTTTTTATGTTCGAAATTACATATTATTCTCTTACATCCATCGTGAAATGTTGTTCAGTAAAGAAATAAGCCAAATTTGTGCTCCTGTAGTGACATACAAACGCTAAATATTGCCCGATCGAGTTGGATTGCCGCGCGGGTTTGTTCACAACTTGTAGGCTGTGCACGTGATCGAGAACGCCGATACTGATGACATCATCGAGCCTGCAACATTCCTGGGGCCTTGCCATGCCACGCCACACTGCCTATGTAATCGCCATGGTCGCCGGCTGAATGACCTGCGAATGGTTTTATTTTGTTCTTCTCCGTTCAAATACGTACTGCTACTGTGTTTCAAAGGATACAGAACTTTTGCAGAGGAGGCTAAACTTCTATTCTGGTACCGTGTGCGTTATACACGGATATTCAAACTGCAGTGCAGTCGGCAGTGTACCGATGCGCACCCTGCAGTTGGTCACTCAGAACTCCGGGTACCGATGTAAAATCAAGACGACACTATATACACTTGGCTCACTTCTGTAGGCAAATAGCTATCAAAATTGAGTAACTTGAAGTAATAAATCTCAGCTGATTGTCGCTTTAGCGCCAAGGTGATTCCGAAATCGAAGCAACATAGTTTGGCAATGTGTGGTAGGCTGTCGAATGCAGTGAACGCGATGGCCTTTGGCAGCAAGTAAGGGAACCGTGAGTATTTATGACCTGGGGGTCATTCAAAAATTGAAAGTTATAAGGGGGTGCTCAAAATGTTTTTTCTTTGTCTTACTCTGTCCTCAATGACATAATGATTAGTTTATTATATATATTTTACTCTGATATATATTAAATAAAAAGAAAATAAATATAACAGTACAAATAAATATCAACTAGATGAAGCAAGGCAAAAAACTACAAGTAGCTGCTACTACTAGCAATACTTATTATGAAAGAGAAGATAGTGACGATGAGAATGATATCGTTGTTCATGTACGCAATGGCACCAGCGACATTAAAGATGAGGATCAACAGTGGTGATGATGATGTCACACAGTAGTTTTCTGCAGTCGTTACCAGGGTTGGAAGGAGAGGCTGGGTCATGGAGAAATGTTCTCGACAGATATCACTATAAGTGCAAAGGATCTAGGACAAAACTGAACTGTTGTGAATTCATCATTTATATTATCATATTAGAAATGTATATTTTATTTGACTTGAGTTCAACAACACTTGGACATTTAACCATACCATACTGACATGCTACCCATCCAAATTTAACAATACTATATGGTCGGGGACTGGTTATTAGGTGAGCTTTTATATCTACATATCGTTACATGCGCTCAGGTAAGCCAAACTTTCTGTTAGAGAGGGGGTTACTCAAAGTCATCATGGTTGGCTGGGGTGTGACTCAAAATTTCGGAGTTTCAAATGTAATTCCTCCGACCCCCAGATCGTAAATAATGACGGCTCCCTAAACAGCTGTGAACGCCTGAGTCAGAACGATCGGGACCAGTATACGCACTGCTGTATCTCAGCGAAAATTTAGAAAAAAACAATGGAGCTTCTGCTAAGAAATTTACAGACTCTTGGCTCTTGATGCATCAGTTACTGAACTTCTATACTGGTAAAAAGGCATTCTGAATACAGCGGTAAATTTCCTCCCAAACGAGAAAGAATAACACGCGGGCATTCTGCAATAGACGCTGCCAATTTTACCTTGCTGCAGGCCCCACACCAATCTCGGCCCGACCCCGCTGCACTTGTACAGTCTACTACCTCCATGTAGTACAGCCTTACAGGACTAGTAGCCGGCCATACACACAAAAACACCGTCGCAGTGTAAAATCCGTAGGTCAGAACCGTAACGTGATCATAAATTTTCAGAACCAGTGATGTTTAAAAGTTGTGTATTGATCTCTTCATTTAGGTTTATGTGAATGACTTTCTCATCGAGCTGCGTCTATAATTGTCCGGCATTGTCCATGCAAATTTGGGGCCTGCTTTAGTCCCTCCGATCGTCTGTAGACTACAGCCAAACTCACAGTCCTGAGCAAATTGTACAGTTGTGAAAGTCAGATATGTATCATGAATTTATACAAAAATATATAAACAACAGAATCAAACCAAGAGGTTAGTTTGCTGTCGGGCCGGGTGCGCAGGGGCGACTTTGCAGTGAGGCCGGGATCTCTCTTGTGTTCGAACTTCTAAGCTTACAATGCCTGCAGAGCTACATCGCATCGCAGCCAGCCGATACTTGTTGTACTACTGTAGTCCTTGTGAGGATTAGATACCCGTTACGTTCGATATTATTTTGAAATACTTTTAAATTTAACAAGTAAGACTTTTGTACTGCATTCAAGATATAATTTTTCCTTTCTGAGCGTTTTCAATTACGCCATACGGCAACGATATGTGAAGTTGATAGGCTGTGTTGCCTGCAGCGTAGCCTGGCCGTACACAAAACTTCGTTTGAGTAGACGGAGCAGAATCAGTCCCGTCATTTATTTTCAACGAAATTTTCATTATACTCAATGATTACAATGGTGAAGTGTTGAATTTTTATTCATATATGTTTTTCTCTCTCAAGTCATTCAGCAAACTTGATCTCCGTACCATCGGTCACAACGTGCAGTGCCTTGCATTGCATGAAGCTTACAATCGACTGCCTCAGTCGTTAGTTTAGCTGTTCAAGACGTTTGTTTGCACGGCTCATTATAGTCGGAAACAATCTGTAAAACTTACATATTTATATCTTTCCGGTATTTCACCCAACTTTCGCGCGTTTTTAGCTGAGTCTCCAGTTTCGATGGACCAGACCTTTTTCGAAGAGCGTATGGTTTCTACGGACGCCACAGTATAACTTGCGTAGATGTGGTTGAGCATGCGCGGTGGTGTGATTACGTTTCGTTTCGTGTGTCAACAAAGCTGACTTCTGGTCCGGACAAGAAGTCATTTTTCACTCCTTTTACTGTTAATCGTGAGGCGGGCTGGCATGCAAACCATGCGAGTCAGTATTAATTATGGTCTACTTTCACATACTGAGGATGTCATTTTATTCAAAAATATGAAAAAAATTGTTAAAAGTTACAAATACTGGGGCTTTAAACTAAAGAAAGCAATTATAAAACGCTTAGCAAATGAGTTAATTTTAATAAATACCAAGAATTTAGATCCATATCTATCGAATGTATAGTTTTCATGATGTTTGTAAAGAAATTTTAACATAAGTATCGATTACAAAATGACGATATCGAAATTATACCACTACATAATTTTCGAACTTTCTTCCTGTCGCTTTGAATGGTGTCATTTTGACCAAACTTGGCGAATAAAATCCTGACATAATACCATTTAGTTTACACTTTTGATAAAAGGGTGTCACCACGCTACTTTTTACAATATCTCCAGGTGAATGGGTAATATGCGCCATGTAAATGGGAGAGAAATGTTAATTTTGCGCTCATATTGAATAAAACCAGCTTCCTAGGGGTCAAAATATGACAAGGTTAAAGGTCACATGTATTTCTAAGAGACTGGGTCAAAACATTAGGTAAAAGCGCAATTTCAACAATGACAGGTGATGTTAAATACATGCGCTACAAAATAACCCATTTGCGGCAGGCTGGAGTTAAATCTGCGCAGAAATGTTCTAAAGCGTGTGCGCGTCCGAATTCGTCGCCCTTTACCTTAAGTCACTATGCATTTTTAATTCAACCTATTTCTAATTTACATATTCACTGTATGAAATCGGGCGTTTACACTTCCGGTTTAGCAACGGTTTGTCAGCGGTTCGTCACCGGTTCAATGGCTGATCCGACTGGACCGGAAGAGAACCGTCGGTTGTTTACTTACCAATACGTTACTTAACCGTCAGCTTATCCGCTTTGTAGGCCGACGTATACGACATGGCTTAAATGTCCTTTAACCGGCATGGTTAAGCCCAACTTATACATCGGTTAGGGCCACGTCGGTAACGTTGAATCAAATACTCGTAACCCGTTCACAACCTCAAATTCTGCCGAAACTTTTGTAAAACCGCAGTACTTGCTAGCATAACGTCATTTACCACTGATACCAGTTGTGTAACATAAGCTAGGTATCCGTATCTGCGCGTGTGATTTTACTGGGATTTACAGGACATGGTTCATGATTGCATTATCAATGGAGGTATGCTACCTCCATGCTACCTCCACGCTGCATTAATGTAGAGAGTGGCAGCGAGACCTGACTTCTACTGTAGCCTATATTCGCTAATAGAGTGAGCTTATCTAGGCATGGATGTCTATTTTTTACATCCATGATGTAGGCCAGTTTGTGGAGGGACAGTGTGTAGGCCTACGTTTCGAGTATTCTTCAACCAACGGAACGGCTATATGCCGTGAAACACACACGTTTCATAAATTACAACATTTAATGTTTGTCAGTCAGGCAGTCTGTAAAAGAAATCTTACACTGCATACCAAACGTCGGTTTCGAAAACTATCGGGAATCGAGCGCAGTCTTATATAGAGCGCTCAATCTGGGGGAAAGCTTTATGACCACAAATGTAGTCGACTTATCACTTCAGACTAACAGGATTAATGTGAAAAAGCAAAAAAGCAAACAACGCTACCAGGCGGCAACCGGTAACCAGCTAATTTCATATGCATTTATGCAAGGAATGCCGTGACGCGGTTCAGCTTTGATGCAAAGGGGCAAATAAAAAGCTGTCACTCATGGATCATGTGAGTGATTATTTACTTCGATCATAGACGTGTTTTAGAGGGTCTATGCTTCGATGCGAAGACAAGTATCAGTGACAAGCGTAATATACAGTATGGCCACATGGTTCGTTGTCCACACGTGCAGCCTCATCAGCTTGATCTGTCGAAGGTGATTAAATATGTGTCTGATTAGCCTTAGCTATCAAGTGTTGGCACGCACATGTACAAAACACAAAACTTTCAGATGATCACACCACAGATCCAATTTTAAATGCTGGGAAAATGCCAGGTACGCAACAAATGTGCATGAGTTAGGTATATAGACTGGTCCGCAGCACAAAATCTCATGAACCAAACTGCAGGGACTGACGCAAAATTTATCTCTTTACTAATTCTGTCAACAAAAAACACATTGATTACACAACAAACAAGGATGAGCGCAACAAATCTCTAAACCGAAGCAATCCGGTTGTTTCGTATCAAAGGCATTTTTCGTTCGGATGTAAAATTTTCGAAAAACTGACGCCAAATTTCTCTCCCTACTTGTGCTGTCAATATTAAAACACATTGATTGCACAGCAAACAAGATAAAAGCGACACACCTAACCGAAGCAACCCATTTAAATTCTCTAAATGCAACTTTATTTCGTAATTCACAACACTTTGTAAAATTGTGTTAAGTCTTTTGTAAACATGGAGTTTTTACAAATCCCTGTTTCAGATTTTCGACTATTCATCAAAGTTTGGGTTGACGTTATGATTGGGAAATGAATCGGATAAGCATGAAGACATGCGTTTACGGTAGTTCTCTTTTTGGAGGAGGTGATTGCCCTGTATGGCCATTTACTCGGTTTCAGATAAACATAGGAGGTGGAGCATGCAGACATATTTGCAATCGAAACTGCCGATTCTTTTATTTTGTTTTGATAGTCCTATAGAATATAGTTGCATTTTGCCAAGGTCGGTGCCATTAACTTTACCGAAAGCGACATAGCCATTCAGTCGCCCGAGATATAGTCTTAAACTGCAGAACTTGCAATTGTTTCTTTCGACTTGCTGATTCCTGCTTCTTCAAGGGCACGTGTGACAACGTAATTGTGGGATGAGCTACTACTAGCCCTGCGTACGATGCTGTGTGTTCCGCTACAGCTAACCGCCCCGCTGTGGTGAGCGGGGCGGTTAGCTGTAGCGGAACACACAGCATCGTACGCAGGGCTAAGCTATACTACAAGATCGTGTTGAAATTTTGCATCAATGGCGACGTCATGACTCAAATTATGAAAAAACCCGCAAATGCCTTTGCTCAAAACCCTATGGCTTGCCTACGAACCTGACCTAGTCCGACAAAGCTGCACGAAACAACGTTTTCAACGCCAGCTTTTTCATTTACCCGTGATAACCAAGCCTTGCCATTCCGGGAACGTTACTCGGTTGATCTTCGGCATTGTTCGGCAATGGTCGGTTACCCATAGCTACAGGGTATCATTCATACTCGGATAGACACGATTCAACCGTCGGGGGAATCGGATGGGGATCGTGACATCGTCATCGTCGCTTGCATCAATGACGGCATCGGAAGATATTTCAATTCACAAAAGGTGAAACAGCCCAAACTGCGGTCAAATTTAATAAGTAGCCATAACTGTCAATTTTACTTGTGGTCAGCTAATCATAAGCTTGCCGCACCGGACGTTGTCAGTTCATTTCGCGCTGGCTTTGCTCCGAGTCATCTATTTTGCATTGGTCGATCTCTCATTCACATTTGGAAATGGCATTGTCACTGTGTCAATCGTTCAAGAAGAGCAAGCTTTGAAAATGCGAACACTGACTGCAAAATTAAAATATGATCATGGAGGTAACTGCGCGATACGATATTAAATTGTTCAGTACAAAAGACACTGACGTGCGGATAAAGAAACACGACGGACGTGAAAACTTGAGTAAGTGGAGATTTTTTGGCTATCGGATATGTTGTCGAGTTGATTAATCAGATATCGGCACATGAAAACGGTATCGAGCTCGATACGCTAACAAACCCCTTGAGTGAACACTACATACGTACTGCCGGAATCAGTAGGAGGGCTTCGTATCTTGGCTAATCTAAAACAGGCAAAACATTTACACTGTAAAGAAGTACCGGGTCGTTTGTTAAAACACGTATTACCACCCGACAAAATCGCTACATTTACGAATCTCTGAGTAGTTTCCCAGTCTACCCATCATGGAAAGGAACTGGCGAGTGAACAAAAGAGAATAATCGATCTGGAACAAGCCTTTGTTTATCAGCTAATCCCAATTAACGAGGATCAGTTAGCACCTCCCGGCAACTGAAAGAACCGTACTTGACAGTCCGACGTCATAGGCTAACCTGCCATCACACTAATTTATGTGAATACACAAACTGCCAGGTAGACGGTTTATTTTCTGGCGGAAGGTACTTTTTTCATGAAATTTGAAATAATTGTGACATTAGCCGTCTCCGCAATGCGATTTTCACATCGTAGAAATTTGGATAGGAATCCTAACTGATAAGGGCACAAAAGTAGTTTTAAGGGGTACACCCACCTTCCTTGAGTGATTTTGGTCATTTTTTGTTTTATGATAAATTTTGAATCCGTGTAATATATAGCCTTTGAGTGGACGATAAGTTTGAAATCATAACATACTCGGAAATGTGTTAGATTTTAACAAAAATGAACATTGTGAGCCAGTTCGCGTGCCATCGTTTATCTTATGTCTTAAGGTAGATAAATACTAAATTGGTCATTTTTCTGTCAAATTTTCGAAATTCTCAGAGAATACGCCTTGAAATCAAGGCCATCATTGAGCTGTGTCGCTCATTCATAATAAGTAATTGTTTCCGTGTAATACACGATTTTTAAAATTCAAAAGATATGCACGTGGCTATCCCGGTCAAATCGGGGAGCTTTTGTAAACATTGTGGACACATTTGCTTTCCTATTTGCATAATTCCCCTTGAATGACACAGCGTTGCGTAATTTACATAGTGACGTTGTTGGGCTTCTCCAAAACCCATGATCACTCCCACCTGTCAACAATAAACCGTAACAATAATGTTTGTTGAAGCACCGTCCCTCCACCCAGGAGGGACGGTGGTTGAAGCCTAGTCCAATAAGTCAGTTTTCGACATACGGAAGTGTCTCCGCTCAAACGCATTGCGGCCAAAACTACCTGTTTTACCGGTATGTTTCACGTCTAAGCTTATCCATACCCGATAAGAGACAACTGTTCTCCATCCAACTTAATATTACGACCTCAAAACCCCAAAATACGTCCAATTCTGTTAACATTTTACATGTGAGTCGACATGCAACAAAGTTCCACACTCAAAATTCTTCGATCCTGCTCTGAATGAAATTAGGGTCGAAAAAACTACCAAAAACCACGACTTTTTCTGGTATATTATGTCGGTCAATACAATGTCTGACATTAAAAACTGTTCCCAGAATCCCAACCTAAGATGAACACCAAATTATTATGTCCGTTTCTGAATATATTTAGCATATCTGCTCAAGTCCGACATCCAAAATTGTACCTACTCCGGACTAATTGGAGCCGAAAAAAACGAACATCTTTTTCTGATGCAGTGATTGTGTTTTACACATCGGTCAACCATGGCCAAACTCGGTAAACTTCGCGTTGTAAGCTTATGCACCTTCCTCAATGCATCTGAACGTAATCACGGTGAATAAAGATTACGTTCACGTACCTCACCAAGGGTTTCAGTGTCGTTTTATTTGGAAATGGTTGCGATGTCATACAATTTGACAGTCGATCGGGCGACATCCCCCACGAACTCTTTTGAACTCCCCCGGATTGTACGCGAAAAAATATGCCGACCGCTCCTCGGACCCTATCGGCAAACGTTGCCAGGGTATTCGTCGATTGTTTTACATTACGTTCGAATGACCTTGCTTTGGTTGGAATCTCACCCTCTGACCGGAGCTCAGAGCAATTCAAAAACCTGTTTGTTGAAGGCACGATAAAGTTGCTGCGCTACTTGCCAAAATACGGAAACATCAGTCGGTACCCTCCAAACTTCGTATGATAACCCTAATTATACAAGTAAGTTTAGGCTATACCTCGAAAATACCGATAGTTGTGGTTGGAGGATGAACTAGCCGCTTTGCGGTGCTTGACGGTTCTAGTCATTTATTAGATTACTTCTCACAACTTGTGAACAATAAACATTAGTCCGATGTATCTGGGGAACGTAGGCAAGCTTATATTATGAATTAGGACACGTCCGATCTCAGTAATGACTCATCGTCATTTTTTTTGCCTGGTAAAGCCATTAGCTCTGGCGACGTGCCGAAACGAAGGCTCCAAAAATCGGTAGTTTTCCGTGATTTATTTTATTTATTTATTTTATTTTTCTCGGAACTTTTCTTTGAACAATTGTCATTCCCGATCGACATTACCACTAGGTAATAAAATATGCCTGCGTTTAGGTTAATGCACGTTTAATTATCAAATACCGTCGCGTCGAAGCATAGACCGTTTTAAGGTCTATGGTCGAAGTAACAAAACAGGTTTTTGCGTTTTTTCTCGAAAACACGATTGGAACTAAATTGGATAATTGGATAGGCAGAATTTCTCAAGAATTTTAGAAATTTCTCTACTTTTACACCATATTTGCTTACCATCTTTAAAATTTATTCAAAATTTACGATGCTGTTGAAACCTTATGAGTAAGAATCAGTGCATGATAGTATCTAATGCAATATTGTTCAAAACTTGTGAACAATATTCATATTTGAATGAAAATATGAGAGATTGTCTGTAGTTTCTTCTTTACTGAAACACTAGTAATAATCTCAGTTTGTCATTTTTCCTCGACCAAAATGAAGCTTTTCGATTGATTTACAGTTAGGTCAGTCAGGGTCTTTTAAAATGTGCCGTGACTCAATTTAATGTTTATGAAGCCTTAAATTCATGAAAAAGTCAGGGACATTTCAAAAGTGCCCTGACTCAAAAGTTGTCAATTAGAGAAATTTTAAGCATTTTGTTTGGTTACTTCAGTACATTTACACAAAAATGAACTTATTTTCATAAAATTGAATCCGATGAAAGAGGTATGCAATAATCGTTGTATTTTCGTTGTTTTGTCCGATGAGAACAATATTTCAAATTTACACTATTCTATCATTTTGTTAAATTTCAGCTGTAAAAATTTCGATTTCGTTACATTTTCCTAATAATTACTCTCATCCAATTTTCCCAAATTAGTTCCAATCGTGTTCGAATTGACGTGGTCTCTATGCAAAGTATAGTCTGACATTCAAACTGACCCCGTCTCAATCAAACTTGGCCTACTTCGAAAATCCAAAAATTACGTCTTTTTCTGATAACACTTTACATGTTCGTCTGCACCTAATGAAGTCCGACATTCAAAATCGATCCGCTCCGAACTAATTGCGACTGACGATAGAAATGTCAGATGACTTTTATGTCTGCATATGCCCAGTGAAGTCTGGCAATCAAAACTGTTCCCGCTTTATACTGTACGGTTTAAAGCATGCAATGAACATTACGTTCCTGTACGTCACCAAAAGTTTTCTGCCTTTTTTGTGAGAATGGTTGCGACGTCTTTTTGTTTCGACAGTTGAGCGAGCAACATGCCTCTCAGTAGAAATTAGAAATAATATGCCAATAGTTCGAACTTTTAAAGCGACAAAATATCGCACCGGTGTCTGCTCTGCCCGGTTTGGAAAAGCTTATTGTTATGTAAATTCTATGCGGGTAAAGAGGGAACGTGATACGGGTAACGCACGTAAAGTTTTGCTATATTACATTAGAATGATGCTGTGATTTACCATGTAAATGTAAACACAATGTTGACCTAGCATTTGTTTTTCAATTTGTACCGGCGCTCTTATAGAGCAGACCACTGTCCCTCTATCACGAACAGTTATATAGAGCAGACATAATTTGTCATTGGCGGACTGCTTATGAAATGAGTCGAAGTCCAGGGTCGAAGTAAATCTCGATTGAAAAGTATGCGATATTTCACAGCACAAATTCATGTCAGTATAGCTTGAAAACGATATTGAATAAGGTAATTATACACTTATGCAATAAATTTAAAGAAACCAAAATAGAAAATAATAGAATTATTTCCATGAACTTGAAAAACTTAAACAACCACGAAAGTGCTTTTTTCGAATCACCAACTGCTTTTCCTGTTTATAAACTCAATCACGCGGACAAACAGCGTGCTGCTGGGTTGTCTATCATCGTTATTATAGTAGTTCAACGGCCAGTCGCCACCGAAGAACGACGAATGCTCGATTCAACATATCAGAAAACGCGATATTCAACTGTTTGACTGAAGTTCACGTATTTCTTTACTTGTACAAGACTCGAACCTCACGATTTTAGAATGACGCATTCAGTTATAAGCAGTGTGCGAAATTAACATCGGTCCGACGGTCCGAGACCGACAGATTTCTCGTCGGGCCGAAGGTTTTCGGCAACATGTCGGTCCTTATGACCGACTGAAATTTGGAATAAATGATGAAAATTCTCCGTCAAGACCTGTATCAGATGCAGATGATGACTGACTCTGAATCATGCGATTCAGACTTGAATGTCATGCACCTATCAATGTTTTCCACCGTGGGAGTGCGGGGCAACAGGGGATATTGATCGCACTTCGTGTCCTGGTAGTGGGAATTTGATCTCTATGGTACACCAGACCGGGGGTGGTGGGAGTTGACAATGTCGCAACATAGTAATTTTTGTCTTGCGACTTTTTACATTTACAAAAAGTCTAACCCCTCCGATCGACGCGCATAGCACGGTGCAACTGATTACATTCAGATCAGTATGAATTACGTCCGTGCATGCAGATTCTAGCAATGATGGAATGGATTGATTTGGTGCAACAATGTGACACAATATTATAATAATACTCGTCTAGAGAGTGTAACCCTGGTAATGTTAGCATATCTGTGTCATATGATAACAACACCCAGTACTACTTCAATAGTTCCACACTTTAAGTGTTCGGAATTTACATGTACACAAATGTACATAATACAGCCTTCGTTTTATCAAACTGACTCTATTTTCTTTGCTTTGATTTTTCATTGAAGCGTTAAAAACATAAACGGTTCACAGAAGAGTTTAAGACAAAAACCTACTACGAGAACAGTGCTGTTGACTAAACATATTTGGTTTTGAACATGGAGGTATTTGTTTACCTCAAGTTTTGAACAAGGACTAGATGTTACACGACAGCCCAATTGCACTACCTGCAGTCGACAGTCAAGTTCAAGTTTCGCTGCGTTTGTTTGTGGACCGCTAGAACATCTTGCTCGCTTGTTGGTTTTTAACCAAAGTTCACAAGGCCGACTCTTACCACGACATATCGTGATAACAAGTGTGCATTTTATAAACAGAGCGACTTATCATTAACAGTTTTGTCGAGTTGCAGTGTCTGTCGTGTATACTCTCAGAGGCCGAGAGTAGGGCTTCAAATTGTTTCGATGTATACCGTTTTACGACAGGCAGGCAAAACTCAGCGTCATCATGGACTGTAGGCCTAAATGTCGCAAAAATTACGTCTTTTAAGATTTTACGGTATCATTAACTGATTGTGTCGATGGTTTTCAGCAGTATCGAGGTCTGTCAAACTTTTCAGAGTCATTTTAATAACTTTACGTCACTGTTCTTATTAATATGCAAAAATTAATATTTGTCCGCATTTTTAGAAATTGAAATTGCGCATGCAAAATCGACGAAAACAAATCTTAGTAGGCGACTGCTAGTGTAACAATGAATAATAAAAGGCATATTCAGGACTCAGAGTACAACCTGCAAAAACGGCCATGTGTGCAACATTGATAAAATTTGTCCGCATTTCAAGCTGTGTGTCCGATGTCGCGCGCGTACAGCTATATTTAGGAACAAACGTGTAACCGTGAACAGCGCTATTGTACACAGCAATGTAGAGAACACCATTCCCATAGAAAGTTACGATAGAAAAATTTCTCGCTATCATCAGCCACATGTAGCCATGCCAGTGCATGAGCCTGTATTCCCCGGCCCCTGGGTGTTTGACATCATTTTATAGTCCGAGAGTAGGGGATTTGACATGGCTAGGAAAAATGTCAATTCTCCTGTTAGTCCCGTTGTCTCCCCCCCCCCCCCGGTGATGGAAAACATTGATAAATGTGTGCGCATGACCTTGAGGAAGATGAGGGCTGTGATCTTTTTCAGATTCCTGATCATGTAGATGAATATTTCATGATCATTCATTTACACTATTCTGCAATCTATGTGAAAAATAGTCCTTTGGAGTGAATACTTACTGACTCTATTGATAAAAGGATATGAAAAATTAATATTACAACATTCAAAAGCATAGTATCGGTGGAGAAGTTGACTTTAATGGTCGTTAACAACTGCATTTATTGAGGACCGGCAGTTTTCTGTAAGGACCTGAAGCTTTGGCTTGGTGCAGGTCCTTATGACCTGAAGCTATTTTCTCTTAATTTTTTACATGCCTTTCACAAAAGTAATATAATTATTTCTGTTCAAGGGCGACACGCTTCCTCCATCGATAGTAGTCGATCGCGACCTTTCACAGGTAGCTTGTAACTGCGACCTTGTTGATTTTTTACATGATTCCCATATTCAATATGTTTTAATTTGTGATTTACGGCATAGAAATACCTGATGAAGAATTAGTCGATGTCGGGACCTCAAATAATACTCTAATTAATGGGTGACCATCCTTTGAAGCAGTCTCTTCTACCGCCATGCACTTGATTGACCTTTCTATTTTATATCGGTGGCGTTATTTTCTTATTTACTTCGACGATTTTGAATTTCAATCGTATTTTGTGATACAATCATGTAGCGTTCAACAGTAATATTGGGTCAGTACAAACTGAGTACGCTGGGTTTTTAACGCCCAATTTGGCAATAAAGTGAATACGTTTGTCCATTGACGCACATGCATAAATTTCAGCCTTGAGACAGGAAAGTGAACATCCGCGTGGTCCGACAAACGAAACTAGCTATGAAATGGCCACGACGTCGATGGCTCCTGAAATCTTTATCACATGATAGATGTTCTAACAACTACTAAACCGCGATTTGTTATCATAAACAGTAGAGTGGGCTCCCTCTACTGTCTATAGTTGAATTGCGTTAATTTGGGCATCTTTAGAGGGGACGGTGAGAGGGTAATAGAACCAAACTCATGATCTGTGACACAATTTTGTTTACTTCACTATTTTACATGGGTTTGGTTTGTGTTGATCTGGTTGGTTAGCCGTCCCAGGGCCTGGGAACAGTAGCTGCAGGCTTGTCAAACACTAACTGGTGTCAACAGATTAGTCAATTAGGGGCTACTTATCTAACCGGTACACTGTGCCAAAAGTGAGAAATCCATTGAGGATTCTTCTGTATATTGTTCTGGATACTTCAAGAATCCACCAGAATACTAAAATATACATTATGTATGCCAGTGGATTCTGGTGGTCAATGGATTCTGTCGGATACCGGACAGAATCCCTTGCTTAATCCATTGCAGGATTCTGCTGGATTCACGTGTTATCCATTATATATGTATTTCAGGATACTACTGGATTCTCTAATTTATAGAGAATCAAGGGACCAGTACTTTTGGCTTGATTGATACATAATAATGGAAGGGACAGTTGCCGCATATATCCATACTTATTATTCACCAATTTTTACATAATTATCCAACACTGGCTTCGGGGGACCTGGGGTGTGGGGTGGGTCCTCAAATAACAGTAATGCTTTGTAGCTTTTGACTCATGTATTTCTTCTCATACAGGCATCACATACACTTTATATATATATATATATATATATATATATATATATATATATATATATATATGTGTGTGTGTGTGTGTGTGTGTGTGTGTGTGTGTTGTGTATACGCAATGAGTATTCTTTTTACAAGTGAAGACACCAATGTAATGATGCTTTCTACAGCAAAATAGAGTACAGATTGCATCTGAAAACTATACTGCAATTTAGATACACAAATCCAAGATCACTGTAAATGATTCTTCTTTATTCAAACGAATGTGTAAATGTTAGTAAAATAAATAAAAAATACAGACAAAAAACATTCAGAACAATTTCCTGAGACACATTCAAAGTTATCTTCAATACTGTAAAAAAAGAATTTCCATAGCCTTGATAACTCTAATATCAATTAATGCAGTCACTTTTAAATATGCCTGAGCCTAACAGGGAGAAATATGGTTCATCAGAACAATTTGATATCTTACCATTATCATCCCTATTGACCTGTATACAAAATTTTGAAGCAATCTGTTGACCTGCTTCAGAGAAATTATTTTAAACAAAAACAGGAAAATAACCCAAAATACAACAAGCAACTAAAAATCAGCTCAATTAAACCCATATGACAATTTTAAATTATAATAGAATTCATTGTTTCACGGCCTGATCTGTGAAAATAAAACACAGTGAATCATGTGTCCCAAACAGCAAAATAGTGAAATTAAATCCTGGTGAAAATTAATGCTCTTTACAGTATGCTGTAAATTTTGGCATACGTTAAAAGATATACATGTGTAGTATTCCTAAGTTTTGTACAGTAAGTTTGTGTCAATTGAGATGTGTCAGCTAATGACTGTGTAATTCACCAAATTACAAGATCAACTATGTGTACCTTAAAATATAGGAATAAAAAATCATTTCAAGAGTTTCTTGATTGAATATGAAGCACTCAAGCTATCTACACAGCAAGAAAAGGCAGACACATGCCTGTAACAGAGGATAATCATTACCTGTAACAGGCCCAGAGAAATAACCTTTTTTGCAAGACCAGTAAAAACCTGTCAGATTTTAGGGTTATGTAAATTCTGATTCATGGTGGTACAGGATTGTATACAGTGCTGTAAATTCTGACTGTATCAAGACCTATAATTGCAGCACTGAACCACCGGTGTGCGTACAGTGGTGTGTCAGCTACAGGGCCTGAAAATTTGGATGGATTTCAGGGTGTAAATTTGTTGTAAAAATTGGCAAATTTTGATGATTGAAGCAGAAAGAAATGTTATTGTTTGAACACTGAAAAATTTCAGACCCTGTTAGAGATCAGTGTTCACAGCACTGTGTACAGGTGCTGTAATTGGTAGAAATACAGCCATGTGTTTACAGTACTTGATACAGACATGTGCATCAGCCCCTGATAGAACTCCTTCTGTATTTGCTGACACAGACCTGTAACACAGTTTGTATCAGGGCCTGTGCAGGAACTGTCTCAGGGGTGAATTTTTTGTAGTGTATGTTTAATTAACTCTTACTTATCACATACATGTATGTGCACTGTTAAATTGTAGCTTTTGTTCAGTTCATCAAAATCTAAAAAAGTAGGAAAAATTGCTCTGAAAAACACAATATTGCATATCTCAGGACAAACTGATTACTGCTTCAATTATATTATCCTAAGAGACCTGCATTTAAAATTTCAAAGCAATCTGACAAGCAATTTCAGAGAAATTTTTGGACAAGAAATAGAAAAATACCATCAGTAACACGGTGTGGCTCACATTTGTTTCAGCATGTTTAAACACTGTAACTGCACCTTGATAAATTCTTGAGGGCACAAATCCAGATACGTCAAAGTGACAAATTTCAGCAGTACTTCAAAGATGTACTTGTGAAGTATTTGTAAGTTATGCCTTGGTTATACTAAACTTTTCTTGGTGTAACTGACCTGTGCCAGCTAATGACTTTATATTTCACTGAACTTACAACACCAGCTCTGTGTACTACTTTTCAAGTAAAGCAATTAAAATTGAGAACAAATCAGTTGTTGACCAACAGAGGGATGATGGATAATTACTCAGAAAAGCTATGCATCACTGTTCTGTCTCACACAATTGTCACTGAACTGTTTTTATCAGGTGGTCTCTCACTGGCTCTGCCATACTTCCTCTGCAGTATGTAGTGTCTTGAATTAGAGTCATTAAGCATTCGCTGATTGAGTGTGTCTATCCTATCAAAACGTTTAGTTTGTCAGATCGCCAAGAAGGCCTGGAGGTAATTATCCTTCCATCTGGTGGGACCTCCTCATCAGACATCAGGTCTGCAGTTACATCATTCCAGAAACCCTTCTCATCTGCATTGATCACTGCACTTCTCCTCTTTAAAATCTGTAGGTAGAAATGATAAATGATGGTTATTTAAAATAATGCAAAGAGTGAGATAAATGATGGCATAATACTTACAGTCACTGCCATAACTAACAATATGGTACATTTGATATTTTAAGATCAACTCTGGTATCATGACTTATTACTGATTTGAACATATTATGTTGCCTTCCATTCCACCTATGCTTAGGAACAAAGGGAAATTCATGTATCATTTTAACATTGGCATCCTTGTCCAAAGACCTTTGAGCACATCAGAATGGAACTGTCAATTTACATAACCCTCAACTAAAGTAAGTCTTGCTTTGTTAAATTTTATTTGAACCCATTAGTACATTGTACAATTATTGTGACAAAATTGTTGACTCTGTATATCTAATAGTGCTAACTATGCAAAGACCCCAACCCATACTACAAATATCCCATGATTCATTCTGATTTGTACCAACAGAGATTCCCTAGTCAAGCCAGGCATAGCTCACATGTGTAGAGAAAACTGTAGACTACTAAAAATAAAAATTTTGAAAAAATGCTTTGAAGGAGACTCATTGTCAATAACCATTTCAAATGATTTTTCAATATCATGCATTATTTAGAGTACATATAACACAATGGGAACTAATTTGGGATAATTGGATGAAGTAATGTCGATTTCATCTACAAATGTAACCTCATCTACTTTTCTTTTATGTTATGCACTTGTTTTTATGAGTATTTGGTAATATTGCAACATTCAACTATAGGGCACCTAACATATTTGAGAAATTTGAAAAATATGAAAATCCAATTATCCCAAATTAGTTCCAATCGTGTTATATACATTTTATATAATTTCAAGAAATTATATAGACAGCCATACAGAAAAGTTTGAAGTATAATAGAGATACTTGAAGCATGGACTGGCTGTTGTTGAATACTGTTCAATAACTGTCAGTTCAGCCACTAAGTAAATACTAGTTCAAAACTATATCCTTGTTCCCAGCGGGTGCAACACTGAAGCTGTTTTGACTATGCAAAATGTTTTTATGAAAAAATGTATATTAAGTTACATTTTGTGAAATAAGGCAAGAGTTTTCTTGCACACAGTTGGTTGTTCCAAAAACAGTTTCGTATAATGTTAATAAAAGATAAAACTATGGTTTTTTAGCACATCGTGTAATCTGGAACATGTTATCAGAGCATAAGCTTGTTTCATCTTTCAATATTAAATTTGCAACAAACTCTTGGACATGAGTGTGTCTTGTGATATTGTTTCAAAGTTGTGTTCCCTGGCAAGGTTCATAAAATACACTTCATGGATTCCTTCAACAATATTTTGGCCAGTTAAAAGCTGTTAAAAGTGTTTAAAAGCTCATCCTGAGTTTGACTATGCTATTATTGTATGTTATGTTATGTACATTTGTGTTTTGAACTCAATCTAAGAGCCCCTTTAGTTGTTTCAACACTACAGATAAAGTATGGCATAAAACTTCGCCTCAGATCGCCTCTGTATCGTTTCCGACATTGCTGTCGCCTCAGTTTGTTATTTTCTATATCGTTTCATTACCGCCTCTGTATCAGCCTTGCATTGCTTCCGCATCGTATCAGCCTAAACATCGCCACTGCATCGTATCAAGTCAATTTCATGGTCCCAATTGGCCACGGCATATTATTCACTCAAAAATGCCACAGCAAAGTTGCCGCCTTCGGAAATTTCGCCGCCTGGCATTGCCCATGTTTTTGAGAGTAAAGGTATACAAAATGAAAGATCAAATACATGTGTCCAACCCCATATGTCCAACATTATCCATTCATGAAATGTTGCTTCAACACACAAAAATGGGAACAAAGTTGAAACATATTGTGATTATAATGCGCTTCTTTTACGAATTGCTTTATTTGATATGAAGTTTGTATACCGTTTTATTTGCGAACATTTTTGTAACAAGATAGCACTCTACCAGGGACAGACATTAACGGTTGCAAGTGAAAGTCGCGTTTGGACAACTGCAACTGAAACACCAGTACGGGTTGCCCGATGAGACAAGTGTCAAAAAAGTGACGTGGGACAACTTTTCCACTGACTAGAAACCCAGAAATGTGTGGTACTGTGTGTGGATTACCATTTTAAATGACTGAAATTAGTATTTTTAAGCTTAAATACATGTACGTCCTTGAAAGCGCACAAGAAAAACTGGCCGTACAAAGTAAGGACAATTGCTAAAATAATAACTGCAGTGTATCATATACTAGGTTAACACATATAGTGATGCCGCCATGAATTCTCCTAACGCTTTACACAGTGACCTTTAAAACCCGATTGACGTGAATAAATTATCAGGGTTCGCGGTAGAGGTCGCCACAGTCGCAAAATGCGACTAAAACTTGTTTGTGGCGAACAAAAACCCATCGGCAATCGCCACGATCTCAAAAGCGTGGCGACAGCTGATTTCTATAGTCGAAATTGATAAAACTAAACAGTCCAAATCTTAATGCTTTTCCACTGATATGCTAAAGACAACATAAAAAAACTCTTTATTTAAAGCACTTACTTGAAATTGTAAAGGAAGACAACATACAGAAAACAGTTACAATTACATTCTCGCGATCTCGATCTCCATGAACTGGCATTCCGATCACGTTGATACTAGGATAGACAACCATAGCCAAAAGCAGCAAAACTCAGCGACGATTCCGAGTTTTATTGACACAGTATTTCATATAGCAGTATCAAATCAAACTGATTAGACAATCCCTGGATCAGCGACATTTTAGTGAAATTTTTTTCATTAATCATAACTTGAAAAAAGTAAACGTGAAACAAAGACGTCGTGTATGCTGTCGATCAACAGCATAGTGTGAACCGTAAACTAACTGGCATGGCATGTGCATTGACTGCACATAAAAGCAAGTCGACATTGCAATATCAAACGGTCTACATCTTGTGAAAACAACGACATAGCAGTGAAAGTTGTAATAGTCACCGGTAAAAACTCTTCACTGATGAAAGGATAATAGCGTCAAACAAATGAAATTGCATATTTAGAGAAGGAAAACCAACGTCGCATCGTGGCCTTGAGTACGAGTGAGAATAACAATGGCGGATGTGCGGAGTGGGACTATCTATTTAGGTAACGGGGGTACGGAGGGACACGGATTCATGAAGGTACTGGCAAAACGTGCCATTTTCCTAACGATGCTGTCGCGGGAACTTCAATGTCTCATTGTTGTAACACCTTTTTAATAGTTTTACTGATCGGAAAAGTAATTTTACTAACTGTAATGATCTATTATACGCTCATCACCTTTCTGTATCGGGGTTTAACTAGGGTAGGCATGTAAAGTAAAGTGAAGTAAGCCTTTATTGAAGTCCTATAGAATTGGGGATCTTGATCATAAAGTGCAATACAGGTTTTGCAAAATCAACAACAAAAGAGTATATATAGATGAGGATGTGTTCATCAATATTTTACTCTTTTTCATTTTTATTTTGGTCTGAGTTCAAACAATTTTCCCAAATCACATAATGATGATTTGACTGTTCTTGAAAAATGTTTATAAGGTCTTGTGTGTCTCTGAATGTGTTTTTACAAATGTTTAGTTTACTTAAACATCATGTCTACTGTCTGTGTAGCCTTTGCAGTGAAAAAAGAAATGTATAGTCTCATGTATCTCATATATATATATATATATATATATATATATATATATATATATATATATATATATATATATATATATGTGTGTGTGTGTGTGTGTGTGTGTGTGTGTGTGTATGCATTTATGAATGTATCACGTCAAAAACTTGAAGACTGAAGTATGTTTCTACCAGCATTTAGTATGTGTGGCTAATGAAAGTTGCGTGTGGCTAATAAAATTAGGACCAAATTAGCCACACTGAGTAAGTGTGGCTACTAACTTGAAAATCCTACCGCTAACCCTGATTATGATGTAGAGGAAGTCCGTGACCTTTAGTCACAACACATTGATAACACTCTGATAGCGGGAACTTCCAAGTGTTTCAATAATTGCTACGCAATTCATACTATAGAGTTACACTCCGCAACCAATAATCCATCAGAAATAAAATTAATTTTAGGCAAACTATCGCACCATGCGCATACGGTATAAATCTGAGTTGGCCTACATATGTCACGCCGCGCCAATCACTCTAAATCACGTACCCACATCGTCCAAGACGTTCAAATTCATGATTATTAACCGATCATTTACCTTCAACTAGATAAAATCTTGTCATATTCTCAATTTTCGATGACTTTTGACGAAATGACATCGACTTTTCATGCCCGATATCTCATATCCGATGTCTTTGAGTTCCGTGAATGAGGCGATGCGCTAGTGAAACGATACGGAAACGATACCAAACAACCGAGTGAGCGATGTTGGATTTGGGTTGGGCGATGCGGAAACGATACGGAAACGATAATGAGGCTAAAAAAGCGAAGCTTTGGGTGATACTTTATCTGTATGTTTCTCCAAAATAATTTGCAGGGTTTACACATTTCATTGTGATCTCAAAATTTGACATTCAATATGCTGCATAACTATCGATTACATCTGTATCTTCAAGGGAAGGTTAACAAGCGACCTAGCGGCTGATATAGCTCCGCTGTGTTTATGTAGAGAATAACTATTTTTGACACATGTTGGTGAAGAAGGTGGAAATCTTTGATAGCTCATTTCAATGGCCAGAAAAAAGAGGCTAAAATATCTGCAAAAATATACAATTGAAGATTTCATTATAATTTGAATTTTTACATCGGATCATTCCAAAGAACACGTCCACTAAAGCTATCTGACGAGTAGTTTTTAGAGAATAAAATTTTTGACCAAAAATGGCAAAGATTGTCCCCTAAAATAAAAATTGCAGATTTCACCATAATTTTAGTATATCACATATTACAATAATCCCTTGGAACCTGTATACCAAATATCAAAGCTATCCACTTGCAGTTTTTGAGAAACAAATTTTTTTAACAGAAATAGCAAAAATTTGCCCCAAAATATACAAAATTGCAGATTTCATCATAATGTCAAAATATCAAATTTAGTTATTCTGTAGGAACCTGCATATCGAATTTCAAAGCTATCAGACCAGTACTTTTGAGAAATACATTTTTCGACCAAAAATGGCAAAAATTACCCATAAATAACAAAATTGCAGATTTCATCATAATTTCAATAAATACCATTAAGTTCATCGGTAGGAACCTGTATAACAAATTGCAAAGCTAAGTTACCCTAAGTAAACTGCACATCAAATTTCAAAGCAATCCGACGATCGGTTTCAGAGAAGATGACTTTTTACCAAAAACAGGAAAAATTGCCCCAAAAATACAATTATGGAAATTTCACCACAATTTGAACAACCTTGACTGGGGTTACCTCCAGGAACCTCTATACCAAGTTTCAAATTAATCTGACTTGAAGTTTCAGAGAAGAAGATTTCTTGACCAAAAACAGGAAAAATTGCCCAAAAATACAATTATGCAAATTTCACCACAATTTGAACAAACTTGAGTGAGGTCATCCTATGAACCTCCATACCAAATTTCAAAGAAATCTGACTTGCGGTTTCAGAGAAGAAGACCATTGTTGACGGACGGACGACGACAGACAATCAGTCTATCGGATAAGCTCCGCGTCTCTGACAGCGGAGCTAAAAAGGCAGATTTTGTCGCTTAAAGCTGTTAGGTGCTCTGCAAATGTATAACCAAATATCAAAGCTGAACTAAGTAAAATTGATTTTACTTGTGTCATGATGGTTCTACCATGTACATGTACTATAATTCACCAACACTGGTGCTTTGGTTACCTTGTCCTTCAAAGTTCACTGGTTTAGACTAAAAAATATCAGTGCAGACTTTGTAGTACATACCTCTCTTATTCTCCTGTTGTTGGCATGCCTTTTTGTGTAACTCTGTCTTTCCTTGAGACACTACCCTTTCCCTACTTTTTCAGTGCCTAATAAACATCTCCAAGGGGCCTGCAACTTGCAAGGATATAAATAAAAGAGTTAAAATCTTACTGTGAAAAATCAAAATATCTGAAACACAGATGATGAATCATCATATTTCATGTGACAATAATGACAATGAATAATCATATTAATCTGAATATCAATTGGTATTCACATTTGAATCAGACAATAGCATTCCCATGGCCTACAAAGGCTTGACATCATCGGATTCCCACTGCACTAAGCATGGATGAAAGATTGACTCTTTTTACATCCATGGTTATACAATAATACAAAATGTTCATGTTGAAAATAAGACCATATTTCATTTGATACAGAAATTGCATTAATTTAGAAAGTTAGAAATCATTAATGAAGTGATGCAAAATAAAATGACATACCATGTTTAGGTAAGATCAGAATTATTCTCATGTTTACTTTAAGGCAGATGAGTTGCAACTTTTGACATTATTTTTATGATTTTTATATTTAGATTAAAATCAGTTCATAGCAAATTTCTACAACTCAGAGATGTTTACTCTAGTATAATTATCCACAGAGTTGGACTGCATGAGGAGATTCTTGTAAGACAAATAATAAATGGGTGCCACACCCAAATATGGCTGCCTACATGCAACTACATGATAAACAGCGTAAATGGTGGATGTACACATTTAAATCTTTACAAATACAACATGGTGCAACCCACTGAAAGGAAGGGAAAGGGATTCACTCCACTTAGAGGAAAATTCTTGTTTTCACCTATTAATTATGGCAAGATTTGAAAATTGCGGGAAATTTAAAATTAACAAAGATGTGCTCAATTTCTTGTCTATTCTGCCACAACCAATGCTGTTGAGGCACAGTTAATGACTATATATCGTTCAATTTGTAGATTGCAATGAATATCTGAAGAAATTGAAGGTACTTTGAGGTTGGACAAATTTCACAGTGTTGCAGCTCACGGCTTTTAAAGCCCCAATAGCAGTATCTTTAAGCATTATTTTATGCGCTAACCCTTTTCCTGCCAAGTCCATATTTCACCATCAGGTCAAGATGGTTAAAATTAATGAAACACAACATATTCCATATGGTGTATTTTAACATAATATTGTACATTTGAAGGCTGTAGAAAACATAAATATTGTAAGCTTGATTTTTTTGGACTAAAGATGCTATAACAGGCCAAGCCAAGCAGGTGAAAAAACGCCATGTTTGGGCTCAATACCGCGTTTTACTGACTTGGCTGATTGGGAAGTAATAGTCTTAATACTGTCTGGCAGGAAAAGGGTTAACTTTCAAGTTGAAATAAGTTTGTGAGAGTGTATAAGGTGGTGTGTAAGAAGCTGGTAGAAAGGACTGATGTAGTGTAGAGCTGTGTGCATGTGACATGGCTAATGAATGTAAACAAGACAAAATAGACTGTGCATAATGGCGATAGGCTAGTTGCGACTTGGATTTTTAATGCCAGTAGTTGATGCACCCCTGTTTTAGACAAAGGTGACGGGGCATGCCCTCAAATTGAAGCGTCTGCAACGTCTACCACCCATACAAAGGTTGAACACTACAAGGCAAGCATCCATGTAGGGCCAGCTATGATCGTTTTGAACAGCAACATTTTAGGTCAGACATATCTGATTTTCCAGAGAAACAGCGCTATGTAAAACCCTTAGGTCAGAACCAATGATCATTAATTTCAAATACATACAAGTTAACAGTATGTTAAGAGTTGATATATACTTTATTTAAAGCTCCATAAGCTGTATCTTTTGGCTATTTTTTCAGAACTTTTGTTTTGTGGTTTTCCTACACTTTCTGCATTGAATCTCTAATTCGTAATTTAATGCCAAGTATTTAGCATGTCAACACAACCTAAATGAGTATAATCTACGAAATTACGGTATTGTTGAAAATTGCATTCAAGCCTGGACTAGAATTCATTTGTAAACAATAAACAATGATCACTACACACATACAAGCTGTGTTGACAAAAAGAATACTTGAAATTTCAGCATGACAAACTTTTTAGGATCAGACACAGTAGTTGATATACAGAAGCAGAACACTGAAAAACTTGCAACAAGTTACAGCTTATGTCCTTAAATCCCACGTTGACAGAATATAGTAATTTCCACAGAAGATTCAAGGGTTTTACATGTGTGTTGATGTCCCCGAATTTCTAAAATGGTCCCCTTGGGACAGGAGTAGGGGTTTACAGTGACCCCTGTTTGACATCCCAGATTGAACACTGACAGAGGTGAATGTTTTCACCTGTGACGTTGCATGTTCTGTTCCTTAGGAATATTACCAAAATCAAAATGACTGTTAAAATTTGAATTTACTCATCATATGTTTCACAAATGTATGGTTTCCTACTGCAGTAAAAGCCAACATCCTTCAGAGCTGAAGTAAGTTTGTGAAAATACAGTAATTTTGGTGTATGTGCAATTTTGCACAAGGTAAAGATTGTGCTGTGATTAAATATTTGCCCAAACATGCAAACACTGAGGATACTGTGCATACCTGCACTGAAATCTTCACATAAAGTGCACAGAGTAGTCTAATGTATAATGCAGAGCGCTGAATGTTTTCAACTTAGACATTGTATGTTCTATGTCCTTAGTAATATTACCTATTTTTGAAAATGGGGAATTGCGAGGTGTAAGTCTTCCTAAAAGTTTATTTTCTAGAATCGATTTTCATTCTAACATTACTCAAACCTAGCGGCCGATATAGCTCCGCTGTGTAACTAAGGGATACTGTCGCATACAGTTGTCTAGCATCATTCCTTGCAAGCTCTATTTTGGAGGCCAAAAGAGTACGCGACAGCTTGAAAAGAAATGAATTTTTATGTATAAAAATGTGAAAGAACCTTGAGGCTCCCACCTCAATATCAAAATGTTTATGTTACAAATATTTTGGTCTCGACAAGTTTATCCAGCAAAATCGCTGTAGTGAATATCGCCATGCATTCTGGTCATTTTGGATAAAATTAGCATATTTTTAATGCAAATTCACGTACTTGTCACATTTAAGGTGTCAGAGATTCAGAGATTTTTTGTAATTGATATATTTACCAGCAACGCGGCTCGGAGCAAACAGGAGCTGTTTCCAGACCGGTGGGTGGAGGGACGGTGATTCACTTCACATTGTATCTATGAGGAAACCATTAAATCTTATTTTTCAATACAGAACTAGCCACATCTGTGTATTTATAGACGCTTGATTATTGATATTAATGTACTTAAATTAGACTGAGCTGGTTACTAGTGAATCATGAATGTTGGTGCACGAAATTTGGTTTTTTCGAATAGTACCGGATGGTGAGAATAGCGTTTGAAAGCAGATGTGAACAACAAATATGCTATTGGACTTTCACCCAAGTGATTACATGTTTCTAAAGGTTTAGGGTATTCTTTGAAAGTTCAAAGGTCAAATAAGAAATTTTACGTCAGTTATTAATAAAACATCAAATAAGACTGTGACACAAAAGACAAAATGAATGTTGGGGGCAATCTTTTTCTTGAAAACACTTTTGAAGGGTGATTATTCTATATTTTCGAAACACCAACACCAGAACCTAACACCCCCCCCCCGTAATTTCTGTACAGTCCCTCGCCACGAAAAGGTTACATTAGCATGAAGTTGCCTGGGAATTAGATGTTCATTGTTTATTGAAATTTTATCAGCAATATCGATGATTTAAACAACACAAACGTTAGACATTTTTGCAAGATAAAGACATTGCTGAACACGTTTATACGAGAAGGAGTAGACGTATGTACGAAAAGACACTTGGGCTGGTTACATATGGCTGGTTAAGAATAAATAAGACAAAGAGGACAAGTTAACTATACATACCTGTACCTGGTATACTGTACACGACCTCCGTCCAGCTGAAGCAGGACTCAGCAGCGATCGAGGGGTCGACCTTTCGCTTGTGCGAAAAGAGTTGCCCTCTTCCGTCCAAATTGCTAAAATGGGTTGACGAGTTTCGTCCCGATTGAACGGAGAATAAACTTGCTGCTTGTCGAACCGTTGAGCTTAGAACTGGTAGTAGCTCTAAACGTAACTAAGTTCATGACATCGACACGATTGGACTCTCCAGTTGTACTAGATTAAAACGTACAGCGTAGTCGTCGAGATGGTCCAGGATTTCAAGGTAGACTGTAGACATTCCTAAACACGGGCGGGACATGTCAGTAAACGCTAAAAGATGAACGACTGGAGATTTTGATCATTGTTGGCGGTACGTGTACGCGACGCCACGCCGACACCACACTGGGTCTTCTGATTGACCTTTGACCAATATGGCTTACGGCTCCTTAGGTTTTCAAATATTCACGAAACGAACTGCGAAGAATTTGATGATAACTATCATTTTTTACTCAATCTTGAAGAAAATGTTATTTTTCGCTCTCGTTAGACAATAATATTGCTAACTTAGCCCCATCTTTGTCTTACACCAGATAAATGTACAAACTCAAGGGCAGCAGGCTAGAGGGTCAAGTTTTGCCGTGCTATCAGACTGCGGCTTGTATCGTATTTACGCAATATTATCCTCATGAATATTCTGTGTTACGCACACAGACGTGCCAAACCCGTGCACAGAACAGGAACATCGAAAAAAGCTGTTCCGAGGCGATTTTTGAGGGCAGAGGAAATTTTAATTTTGCTCAGGCAGGGAACATGTTTTTAAGTGGCAGGGGAGCAAATTTTAGTTTGTTTTGTAGGGCAGGGCAGATATCGGTTGATTGTCCTGGGGACAGAGCTTGGCGAAAAACGAGGAGAGAGAAAGCTACTTTTAAAACGGGGACAGAGGAAGTGAGTCATGGTGTTTCTGGGATTGGGACACAGGGCTAGTACTTATAACTTTTCATGTCTGCAGGGGAAAGGAATGACAACATTTTGAGGGAATTTTTTTCCAGGGCAGGGGAAATTGGCAAGTTTTTTTCGCCACAGGGCAGCTTCAAAAATTCACAGTAGGGAGGGGAAACGGGCAAAAATAAGTGGGGAGTGGGTTTGAGTGCGGCAGGGTAGGTCGAAAAAGTTTTAGTGGGAGGGCAAATTATGAATTAATTACCCTCTCGACTGAAAATTAGTCAGTTCACACTATATACCTTATCATTAGTAAGGACCCCTTTAAAAGTGAATTGTTCGTTGGCTGCACCTGGCTGAACCGGATATTTGGCGAGGTCTTTTTCAAAATAGTAAAAACTAGCAGCAATTAGGCCTAATTAAAACTTTGGGTAAGGCCTGCAATCGTGTGTCAGTCATACTAAGAGGTACCAAAACGACTGAAGACAGTATTTCCTAACCAAAAAAACGGGGGTGTCAAAGAAAGTCGATAACTAAATTTTAAAAGTTGAATAAAATATTCATGGTCGTTGCTCACTGTTGATTAATTCGTGGAAAGTATCGTGTCTCCCGACTTTGATTCAACATACCCTCTCTTTCTTTCTTTTTTTTTTGTCGATCGATAAAAGTATTTTAATCTTTAATATTCCATCATTTGTAACCGATGTCATATCCAAACCTACTGTATTTAGTTTCTGACGAAAATACAAGGACGTGTCCAATGCGCCAACGTGGTGCAATATGTTTTGAAACATTGAAGAAATATTGTAGTTCGGTCGCGCTCAACCAGGTTGCTCCAGAAGTAAGGATGTCACAACAAGGTCTAGGCGAAAAGATAACGAATCAGTTGTATAAAACACGGTTTTTAGTTGGATATCGTATCTGTTTCAATTTCTAAATAAGCTTTGGAATCAGCCTGGTATAATAACTATCAACCTGTAGGCACCCCGCCCCCTATGACGGGAAAAGCGAAATATAAGCACTTTTTTATGCAATTCATCATCATCGGGTCACGGTCGCGATTTCACATGCGGAACTGAGCTCGGTGTTCACCACAACTTGATGTGGGATTTGATGGAGCTTGGAGGTACCGGTGTATGAGTTAGGTAGTCAGAATAACAATAAATCACAAAAGATTTATGCATCAAAATGTACAGATTAATGTGACTGAACTATCTTATGATTTGTTTGCTGATTGACGTTTGGGGCAAGGCGGCGAAAGTCCAAGGCCAAAAGAAGAAGTACGCAGTCGAATCACATATTTTGTAAGAAATAACCACCGGTTTCCATAGGTACTGTGCTCAATCCGGCCTGACTTATGCTCCCGTCCTGTTTCCAAGAATAAGTTTCTGCGTTGCTAAGCAGTGTCGCTAAACAACCTTGACTCACCCTCGAGCCGATTGTTGATGTCGTTGATGCCCCTGGTGAATGTTAATGAGAGTGTATTGGCAATATTCGAAAACACACCGGTACAAAATGTAATGCAGCTCTCCTATAGTTATGTGTCAATTAATCAATTTTCGTCGCAAGTCACATCAATTTTAACAAAGTTGAACTCACAAGAGAGTGTCGTCTGCTGACTGCACATATTTGTCATATAATGAGCGACATTTGCGATGGCAACCCTAACAAATCGAAACGAGAGCATTTTGCTAAATATTATGATCTTAGTTGTCCGCGGATTATAAGATTATAAAGTTGTTATAAAACGTGCCTGTCTATAGAATTCTTTGGAAGTCTTGATCGCTTACGTCGTACAATGATTCATAATAAACTGGACAAGTAGAATTCGGACGTCCGTCAATTCTAAATCTCTCATGCAGGATTTTTTTACTTAATCAGGCAGTCTGGTATAGACCATCTTGTAAAACGCTCCATCTCTATATACTCGCTAACTCTTAGCAATTGGAATGCTATGCCTGGGAAAACAATACGAAAAGTTCAGACATGTCGCCATACGGTATATTTTCTATACACTTCGGGGGAAGAACAAAATATAAAAAGCTTCATACTTCATAATTGATTTATTGGTAATATAAACAGATGAAAGTCGATGTACATCAGCTCTCCTCAACTTTATTACATTTTGACTGTATTTTGGATAGTGTGCGGTTGTTGGTGTACTCTTTACATGTAGCTACCGAGGGACACATCTGACTGCGTTTCCGCTGTATATCGTAAATGTTCTTGTTCTGTACAAGTTTACGAGCATTTTGTCTCGCCAGTCGTTAATAACCCGTTCCAAACGCCAATCATGTGATTTTACCCACCAGCAAACAAACAAAATCTGCCACACATCCAGTTAAAATATTTTTTCACTGCCCTTAAAATATCCACTGCCATTAAAAAATAAAACGATTCCCCTGCCCCTTTTCGATGAACAGCTCCGTTGACTACCTGTACCTGAAAATTTAGCGTTCTTTCAACTGTCACTATGGGTCTGGTCAGTTTCTTCGGCCTGGGGGATCCCAGGCTATGGAATTTTACCCGAATAACCGCCGTCACCCACAAAATGGAGTGGCAATGAAATTAACAAATCACACAAATTGCGTAACTTCTCACCCGTAGGATGGGTCCGTTAGAGACTAGTGACAACTGCTTCTGAGAATTAGTCTTTGACTGTTGAGAAGATTTGCGGTCATGTAACGTCTCTTGTCTTACCAATCAGATATTGTTCATTTATATGTTTATCATCAAGGGGAGGCGTTAGAATCTAGTTTCGCCTTACAGAAGTTTAGCTATGTTTTGTTGATCCTTTGACAAAAATGCTATCGGCGCGTGTCATGGGACCGCAAAGTCATGCAAACACGTGCTTTGATGCAAATACTGTATTGCTGATGCGTCAGTTTTCGGTGCGGAGCTAAATCGTGGCGATCAACAGTGCTCAGTGAACGATGGCTTGAAGCAGGGGACCTGGGCGATCTTCACCGCTCCTAAATTAAAGGCTGTTTTTTTCAGTGAAAACCGACTGTTTTGGAGAATGCCCGAAATGTCACCACCATTATCGTTTCACCTCTTTGACACTGATAATACTCGCACCATACACCATAGGCGAAAGAAATCAGTCCCTGGGGTAGGGAGGGGGGTTTATTTGTGCAACGGTTTACCTTATTTTATTTTATTAATTTTGACTGTGATATTCAAATAAAGTTCAACTCCAAACCATCTGACTGCTTTCTTGATCATCGAAATCTTTATTTGAAATACCACAGTCAAAATTAATAAAATTACTTTTATTAATTTTACCACAGTCAAAATTAATAAAATTACTTTTATTAATTTGACTGTGGTATTTCAAATAAAGATTTCGACTCCACACCGTCTGACTGTTTTATATATTACCCGACAAGTCCTTATCTCCTCTCCAACGTGTGTATACACCATTGTAATTGCTCCGAAAACATTGCCAACTTGCTAATCCGTTGTCGGTATCAGCAGATTAAGTGATTGAGTCAACACCACAGCCGCCCTACACATGTGGGACGAATGTGGTGTTGACGTAATTAATAAGCCAATCCGCTGATACGCTGATACAAGTTGGCAATGTTTGCGCAGCAATTAGAGTGGTATGTGCACTGGTTGAAGAGGAGATAAGGACGTTGGAAACACAGTCAGACAGTTTGGATTCGAAAGCTTTATTTGAAATATCACAGTCAAAATTAATAAAATCAAATAAGGTAAACCGTTGCACAAAAAACCTCCCACCCCGGGGACTTTCATCTGCCCCTTGTGCATACACAATGAACCATTAATTACAACACCGTCCCTCCACCTAGGTGGGTGGAGGGACGGTGATTACAACATCGCTTCAACCCGTGAAAACGACAGGTTGAAATCTCATTTCACATGCATATGTGCAAATCCAAAGCCAAGACGGCTTCATTTAGATGCAAATGAACGAAGGGTGCAGTTGCTAATCATAATATCAAACAAAGGACAGCCGACTTCTAAGAATACCTAACATTAAACTATTTCCCCATCGATCTGCGTATCATAATATGAAAAAGTTCTCTGGGAAGGAAATCAATTCTATAATTTTAGCGTAACATTACGGTGTTTTTGTCCAACAGTAAAACCATATACAGAAACAAAGCCTGTGGTTAAAAATGAGCTTACGCGGACCACGGTCCCTTGGTGGAGGGACTGTGCACGGACAAGTACAATGAGACATACACTGATTTTCTTGATTTCGTTAATGCTTTCCTCTGACTAATTTTTCTTTGATTTTTTCCTTCTGAGTCCGCCAGTAGAATTGAAAGCCATCTAGTCGATCGACACCCGTGACACACTTGTCAGATGTTATCTTCGATACCTCTAATGTCCGATGCAACATTCTCTTCGACAAGCTTGCTTGACTTATTCTACCTGCAACTTAAAACTTATAGTGATTTTGTAGCTCATTCCACTGTCATTCTTTACTATTTTGCGTAGTATTTGATAGCCGGTACGTTCTCTCGATACCTCGACACACTTGTCCGACAATCTCTCAAATGGGTTATTTCTCCGGGAATATATTGGCTATCAAATGCGGACCTGTGAACTTTTATCTCATTTTTGTACTAAATTGAACTGACTTGGCTACAATGTTTGTCGGCTGAAATATTTTTTTCATGATTGTTTAGAGAGTACACTGGCGCAATGGTAATTGACACGTTTTGTACAAAGAAAACACCGTTTGAAGGACTTCCTCTGCGGGAAAAGCGTACCCGTTTCACACGATCTACATTTATTCACCGTCCCTCCACCCACGGAGGGACGGTGATTTGTTGCATAATTGTTCATGTCAGTGGCTTTTCTGCATTTTGGAAAAAAGTTATGTTTCCATCATTTGTCTTTCACTCGTAGTTCTGACGTCGCGAAGGTCGGACGAATTCTGATCGCATGGTTTAGATGTCAAAGGAAAGTTTCACAAACGGCGATTTTCAGAAATTCTCTCGGATATTTGAGGAAGCCATTAGGCCAATTACCTCACAGCCATGATATAGCTGAATGATCTGGGCCTGACCTACACTTTGACAACTGTAATTACCACGATAAAAATTTGCGTTAAAAAGACTGATAGCTTGTGGAATAAAAGGGTTTGCGTAGCGCTGGCTACCGGTGGCCTCCAGCCAGTCGTTTCAACCCATGTCATTACGATCTCAATTTCCGGCCGCAAGTCACATCGGCATCGTGACCTAAGTCGTTTCAGCATCCCTGTTTCGATTTGTTTTGTTTTGTTTTGTTTTTCTTGTTGGTTTTTTTTTTTGGGGGGGGGCAAACTTATCAGTCATTGACTGACTAGTTGTATTCGTAAGCTTGATTGACCTTTGCCTTCTTACCTTTACTTTTACGTGCATTTTGTTTTTTCTCCAACGGATCCGCCTTCAAGCTTTTGTTTTATCAGCGGCTAGTGCTATCGATAAACTTGTGTCACAGAATTGAAAATGATGTGAAGATATTACTGTGTTTTACCATGTTCCCTGTAAGATAGAACATGCTAGAGGCCGACACGAAACGGCTTGCGGTCGGAATTTACGACTTTATGCCGAAACATCTAGAAATTTAACCCGGAAATAAATGTTAAAATACGTGCCAGGAGGGACCGTGGCCAGTATCATGGCGTTTCCAGTCAGTGGACTTTTTCAGGAATTTCCCAGTTTTCACTGAAGCGCCATTATAAATTGACGAAAGTCCATCATGTGTTTATGATAATTGCTTATTGCATCTGTCTTTGAGGTTGCGGTATTTTGTAAGTATATCATAGTTCCCAGCGATATAAACATTATAGTGCTGGTTTGCTCACAGTGGCAAGAAAATTCATATCATGCAATCGCAGATTCCATCGCGAAACATGAGGTGTCAAGAGGTTAGAACTACATTTACACATAAGTACCAGATACACCTCCATGCTCTATTGTATTTCACATTCAGAACAGGCGTGATCGGCGTTTGCGAAGAAACGCTTTGCGTTGTTCATGTAGTTGTGTGTTGAGGGACTGTCGTTGTACATATGATCGTCAAATTGATAAATTGATGTATAATTAGCGACATTTCCCATAGTATATGTATTCTTGGCAGCTATTCTATTCATTCGAGGAGATTTCAGGGGGATAATTCACTTCACTCATGGAAACACGGTCCCTTGATCGTTCTAAACGTCAGTCGTACCGGCTTACTGTCACTCACAACTTTTTATCCTGTTCGTCCTGTAAAACATCGGAACATCGTTCCGTCGCAACTTACTGAAACCACGGTATTTAGCGGTTCACTGACCTTCAAAAACAGGAACAATTGTTTTCGAAAGTTTGCGTAATATGCCTTTTTTTTCTATAACACGACCCTAACTTACACTAAACTTTTTTTCGCATTTCAAAAATTACTAGTGAACTTTCTTAATTTTATAGTTTTTTTGTGCGTCCCTATTGACCAGCCAGCGTTTTGAATGTAAGTTTCGGGAAACTTATTTTAGGCTCAAATCAAAAGTAGCTCGCGCGCACCTAAGGACAGTAGGTAACGACATCGTCCAATTACTGATCAACGTCCAGCCAGAATTATTGCCACTTCGATCCTGATCATTCTGACCGCCAAGCTGTTTGTGTGAGCAGTCAATCCATGGCTAATTACAAATCAAATCAGAGTGGGTTGAAATGATTCAAAGTTAAGTACATGTATAGTTATGAGGTAAAGAAGGCGCTAGGCGATAATGCGTGCTGGTAGACACTAATGAATGCCATGCTACCGTGCCTCGGAGTGAGAGTTAACACGTTCTTGAACGTACTACATGTAGTACCTAGAATTAGCTTCGCCTTAAAACGTGCGTTAACATGAAGAAAAGGAGTGAAATGAGAATTTCCCTTGTTGGAAGTGACTAAAAAGGGGAATCAATGTGGCCGCGGCAAAACTAGACGTCGAATAACTCCTGTCGAAATGGTCCGGGTGTCCAAGTGAAGCTGGCTACCGTCAGCTTTAGTTACTGGGAAGACTACATATTTACTGGGAGACATTCTGTGCTAAAATTGACCGAGGCTGCTCCACTATTAATGTTCCTTTATATACCAGAACTAAAAGAGTGTGGTCATAGTATTAGTAAGGCACGTAACCGAAGCGATTCATACTTCCCGTGTGTTACCCGAGCGCGTTGCTTATGTAATCACAACGGACAGTGGTGACAATTGCCCCGCCTGTCCACTGACGCCACTCGCTAGCAACTTCGACATAGTTGAGTAACCCTGCTCAAAACCATATTTTCTATCCAGTTTTAGCTCCGTAAACCACAAAAGTGCATGTTAAAGACAACGTAGATCACTATCTTAGCACTATAGTTGAAAATTGCAACGAATCACCCTGCTGAAACGTACATTTGGGCGTATTTGTAGATTCGACGTACACGGCCTGTAACAGCTTAAGTGTGAGATTTAGGATGTGTAAGTTTCTGCCGGTCACAACCCTAGGAAATATAAGCTGGCTTAATCGACGGGACAGGAAGTGGATAAGGCGCGTTTACGTTAGCTTATAAAATCGTAAACGCCCGATTTCATACAGTGATTTAAAGAACTCTCATAATTTTGGATGTATCTGAATCGACGTGATCAAATTTGATAAATCTTGTTATGTACATCGAATGTGCCATGATATGACATTATTGAAAGTCATTCAGCATATTCACTTGCATATTTTATGAACTTTCTTAATTAGGGATATACCGGTATATCTGAATTTACAGCATCAAAATTGACAACAATTGGTATGTACTATATAGAAGATACTATGATATAATATCATTGAAAGACATAAAGCATGTTAATTACAGCCAATGCCTAATTTGCATATTTACTGACTTTCCTCATTCAGGATTGATATCTTGATTTACTTGACCAAAGTTGACGAAACTTGGTAAAGTGAAGATACTTCTGTACAACATTATTTAAAGTCATTAAGCATTTTATTTCAGCCAATTCTTAAATTACATATTAAATGAACTTTCCTAATGACGGATATATGCTGGGATTTTCTTGATCTAAGTTGCCAAACATGCTATGTACCATACATCGATGATACCAGGTTAAAACAATATTGAAAGTCAGTTTGCACTTTCATGTCAGCTAATTCATTATTTGCATATCTAACGAGCCTTCACACTTGGCATTTATACCTTGAGGGACTAGGCCGCAGGCAATTGCACTAGCTATATAAAGTGGTGATACAATGATAGCAGTCAAAGAAATTTATTATTTTATTTCAGCTATTTACATAAAAATTATATATACTTAATGACTTTTAAAATTAATATGTGGTAAATATTATTCATGATATTGATCATTACACGTTTAAGGAATTTGCAAACATGAAGCAAAAATTTAAGTTTACACACAACTGCAATTTTATAATGAAACACGTGAGCATTTCAGTTCATATCTGGTTTAAGGTTGGTCATCAAGCTTGCACTAGAGCCTGTCCCTGTGTTCTCACAGGAAATAATAGGGGGCCAAAAATTGAGGAGTTTCTGTCCTTTAAATAGGAAAATATATATATTACAATTAAACTTGTCGTGGATGGATTGCTCTCAAATGATCTGAAACACAGTAATTGTCCATTAGCAACATATCTATGGCAAGATTTATGTAAATTTCTTGAACATACACAATGTATGAGACAAAAAAGATGACCACGATTTACTGTATCATGTCAATTGAGTGCTGATTTGCATGTATAATGAATTTCGTAATTATGCTTATAGAACAAGAAATACTTCACCGCATTTCATGAAACTTGGTACAGCTGTTGAAGTCATGTTGCTTTAACGTAACAGTGAATAAAGACATTTCTCAGTGTCATGTTAGTCAATTTTTAATTTGCATATTTAATGAATTTTCTTAATAGTTTGATATGTCCAGAAATAAAACATCAAATTTCATGAACTTGGTACAGATGTTAGTCTCAGAGTACTGTAATAGGATGCTATATTCTTTACCAGTATCGTTTAAATTAATGGCTTATTTAAAAACATAATGAATTAGTAGTGTTAGGTTAAATGTCTAAAGGCACTGCATCAAATGTTATGTAGAAAGGTACATATGATAATCTATCGGCGTTATAATATGGTATAGAAACGTTTAACAACATCCTGTCAATTCAGTTGACTTATTTCAGGATCTCTTGTAGTAAGGTTGGCAGGCAAGATTAGCCTTGCGTTTCTACCACCATTGTGTGGACCAATTCCTGTGATGGCGTTCTACCAAATTTTTAGCAGCAATTTAAGTTAATTCCTATATTAGCTTCATTTACTACTTTCAACATTATTTCATTCAGATTTCCTTAGCTTTTTGTACAATATTGTTATCTTAATTGCTGTCAACTAAGTTTTGCTACTAATTCTAACCTTATTATTCTTACACTACTGTTATACCTTACAACCCCCAAATTTTTCAAGAGATGCATAAATGAACACAAACCATTTACAAATGTGTCTTCTGCTATTTTCAATATACGTACATATACATGTCCCTTTCCTTACAAAATTGGGCTTAAAATCGCAATGAGAAAAATAGTCTTTCAGCTATACGTTGCACATTGACGCCGTGGTCTGTCTAATTGACTGTGAGTGGAGTTGTTGATAAATGGCGATTATACTCGTTTAATTCTTGCCTTTTCAAACAAAAAATTCTTGTAGGTTAATCAAACCAAATATTAAGGCAATACTTGGGTTGTGATGACCATGACATCTTTTGTGGCAGAACCAGTGTAAACAGTATATAATTAGTGAGACCGAAACCCTGTTTTATCGCCTTGCAGACTGGTGCACCTGTACTACTGCAGAAACGTGAAATATTACAGAGGCAGCATTGAACACAGGAAATTTTATAGGAAGAATACTAAAAGAATGTGGCGCCCTAAATTGTAAATAATTGTGTCTGAAATACTTTGGCGTTCCTTATAGTACTATACACGAAGAATATGTGTCGACTTTCTCAAGTTGTTATTCACTGTGGCCAAGACGTTACCAAATAATTGGATTACTTCCAATTTGCTATACACAAAACAAACAATGACAGGTATATGCTTGAAGTCGTTTGCATTGTGTCAAAATGTTACTTAAGTTATTGGAAGTAATTTTGAAGAATTGGATCTTTAACAGTTCAAATCTATCAAAAGTGTTTAGTGCCCTTTAGGTGAAAGTTGAAATGTTACAAATTACCCATTAAAACAAGTGTTTTTGAAAACAGAAAGCAGATGAGCTAATTTGCAGCGTAAACCAACATTACTACACTTTCCAATTATCTAAATTTAGTTCCAATCGTGTTCACTAACTTATATATTCTTTGATTTAGGTATAAATTCATTTTTTTCTATATGGCAAACACAATAAATTTCAGGATCTGATTTTAATTATCAAGACACAAGAAAAGTTAATATATTTCCATTTTAAATCCACATAATGATAATGAGTTAATGTCTCTAGTGCAAGATGAATCAAACAATAATACATGGTATATTCTATGTTATGTCAAAGTTAAAAATCTCTGTAAGGATTGTGTTAACATCAAATGAAAAACGGATACTTATACAAGCAGTGTAAATTGTAGTATGTTAACTATGTTCTTACTTATCTGGTATAGGTCTTTCTTGTGCCTAGAATGACGACAGGGGTGATTGCGCAGGTGTTTTGTTACCCTGTTCTTGGCGTCTGTCTTCTTCTGAAAGGTTTTCCATGGAATGCGAGTGTATCGACTTAATCCAAAATAGCAAAAAATCTGAAATCAAAGAGAAAATTCGAACTCTGGATATCGTTTTGTGGGTATTAAATGTAGACTATTGAATAAGTAAGTCATGTACTTCTTTCCTTTCATACACAAATTTAAAGAAATCGAACACAAATGAAATCACATGTAGTTATCAATTTATTTTAACTCTCATACACTTTTCTGAAGCACGGCCTTGTGTCGTTTTTAAAATTTGTTTGCTCATTCATGATACCACATCTACAATTTACCTTGACTCTTTAAGCCCATTTGGTTAGTCATAGGACTTTCCTTATTAAAAATCTGATTAGCGTCAGCCCATTAATAGTGTCGGAATATTCTTATGATAAAGATGTAAAGTTAGTTTCTATCAAGACAAGAATTATTGAACCATTTTCATCACGAAATCTCACTACACTTGCCAACTTGCGTGTGGTGAATGTACAAGAGGGTATGTATCCATACTTGATTTTCGAACATCGATTGACTGACAAAATGCTGCATATACATAAAATAAACTGCAAAGAAAGAAGCAATGTTTTACGAGCATCACTCATAAAATTTGAAAGCGAGCCGTAGGAGCGTAACTGATATAAAGCAAGTGACCCAGGAGCCGATCTCGATATAACTTCGTAGTTTTCTCTTCCGTACCTGAGTGCGTAAGTCATTTCAATTGATATTGAGATAAATTATAATAGCCGTCACGATCAGAATCTGAATTTAGAGTTGTTCAGGGATAGGAGAGGTGGTGTTTTTTCTGTAGGTTCTCGATTGTAAAGCAAGCATTTTGAAGGTTCTTGAAATGTGTCTTGAAACTTGTCATGAACATATGAAATACACTGATATTACAATTATAAAGCTGTTTTTGCAGTTGTAGATAAACGTATTGCTAATTTACATATATAACGAACTTCCCTTATTAGGGATATATATAGGGATTGACAGGGATATATTACTGTATTGACAATAACGTACATAATTTACACAGTTTTACACAATTTACATATTAAAGCAACTTTCGCAATTAGGAATATAAGACTGGAAGGACCCTGAAAAAAGTTATGAACCATTCTTTGTGTATTGATATATTGATTGACAATTATTTCGTATAAGTGAAAGATAGTTTGCATTTTCATGTCAGCTAATTTATAATTTCTATATCTAACGACCTTTACAGTGTGGCATAATCGACTTGAAGGACTTGACCAAAGGCATAAAGAGACAATACAATGGCACAGTCAAAGAAATTTAGTATATTTCTTTCAGCTAATTAAATATCTATTCACTAATGACCTTGAAATTAATTTGTTGCGAATATTGAGCATAACGCTTTTAATGAAGATGGAAGCATGAGGCAAAAGTTAAAATTTACAATATATACTGAAACAAGTGACATTTCATTTCATATCTGGTTGTGAACAGCAAAAGTTACTACATGTCCTTAAACGTATAAAATTTGACATATTTTGACACAGTTTGCGAAGATAAAATCTTGATATGCGGATTGTAACAAAATTGTAGGCATGCACTTTATGTTTTTCATGTTTCTATATATGTTTGTAATGATAAATAATGACAAACTAACGAATGAAAAGTAATTAGGAAACATTTGCTCTTGCTCTGGGATAAAATATATGCGGGAACATGTGCGAAAGACATCAATTAAAAAACGGAATAAAATGTGTAAATGAAGAGTATTTGTAAATTCTTAGGGGAAAGTAATCTCAATGAAGGATCTCCTTTTAAGTGAAATTTTAATCACAATTGAACAAATTACTCTGATGATTATGGTGAATTATCACAATTACTAGGGGCCCAAGCCTTCGGCTTGGTCCCTATTGTTAATTTTTTCAGAATTCAATATTCTTCTTTCTCCTCTTAAACTTCTTCTCCTTCCGGAACCTTTTTGCTCATCTACAACTCAAAAATCGCTTGACGTAAACTTCTCAAACTTGCAGAGCTAATAGATACACATGAGTACTCGTGGATATTAACCAGACCGTTTGATCGGTCATATGACCTGCATTTTTCAAGTATGCCCATCTAAGGCTTCATTGACTTCAAATTTTGTGTGTGGCATGTTTGCCTTCTGCCCTTTCAATTTGACCAAAAAAATTGACATTGAACAATAAGTTTAGGCTTCATATTGGATTTTCTGAAATCTCATTGAAACTCAAATAATCTCCTTCTCATGAAACAGCATGCACAGTGATGTTGGAGTTTGAGCAAGTACTCAAAATACTTATGTCTGCAAAAAACTAATAAAGGAATTCCGTTTAGTTGAGCCGTATGGCGGCCATATTGTAAATCACTTTTTGAGCTCAATATTTGGTACAAAGGTGATGCGATTGATCTTCATGAGTCTATAGGACACCAAAAACTATCACAAATATTTTTGTAATTTTGGATGACCTTTGATCGGTTTTTCACACCCGCATTAAATATGCATATACTTATTTTTTAATTAATTAATGTTTGGGTATTATATCGGATTGAACCACACATACGTACATGTGACTGCAATACAACTGTCAGCCATACTTTTATTCAACAATCCCAGCATGTAATGCAATACTCCACGGTAACTGCCAACGCAAATTCCTACAGCTGAGGGGTCACCAGTCCAAATACTGTTCATACATGACACACAGCCTATAAGCAGTGGTGGTGTCCAAAGACTTTACAAGTGACAAAAAAAAGATTTATAATCTCACGATCTTGATGAAGTGGCATGCCATGATCACATTATTTCTGATAGACAATTATAGCAAAAAACAGCAAAAGACAGCGATAAATTCCAAGCTTAACTGAAACAGTATTTCTTGAAGCTGTTTCAAATCAAACTGTAACACAATATCAGGAGTGACGTTTTGATGATATTTCAGCTTGAACTTATGTTGAATTAAAAAGAAACTTGTCATCATGTTGCTGTTCAACAGCACAGTGTGTTTCTGTAGTTTCTCTCTGAACTGCATACTCGCTTCAATAGCTCTTTTGCTCTATGCCAACTGGAAAAGTACTCTAATCTTGTCAGTACATTGGCATAGTCTTCGTTTGCTTGAGAAGCGAGGACTGTTGCTTCCTTCTTCACTTCAGGACCGTCGATGTCGAGTTCAGGTATTTCTTGGGTTGTCTGCTGCAGATTGCTATTGATGTTAGATTATCTCTCGGGAAGGCAGGTAGATTGTCTCTTAGATGCTGATAGCTCCAATCGTGCAACTGTCATTGTTCTGGTTGGAACCAATCTGGATTTTTCCATGATGAGAGAACTTTCAACTCTGTCTTCATCATCAAAGAGTCATATGTAATTCATTGACTTATACCCATAATGCCTGGCATTGCAGATATGGTGTAATTCTGCTTTTTTCAATTTACTAAGTTGATGGATTGTAACATCTTGGTGTCTTCAAACTTGATGGAAGAAGTATGTCTCTTCTCCATCTTTCCCACTTAATCATGGTGTTTTCTGGTATCGGATCATCCCAGTCGGCACCGTCCTTGCATAGTTCTTGCAGTATGTGTCTGCCTCCGAGAATAAGTGGGGATACAAGTCCGAGGGGATCGTAAACCGAACTTACTGGTCGATAAGATAGCCTCGTCTTAGTCAGTGTGTTTTTCCTTCAGCTGGACTCAAAACTGGAATATGTCAGATTTAACACATCATTGCACACCCAATGTGTGCTCGATCGGTAGATTCTGGCAACAGAGGTCGATGGTTTGTTTGTCTTTAGCTCGTTGTGCCGGAGGAGTACCATCAACGAATTCCTTGTTGTTCAATATGTATTTGTGCAGTTTGAAGCCAGTTCTGTCAGATAATTGTCTGCTGCTCACAATCAGGTTAGTTGCCTCTGATGGCTCACGGATTAACTTCAACCATCATCGATGTAGAAGTCTCTTTTCTAATGAAGTTGGTAGCATCCTTTCCATAAACAGATGTTGTCTTTAGGGTGAAGTTAACACAACCTCGGGAGGACGTTGCTCCATGCAGGTACACTGTCATTCTGTATTCGGTCGGCCCTTGATCAAACATTCCCATTCTCATACAAAAGAAATCTCAGACAATCATTGTGTTTAACGTCGACTTCAACTTGGTGTAACATCACTTCAATGTCACAAGTGAATGCTATAGGTTCTTGTCTCAAGTGACACAAAACTCCGACCAGGTCTTTTGTCAGATCTGGTCCTTGAAGCAGGTTGCTGTTCAGTGTGTCTCTTTGATGTGATATTCAGAGCTGCAGTCGAATACCACTCTTATTTTACTGGTTCTGTCTCAGGCCTCTCAGCTAGGCGACTGATGCCGTATGTTGTGGGTTCGAATCCGATTGAAAACTATCCGTATTTTCTATCCTGGGTCGGTAAACACTGCTGGTGGACAGAATTGTCCCCGAGGTTATCGTTCGCCCAGTTAAAGCGATGAAATTCGTTTCTTCGCTTCGATAAAGTGTGTATGTGCGATGTATGATAGTGAGCATGCGTGCGTGAGTGCTTCACGAACTCTACAACGTGTTGAAAGGTCTCAGTCAGAAAAATGTAACAACTTAGCCGGCTATTGAACCACTCTTTTTTGGGAGTGGAGATTTAGCCGACTGGTTCTGTCTCAGGCCTCTCAGCTAGGCGACTGATGCCGTATGTTGTGGGTTCGAATCCGATTGAAAACTATCCGTATTACCTAGCTTCTTCGGGTGATACATGCCGTGATGTGATGTGATGCGACGGTCTGTCTGTGGCTCATCATCATTTAGTACCTTTTCTGCATACCTTTGTCTATGCTGTCATTCATGAAGGTAATATAATCTGATTCATATTTCTTGTCCTTATCAGTCTATTTTTCATCTAGCCAAGCATTTAACAGCTAAATGTCTGTTATCTTGTTACTTTATTTCATCTTGTATGAATAGAAGGGGAATTTCAAAGTGTCCATCATCTCTTAGGAGGATTCCTTCATGTACCTTTGTCACAAATCATGTGTCATAAACCAACACCTTTTTGTCAAATTTCCCTTCCCTGAAGTCGAGCTCTGTAATTGAACCAATCTTGTTGAGATTGGGGATTGGGCCGAGCGGTTTTGTCTGTGGCTTCTCCGCTAGGTGACTGGGTACCGTACCTTGTGAGTTCGAACCCGATCAAACAAATCACCATATACTCGAACATGTGCTTCACCTTGGCTGGACTGAATTCCTTTGCCTGTGTTCTGAAGGCAAAGTGACACCTTCTTTCTTCTGTATTTACAAGTCTGCATGCACATACACCACTGTAGTTTATTGACTTGTTCACAATACCGATAACAACCCATCCAAGAATAGTCTTGACTGCAAAGGGTGCGTTGTCTTCGCCAAGTATAACATTTTGTCGGCTTTATGGCACAGACATGATTGTACCCGATAAAAAGGCCTATTTCAACATCATTTCTGAATGGAGGCAACTTCTCTTTAAGTCCGTATAGGTGTGACCATTCTCTTAGTATCTGTGATTTTGGAATCTGGTCGTGATTGGCTGGAATGACATTTTGTGTAAACATTAGGCAGGTTTTCTTAGGTTGTGGCATCCAGGTCATTGATGACTAAAGCGTCCATCTTCTTGCATGACACCACAAAATTATCATCGAACACGGTGGATCGTTTCAGTTGTACTTCCAACAACCTTTCACCTTGATTTTGTTCAGGGTATCTTCTGTTATGAAACAGGCGTCAGATCGTGGATCAAGCAAGACACACACAAGTGATTGTGCAGCTGCCGTCGTCATGTAATGTAGGTATACAGGCACAATGAGTGAATAGGAACAATGTTCCCATTCACCCATTTTGCCTCAACATGTGCCAGTTACTCTTTATTGACCTTGAGTCAGTGTGATACTGCCAGTGTGCGAAATTAACGTCGGTCCGACGGTCCGAGACCGACAGATTTCTCGTGGGGCCGAAAGTTTTTAGCAAAATGTCGGTCCTTATGACCGACTGAAATTTGGAATAAATGATGAAAATTTCTCCGTCAAGACCTGTAACAGATGCAGATGATGACTGACTCTGAATCATGTGATTCAGACTTGAATGTTATGCACCTATCAATGTTTTCCACCGTGGGAGTGCGGGGCAACAGGGGATATTGATCGCACTTTGTGTCCTGGTAGTGGGGAATTCGATCTCTATGGTACGCCAGACTGGGGGGGTTGACAATGTGGCAACATAATAATTATTTTGTCTTGCGACGTTTTACATTTATGAAGAGTCTAATCCCTCCGATCGACGCGCATAGCATGGTGCAGCTGATTACATTCAGATCAGTATGAATTACGTCCGTGCATGCAGATTCTAGCAATGGAATGGATTGATTTTGGTGCAACAATGCGACACAATATTATAATAATACTCGTCTAGTGAGTGTAACCCTGGTAATGTTAGCATATCTGTGTCATAAGACAACAACACCCAGTATCACTTCACTAGTTCCACACTTTAAGTGTTCGGAATTTACACAAATGTACATATGTACATAATACAGCCCTTCATTTTATCAAACTGACTCCGTTTTCTTTGCTTTGATTTTCCATTGAAGCGTTCAAAATATAAACGGTTCATAGAAGAGTTTAAGACAAAAACCTACTACGAGCAGTGCTGTTGACTAAACATATTTGGTTTTGAACATGGAGGTATTTTTTTACCTCTATGGTTTTGAACTACGCCCGATACAAGGACTAGATGTTACACGACAGCCCAATTGTGCTACATGCAGTCGACAATCAAGTTCACGTTTCGCTGCGTTTGTTTGTGGACCGCTAGAACATCTTGCTTGCTCGTTGGGCTTTAACCAAAGTTCACAATGCTGACTGTTACCACGATATATCGACGTGGTAACAAGTTTATATTTTATAAAACAGAGCGGCCTTATCAGAACAGTTTTGTCGAGTTACACGATCCGTCGTGTATTATATACTCTCAGAGGCCGAGAGTAGAGTTTTGATGTATACCGTTTTACGACTGACATGCAAAACTCACCGTCATCCTGGGCTGTAGGCCTAAATGTCGCCAAACGTTATGATTTCTAAGATTTTACGGTATCATTAACTGATCGTGTCGATGGTTTTCAGCAGTATCGAGTGTCTGTCAAACTTTTCAGAGTCATTTTAATAACTTTAAGCTTTCAAAGGGCGATTAAACCCAGCAATCGCTCAGGCAACACTTCTTCGACGTGTGCCATTCATGTTGTCTGCAATTTCTATAATCGAGAAAAAGTTACGATACTTGTCCTTTTAATTAAAAGTACAACTTCATCTGTTTCTTCATGAATGCAACAGAGGCCAGATTTAAGCATATTTATTTTTTGAAAAAAATTGAAAGTAATCCATACGTCATATCAAAATATGTACCAAGTATTTTCTCCTCCTATTTTACATTTCAAAAAAAGACATTATTATACTCCCTTATTCATGACTAGCAGGGTACTAAGCTATTCACTCACTCTTCAATCACTCGCATATGCTAATTTCAGAAGTGATTTTCAGGTTGCCAACCATTTTCAAATCACAATATCACATTCCCGGGTGTAGTTTACAATTGTACACAGCCATGTAGAGAGCATCATCCCCAATAGAAAGTCATGAGAGACAAACTTTCTCGCTTTCATCAGCCACATGTAGCCAGTGCATGAGCCTGTATTCGCCGGCCCCTGGGTGTTTGACATCATTTTATAGTCCGAGAGTGGAGGATTTGACATGGCTAGAAAAAATGTCAAATTCTCCTGTTAGTCCCATAGTCCCCCCAATGGTGGAAAATATTGATAAATGCATGCGCATGACAGTGAGAAAGACGAGGGCTGTGATCTTTTTGAGATTGCAAATAATGTAGATGAATGATTCATGATCATTCACTTACACTACTCTGCAAGCTATGTAAACAATAGTCTTTTGGAGTGAATACTTGCTGACTCTATTGATAAAAGGACATGAAAAATTAAATATTACAACATTCAAAAACATAGTATTGGTGGAGAAGTTGACTTTAATGGTCGTTAACAACTGCATTTATTGAGGACCGGCAGTTTTCTGTAAGGACCTGAAGCTTTGGCTTGGTGCAGGCCCTTATGACCTGAAGCTATTTTCTCTTAATTTCGCACACTGGATACAGCAGTTTTTTGGTTTCCCTCTGTTTTCTGTGGAGCTTTGTTTTTGTCTGGATTCTTCTCACACTTGTTAGAGGAATCATCATTTAGTGTTGTATAATGGCCTTGTCCACAAGTGCCACATACCTTCTTGCTTCGACAGTCGCGTACGTCGCCTGTGTCCCTATCTATGGCATATAATGCACAGGCCTTTATGACATCACTGAAGCTTGACGCTCACTTAAGGTCATCTTCAGGTAGTCATCGCAAGACTCGGTGTTATGTTGTCCTTGGTAAACAACACAAGGTTTGTCACTAGTGTTAGTGTTCTTGGAGGAGGTAGAACTCTTTTTCTGTTGAGGGCACTGTTTGATCTTTTTGGTGCCAGTTTTGAAGCTCCTGGCAGCATTTATTTATTCTTTGTTGGCTTCTTGTCTGTCTTTGTGTGCGCTGAACCGCAAAACATTTCGTCCTCATTGGTCAAGAAGTCACAAGGCTTGGAGAACGATGGGAAACTTCCATATGGATTATCTCCATCATCATCATGTAGATCAACATCAAAACTCTTCATGTGTTTGCAGACGTTGCAGTCCCATCTATTGTCTATGTGTCTTGGGAGTCTTTGTAGTATTTTCTTTTGCTCCTCAACACTCTAAGGTATCGCATCGTTGACACTGCTGGCTGGCATTGTTGTAGGAAGGCAGCAAATTTCCACAGCCCTGGACATCTCCGGTCTTTATCAGAGGCCAGTCATGGATCCTCTTTCTATATTTCTCTGCCACAGCCATTTTGTTGCCATAGCGATCAGCAAGTAGCGTCTTAGCCATTATGTATGCTTCATCTGTGTGTTGTGAGAGCAAACACTTGATAGCTTCCTATGCTTCCATATATTTGCTTCACCGGAAGTGTACTTGCTTAGATATTACAGTCTATTGGCAGCTACTGGTATCTTCATCTCGATCGATGCATCAAATGAATTATCCAAATTAGGTAATCGTATATGCAACTACTGAAGACATCTGGCTCCTTTCTTGGAAGTTCAACATTTTTATTTTTCAAGAGATTATGAATTCCTTTGCAGTACAGAAAACTCTCTGTCATCATCGCAATTTGGTGATGTCATACGTTTACTCTATGTAACCTCTCACTAGTACAGAAATATGCGAGAAATTTGCGAGAAATGGATACTTTCTCGCTGTATTGCGAGAAGTAAGCGAGTATACACACTTTCTCGCGATCATGCTGTGAGAACTGTGTTTTCTCGCATGCATCTGCGAAAAATAGAATTCTCCCAATCAATCAGCGAGAACTATGTTTTCTCGCTCTGCATCTGCGAGAAATTGTAATTTTTTTTTTGAAATGCTTACTTCAAAGAATACAATTTCTCGAAGATGCAGAGCGAGAAAACAAATTTCTCGCTGACTGATTGCGAGAATTCAGTTTCTCGCAGATGCTGAGCAAGAAAATACAGTTCTCGCCAGCTGATTGCGAGAAAATTAAATTCTCGCTAAGGTATTGCGAGAAAGTTACGTATTCTCTCTACTTCTCGGATAAAGCGAGAAAGTGTCTATTTCTCACAAATTTCTCGCAAATTTCTGTACTAGTGTCTGGCCCGGTGTGTATTAAGTTTACACTGTATCGGCTAGAGTGTACGGAAGACCCAGGGGAAACAGAATCAGAGTACTTTGAGCTGCACTCACTTTGACGGTCTGTTTCATCATCTCTAAGTACTGGAAGTCCAGTATGTCTTCTTCTAGCCTTCTCCTTTTTCAACCCGCCTTCATTTTTTTAACACTAAGATTGCCATCTTCATTTGAAGATCAAGTTCTTTTATTTGCATGCCCAGCTGTTGTTTTTTCTTCAATAATGCATCACTACCTGCTAAGTCTGACTTCCTTCAGTCAACAACTTGTAATCTCTCGACACTTTTGCTGGAATGCATGGAATGCGCACTCATCTGTGTCACTGACACATCCGTCTAGCATTAGCTGGTTTTGGTTTGACTTGTGCAGACTTCAATATGTCAGTGACAAATGACTGGAAGGCTTGAATGTCTTCCTGTCTCTTTTGCAATGATGTCTCAAGCTCTTTCAGTTTTTGTTCATTCAGTATTGCACATAATTCTGATTCAGACTGGTAGTATCTGACAATCAGTAATAGCCACTAATCATAGAATTCTTTAACACGTGTAGTGTTCTCACCTCTCTTGCATTTACATCATAGAGGCGTTTATATGAGCGGGTCAAAGTCCTTCGAAATCTTCTCTCTGGCATGTGCCAAGGCCCTATCTGGTCAGCTTAATCTGATGTCAATATCCACTGTACAGGGGTGGACTAATTCTTTTTGATGCCATCATTCATTGAATGTTGATAAATTCACAAGGTAGAGTGTTTACTGTTAAGGAATATACATTGGCTACTTCACACAGTCCTTCAGATTACTAATATTCAGTTTTATCAATCGATGCAAAATCAACTCACTTCAAATGAATTTGACTTGTTGTGTGTACCAGTGCTTTACTCTTGTTCTGTGCTGTTTTGTGCCCATATTTATACTAGTGTATTACGAATTTTGACATATGGTGATGGATTACGGATGGGTATGATTGCCATTATTGTAGTTGAAGTTCGCAGTTTCTAGAAATTTCTGAGTTTCTTCATGTGAATAGTTGTAGACAGTGTTCTTACATAGATTATGTTAATTTCTGCCCTGAGGGCAACAATGATTATATTGCTGCTCTCAGGGCAGATTTGTAGATATACACTATACAACGCTGTAGGTATATGAAATGTATGTGCGCCCTGGGGGCATCCCATATATATAACTGTCCTCAGGGCAAATTGGTAAACAGGATAGGAACTGTTAGTCTGTCAGTCTGAGGGCAGCTCTGATATTTTGCTGCCCTCACAAGAGATTGGTAGAGATAGCCTGTACAATGCGCTGTTAATGCTAGGAAATGTATGTTTGCCCTGACAGCACCTCATATGGCTGCCCTCAGGGGAGATTGGTACGCGGACTGGGACTATTTAAAAATAATTTGTGACGTCATTGAATGTTGTGCACATGTTTACCGGAGGGCAGCGCTTCTCTCAGATCATTTTTCAGCTGCAACTTCTGCCGCCTGCGTATGGCGTCTTATCCAACGCCCTTGTGCGGCTATTATGAGAAATAAGCTTGTACTCAAAAACACAGCAATATTGGTCTGAAGCATGAGTGCGATACTTTTTTTGATTCAAAAAAGGCCAAGATATGCATTTTTGTTTGTTAATATGGATTTAACATGTTACACTTTCAAATCTTCCCAAATTACAAAGTTTTTAAGAGAAAGTGATTGTAGACTTATATACAAAGTTTTCATAAATATTGTCAACATTGAAATTTATTGCAACATAATACTGCGTTAGGTAATTTATTATATAAGTGGCTGTTATTTTCCATCACTCTAATGTCAAAGCAATTGAACTATTGATATGAAACATTTGTAGCCTAGTACTTGTAACCGAAAAAAAAATGTTCAATTCGTTTCTTAATGTAAAACACATTGTCTCACAGTACTTCAAAAAGCAAGCTTAAACATCTATTATATGATTTGCCAACCCAGTGTCTGCAAGCATAAATGAATTCATCTTATTATATATGAATTCAGTTCAGACTTGAATTCTCTTGTTGACGTAAACAATGCAGTTACAAACGTAAATCTTTAGCTTGGAATCAAAATACTATCTCAACACACTTAGGAAGTGCAAAAACAGAAAATACCCTGGAAAAGAAATATACTAGTGAAAAACTAATCAAAAGTTCCAATACATAACTTAATATGATTGTCTATGTATAAAAACTGGTATCTGGTGGTATATATATATATATATATATATATATATATATATATATATATATATATATATATATATATATATATATATATATATATATATATATATATATATATATATATATAGTCCAGTCAATTTAGGGTTTAACCTAGGACTAATTGCAACAGAAATTATTTTTTCACCATGACCTTTGGAAAGGTCTCAGTAATGACATACTAAAAGTATAGGAAAATCTAAGGGGTGCAAATTGGTTAAATTTGCATATATTCAAATTAGCTATATATCGCCTTTAAAATGACTGCCATACTCACATATTGGGCATGTAAACTGAATTCAAGTGACTTTTTTTCATTGCAACACAATTTAGTAAGGTTCAACAAGTTATTTTCTAAATGTCTTGAAAATAAATATCATGGAAAATTAACTAATTTGCATATATTCGCAGTTTTTCCATTATTTCAGACAAAATTAATGTTTAAGCTCATATATAAACAATTTGTTTACCTATGAAAGTGTTAAGTTTTGCAAGAATTATCAAAATCCATCCCCAAAAATATGAGGTTGACCTAATTGCGTGCTAATTATTTTAAAATACAAAAGGCCTAATTTGCATAATTGACACAAACTGTCTACTGTCTTCTGAATACAATACGACTACAATAGCTTCCATTGACATTTTCTGGTTATTCAGAAATGCAATGAATAAAGAGAAGAGTTTCAGAGCATTACTGTTTAAATAAAGGGAATCAGAATACTTTCTTTGGATATTCTTCTTTCTTTTACGACGTTAACGTTATTCATGGAAAATAATTGGACCTGTTCAATTTTTTGACATCCATTGTCAATAGTTCAGTCATTTTCTCCTACAATATGTTCGATTGCAGTAAAATTTTTGAAGGAATTTTTATGCTTTTCGTCAGTATTTTCAATGACGATGGAAATATTCAGTTACCAATAAATGGTTCACCTCACTTATCTGTTGTGCCTGTGAATCATCTTTCTCATTGTTGAACTATCATTGGTATCAATCGAGCATCATTTGAATTACCATGATGGTGCCTTTGGCCTTTTGCTTCTTTGTCCATTCTGCAAGTACATCTGATGAAGGAGACTGTTGTCTCCGAAAGCTAATATCATACTAAAAAAGTTGATCTACAGTGTGCTACCCTCAACAATATTCACAAGATTTAGTCAAGATCAACACGGCTCTATTGAAACTTTATCATGATGGTGGTGGTGATGATAATTGTTATGATAATTGTAATCATATCATAAATTTCTTCCTCTTCCTCCCTGTTCACATCTTTCTCTAGGTGGTTCATTTGTTTGCAGCTAGAATCCTTTCGTTGACAACAGAAAGTCTAGAGTTTGCAGTTCATCGTAGAACCCATAAGAATTGGGAAGGGTAATTCAAGGAAAGTTGTAAGGCAAGGGATGGTATAATTGTACCGCGTATCACATCAGATCTTAGATATGCAAGTATCACTCATGGGGCTGTTTATGTAATGGACTTTCCATTTGCAGATAATTAGACTTTTGTATCATTACTAATAAGATCGATCATTCAAGGAATTGACAGTCTGGCCAATCTGAGGTGAGACTTCCATAAGGTTCAAAATACAGGATGACCAATTATATGATAATTTGATGTCAAAAATGTGATATCTTAATTGATAAACTCGTTAGCGGCAGCTTCTGTGATGCAAATCCCTTCACATTTTGGTTTTCTTGTTTCACGGTTATAAAAATTAGAAAGAGCAGCTAGACCATGTAACTTTATGAAAAGTATCTAGATTTGTTTTTACCAGTGATTTAGATTATCATGATTCAGTCAACAGATTTTTTTTCAATTTTTCCTTAAATTCTATGGCTGTGCACTGTAAGATTAAACAGGAAATCTCTCTCTTCAGTCCATTATATGACTTTATATTAATTTTCAATTGTTGTTTTAAAGAAATTTCATAATTTTGAGAAATGCAGTGTCCAGCTGCTTAAGGAACAGCTTTGCTCATCACATATTTCATGATAATTGGCAGTATAGTATAATAATTGTACCTCTATATCATCATGATCATTATAATTGTATTTCTATATCATTATTATCATAAATTTCTGTACGTGGCATTAACAGGCAAGTTGCACACAGTCAAAAGTATATCTAATTTACCATTGACCACATAACCTGGTCTTTAATTACATTTTACCAACACTTAATCTATATTAGTAATACCGGCCAGGGTGAAAATAGAAGAAACCATTAGAGCTGAAACAAATTTTTTTCAGCCTCCCTTAGTACAAAGCGTTGGTTATTTGGCCAAGCATTTTGGTATGCATTAAGATAATCCAAATCCGCCAGAAAGTTCAAATTTTATTGGCAGGTATAGGGATTAAATTGTCTTGACATTATTAATTGAAACGAACTATACGAATCAATCATTGTTTAGTTTCACAGGGCTTTTCATTCTGTACGCCCTATTAGTAAATAATCATTACAATGAGTTAAAAAATACAGTAAATTTCTTTGTACTTGGCAAAATGTTCATTCAAGTCATAAAATGATCAACTTTCGATAGGAAGTACTTAAAGTAGTACTGTCTCTTAATGTAACTTCTCATTTTACTGATAATATAATTTATTAGAATAAGTTAACGTCAATTTGAAAAATACCGCAATTTTACGGTGTCGCTCAAATTTGATCAGAATGGTACATATCAGTATGGGTACCAAAGATCAACAATAAATGTTATTTCTATCTGTTCAGTGCGGTAAAATTCTACGTTGATGTTATGACAATGATTTCTGCACAGTACCGCCAGAAAAACAACAAGAAATATTTAAACCAGAAAAACAAGAATGACAAAAGTAATTAAGGTCTGAAACTTTAGGTACTAGAGGTCAACTTTAGCAACATGCATGGCAGAAAGGCAGCTAGCACCCCTTAGTTTGACCATAGACGGTCTTCCTCCCCTCTACTGACGGTCTTCCTCCCCTCTACTGTCTATGGTTTGAGCAGGTCTGTTAATATGTAACAGTTCATAAACAATGACAGGAAATGACTCAAGTCAGTGGAGTAAGCCTGTTTCAAGCCTCTTTCAGGATTTCGCTTTTTCTTACCTCATTTGCACATTTTTGACACTGATGTGTTCATTTGAACAAATTCACATCTCCAACCCCTACATCTACCTGTACACCAAATACTGAGACGGTAGCTTTGGCGGTATGGGAGCCTTTGTGTGTGACGGACATACATCCGCACATACCCACAAATATACAGACATACAGACGCCACTCAGACTCATCATATAAGCTCTTTTTGGTATTTATATATGAAATCAAATATGAGCTTATAAAAATATTCACAATTTCATTGTGACCACCCCCTCCCAGATCTAATGGTCCATCCCTTAGTTTGAGCAGGTCTGTTAATATGTAACAGTTCATAAACAATGACAGGAAATGACTCAGGCTCAGTGGAGTAGCAATATGGCATGCCACCACTCCAGAACATTTGCAGAATTTTCTTTTTCTTACCTCATTTGCACATTTTTGACACTGATGTGTTCATTTGAACAAATTCACATCTCAACCCTACATCTACCTGTACACCAAATACTGAGACGGTAGCTTTGGCAGTATAGGAGCCTTTGTGTGTGACGGACATACATCTGCACATACCCACAAATATACAGACATACTGACGCCACTCAGACTCATCATATAAGCTCTTTTTGGTATTTATATATAAAACCAAATATGAGCTAAAAATTAAAGAAACTTATTTTAATGATCATCACATAGGAGTTATGCACATGAAAAATCGTTCAAAAAATAGGTAAAATATATTTAGCAATGTTGTAAAAAATTCCAATCTCTCTTTACGATATTGTATAACATTTCAAGTTTTAAGTATTACATTTAATAGAATGTAGGCATTTCCTATAAATTCTTTTACAATTAGCCCTTTTGCACAATGTACATTGTATTAGACTTTGAATATACCTTTTTTGGACCTTTTAAATATTTAAGGTGAAGAAATAATTGATGTTCCAATTTAAAAAAAGGAAGTGACACAGTTGACTATTGAATTAATGCAAATAAGAACTCTTATTGTTGTAAAATATATTTGAAATAGACATCAAATCAGGTCGAATAATCGTTATCATTCAAGGTAACTAAGAAATTTACAGGGTCCAAGGAACATATTGAAAATGACAAAGACAACGGGGTCATCTTGAACCACAAAATAGTGGTGGTACCAGGTGTCCGGAATGGGTAAGCGTACCCTGCCAGCTAGCCGCACCCTTCAAGATTGACCCAAAGCGACAAATCCATTGTTATTTGGTGAATTCACCAAATTACTTTTGTGATTCAAAATTTGATATGCTGTCACTCATCATTGAGTAACATTGCCTAAATTAAAAACACAAAAATGATCTTACATATTCATTACAATGTCTGCTTATCTCTTAAATGACTTTCGTAAAAAGATTATCAGCACAAGGTTTGTATAGAGCTATGACCCATTTAGCCTTTGGGTAAATTAGCTGTCTTATGCACGATTGCATTAAACTTACTGTATGTAATTTTTATGAACCTACTAAAATTACAATGAAAAAAATAGTTCTAATGATCTCTGCTGTTTTTTAGCATTACATATAGTCATTTATGGGTCAAAGAAAGGCAAACTTGTAAAGTGGTTGGAGGGGCACATTGCAGTTATTCAGTTATGTAAAATGAGGAATCTTAAATAATATGATGCATTGCCTATACACACAAAAAAGTTAAATAATCAAATTGCTCGAATAAAATGTCAATTTGATCAATATATTTTAAGAAATCTATTAACACCAACGATTTTGTTCCCATTTCTGAGTTTTACATTTATTCAAATTATGCACTGTCTCACCTCTTCCGCTTAGAGTTTACTAGTCGTTTTGTTTGTCGTTCTGGGACCCTCCCGAAATACAAAGTGGAAACATAAACTACTTTTTGTGTAGATTAAATATAATTTTTAAGTGAAATTCAGTGAAAAATGAAACACAGTGGCAGCCATACTTGATTTACGCAAATTAGGAATATTTCTTGGGTGATAAAATATATTCAAAAATATTGCCTGGACAAAGATAAATGCATACATTACTTGAACATAATGTCGCATTTTTCTCAATTCAATATGCATATTTCCTTTATCAGTGAATGTAGTGCACCCGTTATCCGTTTACATCTATGCAAATTAGGTATTTTATACCACTTAGATTGTATTGGACTTTTAGTATGCCATTCTAGTACCTCTTTAAAATACACAGGGAAAAAATAATTTTATTGCAGTCAGAAGTAGCTTAAAATAGTTATTAATTAGGGATATTCAAAGAAAAAGAAGTGTTGTGGCGGCCATATATTGAATTCATGCAAATGAGGAATATTTCCATGACGACAAAATATTTCCATCAACAACATTACCTAAACCTAAAACAAGGCAAAGAAGCGGAAAACCTTTATATATCATGATTCTACAAAATGTTTTTAGTAGAAACATTCTATCAGCACCTAGTTTGTAACAATAACCTTTTTACATTTATGCAAATTAACGGTATGCATTGTTTACATTTCTAGATCGTACTAGCTTTTAGTATGTCATTGTAGGACTTCTCTGAAAAACAAAGTAAATAAATTATTCTATTGCTGTCAAAATTGGCTTAAAAATAGTTATTAATCAACAAAAATACAAAGAAAAATAAAGGTTGCGGTGGCCATATTGGATTTATGCAAATGAGAAATATTTCTATGACGACAAAATATTTCCATCAACATTACCTTAACCAACAACGAAGCAAATAAAGCCAAAAACCTGCATAACATATCATGTTTAGCCAAATATTTTTAGCAGAAACATATTATCAGCACCAAGTTTGTAACCATAATCTTTTTACATTTCTGCAAATTAGTCATTGTTTACAAATCTAGATTGTACTACGCTTTTAATAATATGTTATTCTAGGAATAGATTTCTCCGAAACACAAAGTGAAAAAATTATTCTATTGCTGTCAGAAGTAGCTTAAAATAGTTATTAATTAGAGAAAACAAAAAAAAGTGAAGTGTTGTGACGGCCATATTGGATTTATGCAAATGAGGAATATCTCTATGACGAAAAAATATGTCCATCAATATTGCCTAATCCAAAAAGGAGGCAAACCAGCAAAAATAACTGTATCGAAATTATGTTTAGACAAATATTTTAAGTAGAAACCATCTATCAGCGCAAATTTATAACCATGAGCCCCTTTACATTTATGCAAATTCGGCACTGTTGCACCCCTTAGATTTTATTATACTTTTAGTATGTTATTTCTAGGACCTTTCCAAAATGCATGGTGAAGAAATAATTTCTGTTGCAATTAGACCTAGGTTGACCCCTTTTTTGGCTTAGATTGACTGGACTAATATGCTTAACCCCAGCATCGGCACACCATCATCTGACATTTGTGAATAATACTGTAGATGGTATATGTAGCACGGATATTTTACCAAAACAATTAATCTTTGCTGCACTTCTGCACAATCTTCCACCTTGATACATACTGATGTATTAACATGCGTAAAATTGATAATAATTTTGTACTAAACTGTGTATGTTAATTACATGGTAAAAATATGAGTTATTGCTTATTTACCCCTGTATTGTCCTTCACATACTCACTCTCTCTTGTGGCTTGTATGGCTGTTCATTTCTTTCAGTAATATAGCTCACAAATAAATTGTTTATTTTTTTCTTTCTCTCTGTTAGTGATAAGTTTGATTGATCACCATCGCTTGAACAAAACTAAATGTGTGTAGCACACTTTACTTGTTCACGTATTTGCTAATGGAGGCGTAGCCACGGTAGATTTGTCTCAATGCACCATGTGAGTGATGTGCAATATCTGCTGTCTTAAATACATAACTAAAATCATTGTATCTATGTGGTCAAAAACTAATATCAAATAAATAACAATATAATTTGCAATTAATTGATAGCCCACAATTACTTGAATGCAAGTATGCTATTATTGGCAATGAATTTCACAAACTATTACACATTACATATAAAATTTCTTTCTATCTGACCGCCATTGTAAATCAATGCTTACTTTAGTTGCTTGTTTTTCTACAAGCTATTTTACTCTCCCTTTCTTCAATTCACTCAATGAGAGTTCATATACACCATAAACACAACTATAATTTTCATCATGAAAGGATGCATGCTTTACGGTCTCTGTGATATTCCCTAGCTCCTTGGTTCAGATTCTGCATTTCCTTAAGCTGTGAAAACCAGCAAACTTTATAAGTCTCGGGACAGGCTTATCCGCATCACCCTGCAACTCCATAGCTTTAAGATTGCATAAATGTTCACTGTAAATGAGAAAAAAAACTTAAAAAACAACACTAGACATATTTGGAGTTCAGGGATAGCAACCTGAAAATATATACAGACAATTATTCAATGACAAAAAGTATAGCATTGGCGAGTAGAATTACTCAGCCATTATTTGTAAAGTGTGGGGTGTACATATTTTCTTGAAGTAAGCTGTACATGGTATATGTTTGTCATATATTAACAATTTATGAAGCTTGGTACATGTGGTCTACAGAGTAAAGTGATTGACACATATGAAATCAATAGCTGATTCCACCTAGACACACAAACCTTCCATTTTGTTTCTTTGAGCAGTTATGATCTGGCACACAGTGTGTGGGGAAGTATATCTCAATCATTGTTAACCATGTGTGCCATTATGCATCAGGGAAATTTCTCTTTTGTGTTTTAATTTAGCATCTTGGAAATTAAGAGTTCAATAATTTTATAATGGCCTAAGTTAGAAACTTAAGAGAGAGAGAGAGAGAGAGAGAGGAGAGAGAGAGAGAGAGAGAGAGAGAGAGAAGAGAGAGAGAGATGTACATTATCAATGTACATTAAAACTAAGGTTTTTTATTTGACACTCACCTTACCATCAGTGCAGTTTTGAACTCTGCACAGCCTCTATCATTAATTCTGCTTGTCTTCAGGTTGTTTGTAATCATAGATGTTGCCAACTCGTCAAATAGTGAACTAATTTCTGTATCACATGGATTTGATTTATGACAGGAAAGGAATTGGGTATGGGGTCAGTTTAGGCAAGTCTGTGGTCTAGCTAATGCAGTATAGAGTGGTAGATGCATTTCTTTGATGTTGATACTCATGCTAACTGATATTCATGCTGCATCAAACTCTCACACAGTCCATAAACATTGGAGCACATCTCCTTTCACAGCTCTATTAAGGGTTTGAAAGGTGTTACAGACTATTTAAAAAGAAGGTATTGGAGGCCTATCAATTGAGTCATATCTATAACAAGAAAACAGACAGAACATAGCTATTAGACTTGTGAATATAATACCCAGTTGCATATATACAATTGTTACAAAATGTGCTGGATCCCAGAATGTGAATGGCTTGTTTATTATGTGTCGGGCGATTGGACATTAAATCTCTTCACTGAATGCATAAAACGCATTGTCCTTGCAAAAGAAAAAGATATTTTAAAGCTCTCTCCTCCTCTTTTATTCATTTTGACATCAACATTGACAAATCACTGCACATATATGTCACACTGTTCATTCCAAGAGTTATTATTGTTTTTATCTTTACTCAGTGGCCTTCCTTTACTTATATGATATTCTTACTTTTGACCTCTCCGTAAAATGTTTTATATTTTCCTATTCAGTTGTGACTCATTATTTCCATTACTTGTCCAAAGCTTTTATTTTTACATGTCCTTCTGCTCTTTGCTGTCTTCGGTGAAAGCACAATTGGTAGTTGAATATGAAACAGGCAGAAAGTAGTGTTGTTTTCACCAGTAATGTCTTCACCAAACACCGATTTAGTTCACTGATACATCCCTCACACAATAATGTGTGTGTCAATAATGCTGAGTTTATACATACAAAGCATTGATTTTTTTTATCACGGTGATACAAAAATCACGGATCATTTAAACATGGTATTAATCTTATCCCTAGTGTAAAAACAAATTGGTGGTAAAACATGGTTTCTTGTGTGTAAAACAATACCCGGTAAAAGTGTAAAACATGTCAACACGGCTATGGTAATGGGCAGATGGGCAGATTAAAAAAAAACATTAAAAAAAAATAAGTCAGGACATGTGTTATATAAATCTAGCACAATAAGATCATAAGTGATGCAACAAAATTGGTTTGATCGATTTTAAAATCGATTTAATACCGAAAATCTCACGAAAACTTACAGAACATCAGTAAAAAACACTTACATTATCAGCTGCTCAGTTGTCCGCGATGATGAAAAAAAACATCGTATTCTCAGCTTCAAAACTATTATAATCCATCAAAAGTTAATTTCTCAGCCAGAATACACTGCAAATATGTCAATGCAACGCATAAATACTGGTTTTATCCGAATTATTGTTGCGTTTGAACAGCCTTTTAACACACAAAATCTGTGCGAATGTTATTGAAAGGGGGACTTCTCTGTGCCTTTTGTAATTATTTGTTAGAGTTGAACGGTATTTCGAACCACAAGTGAGTACATTGATACCAATGATAGGGACCTCAAATGGCAGCAGTCGCCCCTGTCTTCCGGTCAATCACATCGCATGGCAGTCTTTGCAGCATTGCAGCACTGATTTATAGTAGTTTGCCCGAAGTCAAAGGCCGCTAAACAAACACAAACAGCCACTTACAGTAAATAATTGCTGTGAATACCGTAAATTTCATGCCATGAACACATATTTTGAACTTTTATCTCTGCAATTTTATGTTTGCTTGTACATCGAAACCACAAGACTGATTCCCCTAGACATGCACCCTTAGCTACTAGAGGCCTATAACTAGTAACACACAGCCTTGCAATGAGGAGCCTGCAGTCAGGCGGAGTTTTACACAGTTGTAGTGCCACATTTGTCGCACTATTATATTGTCCTTGCTCAGTGCGCTTACGCTCGATGGAAACACGATGACTGATATGTCAGATTTGAGACGAATTAAGATTGATTTTATATTAAATGCGAGTCAGAGTTAATGATATCGAGAGAGACAATGACCGCATGTCGAGTCGATGGAAGGAAAATTTCAATTACGAGATGGAACTTTCTGACACCAAAATCTGAGTGTAACTAGTGGCAATAGTGGTGTTCCCGCCATGTTGGAGTGAGTGACGCACGTGTAGCTAGCGCATTGCTCAGACAGAAAAACTACGGCTCTGGGGATGTACAAGGGGAATTTAACACCCTGAAGGACTCGTTGCAGAAAGTACGCCTACCATCAGAATTAAAATTGGCGGACAGTAAACGTGCCATTAGGCGTGAAGACCAACCAACTTACAATATTGTAAGTCTGCAAGATATTTAGAAATCTAATCACACTTCTGAGCACGGTTCTAGCTCAGACTATAAAAGAGAATGATCTGCTGGGTTTGTTTAAAATCAAGTTAGCCCATCTTAAATACCTGCAAGATGAGTACACAGTTTAATTGATGCAGGAACAGTATAATAGAAATACATCACGTATTTTCAGATTACTTCAAAGTCATACTTCCGGCCTAACTCCAGACGCTTTAGAAGTTTGTGTACTGCTACACAGCTTGCAGCTGCAGGTACAATGTCTAGAAACCGGCAGCAGTCTAATAAGGGTTATTACGAAGACAATTAGAAGTTGTTAGATTAACATTAATAACCCTTTATCATACATGCATACTTTGCTTACGACTGTTTTCTTACAGACGTTCCGAAATTAGTGACGAAATCAACTGAAATCGACCTAGCTTTCTACTCTCTATGCTCACAAAAAATAGTTGCTAAGGAGTGATACAACCGTATCACTTCTTGATATTATTCCTCAGTTGGGCCATTCCTCTTCAAGGGAGGGTTAATGGCACACTTTTAAAGCCAACAATTTAAACATTAAGATATCGTCACAGGTTTTCACAATTTGTAGAAGATTTATTTCGAGCTAAAAATGGCGGTGGACGTAAAACATAGCCTGGATTATGTAAACCGGGTGTGTTTTCGTGTTGTGAAACATCACCTCATCCCTTCACGAAAGTTATTATGCCCGCCAAATCGGATCAAAATACTCGCGCCGCGCCGGCGTTCGATTTCAAATTCGATCGAGTATGAACAGATGGAAAAGTTAGAGCAAGCAGCTCTGCGACATCTATGAATGCACAGTGGATTTAATGGTCATAACAGTCAGTTTATTTCCAAGAATTATACATGCCCTCAGACGTCAAATATGCCGAATTTACGATCTTAGAAAGGAATTTGTGAGCGGGTTAGGGAAATGATGAAGTGAGAACACTGTAAGCTGTAGTATCGTAACTCGATCGTGATTTTGTAGCTGTACGAATGAAACATTTCAACGGTATTTACATCGTCTATTTTCGTTACTGGCTTGCCTAAAGAGAACTAAACTTATTTGAAGAACCTAAACAAAAGTTAGATTTTCCCTAGTATCTTACATTGTATCCGAAACCCGCACCGGACACAATTAAGCCCTGGGAATCTCACTTACAGGTACAAATCGGATAATATGCGCACCTTGTCTGTCGCGAGTATTTTCAGTGCGGTTGGATTTTTGTGGCTCAATGATGGCTGTAGATGATGCAATTCACCATCTAGATATTTAAACTAGTCGACAGTAAGCTTGTCGTATAGCGGTTCTATCATGATGCACTGTCAAATGGGACCATAATCTTCAGCAGCGTAGACGACATGAAAACACCGCAGTGCACCGTATAGGACTGACCGTGAACGATGATAGGTGTCGACAAAATATACAAATTCGTTGTATGTTTTTTGTACAACTGTTCTTGTACCTAAGTGCAATGCCCATGAACTGACTGCAAACAACAAAATTTGACCATGATCACAATTACATTTCGGAAAATCACAAGTCTTATTCGCTAAGCTGTTTTACATAATGAACGTACCAACGAAGGTCATGCATACCAGCGAAGGTCTCGCTTATGCGTCGCTGTAAGTAATTCGGTTACAGTGAAAATATAATTCGTATTTTAACATGTTAAAATACGGGTTCATATCAATACTGTCTAAACAATAGAAGAATTACAATACAGGCATAGCGTGTATGATAATCGACGAAATCGTTCACGATACAATTATAGCACTTTCGATGTATATCGACAGTTTTCTAATCGAACGGTGGCTACACATTGGCCTGAAGAACATCAACATGGAAATTCCCCACAGAGAAGCCAGCCAAATAGTAGATCCTATGGCAAATAGTCGAGTGCCAACAATCTTAGACGGACCTTGTTTTGATTAGACTGTTCAACATTTCATAGTATGTGCTGCTGCAGCAATTTAAAGCAGCAAATATTTCTGCATTCAGTGATGCTTGGAGAGAGATAGGAACTTCACAAGTGATTACAAACTGGATAGAGAAAGGGGTAAAGCTACCTCTTGTCACCGAACCACCAGTTTTTGAATTAAACATCGTCCCCTTAAGGCTCATGAATTTTTTGTTAGAAGAGATAGGATAATATTTAAATTCTTTGCCATTGAACAGTGTTCTTATAAACAAAAGTGTTTATATCCATAGGATGTTTACCCAAAAGCGGGGAAAGTAGCGATTTATTACTTGAACTCTTATTGTAGTCCAGCAAAGGTTCAGTATGAAGACGTTAATATTATCAAACCAAATCATTATTTGGTAACCTTAGATATTAAGAATGGCCATTCTACCTGGAAAACTACTACTACACAATCTGTATCGACAGCGTGCAAGGGGATCTTTATGGGAAGATATGATTACTATAGACAAAGCAACCTGCCTCGACCTAGAATGGTGGCTGAACACTCTAAACTCAAGGAATGGACGAGCCATACATACCAAACCAATAGGGGCACAAGTAAGAACCGACGCCTAACAAACAGGCAGGGGAGCGGCTTACAATGGCCAGGGAGCATCAGGATTTGGAACCATCGCATGAGTCTTATGCCATCAAATAACAGAAAGCTAATGGCAACTCTTCTAGCTCTGAAATCATTTGGCACATTGCTGAAAGGAAGGCTGTGCAGATGTTGACAGACAAACATTACAGCAACTGCCTATGTGAATTACTTAGGTGGGCCAAGTCACCAAGTTACTCAACTATAGCTACAGCAGTGTGGCTAGAAGCATTTGAGTTAAATATAACATTGACTGTGAAGTATTTAGCTGGAAGAGACAATCAGCATGCAGTCAAGTTGTCTTGAGTGTACTCAAAATACAAATGGTAGCTACACCAAGGCCTATTTCTGTATATCAACGCATATGGGGACCACATACTGTAGACAGATTCGCCCGTATGCACAACAGCCAGTTAAAAGTGTACAACAGGCAGTTCTTCGTCCCAATGTCAAGTGGAATAGGTAAACAGGACTGGAAACAACACAACAACTTCGTCAATGCACCTTTTAACTTGATACCGAGAGTACTTGAAGTAGTGAATATATAGTGCGCACAAGAGACTGTGATTGCACCACTCTGACTGTGAAGACATGGCTCCATCAGTTAAAGCAAATGTCTCAAGCGCCTCGATGCCTTTGCTAAATACCCCAAGGACAATATTGGCACATGAGCCACGACCGAAACCACTCAGGAATCGTCACTGGCGTTCGTATGCCAGGAGAATGGTCGGAAGTCAAGATTACAGGCATTAGGATGGTCAGAGAGGGTATCAACCGTAATTCATTTTGCCTTGGCAGTGCCAACACTTTTTCTGTACAATAGTGTGTTGCACAAATTGCACTAAGTTTGGTTTGGACCATGGTGCTTCATTTCCCCCTCAGTCTACCTCAGTTTCGTCACATTTTTTGTCACATTGCTAATTCCTCTAATAAGCCGCATTCACTGCTTGTTGATGTGCTATGGCAGCAATATCATGTCTTATTAGTGCATTAGGTCACGCAAAGTCTGACCTAGAATTGTGAATTCAACTATAAAAGAACCTATGAGACACTCAACGGCATCGTCCATTGCTGAATTTGGAGACTGTCATGGGCTGGCCAGACATTTATGGATTGTCACTCAAGGACCAACGCTTAAGGGCAATAACTTTACTTGCTGTGACTTTAATGTTGCATCCATCAGACATTGCACCTAAGAGTTTGTATTTGATGCAGTGTCTGAGACTTCAAACCAGTTGTGTTTTCTACCGAAAATCTCATTTTCAATCACTGGTCGAAATGCTTGATATGCGACGTATATGGGACACAATATTAATTGCATACGCAACGTATATCTTTGTATATGGAACATTCCGATACGTTGATATGCGTAGTGTATTTCTATGCAGATCATGAGTATACGTAATGCAGATCTTTGCACACTAAGTGTACACTGTAGTTTTGCATTTTATTAGTATACGTACTTGTATACTTAACGTATTTGACACGTGTACAGAATCAGCATATATGTATATATTGCTGTATATCAAGCATTTTGCCCAGTGCATGTTTTCAAAAATGACACTTTGAGAAGTGGTTTTAAGGTTACTCTACCCAGAAGTGTAGGGCGAAAATTGGACCCAGTACAGTGCAAACGCTGCGCAAATACATAAAGAAAACACAAAGGGATAGACCTACACTTGATAAACCTGTATTTATATTACTTAACTCTAATTTAAAGCCATCACAGTACCCACTGTCTCTAAGATCATGGATGAGGTTATCAACTTTAGGTGGCCTTGGTAGGAATGGTTACGACAAAGTATTTCGGGACCGACAGGAGCCACAGTGGCTATTGATACTGCCTGTGATCCAGACATTATGAGGTTAGGCCACTGGGAAACTAGGTCTGTTTTCATGGATCACTATATACATTCTAGAGCCAATGACTCTTATGCAAAGGTTGTTTTAACACATCAATAAACCAACATAAGGGTTTTATTCAGAGTGTCTGGTTTTACCAGGTACATCATCTAGCTAATTACACACAACTGATACAACTTGTTTTAGATTTTGTCAGTTATAAAAATATATTATCATACTGTTAAACGTAGCATGACGTGAAGTTTATAAAACCTTAGGAAGGCGGAGTTATAAACAGTTGTAGTACGAGATTTGTTGCACTATATATATATATATATATAATATATATATATATATATATATATATATATATATATATATATATATATATATATATGTTATAGAAAAATTCTGTTGTTGTGCCATATTTAAGATAACTTTACAGTGAACACAATGAAAACAGCCGATTGATAGTCTGTGATATGTTTAAAGTCGTATCAAAGATATTTGTGAAGGAAAATATCAAATGTCTTTCTTTTAATAGCTCGAACTGTTGTATATCTTACTTTGAAGAGTTTTTACACAGGAAGTATACTGGTATGTCTTTGTTTCTTCTCGATTTTGTTGGTGTTGTCAGTCAGTAATTGCGTTTGGCAAGTGACAAGTTATATCAGTAACATGGGTTTCACAACTCCTTGTTTCAACTCATTATATACCTTGATATTGACTCCTCTTATATGCCTTAGTATTTATCTCCTGTTATGCTTGTTTTTGACTTCCGGTTTTTTAGCCTTATCTGGCTAGCGATTAACTTGACATGCTTGACAAGTCACACTTTTATCTCTACTGAAGAGAAAAACTCATGCTTTGAGTAGTGTTTCGTATTGGTGTCTGTAGAATGTATGTGTTATATGATGTTTGTGTTGATATCAAGCCAGACCAGTTACCAATCACTGGAGTATACACCTGCAAAAAATAAAAAGTAGAATTAAAATTATTTGAAAATTCATTCTGTCATAAGCTCATTACCGTATGTTGGCCTTACATTAATTTGAACCACGCTTGCAATGCTTGACCACAACTACAAATCAGGAAGGTTTATTTGTTATCTGAATTTAAAAAAACTCCTAAAATAAATTGTTCAGGAAATGATTCACAATTTCTACTATCAGAAAAGCCAAAATTATATGATCAGTCCGGGTAATGTCCATATAGAGGATACTATGATAAACAAATCAGCGAACCTGCCGTCGCAACATCATGAATAATTAACCGTGCAAACCTGGGCTCGTACATTGCAACGAGTTCGGAACATTTCGGCTTGATTTAACCCTTTATTTTTAGCACTTGGTAGTTTTTAGATGTAGACGTTACGCACAATGTTCAGTACGGTCGAGATGGTGACCAACGCAAGTGGTTTTGTACATCGAAAATTACTTCTTTGGATGATTTTTTTGGCCATGTACGACTCCTAGAAATCCTGATTTGACCTTGTAAATTTACAGTAAGTTATTGTCGCCAAATGTCGCCTATGTTTGGTCAAATTTCAGTTTAATCTTGCCATCTGCGGTATGGAGAATTTCAAGATTTGCAAAGATGGGTCAACTGTTCTTGTCGGTCATCGGAGCACGATGGAACACGATTTTTTTTCGATCACCGTGCATTTTCCGGTACGATTGACTCTTCGCTCAGAAAAACGCACGACGGATCAATCGCTGAGAAGTTAACCAAAAGCTGGAAAAGAGAACGAAAACGTACAATAACTCTTTGTAGAACATGGTCAAGGGTAAAGAAACTCAGAAAACTATTCCTGAAGATATCTTACAATTATAAACATTGTAGAACGTCGCGAATCAACTCAGGCTGAGATACTTCCAGGTAGCCAACAGTCTCACTCGATCGGTGGATCTGTCAGGTCAGATCGCAATCTGAGCATAACATTTCAAAGTGAACCAACATAACCTTTGCCCCTTGTTACATATACAGTACGTGATTGGTTCTTGCCTTAACCTCGTTACATATACGGTACGCCATTGGCTCTTTCCAACTATCCTCTATATGGACATACCTGGACTGATGATATGGATGGACTGGCAGTAAGTCACAGACATACATGTATGTTGTTGATAAGCTATGCAACTTGCTGTGTGCATCAAATACATATGCAATGTCAGTGATGTCAGCGAAAAAAAAAAAAAACTGGAAAACTTTTGCAGTGATTGAAGATTGCAGAAATTGTTCAGGAAATCATTCAAAATTTATACCATGAGAAAAGCTGAACTTGTATGATGTAGAGTGGCACTGGGTTACTAACATTTGTTGTAGCTCATCATTATCGTAAAACAGCTGTCAGGGACACAGAAACTGCTTGAATAAAGTTAATTTTTACTACTAAAAATGCGATGTTAGCACAGTACACGATGAAGCCATGCATATTTATATTGTACTTTTAAAATTTGACCTGATAATGCAGGCTAATTAACGCCTTTACACTTTTCACTGCAAAGAATCTTTTCTTAAACCTTGTAAAGTTATCTTTTTTAATTGTTGTAACCGATTCAGCATTTCCATGGGATGACGTGTGTTAATAAAGTCACGGTTACTCTACCCCACTGTGTAACCGTGATAAAGTGAACTACCATGAGAAAGCAAGGTTTAGACAGTCGATGTTCATTGTTTTGATCTCGCAAAGCGAGAATAACAATGGCGGCACGCGTCGATCCATCTGCTTCTTAGAGGCAGTTTTTCATTGTTTTTAAGTAAATGAAGATGTTGTTGTGATCGTACCCCTTTTCGAAAATATCTCGTGCCCATACAGATAATCCGACCCAGGATTCAGGACCGATTTGCTAATTTGGCACACGTTACCTTGTGTTCCCGATTGGGACCGCAAATCTCCACTTTTTGGCCTAGGCGGTTGTATGGCCATACTCGTAGGGCTAGTTTGTTACCGTGTGTACGCATTTTGAGCAAAGATGCCAGGAAACCTTAACATAAAAATGACTTTACCAAAGTGAGTTTGTTACCGTGTACACATTTTGAACCACAGAGTCAGGAAACCTAGACTTAAATATGATTTTACCAAGGCTAACGCACGAACTACATCTGAAAACTAAAGGTCGACATCAGGTGCACATGGTTTTCAGGCCGTGTAGTTACACTCACTCATCACACGTTGATGTTTTGGTAGCTCCATGATCATCTATCATATATTATCATCATTCAAGACACAATCGATAGTCTTCGCCATGTCCCAGTTTATAACTCCCATTAAACAATTGAATGAAATGATCTATATATACTAAGGCGAAGCATTGCCATAGTAAAAAAAACCTACCTTTTATCCCTCGAATTTTGGGTAGAGAGTTGGCGCGTCCTTTGTACAAGAAACAAACTGAGATCCGAGTATCTTTTCACGTTTACGTTGTAGAGACGATTCAACATTTATTTTGGAATCGGCTTCAGAGAAAACAACTCTGTATACCAGACACCAAGGGTAATTTTAGATTCTTAGATTCTGATTAGGGGTTGTACCTCGGAATAACCCAAAAATGTGAATCCTTGGTAGCCAAATTGGGTATTTTGTGAAGACAACAGGCGTGCATTGGGAGGCCATAGGGTACTTTACTTAAACCAAGTTGTCGACAAATCGCTTCAGAAATGACCAAGAAATGGCTCGTTACAGATGACGGATGGACATGACTTCGGATTCGGATTCAGAAAATACGAGTCTGAATACCAGATGTCAAGGGTAATTTTGGATTCAGATTCAAAGGATGTAGCTCTGAATAGCCAAAAAAGTGAATCTTTGGTGGTCAAATTGGATTATTTTGTGAAAAAAGTGGCGTGCATTGAGTGGTCATAGGGTACTATACTAAGGCCAAGTTGTTCTAAAACTACTGTACAAATGACCGAGATATCATTGGTGATGGATGCACGGACGGACAGACGGTATCCAATCTACTAGTACTCTGCGCTACGCGGGGACTAAACAAAACTTGTAAGTGTCAGGGATAAAACGCATAACACGAGCATAAAACGCACCACACGAGCAGTCCTGTGGTGAAGAAAATTTACCACAAAGCATAAGCAAATCAATGATAATACAGATTGAACCACGTTTAAAAGACTCAACATTTCTTGCAGTATAAATCTCTACAGTCAACATATTCCACAATGATCGCGCACACACTGATAAGGCCCTCTGGCTGTATGCTTTACTGAATTTTCCGGTGGAATCCGGTGGAATCCGGTGGAATCAGACGTAACTTGTCTGCAGAATGGAGATTTTGGTAAGAACATACTGCTCTGTCAGCTCTGTCAAATACACAGGTGCAAAACCTCTAATTAATTTAAAAGTAATTAACATAATCTTGGACTTAATATGTGCAATTTCTACAAACGTGGTTTATGTGATCAGACATAGCACCATTCCTGTTTAAAATCTGCTAAGATTACGGACAGAGTGTGAAGGTATGATATCAATGTCACTGATCCTTAGGTTAGACAGTCACGTTGCAGCAGATTTCAAGTGTGACGAGAAATGGACAACTTCCGTTTTGTCATCGTTCAGAATGAGTACTTACTTCATACAGCTAGGTATATCGTCGATACATTCCTGAAGAGAGGTGCGCACGTTATCTTTGTGTATGCAAATAACATAGACCTTGGTGTCGTCAGCGTACATCCCTTACGAAAATAGTCTGTAGATATTCTATTGAACTCTGATATTCTATAGAAATTCTGTATATTTTATGGAAATCTGATGGAAATATGCTTCCATTGAAATTCAATTGAAAATTTTCAATACAATTCTGTAGAAAAATTTAGATTTTATAGAATTTTAATGTGTATAGAAACTTTAAATTCTATTGAAGTTTGCTGATAATTTTCTGTAGAAAATCTGCAGAAATTAAACATATTTTTTATGGAATTTTTCAGTTCCATAGCTTTTGTGGAAATTTTTTTTCTGTTTTTTTTCCCACAGTTTACACTGTTTCAGACTTAAGTTCATGTTTTTGCATGTTGGCATGAGCTTTGATAAGAACTCAGTGACATATATATAGCTGGTTTCAATATGGAAAAGGTAGTGACATATACCTATTGAGAGTTCTAAGCACATTCTCCTGTACCCTTTAATTCTGAAAAGTTATTTTCATTTACACACACGTGCCAGGAAAATGTATACAGTTTCAATTGTACCATCCCTTTTGCCATTGTTTTTGTACATTTCATGACTGTACACAGACCAACCTGACTCTCTTTGTTAGATCCTAGGTCAAGTGAGCTGACCTGTGCCTTTGCTTTGTTATGCAAATAGTTTCCTGCCTTTACAATGGGCTGATTACATAATAGTGTAGCCACGCATTATTCATTTGAACTTGAGGCAGTCCACAGTGCACATGGCTCTTATGAAAAGTACTAAAGTTCAACTCCAAATTCCATGGAAAATTAGGATCCAAGGTCCATTAGCAAGATTCTAACAGTGTTATGGAGAAGGGAGCTCACTAATATGTCACAACTGTAAGGATCCACATTGCAGCATCAACTGAAAATTACGTGAGTTAAGATACACAATACTTTAATTATGCACTTGGCTGAGTTGACAACTCAAAACTGCTAGACTGGAGAGGTAGGCCTTGCATTCATATGTGTAGGTTGCTTTATATTTTGTAGTCCCTGTATGTTTCATCAAGTTTCTAACGATTGTTAATCATAATTCTTTTAGAAATAAACTACATGTTTATAATTTACTTGCTGCCTGATTTTTTGTGAGTTTTGCAGTAATTCATTGCATTGGTATCTATGGCATATCATAAGGTGGTACTCCTTACTTAATAAAAGTTTAACACATATTGTTGTCATACTTTCTAAGAGATTGAACTCGTATAAGACAAACAAACTTCTGTAAAAGAGTGCAGAAATTAAATATAGTTCTACAGAAATTCTACATAAAAATTCTGTAGAATGTGGTATAAATTCAATATAGTGCTACAGATATTCTGTAGAACGTGTATCGAATTTACATAGAAATTCTGTAAATTCTACAGAAATGATACAGAAATTCTGTTGAATTTCTACAGAAAAAGGGGCCAAAACTCCATTAAACTCCGTTAATTTCCATAAAGGTTCAGTAGAATTTCTGTAGAAATTCTGTATCACTTTAATTGAATTTTGTCATCAATTTCAATAGAATTTCTACAGAAAATTTTCATAAGGGATCATACAATCAAGACCATGGCCTTCGATGATATCCTCCAAAGCTGATGTATATAGTGTGAAAAGGATTGGCTTGAGTTCCGATCCCTGTGGTATACCGAACTGGACGATATAAAATTGCCAATTTTGACACACTTATTGCAATCTTACAGATTATAGGAACCAGGACAGAACGGTGCCAGTGAGCTGAATCTTGAGTTCAGTCTGTGTAATAGAATGTCATGATCGATCGTATCGAGCGCAGCCGACAAATCCAATATGGTAAAATGACGTCAATTTTATCGTTTAGGACACGCATATGATGTCATCATGCACCCGCCACCGGAACTGTTCGGTGCTGTGGTTAGGACGGTATGCACTTTGGTGCTTCGAGAACAGATCAAACCTGGTAAGATGCTATGTAGTTGTTGTGCAACAATTCTTTCCAGAACTTTAAAAAAATGTAAGATTTGACACCAGTCTATAGCTCTTCAGCATGTTTTTGTCTATGTCCGGAGGATTTGAAGTGAGCTGTGACAATGCCTGTTCGGAGCGAGCAATTGACAGATTCTTGATAATGTCCGATGGTAAGACTTTTTGGAGCTTTGCTACCTTGTATTCTAAGTATTTGAGAAATTTGGATCTCAAGTCAGTGAGAGGTATGTGTTTGGCAATGCATTGCTGTTACTTGCATTCGCTTTGGAAAGTTTGCCAACAATGCTAAGTAATTTCCTAGAGTCTACCTCTTGAATACGACGTCGATCATGGTACCTAGATTTTGCGTCATCAGAGCGAAGAAAGTATTCAGATGAAAATCGGATGAAATTTGTCGATCTATCTCAAGCTAAGTATTTCTCCATTTCATTTTTAGATGCCGTAGACTTTTCCTGTGTAGTAGGAGTTCCTCGGTGTACCAAGGTGCTCGGACTTTATTGATTATAACTTTGGTAGTAACAGGAACAACATAATCTAACACCTCCATAGCAGTCGCATGGAAAAATTCTGATAATATTTCAGGGTTGGTTCGTCCACGGGTAATCAGAGACTTTGGCTGCCAGCTTGACTTGAAAATCATTGATATTCATCTACCGAAAGTTCCGGCGAGAAGTAGTGACTTTGGAGTTTTGTGGACGCTGCACTTTCATGCAGAAATGGACAAGGCTGTGATCGGAGATGAGAGAATCGTCAATCATGATAGAATGTAAAAACTGGTCAGCTGATCTTGTGGTAAGTAAGTCCAGAGTGTGTCCTTTGATATGTGTTGAACCATGCACATGCTGCTGCAATGCCATCTACTGAAATAGATTGAAGATTTAGAGTTCGATAGTGTCCGGTGAAGTGGTGTCGTCAAAGTGGAAGTTGAATCGCCGGCGATAACAAGATGACACGGTAGATTTACGGTGCTTTCAAGAAGAGTTGAAAATTTGAAGATAAATTAATTAAAAGTTACGATTTTGTTCGATGACTTTGGTGGACGTTAGATGGTGATAATGTTCAGGAGTTTACTGGATGAACGGAGAGTTGCGTTTAATGATTCAAATGACTGGAATGCGCAGGATTGCTTTTCAACAACGTGAAGATTAGCTCTTGTTGCAACAGCCACACCACCACCTTTCTGTTTAGCCCTAGGTTACTGGCTGACCTTGTAACCACTGATCGAAGAATGAAACTCCGCCAGGATTGGATCGGACTGACTTTTGATCCAAGTTTTTGTGATTACCAGAATGTCAAGATGTTCCTCGACCAAGGTTGTTGCCATGCCAGCGATTTTCCCGTTCATCGAACACGCGTGCCATAGTGCTGCATTCAGCTGTAATATCCTGAAACAAGTGGAATTCCTCGGGATTTTTACCAGAACTGAGTTCCTTTCATGTTTGGTCGGCGAAACAGTCATAGGTGTTATAACAGTTTGAATAACTCGTTGTTTATTTGCACCCACCTGTTGAGAGATTGGAATCTGCCGTAGCACCCGTGTCCGAACATGTTCACAAGACCTCTTGCAATTCAGATGGTCAGTAACAAAAGTTGGAATTCGGGACTTTCGTTTTGGGTGTTTCCATCCAGCTTTTGGCCAATGTGGCCTAAACAGTTGCCAGCTATTGGTCATAGGCCGCCAAGAAGAACTCAAGGTGCGACGAACACGGGAAAACGAAGATCGCACTGCCATGTTGCTCATGTAGAATTGATTAGAAAAAAGTAGAAGTACAGTGTATGTCTCACTGATTGAAACATTATTGTATGACTTATTCACGCAGTCATGACCAGAGGTTCTGGCATACACAACAAGCGGTTGACATAATGTACGCATCGGCCGCCAAAGTATATATGCTTCGATCTGGCGATCACCTCAATATAACGAGAAAGTCTGCTGAAGTTTATTCTTTCATTTTTTTCTCGCGATGGTTTTATTTATCGTGTCTAAAACTGGGATGGAATATATGCATGGTCAACTAATCATTAGGATCTTTTCACGTGTCAAACTATATAAATAGTATCTAGTATCAAACTATATGCATGAAAATGGCCAACATTGTCCCTTTAACTAAACACCATTCAATGAGATGGTACAGCCAGCAGATGAAAGATCATACATCAGTCCACTGGTAGACAATATGGAAGGATATCATGGTGAGGCTACAGTAAGGGAGCCTTCAGTAATTACAGGTAAGGATAGCAGGGGAATTGGAGGGAGTGTCACTTTTTAGAAAACTGTCCAAGGGGTAGGGTCATTAGTTATCAACCTATCTCGGAGGAGGGTCACTTTCGACAGAAGCTAATTTACGATCGAACCTTCCATTGTCCAAGTGACATTTCATCAAAAGTGAACCACCAACGAAATACATTGATTCTTTTAAATACATTCACATTATCGACAAGCTTCACAAGCAATAACGATTGAGTGGTCTCCTACATTGAACACTTTGAACAGTTAAAAAGGATAAAAAACAAAAGACAAAAACATATGGGAAAGTTGGCAAAGTGCATGTCAACTATGAAACGTATATAAAATGAAAAGATATTGTTAGTTTTATGTTTTATATAGGAAAAAATAGCGTCAATGACACTGTAGCTCCCATCCTGGACTATTTAGTGTTTGTTCTCTGGTCAGATATTTGAACATGTGTGAAAAGGATAAAGTGCATGAAGTGAAAATACTAAATGAAATGTACTGGAGACAGTGAAATATGTTTAATGTAATTATTCAGAATATAAAATGGAAAAAATACAGAATTAGATATATCGAATACTGTGATACAACCATTAACTCAACAAGTCATTTACAATGACATAGTCCCCACTTGTAATAGGAGTATTAGTCTTGATGGGGCAGGAAAATGTGGTCATTAAGAAGTATCACTGGAGTGTATATGTTGAGATCTATGGGCACATAGTTCTATGTTGTTGTTCCCAATTTGAAACACATGAGGCATGTCTAAGTTATGGTTCTAAATCGGGAAAAAAGATCAGACCTCTTGCAGTATTGGCCAGCCAAGAAATACATATGCGCATTATAAATGAGGTACAAGATGTGACATCTTAAGGTCTAATATCCTATCAAAATTGGAGGGTATAGAACTTGTGGTTACTGAAATATGCATATATATGTATAATCACGGTCAAAGGTCATCGAGGTCACATGACATTTTGAAAAAAAAATTATATTGCTAATTAATCCCTATACGCCAAAAAATCAGATCTCTAGCTCTATTCGCTTGCCCAGAATTAGATGTGTACATAATTAATGAGGTAAAGCGTGGTTAAGCGTGTGTTGTCATAAGGTCTCCCATCCTACTAAATACAAAGGACATAGCACTTGTGGTTACTTATTTATTGACATAAACATATATTTTAGGTAAAAGGTCATCAAGGTCACATGACATTTGGTCAAAAAATTTCTCTCCTATAGTTATCCCTATATACCAAAAATCAGACATCCAGCTCTATTGGCTCGCTCAGAATGAGATATGCGCATAATTATTGAGGTACAGTATGTGGCGTCATAAGGTGTCCAATCATACCAAACATGAAGGGTGTAGCACTTGTGGTTACCAAGTTATGGAAAAATATGTATATTTGAGGTCAAAGGTCACCGAGGTCACGTGACATTTTGTCAAAAAAATTGTTTTGCTAAGTTATCCCTATATACCAAAAATCAGACCTCTAGCTCTATTGGCTCGCTCAAAATTAGATATGTACATAATTAATGAGGTACAATATGTGGCGTCATAAGGTGTCCCATCATACCATACATGAAGGCTGTAGCACTTGTGGTTACTGAGTTATGGACAAATATGTATATTTGAGGTCAAAGGTCACCGAGGTCACGTGACATTTTGTCAAAAAAATTGTATTGCTAAGTTATCCCTATATACCAAAAATCAGACCTCTAGCTCTATTGGCTCGCTCAAAATTAGATATGCACATAATTAATGAGGTACAATATGTGGCGTCATAAGGTGTCCCATCATACCATGCATGAAGGCTGTAGCACTTGTGGTTACTGAGTTATGGACAAATATGTATATTTGAGGTCAAAGGTCACCGAGGTCACGTGACATTTTGTCAAAAAAATTGTATTGCTAAGTTATCCCTATATACCAAAAATCAGACCTCTAGCTCTATTGGCTCGCTCAAAATTAGATATGCACATAATTAATGAGGTACAATATGTGGCGTCATAAGGTGTCCCATCATACCATACATGAAGGCTGTAGCACTTGTTGTTACTGAGTTATGGAAAAATATGTATATTGGAGGTCAAAGGTCACCGAGGTCACGTGACATTTTGTCAAAAAAATTGTATTGCTAAGTTATCCTCATATACCAAAATCAGACCTCTAGCTCTATTGGCTCGCTCAAAATTAGATATGTGCATAATTAATGAGTACAATATGTGGCGTCATAAGGTGTCCCATCATACCATACATGAAGGCTGTAGCACTTGTGGTTACTGAGTTATGGACAAATATGTATATTCGAGGTCAAAGGTCACCAAGGTCACGTGACATTTTGTCAAAAAAATTGTTTTGCTAAGTTATCCCTATATACCAAAAATCAGACCTCTAGCTCTATTGGCTCGCTCAAAATTAGATATGCGCATAATTAATGAGGTACAATATGTGGCGTCATAAGGTGTCCCATCATACCATACATGAAGGCTGTAGCACTTGTGGTTACTGATTTATGGACAAATATGTATATTTGAGGTCAAAGGTCACCAAGGTCACGTGACATTTTGTCAAAAAATTGTTTTGCTAAGTTATCCCTATATACCAAAAATCAGACCTCTAGCTCTATTGGCTCGCTCAAAATTAGATATGTGCATAATTAATGAGGTACAATATGTGGCGTCACAAGCTGTCCCATCATACCATATATGAAGGGTGGTAGCACTTGTGGTTACTGAGTTATGGACAAATATGTATATTTGAGATCAAAGGTCATCAAGGTCACATGACATTTTGTCAAAATATCCGAGATATCTGCGTGAACGTATGGACTCACGGATGGACGAACAGACGGACATGACCCAATCTATAAGCTCATGGACTTCATCCTTGGGGACTAAAAATTGTGTCACTGCATCCTTTTTGCAATATGAATACGATGAGAAACTAAATTTTATTTTTCGTGGCCTTATACATGGGAGTCTATGGAGATCTGCCTTATACATGGGAGTCTATGGACGTGTAAACTAAAAATATGCAAATTTCACCACGATTTGCCCAAATTTGGCAAAGGTCACTCCTATGCACTCCATACCAAGTTTCAAATCAATCGGACTTGTGGTTTCAGAGCAGGAGATTTTTTGACCAAAAATGGGAGAAAATTACAAAAAAATTCATGAAAAATAGCAAGTCCAAGATACTGACCCAAGATGTGCACAATCATTTCATGTCAGCCCAAAGTACTTACATGCTAATTTTTCATGTAATCTGCTCAGTGGTTATTGAGTTTTTTCAATTTTGACTGTTTTTACATTTTTTCACTTAATTTGCATATTTTTGGCAATGACAACTTCATTTGAACAAAATCTCATCTACAGCCCATCGTCCATGTACACACCAAATATCAAGATGAAATGTACAGCGGTTTTGGAGTTTTTGATGTTGACGGACAGACATACAGACATACAGACATACAGACATACAGACACACAGACATACAGACATACAGACATACAGACATACATACATACAGACATTTCCCTAGCCTATAAGAATAGCTTCCATTGCCATATATACATATGGCTATGGGAGCTAAAAATCATAACTCTATAACTAACAATTATGGTGAATAAATATTTTTCGGTGAAATAAAAAAACAACAATTTCTTGCACACACATTCAATTCTAACCAAGCTAGTCAAATCAACTACATTTATATCAATAATAAAGTTTACATATTAAATAAACAGATTTCCCTAGTTTTGTATTGGAAAAAATTATTCATAGTTTCCTCATAGACTGCCATGTATAGTGAATAAACATTTTAGTGAAATTCCAAAATCCAATTTCTTGTACACACATGCACGTTTTACTTCCTACTTCAAGCAAAGTACCTTTACATATATTATCAAACATATATAAATGTCCAGATATAGCTTGTTTTGCGGGGGAAAATTGTCAATAGTTTGCCTGATAGATTCCATTATTATAAATTGTTCGAAAATGAAACTCCGAGAGCATGACGTATGGGTTAAGTCTTTTAGTCAAGATGGCGGATTTTTTCACACCCATTGCCTATGGCGGTTGAATAACTGGAAATACTTAGGCAAAATCGACAAATACCGTGACATCCTATGCCTGGTAGATGCGATGGGTTGCGAAACCGATTTTGCGAGAAAATTTCGGACTGGAGTGTACAAATTCCTCCGTAGCTGCTCCCACTGGTTTTCAAATCAGCATTTGTTGCTTTTGAGCGGCTGGGACCTGTAACCCCCACCTCCCCACCACAAAAGATTTTCAAGGGGAGTTTGCTGGTCTATGAACACTGCAGCATGAATTGCACGTGCAGTGCACTTGCCCGCAAACGTACAACGTCATTTAATACAGATCGCTATTTGGTAAGTTATCATTTTAGAACTTTTTTTCTATTCATTTGGGTTAATTGTTAGTCAAGCCTACTTTTGAAGATAAGGTTTGTTATATTGAGAACGCATAGTCGATTCAGCGGCCATCTGTAGTGCATTTTCAATTGCCAATGTCATGAAACAGTTTTATCTGGTTAATTGAATTACATGGAGTCGGCCCGACCTTTAAATTGTCGTGGTCAGCGATTTGTGATCGTCATGTAGGACCTGTCTGTTTATTTATTTCAAACTTCATAAATTTGAGCGATGAATCATTCCTATGATTTTTGTCCGGTGAAGGATAGCGAGGATGTTTGTTCTAGTGCTTCATGAACTCTATAGTTTGTGAAAGGGTTGCTGTCAGAAAATTGTCGCAACATAGCTTGGTTATTGGAGCTAGTTGTTCATACATTTATGCTTTCGCTATATGAGTGGGTGTTGTATGTTGTGAGTTCGAATCTCATCGACAATTTACCGAATTCTCTCAGATGGATCCATATTGAAGAGTGTTTGCTGTTTTGATTGGATTTTCCTCAGTAGTTTCACCAGTAAAAATGTTCTCTAGGCACCATAACAATTACCATGGAAACCTGTGACTAACCTAAGATTAATGACAAATTATCTGAAAGGTTGATGCCACCAGATGCATACCGTTTTCCTTATAATCAAACTCTAAAAAATGCTTTTTATTGCTTCCCCCCACGACAAAATATTCTCTTACCACTCACACTCCACTCTCCTTTCCATACTTCCTTTGCATGATCAATGTCTTCTTCAGCACCTTCCTTACTTATGGAATAATCTCATCCAGTGCTTTTGTCAGATCCGTCACTAAAATGTATATGCATCTATAAGAAAGGAACACCTGGAATATGATCAAAAGAAATAATTACTACAAAATGAAAATTCAAGATAAATCTTTACATTTGGTTATCTTATTCCAATCATGTGAGGGATGCAACATTCAAGAACATAGAATGACTTGGTTTTGTGTATATTGGGTTCCATTGACTGAAGTTACAAGCTATCACTAGGCCCAAACACAGTATAAAACCGAATGACATTCTTTATCTTGTCATGATCATAAATTCTCTTTAGTTTTACTGAAAAAAAACTAGCACGGTAATGCAGCTTAAAAAACAATCTTTTATTTGTATGAAGCTGAGATTCATGCAGTCTTTGCGCAAGTAAAAATTTTGCACATGTATGTATGATGACATTCAGTATAAATAATCCTAGGATATGCAATTATAACACTATATTGATGCAAGAATTTTTGAAAGTAGATTATTCATGGCAAACGTGGAGATGTTGTTTAAAAATTTGACTGTGACTGTTTGTCAATTGATCGGGATAGAAGTGACTCGCATAACATCTTTATAGTTCTCACAATATTTTTTTAAATGATACAACAGACTGTAATAACCTTAGCTAGCAAGTCTCATAGAAACACAGAAAAATGGTATGAAATTTTAGAAGTAAAACACTCTTTCTGGCGTCGCCATCATGACCATTGAGATGAGTTCTGGGTGGCTTGAAAACGAGAATAATACAGACAGCACTACATCATGTACAAGCAGCTGCTCACAGAAATAAAGCAAAGAGTGACGTGCCCGGCCAGCAAGTGAGCGGCGGCCCAGACTAAGCCGTAATCAAATACATCTTTGCTAAGGTGCTCTTAGATCCAGAACGAATACCAGCCTTGCTGACCCGACGCGTTGACATGGATAACGCCCTCGGTGCCATTCCCATAGCCTTTGTGTTTACATGTTGACTTTCGACAGTAAAACCATTGCAGTCAGAATTGACTTATTTTGTTATATTGTGATTTGTTGCCAGTTTCATCGATATTTTCTGTTGTATGATAAAGTTATAATACTTGGAAATTGCTTTAATGCCGGGGCAAGTACATAGCAGGATAGCAATGGGCCCCTTCACTTGGTGTATATGGGGGTATCTACAAGAGATACAATAAGTACGGAAGTAAGTTTCTTGGCCAAGTTTCAGTCGATCCTATGGCTGATCGCAGCTTGAATGTTTGAATCGTTTTTGGTCGGTTTAGGTCGAATGAAGATTTAGGAACGCCAAGCCATTGCAGTCAGAATTGACTTATTTTGTTATGTTGTGATTTGTTGCCAGTTTCATCGATATTTTTCTGTTGTATGATAAAGTTATAATACTTGGAAATTGCTTTAATGCCGGGGCATGTACATAGCAGAATAGTAATGGACCCCTAAACTTGATGTATCTGGGTTTATCTTCGATTTGATACAAAAGGTATGGAAGTTATTTTCTTGGCCAAGTTTCAGTCGATCTTACAGCCTATCGCAGCTTGAATGTTTGAATCGTTTTTGGTCGGTTTAGGTCGAATGAAGATTTAGGAACGCCCTTTTTGGATAGAAGTGATGATCGAAAATGTAAAATGTGTTGAAGAAAGCTGGCTACCCAACGGCCTTCCCTTCCAGAGGAGGACACCATAGAAAAGGGAAGGCGATGCCTGTTGTGCATGGTGGCAGGCGACCAGAGCAAAGACTTCCACTGCTAGCCTCTCATCCGAGAGGCTATCGAGCAAAAGAAAGCCGGAGATAGTCAGCAAACACTGCGTCATCTACAAGATAGTTCAATGCCTGCGTAAGTGAGAACATTGTAAAGAACCTTGTTTCTTTAGCTTGCAAGGGCATGGGCTGCTTGCCGCTGATGGGCAGCACTATTAAGGTGTCAGGATCTGAGCGATGATTTCCTTCTTTGAACTGAGCTGAATTAGCTTGTGGGGGCTTGGCTCAAACTTGGGGGGTCCTTTCTTGCTGTAGCCGGTGTTGGCCTGCTAACAGAAAAAAAAACTTCTACCTAAAAATAAGGGCAAAAATAATCTTTCTACTACCGCAGAAGGAAATGACCTTGCCTTAGGGAAAACGCAGTGGAGGCCAGGAAACCCCTAGCAGTAAAGACCATTGAAACACTGGCTGTAGAGCGTTCGGAAATCGCGAAATGAAGGATTTTACATTTACAAAGAAAGAGAAGGGTCCCAGTTGAGTGGAATGAGAAGAGGTTAGCTGAGATCAGCCGGCAGAAAAAGCAAGAGAAAAAAGTCCCGCATGGCTGGGGCAGTGCCTCTAGAGAAGGGGCCTGAGGCACCGCAGGCTGCATGCCCTCAGATTGATTTGGTACAATGATTGTTATATATCGTAGAGATGGCAATGTTGGCTTTGACAACCCTGGGCTTGTACTACACACATTGCAAGCACACTTGACCTCCAGCCCATCCACCTGCCATCTAGAAAGTTGTAAGCCACGCCACAAGGCCCTCATTCTCCCGCTCCGCACTATTCTCCTAACAAACAGAACAATTTATACACTACTACCTGTGGGACGGCAGGGGTAATTCCGACTTTCAGATTTTATATTTGCATATTTGTACACGATGGATACCAAAACCCTCGTCACCATTTTGTAAGGTGGGGCTCTGTTGGCAGGACTGACTTATGTCTACTCTATGAGCATGAAACAAATACTGAAGACAGATTTTAGCAACCTTGGAAACCTTAAAACATAGTCCGTAAACTGAGAGGGGCTCTAGCAGCAGCTGTTGTGTCAAAAGACCTGCTTGAGCAAAGGAATGTTGTTCCAAAGGAACCCACTCTTTGAATGCGATTCATTGCAGAGGCAGCCTTGATGGCAGTTTTCAGTGCGATTCTCAACATGACCTTTCACCAGCAGTAATGTGCTTGCAAAGAAACTGTGAGGCCAGAAGAAAGCCTCCAAAGCGGTGAGAGGAAGGCATGATAGGGCGATAGAGAAATTCAATCAAGACAGAGAGGCGTATATAGAGCAGACCCCTTACTAACAACATGTACTTTATAAAATTCTATAGAAAACTATAGAAGTCTAAAGAATTGTATAGAAAATTGGTGGATATTGATTCTATAGAAATTCATGAAATGTTTCCACAGAATTCTATGTTACTTCTATTTACATTTATAATCCTTTAATGTCTATAGAGATTCAATTATTATTGATTTTAACAGAAAATTTTCTATATAAACTTGAGGTTCCAAGCGTTGTTGGCCATGCCATGGTACTGCCTACAGAGTCTCCGTCAAGTAGCTTCTGGCATACACGGCAGGTTGTGGTGGAGCTATTTGCCTGCAATTCCTTTTGGGCTACCTTCAACGCAAGGCTTGAGGCAGCCATTAAGGATTATTTGCGCGCTAGTTGCGCAGTGTATCTGACTGCTCTCGCAGTTAAATTTCATAATTTGCGCAACTTGAGTCTCAGTCATTTCGATCGGCGCGGTGCGATTTTACTTTAGCTTTTCGAGTTTAGTGCCTGTTGGCGGCGCAGTTGCCACCAACTTTCATTGTACGTTTTAACCACGTATGTACGGCGCGGCGCCTATCGGACAAAATTGCGAAGGGAGTCACTTAGCTAGCGTACTTCTCCGCCGTTATTTAGTGAATCAATGCGGTACATGTTGCCTTGCGTAACATGCAGTGTGCTCAAGCCGGCAACACACAGCATCTAGCTGAGCATCATACTGATGTGTAACAAGGGTTACAGTACATGTACACAGATTGTGCCGATTTCCCTTAATGCGAAGTATTCTATACGAAGGATTTATTTCTGTTAACTATTCTCAAATTTTTTACATCGTCTATGGTTGTTCTTGCATCGGCCGGAATCGCTCACTGTAGTGAGCTAGCTTCATGTTCAGAATGAGACACTACATGTAGGTGCTTTTTTCTTATCTCCCACTTTCATATTTATTGAGTAAGTTATGTACTTAAATGGCGATTAGCGATCGAGAAAGTTGATGTAAAACAAAAAGAAGAAGTACTCAGCTTGCCAATGTGATGATTTTGATACTCGCACCACTGCGACGGCAGGCGACCTCATGTGACCTTGGAGCGCTCTCCCCTAACTATGTGTTTATCGTGGGATACATACGACGGGCTTGGTAATTTTTCGCAATCATTGCAATTTACTGTATTTATAAAAATTATATGGCCATTTTGTGATATTTGATATTTTAGACAGCTTTAATTACGATTTCATTCGTGTGTTATAACAGGCGAAAATATGTGTGGAGGATACTTTCCTCAAATGTGTAGGGCTACAAGCAATGATTAGTTATTTTTGTCAGTTAAGCGCCGCACATATGTACCTCAATAAATAATCATATATATATATATATATTATATATATATATATATATATATATATATATATATATATATATATATATATATATATATATATATATATATATATATATATTATATATTTATCACATACATAGACCCAGTTATCCCTATAGTGTGACATCACACTATAGGTATACGGTTTACAGGATTTCCGTATACCCCTACTTCTGACGTCAGAAGTAGGGGTATACGGGGTCGGCACTTTTTTTTCTACTGAAACTGTTTGTAAGCATTCTCGTGCAGATGAAAATTGAGTGGGCACAAAGGAGTTTACTGAAAAATGCGGTAAAGGTAATAAATAGCGAAAACATCAAGGCTTTTGGTAGCGATTGTGAAAGTTTGTCTGTTTTTTTTCTATGGGGAAAACGAGAGCGTTCACTGTCGTCTGCTCCCTACGTTTGCTACTACCACTGTACTGTACTATCTCGTCACGAACATCGCTCAAAATCGACCAATTTATAACCGAACAAGAATCCAACGCATCTATTAAGAATATGATGTATCAAAATCAACATCCCATCCTGTCAGGTGACGGGTTAATTTTTTAGCATCGGCAAAGTGTTGTATTGCTGTTGAACTTCTGCGGTAGGCTGTAATAAAGCGAGAATGTTTACTGCAGTAACATACGGCAAACGCGGTTTTCAGAAGCTTGTGCCACTTCGTCGACAGCTCGATAGGAGCCGCGGCCACAATGAAGTGTTTTCATAAGACACCAGTAAAATCGAGATCGAATGAACATTACATGCCAAATGTTAAAAGTTTCTTTTTGCGCTTTGTTTACTCTGATTGTTTATTATTTTAGTTTCATTCATAATTACAACGAACGATAATACACTTTTCCTCTCAATTTCAAACGTCCAAGGCGTTGAGAATATGCGAACGTACGATCTTCATACGGCATCGTACTCCTCCACTGCTCCAGTCCTCGCCAGTTTCGAGCAATAAAACTTTCCTAGGTACAGTGTGTGGTTGCATAAATGACCAACAAGAACGATGTGATACAGTTCAATTGTGGTTTTATTCATATATTATGACCGAAGTCAGGAACTGACAGCAGTAAAAATGACGACTGCAGCATTGCACAGCGTGTTCGTTCGAATCGTACAGTGTATATACATTACATGTAAACAACGTATAAGCACCGCTATGAACAGCAAGACAAGGTTAAATTTCGATGCATTATTTACATTATTACTTTACCTTCAAACAAAATAATACATCTGAAGATACTATATCATCCTCCTTTCCCTTGTCCTCGCTGATAACGGCTATATCCATTCAAGTTTTGCGCTGAAAATCCGACAGCGAGAGACTACTCTGACGCATCGAGAGGAACGTGCGTCCGAATGTGAACGGAATCAGCTGGAGCCGTACCACTTCATCTGCCACGCCGACATAATAAAGGTCCAAATTACATCGCGCGGGAAAGTGAAAATAAAAAAGTGGGTCTATGCATGTGATAAATATATAATCTCCCAGTATTTCTCACTCATGTGACGTCATCGAAGACTCGGGTTTCCCCCAACATAGCTGTATCCCTCCTCGCCTACCGGCTCGGAGGGATACTGCCGCTATGTTGGGGGAACCCTCGTCTTCGATGACGTCACACTCGTTCGAAATACTGGGAGATTATATATAAATATATATATATATTACATGAACGGACATGGCTGAGGAGTATCTCACGACGCCTTTAAACGACTAAGATGAAGTTCAAAGTGTCGCGACAGATAATTAAGTGTTCCCGAATCACACTGGTACATGGTAGGGGACGTTTTTTGACTTCATTGCAGACGACAGTTGGAATATTTCACTTACGACGAAGTCAGCAACACGGTAACTTGCGAGTGAGTATCGATATATTCACCGAATTCTCGAAACATTTGTGAGGTATGTCGACGTCATTCATTATTCTTGCCAAATTTACACGTTTGAGATCGTTTAGTAGTAGTTGATTTGCACCTTTCGTAGCATATACTGGCACAACATCTGCTTGAATTCAGTCAAGCAGTTTGTAGTAGAATCGGACATACCCACGTACTACAACATCGTGAGCATCATGGGACAGTGGTAGAGCAGTGGACTCACGATAACAGGATGGTGAGTTCGAGCCCCGGCATGGCCATGGTGTTGTGTCCTTGAGCAAGGCACTTTATTCCTCATTGCTCCTCCCCACCCAGGAGTGATGGTACCTGGTAGGACAGTGGTTGTAACGTGTGTGTTTAGCTCTGCTGCGCTTATCGGCTGCACGTGTAAGCTGTAGTTTGCTCCCCAGGGAGTTGAGTGGTATCATATTAGGTCCAGTGACCAGGGGTAATAATAATTGTAAAGCGCCTTGAGCACATGTACTTGTGGATATGTGCGCTATATAAGAACCAAATATTACATTATTAATATTACTGTTAGTTAGGCATAGTCCACCAGCTGGAGGCCACTAGCTTGTGATGAACAAGTAGTTGTCAAACAAAATTTCTGTCGCATGTAGAATATAAATTTTTGTCCCCAAAGATTTTGTTTTGTTGTTGTTGCATAGAGTAACTAGGGCTTGAGTGGCTGTTTTAGCACTGTTAATGTTATTTTTAATCACTCCATCTTTTTGTGTCAATGTTATTTTTGATTGATCTGTTTATTTGTAGAACCGTAGAAGATCTAGTGCCTAGGATGATTTGCCGTTGGAAATAAATGTCCAGACAAAGGATGGAAGAAGGAGTACCTCCAGCGACATAATAGGAAAGATACACACATGTTGCTGCTACTGTTACTGTGTTTGTCTGCATCTGCAGCATTTTGAAATTGAAAATAAAATGATATTAAAGGGACAATAGCTATAACTTTGATAGTACCTTAATCGTTTTTCATCTGTGTATCAACCACAGTTTCTTCTCAAGCATGTTCAAACACTCAATATTCAGCTTGAATATGAGTCAAGTCACTCTCAAGTGCATTGTTAATATTGTTGTAGACAACTAAATTTAAGTCCAGTCTTAAATTCAGTTTGGCTGTGTTGGATAAGTAATAAACAGAAGGTTGTGAAGTGTCATTTCCTTTCTCTAAAAGCAACTAAATAGTTTTGAAATCAACGCACACACGAATGTAAATATTTGCTTCAAGCCTTCGGCCGGAAGGGGGACACTCTCCTTCCGTACCACCACCCCGCGGCCGCCGGGACGGCCGCCATGCCCTTCAGGGAACAAGTTGCTCACCCACTCAAACTTTGGAGGGAACACTGGTGAGCGGATTAGGGAAAATGTGAAGTGAGTATACTATAACTTAATTGTAGCGTCGTAACTCATTCGTAGTCGGCTGAAAATATGGTTTGACCGTAAAAAATCGCTACAAAAGATTTCTCAACGGTTTTTTTACAGAGTCAAATGTGCTTAATAACATAGTAAAAGTCTACCAAAATCTGACCACCGGAAACGCGTCATTTTCAAAATGGCGTCCAAGATGGCCGCCATATACTTAAAATGGCCATAACTACTTAAATATTAAACCTAGACTAGTGATGTCTGTGTCTACCACCATGTTTTAGTGGTATCTAGATTATAGGCAAGTGGTCATAAGTCCGATAATTTGCATATTTGTACATGTATTAAAAATAATCACTGTCACATTCTTCGTCCGGAACATGTTGCTCATGTGGATTTTCACAATTTCCGAGGTTAGGTAGTAAAGGGAAAGCAACTCCACACATCGTTCATATTTGGGTTGTTTGCGCTTTGTGTATGAAATTGTGTATAATATAAGTGTATGTCATGTTTGGCTGTTTTAAGTAAAGTGTTGCTTAGCCATGGCAAGACGTACCCGTAATCTACGTGTCTTGATGTTAAGTAAAGTGTTGGTTGATTTTGGTAACACAAATAACCGCCATCTTGGACGCCATTTTGAAAATGACGCGTTTCTGGTGGTCAGATTTTGGTAGACTTTTACTATGTTATTAAGCACATTTGACTCTATAAAAAACCGTTGAGAAACCTTTTGTAGCAATTTTTTGGGGGTAAGGTCCTTTTTTTTCATAAACGCAGCCGACTATCGTGATTTTGTTGCTGTACAAACAAACATTGCAAAGGTATTTACATCGTCTGCTCGCACATTTTAGTCACTGGCTTGCCTTAATACACTAAACTTCTTCCTTCAACAACCTAAACGAAAGTTTAACTTTCCCTAGTAACTTACGTTGTATCCAAACCCCAAACCAGTGCCACCGGATACGATCATTATCTGTGAATATCAGTGACTCTGTACTTACGTGCGTACTATCTATAAGATGCAGAAGCGCGCCCGAGATCGCATTCCACACTTGTGCTATAAATCGGGAGAAAAAGCGTTTGCATTGCTCTAAAACGGTCACTACTCTGACAATTTGATTTACCAGTATGCAATGTCAGATGCATAATAATAAGGTTATTACAAAAATATCGCAAAGGATGCATCCACACATTAACCTCAAAATATCTTAAATTGGATGCTATACCAACCTGATGTGTTAGGTAGTATATACTTTGACCGGCAAAATCCCATAGCGAGAAGTAGTAATCCGGCTTATCTGTGTCTTCTAATGTTCTGAGACGCTGTTCTATACGTTTAATGGCATCATCATCTTTTTCCCCGCCAAGTTTTAAGTCTGCCTTTAACGTTGTCTTCTGCCCTGGATTAATGCGACATGGTCTCTTCTCTTCACATTACGGATAAGTTCATCAGTCATTAGCTTCTGTGTTTCTTCTGCACATCGTTTGTTGTGATGGCTTGATGTATCTTAGTGGCAAAAAATTGTATGATGAACTTATTTTTGAAATGACAAATTTCAATTTTAAGTTTCCGTCGAACACAACAATTTACATATGAGAGGATTGTGCCATCTTAGGTAAACAATATATTGGGAGATTGCTTTGAATTACAATGTTTGGTGAAAAATTGCATTAACTGATTTACATTATGCGACAAAACATATTTGTTGTCTCTCAGTTTTTGAATGATTGGAAAAAAGTAGTATATGAATGCAATTGTTACAATGCTGCACCATGAGGTGTGTTATTTGACTGATGTTTACATGGGATGACATCTTTCGTTATTATTTAACTAATACCTATGTCAAAACTTCCTTATTCTTCACTTCGAGCTACACCAGTCATTTTATGCTTTTTTTTTCATTAAAGGAAATGACATAATACACTACTTTATTCGTTAAAATTAGTCCCCTAGTATCATATGTAAACAATCAAGCACCATTGCACATAACTTGGATATCTTAGGATAATCACTTTTAGGGAGTAACAACAACAAAGTGTTTTGTCAATACATAACCAGCGTCGATTACTCTGATTCAGGGGTATATTTCATCTTGTTATGTTAAAGATTTAGATACAAACATAATGTGAGTACAGTAGTGACATATATTCTTATTTGTAAATATGCTCTTGTTTGCCAATAATTCGGACAAAACTGTTTTAATATCTTATATTTATATAGCTGAATGAAGTATTAATACGCAAGCAGTGCTGTGACGTATAGTTAGCACTCAGGTCATCGTAGACCCCTGAGTTTTTCCACGTATGTGCAAAAGTCCTTGAATTGTTTATATATAATACTAGGGGACTGATTTAAAAAATGACTCTCTACATCATGTCATTCCTGAACTTTGTGCTTGTCTTTATTTGTATATCATTAAATAGAATGCAGGTTATTACGAAGATATTATTCAAAATTAAATTTGAAATATGTATTGATGTAGCACAAAACTGACTAAATACAGAATTTTTACATATAAATATATAAATAATAAGTGCACAGAACGGCACCCAAAACGTCAGTAAGCATGGTCTCTAATTATAAATTTGTAAATGATCAGAATTTATTAATTTATCAACCATGGAAATACTTCTACTGACTTTTTGGACTTGTAGCGATTGAACGTAAATCTGCAAATAAAACCGGCAAACCCACATGATTAATTTCGAAAGGAAACAAGAAAACAAGTTTCTCATCTATATATATATATATATATATATATATATATATATATAATATATATATATATATATATATATATATATATATATATATTACTCAAACGTTTGTCATGTCATTGATCAGAAATGCGCAACAGCATTGATCATTTGTGTCAGTTTTTATTCCTCAGTTATGTCGAGGTTCTCGTCAAATAAAGTTGAAGACTGACCTTTTATAACCCAATCTGTTATGTCGACAAAAGTGTTTATATATGTTTAGCGATAGCGATCAGAATGAACCAACACATTTTCAAATTAAGCTGTTAGTTAAAAATTTTTTAGATAATAAAAAATGTCAATAATTTCTTTTACTCAAACGTTTGTCATGTGATTGATCAGAAATGCGCAACAGCATTTATCATTTGTGTCAGTTTTTATTCCTCAGTTTTGTCGAGGTTCTCGTCAAATAAAGTTGAAGACTGACCTTTTATAACCCAATCTGTTATGTCGACAGAGTAAATTTCAGCTCCATCAGTACTTAAGTGCCTACATTCATACGGCTGATTTAAAGACTTCGTTTCGTTGATGTTTTCCCAGCACCAAATGCACCAACCAACATTATTCGGCCCCTGTATACCTCTTTTGTTGCTTCTCCATCATCGGCCAGTGCTTGAAGCTGATGCCACAGTTTCTTTAAGACACATTTTAAAAACTATGATATTCATACATGAATAAGATAAACTAAGTGGAATCTAATTGTCCAGGTGATTGTGAGTTAATGTTACTGTTTAAAAAATATTTTAAATACTCACATGAAATTACTACAGCGTAAATTCATAGCTCAATGAATACAACAACGAAATAATCCAATAAGTTAACTCCATCAATAACTTCACGAATCGAATGATAAACAAACTCTGAATCAGGAAGAGTTACTCACCATCGAATTTATATATTGATAAAGAAAATTCACACATATAGTACATTCTGGAAAATTCTTTACCATAAAGCACTAAATTTGTGGCATGCGATGATGGCTTTTCAGAAGATTGAACGCTTCAAATCTAAGCTTACAGCAGGTCGAAAGTCGCCCAGAAACGAAGCAAGAAAAGTAGTTTCTCGTAATGAAATGTTTACTGGTTGAAAGAATAGGATAATTAGCTTACTCACTTTCTACAACTATGCAATATTCTGTCATTGAAGGTTTCATGACTCACATTCAAGAACTTGAATTACATGAGCGCCTGAGGTTAGAGTACAGCCTCTTGAATCCGAGGCACATTTCGGCCAACCCAAAACATTATGCACCCTCAAAAAAGAAAATCGAAATGGAGCAAATTTCAATTTTCAAATGCTTTTATCATCTTGATTATTAACTTTAAGGCCTATTTTTGATTGAAAATCTTTGGTCTGAGATTAAATGTAGGAAACAGGTGTATACTGCCCTTAGGATGGCACTTTGCGGCCATTCAAATTTCCCTCTGACAAACTCTCTTTCCCATAATGCATATTGCCGTTTTTCAATTTCCAATATATCAAATCTTCCCATTTCATTTGGGGCGTGGCGCAACGTCTTTGTCTTTAGAATATTTGGATACCATGGCGAAAGGAAAGGTATCGAAATGGAATAAAGGTGCAATAAATGTACTTGGGGGGCTCGGTAACGATAATTGCAGAAGATAATTTTAAAAATTAGCGGGAATAACATCGTCTCACGACCGACATAGTTATACTGGAAGAGAAGCAAACACTGTTCTTGGTTTGTAGAGTGCGTGTACTTCAGGCAATGAATTTAAGTCGGTGCGTTCAGCCGCAACAAATTCAAGAAATGATTGATGAAAGAAGAAGTTACTGCGAAATAAGTGTTCATCTCCAAAATGTTTTGCCTAGGGCAAGAGGTATCTATGACGAAGTGTAAGACAATACTTCCTCAAAACTTGATATCAAGCGCCGATCGAGTTGTAATGGATGTATTTCATAGAGTGGGTCGGTATACAGTTTAAAAACTATGACGGGTACTTAGATCATTATGCGGAGAACATCGTAGCGTACCAAGATTGACAGCTGAATAAATTCATCTGATAAAATTAAATGTGGATGCCGGACTCTGATTGGGCTGATGGCTGTCACAATTTTTTACACAAAGTACACGTTTTAGACATTGACGAGAAGCGCGCAAAACTTTAGCAGGTCACGTCAATCTGATTATATCGGACTTTCCTTTTCGGCGGCAACACAATTGTTCTCTCTATGTTCCTTACTCGATCCACTGAACACGTTGCCCGAGCAAAAAACTGTAACAATTTGATGCATTCCTAGGCCAAGATAGATACTATCAGCTGCCACGCTCAAAATAAAATAGGAAAAGGAGATCTTTGTTAAATTGAAAATTGGGGAAACGAAATATGCATTGTGGGAAAAAGAGTTTGTTAAAAGAATGGCCACAAAGTGCCATACTGACAGCAGTCTATACCTATTTCCTATGTTTCAATCTCAGACCAAAGGTCTTAAATTTAAAAATAGGCCTAAAAATTAATGATCAAGATGATTAAACCGTTTAAAAATTAAAATTAGCTATATTTCGGTTTTCTTATTGAATGTGCAAATTACTTTATTTGCTGGCCGAAATATGCCATGGATTTTCTTGTATGACCCATATAGTCGGATACAGCTTTTACCTTATTCCGTACGTACAAAACGAAGGGGAATCTAATAGCAAATTTTGATGATTGATTAGTTTGAACTAAATTGCGACATTAAATATATCCTTGGGACCCAGTTCAAAACATTTATAACCAATTTCAGACATTATCCTTAAATTTTACATTGTAAATTAAGTTTGATTCTAGATATTTAGAGGAGCATATACGTCTGGTATTAAAGTAAATGCATGGAGATACTGTCTTCCCTGCGAATATATTCAATGTGGCGGTATAACAAAGTGGCATATTATGTCATTTAACGCCCATTCACAATTTTTTCTGTATTGGCAATGGATTGGCTAAGATGATAAAATTCAATTTACTACACCACCGACGTTGAATACCCTATACGTGTACAACACGCTGATATACAAAAGTGTCGAATTTAGTCTACCGTTTCGACAGAAACTATTGCATCACTGATTATGTAAAAGAATCAAAAAGTGACTTTTAGAGATCTGTGATCTTTGTTGTGTTGAGAGGTCTTGATAATTGAATATTTATTATAAACGTTTCCATCTCCTACATTTTCCTGTTCGCCAACCCATGTGAGAGGATCTGTCAAGCTGCATACTACATCATAGGCCTCAAATGGCCTCTTTTGAATTCAAACATCTTGCCTTTAGATCATCATTGGCATCACATATTTTATAGACATTCCGGTACCACTCTTTCCTTATACTGACCTGCAGATCATTATAGCTGACATTGAGCTGCCGGTTCCTTCCCCTATACTGAGCAACCCGAATATATATAACATTTTATTAGTTAGGTTGGTTAATAGTTTCGATCGTCTTTCATTCCAAGAATCATCCGCCTGCTCATGTTTATTAACAACGTAAAACTCCATATTATCCAAACTTCGTTCTATCAATTTGTACGCAATTTGCTAAATCTTTTTAGTCAACAAGAGATAAATGAAGCTGATCCATGGCTATGTGAGTTTGGAAAATGATACCCGGACAATGATAAAACAAAATGATTCGTTTCAGCCTTACGGTACTCAAATCCAAAGTATATCTGCTTGTAATTTTTTGGACAAGGTCAATATCAAGAAAGAATAACAAATACCGGTATAAAAATTGATATTACTATTTCGTCCAGTTTGATTCTCATACAATATTAAATAGTAATTCTCTCGGGTCCTGCTATCGCTGGTTACAATAATAACTTGCAATGTGCGACGGATATTAAAGTAGTTGGACTAAACACCGACAAAAAATCAGAAATCAAAGAAACTGGCGATTGTGAAATAGCAGGGTCCGAGAATGCTGATAAATGGCAGACTGAGGCCCTGTTGGCCCAGACACGGCAGGGGAACCAGATCCATTTTACATGAATATACCAAAGTTAGTCTCTTAGTGCCCACGCAGCGGCAGACGTATAGATTAGGTCGCATCGGGCCGTCCGTCGATCCGTCCGTCACCAGCGATCTCTCTGGCATTTGTGAAGTGATTTTTAAACAGCTTGGCCTAAGTGTAGTACTCTACGGCATCACAATGCACACCAATTACTTTAACAATAAAATACAAACAATAATTTGTACGAACTTAGGATGAATGTTGGGTTAAAACCGACCCAAACGGAAAAAAATGCATAGTTAGTGGATTACAATTCCTTCGCATTCGTGAATTCACGCTTTGACTTCGTATTTACAACATGCTATTGCATTCTTCGACCTTGCCTTAAATCGTGCATATCCAGCCTATATATACTGCGTCACTTGCAGTGGAACGTAAACATTTAAGGTCGCTTTTTGCCTTTATTAGGGTATTTCATGTCGAAAACACGTATTTTCCCTGAAAAGTATTCCTGTAATATTGATCTTCTAGTGTTCGAATATCTTGGTATCTCTTTCTGCAATAGGCCTGAATAGACCGTTACATGTCACGGACAAACAAGGAGAAAAAACATGTGATTGTACATGTTCAGCATTAAAGGTAGAGGCGTGATGCGACCATGAAAGGAAGAAAACAAAAATGAGGCCCTCGAAAGTCCAGAACAACAACAGTCAATAAATGCAAAATACAGCCTGCGAATGTCAAAGGATCATACTACAATCAAAAATTAAGGCCGATGCTCGATGACTTGTCGTACCAATGACACACAATTTCGGGGACACCCCTCGACGACAACGGTGGCTCAGCCAAAGCAGGGGACGAAATATTGCGTATCGTACATATCGTAAAGTTAAATGATATATTGGACGCAACATCTCTCTCCAACATCGGCAACAATGGAGAGATCAAGATCGAAGAGTTGACACAATGGTAGGGAAGTCACTTTTGTGCGCCGTGTAAAAACATGACATTTATTCGCGCAACAAAAATATCACACAAGTTTAACTCCTCGCTTAAGTCTGGCATAAGCTTCAACATCAACAACAATCCTTCACAACAGTTCTATCACCTTCTTTTTGCACTTGATATGGTTTCTTGTGTTTATGTTCAAGTTTCCTTAAATTATCTCTTTGGAGTATTTTGCCATTGACTGGCGATTGGTTCATATCAGCCAAAATGACTCAAGAAACAGTCTTCATTTCATCAGCATCCCATAAAACAAACTTTGTCAATGCAAGAAAACATAAGCAAACAATTGAAGAAATTCAAATAACCACTCTAAAACAAGCATAAATGATAATGAGAAGACAACAATAATTATCTAAGATGTGTATATATCTCAGAAAGGAAACACTCTACAGGCCAATGATTTTCCATCACCCAGAAAACAAGTATTTATATCAAAGCTTCCAAAAACAGAAGATGACCGTGACTGCAATATCGTGTCTGAAACTATAACGTCAAAATATACTTACAATCCAACAGATATCGCATAGCAAACTGAAACGCATCATTTCTACACAATTGTGCACACATATATTGTCGCGCTCGTATTTAGGGGAATTACGAGTTGAGGTACCAGTCTGGATCGTAATGCTTTCAGTAACTGAAGCTGACACACCAAGATGTAGATTGTAACACAACCTTGTACTTTATTACAAGATGGCGACCGTGTCGTTCACTGTCAAAGGTCTGATCTGAAGTGTCAAGTCTAAGCTCTCTACAAAGTTAAATACATCTCCAAACTTAAATAATTACAAAAGTTATCACGTGGTAATTTTCCCGCCAGTCTTTGATTGTTTCTTAAGATTAAATAAGATCACACCATGGAATATCCCATTCTCGATTGTTCTCATTGAAATCTTAACCAATACTTAATTTAACTATCACACTATCTCTTATCTGCTTCTCGTCCGATCTGAGTCAATGAACTTCACACGCCTTGCCACGTGAGGGACGCTTCAAGATAAAATCTCTACAGGGAGGGGCGTTTCTACAGGGAGGGGCGTTACAATATATTGTACATTTTCGGGGCCAGGTCTTGCACTTGGACAGCCACTATAGGTGTAAGCCTCTGATCCACTAGCTATTTACATATTTCACAGCAGGCCACTTTCCAAACCATTTACTTTAATTTTGCTTGGTTCCAGAAAAAGAATTTATTACCATGGTAATACTTCCGGGAACATCCCTATTCAAAGTAATCCCTTGGATCCATGTTTACCTGGTTGATTAAACCACCATCGTGTGAGGGCGCCTTTTGACATTCTGTAAACAAGGTTACATTTACCATGTCAACCATGATTGCCGTTCAGTCCATCATACACCAACTCTGAAAGAACGTGCTGTAACTGCAGTAGCCCTAGCTCGACCACAATGAACAAAACAGATACTGTAGACTGAATTAAGTCACTTTGGTATTTCACACACATCAATAACACTAAATCTACTATCATATCCGATATTCATGAACTATCAAAATACCACACACTCCCAAAATCATATCACAACAACGCATTGTAAGTGAGTGAAAACAGACCAACACCAGCTCCACTAGAGCAATAATCTCAATTCAGCGGGGACTGTGTCATCAATGATGATTTGTTTCATTGGCTTTCTGTGCTAGACATGGGGGACTATGGGTTCTGATTCAACAATATACCAGTGTCAGTAATTCACTGGGAAACATACAAATGTTAGTACTTTTATATACGCCTAGTAAAACAGACAACAAGACTATTAAAAAGAGTATGGTTTGGAGATATCCTGACAGGAGGTCTCAAACATGATTAAGCTATTGAAGAAGTTCAATTCGGTTATTATAACTTGCTCTTAGATATATTTGCTGTAATCGATGTACTCAGTAAATATGTATGAGCTAGGCCATGCAATAAAGGCCGTAACGGCCGATGACACCCTGGCTGACCTACAGGACATAATGTATAAAAGTAGCTGCCAACCTCATAGACTTTAGACAGATGACGGGCAGAAATTAACGAACTTGAAAGTGCAGGAACGGCTTGAGGAGTTGGGCATTCATTGGTTTCATACAAACAGTGACAAATATGCCATTGTTGTGGGATGATTCAATCGTACTTTGAAGTCCCTAATCTTGAAATACTTCACATAGAAACAGACAGACATATAGAAACAGACAGACATATCAGTGGTTAGACCCTGTTCTACCACAGCTTCTCGAGAACTACAACAACACCTTACATTAAAGTATCAAAATGAAACCCACCGACGTAACAGAGGAAAATGATCGACAGTCTTTCCTATATTGTACGGCTGTGAGTTCACGGTCGCCTGTGTGCATCCTGAGATCAAGCCAAGAGAATGGGTCCAAAGCAAACACAGGGGTATTTTCAAGAAAGATTATTTACCAAACGGACAAAGGAGATCTTCTTAGTTATCAAGGTTATCTACTCAGCTGGACTTGGGACGCCACCTGTTTGCAAGATAAAGGACCTAAAGGGAGAGGACACGGTCGGTATTCTAGGCTGATGAACTACAGAGGATAAGAAATACAGAGGGTGAGCTGTACGCGAGTGAATACTAAATACGAAAATATAATGAGATTATTGTTCAGAAAGTTTTAATAGGACTTGACCTAGTAACTGCAAAAGTTATTCAATAAGTACTATGGAGCGGGTCTCTTGAAAATTGGGAAAAGGAACTGGGTCTCTTGAAATGTTAATTATTATTCCATCCACCCGCCCAGGTTTCTATCATGTGTCCATGTAAATATTGTTCATTTATTGCGTTCTGGTGTAATCTATGTGGAGGAGGTGGGATCCACACATCCTCCAAGAAAATTTGGTTTGATAGATCTTCAAAACGACTTCTCATATTACCAAAATCTGTCCTTTCGAGAATGTGTTCGACTTTCTTGAGAAGATTTGGCTGAAGAATGATATAGTTAACGGCCATGAACCTTACAGGCATGTATCTTTGCCAGGGTCAATAAAGATTTGCAGTGAGAGTAGTTTGAATGAAGATTTATCAGCACATATAGTCTCACAAGCATGAAGAAGTTTGCGGAGGTTATTTAGTAAAATTACATTACGGAGAGACCTAATCTGCGCCATTTTGCCGTTCTTTCACGTGCCCAACTGATTAGGTAATGTTACACTTCGATTTGATTTTCAATTTTGGCTAGTCTTCTTCTCATTTTGGGTGCAAGTTTCGCTTTTGAATTTTGTCGTGATCTCTACAAACATAAAAAGTAGAGGTATTCAGAACGAAAATCTCTGAAATCTAGAAGTAGTGGGGCAAATGCAGATGATAACGTTGTGGTTGATAATTGACTTCTTGGGTATACAAGTCAAAATATGCCATTAACCGGAGTAATCTCTTCATCGCAGGTCATGGGTTACATATCCATCAGTACTCGGCAGAAACATTGAGTGGGAAAGTACCCTTGCATCCATCTCATAATTAATTGTAAATGGAAATTTCCCTACAGCAGGTTAAAAACTGTCAAACATTTATTGACAAATAGCGTATGAAACACTGAAGGATGATACAAAGCAATATTTACACCTGGTACTATAACAATCAAACGGTTTCTATACGAATATGAGCACCACAGCACTTCAGAACAACTCCATTCAATGGATCAGACATAATTATCAATGAAAATGTCAATGTGCCACATCGTAGCATGACAGGTATATCATTACTCTTCACTTAAGAACAGGATCAATCTGAACTGAAAACTGGTCTGTTTGTAAATCTATTTATTGAATCTGTTTCTGTAACCATTGAGGGGATCGCAAATCAAATATATGAACAAAAAAGCCACATCATTTTTGGTATGAATCACATCGGTATTTTGCGAAGGATGAGCATTGATGTGAAATTTACATGGACTAACTTGTTTATTTAAAAATAAATTAATTCCGTAGCTTTAAACATATTGGATTTCATAACAATGGACAAGACGTAAATAATACAAACGACGGTATACAACTTGAAATTTGGAAAAAAGCATATAATATTCATGTCATGTATAATGAAAAGCATAAATGATAAACTATTTGCCCAGGTTTATGTAATCAGTGATGCCATGTTCTCTGTCGAGATAATTAAACTTAAACAGACATAATTTTAGGTCTGCGAGGGCTTGTGAATGCATAAGAATCCTGATGGACCATAAAATGCATGGGTGTTGGTCTCTATGGGAACAATATATTAACCTTTGTCCTATTCCTAGACTGTACCACGGGAGTATGAATGTGAGTCATCAACCCTTGGCGAACTGGAGCGACATTTTTTGTCAAATCTCAGATATTGAATTCTCCTTCTTACTTATCTATCTATCTATCGATCTATCGATATATATATATTATATATATATAATATATATATATATATATATAATATATATAATATATATATATATATATATATATGCGTGTGTTTATCACATTCTCAGACCAAGTAATCCCTATAATATGACGTCACACTATAGGTATACTGTTTACAGGATTTCCGTATACCCTACTTCTGACATCAGAAGTAGAGGTATACGGTTCACACTTTTTCTACTGAAGCTGTTTGTAAGCATTCTCGTGCAGATGAAAATCGAGTGGGCACAATGGAAATTGCTAAAAATGCGGCAAAGGTAATATGTAGCTAAACGTCAAAGATTTTGATAGCAATGATTGTGACAGTTTGTCTCTTTTTTTCAAGGAGGGAAAACGAGAGCGTAAACTATCGTCTGCTCCATACGTTTCCTACTACCATTGTGCTAGCTCGTCACAAGCCGTAAACAGCTGAGTAATCGTCAAAATTTATCACCAAACAAGAATCCAATATATATTAAGAATATGATGTGTCAAAATCAACACATCGTCCAATCTTTCTTAAAACTAAAGCCAAATTAAGAGATGCCCAGGCACAAACTTCACTTTGCTTACGAGTATTTCCTTTCTAAGTTGAATTCTTAGCATCGACAAAGTGTTGTATTGCTGTTGAACTTCCGTGGTAGTGTGTACAAAAGCGAGAATGTTTACTGTAGCTACGTACGCCAAACGCGGTTTTCAGTTAGCTTCTGCCACTTCTTCAACAGCTCAATTGAAACCCTCGTCTTCGGTGACGTCACACTTGTTCGAAATATTAGGAGATTATATATTATATAATATATATATATATATATATATATATATATAGTTATATATATATAGTTATATATAGATATATATATAGTTATATATATATATATATATATATATTATATAATATATATATATATATATATATATATATATATATATATATATATATATAGTTATTTATTGTTGCTTATGTATTGAATCGTTTTGTGATCGTCTTACCTGCTTACTGGGATGTCTTCCAGAGGTGACTGAAAGTAAAAAGCATGGAGGCTTCCATTTGTTGTATGGTAGATTTATATAGAAAACACGCAAGGAACATTTTACATATGCTGATCGAAAATGTACTGAAGAAAATCGTTAACTCCAACTTTAGCAAATTTCCGAGCAATTTTGTCTTTCTCTGTAATACTAACATGTCAAAATGTCTCTATGTGTGTAATGTCCGATATTGTTGGCTTTAACTTAATGTTAGGCAGATGAGAATTTATTCGTTATCAGTCAGAGGGCACGTTGTAGGCAATGCGTACTCTTGGTACCACTAATGCCAGAACCTTCCTATTTAATATTTTTCACGATATTAAGAAAGATTACATATGTTTATGAGACAAAAAATGATAATAATGCTGAAAAACTAAAGCCAAATTCAGAGATGCAGAGACAAGTATTTCATAAGTGTTCGGGTGCCTCGCCCACATTTTACACACGAAAGACTAACATTAATGTCATTTGCCATTGGTCTTTGACGTGTTGACCATGTGTAGCCTACGTAATATCAACTTTTTTCTATTTCTCATCAGTGACATTAACGTCATGGTTGATCAGAGGTCAGTTATGTTTGCACCGGGCTAGGTGCTTTTTACGGGTTAAGTTTTTGTACAAGACGGAAGTGTGGTGTTTTCAAATATTGGTTCCGACTGTCTAAAATGTGCATATACTATTTTTTGTATCGTATATGAAACTGGCAATATGCTTTTTAGATGATTAACTTCATACTTAGAAAATTATCGTCACTTCCTTCATTCAAAACATACAAATCATGAATGTAACGTATTTTTAAGAAAGCGTGTTTTAAGATCTGCCACTCAGGAATGCAGCCGCATATCAGGAAAGAAAGTAGCCAAAGTAAAGAACCCTCCACTGCTATGTCCACTTTCTGACTTATATATTATACTTAATGACTTGGTAATAAAATGAGTTCGTTTGTCCTGACACGTGCACGTTTCAGTTCAAGTGTTGTGTAAACTTTCGTCACGTCATAGTTTGGATTTTCAGCTTCAAAAAAGGGAAAAGTTTAGCATCCTGAAAATATATTGCATAAGGGTGTTTCAGATTGCTTAAGTGAAAATTCTCCTTTGAAAAGTTTTGTCATTGAATTCACTTTGTTAGAATAAAAAAAAATATTATATAATATAAATTTCGGTCGCGCCAGAAAATGCACGCATATATGTAACTTGCTGTTTACTGTATGTTTCCTCAGCTTGAGTCAACGTAGACCTGAAATTAGTCTATGATGTTTGTCCGAATAATAGCACTAGACATACAAAACTGAAACAAAATTGTATTTAGTAGACTTTTCATGCTATATTAGTTCGGATCGTGAAAATAATAACGTGTAAATGTATAACTACGTGCACTGTATTGTGCTACGTTTGAGTAAAATCGGTAAAGACACGTAGGCCCACAAGAGCGACGTGAAAAAATAGTTAAAAACTGACAAATTATTATATTCGTTTCATGAAATGCCTTAGCGTATCAAGAACGATCTGACGTGCATATGAAGGTATAACATATTATCCTTGTTGTGCCAAGTTTGAAAGACATCGGTTCAGGAATGATGACGCTTAATTGTGCGCGCGACTGATGGTAAAGTCTAGATGAGACAAATCAATCAGGTCACCGATCGGGAGGACTACAAATCAAAATAGACGGTAGAGTGCAACACTGCCTCCACGTGATAATACCTAGCAAATAATGGGTCACATAGAATCAAATTGGGGTGTCTTTAAAGTCCCTGAATTAAAGAATTGTAAACATTGTGCTTTGTCATTTCGAAGATAGGTGACTGATTCGTGTAATCCTCTGCCATAATTAACACAACAGGCAGTGCTGATGGCAAATAGCAGCAATATGCGAAATTTCACAGAATCACCTTAGCTCCGTAATTGTTGGATTCAGCTTCGAGACATTGTTCACTTACCAATATATCTGCAAAAAAGAAAAAAGATAAAATTCATGTAAAGAGGAAAAATGACAACTTCAATAGGCTAAACAGTGATTTAATTGTGAACAGAAGTGAGTGCATTTAATGCGAGAGTGGTTAGTTTAGTGTTAGAAAAAAATCCGCTCTTTTAAAAACCCCACTGTTATGCTGTTTCAAACCAAATAAAAAGTAGACTTTAAAACCTACGGACGATACTGCGGTAACAAATACACACATGCCACAAATAAGAAACAAAAATATCTCGATAGTTAACGAGACGGAAATAAAGGGAGACGCCTTGACCATTACAATGCTAATGTTATTTATGGGCAAGGGCGAGATGAAAGCCAAACATTGACGGGCGAGGCTTCCCGAGCTGATGATCAGGGTGGAGTCTGTTATTTCCATGAAATTATCGATGAACCGAAGAAAAAAGTCACAATTTACGAAAATTCCGCACCGCAAAAGATACAGGGGCCTTAGAACTTGTATTACACAAATGTTTTAATCACTGAACAGTGAAGTGCTGCGCTGAATGCGAGCTCAGTGGGGAACGAAGCAGTGTCACGTGCGCTGTAAAAATTTTGTTAAGCTGAGGATTTTATTGGAAACGTAATTGAAACTAATTTGGGATAACTAGATTATGGAGTAATGTCTGTTTAATCTGCAAACGTAAGCTCATCTGCTTTTCTTCTTCAGTTAAATATAATTTTATGAGTATTTTGTGATATGGTAACATTCAGCTACAGGACACCTAACATTTTTAAGAAATTTGGAAAAAAAATTATACAATTATACAATTATACAATTTAGGAGTATATATCAAAACTGATAAATGATTTATGTTTTCACATGGATTCACAAAACGTTTCGCCCCGGGTTCATTTTTGGCCCAGAAATTCCATCTACCCCCCTTCGCAGAGTAGTAAGCTTATGGGGCAAGTAAACATGGATGCGCCGGTGCGATTCAACGATCAGCCTGTATATCGATCGAAAGTCAACAATTTTGCGGCTCGGACTATGATTTTATAAGTTTATATAAAAAGTATAGGGCGCGGGGTATTAAATATTTACTGATTACTGTAGCTATAGATAGGCTACATTCAGGACGGGCAGCGACGGGCAGTAGTAAGTACGCCAAACAGGTGGTTTTCACCGTGGGCAGAACTCGGTGCAATGATACTGAACATTAATAGTAAGCCTGTCACCTTGAAGGTAATACTGTATGGTGAAACAAGGACTTCAAACGCACGATGGTACAAACAACACCACAAGTGAAACGTACACATAGAAATACACGCGTTCCTACGTTGTGCCCAACGGGGCCACGCGATTAAAATATGACTGATAATACTGCTTGATAGTGTTATTTGGGTCGGTAAACAGTCAAATAATAGTTTAATTGACTACCTGGGTGATTGGCAGGTCGTGTCCAACGACGTCATATGCAAAGCAGGCAAAAAGACAAAAGCCCCCAAAGATATTGACAGCTGGCCAGGGGTTACCTTGAATACGTAATGAATCTTCACTACGCAGAAATCGCGTTGTCAAGCCCTTCTTAACCTCTAGGCATTTCCTCTCATGATATATATATATATATATATATATATATATATATATATATATATTATAATATATATATAGTCAAAAGCAGTCAAACAGTGTAAATTCACTCGGATGGAAACAAACACAGCAATGACGCAAAATAACGCCATGCAAGTGCAAGCAATAAATCACCACGGGTTCTCCACGATTGTGTCACACGAATGACGAAGACATGACATTAGCAGGACCAGCTTATAACAACTAATATACAGCAAAGAAACAACATCATCAAAATCTCCCAGGTGCTCATCAGCCACTTACCAAGGCGACCGCCTCGGGGACCCGAAAACAACACAGTCAACTGCCCTGGCTCCCGTAGCAGCACTGATCAGGCACCACCACACCCCAAGCCACTCTGAGTGTTATGTCACATATGTCCCACGGCGCCACATTGCACTTCTCAAAAAGTCGAGCACGCCCCGACATAGCCCTATGAAACCGTCTGATAACCTAGGTTGCCGTCTTCCCCGAGACAACATCATGCCGCACAGGCTGGCAACTCCCGGAAGAAATCTTCCACCAGAAGTGCCGCGCGAGCAATGCCATAAAAACACACACCAATGGATGTCATCTTCGCGATCTGGCTCTCAAAGATCTGGCTTGTCAAAGAGTTTATAGACGAATATTCCATCTATTATAGATATGTCCAATTCGAGAAATTTAGTATGTTGTCCATTATGCTCACACTTCAACGTGGGCTGTGCAGGAGATATTTGCTCATGTGATCTACAAAACCCTCCACCATCATTTAGAAGACATATGTCATCGATGAATCGTGCGCATCCATGAAATTTTCGAGCACGAGCTATATCGGTATGAATGAGTTTTGACATGAATCTATACTCATGCCTTTGTAGATATAAATTTGCCCAAAATGGTGCTGGATCAATACCAATAGGAATGCCTGTGTTTTGTAAAAGGAGTATCTTGCCTATCCGGAAATAGCTTTCAACTATGAGATTTTTTATAGCAGACTTTAGTGATGCTTGAGAAAAACAAAGGCTTTGTTCTCTTTGCGCCAAAATGCCTTAGAAGAAGAGAAATCAATATGTCGCTTAGTTCCACCATCAAATACAAAGTCAACTACGTTGTACAATTCTTTCAGTAGATCCTTATGTTCACTTTTGGTGTATAGTGTACTGAAATCGAATGTTGAGATGCATTTGGACTTTTCCCAAGTGTTGATGACGTTCTGCTTTATAATTACTGGAAAAAAAATTTTTCACAACCCATTAAGTTATGATGTTGCTGTAAAATTTTTAGATGGAATCTGTGTACTTGTTCAAAAATTAATTTAAAGTCGCTATACTGAGTGTTTAGTGCTGCAAGTGCTTGATGCTACAATAAAGCGAGCTCTGGATGGGTTCTTATGCATCTTGGGCATCCAGTACATTAGTGGTAGTTTTTTATATATATATATTATATATATATATATATATATATATATTTATATATATATATATATATATATATATATATATATATATATATATATATATATATATATATATATATATTTATACACAAAACAAGTATTATTATTATCGTCGTCTCCCGGATGCAAGTTAAAATGTGAAATACTATCCCTGTAATGTATATTTGTAAATGTTGACGAATAATGTCACTATCAGACAATAATCTATTTGTTGGCAATAGCAATGTTCCTTCAAGACTTCCTCAATTGAACATTAGGCATGTCTGCATGATTTAGAAGCAGACCAAAAGATTATCGTTTGAAAACTGAACAAAAACTAATGTGATACATCAAAAACCTATGCCTTATGGAACTTTAATAAAATCACACTGCTTTGAAAATTGCACTTCGGAGCTGCCATCATTTAGATTTGGCTATCATTTTGACATGTTCAGAGAAATAATAGTTTGCATTTGATCCCGACAAAGGTGAATAATACATTAAAACGTTATGCATCTACTATGATTCAGCTGATTTGGCTGTACTATTATGCCCTGTCAGAACGTTGTTAAGTCCCTCCACCTGTATAATCGCAGTTTTGTGTTGTAAAACTATGGAGTTAAACTTGGACAAGTACGGCAATCCTTAGACATCTCAGCTTATCCGGTATTTGGATTAAAATTGCAACAAATGTCTCAATGAAATAAAGTGACAGACTGAAACAAAGATAGGAAACAAAATTTGATGAAAAGCTCTATGAGAAATGTTATAATTTTGGAGAATAGGATGTTGTAGTAACGGTGGTTTAATAATGAACACTTCTTACCTGGTCATGAGGGCTATAGCGCCCGTTTATTACCCCGCGGAGCAGTGTGTTACCAGAAACACATCGCTATACCACGAGGCCGTAGACCGAGGGGTTATAGCGACGTGTTTCTGGTGACACACGACCGCGAGGGGTAATAAACGGCGCTATAGCCCGAATAAAGACCACGTTATAGGTTTTTTATAACATACCACATACTCATGTTGTTAATGTTATATTGTTTTGATATTTTGCACCCCAACAATCCATTGTGACGAGTTTTCTAGGCGATGTTTCCACTGCGGTTTCAGTTGTTCAAAAAATATCCTAAGCATACCTAGCAACATCCTTAGTTGCACTTTGATGTTTGTCTTCGATGAGCTGTTCAAGTTCCTACACCGTTGAAATGTTGGAAAATGTTGGAAAATTCTTTCAGAGAGAGTGTCGTCGCTTATCCCGGAAGCACATCACGTTCTAGTCACCCGCCATTATTGCAAAGCTGCAGACAACACTATGGCCACTTGACCGGGCACTTTCCAAATTCGGTCAAAACTTGTCCTAGAGAAATAGCTTTCAAAATATACTCTCTGACGTCACTTTGTAGATTCGGTGGGGACTAGACGTATCTATTTTATCGTTACGTGACGTATTCTGGCGAATCGCGACACGAAATGATCATGTGGCGTACTATATTCAAATTTAAGCTCATCTACTTTTTTAATTCACTTGTTTTAAGGGTAATTTTTGATATAGCAACTTTCAGCTATAGGGCACCTAAAACTTTTAATAGTTTTGAACAATTAAAAATCTTATTCTCTCAAATTAGTAACAGTCGTGTTGTACGTATATTCTGTATTATTTTCACACCGTTTCGTTAACAACAGGGTATGCGCTATATTGCTGCGTAGTTGGTTTCACACGTCAAAAAAATTGTCTGTTCAGTCCATATGGTTTTGTCAGATAAATGCATCAAAACGTTACACTGGAGATTTACTCTAAACATTTAAGAAATAAGATGTAATACAAAGCCACATTCGGTTAACAGGAAAGTGTGGCACTTTCCTTATTGCACACACCGAGTCATCTTCATTACATTTTGAACGCGTATTAGTGCTAATTATAAGACAAGAAGCTAGATATCATCATACAAATGAACAGCTATTGTCGTGTCCTCATGCCTATAGCTCCCTTTTATTAAGCCGGCGGCCGGGCCCGTACGTTGCCAGAAATGCATCTCCATCGACTGAGGGAGATTGTGACGTATTTCTGGTAACTCAACACCATGACGAGAAATAAACGGGCACTATTGCACAAATAAAGACTAGGCTACAGGTGCTTGATAAAACCCCCTCATAACTTGTGTTACTCCATGTTGTCGTTTTTCACTTACTCTGATGTATATGAACTGTAACTATAAATAGTGAAACGTTTGCTATATGAGTTCTCCACTGCGAGCAGAGTTGTGACAGTTATTTAACATATTAAAAGAAACAAAAGTCTTTAGCATACTGAATGCCGTCCTCGACTGCACTTGAAATTGTTAATGAAAAAATGCCCGGTAACATGTTGTTTACAACATTGAAATAATGTGAATGTTTAAAAAACAATTAGTCTCCCATAGAGAAAGTGATTTTCTATTCCACCTGAACTTGAACAGCCGATTGACAACAAAACATTTGGCAATAGGTAAACATCTGCCTCTATTAAAAATTTATCAAGGACGCAGTATGACTGCCAAATCGAATACACGCAGAAGGAGAGATTTTGAGTTTAATTCTGATATGTGTCCTACTACTTTCATAGATCCTTGGTCACCTCGAGTACAGAAAAGGCAGAATCATTGGATACAAATATATTACATCACAACTTATGCTAAGACCTCGTGAAAAATGCCTTTCAGGTCATAATATGGCTGTTCGGTACGTTTATCGGGAAACTCACAAAATAGAACATTTGTTTTGTTGGACTAGTCTTAAATTATTTTGATGTTTTACTATACAAGCTCTTACTCCATATAATTCAGATGCTCGGTGCAATTAGTTTGCAAATGCAAGAAAACAACAGACCGTCAATTTCGAATTGGAAGTTATCTGGACATTTTATGCACATATTCCCATCGGAAGCAAAACGGTTTAATCCGTTAACGAAGAAACTTTATATTCATTACCAGAAATATCGGCGTTGTATTGTCACGTAAAAATCCGTCATCTTCAATAACACTTTGTTTTATTTTCCTCTCTGTCTGTCTGTCTGTCTGTCTGTCTGTCTGTCTGTCTGTCTGTCTGTCTGTCTGTCTCTCTCTCTCTCTCTCTCTCTCTCTCTCTCTCTCTCTCTCTCTCTCTCTCTCTCTCTCTCTCTCTCTCTCTCTCTCTCTCTCTCTCTCTCTCTCTCCAATATAGAATAGAAACTCAACCAGAGAATTTCTTTGCCCTTAGCCTAAGTGAACGTCCAAATATGCCGAATTAAAATATGCGCAAACTTGTGTCCTTTAACTGTTTTGCAATGTACTAATTCTTTCACAAACTCGATTTGCATTAGAATATGAGGCAATACAGTTTAGACTTTCCTATCGCTATTAACGTAACTTTATAAAGAACATTATGAAAGAACATTATGTGTTGTACTACCTAAACGTGGCTGCCAGGAAATAATAGCGGCAGTGTTGTCTTCCGAAATGGACTACTTAAGTAACTGTTTTGATTCTTCTGTTGTAGTGTTTTTTCTTTCTGTAATTATTGCAAGCTCCAAACAGTCACGTCATATACATCTTGTCTTTCACCACTTCAACTTGAATAAAGTTCAACGGACGTCGACACTTTGTTGCAAACTGCTAGTAACTTATACAGCTCTTAATGGACAACCTTCAGTATGTATTCAAGATCTACGTACGCCCTACAAATATGGTAATATTGGTATTTAACACATAGGATTAATGTTGCGTAGCTCAGCTATGAGTGAACGCAAAAGTAGTAAGAGCTTCCTTATTTATTACTCCACGATTTTGGAATTTCTTACAGTGCGACCTCGACATGTATCCCCTGCAAACAGCTTCAAGCATAAAATCAAAAACTTTTTGTTTGCTGGGGCATATGCAAATTAATTTAGTTTGGCTTCTTGGAATAACATGGCTTATTGATTTCAGCAAATTACAGATAATTTTGAGTGATTGATTAATTGAATTAATTATCGAGTCTGGATGAAATGCAAATGGACATCGTCAGTTTGAACTGTGTATTTCGAAACGTATCCCGCTCGTATGTTGCTTCACGGTATGAAATTATATCAAGCTGGACAAAACACGATTGCTTATTGGTCAATGGTTGTTATAATTAACATGACTGTTATTAAGAACTTTGAAAACGAAGGGAAACACTAAGCAAAATCATGAAGTAATCATTGGCCAAAAAACTTGTTTTCCGCCCCACTCGATATATTTCAATATCCTAAACCAACGTAAGAGATGAAGATGTAACTGTACGAAACAAATATAACAGAACGTCGACTATCTGACAAAACATGCTTTATCTGACACAACTCTTTTTACCAATAACATAGGGATTCACTTAGCCTGCGCACTTCTTCACCTTCATTAAAGGTATCACTACAGTACATGTACCCGGAGTGTGAAGATGACATGATTGATAGACGTTATTATAGAAATAAAGGGCGACACCCTGACCATTAACATTTATATATTGGCAAGGGCGAGAGGAAAGCCAAAGATAAACGGGCAAGGCTTGATAACATTTAGTCCTATGATTTCATTTGTGTGTTTTGACAGGCGCAGTATTGTGTGGGGGATTACTTTCCACAAATGAGTAAGGTTACAAGCAGTAATTAGTCATTTTTTTCGGGTAATTAGGTTTTGTAAGATAGTCGTCGTACAAGCGTCTCTACAATTATGTTTCGTACTTGTATGTAGGATATTTAACACAGAAACATTATTGACGTTCAAGAAAGTATGCAAAAATCTACCTCACAGGAAGTTCAGTGGGACCAATGATTTTTACTCAGCGTATCAATGTTACATTTTTGTCATTAGACCCAAGTAATTAAATTCTTTGTTTTGCGTCCACTCCAAATGGGAAAAGGTACGCGTCTAAGCGGCTGAAAACACACACAAGAAAATTAACACAATGTAATTTGATTGCAGCAAATAAAAACTTGTAACAAATTTTTAGTTCAGAAAAGCTAAGCGGGTGTGTTCTAAAATTTCCTATTCAAATACACTGTGTGTGTTTTTCATGTAAACCTTAAAAACCTAAGCGGGTGGGGACGAAAAACAAAGAATTTAATTACTTTGGCCTTATTTTACTCTCCAGTTTGTTCATTTGCATTAGCGAAAACCGTGCAACCAAGTGGAACACCATCACTTTACCGTACTCTTAGTAGTGGCATGGAGTGTTGGTGCAGAGTGACTTATTTTCTCACTGATTACTTCAATTGCGTCTACGTATTCTAAATGTTTGACCTACGCACTATTGCCAGATTGTGCGAAAGTAACAGAAAATTGGCGCGACCCCAGAATCGCCGTTTCGTTATCCGAACAGATACGCTCTGAAGGTTTGATGTTATTCCTTGGCGCCTGAACTCCCTATTATTTTATTTGGAATGACTTCGATATACTGGCGATTCCTTTATGGAAAGACCTTTCTGCATGATGGGTATTTACGGTACGTTTATCTTATTACATTTTGTTACTCTAGAGGGATTTGCTTCATACAGGATATCTGTGTGTCGTTAAATGCTTTTCAAACAATGTCGCATGTCAGCCATAGCTTTTGATTGCTCAGACACGTTAATAGGTCGAAGATAAGTTCAATCTTGGTGGCAGACAGGGCAGTACATAGAATTGGCGTCTCGATTTTGACAATGTTAAATGTCGCTTTCTTCACAACATACTACTGTTTGAAAATAGAATGCACCGTCTCCAGGTCTATTCCAACTCAACACGACGACGTCGACTCGCAGCTTTTGACGTACACAGATATCAAAGATAGATTCCATTAGATCCCGGGAAGGACTATGGCTCCAATTGACCAGCCCTTATGATAGATAACTTACCATTTACTGCCACAAGGCTGTGTTACAATGATGTAATAAATTAATTTATTGCTGACGGACATGTATATTATGAATTTAACTTAAACTGAAAGGCACATGAGCTGCAACTTTAGTTATTATTTTCATGATATTATATTTAGATTAAAATTAATTCATAGAAAGAATCTTTCTGAGGGATGTTTACTCAACCGACTATAAGGAAAGGAAAGGGATTCACTCCAATTTGAAAAAAAATTGAAAAAAATCTCGGCTTTTCACCTAATATGGCATGATTTTGAAAAGGGCGGGAAATTTAAAATGAACGAAATTCTGTTCAATTTCGTACCTATTCTACCACAAGTAAATGTTGCTGAGGCATTGTTAATGACTATATCGTTCAATTTGTAGATTGTTATGGATATCTGAGGAAATTGGAGGTACCTTGAGTTTGGACAAATTTCACAGAGTTACAGCTCATGGGTCTTTACCGTGTTACTTGACTGTAGCTTATGTTCACAGCAGAACTTAAGGTAGATACACGTTTGCGGATATTTATTTTGAATTCATTTTTTCTCATTAAATTTCACATTTGGCACCACACAAATTATTTTTCAATTCCTGTTACCTTCAGCACAATGAGTTGTGAAAGTAACAACTATTGGTTTTGAATAAATTACCGCTTTTTGTTCACTTCAGCCAACATTTCTCTTGCTTTATCAACTTTACCGGAAATCTGAGAAAAAGTTTTATGGGGAAGAATTTTTACCGTCGCCTGGTAAAAAATCAGATTGATCTGTGATCCCAACGCCCACCTAATTTCTTTTGAAATTGCGTACGTCACGCCCAATCGGACGCGAGGGAATCAAGGAATTGTGTGAACACCCCTTCCATGTACAAAAAAATCGATCATAGATATGACTTTCCTGACATTTTATTCTGGTTCATGAACTTGCATCAAGGTAGAGACTAAATGCTTTGTATTTTTCATAAAGTGTCCCTTTGGAAGACCACAAAAAGCGAGAAAATTGGGAGAAATTGACTTTAAACTCTGGAGATGTGGCGAGGAATGAGGGCGGTTTATTAAGCTAACAAACACTGCCACGACTAATCTGTTTCTCAAACGAAAAATAAGCTTGTTAACTGGAAACGGCCGTCAAGTATTTTCAATCCGTTTATCTTTAGTTAGAACGCAGTCCCTCCGCGATGGAGGGACCGTGGTTAGAAGTATCTTTATGCCCGCCAGAGACTAACTGAGAAATTTTACGCAAGCGACAGTATCAGAGAACGGCATTCATTTTGACATCGAGCCATTACGATGCATGCTATGGAAGCCATAGCGTGTATCAGTGAAGGTCGTTCGTCACGTCGGACCTCACGCCCGAAATTTATGCATATGCATCGGCTGCACTCGACACTTCATCCAGTTTCATTCACATAGATATTCACTTTAATCGCCGACCTTTGCATTAGAGAGAGCTTATCCTGGTAGGCAGACTGAATCGGCGCGCCAACTTCCGCGTTTGAGAGAGCTTACTCAGGAGTTCCGGACCGTGGAGTAAGCATGTACTGCACTAACGCACCATCCAGGCTCAGCATGGGCTTGCCTCATGTGAACCAAAAAAGACGTACACTTCTCAAACTTTATTCACTGTAGCGTTCAAAGTTGAAGAACGAACGCGACATTTTAGAATACTGATTGGACTTTACTGAGTTGGAACAACATGTAAAATGTCATCAGTAAAAGACATGTTTTTCCGGCCACAATTTTGGCACATATGTTCAGAGCGGGTAAAAGATGTAATATTTGGCCGCAGTACGTTCAGAGCGGGGACAGTTCTGTACGTCAGATTTCATGAGAGTTGATACGAATGTAAGTAGATTGTCGCCCGGTCGCATTCCAAAATTTTAAAAATACAAACGACAATGAAAACCTGTCGTGACATTGTAGTACGTAATCTGTATTCACTCTAATCATGGAGCTAGACACGGACTAGCTCCATGCTGTAATAATGTTCGGAATCGGAGAATACGGTGCGGACTTTACTGAGTTTGACCGACGGGTAGAATACCTCCAGAAAAGGGAGTGATGTTTTATTTTCGGCCCTAATTATTTCGCAGCAGGAACAATTTTGAATGTTGTAATTTATCAGGTATGGACTCAAATGCACAATACAATCAGGGAACGGGCATGTTTTGGGTTTTCGGCATAAGCAAGTTATCCCCGGCTTTTGTCAAACTCCTGAATACAACTGGTCTCCAAGGGGTAAACTCACCGTATTGATGAGGTTCTCCTTGCAGAAGAAAAATCACGTACGACATATTGTCTGCCACGTTACTGTAGCATGACCCCAAGTCAAACAATATTACTCTAGTTCTGGTTACCCCGTCCAGGACTTTATTCGCTTTCTTCATTCAACCTTGCTAGCGTTTTGGCTACGGTAACCATTACATGCAACACGCTGGAAATATGCGCATGCGCACAAAACTAAAATCGAAAAATTAACATAATCTGTTGACTGATCCATACGCAGTAAAGATAATCGAATGTAAAAGTACGCGTAGAACGCAAAAATAAATCATTTTGATAATATTTTAAGCATTTCCGAACACAATATTGTATCGACATTTTCACCCATGTAAAGGTCATGTGGCAGGGACTCAAATTTTGAAATAGAACAAAAATCTTTTCAAAAACGCTTTAAACGTGTGTCTTCTGCTTAAACAACATGTTTATACAAATGGAATGAACTCAACAGATATTGTTAGCCATAATTGTTGTCCAGATGACGAAAAAGATTAAGGTAAAGGGTTTTATAGAACAAAAATTAGGATAATATTTCAATTGCATTGTGTGCTGACTGTGGGTTATCGTAGGTCGAACCCCCGTATCATGTAATCAAAATAAAACTTTCTGATGAAGATTCAAATTCGGCACAAAATGGAAATTGTCGTATTTGCCAAAACATGTGCAAATCCTTTTCAAAAAAGTGCAGTCAATATTTATTTATAAACACACAGATTAAACAATACACTACATGGCAAGGAATCTTCATCGTTGTCAAATCATACTTACAAAACGCAATTTTTTTCCGCCAACGTATGTTGTCATGGGAACTAGTTGCCTAAATAGAATAGCCGAACGTTTTTTTTGAAACTGGGCTTCGTTATCTCAATACAACTGCGGATCAACCAACAGTCATTAGACAATAGTAATTTCTACCAAAATACGCAGTAAACATCTTCAGTCGAAAACAGCATAAAGGTCTAAATCAAAGCCTTAAAAGACACCCGTACACATCTTACCTCATATATCGTGTAGCACGAACCGATAGGCGAGTGTTATATGGAGCGAATTGTATCAAAATCTAGTGTAAACGCGACTGCGGCGGGGGTTATTGCTATTATATTATATCAGCTTGTGTGTCTTTGTTGTCTTGCTTTTGGTCACGGTATTTTCGTCTCTAAGCCCCAATGCAGAAAACGGACGGACGTATGAGAGCTCGAACGTCGGAAATTTAGCGCCCGAGACCGAACATTTTTATAAGTTTGGACTACGTTGACAACAGAAATTGTTACTTTTTCTTGTGATTTGAACTCTTGACCCATTTTCTGTGTCTGCAGCAGGTCGCAATTAATTGTTTACGTTGCATGTGAATAAAATGCAATGTTGATGAACGTAATGCGTATGTTATCGTAAGATACTGTGTGCGTCTGTTGTCAACGTAGTCCAAACTTGGACGTTATTGTACCAGCAAACAAGCAGTTTTGAAATAATCCAGGCTTGGGATGACAGCAACTGTGATCAACAGTTTTGCAGAGTGTGCTGCCCGATTCAGCGAGAGCTGGACGCTGACACTGCTTGTTGCATTTGTATGTCAACTTTCGTCGCAGTCACCAGGAATAATCCCATTGTTATTTTGAACTTCTTGGTCTACATCGTTAGAAATTCCTCGTCTGTTAGAGCCCAAACTTTGGTAAAGAATGTTTGACATACTGTTACTGTCAGGAAGTGTCAATTTATTTGTGTATGAACGAATACAAGCTTCATTTTAAAGATGAAATGAAAAAATAATTTTAAAATGTGCAAAATCTATAGCATTTTATTTATCCTATCTCACATATGCTCATTATGATAAAAAAATTGTCGGCGATGCGAAAAATTAATCGCATTTCTCGAAAATGTAGTTGGGTGTCAGACCCGCCCACAAAACGCAATTTGAAATGCCCGCCAACGTCCTTACTTCCGGGTCTGTGGTCAGTGACGTCATTTGAGCCAAAGACAAGTGGCGTGATGGCTATCCACGGCGACGGTCTATAGCAGAGTGTATTATCTTTTCTTATATGTAAATAGTTGTTGCGCTCTTTGTCAGCCATATGTAAACAGAAACCAATATTGTCTATTGTGTTGCATTTAATTGCAATTACGGTACAGGCTCAGGAGCAAGCTTTTTTTAGCTTCCCTACAGAGCCGCGATGCAGAAAATAAAATGGATTGAAGCAGTCCAGAGAAAATATTGGCAGCCGAGTCAATACTCATGGCTGTGTTTGGTGCACTTTGAAGACTCAGCATTTGTCGTTTCTCCGAGCATCATAGCATCAATTTGATTACAAAAAAGTCATAACGCCTGAAGCCGAATGCTATTCAAACACTTTTTTATTACCGGAATTCTGATCAGGAACATTGAAGACTCCTCAGGGAAGTTCTCCAGCTAGATTTGAGAGGTGTACGATATCGTACGACCGCGCACAAAGGTTCATGCAGAAACATCGGCGAGGGGTATTTTAAGCAGGCCTGTCTGATCCCTTTCCTTATCTATTACTTTTAACTGTGACACTGGCATTACATTTTGTATCATTGATGATCGCATGTACAATTCAGTCATAATTTTAAAGTAAAATTGAAATGTAGGCAAAAAAATCAGACCTCAGTCGTGTTTAGCTTTTAGAACTGCAAGTTGTTTGTTTACAGTCAAGTGGATTGTACAGAAACACAGTCCCTCCTGTGACAGAAATAATAATTGTATTTTTCATATTTACAGTAGTTTAGACCATTATGTTTTCAAACACAAAGTGATGAAAATTTTAATAAATTTAGAGCCCCACAATCCTGCAAAATTAGGCTCGTTTGGCATCGCCGGCACTTCAATGTCGCAGCGCTGCATGCTGCGGTTTAGAACACTGACGCAAAAAAGTAGCAAAATGTGTGACATGAATGCGCCAATTTGTGAGAACGCGTGCATGTACTGTGTGTAGGACGCGTGAACAAGTACAGTTTTCTGTGAGTGTCAGAGGTAAGATGTAGAATCTTAATATTATTAAACGGATGACCTCTTTTTGGAGGATGTGGTGGCCCTGAAAAGGCCTATTGCCGTTTTGTTTTTAGCTACTATAGACTATAGTCTATAGAAGCTATTGGGATGGGTATCCGTCCGGCGTCCGTCGTCAGTATGTATGTATGTATGTATGTATGTATGTATGTATGTATGTATGTATGTATGTATGTATGTATGTATGTATGTATGTATGTATGTATGTATGTATGTATGTATGTATGTATGTATGTATGTATGTATGTATGTATGTATGTATGTATGTATGTATGTATGTATGTATGTATGTATGTATGTATGTATGTATGTATGTATGTATGTATGTATGTACGTACGTACGTACGTACGTTTGTGAGGCGTCCGTCCACTCAAATATCTTGAGAACCGCAGTACTTACTGATTTGATATTTGTTGTGTAGATGAAAAATATGATTTTGAGAAACTGTTTTTTTTTTAATTTTTTGATATTGTTGAAAATAGGCAAATTAATGCCAAAAAAGGTGTTTTGGTAAAAAATCTTCTTCTTCATAACCGCTGGTCAGACAGCTTTGTTATTTGGTATGCAGGTCCCTAGGGATAACCCAACTTAGATTTGTTCAAATTGTGATGAAATATGCAAATGTGTATTTTCCAGGAATTTTTTTTTGTCATTTTTGGTCAAACTTGACTTACATTGTATGTAATTCTTGTACTGTATAAACCCTATCAATTCACCCTGAAAAAAATAATTGATATGATTTTAGATAATTGAATTAATTAGGAAATCATCAAAGCCAAAATAATTTTAGTGTGGAATTATCAGAAAGTTCAACTTTTTTTGACAGTTCATAGTGAAATGCTTACCATCTTTGAGGATTAAAACATGTAAAGGCATCTTATTTCCTGAATCCCAACTTTGATATATTCTGAACCACCATTTATGTTATCTAAAAGAAATTGCTCATAATAGTTTGTCATGATAGGGTGGTCAAATAAATAGAGGTAGAGAAAGTTCTAATTTCCATTTATGGTTGACTTGGTACTTTTTGTGGAAAAAAATAGAGTGGTCAATTAAAAGAGTGGTCAAAGTGATAGGGTTTTTATGGTAAATCTTGGCTGTAAGATTCCTCATATGCTATATATAGCACTTATGCAATCTGTGTAAACAGTGCAATGAAAGTGTAACATGATTCCTTATAATGCTTTTGATGACCTTGAACTCTTAAGTTTCAAACATTTGTCTCTTCAGTGTGCTTTCTCTGAGTACGCACAGTCTCAACTTATTTAACAGAACTTACTTACAATGTTAATTTGAAAGTTAAAATGTGCTTGGTTAGTAGGATGAAAATACTGATATTAAAAGATAACCAGCTCAAGATTCTTTATAACCTGACAGATATGCTGTTTTTTTATGACGTAAATCTTGATTTAAGCAAGTCTTGTTTACTCTAATTAGAATGTAATTAACTCTCGTTTATTTGCTATTATAGACTAATATAGTCTGATGAAATATGCAAATCTGTATTTTTACAGAATTTTTTTCCATTTTGGTCAGGCCATCCTGAAATGAGCTATCAAAGATATCCACCTTCTTCATCAATACATGTGTCACAAAAGGTTATTCTCTACATAACACAGCAGAGCTCTGTCAACTGTGAGTCGCTTGTTTTTTTCAAAACCGCTGGTCAGACAGCTTTAATATTTGGTTTACATGTCCCAAGGATGACCTTAATGAGATAATTTCATACACTCAGGAAATACTTAATTTTGTATCCATGTCTATAGTAGCTTCAGGGACTTTGGCCCTATGTTTGATCATCTGATGATCGCATCTATAACGGTTCAGTATCAGGCCATGGCCGGCAAAGTATCTCCTACACCCCGTAGATGACATCGATGTCCTAGTTCAGGGAGTCAAAACAAGTTTCTGCGTCCGCGAACACAGTCATGAGGGAAAATGCCAAGAGAGTTTGACCGGTTAAGAAGGGCTTGACTACGCAGTTTCTGCGTAGTGAAGCTTCATTACGTATTCATGGTGACCCCTGGCCAGCTGTCAATAACTTTGGGGGCTTTTGTCTTTTGGCCTGCTTTGCATGTGCGTCGTTGGACACGACCTGCCAATCACCAAGGTAGTCAATTAAACTATTAATTGACTGTTTACCGACCCAATTAACACTATCCAGCAGTATCAGTCATATTTTAATCGCGTGGCCCGGGTGGGCACAACGTAGGGACGCGTGTATTTCTATGTGTACGTTTCACTTGTGGTGTTGTTTGTACCATCGTGCGTTTGAAGTCCTTGTTTCACCTACAGTATTACCTTCAAGGTGACAGGCTTGCTATTAATGTTCAGTATCATTGCACCGAGTTCTGCCCACGGTGAAAAACACCTGTTTTGCCTACTAATTACTGCCCGTCGCTGCCCGTCCTGAGTGTAGCCTATCTATAGCTACAGTAATCACATAAATCATTTATCAGTTTTGATATATACTCCTAAATTGTAAGTTTGATCAAAATCGAGACCACATTAAGGGCTATGCAGACTGTCCATGTACGCACACACAGTGACAAGAAGGCGGCAAACACCTACTCACCAAGCACATCGAATCGGCGAAAAGAAGCATAAAAAAGCTAGGCTCATCGCCAAAACAAACGCGCCAAGCGCTAACAAAAACCCATACCAAGCGGCCCTTTTCAGGGCCACCAAATACTCCAAAAAGAGAACTACCAAAAAATACGATAAAATGACATAGAACACACAAAGACTTAAAATAAATAACAAAAATCGTACACATAACAAACAACTGAAACACAACATTAAATACAAAATAAACAATCACAGTAACGTAACAGAAAACATGGCCGTGGAAATAAATCAGCTGTTCTAAAGAAAAGCCGACAACAACATGAAATTCAACAACAACCTATCATCGCTCAAACTATGAAACTCCGAAAAATAGTACTAGGCAAAAGCCTTAAAATTCATTCGGACACCAACAAAACCAAACAGAATAAAACAACCTCAGGATTTCAAAAAATAAAGTAGTATAATGTGACTACGCTACATCGTGAGACACAACAATCGCAACACCAATTCAAAGAAAAGTCAAATTGGACTACACGAACAACAAAAAACCAAAACTTGAAAGCTATCTGAAGCTTCTAAACTCGCACTTCTAGAGATACCCTTTCAAACAAGGAAACAAAACATATCGCGTGCCAAAAGAATCGCGATAAACCAGCTTGCAAACAATGGACAAATTTTGGGAAAATAACCCTTCGACAAGGGTCGGTTTTTCGTTATTGTCAACACAAACTACGTACTCGAATGCGAAAGGCAATTACGTAACACTCAGTATTATACACAACAAGCCAGAACAAACAGTAAACAAAGTAAACGAACTATTAATTAAAATGTACGAGAACAAGCACATCAACCAGGATACTTGTATCATGATCCGTACCCCGCAGTGGTACTTATTGCCTAAAAATTCACAAACCTCCGCAAAAATCTAAAAGACACACCAGTCAAAACAAAATTTACCGAAGTAAAGAAATATAGAACAAACAAACCGAACCACCAAACGGACTCACAACGTGACCAAAATTAATATACTTGCCTCGCTAATCGGAAAGCAAGACCACTAAAAGCATTAAAATAAATTTTCACAAACACAAACTAAGGAAAGAATCTACACTGCGACTGATGAGAAACCATACTCGGGTTTCGAAACGCAAGCGTCAAAGGGCGACTCTATCAACTTTTGTAACAACATTGGTCCGGCTGCGTCTCGCCATAAGCTTTCCCACACAAACAAAACATTACCGTACACACTAATCCAAACTTCTCTACAAATATCCAAAGCGAAACAAACATATCATGAACACAAACAATCGGATAAGAATGTAGGAACACATTTTCGAAAAGAATCAAACACAAACTCGACACAAAAACATTTAGGATAGTTAGGTGGGGAGCCTGTTTCACATTTTTTACATCTCGCTATACTGTCTATGATTCTAAAAATAAAGTCATCTGCCACTTTTTCTGTATACGCGGTTTGGCAAAACTCATCTCTTCAATCGAAAGTCTGGCGATTTCATGGTTCTTTGGGGCACTTAAGTGTACGTCGAGCTTAAGGAATGTGGTTACATTCGCGATGATTTATTCGAAATTATTTATTTCTTCAAGGGCAAATGCACATAATTTATGCTGTTGGAAATACTGGCCGCTCATAAACAAGACAATAAACTCAATATATGTGCATCTTTACTTATATTGTCAAAGTACAGCGACACCCACAAAAAACCAAATGGTTCAGTCCAGGTATTTGCAACTCTGCCATCCGACTGGTCAACAGGAAATCAACCATAGGTGTCTTTTGGCACGCATATACGCCAGTCACCTAGGCGACGGTAATCTGCACCACTTATCACCATCGGGAAGGTACTCCTCCCCATATACCACTGGCGATCCCACCCTCAAGGCACTGCGTCATTCGACCAAGCATTGTTATTGTAATTTCCTGCATAAAATAACAGCGAGGTCAACCGGTCAAAATGTCTTGGCATTTTCTGGCATGAGTCTCCTTAACCTCCGTGACCGGGAACGGGATTGAAATACTTCGGCCATGTCGATCATCAGCTGGCGTCGCTGGCAGTAAAGATTTTCCAGCATTACCCGGGCTGGAGTACCTCGATTGCTTCAACGCGCTCGTACGGGTGTCGTAGCCTCGACGCCATAGGAAATAGTATTCTGATCATGTAGGTATGTGTACGTAGTCATTCACAAAATTGTGCGCTTTTTATTTTTAAACTTGGTCTTTCACAATATTGAATTAATAGAAAAAGAATGAAATATTGAGAGTTTTAGGCCAGAATACCGTTCTACTCTGGCTAAGTCTTCTTCTGAATAGTCTGAACCGTTCTCGCTGTCATTGAGCGACATTTTGTTTGACTCATATGACATCACTAGACGCCCTCTGATGGTGACTTTGAGAAATCGATAACAAAACTGATTCTGGGTCAGACTTGCAGATCGTGTTTTTGTCAAAACGAAAAGGTGGTTTTTTAGACGTTTTCTTTGCACTTTTTTGTCTTTAATCTTCCTGTACATACTTAATACATGGAACAGCGTAACTTTTTCGCTATTTTTTTCTTTTCATTTCACCTTTAAAGAGCTGTGTGTCTCGTCTCGACTCTTGCTGAATCGAGCAAAAGTGCACGGTGTGCCGTTGCCCAAATGCAATGATTTGTGTACATCAAACCAAAGTGTGCTGCTTCAGAGGTGTCTTTCATAATTGACCCCACATAATTTTCACCAGGAGGTGAGTTACAGACCCATACTTTTATCTGTGTATCGAAAATCGGACTCCGGTCTTTGAAACAAAGAGGAATGTTTTGATTAAGTTTACATCATTCGGTATGTTCAAATCCACCGACTGGGCAATTTTCGAAAATGCTGGTTCAGGGGCCATTTCTCCACTGCAAAACAATATTTTAGCATCGGTAGAATGAGCTCTCGTTCAACCAGACTGGCGCTTGTAGCATGATATATCATATAATTTTATTTGTTTGGTGTTGTTTTTCTCGGCCTGTAACTTTATTGTATTAAGACATTTGTTGTAACTTTAATCCAGATCCCACAATGGATGAGATGCCAATTAAGGATCACATAACATAACATAAGTAGTGAAAAGTCCTCTTCTCAAACCCCTTCCAAAGTCAGTGGTTTATTCCAGTCCAGTTCAACTGTCATCCCTCGGGTCGTGTCGATTTTGTTAAACAACAGAAAGACTGCATGATACCCTGTATTATCGGGATAAGTTTTCCGTACCACGTGTTGGGCTTAATATATCCGTAGTCACATAGGGTACGAGGTTTAGAATTCAAAGCTTGGTATTTTTCGTGAGATAAACAAATTACGCCTAACTGTTGCAACCGGGCACTTTGGTAAGCAGCCATCAAAATTTTTCTTGTACTGATTTGTATTATTCTAAGAAGTCTCCAGGAAGCAAGACGCGTGTCAACAAACTGTACAAGGTAGTATGCACACTGGGAGGAACCCATCTGTACTTCCTAGCTAATATAATATCATTGCCATTTACGAACGCTGGATCCTTGGATGAAAGATTCTCTGAAAACATCATCAGTTTATGTTGATTTCGTGAGATCCCGCTGTCAGCTCGAGTTAAAGTAAAAAAGGCCAAGTTTACAGAGGGCCTTGTTACAAAATTATAAAGATTTAATAGATAGTTAAAGCACGGGAATATCAACGAAACTCACTGCGTGTATATGAAAGATGACTTATCTATAGTTTTATCATCGTACGCACATACCACTTTCTAGACATGAATCTATAACCGCCTTGCAAATGTGTAATTCATAATACCAAATCACAGTTAAGATTTTCTTTTAAATAACACCCCCAGAAGAAGTCCAGTTGTCGGAAACCTTTTCTCAATTCTTCTTAAGCAAATGTATAATACATCATTAAAAAATTCTCATTCTTTTGATTGAGTCAACTCTCACTTCAACGTTTGTCAGCATTAAACATTTATGAAGAATTAATTACACTGATCTTTCAGACAAATTGAGACTGCTTCTCTCTTAACAAATATACCCTTATTACAAGTAAATTTGGATACTTTGCTTTTGCGAGCAGGAAAGTTGAAAATCACCCACTGGACCATGATGCATGTTACAATGTTTTTGTTGCTAAACATATTTGAACAAGGGATAGTAATGTAAGTATTTGTAATATCTTCACATCGTTTGATTGGTAACACTGGCAAATGAGCATGCTCTATATTGCTGCGTAGTCGTCTTGATACAATAAAAGAGTGTTGTCCTGTCTTTGTGGTCTTGTCAGATAAATACATCAAAAGGTTACTTCCTGTCAATGTGCTCTACGCATGTGAAAAAACCCAACAAGATGTAATGCAAAGCCTAGTTCGATTGACGGGAAAGTGTGGTACTTTCCCTATGGTAGAGGATGGGTTGCCTTCATTCAACTTTGAACACGTATGAGTGGTAGAAGCTAATAAGATGTCTTCACCAAAATGAACTACTGTTACCGTATCGTGAGGGTCATAGCTCCCTTACATTAAGCCGAGGCCCTGTTACAACCGATAACGTAGTAACTAACCGATAACGTATCAAACCGATAACGTAGTAAAAATGTACCGATAACGGATCAAATCAACCGATAACGTAGTAACGAAACAATAACGTTGTAATTTTTCAAACCGGTAGCGTGGTAAAATTTTACCGATAATGTGGTAATTTTTCCTAGCCGATAATGTATCAAATCAACCTATAACGTATGGGATTAAGGGATTCACGGGGAAAGATATATTCTCTCCATTGAAAGATCGACAGATTGATCGATCTATCGTTGTATTGATCTATCAATCGATCGATCTATTGATTGTATGATCAATTGAATGTATGAATTTATCGACCGATTAATAGATCGATTGATACCTCTGTATATGTAGATTGATCTGTCGATCGATAAATAGACCGGTAGATAGATACGGACGGACAGACAGATAGATAGATAGATAGATAGATAGATAGATAGATAGATAGATAGATAGAAAGATAGATAGATAGATAGATGGTGTATCAAATAAACCTTTAATGTAGCCAAGTGAAGAACAACATATCAAATCAACCAATTACGTACCAAATCAACCAATAACGTACCAAATCAACCAATAACGCAAAAAATCGTGGTTTCGGCGAAATCTTTCAGTCAAGAGCGGATGAAGAGACGCACATGTGATTAAAGGTTGAAATTAATGTTGCAATAGACCCAAGGTTCGATAGATTCAAAGCTGCCCGTACAGCTGTGACCGTAGGTTAATTTTGCTATTCGGAAGGCTGGCGCTCACGATTCTCAATTACAGTTAATGCGTACAGTGTGCCCGGCTAGCGTGTAAGTACGCCCTACGGCCATCGCGGTGCTCTCAAAGGAGCTGGATTGGATGCTAGCGCTACATGGAAGGGATGTGTACTGTTGCCGGCCAACAAGCCTGCACAGCTACTAGCGAGATCGGATGTTCGCGGGGATATAACGTATCAAGTTCTAGCATACGATGCTAGATTGACATAACTTTAACGGCTTGCGAGTACCTCGATGAACGGTTTGTCGTTAAATCTTCACACCAACTCAACAACAAAGGTTTAGCAGTCAAGCCAGTGACGTGACAGCAAGAACATGGGTAGATCACTCAAAAGGTTGAAAACTGGGGGTGATTTCAAATTTAAATTCAAAAACAAGGGTAAGTTTAAAATAATTGTAAAATCAAAACGAATGAATTTTCATTTTTAATTCAAAACGAAAATCAAAACAAATATCAAAAAGAAATTATTTCAGTGTTTCGAAAGTCAAAATCAAAATGGAAATCAGAACAATTTCAAAATGACAATGCAAAAAAATAAACATGTAAATTGAAATCAAACTCAAAAATGAAAACAGCTGAAGCAGAGCAAACTTGTGACAATTTTTCCGACTGCAACCCCTCCACACGCTGCAGTACGGCAATCGGGAAGGCTCATCAAACTGTTTTTATTTATGAGATTACTCAATTTCAAAACGATATTTTTTCTAGCCGTCATATCATTTGATTATTAAATTATATTTCCATTATGACTTTATTTGAATATATATATATATATATATATATATATATATATATATATATATATATATATATATATATATATATTAAAATTTAATGGCAATATATATATATATATATATATATATATATATATATATATATATATATATATATATATATATATATATATATTCACATTTAATGGCAATTTTGACTCCAGGTTGCCTTTCAATTTTGATTTTGTTTCAAAGCTAAACTCATTTTAATTTTAATTAAATTAACACTAGTTTTTATTTTTTTCATTTCTGTTCTAATGTTTACTTTCAATTTCATTATAAGTGTACAATTTCTATATTATGACTTTGAATTTATTTTCATTGAGATATTGTTCTTTGTTTTACTTTTGACTTTCTACTCTAATATCTATTGTCATTTCGAAATTGTTCTGATATCCATAAAAATTTTGACTTTTGAAACTAAAATATTATTCGTTTTCAATTTTGTTTCGATTTCGAAATGAAAATTCATTGTCGTTAATTGAACCATTTTTTAAGGGTGGGGATTTTGTCGGGCGGTTTTGACTGGGATGTCTTTACTAGGTAACTGGGTGCCGTACGTTGAGAATCCGATTGAAAATCTGCTGAACTACATATTAGTGATTTTCAGATTTCCCCACCACAATAACTACTGATAAGTGAGCTATTTGTGTTGCAAAGACTTCGCAATATGTCATGAAAAAGTTGTAAAAGGTGAAGGAAATTGAACTTTTTTGAAAGTGCGTGAGCAGATGTTAACTTTCGGTACTAACGGTCTGTAGGGTTAGCCCAAGAAGTAATTAGCGATTTACGGGTGATTACCGGTAGGAGATAAAGTTCGATTTGCATTTGGCAAGTTCGACATAGTGCGCAGGCGCGAATCAATCAGCATAGGTGCCATGGCTGCCAGGATTTGAGTCTAGGCAGGTAGCTAAAATAATTGAAGCCCACGGGTCGTGCATCGGCTTTTCCTGTAGTGTTGGCTATGTAGCGCTGTGAAACGGCAGCGCTCGGTGTCTTCTGCTCTATGGAAATAATGGGTGAAATAAAATAGTCCGTGGGCTAGAGGGGGTCTACGTGCACCCCCACAGGATAACAAACCTGTATTTTTCAGAAGCCTTGGGATCCCTAGAATACGATATGGAATTTTAACAGAAAAAATATAGGGATGCAATAGTTGTTATGGTCATGTTTTGAAGGGTACCGCAAAATCACGATTTTCCAAGCCAAATGCATTTTCGTCAAATCTGTCTTCTTGTAAGTCATTTGCTGAGCTCACTTTTTGACATAACCTCACTTCTTAGGTATCATTAGAAAGGCAATTGATTCTTCTTTAAGATGACATATTGCAACATGCAATATCTTCTACAGTTTTTGTCAAATATAACCAAAACTTACCCCAAAATTTAACATTGCAAATTAAAGTAAATCTCAAATTCTACCAATGTTTTAGCTATGCATAATAAAAAATGCAATGTTTTGTCTGAAATCTGTTTTATTTGATACAGAGACATGTCAGAAATATGAAATAGACTTTTAACAGAAGAAATATTGGGAATCTACAGCTGTAACAGTCATATTTTGAAGGGTACCGCAAAATCACAGTGTTGCAGATTTGCATGCATTTTTGTTAAATTTGTCTTCTTATAAGTTATCTACTGAGCTTGTTTTTGAATATAACCTTGCTTGTTAGGTATCATTATAAAGATAATTCACTAATCTTTAAAATGAGATATTGTAACATGCAATATCTTGTATAGTTTTGTCAAATACAACCAAAACTTACCCCTTACCCCAAAGTTTACATTGAAAATTTGAGTCATAGCTAAAACCAAATTCTACAATTTTTAGCTTGACACAAAAAATCTGGCCGTTTTTGCTATTAAATCTATTTATTGGTACAAGGACATGTCAGAAATATCAAATAGAGTTTTAACAGAAAAAATACTAGGAATCTACAGCTGTAACAGTCATATTTTGAAGGGTACCGCAAAATCACAGTGTTGCAGATTTGCATGCATTTTTGTTAAAATGTCTTCTTATAAGTTATCTGCTGAGCTTGTTATTGAATATAACCTTGCTTGTTAGGTATCATTAGAAAGATAATTTACTAATCTTTAAAATGACATATTGTAACATGCAATATCTTGTACAGTTTTCATGATATATAACCAAAACTTACCCCATACCCCAAAGTTTACATTGAAAATTTCAGTCATAGCTAAAACCAAATTCTACAATTTTTTAGCTTGACACAAAAAATCTGGCCGTTTTTGCTATTAAATCTATTTTATATTGGTACAAGGACATGTCAGAAATATCAAATAGACTTTTAACAGAAGAAATACTGGGAATCTACAGCTGTAACAGTCATATTTTGAAGGGTACTGCAAAATCACAGTATTGCAGATTTGCATGCATTTTTGTTAAATTTGTCTTCTTATAAGTTATCTACTGAGCTTGTTTTTGAATATAACCTGCTTGTTAGGTATCATTAGAAAGGTAATTCACTAATCTTTAAAATGAGATATTGTAACAGGCAATATCTTGTATAGTTTTTGTCAAATATAACCAAAACTTACCCCATACCCCAAAGTTTACATTGAAAATTGCAGTCATAGCTAAAACCAAATTCTACAATTTTTTTAGCTTGACACAAAAAATCTGGCCGTTTTTGCTATTAAATCTGTTTTATTTGGTACAGGGATATGTCAGAAATATGAAATAGAGTTTTAACAGAAAAAATATTAGGACTCTACAGCTGTAACAGTCATATTTTGAAGGGTACCGCAAAATCACAGTGTTGCAGATTTGCATGCATTTTTGTTAAATTTGTCTTCTTATAAGTTATCTGCTGAGCTTGTTTTGAATATAACCTGGCTTGTTAGGTATCATTAGAAAAATAATTCACTAATCTTTAAAATGAGATATTGTAACATGCAATATCTTGTATAGTTTTCATGATATATAACCAAAACTTCCCCATACCCCAAAGTTTACATTGAAAATTTCAGTCATAGCTAAAACCAAATTCTACAATTTTTTTAGCTTGACACAAAAAATCTGGCCGTTTTTGCTATTAAATCTATTTTATTTGGTACAAGGACATGTCAGAAATATCAAATAGACTTTTAACAGAAGAAATATTGGGAATCTACAGCTGTAACAGTCATATTTTGAAGGGTACTGCAAAATCACAGTATTGCAGATTTGCATGCATTTTTGTTAAATTTGTCTTCTTATAAGTTATCTGCTGAGCTTGTTTTTGAATATAACCTGGCTTGTTAGGTATCATTAGAAAGATAATTCACTAATCTTTAGAATGAGATATTGTAACATGCAATATCTTCTATAGTTTTGTCAAATATAACCAAAACTTACCCCTTACCCCAAAGTTTACATTGAAAATTTCAGTCATAGCTAAAACCAAATTCTACAATTTTTTTAGCTTGACACAAAAAATCTGGCCGTTTTTGCTATTAAATTTATTTTATTTGGTACAGGTACATGTCAGAAATATCAAATAGAGTTTTAACAGAAAAAATACTAGGAATCTACAGCTGTAACAGTCATATTTTGAAGGGTACCGCAAAATCACAGTGTTGCAGATTTGCATGCATTTTTGTTAAATTTGTCTTCTTATAAGTTATCTGCTGAGCTTGTTTTTGAATATAACCTTGCTTGTTAGGTATCATTAGAAAAATAATTCACTAATCTTTAAAATGAGATATTGTAACATGCAATATCTTGTATAGTTTTCATGATATATAACCAAAACTTACCCCATACCCCAAAGTTTACATTGAAAATTGCAGTCAAAGCTAAAACCAAATTCTACAATTTTTTTAGCTTGACACAAAAAATCTGGCCGTTTTGCTATTAAATCTATTTATTAGGTACAAGGACATGTCAGAAATATTAAATAGACTTTAAACAGAAGAAATATTGGAATCTACAGCTGTAACAGTCATATTTTGAAGGGTACTGCAAAATCACAGTATTGCAGATTTGCATGCATTTTTGTTAAATTTGTCTTCTTATAAGTTATCTACTGAGCTTGTTATTGAATATAACCTTGCTTGCTAGGTATCATTAGAAAGATAATTTACTAATTATTAAATTGACGTATTGTAACATATAATATCTTGTATAGTTTTCATGAAATATGACCAAAACTTACCCCATACCCAAAATTTACATTGAAAATTTCAGTCATAGCTAAAATGAAATTCTACCATTTTCTTTACCTAGACATATTAAATCAGGCATTTATTGCATGAAATCTATTTCATTCGGTAATGGGTCATGTCAAAAATGTAAAATAGACTTTTAACAGAAAAAGATTGGAATTCTGTAGTTGTAACAGTCAGATTTTGAAGGGTACAGCAAAATCTCAGTATTCCTGACTTGTGTGCATTTTGTTGAATCTATCGTCTTGTAAGTCATCTGCTGAGCTTCTTATAGAATATAATGTAAGTTGTTAGGTATCATTAGTAGGATCATTTACTAGTCTTTAATATGACATAGTGTAACATGCAATATCATGTACAGATTTTTATGAAATATTACCAAAACTTACCCCATACCCCAAAATTTACATCGAAAACTACTGTCATAGCTAATGTCAAATTCAAGCAATTTTTTACGCAGACATATAAATTAGGCAATTTTTTGTATGAAATATGTTTTATTTTGTACTTGGCCATATAAGAAATATGAAATGAACTTTGAACAGAAAAAATATTGGGATTCTATAGCTGTAACAGCTGTATTTTTAAGGGTACAGCAAAATCTCAGTATTCCTGATTCGCATGCGTTTTTGTTAAATCTGTCATCTTATAAGTAGTCTACTGAGCTTGTTATTGATTATAACCGGGTTTGTTTAGTATCATTAGTAAGGTAATTTACTGGTATTTACAATGAAATATTGTAACAGGCAATATCTTGTATAGTTTTCATGGAATATGACCAAACGTACCCTATACCCCTAGGTTTATATTGAAAGTACTGTCATAGATAACTTGATCAATTTCCATGAGTTTTTAGCTAGACATGATAAAAATAGCTCTGTTTCGGTATTAAATCTGTTATATATAGTTCTGGGTCATGTCAGAAATGTGAAATAGACTTTTAACAGAAAAAATATTTGGACTGTATAGTTGTAACAGCCATATTTTGAAGGGAAATGCAAAATCGCAGTACCGCAAACTGGCACCTTTTTTGTTAAATTCTTCTTCTTGTAAGTCATCTGCTGAACTTATTTTGTGACACAACCTGGCTTGTGAGGTATCATTAGTAGGGCAATTTATTCTTCTTTAAGATGACATATTGTAATATACAATGTCATTCATAGTTTTCCTGGAATATGGTCAAACTTTACCCCATACCCAAAAAGTTCAAATTGGAAATTACGGCTCATCTTAAATTCTACCATTTTTTGCTGCACATAATACAAAAGGCAATTCTTATTTAAAATCTGATTTATTTGTTACAAAAGTATGTTACAAGTATAAAATTAACTTTTAACGGGAAGATGATACAATTTAGTAGCCGCTTGGATCATTTTTGGAGGGGGAACCCATATATTGCAAATGTATGTGTTTCGGCACTGAATTTGCCCTGATACCTGGGTACCCTTCCAAATATGATCCAAAAGGCTACAAAATCATATTATGTTCCTGTTAAAAGTTAATTTCATATTTGTAACATACTTTTTTAACAAAACACAGATTTCATAGATTGCATACAAGCATTGCCTTTTGTATACAAAGTTAATAAATTGTAAAAAATGATAGAGTTTCAGATTTGCAGTAATTTGCTGTGTAAACCTTGGGGTATGGGGTAAGCTTTGGTCCTATTTCATGAAACCTAAACAAGACATTGCATATTACAATATGTCATTTTAAAGACTAGTAAATTACCTTTCTATTGATACCTAACAAGCCAGGTTATGTCAAAAATCAAGCTCAGCAGATGACTTATAAGAAGACAGATTTAACAAAAAAGCAAGCGAGTTTTCAATACTGTGATTTGCGAGACCCTTCAAAATATGACTGTTACAGCTGTAGATTCCCAATATATTTTCTGTTAAAAGTATATTTCACATTTCTGACATTCCACAGTACCAAACAAAAAGATTTTATATAAAGCATTGGCTTATTTGTTATGTCTACTTAGAAAATTGGTAGAATTTGACGATAGCTACGAAAGTAGTTTTCGATATAAACTTTGTCGTATGGGGTAAGTTTTTGTCATATTCCATGAAAACTATATAAGATATGACATATGACAATATGTCATTTTAAATAGTAGTAAATTAGCTTTTCAATGGTACAAAATAAACATGGTTATGTATAAAATAAGCTCAGCAGATGACTACAATTGGACAAAGTTAACAAAAACACATATGAGTCCGCACTGCTGTGATTTTGCAGTACTCCACAGAATATGCCTGTTACAGCCATAGAATCCCAATATTCTTTCTGTTAAAAGTCTACTTCATATTTCTTACATGTTCCTGTACCTAATAAAACAGATTTAATAGCAAAAACGGCCAGATTTTATATGTCTACGAAAAAAAAAAATTGTAGAATTTGGTTTTAGCTATGACAGAAATTTTCAATGTAAACTTTGGGGTAAGGGGTAAGTTTGGTTATATATCATGAAAACTATACAAGATATTGCATGTTACAATATGTCATTCTAAAGAATAGTAAATTATCTTTTTAATGATACCTAACAAGCAAGGCTATATTCAAAAACAAGCTCAGCAGATAACTTGTAAGAAGACAGTTTTAACAAAAATGCATGCAAATATGCAACACTGTGATTTTGCGGTACCCTTCAAAATATGACTGTTACAGCTGTAGATTCCCAATATTTTTTCTGTTAAAAGTCTATTTCATATTTCTCACATGTCCCTGTACCAAATAAAAGATTTAATAGCAAAACGGCCAGAGTTTTTGTGTCAAGCTAAAAAAAATTGTAGAATTTGGTTTAGCTATGACTGAAATTTTCAATGTAAACTTTGGGATAAGGGGTAAGTTTTGGTTATATATCATGAAAACTATACAAGATATTGCATGTTTCAATATCTAGTTCTAAAGATGAATAAATTATCTTTCTAATGATACCTAACAAGCCAGGTTAAATTCAAAAACAAGCTCAGCAGATAAATAAGAGACAGTTTTAACAAAAATGCATGCAAATCTACAACACTGTTATTTTGCGGTATGTTACAACCGATAACGTAGTAACTAACCGATAACGTATCAAACCCGATAACGTAGTAGAAATTTACCGATAACGTAATAAATCAACCGATAACGTAGTAACGAACCGATAACGTAGTAATTTTTTCTAACCGATAACGTAGTAAAAATTTACCGATAACGTAGTAATTTCTCCTAACCGATAACGTATCAACACATTTACCGATAACGTATCAATGAACAATAACGGATTTAACCAACTGACAATATAGAGTAGTCAACCAATACCACATCAAAAACGACCAATAACGTATCAATTAGTTGATAATATCTGATTAAGCGAATCATGGGGAGCAATAGATCGATCGATTGATAGATAGATAGATAGATAGATAGATAGATAGATAGATAGATAGATAGATAGATAGATAGATAGATAGATAGATAGATAGATAGGTCGATCAATGTATCGATAGATAAATCAATCACTCAATCGATAGATCGACCGATCTATCTATCGATGTTCGATAGATGGTCGATCGATCGATCGATCAATCGATCGATAGATAAATTGATGGGCAGATCGATCGATAGAACGAAGGATCTATCAATTCGATAGAAAGATATATCAATTAATCGATAGATCGATCGATCAATTCGATTAAATGGTCAATAGATAGGTGAATAGATAGATCTATAGACCGATTTGTCATCACATTGTCTATTACTCAATTATTTTTCTTCTATTAATTTTTTCCATTTAGCGTAAATTGTTATAAATATATTTGTTTCTCATCCTAGACATATTGCAAAACTGATGCGGTGACGCAGTTTTTTTCTTCTCATTTCTTTTACTCTTCAACCAACAAGAATGCGCGAAAAACATGAAAACGACACAGGAATGCACGCAGAGATAAATGCACAGTAGTGTTGTTTAGTATTTTTGTACAGCAACAGTTCTGCGGTTTGACTTTTAGTGCAGCAATGCAGTTTTGTCAGCTTAATATAACAGTGACATATGTGTACAGTTCTGAATGGAATGTTAGTGTCAGTTATTTTGTTTACAGTTCTGTTTTATACATATTCCTCATGAGCAGAAAAAAAGGTTGACGTGGCGGGTCTCAATTGACACGCGCGAGGATGAGAAACAAACTTTTTATTTTTCTTGGCCTAAGCGATTTTTTCTATCAGCACTATACTATGTATGACTACTCAATAATTTTGAGATGTCTTCGTAATAAGATGTGAATCGACGTGAATCACAACAGAAAGGATAAAAGGAAAGAAAAAGCAATACGTTGTCTACAAAATCTGTTGACTCGGCTTGCTTACAGGAGTAATTTGCAAAATTAATGAATTGTGATTATAAGGAATTCAATTGAGCAATGAGTCCAGATTTACCTGTAATTCAGTCCCAGAATGAGAGTTACATGAGTGTGTACCGGTGCTTTACTGTCTGTTCTGTTTTGTGTCTATGTTATAACTAGTGTATTACGAATTTTACCTAGTGTTATCAGATTACGGATGGGTATGATTACGATTATTTTGTAAAGGTTTATTGTCATTTTGATATACTGACGTTGTAAGTAACGAATTTTATAATCGGTCATATTGAAAACTTTTTCCAAGTCCTCCCAACTTAGAAAGTGTGTCGATAAAGACACTCTCATATGTGTTGTATCTTTAATTCATTCTGCAGGAATACTTATCAATTAATTTGCATTTTCCAAATTGATGAAATTCGATTCGTGATGTCTGAGTAATATCACGAAAAGAGTATACTTCAATTGATACGTTATCGGTAAATTTATTGATACGTTATCGGTTAGGAAAAATTACTACGTTATCGGTAAATTTTTACTACGTTATCGGTTAGAAAAAAATTACTACGTTATCGGTTCGTTACTACGTTATCGGTTAATTTACTACGTTATCGGTAATTTTTTACTACGTATCGGGTTTGATACGTTATCGGTTAGTTACTACGTTATCGATTGTAACACGGTACCCTTCAAAATATGACTGTTACAGCTGTAGATTCCCAATATTTTTTCTGTTAAAAGTCTATTTCGTATTTCTCACATGTTCCTGGTTACACTATGAAAGAAGTACCGATGTGATGTGATATGAAACGCGACTTTACACATTGGACCAGTTAATAATCAGTTCAATTTGTTTTCAAGGAACAAAAACAAAATAATTAAATCCGAAACATTCGCTTTCATCTTTCAAGGCTTTGGTTGACGAATGAGTTTTAAGTTTAACTTTGGAAACTTTCAAAACTTATAAGAAAATTACAACAGACTCGTCGATGCTCTCTTATTCGTGAAAGTCATGGGCCACTGATTGCATCCATCCAGCTTATGGAATAAGTTCAGAAATTAATGATTGACCGATAAGTGTATCAAAATTTAGAACGTCACGTTACTGACGTACAAGGTCAAAAGTCAACATGTTGCACGATTCGTAGAGAGTTTCGGTCAATCAAGGCCCAAGGGATCGACTGTTCGTGACCATTGACGAATCAAAACAGGATGCTCTTCAAACGTGTATTGTGGCATTCTAAATCATGAATTTTGCTGCTGGTCTCTTCTGTACCTTGGCTGGCACCAGAACACAAGTGCAGCCAACGAACAATGCACTTTTAAAGGGGTCCTTACTATGATAAGATATATTGTACATGACAAGTAATGTTAACTGACTAATTTTAAGTCAAGAGGGTAATTAATTAGCTGTTCATAATTTGCCCTCCCACTGAAATTTTTCGACTTACCCTGCCGCACTCAAACTTCATTTTTACCCGCTCCCCACATATTTTTGCCTGTTTCCCCTCCCCACTGTGAATGTTTGAAGCTCTCCTGCCCCGTGGCAAAAAAACCAAAAAAAAATTGCTGGTTTCCCTGCCCTGGAAAAAATTCCCCTCGAAATTTTGTCATTCCATTTCCCCTGCAGACATGAAGCTACCCTACCCTGTGATAAAAAAAAAAAACTGTTGATTTTCCCTTGCCCTGAGAAAAAAAAATTCTCCTGAAAATTAACATTCCCATGCAGAAACATACTGCAGTGGCCTTCTATTTGGTTTCCATCTCGCATTACATAGAGTGAGATGTTGGGTCAATCGATAGGCTAAGTAGTCTGGGTAACCTTTAAAAGGTATAAGTACTTGCACTGTGTCCCCATCCCCGGAAACACCATGGCTGAAATTCCCCTGTCCCCGTTTTAAAAGTATCTTCCCCTCTCCTCGGTTTTCGCAAAGCCCAGTCCCCATGACAATAAACCAATATCTGCCCTGCCCGACAAAAACAACTAAAATTTGCTCCCCTGCCACCGAAAAATATGTCCCCTGCCCTAGTAAAATTAAAATTTCCCCGGCCCTCAAAAAATGCTTCCGGAATAGCTTTTTCGATGAATAGCTCTCTTGGCTGCATAGGGTGGGTATTACACTGTGGTGATGAGTACATGAACAATCTCTTGGAAAATAGTATGGTCTTAGACTAACGATTAATACATGTACATTCCGTTAACATAATGGTTCCATTGTTTGATATTTGCATTATCAGGGTGACACCATAAAGACACAACAAATGCGTGTACGTAGCGTCCAACCAATTTTTTGAAAATTGAAAATTGAAATCACCTTCAAAATGCAATCTTCGTTTTAATGAAATAACAACCAATTTTAATATTCGTTTATTCTGACAAAATTTTATTTTACAGATTTTTTGGTACGGTTTTCGCGGCCAATCAATTCTCAAAAATATTAAAATGCATTTTAGCACAAAAAGCGTTATTCAAATGATTGAAACAGAATTTTCCAATTTACAGACCAATTTTAATAAAGCTTCTATTATTTTGTTATTAATGAAACTTAACTCGGTTTCGCCTTGTTCATATTTTGAATCCGAAATGCAATTATCAGTGAAAACAAAATTAAATTTAATCTATTAATTCTATTTTATTTCTTAAATTTCAAAATCACGTGTTCTGGATTATTTTTAAGGAAAGTTCTTTGTTTTCATATCATAATTTGTATCCTAAAATGATGTTTTCATTTTCAACAAAACAAAAAAATCATTACCAGTATCAAAATATTACCTAATCTTAAAATAAAAATAGATTCGTAAAATTTATTACGGGACATTGTACGTATGTTATTTGATGAAGATCAAAATGAAGAGAACGGAACTCTGAAATAAAATCACGTCTTACCGATTTCAGAGGAATTTGCAATTTTACTTTGGTGCGTGCGAAAATTAGAAATTGAAAATTGTAAGTGTCAACCTTTTTAATTTCTTTTGAAAATGATCGAAAGACGACTCATTTGGATTTCTTGGCTGTTCCCGGCCCTCTACCGGCCAGTGGGCGAGCATCATCAATGTGTACAAGACTTCAGGTTTCCGCAACGCATACTTGTTCCTGCGCTTACTGCATGTACTGCAGAAGACTGGCCACCGAAGACGATATAAAGGGAATTGAGGGCAACTCCACACATCGGCTCTACCAAGATTGTTTAGTATTACGATATGGTGAATAAAAGGATCATTTGATTAATTTTTTGTGGAGTACATGGCGAGACACCAATGAATCGATAGTGCTTTGACCCTGGTCTTGTGATCTGGGTCCCCGGTAAACCAGTTTTTTGATTGAGTAATTTGTCTTAACGGTGTTTCGGAACAAAAATGGGGTTCCTTCATCAGTCGCTCTCTGGTTTTGTATCCCTCCGCTTGGTGTGGTGATGAAGTCATCTTCGTCCTCGTGGAGGAGAAACCAGATTCGTTATTGAGAGAGTTAACCACTATTGACTGACTCTATACCATGTGAGCGATCCGGTGTGTGGTGTCATATTATAATTAACATGACCCAGCATCGACCGGAGTTTCTGGACGCTTATAAGGATTTTTGTTTTAGGGCATATTTTGAGCGTTGCTAGTGCTCGTTATGTTAACAGTAAATGTTGTACTAATTATTGGTCATTGTTCAGCGTGTGGCGTCCCTTAATTTTATCACAGTCCCTCCACAAAAGGACCGTGATACCATGTATTTCACAAAATCTGCGCACTGATCTCTCGCTTAATCCTGACAGATTATGATCAGGATACAAGTCTTTCAAAGTACATGCTATCTCGCGGTGTGTTTTACCTTCAAAAACAACCATTTGCCGCATAAACTCTTCAGAGACTAAGGAAGACAACTCCATTTTAAATTTACCCCAGTTCTTGCGTTGACGGAAGCCGGAAATCTCGCACGCATCGCTGCTCGCCCACTGGCCGGTAGAGGGTCAGGGGCAGCAAAGAAATTGAAATAACATGTGATGAGTCGTTTTTCGACCATTTTCAAAAAAATGAAAAAGGTTGAAACTTACCATTTTCAATTTTCGCAAGTAACAAAATGAACAGCGAATTCATTTTAAATTAGTTGTACATGATTTAGTATTAACGAGTTTCGATTCTCATCATTTTTGTTCTCCTTCAAATGTCAAAATTATCCTACATTTTATATTTTACAAAAATCTGAAGAAATAACATTTTTGTTATGTTAAGATAGAATAAAGTTGAAGACTTGAAATTATTTCTATGCTTTGTTGAGAATGACAACATCATTTTTAAAAAATAAATTAAAATCAAAATATGAAAACAAGGAACGTTCAATAAAAGTAAACCCGAACTTGTGTCTTCAAATCTAATGAATGAAACAGAATTAATGATTAAAGCTTAATTTGTGTTTACTGAAAATTGCTTTTCGGATTCAAAATATGAAAAAGGTGAAACAGAATTATGTTTCATTAATAATGAAATAGCAGAAGCTTTATCTAAAACGGGCCGTCAATCTTTTTTTTTCAACGAAGATAAAAATGAAAAATAATTTTCGATTGAAACATTTCAAATGTTGCTTTCTATGCCAAAAGGCTGTTTAATATTTTGAGAATTGATTGGCCGCGAAAACCGTACCAAAAATCGGTAAAATAAAAATTTTGTCTGCAAAAAAACGAATATTAAAAATTGGTTATTATTTCATTAAAATGTAAATCGCATTTTGAAGGTGATTTCAATTTTCAATTTTCAATAAATTGGTTGGACGCTACATACACGCATTACAACAACATCCGCTTCTACTTAATGGATAGTTCCATTCTATCTCTACAGTTATTTTACTGATTCCATGATGCCGTGTGCATCAGGGTATCCATAGGGGGTTAACACCATGGCCGTCTTGAGCCACTTCTTAGCTTGGTCTGCAACAACGCCTTTATTTGACATGCACAGAAATTATTAAAGATGTTGTACCTAGCCCAGGATTATTTTAACTAGCTGGACTAATTTCAAACAGATTCCAGCTGCCCCCTACTTGGGAAGGGCGGTGACGGGTTAAGGGCTTTGGCCCAAGGGACCCTCCCTCTCCGTGCTGTTGTCCCTTCTGGTCTGTGTACCAACTCCCAACTTCCAAAGACTTTATTATCCCTTGAACACGGTTGGAACTAATTTGGGATAATTGGATGGTGAAGTAATGTCTATTTAATCTGCAAATTTACGCTCATCTGCTTTTCTTTTTAAGATATACACTTGTTTCATGAGTAGTTTGAAATATTGCACCATTCAGCTATAAGGTACCTAACACTTTAGAGAAATTTGAAAAATATGGAGATCCAATTATGATCCCAAATTAGTTCCAATCGTGTTCTTGCTAGCCATAATGTACAGGTTGCTCTCAGGGCTGTCATGGAGTTGCTGTGTACAGCCCTCCTGATTTCTTTATTTGAGAGACCTATATACTTGAGGCACGAACGGAGAGTCACATTTGAAAACCCTTTGAACCTACTTCCACAGCAAAATACTGTGTCTCCTATCCAGCATCATGCCATCACGGCACAAAGTTCTGTGCGTACGTTACGCATAGAACTTTGTAGCCGTACAGAAACACTTGGGGTATATTACTCATAGAACTATATGGCAGATTACACCGCGATCAATATACTTTCGTAGCTGATGGTTGGTGCATCACATCAATCCATCTCTTCAAAATTAATGTGTTTTAACTTTCATCCATCGCTTAGTTACCATAGATATAGTTTTATATCGTCCGTAGGGGTCCCTGGCAACCTTTAACACGGTTTCGGGGACCCTCTCTATTTTATTACTCTTCAAATTTCTTTCTCTTATGTAAAGAACGATTATTCACGATATATCAATCGATGGAAAGATCGCACTGTTGCATACTAGACACTATACGTGAAAATAGTCCCGACTAAAACACGCTGTGCATTGATATATTTCGCTGTAATAAGACTTCTTTTCCCAGTCTTCGCTACGCTCGTAACACTTCGATACGTAGCGAGAGGGGAGTCTAGAAAAAGTTTGCACCCCAGATCTAACAGTGTCATCTAATGTAATTTTGAGGTGCAAAATTGTATGCAAATGAGAACAAGTGCCAACCACGCCGGCACAAACGTTGCAGGTTCATATCTCGCCTAATCTCTTACCTGATAAAGTCCGACATTTAGAACTTTTTCCGATCCCAACTTATTGCAACCGAAAATAATGACGTCAACACATGCGATTCGATACCCAATAAAGTCCGACATTCAAGCTTTTGTCCCGCTCTTATTTAATTTGGGCTAAAACAATTTTCCCTGGATATATTTACATGTCGGTCAAAGTCAGTACAGTCTGCGCGGTTTCCAACTCGGAACGTTAGCAAGTTGAATAAGATAATTATGTTCCAGTACGTCATCACAGGTTTTCAGTATCGAGTTTAGACTGCCAGACGTCGATCGGACGACATTCCTCAATATCGAAGATCCTATAGCCTGAAATAACTTTCGTTGCCCTGAAATAGTGCGCATGAGTGCACGGATCTCTCCCCAGGTCCGATCAGGAACGGATGCTTCTATTTTGCCTCAACCACGTTATAATCAATAGTTATTTTTAGAAGTCCAGGTTCACAGTACAAAAGATCGTAAAATCCATTTTGTGCCATGGGAATACTAGAAATACTCACTGACTGTACTAAGAAAGTAACAGTTTTAGCTACCATTCAAATTTTCGTCTGAAGTCTTTCCCCCTAGTCAATATGATTGAATGTGGTTGTAAAACGCTCACGAGAGTCATTTGTTTGACAATTTTGAAAGGTAATGACCGCAAAAGCAAAATGAGCAGACACAGAAATATTAAGAATAAAGTTAACTTACCCAAGTATTTTTTAAAATCAGCTGCCAAATCTGTTCTTCCAATCGTCTCTAACAGCTTTGTTAAGAACGCACAGTTATATTCTGTTATAATGCCTCTTTCTTCTAAAGCTTTAAAAATATCGAACGGATAGTAGACGTTTTTAAGAGCGCTCTGGGGGATGCGACTGCTTACGAGGAATTTAATTCTCTTAAGCTCATCTGAAATGTAAAACAAAGACAAAAATCAACAACAAAGTCTAACATATTTCATGAATGCAATGTCGACTTCAGCAACATCAAATAAAAAAGGCCTTTGTCGTAAAAAAACCCAAACAAAACGAAAACCAAACATCACAAAAGCTGTACACTGTTTGTAGCTCATTCTCCTCCATGACCTTGGTTCAGTTTAGCTGATGTAAGTAATTTTTGCTCCGCAGTGTAATTTTATTTAATTTACACCCTAGATTTAACTATTAGTTTTCAATAAATTTATTTTAAAGAAAATCGCTGATTTCACCATTCCAACTTTTCCCCACACACAAACTGGCCTCCTTGGGATTATAACGCATGCATAAAACTATTGTTCTCGATGTTTATCTACAAATGTTAGATCAGCCCAATGTTTTGACACCTTTCACGCGTATTTGATTGGATATAATGGCTGTTCTGAGCATTTGTACTTACCCTAGGCCTATGTACTGGTTAGACTTCATGTTGTCTATATAATAGTAGTTCTAAACATAGACAGTAGAGGGGACGTCGCCCTCTACTGTCTATGTTCTGAACTAAACTACAAAAAGCTGTTACACTACTAAAAGGTTCGTTTGAGACGCCATGCCGAGTTCTTCTCAGTGGGTTCTAATGTCGCAACTCTGTCCACCTTCACTCTGGATTTTACTAAGGGGAATAGCCAGAATCTCTCTGTAGCGAACAGTAGCCATAGTTGCCCGGTCCTTAGCAGATATCGAAGGTACCATGGGACCGTAATACTTGTGTAATTGAAGACGAACACGCCGGTAGAATTGAGATTGATGGCTTTATTTACTGCACGGAACTCGGCCCGAGTTACAACTGAAACTCTCTCACCATCGTCTCCTCATCGTCTCTCCCTCTGACTGAATGTCATTTCTCATTTACCACAATTTTAAGCTTACTCTCTTACGTGATCTACCTTTAATTAAACGACAATACACATTGTATTCTATTGACACACCATCTCGTGATACAACGAAATGCTGACTCTTCATGATATGTTGACTCTGCAAACTTACAGTCATTGTCGGCACTTTTATTGCCACCTGGATTGTCACCTTGAAACATCACGCGCTGCAAGTTTGTACAATCACGCCAAGATGCTGACGTGTAAAATGCTGACTGGGAGATTTTACAGCATAAATCAACATCATAAAACCCTGTTCGTGTCACTCGGTACTTAGTGGAAAATATACGCCGATGTGAGAAATTCAAGACTGTGACACACTCCCACACTTTTCAAACCAGCGTCCTCGCCGGACAATATGATAAGTGTACCATCAACAAAAACCCCAAAAATTACATATAGTCATAAAAGGAAGTGATTAAAGGGAGCTCCAAAATGTACCAGATCTAAACGATTTAACGTACAAGGCAGCAAGGTCACGCCACGCATACACTCAATCACACTGCTTTGATGAATCGACCACGTGACCCTTGCAATACCTTGTTACAATACATTTCAAAAAGAAAACGAAAGTTCTGAAATTAAGTTATTATAACATCTGCACTAAACGTCTATTTTCCAAACTCAAAAAGAATAGTCGATACTTATATACTTTTATCGGTACGAAATGATCGTCTTTAGTGTAAATTCGCTACCAAGTTTACTACGTTTCTAAGCTTACATAATTACAATGGTTGACACGTGATCATTTTCCCGCCAGCCTTTGATTGTTTCTAAAGATTAAATAAGATTACACCGCGAATATCCCGTCCTCGATTGTTCTCATTAAAATAATAAAATATCACACTATCTTTTATCGCCTCCCATACGATTTGAGTCCATGACCTTCACACGCCTTGGTCATGTGAGGGACGCTTCGAGGCGAAATCCCTACAGGGGAGAGCGTTACACTCTCCCACCTTTTTAATAACCAGCGTCTTCGCTGGTCAAAACGAGTGACGGAGCATGGCGGTAGCTGACAATTGTAATCTACTTAAAATACATCAATGACAAACTCAAGTTCAACTACTCTACATAAAAGAAAAGAAAATCGACTCAAAACCATTCAAAAATGCGTCATATCATAGATTATATTCTTTAATTTCTTTGTAAGACGAGTGAACTGGAAGTCGGTGGACATTGAGAAGGATGACGTAATTTCGTTTGGTGTATTCTGATATCACGGTCAACGGCTTATTAGGGTAACCATAGCAACGACCAATAGGCATCACTGGACGGCAGCAAATATCAACTTCGGTGCCACAAATCGACATCAAATGTTCAAGTTGGTGGCGGTCATATCAGTTCAGTAAATAAAAATACAATCAAATTTGCAACAAATGTGGTTAGGCCGAAAAAAGAAAACATTTCTATTGTGTCCCACCAATCCACATAGTGGATCCATGGAGTAAAGAACTATGATGTCCCCTACATCACGGACAAGGTCTGTTCCTACATGGAGGAAATGCTTCAGAGTCCGTTTGTGTTCTCTTAAAAGTTGCCACAGACTTTAATTAGGTGCTAATTGCATGAAATCAATCCCCATCTATAGAAACAAACAATTGTCATTTTTTCTGTTGCACCAAAGGTACGATGCTGTGTGTACCTTTGTGCACAAGTTTCGTTCACTATGTTACCCTACACCACAATAGAGGGAAACACTGAGGACGAACACAAATCACCATACGCAGACTTAGAGGGCTGCAAAGTTTGCAAGGACCAAAGACCTCCTCTAAACGATTTACGCATCTGCATGACTGCATATGAAATTATAGCTTTCGAGTGATATGAGAGACCTTAAGTTAAATATGACATACCAATACAGCCAGTTGTTTGTAAACAACATGCTAAAATTGCGCATGCATTACCAATTAAGTATGTTTAATTGTTTGTTTAATTTTTCTTTCATTTTGGCCAATGTCCTCAAAAAATACGGTGTATGTAATATTTCCTACATTTGACCAATGTGACTACTAAAAGTAATTTTCTTATTTTACCCTTCTGATTTTCCTATATTATCCAGTAAATGCAAATAATTTAGTAAAAGTGCCCGCTGCTATGTGAGCGACGTTCCACCGGGCCCTTTGCAGTAGAGTAATGTTATCATAAGCTCAATTTTCCTTTTGCTTTGGCAGTATTACCATTTTTAATCCCATTATCAACACCAGTATGTCACTACTACTTCAACGACAAGCCTTCCAAAAACCAAGAAGAGGTTTTGGATGCCTAAAGTCTACTTGCCTAAAGGTATACATCCGTATAGCAGGCCTTTGGGTACAGTTGGCATTACTAAATTTCGAGGAGCCGGTTTAGAACAGCAGCTGTTAGCAGAGGATGCAGTAATTATGCTGTTGCAAGGTATTTTCTGGTGTCCTTAAAACATACACCTTTGCAACCCGCAATGCGGTACTCTGACAGTTTACTTATCGAATTTTCTATACGGAGTAAATCAATACATAAGGACCTGCTTACTCAGACAAGCCAGTAATAGCAGGGGCTACAATACCTTGTTCTATTCCAGGTTATTTACTAGATACGGCTAGTTTTCAATCGGATTCGAACCCACAACATACGGCATCAGTCGCCTAGCTGAGGGGCCACAGACAGAACACTCGGCTAAATCTCCACTCCCAAAAAAGAGTGGTTCAATAGCCGGCTAAGTTGTTACATATATTTCTGACTGAGACCGTTCAACACGTTGTAGAGTTCGTGAAGCACTCACGAACGCATGCTCACTATCATACATCGCACATACACACTTTATCGAAGCGAAGAAAGAAACAAATCATCGCTTTAACTGGGCGAACGATAACCTCGGGGACAATTCTGTCCACCAGCAGTGTTACCAACCCAGGGTAGAAAGTACGGCTAGTTTTCAATTGGATTTGAACCCACAACATACGGCATGTACTAGACTTTGTTCTTGTGGGACCGACACAATTTGTGCCTTATGGCGTGGTTAACGTCCCCCAAGATTATTAAACTGTGAACGGAAACCAAAATAACCCTACATCACGGTGCATGTCAAGAAATTTGGCGCTAGTATATATCTCCTCGAAGTTTTGGCCTTAAAGACTATCTTCGAGGAGTATTGCCAAAGAAGTGTACATGTAAGGTACACTATTCGGTGTAATTTTAGCAGTGGTTTTGTAAATATTTCTTTTTCTCTTTCATTGTGTCACATATTTGTCCTTTGATAATTTACACATATATCTATCCTGTGATAATATTAAAACAAGTTTTATAACTATGTTACTTCTATCATGGTGTTAGAAAACCTCAAAGCTGTGCCAAAGTAAGCAAGGGTAAGTTACACAATCTGTGTACTCTGTCACCATTTTATCAGAGATTATCAGAGGATAAACTTTGAGAAAGTCAAGAACGAACGCGCCGCAAACGTATGAAAGAATCCCTTGCTGTGCGTCCGTTGTTGTGGCGCATTAGGAAATAAACCGAGCGAGTTCAAAGACATTAAAATAATTTTTTGGGTACAGATCTAATAATCGGGGACAATTTTGGCTAAGCCAAATGTGATATTCTGGAGTCCCTTATCCAATTGCTAAAACTTGAGAATTGCTGCAAATTTTATCTGTTTATTTGTTCAAATGAACTTAACATTGCTAAAATGTGCTAATGAGCAGAAAAAGTGGAAAAACTTTGTGAAAAATCTCACTAACAGTTGGTCAGATTGGGAACAGCTTGCATACCATATTTACAAAAAGTGTTCGCAACGAAGTAGCCATATGATAAGTCTACAAGACGTCACTTTAGAGGATCTTGTAAACAATCAACTTTTCATTTACAAGTATGCTGAATGACATAAGTATTCACAAGCAAAAATATTATTTGTGTAGAAAGCAAACGTTGCTGCTCAATCCACAAGGTCAGGTTATTATTTACCAAATCGTACATCTGTGGATGTGAGGGTGACTATTTTGTATTAATAAAAATGCTGAAATTGCTTTGAAATTTGGTTTGCAGGGCTTCTGTTTCTTTTCATCGTTATTTTGTTCATTTGTAAAATATTTGTCCATGTATGTCACATAATGGCTTCCTAATGAATCCCTGGTTTGATTTTTAAAATATTGGTTAGAAGAGCTTTAAACAGATGTACATAAACGGATGCCGCAGACTCCTTGAGAGATATATGTTGTATTTGGAATTTTCCCATTTGTCCTTATACATCAATGTCTGTGTGTTTTGAAATTTTTCCATTTGTCTATGGTACTGTAATACTTGTTCAACTGGGTGGTAGTTTGGGACATACCATTATCATGTACATTGTAGTTAAGGCAGCATTGGTATCAATGGCCAGGTGCCTTTGTCTATCATATCGGCTTTACTTCTACTCCAACTGAGGAAAAACTTTGGTAGGCTTCGTCTTCAGTCTCCATTTTGCCTGAACTTTCTGTATTCTGAGCCACTGTTGTAGTGAATATTTATAGTTGCACCAGCAGCTTACTGACTACGCATGCGCAGATTAATAATATACTCTGCGAGTAACTGGAAGTGTACCCGACTTAATTCGTGGACGCCAAATTTTTGTTTGAGTGCTCAAAATAAACAAATACGAAACGAGCAAATTATTATTTTATAACTTGCCATTAATATAATATATCTTTTTCATTAATCAGCAAGTATTATTATCCACCTTGTCACAGATACAAATTATCGTTACTATCACGCCTAAAAATGAAAAAAAACCGTTGTGCATATGAACGAGGGCATACGCAAAGAATGCTGGTTTGAATTATGGAAAAGCGCCCTCTGCATCAATAACTTGATGCAAAAATTGCCAGTTTTTAGACGGAACGCCAGCTTGCAAGTGGAAGTTGAGCAGTGCAATTACTATTGCAACGATAATGATGACACAATATGTCCTTTGTTAAACACAATAGGTAGTCATCATTGCAAAAAATGCCAATTTATGTCCAACATTTTTACACATTTTACGCAGAAAATCTATATCTGCAGGATTTGACATCGTGAGTAGTAAAGTAAAGGTGTACTTTTGGGATTAATAAGAATTTTACACCCATTTTATTCATTTATCTACATGAAGCGAAGGAAAAATTAACCATCCATGTAACTAAAGTATGACCCTGACCTATATACGAACTCACGCGCAGCAGTGCATTGTCCTGAACTAAGCGGGGAAATTCCCTGCTGAGTCAGGTCCTGGACTTGCGCAATACTAGCTATGCTCACGTGGATTAGACGGACCACTAGTGGACATGTGAAACTTGTTCTGTCTGACCTAAATACACAACATGTATAAACACGTTCCGAAGGTGTACGGGAAATTCTGTGTGAGTCATCACCATCAAACTAGCCTATATAAAGGGACCCCCGTTGTCAGTCAGTCGCGGAGTCTAGCTGATGTTGAACACGAAGTTAACTAAATTTCATATCCATTCAATCCATAATGTCTTAGGTATCTTTCCAGAGGTGGACTAAATCCTTCTTGTTTTTGAATTTCTAGCGCCTGATGAAATATGTTCTGAATAAGTTCTGACCCCGGAGCCTCTGTTGTTGCACCTTTTTCTTGTATTTGTGTAAGCAGCTGTTTATATTGAACGTAATAATGTTTATATTTCTCTCGCCTCTTTGCTACACCCGTTTTCCCTTGTATTACATCAATAACAACACCTGGTATAGGAGTTAAGGCTAACAGTACCGGAACTGTTGGAATTGCTGCTATTACAGCAGAGCTTACAAGAATTCCCTTAGTAATATTAAGAGCCATATCAATTCGACCCATTAATTTGTAACTTCGTCGATATGCAGCACTTGTTCTTTCTATGTAATCAGCCAATTGTTCAACGCTTTCAACAACTGAGATGTGCATTTTTACTGTATATGTAAGGGATGATAAAAATAATTGTAGTAATATAGAAATACAATATGGCAGAAGGAGGAGAAGATATACCAATCCAGGATTTCGATGATGCAAATTTTAATGACGATGATGATGACGCTACTGCTGAAACAACTTTTTCCTATGATGATGATACCTTTGCAGAAGCCGGTCCTTCCCAGGCTGGCCTACGCGATAGCCCGCAGGTGGATCCTTCGACTAGACATAGAGTAGAACTTACAAAGCAAGAGGCTGAACGACTCTTAAACAAATATAGGATTACTAATCCGGATGCACGAAACGAATTTATTTTAAATACTAATATTGAAGGTGGTGAACTGTATTATAAAGAAATCAGAGTTACAACAGATAAAAGAAGTAGATTTTTAGAGAAATCTACGTTAAAAAAGAGGGCAGGAGGTTCTGAATTTATAAATAAAGTATACGGATGGAGTGGAGTCAAAAGCGCAGAGCCCGAATTGTAAGTTCTACATTGTATTCTGAAGATGTGAAAAACGATAAAATACCAGCTGAGAAGATGACGCCAGAAGACATGGGTGTATACAAAGATGAACTGACATTCTTACGACAAGATGCGTCTGGTAATGCAGATAAAATACAAGCTTTTGAAAATAAAATCGAACAATGGAACAATCTAAACCCAGAATATAGAGCTATTAATGATCAATTAAGGATTGCGAATATGCGTCTGGCGAGCTTAACAATGAAAAAGTTAAATAAGGCTAGAGAAAAGAGAAGTTGAAAAACAGTTAAAGGAAATTCCTGAAGATCACACCCAAGGAAAAGAAAAAGCCAAGAAACTACTAGCTGAACTCATAACAAGAGAAGCTAAAATTGACAATCGAATTGAATACGAAAATGGTAAGATTAGCGGGGCACGTGAAAGTCTGGCTACGACTAGGTCTCTTCGTGATGTAATTTCCGATCCAGAATTGTCACTCAGGCTGAAGCTAACAGAGTTATTTAAACGAAATGGTATAACAATCGCTGCAATACTGACTGCCCTTGGAATGACAATATCAACGATTGCCTTGGCTGTGACTAGAGGAGGAGGAGGAGGGGGAGCAGGAGCAGGAACTGGCGGGTCTGGTTCAGGTCCGCCCAAAGTATATACAAAAGCGAAAGAAATTGTAAAGCAATTTGGTGAATGGTTAAAAACCTTGGCCGCAAAAAGTGCTGCTGCAATACCAGGTTTAATCGGCTCCCTTGTCAGTTTTCTATTAAAAACAGCAGGATCGGTGGTCGGATTTGTTGGAGAACAGCTATGGATATTTTTAACTGGATTAACATTAGTCATTATAAATAAAATTATGTATTAATATATCACCCCCTACGGAATCGGCATGTTTGGTGAAAAGAATATTGCAAAGTTTCTTTCTAAAAATAAAGACCTGTTTGGTTTCTCTGTCGAATTGGAATGGTGCAAACTTCGACGGGTAAATCGACATATCCTTCGAGCAAATCCAGGTGTCCGACTAAAGGATGATAATCTTTATCATAACATATTAGCTTTCGTGAAGGAATGTCAAAAGACTAACTTCTTTAAGCGACTAGAATTCATAGCTGTATTCCAGGATACTGAGGATGACCAAGAGGCTCATCATCTCCAAGAATATTGGGTTCTTCGATTGATTCGCGACACAGGCAATCGATTTATCTTTCAGTCAGACGGAAATATTTACGTAAAGATGTGATTAATTTCTTTTTTTCTTCTACTATATACATTACACGAAAAATGGGGTACGATAGAACATTATCACCGACTTTCACCAACCGAATACCGAATGGAACAAAGTCAGAAAGAACTCATCACGTGATTGCTCATAATCCAAGTGAGGCAGATCCAGGCCAGACACTTATCATACGATGTCCGAAGTTAGAAAGCGGAGTACTCTTAGTTCCAGATACTTTCAACCTGGTTTTTGATCTCGAAGTAACGGGAGATGAATATAACCGAGTAGTACAAAATGTTGCAAAAAATTTGGTGGAGCGTATGAAACTCACATTTGAGGGTCAGACACTTTCCGATTTGAGTAAATATAACTTTATTGAATGCTATCGTGATCTCTTCAAACATAAAAAGGAGAGAACGAACATGACACTGTACGGAATTCAGAACGAAAATCTAAGAAAATTGAGAAGCGGTGCGACCGATGCAGATGCCACCGTCGTGGGCGATAAGTTACTTTTCGACACATATAAAACAAAATATGCTATTCGTCTCACTCATCCCCTCGTGACAGGTCATGGAGTTGCATATCCAAAAGCGTTAGGGAGTCATATTGAATGGGAAATTACGTTGGCACCCGCCTACCAATTACTTGTCAGTAATCAGGTTGTTACAGTCAATTATAAATTAAAAAACATTCAAATGGAATACGAGACAATTTCTGACCTCGATCTCGCGAGGTCAACTGCTGGTTATTACAACAGTGGAAAAAGTTACCTTTACGAGCATATACATTATTTTAGAACAATCCCATTCAAAGAATCGGACACGGTTATCAATGAAAATATAAATGTACCACGACGTAGCATTAGAGGTATCGCTATACTCTTCACTAAAAATCAGAATCAGTCAGAACTGAACAGTGAACTTTTCTTTAATCCATCCATTGAATCTGTGTCTGTATCAATCGAAGGCATTGCAAATAAAGTGTACGCTCAGAAGATGATACCAAGACAATTTGGCGAGAGGTGCGACGGTATTTTGCTGAAGATAAAGATTGGTGTGAAATGATATAGATGAGGCCGATTATTTGAAGAATAAATTCTGTCTCTTTATCGATCTGCGTAGCTTTAAAGATATTGAGTTTCATGGAAATGGTTTAAAAGTAATGAACACAAAGGACGGAATTCAGCTTGAGATCCTGAAGAAAGATGCCTCGTGGGGTGGCGATGACGCTCACAATGATAATATATTTGCCCACATTTATGTTATCAGTGATGCCCTGGTCTCTATTGAAAATAGTAGATTAAAGTCTTTACAATTTTAAACCGTAACCATGACCCGTCATTCCTATCGGCCATGTTTCTGCCAGCCATTCGCCTGTGTCTGGATTGTATAACTGCACACGTTTGATATCATTTGGCGCCATCATGATTTTACTGCGCTTTTCACTACGGATTTCTCCAGCCTTTTCCGTACAAACTGTACAAACTGTGCCGGCTCCGGCTTCTTCCCAGTTTCAAACAGATCTTTATAATCTTCAAAGTTCAAATGTTTTCTAACACAAACATCTTTCACCCCTTTATTTTTTTTCGTCTCGGAAACGGGAGTTCGAAAAGCATACACTTTCGAGCGTATGCCGACAAAATCAAGAATAGGTTCACCATTCAACTCATCTTTAAATTTACCTATCACTTTTTTATTAATCTTCGGAAAGTTGGGTCCGGGCATCCCACTAGTATCATATATAGACTTCTCACCATTCTTTTCCACATCTTCCCGAACTATATCATTGAAAGTTACGTCCGGGTCCGGTATCGGTACACTGTAAACAAAACTGTCAGTATCCATGTAGGCCAATCGTATTCCAGGGAACCGTACCCGAAAGTAATTGTAATGCGTCTCATACATAAGCAGCTTAGAAAGTTCCAGTACTGCGGCGCCGATGAAAACTGGTTTTACATATCTATGCTCATCCGTTTTCAGTTCCAGTAGGGCACTGTCGCAGGAATCACCATCCTCTTCGGAAGTTATGAAAGTTATATGTTTCATCTTTGGATTATACTCTGAATCTTTTTACGTCCACTATCCGTGCCCCTACTTCTGAATCTTTTTACGTCCACTATCCGTGCCGTTCCAGTCCAAAACAAATTTAAAGTCTCTGTACTTTCGAACATCTTCTATTGTCTTACCGAACATTGCATTATTCATCAGCTTATAGAAATTCTTTTCGAAATCTGTCCCCCCCTTTGTCCTCATTTTAGTGTTAAAGTCAATATATTTCGCGAGACATGCCCTCTCATCGAAAGCAAGCACCCGATAAATCTTTTTCAATCTCATTCCCATCCGAAGATAGAATTCCAGCAACTTGTAGTGTAAGACGTATCTCTCTCTATCCATCACACTTGTAATCAGTCGACCGCCCTGCCTCGGAAATTCATAGTGATGCGGCGCTAATGGCAAATCGCTGTGTTCTTCATGTAATTCGGGGGGATATTCTAAGTCTACTTCTAGAAAACTTGGTGGAAAGGTGGAACCAGGTCCCCACCCTCCGGAACCCGCTCCCCATTCCTCCCACTCTTCCATCGTCATCCAATGAAGTCCGCCCGTAGGCATTGCCTGACTCATTGCCCAGCCGTAGAGATTGTTTGCATCGAGATATTTTATTTCGGTCACCGGTTTCTCCGGATCGTAATTCCCGTAAGCAGGATGATTTGTCTGTAAATAATGAATATTACACTGGCTGATACCGCCTCGAATTCCCCTCTGTACGAAATTCATCTGGTCAGCATCTTGAATGAGCCCAAATTTATTACCCGTGTAAAGTAACATAGCATCCCATGTCAAGCCGGGCGCCGACATGTAATGGGCCGGATCTAACTTATATGCTTCTAAACATGTGTCACGAAAATTTTCAAATATATTTGCAAGAAGTAGAACGTCAGTCTCACAATAGAATTCCATATAATCACGAATCGTCTTACATCCAACTTCGTCCCATACTCTTAATGCATGTTCGTAATCAGACTCTGAAATCCCCTCTTCCGTCAATTCGCTATAAAATTCCCCCCTCTCCGGGAGCTGGTTCTCTCCCAGTCTGTCAACCGAGTCTAAATATTCGTAGGGGAAGAAACCTTTCGCCCTTTGAATGTCCGGGTACGAAAGTGGGCCGCCGTCCACCCATCCTCCGGCACAGTTTTTGCCAACTTCGCCAATGACCCCATCATCAACTGAGCACTGTCCATAAACTTTATAGAAAAGAAACGTTTCTTTATCTCCCTCTTCCCATCAACAACAATTGAGGCGTGAAAAATAAATGTTTTCGAGAGGCCCATAATTCCACCATTGCTCGTCTTAGCTATGATTTTAGGCTCTGGTCCGGAACCATCCCCTCCATCTATTTCATGTAACTTTTTCAAAATAAAAGAACCATCGTATCCCTTGAGGTTGTGAAAGTAGATAGGAATGGTTCTCGACGGTCGGCATCCTTCGCAATAAAAAGTCGCCTCCTCCTTCACTACTCGGTATCCTGCCGGCTCTCCACATGCAATACAGACTGGATCACATCCGTCACGCTGGTAATTAGATCTATCTTTCATCGGTATTATTTTCCAATAATACGATTTCGAATAATACTCGGCCCGTTCTTTCATATCCTTTAGAAAGTCTGTAACACAGGAGAGACCTGTGAATGTTCTTTTACCATAAACAGTGGGTGGCCTCGTTCCGAAGGGACCCACCCACCGTTCCACCATAACATACGAAAGACAAATTGGAATGTGTCGGCCGGTCCCCTTCTCAATAATTGCCTCAGTATCTGCATAGACGACGTAGGGGGCGGGGACCTTCTTCCGATGTCCTTCGAATTGACACACTTCCTTAGGAAAAACTGGCTGGGCGTCGTCTGTTCCACAGTACACCTGATGTATTTCTAATTCTTCTGTTGACTTAAAACCTCTTTTACAAACCAGGCAAATACACTTCCGTCTGCGCTCATTCTTTCGATTAGTATGAGAATTAAGAAGACGATTTAACGAAGTAATTGGCACGAAGTGACCCCGGGTTCTTCCCTCTTCACCAACTATCAGTAATATATTGGCTATTTGATACGTTCCACCTTCCCCTATCGGAACGGTTCCGTCAGGGGTTCCTCTATATAACACAGTTATGTCTGACGGGGCGGGATCGGACTCGTGGATCTGAAACACTTGAAGTTTCGTGCTCGGATTTTGCTGCTCGAAGCGCCTGAATACAGTCAGATCGGCGGGCGTGGGCGTGGGTATTCCTTCCCAACAGTAGTCAGCCATAAATGGGACGTACGTATTCCATTTTCTCCTTACCTGACCACATTTCTTTTGCGAAACTCAGGATCGACCAACTTTATACTTGCTACGATGGCGTATTGAAAACAGTTCTCAGCCCCCACCGGTAGAATAAGATCACTCACACAATGCTTATTTTTTAACCATCCGGGAAGTTGAATCCGTTCCCCTTCGGAACGCGTTCCAGCCCCGAGTAAAACTTCTACTAGAATTACTTCAAAATTAAGTATCTCCTCGAGAACGAGGCCAGAACCCTCAACATTTTCAATTGTATCAAGCATACGATCGTAGCGATCTATTAATTGTTTGCCCCACATCCGCCCCTCTTACATCTTTTGTGTATGTATCTTTTAATTTAACATGCAATGTACGATTTTGTGTATTACCAGTTTTCGGATCCGATAATTTGACTTCCATTTCAGTATAAACAGAGTACATCTTTCGTTCCGAATGGCTTTCTTTGACCATACCTTCAATATCCACCAGCTCCCCGATATCCTTGACTCGCTTGACTTCAGGAAATTCTTTTCGTAAAACTGCTCCCTTGAATGCTGTATGTAATTGACTGGCCATAATAATCTTTATGATATATACTATCCTAAAATTTTTAAAATGAAAAATAATTATTCTATGATAGGTCATCAAAATCCACTATAATATTTTTGTCAGCATTTATTTGTTTATATATCTCACCTAATCTTTCTAAGTCGACTAGTTCTTCCGCATCTTGAATTTCTGGTTTATTAGGCGCAGCACAAAATAACCTCTCAACAGTGAAAGAAAGGCCACGCTTACTTAAGCGCGGTTTAAATGCTAAGAATTCTATCTTACTACCTTTCCTGATATTACGAGGTACAATAGCAGGATTTTCTCGGACTGGCAATGGGCTCACTGTTTTAAAAGCACAGTCAATTTCTTGAACCATATCAATACATGTAGCGAAATCGTGAGCCCCTCCCCCTCTTTTAAACTGAAATTTAAAATACGCAACTGGCTGCGCCCCGCTCCCTCGTTTCTGATACACTTTAGATGGATTGTAAAATCTGCAGGTCGTTCCGATAGGATTCCCTTCGGTGACGGTTCCGATAGTATTCTTGGAGTGAGCGGCCAGGCTTGCAGCATAACTTTTAGCAGTGCTTGCATCGAAACTTTCACCTAGGGTACGGAATATTATTAAATCAGTAAACTTTTGAAGACTCGGTTGCCAACGGACACACACCCCATCGCATGTAGCAGGATCTCTAGAACCGTACTTAGGTCCGATGGGGAAAACCACTTCTAGCTCACTGTCTACGTATATGAAAGGATCTACCAAATATTCTTCAAATATGAGTTTGCCGTCACTGATTTGAATATTCTCTTCTCCGGTTTCAAGTATTTTTATTGCAGTTGAAATAGAAAGGATTGTCATTGTCTTATCGTATATATCTTAATAAAAAAAAATTTAAAAAAATTTCTATGATATAGTATCCTCAAAAATGTCATACATATTCATAAATGGACCAACTGGAAGTGGTAAGAGTTACGATGCAGTAAATTTGGCGATGACTCACGTACCAGAATTTGACACTAGTTTTTCCAGCAACATTGCCGACTTTTATAATGGGCGTGTCGTTGTTTCGATTGCCGATTTTCAGAAACAGTTTATAGAACATACTCTTAATTTACAATATCAGGCTTGGGTGAGGGAGGGGTGTACCCCTTCAGAACACTACATTATTTGTGACTCTTCCATAATTCAACATCTGACTTTTTCTCGAATCCGGGGCGTTTCCGTGGCAACGGAAGAAAAAAAGATTGTTTCTAGAGCATTTGACCATTTACCCAGTTTCATTATCATATTCAAAGATATGCCTTGGGATTATTGCAGGCGGAATGTGTTGACTCGAGCCAGACAATATGAAATAGCTGCCGTAGAAGAACTAGAAGAGATTCACAATAAGTTCAAACAGACTTTCTTAGAAATTTGTAATGACTACAGACTTCCATGTTTGGTAATTCATCAATCTCTTACGCCTACCCTTCTCAAGAATATACTTAATCCAACAATTGATACCGAGACAGTCGGACCAGTAGAATATCCACGAGCTTTTGACTTTGGAATTGCATGGAGCGGCGGCAGCCAAGGATTTTTAATAGACGGTTTCAAGGAGGAGGAACTTGAAAAAGCGTACTTCCCACCTGGACAAGAACAACTAGAACAACCACGAGTCTCACTCAAGAACATACACAAACTTCTTAACGCTTGTGAATCTGTGCACGCTTATAATGCTCCGTTTGACCTACGAGCACTTGACATTATGAAAAGGGGGGACTTTGAAGTTACTTGTCTATGGCTCATGTCAGTTGTGTACATTATACTTCAACCAAACTTATCGATAAAGCTGAACAAGGGGGACTCGAAAGAACGGACTGTGGTAACATGCACAGTCGTTTTGAAGATCTTGCAAACTTAATATGTTCAGGAACTGAGATACCACCTCATCCACATACTGCCGAAAAAGATGCAGTAAGTGAACATTACTTACGACAGTACATGATAAATACTTGGCCAGGTGGTTGGAAGAATAATGGTAAGCTGTCACTTTCTTCTTTCAAGAAATTAAGACTTTTTCCATGGTACTTATTGAGTAACTTTCGTAAATACTTACGTTAGTACTTACGTAGTACTTACGTTAGTACTTGACAAGTACCAACACAGGAACTTACGAAGTACTTACGTTAGTTCTAATAACATTTTCCTCTGGCTCCCAACTATTGAAACTTTCTGGATAACCTTTCCATTTTATCAGATAGTATTTCTTTCCTCTAATTTTTTTCGTCTTCAAAATTCGTTCTACTCTGTACAGCTCGTCGGCTCCCCGTTCCGAAAGGGCACTCTGAAGTTCATCGGAGTAGAAAGTGCCGAGTATTTCCTCTCCATTCAGATCTTTTATTTTGTAAACTGGTGGCGTTCCCAAGCCAGCTGCGTACACAACTTTTGAAACCACGAAAATCTCCTCTGTCCAATTTGGTAAATATCCTTTCTTGAAAGTGGTCTTGTATTTTGTAATTCGGACCCGTTCTCCCGGCTTGAATTCAGGGTTGAACTCCCCCGGCTGCCAACTCAGGACCGAATAGTGTATAAAATGCCTGCCAATCGTTCTCCTCTGTTACGTCCCTGGGTTTCATTTTGATACTTCCGTGAACGGTGTTATTGTAATTCTCGAGAAGGTGGGGTAGAATGGGGAGCCAGGAACGTGTCTGTTTATATGTAAAGTATTTCCACATCATCGTCTTAAGAGTCCGATTAAAACGTTCAACGACGCTAGCTTTTTTGTCACTGTAGGTGTGAAACCAATGAATGCCTGACTCCTGGAGCCACCCCTGCATTTTTCGATTAGTAAATTCCCGCCCCTCATCTGTCTGAAGTTTGTCGGGTTTCCTACCAGATTTCTTAATCACATCTTGTAGTGCCTTCAGAGTGTCATCGGCCGTTTTTGACTGTATTGGCCTAGCCCAGGCATATTTACTGAGTACATCGATTACTGTTAGCATGTATCGAATGTTATGATTCTCTTTTGCGAACGGGGGAGGGAATTCCACGAGATCCGCTTCCCACTGGGCGTCTATCGATGTTACAAAAACGCGCCGGCCCCTCCGGAAGGCACCACGAGTACGAGGGACCGGTTTATGTAGATTATAGGTTAGCTGAGTTTTTAACCAGTCCTGCACCTCTTTCTTAGTAACGTGGAGTCCGCTGGCCCGTGCTGCGTCATACAATTTTTGTACACCTCCAAAACCAGTTTTCGGGTTGTAATATAATTCTCTAAGAGTACCTTCGGTAGAACCTTCAGCTTCCATAATTGCTATATTATACGAATAATTTTATGTCGTACGGATTCCGTAAACGAAATACTAGTTTACTGAATGGCCTACTTTTCAATTGCTTGATTAGGCCCACGGCTTCCGTTCTGACACCTCCATTCCATATTCTTTTATAATAGTTTTGTTGTCTATCTTGTTCGGTGTGTAAAAAAGTACTAACATCTGTATGTTTTCCCTGAATGGTTTACTAATACTAGTATATTGCTGAGTCAGAACCCAGACAGATAATCCGTCGTGCCTTGCGCTGAAACCAAGTTGGACTAAAACGTTACTGCGCTTCTTCATATCTTTGGACGAGGCGCAGTCATCGAGGATTATTAAAGTGTTCGTTCCAGCCCATTCTTTATGCACGTAGGTTAATGTATCATCCACTGCATCGAGTCCGACTGGAAATATAAACACATTATCATCGGTGAAAATGAATCTTCTATTATACGCTTTATTATTCATGAATGTTGGGCAAATGAATATCACATATTCGAATTTCTTTAAGTACGGACCGGTGAGGAGGTCCAACATAAATTCTGTTTTGCCAGAATATGTCGGTCCAGTTATAATCATGTTGAATGGTGGGGTTACGTATATTGACATTTCCTCTGGATCTATATATTTAGTGACTTTATTCCAGTACCTACAATAGTAATGAATATTGCTAAAGATAACAAACCAATTTTGCCGAATTCGTGAATAGGGTCTGCAGATGCTGCCCGTTCCCGTTCCGAAGGCGGGGGGAGGGGAGGGGAGGGAAGGGGAGGGGACGCCCCCCGACTCGTATCAGTCGCTCCTCCGGGCTCGTCCTGCCACTTAACAGGATCCTCCCCTCCTTCCATCTCGTGTACAGCACTTTCTCGAACTTCCGTGTTTATATCACCATTCACCCCGAACACCATAGATTCTGTTGCGTATTGCAATTCATTATTATAACCTGAGATTGCCGGGCCCGAAAGAATGACCATCTCAGACGGTAAGAGAAGTAAATTGGGCGAAACTGCCATATCAAGTTTGACACCAGTATTCATTATTGTGTCTTGATATCGCCGATAACTGATTACTTTGTCGGTATTGCGAATTTCATCTTCGAGGAGAACGCCGAATTCTTTTCTTACTTGCACTGCACTGCCAGTATCGCCTACTATGGTACTGCGAATATTTGCTTGTGCGCCAAGTATGCAATATACGTAGGCTTCAAGGCTTTCATTGAGGCGAGCGAGACCGGCCTTTGTTAGTCCCGAGTCTCCTGTCAGAGGAATGAAACTATTGTATTGCCCCTCCGATCCATCATTTCGGAAGAAATAGTAGTGCGGTCGTTCTTTGTCGGGTAGTACATGTTTTTTCTTTCCAAAAATGGTATGTGTATAGAAAACGCCTCCGTCGGAGGAGAGGAAAAAGTCATGACCGTTGTATATCGCTTTTGGCTGTTGAACAGGCCCACGATTAGTGTAATATTCATATCCATAACAAGACCTTTATTTTGACCTTTTCGATAACGAAAGTCGGACTTCGTTGGGCTTATATTTCCAAATTCTGTACATAGAAGTTCATATTGGACGAGATTGTACGGATTGTCGCCCGCTTTGAAGGTGGGGGTATCGTCTGGAAGTGCAACGCCCATTTCGTGAAGGATCCGACGTATTGTAAAGTATACATGGAAACGGCAGAATGATCGTATTTGCGGAGGAAATTTCTTATCAAAGAGATGGGCGAATGATATACCACAACCAGTAGTGCTACACCATACAGCGAAATTCAGTTGCTGGTCCCAATATTTCATATGCGGGCTGCCCAGCCAGACATTACTTTCTTTTGCTGTTCTATGAGTGATTACATTATCTTTGAACACATCCCGTTGATGGAAAGTAAATTTATCTGTCGGCGTTACATATATTTCTAAGTCCATGAGAATAGGTTTTATTCCCCTGTCCGGTTTGGTAGGAATATCAGCATGCTGTACTGTCGGTACGCTCGTCTTATTCAATTGAAAAGCAACTGGGAATAAGTCTGTACTCATTATTCGTGTTTCTATATACATACAGATTTAAATGGAGGAGAATTTTCCCGGAATCCCTGTCAGAATCGTTCCGTTAGGGTTACTAACATTCCAGACTATGTTAATACTTTATTTCGGATTCAGGTTTAAACGAATTTTTTATTTTTTACTAAGAATAGATAACATACTGCAAACAATGGAGAATTTAATAAAGTCATCGGCAGCGGCAAATATGGCAGCGCATTCCGAAGGACCAACCGCAGCGTCGGACAATAATCGATCCATAATAGAGACGAAACGTGAAAAAATACTCTGTGTCATCGCAAGTGGTCAAAGTAAGTTATTTTTTGGCAAGGAGATTACAGTTAGAGAAGTGGAAAGGTGGAACGATGAATTCATAACACGAGCCTTTAAAGTCTATGAAGCGAAATACAGTTCTCTTATAAGTGATACCATCACTCAAAGTTTCATAGATCTAGGAGCCCGTGCAATAAGTCAGGTAGTTCCAATCGATGATCGAGATAACTATGCCACTGATCTTAAAAAGGATTTTATTCTAAACAGTGAAATAAAACGATTATCAGGACGGATAGCGTACACGTGGGGGCCCCTGATTGCACTAATTTCCACCGGTTTATTATGGGTAAACATTTAAATTTTAAAAAAATCGGGTTTAATATAGTACCTGAAATAAATGGATTCAACTTCACCGACTCAGCAAACGACTCCGTCAGAGGCTCCGTCAGGGACGATCCTACCACCAACACCGGCACCTCCGACACAGCGCAACATAGAGAAAATGACGTTACCGCCGAAGCATCCAGGGAGAGTTGCTGCGGGCAAGAAATTAGCGGAATGGAACAGGCAAAACAGGGAGAAGAAACTAAAAGCAATGGAGGGGAATGATAGTGATGCGGTAGCGACTGAAGCAGACCTACCGCCTACAATGAAAGAACAGTGTGATAGCTCACGCTGGTATAATAAATGTTATCTTGTTTTAGGAATTGTGGGAGTTTCATTGACTGCATTAGGGCTATATTGGGGGCGTGCTCGGCATATTTGTCCTCCCCGGAAAGATGAACCGCTTCAGAAAGCGAAAAAAACAGAGCCCGTAGCAGCTCCCTCCAGAACAGTTCCGACAGGGGTTCCGAGGGGAGGGGAGGGGGAGGGGGAGGGGGAGGTTTCCAGCTCCTCTACATTGTATGAGATGGATTAACTCCCCATATTTTTTATTTTTATTTTTTATTTTATATACTAGTCAGCAATCATGGATATTAAAACAGTTGTAAACACAATGTACGATGGTATTGTAATCGCAGGACTTGCGATGGGATATCTAATGATCTCCAGCAAATTTCTGAAAATAGAGGTTGGCGATCCAAGTCGACCAAATTTGACTCGATTGGCAAAATTAGGCGGTGCGACTGCTGCCGCGGTTGCGACCAAAGATCTCCTTGAACAGAAAAATATTATTCCTGCAGAACCTTATACTGTGTAATGGGCACCTTCGGAATAATAATAATATTCATCGAACATTTATACTTAGTAATATATACATACAACGTACAACGATGATCATTTGGATTGAAAGTCAAACAGGTGAACCTGTTACTGTTAATTTTTACCCTTGTATTGACACGACACAGTTTACGAAGATAAGACTGCTAGAGTGCGGACTATATAATTCATGGCATAACATAACATCGACAATAATGTACTAAAATATCAAGAAGGTGACCAACCGAAGAAGACTAAATCAATACGTCCAGGTAACTACAATATCGATACGTTAAACAAAGCAATCGGGTTGAAGCAAAAAATTAATTTTGAAAAACATCTGCCGACAAACCACGTTCTTCTAACTTTGGCTAAAGATGTTAAAGTTTATTTCAATGCTACAGGTAGCTTTGCCAACGTAGTTGGTTTTTCAGATAAACCTGAGGACAACCCAGTTATAAAAAGTACTATTAGTCCGAAGAAAGTGGATTTCTTAACAGTCACTAAATATATAGTTCATTCAGATGTAGTCAATGTTACTGGAAATTATGTTTCATTTGGTTCGGGTGAATACATACAGGGGAAAGTATCGAACTGTTTACAAATACTTCCCATCCGGGATACGAGAGAAATAAGTGAAAAGGTTACTTACGATTTTAAAAACGGAGCAATTTCTATGCCATTGAGAAAAGGGGGAGATTGGATGAATTCAATTCGTATCTGGATAACAGATCAGGATGGGAACATGATCGATTTCAATAACTGGCCAATTAGCTTTTGTATTGAATTGTTGTAGTCGTTCCGAAGCGTTCCGAAGGGCCCCCCCTACCGGTGTAACCCTATCGGAAGATAAACCATCCCACGACCAATCCTCCAGCAATATAGATCATCTCATATTTCTTTTGCTCAGGACTGGGCTGGTAATAATCTGAGAATTGAACTGCCCCTTCGGAACAGCTTGACGTAGAGTTGCTTTGCACCGCTTCTGCTTCTTCCAGGATTTCTGCATCTGTATCTCTTAATTCTGCCGCAGCATGTGCATCCTTTGCCTGATTTTCTCTTTCCCAGTCAGCCTGTAGTAATCTTTTTTCTGACCAGACGTTGCGATCATGTTCAAATTTTTCTAATGCTTTATCATGTCCGACCTTCTCTTCAATAAGAGCATCACCATTCCCGTAAGCTTTTGTCCGATAATATTTCCTCCTGTGAATGCCGTTGCATTTAATACAGCACCGAGAACTGTCATTCCTATAGCTGAAGCCATGATTGTGTATATTACAAGGTATTATTTTAATTTTCACTGTATATAGGTCCCTACGGAGTATGTCTGATCCAAGTGGCTTCGGTCTAGGTACAATTCGTATGCAAAATCTTGAGCTTGAAGATCTGAGTGATGTTAAAGTTAACAATAATACTAAGATGGCTGCTAATCATAATAAGGATTACGTCCTTCGTTATAAAGACCGCGAAAAATATTTCGTTTTAGCCAATGCCGCGGCGCCACCCCACGAACATGCTGTAGAATTTTCCGAACTTAAAGACATTGATGAAACTGTAATTGACGCCACAAAGGCTTCGAATGATCCTACTCCTTTTGCTCTGACGTGGGATGGAGATAGTCAGAAATTCATGCCTTATAATGTACCACGTAACATATTAGATATATTGGATAGTGAAATTGCAGGTGGAGTTACTGAACTGCCAGGAACTCCAAATGTTATTTATTTCGATAGCAATGTTAACAAGTACAAGTTGTTAGATTTTCGTAGTTGGCTTACTCCTACGAATCCATACATTGCACTTCTTGGTATACCGATTCACCTTAAAATTAGTCCTCTTAATACAATAATGAAGGCAGATAATACACTAAGAAGGTGGATAAACGAGGGGGAGAATTATTGCTCGTATACAGCTAGCGGAGTTCCAGTTAGATTATTTTGGGACACAACTTTAAAGAAACTGGGTCTTAAAAGTGTTGGTGATGAGGCAGCTGTTCTCACTTTACAGACAGTAAATCAACAGATGACTGATAATATGAAAATACTTCAACATGGTACAGTTCTCATTAGATGTGTAAAGTTAGCTACTGGAGATGAATTTGACGATTTGGTTGGATATTATGCTATGAAAACAGATAACAGAACAACTTGTGATATTATTATAAGTATCGATAAAGATCGCAATGAAATGAGTATTGAATGTTTTGTTGGTGGGAATAGAGTAGAGAACGACTTAGGAACTACATTTGTACGTAGAGATAAAAGAGTGAACACTTTAGATATCAGTGTTATTCATCTGAAACGTCTCATTTTGTTTGAAGTAATGGTCTTCCGACATATTTTAAGTTCGGAGGAAATTACTAAAATTTTATCTATCGGGTGAACAAGTTCGCACCGATAGGAACTCCGAGTTCAAAAAACCTACCGGAAATTCAGACCTCAGTCATGCAGTAGGAAAAAATTCACATCAGCTAGACTCCGCGACTGACTGACAACACGGGTAAAAGTCCCTTTATACAGGCTAGTTGATGGTGAATTTCCCATGGAATTTCCCGTACATGTTTATACATGTTGTGTATTTAGGTCAGACAGAACAAGTTTCTACATGTCCACTAGTGGTCCGTTCTAATACCCTGTGAGTCATAGCTACTGTATTGCGCAAGTCCAGGACCTGACTCAGCAGGGAATTTCCCCGCTTAGTTCAGGACAATGCACTGCTGCGCGTGCGTGAGTTCGTATATAGGTCAGGGTCATACTTTAGTTACATGGATGGTTAATTTTTCCTTCGCTTCATGTAGATAAATGAATAAAATGGGGTGTAAAATTCTTATTAATCCCAAAAGTACACCTTTACTTTACTACTATCGTGTGAACTGTTTTCATCAGAGGGTAAACTAGGCATACTTGTCATACAATCAAATATAGCAAGTAACAATGAATTTTGTTTTATCCTCTACTATTACTAATCATGAACCAATACAAATAACATTTCTAATCCTAATTTCTGGCGCGACACCAAGGCTTGGCCCTATATAATATTATTTAAATTTATGGCTTTAGAAGCAAATGATTCCGATATGTTGTTACAACATTGTGTGATGGTGTGCTAGTGAAGAACAGTTACAAGGGAATCTAAGCTGCAGATATCTTTCTTGAATTATTTTACAAGAGCAAATGGAAAGGGTCAATTTTCGAAGACACCTTTCGAACTTTGAGTCACTTTTCGTTCCTAAAAGTTCAAGTCCATAAACAAGTAGTCGAAAACCCAAGATTCTTCACCTTCTATTTGCGCACGGCGACACGTGTCAATTTACATGTATACATACATAGTATTATGGGAAGTCTGTCAAGAGGGCTTATCTTACTGGTACATATACCAGTGATCTGGGCAGTTTTCTTCCCCCTCTACTGTCTATGGTCAAACAAACCTTATCGGAGCATAACATTTTTTTGCTGATAAGTATGTAATTGGAAGTTGGTTGGCCTGCCATACAACTCGCGACCACATCAAAGGGCGATATGTCTATTCATAGCCTATTGTAGTGCAGAAAACGTGGTTTACTTGGCACAGATGTAACCTAGTGTCGAAAGACGATTTTCAGACATTGATGCTAACAAGAGTCTCTTGCAGTCCCTTAAAATTCCAACCTGTTGAAGTTGTCAACTCATGTAGGTACACTCATGTAGGTACACATAAAATATTACACGTTAGCTTCATTGGCATTTGGAAACTACTTTGACGATACCTGTGGAATAGTATGGGCAACAAATTATCCATGATTTATTTGTATGGGAACGCGAGTTCAGGTTTCTTATTACCGAGACATTTTAAAATATATATACTGGTTTAAAAAGGCATTGTTTTGACAATATTTGAAAAAGGTTTTGTCAGTCGCTGACAGATGACTGTAAGTGCAACTCACTGTCACGTGATTCATAACTTATCTGAAACCTAAACAAAGCCCTACACGATAAAAGTATTGGATTCCCAAGCGAACTTGCATCAAAACGTGTTCGCTCGACACATATTTGAACATTTGAATTCTGGCGCTGTAAGATTCTTGACTGTGGGGGCGCCCTTGCATGCAATGTTGTCAGTGAGTCATCGACCTAACAGTATTTTTCAATTCATTATAGTATATATTTTAAGGTACAAGATATCCATATCTTGACAACGTCGTGTCACTTTTGGGGATATTGAAAGACGAAATGAAAAAATTCTTTAGCTATCGAGAACCTTTATTACTACAGGAATTCTACTCGTCCGATTGAAATAATTGCATTAGAGAACAAATTATTTCAGGTTGTTAAAATGCTTTTGTCAGATCAAGCTTTCTGCTAAATTTATTGTCATCATATTGACAAAATATATAGTATACATAGTCTTCAAACCTTTCTAAAATGGATAGTGAGACTAAGGAACGGTACTTTTATATATTGAGGCACGCATTTGTTAATTCATACAAAATGTATTCATGCAAATGAATCCATAAACCTACGTTAATTTTTAGTTATTGCCTAATTGCCTTGGCTATGTATCGATGTCAGGTTAATTATTGACGCCTTTAAGGTGACTCGGTGCGAGTGTTTAGGAATTCCAATCTCGTAACATCAGATGTTAGTCTAAGATAATAAAGCAAATACTTCACATAGTTACATTTTGATGGAAATCTGTAACTCTTACAAAGTTTCGGTTTCTTGTATTTTCGAACATTTGGAATCCGGCCCTGGCATTGCCAATGACTGAAACATCAAGCATATCAGCCGTTGCTCTTGGTTAAAGCTGAATTTACCATTAACAGGATACGTAAAAGTGGGCCTTTGAAAATCGAAAAATACCGGTAAATGTTAGGTAATTTGCTTCTCTAGTACCAAAGTTTGTACAATGACTCCTGATTTTTTATTCTTGATTTGGTAAGAGAATAGTTAAAAGTTTCTTTGGGGAAAATTTGAGCAAAATTTGTTCTTTCAATTTTTAGGCGCATATGATATTACCTCAATCCTTTACACATCGGTTTTAACTCTGAACTGTTATTTGAAACACAACTGTTTTTACGATAAGACAGCGTAGCTATAGATAAGAGCGCAATGATATTGCTCACATAGTATAAATTGCTAACGAAAGAACAATAAAGTGTGGTTCTGGTTACCTGATGCCTGAGTTTTCACTCATAAAGCCTAAACTTTTTAAGCCATGCGTAAACGCGTAGTGAAAAAATAAAAACCTAGGCGAAAGCGCTCGAGCTAGAAATATAAATCCGCGACAGTTTTGTTTGTTTGTTTTATTTGTCTGTTAATTGCTTTGCTCAATATCTCCGGCAGCTTACGTTGTTGGGAGCTATCATCTGCCAGTACTAGTGGTTCCATAAATTTCGCGCACGGTCAGAGGTTATTTGGTTCCTTTTTTCCGCAGACTCGGCAACGCCTGCAGTCGCGATAGCGTGGTAACAATTAATACCCTGACATTTGTTTGTCACCCCTTGTGTACTATATTTCAAAGCAGTTTGCCCTGTTCCTGTCAACGACACATTTACATTCCACAGATTGAAGTAAACACATGAAGCGCTTTGGTTTCTCAAAGTTCATGAAAGCTTATGCCTTTGAAACTCTCTTAAAACCTGAATTGGGTGGTAATGCTGCTGTCTGCGGCTGCACCGCCTGCTGGTATGTATTTTGGCATGTGGGTAAATAAATGTCAAAACACAATAAATAATACCAATATGATTCGGCAAACTGCCGAGTTAGTGTTAGGCTGTTGCATAGGTCAAACGCGTTGGCTCGGCCAGCCAGTAACTGTCAGGAAAACGACGGGGCGTGCCAGTGTAGGCATAACCGCGAGTGACCTTTGAAGTGTTAATTTAATTATCGACTCTAGTTTACAGGCGACTTGATCCTAATAATTGATTATGGAGGCAGCCATCACACATGCATAGAGCAATAATGTGTATTGACCGACAAAAACGCTACCAAGGGGAAAGTATGGTATTAGCTATATGGGAAAAAGCTTTTAAATTTGACCACCAGTATTTCTTCAGAATATGCTTTTCGTTTTACCAATTGAAAATGCGATCACCAAACCGAATCGGAGGTTTCAGCATTTTATCAATTCGACGTGTTCACCAAGCAAAAAAGGTTTGTTTCGTTAGTAATGCAATATTTCGAGGCACCGAAAACATTGGTATAATCGGAACATTACGTCAAACTGGCAAGAAGTGAAATTGCAAACGAACGTAAATCTTCAAGATAGGTTTTCATCTGGCTCATGTGCGTTTTTGAGTTTGGGAAACTTTGATATTCTCAGATTCCGGCTGTTGAAGTCTCCATTTTAGAAACATGCCAGAAATTATAGCCCTGCTCAGCGAGGTTGACATGACATCTCTGGTCCATTCTCTGCACCGAGACCAGCCCTGGATACATTATACGTTGAACATCTCTGGGCCTGAACCGTCTTCGTGCTAGATATTGCCTACACAAAATGGTCCTTCTCAGGAGAACATGCCAAGCGGCCCTGTTCAGAACAACCCAGTCGTCCAAAAAAGAGAACATTTGGGTATGTTGTAAAATATTTTTGATATAACAAACATACCTTGGAAAAACGTTGAATAAGGCGGGTACGGTAAGAGTATTGCAACGAATGTAAACACAGACGTATATGTATAGGTACATTTATGCTGTAGCTCTGATCATGCATGTGCACGGAATTATAATATATTAATCCGGGTTTCTAGTGTCGTCTCTAACTTAATGCCATGAAAGGGCAATTCTACAATTTCTCCTTCTGATCGCAGATAAGCTGCACGAACCACTGATTGGTGCCCCTTATGGCAAAGTCATTAGATGGACAGCGATTTTGACCTCAGACGGCACTGGCAAAATTTCGAAAATCGCCTCTGTTATAACCATTTGGAAACTAATGTCACAGGTCGACAACAAACATTTTCGCAAAACATCCTGTTTGTATACATTAGACTCAGCGATCGAAAACGGCAACGAAATGAGTATTTTAGGAGTGTGTCTGCTTGTGTCACCTTAATGCCTTTCGCACAATGAGCGTCGTCGTTACAGCACCTCAATTCACACCCTGTGTGAGCCTTAAATAAAGAAGCTATCACATTAATTGATTAATTATTCATTGGTTAGTTATGGTGACATGAAGTCAAATTACACGTTCTACCAAACAAATAAAAAAATTAACGATAATATCCCATCCCAACGGACTTTTTTATCACTTTTAAAAAAGAAACATAAACTAATTTATAAAAGGGTACACCATAAAACTATAGCAAAGACATAACAATATTGAAAAGAAAAAAACCCATATGGGTCACGCTAAGCGTTTATGCAAAGGTATGTTCTTTCAATATATTCAGAGGTGTTTCCAACATTTATCTGCTGGAATAACAACAATATCATTTCACAAATATCTGGAATATTAGCTAAAACTTCGCTGACATATTTTAAGTAAGCTGTTCCTAAATCATTATAAAATATACAACACGATTGAAAGTGAATTTTATTTTTGATAAAATTGCTCCGACAAAATTAACAAAACCTTCAAATCAAACTTCCCTTGCGAAAGTTTTCCAGTTTCAATCCGCAGAGTTAAAACACGAGCAAAAATTTGTGCTAGCAGTGACCATGCTTACGGGCCAGATTTGACGTAACCAAACTTCCCGCTCCATAGTTACAGGCATGCAAGTATTTATACCCGCCACTCAGACTACAGAATTGACAAAACATTCTATTAACAATGTCTAGATCAATGTACAGTCAAAATATCTCCAACCTACTTTCAAAATATGAAAAAACTATACCGGTCTCATTTGATAAATCGTTATTGTGATTCAAAGTAGAACCCCCCAAAATACCCTATTTCAAAATCTCTGGTCATCCAGAGTAAGAAATCTATCCTAACTTCGAACTATATTGGCAGGTCTACCATTTATACGTCACTCTCAACCAGAATCAACTCTAATTGCATGAGTTGACATGAACGTGATAACCACAGATAAAATCTTAATGCTCTATTTTAAACCTCATAATTTGCTGAATAGTAATCAAGTACAGTGGTTAGACATGCATTATAAAAATTTGTATGAGATTCAAACTCAAATTTGTAAGGACTTGAACTTTTGAATTCAAAGTAGCAAATGCTCTGTTGGCGGCTAGAGATAAAGCATTTGAATTCACAGGAAAATCCAAGAATTCGTCTGATACAACCCCAAATATTTATGCATGAACATAATCAACTCAGTTTTACGCAATAGGAAAGAAATACACTTCTTGCGGTCATATTTCTCTGAAATGGGTGACCCTACCAAGAGAAGCATGGCTTGCATATTCAATTCATCGTCAGCAATAAAAAAGAAGTCATCTGCAGCATACAATTATGTACAGACATTTACGATCCCACAATAGCTATGCCTTTGTTAAATGATTTAATCTCAACTGCTTAATAGCTAATAAAGAATGCACGTAAGGAAGGAGACATAGTCTCCTTGTCTGACCCAAATATTTGAGTCAAACAAGTCGGTATAAGTATCATTAACCTTAACACAAGATAAAGTATCATAATATATCGCCTTGTGCTATTAGGCATTTTGTCGTCTCTATCAGCATGATAGTGGAATGTTGTTTTTTCTTAATCAATTAAGGGAGCCAACACCAGAAAGATCATTTGACAATCTGGTCCTGATATGTAATGGAATTTTGCGTGAAATTTAATATTTAAATGATCTGTCACTTGGAAACTCATTCTGTTCATCATTTAACTGTATTAGTTTAATACTAAGTAGATTTAATGAAATATTATATCATGAGGACATCACTTCAGCAAGGAAAAAATCGATGAAATGCCATACAGACGAAGATATACACATTGTGTATTTCAGAAACTGATATAACATTGCGTTGATTTTAATTTTTGAAATGTTAACCAGTTGCATTGTAATATTTATATTCATCAAAGAATTCGGGTCAAAACAGAGATGTTCGGAACTTAGAGGGCGCCCGAACCAGTATAAGGCTCCGAAGCGGGTTCAAGCATGGACGTAGTCTCCTCCTACCTCCATGGTTCAAGGGTTGTTTTGCTCGTCCGGTGAATGATTGTTCTGTTGTCACATGAATGATAATTTATTGGCTACAGTCACAGGTCATGCCGTAGCTGTTTCTTCGCCATAAGTGTTTCTGTAAAAATTTGCAGAGTAAGTTTCGATGACTCAGTGATGAAATTACTGTGGCCTTACACTGGCCTTACCATGCAGTGATGGCCAAAACCTACATAAGTACTAAATTAAATTTGTAGATCTGCTAGTCTTCTGGTGTTGGTTTTCCGAGCTACTCTGTCAGCGTCTTTCATAGGAAAGAAAATCCATCCATTTTTGAAAGGCCTAGACAAAGCTGAAACGTGTCAACATTGTAAAAGACATGACTAAACACAGTCGTAGACCTGAACAAGATATAGAAATGTTGTAGATCTATACAGAAATCCGCTATGTATTACACCTGTCAGATAGAGATTTGGGCATCTATCATCATACAGAACATGATGTTTTGAGCGTGTCTTTAACACCGTATTTCTGTGATCATCAAGGAATATATTGAGGACATGTATGTCTTTCAAAGACCCTAATTTAATTAAATTTAAGATTTGGACAGGTAATCAAGGATATCAAAAGGAGGATAACAAAATAACAATAAAATTTTCAAAAATTTGATAAATTTAAAATTTGAAAAATTTGATAAATTTGATAAATTTGATAAATATAAATTTGTCCAATGCTTCATCTCTAGCCGCCAACAGAGCATTTGCATTTCACTCGTGAAATTGCCTTAATATTTGCATTAAGTGATCCGCAGTGGAATTTAATCGTCTTTTAAGGGATATTGTATTGTACAACGGAGCTAAACTAGTAGTTTTCTGTAGTTTAGGACAAATGCCAAGCGTTGCCAGACCGACCTGATGCAATGTCATTGTGCATACCTACACGTCGAGTGACTGTGATACCTAGTACCACCCTGGTTAGAGATTGTCGTGCCTCCCGAGATAACCCCGATGTATAACCAATACCAGGCATAGCGTTGTTACTTTTTTCTTGCCTCTAGTCTTATATTAGTTTAAAACTACCGTCAGTGTTTCTGGCGAATTCTATAATTCTCATGCAAGGGGTCAGTAAATTTGATTATAATGCCTCTTCATTCCACTCGTGGACTGTAACGGAAAGCTTTCGATTGTAAAGACTTATGTTTGAGAAATAGAAACACTCCACTTCATAAATAAACACAGGTCATAAAGGGTTATCCTGTCCATGGTATACAACGAATAGAACCGCTACGGCGGGTGTCACATGCTGAGGCAAAAGGAACAATAAAATATCGTGCCATGAATACATTTTATCATGCGCTTGTGCGCAGAATGCAAACGCTGACAAACATGAGCCGGAATAATTTCGTCGTGTTATTAAACAAGTCATCGTTGATGACACAGTCCCCGCTTGTCCATTTTGTTATAATCTTTGGTGTCTAGGTAGCTGTGGAATGATATTGATGCAACGGGTGCATCAGGCCTGTGACTTGCATAATAAAGTAATCTGAGGAACGTTTAATAAATGACTCATCTCTGCCGGTGTTGACCACTAAGGAACTTTTGATTACATCACACATAACGATGCCCTCACTGCCTCTAGTGTCATGACAGCACATACTATACACATGGTTTGGTCGAATTTTCGAAATGGTATGGGATCGGGTATGTTGTTGTAATCAGCCATTTTGGATCATATAATGAAACAAATTAATGTGCACAAGAATGCAGCCATATCACGTTTAAACAAAATCAGTCCATTGAAGGACAGTGACCTATGTTTATAAAATTGAAATCAAATGGCTGTCTATTGACCATTTGGATCGTAGCACAAAATTAGTAGACATGCATGAGTATGCCATAGTACTTTATCTTTGTACCAAGTCTCAACAACATTGGATAAGGAATATTTGCATATGATTAAGCCTCAAAGACATGAAAAAATCCAAAAATGACAATCTGGCAGCCATATTGGAACATGTCACGAAGTAAATTGACATGTATACATGTATGTGTGCCATAGTGCTTGATCTTTGTGCCAAGTTTGGACAAAATGGGTTTAATGACCTTTGAATTATGCTTCAAAGACATGCAAAATTCCAACAAAATGGCAGTTAATTCTGAAGCCATATTGGATCCTATCGCAAGGTTAATTGATACATGCATATGTATGCCATAGTGCTTTGCCTTTGTGCCAAGTTTGAACAAAATCAGTTCAAGGATGTTTGAGTTATGGTTCAGAGACATGAGAAAATCGCAAAAAAATGGACGCCTGTCGGCCATATCGGATCATATCATGAAATAAAGTGGCGTTCATATGAAGGGCATAATGTTTTGCTTTTGTGCCAAATTTGAACAGAATCGGTTCAAGGATGTCTGAGTTATGGTCCAAAGACATGAAAAATCGCAATAAAATGGCTGCCTCACGCCCATATTGGATCGTATCGCAAAATAATTTTACATGCACATGAAGGCCATAGTGTTATGCCTTTGTGCCAAGTTTTAACAGAATCTGTTCAAGGATGTCTAAGTTATGATCCAAAAACATGAAAGATCCCAACAAAATGGCCGCCTCACGCCCATATTGGATCGTATCGCAATATAATTTGACAAGCATATGTAGGCCATAGTGTTATGCCTTTGTGCAAAGTTTGAACAGAATCGGTTCAAGGATATTTGAGTTATGGTTCAAAGACATGAAAAAATCGCAAACAAAATGGCCGCCTCGCGGCCATGTTGGATCGTATCGCAAAATAATTTGACATGCACATGTAGGCCATAGTGTTATGCCTTTGTGCCAAGGTTGAACAGAATATGTTCAAGGATGTCTGAGTTATGGTCCAAAGACATGAAAAATCGCAACAAAATGGCCGCCTCGCGCCCATATTGGATCGTATCGTGATATAATTTATAATGGATATAAAAGCCATAGTGTTATGCCTTTGTGCCAAGTTTGAACAGAATCTGTTCAAGGATGTTTGAGTTATGGTCCAAAGACATGAAAAATCGCAACAAAATGGCCGCCTCGCGGCCATATTGGATCGTATCACAAAATAAATCGACGTGCATCTGTAGGTCATAGTGCTATGCCTTTGTGCCGAGTTTGAACGAAATTGGTTCAGCAGTGTCTGAGAAACTGTTGATGACGGACGGACGGACGGACGGACGGACGGACGGACGCACAGACGGGACCCAATCTATAAGTCCCCGCCGGACTTCGTCCGCGGGGACTAAAAACTGTGTCTGTAGTCTATGTCATGGCATGTTTGCTTGTAAACAACAATTACTAGAATATGGGTTCTTGAAATTACACAAAAGCAAAATGACACTGCTAATTTTCGCAGCCATTTTTCCAACTTTATGTCAGTTTTTCTTCCGAAAGTTCAAATTCCCAAAAACTCGTCGAAAATCCAAGATTCTTTAACTCATATTTCTGCACGGCTATACGTGTCAGTTTGTATGGGATATCACGTGAAGAAGGCGTGTCTAAACGGTACCTGTGGTGTGATCATCTTGCTGAACAAAGGTCAAACTTTATCCGGAGCATACCATTAACTGCAGGTAACTATGTAAACGGCGCGCAGATCGTTTTAAAATTATTTTCAATATTTGTGATGATCCAGAAAAAAAAAATCATTGATTGCCGAGATCCGACGATTAGGGATACTCGCATAGGTTTCTCAATGCCAATGCTCCGCGTATTGATATGAAAGCTGATGTAATTACGACTCAATCGATGCAAGGCGCATGTAAATCGAAGTCGGTATGATAAAATTATGGCCAGTCTAATTTCTCCGAATTGAGCGTGTGAGTATAGGCCTGCGTACTATGCTGTGTGTTTCCGGCGTTGTACGGCCACCCACCACAGCCCTGCTAAACTACATAGCAAAACCATAGAGAAAGATAGATAGAGTGGCAACGGGTATTGTTTAAGGCGTGAAGCGGTTACGTAACCCATCCATGTTCGCCTCGCCTCAGGTTGCTCTCGCCTCTCTTTTCCGAAGAGTGCCGACCATGAATCCTTCAGTAATTTTCGGATTTTCGCCAATTGTTAAGCGAAAGTATGTTCGGCAAAGTTTGTGTTGTTGTTGTCGTGTGGTGCTGAGCAGAATTGACGTGCTGGCGAAAACGGGAGTGTTTTGAGCTTCAGGAAAATGAGTTTTACCGTTTTAAAAATTCCTCTCATATTTTTATGAATATATAATGAGTGTGTTTGAACCAAATTTGCAAGTCTTTTATCGATACTGTCTGGTTTTACTCAATGGTTTACGGTCAGTCATACCCTCTTTTACACGTGTGTCAAGGAAGGACATGTTTATGAAACTGCTGGCATGTTATGTTTTGATAGGCGTGAAGCAGTGTTTCTGGCCTGAGAGCTCACGAAGTAACTATGGTTGCTACGCGACTGGCAGTACGATGCCATCTCGTCGTATTTTTCGCATAATCTCGTGTAATTATCAACCACAAACAAAGCCTCCAAAAGTTTAACACCTTTGGAGCTCATTTTAATATGAAAAGCCAATAGTCTACCGAGACGACCATGGAACAAAAGACATGCAAGTGTTGCGACTCTGTCTATATGTTACTCTGTGGCAAAACCGACGACATGAGGTCCCAATATTGGGACCGCACACGAAATACTACTTTTCTGATTATTTTCGGCTAAAATCAACTCGATTCCTATTTATGTCTACCCGAATCACTCAAGCGCTCACAAACTGCAAAGAAATTTGCCCTCGTGATGCCCCAAACCATTAGTTTTCCAGCGATGCACGGTCGAGGCCCAGTGGCTGGCCACTTGATACGTTCATGTGAGATATGGCCGGTCACATGGTCTTTGACCGTGAATCGCTGGAAAACTTACGGTTTGGGCGTCACGAGAGCAAACTTGTTTGCAGTCTGTGAGCGATTGAGTTATTCGGGTAGGCATGGAGCGGAATCGAATCGCCGGTTTGGCTATGGAGCGTAGCAGGGCTACCGTACTGTTCGCAGGGAAATACGACACGAAACATTCGGATACAAATGATTGATAACCCTTCACTTTCACTTGACCAAAAATAATGAGAGAGATAAAGGACCACCCCCTTTTTTGCAGCTCGCGAAATGTTTAAGGAAAAAAAATCGAGGTATCAAGGCCCCATAACTTTTTTATTTTGTCCACCCTCTGCCCAAATACTGAGTGGTAGGACCCCCTTTTCTTGAGTTTTCCCACAAACACGTATTCCACATTTTAAGGAATCACGGCTCATTTCTCAATATCATTTCAAATGTCATCTTTTTACTGACATTTGTAAAGCTACTAAAAAGTTTTGCATCATGATACAATCGTATTTTTCTCAAAGTAAATGGTGATCACCTCCTTTTTTCTCTTCCCAGTGTTTTTTCTGGATCTTCCCATTTTTATTTTCCCCAATCCTTTTTTCTGAATCACCATAAATATCTAAAATAATTTTAAAACTGTATTTTCCCACCCTCCACTTTTTTCTGGATCCTCACAAATATCAAACGTACTCAATTTTTATTTACACCAGCGCTATTCCCCCCCCCCTCGTTTTTTTTAATGACACAAACGATTTTCTTTAATGTGAATCTACCGGTACAAAAGTACACCCTCCCCCCTGTTTTTTTACCCAAGCGATTTTTTGTGGATGCCCCCCCCCCCCTACCGTCGTTTTCTCAATGCCCCAGATTTTATTTTTCTGGATGTACCCCCTTTTTTATTAACTCCGGCGATTGTTTTCCCAGTACCCTTTCCGTTTTTATTTACCCCTAGCGATTTGTTTTATCTTTAACCCAGCGATTGTTTCTGGAAATTAAACAATCGGCGCGCCGTAGTTACCCTGCTCGTGTTTTCATTACTCCAGATATTTTCTTGATGTACTTTTTAACCCCGGTGTCTTTTTTTCTCGATTTACTACAGTACCCTCTCCGTATTTATTTACCTGCAGCGATTTTTTATCATGAATGACCCCCCCCCCATTCCCTTCGTTTTTTTAACCCCACCGTTTTTTTCCTGGATCCTCACAAATATTTAAAATGATTTGAAACAATCAGCGCGCCATACTTTGTCATTGAAAGTTCATCGACCATGCCCCTCGCGACCAGAGCAACGACAGCATGTCATTTCTCAGCTACTTAAGGCAACATGTCATTTCACTGGTAATTGTACTGCCGACAACGTGGTCAATTTTGCACAAATTATGACCGAAGTGTCGTAATTCACGGCACATGGCAATATTGCTGGGTGGCATGTACCCTCAAAAAGGCTGCGTAAGTTGATATGTATTGCGTTTGCTTTTTACCTCGCGTGCGCATTCGCGCAGCGAGGTTATGGTTTAGGCGTTTCTGTGTGTGTGTGTGTGTGTGTGTGTGTGTGTGTGTGGTGTCTGTCTGTCTGTCTGTTAGCACGATATCTCAAAAACGGCTTGGCAGATTCCGATCACATTTCGCACACAATTTGTTCTTCAAATTTGCAAGAATGATTAGTTTTTGTTGGTTGTGCTTTGCGAATTTATCAAGTTATGAGTAAAAGAAAATTTGTGCCTGTATAAGTCTATGGGAGGCTAAATAAGTATGTTTGAGGGCGCTATACTAAAACATTTTACACAAAGTGATTTCTGAATTCAGTCACTCGGCCGCGCTGATCGCTAATCATGAGTTTTGACTGTTGATGTCGGCGTGTCGACGTTTGACTTTAAGAATCGTGTGGGTTACTCTGGACATAGCGAACGAAAAGCTAGATTATCGAAGGTAAGCGTCAAAATATTTGATCAATGCATTTTTCTCTGAGAATGAGATGTAGAGTGACACTTTTCAATCTTGTGTGTGTGTCAGCGAATTTATATTCCGGCATGGTTCCGCTGAGATCAGCATAATATTATGGCGACGTATTGACAGTCTGTGTCTTTTAAGTTGCTTTTCAAGATTGTATTAGCTACAGAACCAACAATGACAAATTTTTCATGAGATTTCCATGTTGGCATTGATGTTAAATCAGCAGCAGTAGGCTAGCTCCTGCGTACAATAGGTCTGCGTTTCCCGGCGGTACGGTGGTAGGCCGACGGCTTGTACCACACTGTCCACAGGACACCACGTGGTAGAGGCCGTGTGCACAACCTGTACGCAGAGCTTCGAATACACTAGACAGAGTTCGTGTTTCCGTTAATTAGGCATTGAACTTGACAATATAGGCAATAACCAGAATCATCGACCATCGCCTGACAAGTGCACCATAGTCAGCTGTACATGAGTTGCGTGGCGTGGTGAGCAGGTTCCCATGGGTATTTATTTTTTGAAACGCGTACTTCAAAGGTCACGAACTCATTTTGCTGCTACACGGCGCGGCACAGATGATTGTATCGTTTTTGGGCTCATTGAGATACTGTGAAGTAGGTCAACTCGTTCTACATGGCAATTTTATGTGAAATATGCAGAATTTATACGCAAACGCGACCTCTGCAAGTCAAGAGCCTGCTCAGCCATTTGCACTTGCATCGACAGATATTGTTGGATCATAATTTTTCAAATGGTTTCTTTTCTTTTTTTTCATTGCGTAATACAGTGGGATAATGTCAAATTTAGATAGATTGGATTAATTTCGGGAATAAAACAATGTAATGTAAATGATTTGTAAAAGTTTTAATTCTGTAAATTTCCAATGTTTATAAGCTGTACTTTACATTCTACATTCGTATTATAACTTTGAAACATTTTATCGTCAACTATTCTAATTTTGAGAAATTCGGGAACAAATTTTGTCATCTATTGACACATTTTCCTTCTTCATAAAAGCCAATACCCCAAGAAGTACTTTACAAAATGTGCACGCGAGGCCATTCAGTTCATATCTGGTTTATTGTTGGTGACGATGAAATTGTCACCGATTGAATAAACTAGCTGTCGTGTATTGGATATTTTCTCGCCGAATCCGACATGACCGACAGATTCGTTGTGGCTGCATCAGCAAACAACATGGGCTTCGATAAATGAGGAAAATCAGTTACGGGATGACATTGACTGGACGAAGGAATATTTGAGAGTTCATGTTTGTTGTTCCTGTGTCCTGTTGGGGAAAATAGGGTGAGGTTATTTTGCAACGGTAGCAGGAAGGTAGTATGAAGGGACAGTTATTATTTTCTCTGCAATTATTTGTTCAACTCATGTTAGGTCAGCATAATTAGATATTATTCCCTAATATTTTTCTTCGTTCAGCGAAGGAAAATACGAGTGACGTAATGACCGTGTCACCACGAGTCGAAGACGAGTGGTGACACGGTCATTACGTCACGAGTATTTTCCGAGCTGAACGAAGAAAAATATTAGGGAATAACATACTTATCACATGCACAAGCCAAGAATTCGTTATTTTTTGCAAAATAAAATAAGTTTTCCATGACGATTCCGCGTTTAAACTTTTGAACTACTTTAGGAATAAATATCAGTACGCCGTGCACAAGTTGTCAATCATTTCAAGTCGTCCGTCGTGTGCGTTAGCGCTCACGTTCGTTCGTGTGTGGAGCAAATGACAGCTCTCGGTCTACACATAGGCTACCTTCCGCAAAGTTATACTCTATTTCAAAGATAGCATAGTCCTAGAAATTTATCACAGACGAAGATACGCTATTTTTCGGGAACAAATATCGACTGAATCTCGACGGCGCGAACACTGTAAACGTCGCGCCTGACCCTGTTTGCAATGCGTACGGAACCCACGGTAAGCTTATACGCGACCAGCTTCGAGTTCGTTGTTTCCGCAAATTATTCACGTAATTCCTTCGGAATATATAGGCGGTACACTCTTGTGTTACATTGTTCGGATTAGTAATGTCGTAGTCTGTGAAAATATCGATTTCATTACATGATTTTTGATCGTGGGAGAAACATCGGCCGCCTAATGTTTGTTTACATATTTACGAGCACACCGGAGATCGACAAAAAAAAAGGTCCGACGCACCAAAATTGATGACATAGACGCGGGTTGTCGTGACGTAGAACGACCAGAGAATAAATCCCGTATTTTTTGTTCGGAGACGACAAACTTGGCTTGTGCATGTGATAATACTATTTACATGCACATCGTTTATAATAATTAGTTGGTGGACTGCCAATGCTAGATTATGACCAAGAACGACATTTCCTGCTATCTAACTTGATTCTTTGTCAGCAAACTGTCGTTTCAGTTTTAGTATGACCGTATTGTCAAGGCATACTAGTCAATAAGAATTACTCCTCTGGCGTGAGGCTGCTTGCTGGGCCAATAGTCTATGTACTAAAACATTGACTTGTGAGCAAACCATAGCTCCGACCTCTATGACCTAAAATCTCCACGGCAAGCCAGTTTGTCAAGCTCCTGATGGCGTTTTGTATCCGCATGGCCGTGAACGAGACAATGTCACCATACCGTTGCGAAATACGATCTAGTCAAGTTCATCTTCCAACTTCTAATTTTTTACTCCGAGACTTACATAGTAGGGCGAAAGTTCTTCATTGGGTTAAAGAAATGCAGACCCTTTAACTATCATATATTGTAAAGGAAGATATTCCAAGCAACCAATAAATAAAAATAAATGAAAATTTTGTCTAGGGGCAGAAAGTTACTGTACGGACCGGACGTGATCAGTAGATTCCGAATGTGCTTTTATCAGGCGTATTACTTTTAATCGATTGAACTTGACGAGAAAACTGTATACAAAAAAACCCGCCAGACCAACTATTAATTAAAGTTCAGAAATGTCAGTAGTAACTTTAGTTGATAATTTATTACTCGGGAGTGCTTTCATAAACTGTTGTTGATATTCTCCTCGTGACTTTTCTCAAATGCAATAAAGATTTGATGCAGGCTTAGTGATGCAGGCTTAGTGATGAAATTACTATGGCGTGCTTTGCGCCCACTAACATTAAAATTTAAAACCGTGTTAAAGAGTCATCATTACATAATTAACCGCCGTCAAATTCTTGCAAATTCACTGTATTACTGTATTTCTCTATTCACTGCGATCCTCGCGACAGTTTCATCTTAGAGCATGGTGGTGTTTAATCTGAAGCCATGACCAGGTTTACATTTGGTGATCAGGCAAGCTACTCTGTCAGTGCTATTTCATAAGAAACAGAAAAAAAAACAGTTTGTTGATCTTTTTCAGATAATTTCCACATAAGCTTACGATCGGCCAGATTTAGTACAACAGAATTTTAAAAAATCCCAAAACGTTGAATGTCTGAACCTTATGATAATATTTAAAATTGTTTTAATGTTCATGGAATTGACTTAATATTTGCATTAAGTGATCCGGAGTAGAATTGAATAGTCTTTTATGGGATTTAACTTGTAAATAGGAGCTAAAATAGTTGTTTTCTGTAGTTAGACAAATGCCCAGCGTTGAAAGTTGACATAGATCGGCCTGATACATACAATCGTTGTATTGATTGGTTCATAAACATATCAGTATGGCTACCTACACGTCCATTGACGGTGATACCTAGTACCATCTTAATTAGAGATTGTCTTGCCGCCTAAGATAATCCTTGTCTCTAGCCTTAGATTAGTTTAAAACTACCGGCAGTGTTTCTCGCGAATTCTCTAATTCTCAAGCGATGGATTACCAGATTTGTTTGTACTGTCTCTTCATTCGACTCGTATACTATGGTGGAACATTGCTTTAAAGGTCAAAGCTGCAAGCTGTAGTAGAAGTAAACAAGCGGTATGACACAATACTTTCAATCGTGAAGAGTTGCGTCTGAGACAAAGAAACGCCCCACGACACAAATAAACACGGTTCATAAAGGGTTAGCCTGACCATTGTGTACAACGAATAAAACGGAGGGTGCCATATGCTGAAGCCCTTAAGGAAAATTGAATCATATAAAGTGCCATGGACACGTTTTATAATGCACTTGTGTGCGGAATGAGAACGTTGAGAAATTTATGTCAGAATGGTTTCGTCGTCGCGTGATGTTACAAAACTGTGTGTGTAGCATGGGTAATGGTATGTTTGCTAGTGAACAAGAGTTACTAGTATATGGGATCTTTGAAGTTTGGAGCAAATTGAAACTTTCAATTTTAGAAGCCATTTTCCAACTTTGTGTCGCTTTTACTTCACAAAATTTCAAATCCAAAATCAAGTCTTCGAAAATCCAAGATTTTTTACCTCATATTTCTGCATGGCTATACATGTCAGTTTTTATATGGAGTGTCACGTGAAAAAGGCGTGTCTAAATGGTACCTGTGGTGTGATCAACTTGCTGAACAAAGGTCAAACAAACTTTATCCGGAGCATATCATTTTCTGAGTGTAACTATATAATTAGAAATTCATCGACCCTGCCCGTCGCGACCAGAGCATCGACATCATGTCATTTCTCAGCTTATTTAGACAACATGTCATTTCACAGGTAATTGTACTGCCGACAACGTGGTCAGTTTGGCACAGATATGACCAATGTGTTGTAAGATAATCTTAAGACATTGATCCTACAATGAGTCCCTGGCAGTCGCTTAGATAAGCCCTTTTACTTTTAATTTCACTCGAAAGCAGTGCCCGAGAGATGGCTGCAACATTCAATTATTTTTCATAACATGGCCAGTATGTTTTATCATCATATTTAAAATTGTGTTAATATTTGGAACTATATCTCGGATGACACAAACACGTCGGTCTCGTTTTCATCGAAAAACATGATTTTTCTTTCGAAAAGTTTGGGTGGTGTAGCTAATAGCAACACACATGAAAATTCAAATGTTTGTTTAGTTATTCTATTCATTTATACAAGTTTGACTAACAAAATATCTATCATTAAACCCTCTTAATTCCTACTCAATATATTTATGCATTTTTTGTCAGTTTCGGCCTTCGGCAGACTGGTGATGTATTGTGCATTGTGAAATCTACAGTACTGTGTAATAAATTCCACCCAGATGAAGTAGGAAACTCATGTAGGTGCAAAAAAGCTGCACGCGTTAATTTTGTATTTTGAAACGAGTGTTAAGATGGCTGTGGAACAGCTTTGTTACCAAATTATATTTGGTGTAATTGTATGAGAACGTGTATTCAGGTTTTAATATGTAGACATATGTCTATCTTAAAATCGTTAATTAGAGAAAATTGTATCATATTAAAAATAAGCATCGTTTTCAAAGTTTTTGTAGAAGTTCCAGTCAGTCGCAAAGAGATGACACTGTCACGAGATTCAGTAACTTATCTGAAACATATGCAAAGCCCTACATGTATACATTTTGAATTATTCGTGTTTGCTGTGATATCACATAATTTCCTGATATATTGTCAACCAATGCAGTTATACCATGGTCTTCACTATGAACATGTTGATACCTAAACGGTATTGCATTAAAATGTGACCGACACACTAATGTGATACCCACCATGAACTGTTGTCAGCACAGTTATAATTACTGATCTTTTGAAATTAAATCTCCGATATTTGCATAAAGAGACAGACATCGATATGTTAGAGTAGGAACAGGATGTCTACTACCTATGTGCAGCTTAGACAACTCCTCGGGAAATTGACCAGAATCAATAATACAATTCAAAAGTTTACAGAGATACGGTAAAATAATATCTACAGTACTTTATAAATTTCTGGAACAAGCCCATCTGGACCTGTACCTTTTAATTATTACAGAACTTCATTGCTATCATGAATTTCTTCTTCAGATATAATTTTGTTCACAGAAAATGGAGAATTTTTCATTACATGATCGACAGTACTTAATGCATCTAAATCCCTTTTCATACTTTCATTAGAAAAACATCTATGGGAAGGTTTCTTTTCCCGTTTACCAAAGTATGAAAATAACTATATCAATCCGATGGTGAAATGCTAACTTGGAACTAGTTGAAGTACATATGCCACGTAACGTTTTTCGAACATGAATATCTGTCCCGAGGTGTATTCTAACGAAGAGTTATTCTGAAGTTTGAGTCACCATACTTTAATCTGTTGCATGTGTGTAGATGGATTCATTACAAAACCTTCTAGTGGTGATTTCAAAAAAGGAATGGAGTCGATCAGGGTTCAAGCCCATAGATGGATGGCTATCGTCCCAACAATGTACAGTGTATTGTGATGAAAAAAGACACTGAAAACCTCATGTGCAGATTATTGTGTCTATGACTCCCATTATTTTCGATGTTTGTAAATAACGTGGAGCTGTTCTACTCCGACAACCATATCGAAATGCTTGTTGTCAACTTGTCAACACACTCTGTACGTGTGCACTCTGAAATGTAGTTGTTCACAAGTGTATTTCATTACTGACTAAATTCACTTTTGAAAATAACATATCCTTTGTTATGATTCATCACGTGCGCAGTATTATAACTTGGTGTAGGGAAGAGGACGAAACTTCCGTCTTTTGTTAACAAGAGAATGAAAATAGTATGTCATAATTATCATTACATTTTTGTAGAAACAGCAATTGACGTCATTGTGTAATTTTGAATCATGTCATGTACTGGTCAGTTAGAAGCAAATTTATTCTCTTAATCTGAAAAAGAAAATCGCGGAAATTCGTAGTCGTGTACTTTTAATGAATTGATTTGAGGTACAGGAGGAAGGAGTATGAGCTGAACTTCACCAAGTTCACTTTTGAGGCGAGTATTTGTATCAATAAAAGCAGTTTCTGTAATGTCTTTACAACGTAATGAATGCAATTTCTACGCCAAGTTATCATTTTGACAGATATGTTATCATAACAAGCGGATTGACAGGCGCGAAATTCTATAGTTCTCATTAATAACAAATGCCGTTATTATGTTATTATGCCGTTGTTATGTGAATAGAATAAGTAGGTACTTTATATTCTCAGGAGTGCCATGCGCGAGGGACTTGTTGCCTGACATCGGAGGACAGCTTATGAGCTCGGTAATTGCTGATACGTTTTATGTGTACGATTTATTCTGATTCATGATTGTCAAGCACTAGTTTGGTATGTTGTAAAGTTTATGCTTGCTGTAATTTCATGGTTGTGGTTGAAATTTAGCAGTAGTTTACACAATGGCATGAGACAAGGCATCAGAATTATGAATCGGAGCCATGCTACATCACTCCAACAAGGCTCGATTTTACTGGGTTTACAGCCCTTTACAGAGCTAAAATGTTGGGTGTTGCTGTGTGTTCAGTGTTTCATTGTTGGAATTTTGTGTGTTTCTCAGCAGTGCATGTGTCCATACATCGTTGGATTTGGCTTGGTCAGCAGCTATTTTGCTGTGCTCACAGCGCTTTACCAGTCCATTATGTTGGGTATTTCTGTGTGTACGGCGTTTGCACCTTCCATTTTGTTGGAATTTGTTGTGCTTTATAGCTGTATTCCCAGATTGTTGAATTCAGCTTGACCAGCAGCAACGACAGTATTCCACTACGGGGAGGGTGTACCGCAACAGCAGTGTCCGCTTGTTTTTGATTTTGCTTCCACTCAACCACAGCTTTTTTATTTTTTTTTATTCATATTTGCAAGTGTTTTGCATAGTGATCAGTTGTATTATCCCACTAATGTTTACGTCTTTGCAACCACTTTACCGAGTCTCAATCAAATTCTTTTTGTTCTGCCCAGTTTCCCCTTTGCTTCCATTAATAGGTGTGACTTGTGGATGAAAGGGTACACAACAGAAGATGACAGCTAGCAACACTAGAGGTAGAGCGCGTTTGACTACTACAGCAGCTATTTGAGCTACACGGCAGCAGTCAACAACATCAACTTTATAAAGGGTTCGTAGGATTTTGATTTTATATCTTTCCTTTCCATGGTGTTTTTCGTCTAGATCAATATGAAGCTGGTTCTTTGTGCATAGACTTACAAATTCATAGCAATGGCTGTTCTATTCTCATATGTTTTGACCACTACTCAAAAGTCATGTTCTTATCTTATTTTATTTTCCTATATCATCTAGTAGGCCTAAATGCAAGTATCTTTAGCCCAAGTCAAATATTGAGCCCGCTTTTATATGAGCGAACTTCCTCCAATTAAAAGTATTGTAATTTTATCAGAAGCTCAGCTTTCCTTTTCGTTTGGCGTTTTTACAATTTTTAATCCCTTTTATCAACACCAGTAAGTTACTACTACTTCAACAGCAGGCTATCCAACAACCAATCAGACGTTTGGGATGCTTAAAGTCTACTTGCCTAAAGGTACACATCCGTATGTCAGGCCTTTGGGTACATTCGGCATTATTGAATTTCCAAAACAAAGTATAGGTCACCAGCTGAATACCCAATTTTAGAGCAGCAACTGTTAGCAGGGGATGCAGGGATGCAGTAAGTTATGCTTTTGCAGGTTGGTTTCTGGTGTCCTTAAAACATACACCTGTGCAATCTGCAATGCGGTACAGTTTACTTATCGAATTTTCTCTACAAAGTATATGTCATTGCACAACGACCAGCTGATTAAGACAAGCGACTGATTGCAGGGGCTGCAGTGCCTTGTTCCATTCCCAGTCAAGTACTAGACTTTGTTCTTGTTGGTCCGACACAATTTGTGCCTTGTGATGTGTTTACGTCCCGCAAGATTATGGTAAGATTAAATGACGAGTTACCTGTGAAGGGAAGCCAAATGACGCTACATCACGGTGCATATCCAGAAATTTGCTCTAGTATTTATCTCCTCGAAAGTTTGGCCTTGGAGACAAACTTCGAGGAATATTGCCAAAGAAGTGTGCATATAAGCTACAAATCTAATCAAGTGACTTGAACTTTGGGTTTTAAATTCCAATCTGTCATAAAGTACCGAAGGAACAAGTCACAGGGCTGCAACGTAAAGGTGAATTCGAGCATTGATGACAAAACGTAAGATCCATCTTTCTTGTGTTGCATGATGTGACCGGCGGGAAACCGAAGTCTCCTGCACAGTTCCTGTCGATGGAGGAAGTTTGTATCGCAGCCTATGAATATTTCGATATCCACATTGGCTAGTTTGCATACGAATTGTTGGAGGTTTATATTGTATTATGTTCAAGGTAGAGAAAGCGAATAAAGCTGCTCACATGTGGAATGGTTCTTAGGGGTTCGTCGATACAGTTAAGAGACAACCCGGACAGACAGAAGTGTATGTAAAAGTAACCGTGAAAGTTTGCCTTTTCCGCTGAAAGCGTCATAATTTCGACTACACTTGAATGTTATTGCCGTGAAATAAACAAAATAGACAATAGGAGCTTGCGAGTGAAAGGAAAACTGACTAATATGTTTATATGAAGTTTATGTATGTTAGCCAAATAACCTCCAATCCCTACGTATGGCGTTCATGTGGGTCAATTTCGTAAAATTCGTATTTTCTATAAAGAACAACCAAGCGACACATATAGTGTCGGCTTTCCAGTAAATTACATTGAAAAGACTCGTTTCTGAAGTACAATAAACAAATTTCACAAAATAAAAGATGGCGGGTAGACAGGCACTTCAGCGTACAGAGACACCTATTCATGACTAGAGCTGTGACACAGGCACATACACGGTAACAGACAAATAAGAATCTAGACCAATGTATCTCGATTTGTACATAGACAAGAAATCAAATGAATTTGCATCGGAGACGTAAGAAAACATAGACGAAAGCTGGTCGGTTAAGGCCGGCGTAAGAAAAAGGAAAATAGATCAAACAAGAAAGCCAATGAAAGTAAAGACAAAAGTAAAAGAGTTCCGGTATGTCTGCCAGGAATGCCGATGACAAGAACAATGGTGGTGTTGAAACCATGAACGTGCCATTCAGTCCACGTGCTCCCGCTGTACGGGCTCCCTGGGGAACATATCAAAAGCTACAAATGATACTTTCCTGAGATTGAATAAACCACAGAGGGTAGCTTAAATGTCCGTGTATAATGATTTTTTACTACGAAATTTGGATGGGTGTCTTGGTGTCATATGAGGTCTGGTTTTGTAAAGATTTCTTTTTCTCTTTCACTGTGTCCTATATTTGTCCTGTGATAATATTACGCCAAGTTTTAACACTATGTTACTTCTATCATGCAGTTAGAAAAACTCTATTGTTCTATTATCTAATGAGTTAGATTGCCTAATGAGTCAAAGCATGCAAGGGTAAGTTACTAATCTGTTGACGCTGTGTGCAAATTATCATATCACAGGATTATTAACATTGGCAGAATCAACAACGAACGCACAACAGAAGCCATTGCTGGTGCGTACGTTGTTTTTGCGCGACAGGCAATCAAACTATCGAATTGGAAGACAGAAGTTTGTACATATTTTGCCAGTGCAGTTAACACACTATATTTCACAAGAAAATTAGCATGGAAATATATGCTATGTTGAAAAGACGTTTTAGGGTACATATCTAGTGATGGGGACAATTTATGCCTGTTTGGGTCAGAAAATTCCAAATATGACATCCTCGAAGTCCCTTGTCCAATAACAAAACTTTGAGCATAGCTGAAAGTGCATTCTCAGCTGAAAATGGGTATATGTTCAAATGAAGTTCACATTTCCAAAAATATGCTAATGAGCAGTGAAAGTGTAAACTTGGTGAAAATCTCAAGAACCATTGTTCCGACTGTCTTGGCAAGGCAGCTTACCATACTGTACAAAAAGTGTTGCATTGAAGTAGCCATATGGTTAGTCTAAAAGAAGTACTTGTGGTGTACGGATCTTATTGTACAAGTATGCTATATGACTTAAGTATATATACAAGCAAAAATGTCATCTGTATAGACAGCAAACTTTGCCGCTCAATCCAGCAAGATCAGCCTATGAATCACAAATCTTACATGTGTGGATGTAACAATAACAATGTTGTTACAGTAACAAAAAAAATTCTGTGATTACTTTGAAAGTTGGTTTGCAGGGATTTTGTTTCTTTCCATTGTCATATTGAATATTTATGTAATATTATGAAACAACCTCATGGCCTGTGGGTGCAAGCGCCGTACAGGAGGTATTTGCACGAGTGCTGCGGTGTATTCGGCGGCAGTCCTTTCACGAGCTTTCGGCGGCCGAATACACCTCAGCACTCGTGCAAATAACGATAGTACGGCGCCCTTGCATTCACAGGTCATGGGGTTCTGTTATCATTACATAAATTTTGTCTTTCATTTGCATCATTCAGCGATAGAATCGACGATTAGTCGTGCGTACTACTTGTCTGTCAAATCCTAAACGCGACTTCATGAGCTTCAGCTCGACCCTGCGGAGTTATATAACATTGACATCACTGAAATGAGGCATCGAATCAGCTTTAACTTTTCATTGGCCAATGCCGCCACGCCCTCTATTTTGATTGGCTAAATCATTTTTTACTTATTAAGGACGGCCCCATTCTGCTCGCGATCACACATACATCGAAACTTTACACAAGCCATAGATAGCCAAACAAGGACAACTTTGAAAACCGAAGACTTTTAATTTTTCACATTTTGAGCTTTAAATTTTTCTAAAAATGTTAACTGTTTATTTGTCGTCCGAGTCGTACATAACCATTGGGCGACGTCTTTTCGTAGCAGGCATCCCTGTGGCGTGTACGTCACTGACACTTGTTTGGTTGCGGTTGCCTTTGACAGTGAAGTTGAAATAAAATGTCTTATCGGTAATCGTTGCATTTGCAAACATAACCACAACAGCACTTGCTTGTTGTTAGGCTTAAAAGTTCGATGGGAAGAGAGGTGTTACCAGTCGATAATGGGCCCCAGGCTTGGATTGACCGCCGGTGAGAAAATCGCTCATTTGTTTTTGTTGTTCGCTCGGAGCCTATCTGTTAAGGCTGCTGATGTTTTTATATGGCCGCTAAGTTGAGCCACAGTATTCGATGGTATACCTGCGTGTTCGTTAACTTCAGCTTCGGTGAAATAACTTCCACTTACAGCTTCACCTAACTTGGAAGTGAGTTGTTCTTGGGCCCGGTGGTAGTGGCTACGCTGAGCCGACGTCGCCCGTTGTCAATAATTTTGCTTCGCTGACGACAAACTGCTCTTCCGGATAACAAAAGTCATCTTCACACTGCGATAAGTACATGCAATTTTCTTTGTCGAAGTTTTTATTGGCAATGTCACCCATTTTACGATAAGGAGCGCCGAACCAAGGTAAAGTGAAATCTTGCAATCGACAATTGCGTTTACTAAAAAAAATAGTTCCAGGTCAAAATTGGTAAATACTCATTAACATAAAGAAATGGCATAATATACTCCGCATCTTGTATTTATCAATATTCACTGAATTTTCAACCCTGTGTTGATAGCTGGTGAAGAGCATTGTCCTGAGGCTGTCTTTCGCCAAGTTAAGCGATATTTGTATTCATCGCTTTCATGAAGTCATTGTGCGATCTGTGATAGCGAGTATGCATGTGCGAGTTCTCCATGAACTCTACAGCGTTTGTGTATACATGGAGGGGGGGGAGTCGTAGTTAGAAAAATTGTAATAATTTAGTTCGGTTATTGAACCATTCTTTTATAAAGGTGGTGACTTAGTACCATACGTTAAGAGTTCGAATCTGATCTAGAATTTACTGAATTTCAATGTCTACCATAAAAAGCTGCAGAGAAAGGAACTCAAGGTGAGAAGTAATTCACAGCCCGATTTCATAAATCAGCGAAATTCACGAACTCTGAGCGTTTTCGGTGATAAAAACTGTCAACGGTCAGATGGTTGCATAAACAATCGATCGACTGGCCTCTTTTGCCTAAAATCATACCTACCCTATGCTACTGGCGAGAAATCGTCCTGAAATCGGCTGGGCACACCAACCCAGCGCCGGCCATTTTGAATAAGCTGCATGCAATGTATGCGTCTGTGCATACAACCCTTGCCAGATGACGTCATTGCTCTTCTCTCAATGGACGCGTACATTGAATGCAGCCTATTCAAAATGGCCGGCGCTGGGTTGGTGTGCCCAGCCGATTTCAGGACGATTTCTCGCCAGTAGCATAGGGTAAGGTATGATTTTAGGCAAAAGAGGCCAGTCGATCGATTGTTTATGCAACCATCTGACCGTTGACCAGTTTTTATCACCGAAAACGCTCAGAGTTCGTGAATTTCGCTGATTTATGAAATCGGGCTGTGAATTACTTTCTCACCTTGAGTTCCTTTCTGTGCAGCAGTGGACAACGGGCCAAAGCCGGGCCCAAGCCCTGCAGAGCTCTACAGCCGCTTGGTTAAGCTAGCCGACATGTACAGTAATATCACGTACCGTTATTCTTTAATAAATAATCAAGTCATGTAGACATTCTACACGTTGATGATTATGCAGTGCGTTCGCCGGGCCCGAGCCAGGCAGCCATAGGTACAATGCCAGTCAACATGTAGGCCTATAGGCCTACACTAATATCACGTACGGTGATTTTTTTATTGAATAATCAAGTCGTATATAGACATTCTACATATTAAATACTATTATTATCCCAGCAATGTGCCAAGCGCCTGTGTGACCGGCAACATACATCGATTACAACAGTTTATCATACATGCTATGTCTGTATTGCCATTCTTCTATTGTTCAGACGGTGCTGATATGAACCCGTATTTTAACTTGTGAAAGTACGAATTATATTTCACAGTAACCGAACTACTTACAGCGACGCGTACGCGTGACCTTCGTTGGTATGCATGACCTTCGTTGGTATATGTACATAAAAAACAGCTGAGCGAATAAGACAAATGACAATCCGAAACGTCATTATGATTATGGTCAAAATTCTGTTGTTTGCAGTCACTTCATGGGCGTTGCACCTAGCACAATTACACTTGTACCAAAAACATACAAACAAACGTATTGAAATTTGTATCATTTGCCGACACCTGTCATCGTTCACGGCCGGTCCCGTGGCGGTTCAATGTTTTCATGTCGTCTACGCTGCTGAAGATTACATGAAGATATAGGTTGACACAGTGCATCGTGATAGAACCGCTTTACGACAAGTTTCCTGTTGATGAGCTTAAGTATCTGGGCGGTGAATTACATCGTTTACAGCCGTAAATGAGCCACAAAAATCCAACCGCACTGAAAATACTCGCGACAGACAAGGTTGAAGGTGCACATAATATTTCCGATTTGTACCTGTCAGTGAGATTCACAGGTCATGATCGTGTCTGGTGGCACCGGTGCGGTGCGGGTTTCAGATACAATGTAAGATCTAGGGAAAGTCAAACTTTCGCTTAGGTTGTAAAAGGAAGTTTAGTTCTATTTAGGCTAGCTGTGGGTCCATAGCTGTGGTGTTTTCAGACGGGATTCATGCCTTTTACGGGCTGGTTTTGACTTTTACGATTTTAACCCCGCCACCACAGCTATGGGATATTCCATACATAGACTAGCGTCCATGTTCCGCCGCAAGCACCCTTTGCGCAAGTTTGTTCGACGATATTTCGAAAAATTTTCCATCCAAATTACAAATTGCCAACACTCATCGACAGCTTGGTTATTAGGGACTCACCAGACAAGAAATCCGCTCAAAATTCACTGAAATATCGCCTTTTTTCTAAGTTTGCGCGACATGACTACACGGAGACCGCCATTTGCTAGCGTAAAACTGTTGGTCGAGGATCCTGCAGTACGTCACTACAGTGACGTAGCGGTGACCTCTCAACTTCTAAACACAAACTGAGAGATTCATCGTGTGATATCGATGGCCATCGTTCGTCTTATGGACATTCCCAGTCTCACAAATCTGAACCAAACTTTTACTTGGGGAAAAAAGTTCAGTCCTAGGATCTATGATTATTCGTGGCGCGCCGCGCGGATGCTGGCCGTAAGGGACGATTCAGGATTTACTTCCAGGGGGAGGGTGGAGGATTTTCTATTTTCTCGGTGATTTTTTTCCATGCCCCCCCCTAGAAAATTATAGAAAAAATCTATGGCCCCCCCTCATCTTTCCTGTTTTTTTCCATGCCCCCCCCCCCCAATATATACATGCATGCTTATACATTATAGACATATCCAGTCTAACAAGTTGCAGGAACTGTAGTGGACATTTAATCGATGATATAACAAATCATTTCAGGGTTATGTGACTATAAAAAGAATGATTTGCAGGGACTGCAAGTGGCACACTTTTGGAAAGGGTAGCAATAAACATATCTGGTTGTAAATTTCTGAAGAAAAGTTAATTACTAAATATGAATACTTTTTTCATTATGTCTCACTGATAAATATGATGCACACAAAGACAGGCAAAGATGTCAGTTAGAAATGGTGAACAGAAAATCAGAGGAGCAGATAATTAGCAAAGTGATATATATCTTGAAGTTTAATGGTACATCATTTGCAGATATCCAGATATTTCTGGAAAGTGAGATGTACATGTACATGCACAAGTTCAGCATACATTTTCATTTGATGATGCTGAATATTTGCAGATTCACGGTGAAAGTTTTAAACATTAGGAATTAAAATTGGTGAAAGCCAACTTGTTTTTAATTTTCTCTTTTTTTCTAATTTGGTTGTCATAAAACCAAGTAGCTGCCACTGAAAGCAACAATGCTGAGGAATATTTTAGAACATTTCTTGAACAAAACACCTTATCCAAAACATGAATTCACATGTTATTCTGCTCATTCCATTCACAATCCAATGTTCATATTAAAATGCAGACAACCCTGTGTAAGTCAAAGTTCACATTTTGTCAGCAGTATTTTTCAAAATTGACAGAGCATTCATATTTCAAATTTTTTTAACAAACTTTAATTTTAAAATAGTCATGATGCGCATGTTTTCAGATGACACGAAACGATACATGTTAAGTTTTTTTGCCTTTTCTGCCAGCCGCCTCTGTGAAATCTTTGATTATACATATCAGAATGAATGGGACACAAAGTATTAGCATCAATACACAATGTGTAAGCCTATCCACATTTCTCCTAGCCTCATACACACTGACATCACTTCTTGGACTACAGCAAATTTCTTGTGTAAACAATATTTCAACAATCCGACACCATAGCATTGGTGCAGTGCCACATGATCTTCTGGATGCACATACAGGATTATTGGAAAATCAACCCTTTTGTAAATTTTTCACCATATATTTTTGACAGTAATACATAATATTTTTATTTTCAACATTAAAAAACTATTCGCTGAAAAGCACCTTGAAGATGAGACGGCCATAAATTTATTTTCAAAAAAGTTTATAGTAGATGTAAGCACTGTAAAAAGTTATGTAGAACATTTAAAAAATTTAGAAAGGGTAAAATTGATGAGAATGAAACAGAGAAAAAAGGAGAAGAAAAGAAGAGTAGCAGTAGCAGTAGTTTACTCAAAGGATGAAGTGGGTGGGATGAACCTCAATTTTTGTATTAATGATAAAAATTAATTTAAGTCGAAAACTAGACAGTATTTTCTGAAATGTAATATTTCACTTGAAAGGATAGTATTCATGTAGAAAAAACAACCATTTTATTTGGCATTATCCATCTTCATTTTAAAATTGTAGGGGTTTAAAGACTGACACTCCAATAATTGATTAAAATCATGATCAGCAAAATTAAAATGCCTCTTATTAAAAATGTAGAGCTTTATTGCCAAACAAAACCAATTGATAGTTGTTGTGTTATATAGGATTTAAAAAACATAATGTGAAATTTCAGAAAATTTGACCCAGCCGGAGTGGAATGAAATTCTTTGGAAATTTTGAAATTGGGAGGCAAAAGTAGCCAAGAAATCGGGTGATTGCATACATTTGCATAAATTATACTTCTTTATCATGCAACTTTCATCTGCTTTACAAGCTACAAGGTAAACCCAACCTTAAAAAGACATTTGCTGTAATTTTTAGCATTTGTTCAATGTTCATCTCTGTGTATCAGCATTTGTTTGTTATTCTATCACTACATAGTATACCCAATGCTGTATTTAGCAACATACCAGTGTGAACATAAATGACCATTGTTATTGTTGATAAATGAATTCTAGTCTGGACTTGATCTGAGATCTCTTTTCAACAAAAACAACCCTGACTGTTCACTGTATGGTTTGTATTGACATGGTAAATACTGAACATTTCATAACGCTTCAGGGAGGAGAACAAGATACTGCAGTAGATGCATAAAACAAACCACTGTGAATATTACTGAATTTGGCAGCTAAAGGAGTTTAACTAAACACGTTGAGTTTATCTGTCACCCAGGTAGCGTCTATGGTTCTCTTTTGTAGAGATCAGAAATTCTGGGCAAATATTGAATTGATGTTTTTTTTTCCTTGGCCCCCCCTAAAAGATTGTGGTACTTTTTTAGTCTGCCCCCCCCCTAAATTTTCTTGGGAAAAATGGGTGCCCCCCTCCTGAAAATCCTCCACCCCCCCTGGAAGTAAATTCTGAAACGTCCCTAAGTTAGTTTGTGTTCAGAAGTTGAGAGGTCACCGCTACGTCACTGTAGTGACGTACTGCAGGGATCCTCGACCAACAGTTTTACGCTAGCAAAATGGCGGTCTCCGTGTAGTCATGTCGCGCAAACTTAGAAAAAAGGCGATATTTCAGTGAATTTTGAGCGGATTTCTGGTCTGGTGAGTCCCTAATAACCAAGCTGTCGATGAGTGTTGGCAATTTGTAATTTGGATGGAAAATTTTTCGAAATATCGTCGAACAAACTTGCGCAAAGGGTGCTTGCGGCGGAACATGGACGCTAGTCTATGGAATATCCCATAGCTGTGGTGGCGGGATTCAAATCATAAAAGTCAAAACCAGCCCGTAAAAGGCATGAATCCCGTCTGAAAACACCACAGCTATGGACCCACAGCTATATTTAGGCAAGTCAGGAATGAAAATATAGGAGCAGACGACGGAAATACCATTGAAATAATTTATTCGTACAGCAACAAAATCACGAACGAGTTAGACTCACTTTATGTTTGCTGCGCAACTCGTCAAAATACGAACACATCACTCTAATTCGACGCGGTATCGCCTAAACTTCGTGTAATAACCCTAATTATTACCCTCAGCTTATCTCATACAAAGAGCTCTGATCTGATCACAGTTGTTATAACTAGTAGCGCACTGACACATTTCCCTTGCACAGTGCAGTAGGGTAATATGGAGGTAGCTACCTCTATGAGGGAACTAAGCTGTGGTCTAAGGTTTGTGAACTTCATGGTTTAGTAGATTAAGAATAGAAAAAAAAGAGAGCGAGATAGAGAGTGAATACTTAACTCTTTGTTTGCTGTAGCTTGAAAAATGAAAGATCCTGCACAATTTTTTTCTCTCATTGTAGTGTTTCGAGGAAATGTCGCAGGCGTAACAAAGAGGGTGAGTGCTTCCAGAGTGAATATTATGGTATTTCGACTCCTCAAATACTGTGTGTTTTTTTCTTCGTTTCGAACTGTTATCATCTTGAAGACTTCGGGAGCAAACAAGGTGCTTTTGTCTGTCATATCGGCTTTTTATCGGGTTATATATCATCTTCATGCCTTTCTAACATTCTATATATTCAAGGGTAGTAAGATTACGGAAAGGTACTTGTGATATTCTGAGGCAGATGTTAAAAATTATACAAAATGTGTTCACATTGCTTATCGTCAAATGCATCAATAAAGCTACATCTTATCATGGCATATATGTTATGGCTATGTATTGATGTAAGTTTGATTATTTACTGATTTAACATGACTCGGTGCGAGTGTTTTGGAATTTTAATCCGTTAACACTCAGATGTTAGTCTGAGATAATAGAGCAAATGCTTCACAAAGTTACATTTTGATAAAATCCTTAACTTTTATGACGTTTCTGTTTCTTGAATTTCTGAACATTTTTAATCCTGACTTGGCATAACCAATGCCAGTAATATCAAGCCTTTCAGCCGTCGCCTTGGTTGAACCTGCATTTACCTTTAACATCAAATGTAAGAGTGGACTTTTGAAAATGGAAAAAATATAGTTTTCCTATAAAGTTAACACAGGGATGGCGACCATTTTTGATTTCAAATATCGGTAAATGATAGGTAATTTGCTGCTGTATTACCAATCTTTGCATGTAAGATAGTAAGAAAATTGTTCTTTAATATTAAGGCGCATATTACCTCAATTCTTTTCACTTATCGGGTTCAACTCTGAACTGTTTACTGCACTGTTATTCAAAACACAACCATTTTACGATAAAACCGAAAAGCTACAGAGAAGAACGCCATATAAATTGTTTACACAGTATAAATTGTTTACAAAAGAATAATGGTTCTGTTTGGTGTGGTTCTGGTTACTTTATACCCGAAATTTTACTTACCAAACCTAAACTGCGAAAGTTTTGTTTGGTTGTTTGTTTGTCTGTCGATTGATTGCTTGGGGTCTAAGTGTCTTGTCAATATATCCGGCAAGTTAGGTTGTTGGGAGCTATTATATCTGCCAATTGTATCTGCCAGTTACAGTCAGTCCATAAATTTGGCGCATGCGCATACGTTATTGAGTTAATTTTGTATGTCTACAGACTCTGCAACACCTGTAGTCGCGATAGCACAGTAACAATGAATGCTCGACCTTTGTTTGTCACCAATTCTGTACTAGTCAACGCAGTTGCCCCTGTTCCTGTCAGCGACGCATTTACATCATACAGATTGAAGTAAACACATGAAGCGCTTTGGGCTGTATGCTGCAAGCAGCCGTTTGCAGCTGCACTGCCTGTACACGTTTCTTTGTATTTTGGCATTGCCTAGACTTGCTCCAAGTCTTTGGGCATATAAATATCAAAACACAATAATTGTAGCAATAAGCTTTAGTGGATTGCCGCGTCAATGTTAGGCTGATGCATAGGTCACGGGTTGAACGCGTTGGCAACTTCTGTCAAGAAAAGCCAACGACAGGGGCGGGCCAGTCTAGGCATAACCGCGTGTGATCTTTGAACAGTTCATTCATTAGACACCCTAGTTTACAGGTGACTTTAGTCTGATCATTGATAATGGAGGTAGGCATCACACATGCAAGGCAATAATGTGTATTGACCAACAAAAACGCTGCCAAGGGGAAAGCATAGTAGCTATATGAGGAAAAGCCTTTTAAATCAGACAACAATACTTTTCATTTTATCCTTCGAAATTGCGACAACCGGCCGAAATGGGATTTCAGCATTTTTATCCATTCGGCGGATTGACTGAGCCATCAAAGGTTTATTTTGGTTATTAATGCAATATTTCGAGGCACCGAAAACATAGGTCTAATCTGAAAAACATTACGTCAAACTGGCAAGAAGTGTAATTGCAAACGGGTGTAAAGCTTCAAGATAGGTTTCCATCCGGCTAATGTGCGTTTTTGAGTTTGGGAGCTTTGATATTCTTAGATCCCGGCAGTTGAAGTCTCCATTTAGAAATATGCCAGAAATTATAACCCTAGCCAGCGAGGTCGGCGTGACATCTCTGGTTCGCCTTACCCAGAGTTGCCCTGAATACCTTACACGTTGAACATCTCTGGACCTCGACTGGCGTTGTGCTAAATATGGTCCTTCTCGGGTTAACATGCAAATCGGTCCTCTTTGAAACCACCTCAACGTCCACAAAAGGGAAAATTTGAGTATGTTGTAAAATATTTTTGATATAACAAACATACCTTGGAAAAACGTTGAATAAGGCGGGTACGGTAAGAGTATTGCAACGAATGTAAACACAGACGTATATGTAAAGGTACATTTATGCTGTAGCTCTGCACATGCACGAGCAAGGAATAGTACATCCGGGTTTTTAATGACTAAGCCCAATCATCTCGCCTCTAACTTGATGCCATGACCTATTGGATTTTTGATCACTGTAAGCCGAAAGGGCAATTTAACAATGACTTCTCCTTGTTTACAAAGTTAACAGAACTGCAGATAAGCTGCACAAACCATCGATTGGCGCCCTATATATATATATGGCATGTCATTTGATAGACAGTGATTCACACAAATTAACTTACTGTATTCGTCTCTTGCCTCAGCTTGACCACAGACGGCACATGCGCAGTTTCGAAAATCACCACTCTATCATGGCCATTTGAAAACTACTGTCACAGGTCGACAACTAACATATTCACAAAATTTAAACATTCTGTGTGCATACATCAGACTTCGCGATCGAAGTGTGTCTCCCTGTGTTACCTTTAAATACTCTATGCACAAAGAGCGTCACCGTTACAGCACTTCAATTCATGCCCCGAGTGAGCGAGTCTCTATGAAGCTACCATATTAATTGATTAATTATTAATTGATTAGTTAGTTTAGAGACATGGGGTAAAATTACTCGTTCTACAAAACTAATACTAGTCCAAATATTTATATGCATGAACATAATCAACACATTTTTACGCAATGTGTAGTGAAATACACTTCTTGTGGTCATTTTTCTTTGAAGTGGGTGACCCTACCAAGAGAAGTATGGCTTGCATGTTCAATTTATCGTCAGCATCAAAAAGATGTCATCTGCGGTGTACAATTAAATACAGAAATCGCGGTCAAACGATAGCTATGCCTTTGCTAAATGATTTAATCTCAACTGCTTAATAGTTAATAAAGAATGCAAATAAGGACGGAGACATTATTGTCTCCTTGTATGGCCTAAATATTTGAGTCACATAAGTCGGTATACGTATCATTAATCTTAACACAAGATAAAATGTCATAATATATCGCCTTATGCTAAATGCATTCTGTCGCCTCTATCAACATGATAGGAGAATGCTTTTTTTAATCAATTAAGGGAGCCAACACCAGAAACATCATTTGACAATCTAGTCCTGACATGTAATGGAAGTTTGCGTGAAATGTAATATTCTGTCACTGGGAAACTCATTCTGTTCATAAATTAAATTGTATACTAAGTATGAGATATTATATCATGAGGACATCAATTAAGCAAGAAAGAATCGATGAAATGCTATATAGACACATTGACACATAGATAAAACTGTGTATTTCAAAAAAAAAAAACTGATGTAACATTGCGTTGATTTAAAATCTTCAAATATTAACCAGTTGTATTATAATATTTATATTCATCAAAGAATTCAGGTCAAAACAGCAATGTTCAAAACATAGAGGGCGCCCGAACTAGCAGAAGGCTCCGATGTGGGTTCTAGCATGGATGTAGTCTCATCCTACTTCCATGGTTCAAGGGTTGTTTTTCTCGTCCGGTGAATGATTGTTGTGTCAATGAATGGTAATTTATTGGCTACAGTCACAGGTCATGCCGTAGCTATTTCTGCACCATAAGTGTTTCTGTAAATATTTGCAGAGTTAGTTTCGATGACACAGTGACGAAATTACTGTGGCGAACATTGCGTCCAGTAACGGTGAAAATGTACAATCAAGTTAAGGAGTCATCTCGACCTAATTCGACTTTATCAACTTCATTAGAATTCAGGGTACGTTACTGATACTCAATGCTATCCTCTCGACCGTGTCATTTTTACGGCGTGGTGATGTTTACAGTAGGCCGAACAAAAAAATGTGCTGTTCCGATAACCCGACCTGCCATATTTTTACCTGCCGACAGACCCTAAACTATTTAGAGCTACGTAAACACGAGGATGTCTTTTATGTTTATTTTCCTCTTACATGTATGATACATTTTTCTGGAAATATTGTGGTCAAAGTTTGAAAGCCCTAAACCCCTGAAAATGCATATTTAAAAATAAAAATATTTTGAAAAAAGTCCCTGCCCATCTACCTACCCTATTTTGAAAGCAATGTTATTGGAACAGCACAATTTATTTTATTGGCCTTACTATGCACTTATTTCCAAAACCTACAAGTCATAAGGAGTACTTTAATTTAAATTTGTAGATCTACTAATTTTCTGGTGGTGGTTTTCCGAGCTACTCTGTCAGCGTGATTCACAGGAAAGAAAATCTATCCATTTTTGAAAGGCCTAGACAAACTGAAAGGTGTCAACGTTGTAAAAGACATGACCAAACACAGTCGTAGACCTGCACAAGATATAGAAATGTTGTAGATCTATACAAGAATCCGCTGTGTATCAGACAGATAGAGATTGGGAAAGCTTTCGATTGTAAAGACTTATGTTTGAGAAATAGAAACACACCACTACATAAATAAACACAGGTCATAAAGGGTTAGCCTGTCCATTGTATACAACGAATAGAACCGTTACGACGGGTGCCATATGCTGAGGCAAATGGAATAATAAAATATCGTGCCTTGAACAAATTTTATCATGCGCTTGTGCGCGGAATGCAAACGCTGAGAAACTTGAGCCAGAATAATTTCGTCGTGATATTAAAAAACTGTGTCTTTAGTCTATGTCATGGCATATTTGCTTCTAAACAACAGTTACTAGAATATGGGTTCTTGAAATATTATACAAAAGCAAACTGACACTGCCTATTTTGGCAGCCATTTTTTCAACTTTAAGTCGGTTTTTCTTCCCGAAGGTTCAAATCCCCCAAAACCGTCGAAAATCCAAGATGCTTTATCTCATATTTCTGCACGGCTACACGTTTCAGTTTATATGGGATATCACGTGAAGAAAGCGTGTCTAAATGGTACCTGTGGTGTGATCAACTTGCTGAACAAAGGTCAAGCTTTATCCGGAGCATACCATTTTCTGCAGGTAACTATGTATACGGCGCGCAGATCGTTTCAAAATTATTTTCAATATTTGTGAGGATCCAGAAAAAAAATCATTCATTGCCGAGATCCGACGATTAGGGATACTCGCATAGGTTTCTCAATGCTGATGCTCCACGTATTGATATGAAAGCTGATGTAAGTACGACTCAATCGATGCAAGGCGCATGCAAATCGAAGTCGATATGATAAAATTACGGTCAGCCCAAGTTCTCCGAATTGAGCGTGTGAGTATAGGCCTGCGTACGATGCTGTGTGTTCCCGGCGTTATACGGCCTCCCACCACAGCCCTGCTATACTACATAGCCAAACCGACGACATGAGGTCCCAATATTGGGACCGCACACGAAATACTACTTTTCTGACTATTTTCGGCTAAAATCATCTCAATTCCTATTTATGCCTACCCGAATCACTCAATCGCTCACAAACTGCAAACAAATTTGCCCTCGTGACGCCCCAAACCGTTAGTTTTCCAGCGATGCACGGTCGAGGGCCCAGTGGCCGGCCACTTGATACGTTCATGTGAGATATGGCCGGTCACATGGTCCTTGACCGTGGATCGCTGGAAAACTAAGGGTTCGGGGGTCACGAGAGCAAATTTGTTTGCAGTCTGTGAGCGATTGAGTTATTCGGGTAGGCATAGAGCGGAATTGAATCGCCGGTTTGGCTATGGAGCTTAGCAGGGCAGGGCTACAGTTCGATACGACACGAAACATTCGGATACAAACGTTTGATAACCCTTCACTTTCTTAATACACGACTTAGTGCTTGTGGAATTATGATGAATTGAGCTGTTTCGAGTTTGGTAACCTTGTTGTCAACTTTCCTCGGTCATTATAAAGTACACCATCGACACTATATTGAAAATAATGTGTGTTCTGTGGGATCACCACCGTCTGCATTTTTTACTGGACCAAAACTAATGAGAGAGATATAGGATCACCCCCTATTTTGCAGCTCGCGAAATGCTTAAGGAAAAAAAAAATCGAGGTATCAAGGCCCCATAACTTTTTTTAAATTTTGTCCACCCACTCCACAAATACTGAGTGGTAAGACCCCCCTATCTTGAGTTTTCCCACCAAACAAGTATTCCACAATTTCAAGAATCACGGCTCATTTCTCAATATCATTTCATATCTCATCTTTTTTCTGACATTCATAAAGCTACTAAAAAGCTTTGCATCATGATACAATCGTACTTTTCTCAAAGTAAATGGTGATAACCTCCTTTTTTCCTCTTCCCAGTGTTTTTTTTCTCTGGGTCTTCCCATTTTTATTTCCCCAACCCTTTTTTGAATCACCATAAATATCTAAAATAATTTTGAAACTGTATTCTCCCACCCTCCACTTTTGTCTGGATCTTCACAAATATCTAACCAAACCAATGTTTATTTACACCAGCGCTAACCACCCCCCTCGTTTTTGTAATGACACAAACGATTTTCTTTAATGTGGATATACCGGTACAAAAGTACACCCTCCCCCTGTTTTTTTTTACCCAGCGATTTTTTTCTGGATGTTACCCCCCCCCCTTCGTTTTTTCAATGCCCCAGATTTTTTTCTGGATGTACCCTTTTTTTATTAACTCCGGCGATTGTTTTCTCTATCTACCACAGTACCCTTTCCGTTTTTATTTACCCCTAGCGATTGTTTTATCTTGGATGACCCCCTGTCGTTTTTTTTAACCCCCAGCGATTTTTTCTGGATCCTCACAAATATTTAAAATAATTTTGAAACAATCGGCGCGCCGTAGTTACCCTCCACGTTTTTTCATTACTCTAGTTTTTTCTGGGTGTACTTCCCCCTTTTTATTAACCCCGGCGTTTTTTCTCTATCTACTACAGTACCCTCTCCGTATTTATTTCCCTGCAGCGATTTTTTTTATCTTGAATGACCCCCCCATTCCCTTCGTTTTTTAACCCCACAGTTTTTTTTCTGGATCCTCACAAATATTTAAAATGATTTTGAAACAATCGGCGCACCGTACTATGTCATTGAAAGTTCATTGACATGCTCCTCGCGACAAGAGCAACGACAGCATGTCATTTCTCAGCTAATTAAGGCAACATGTCATTTTCACAGGTAATTGTACTGCCGACAACGTGGTCAATTTTCCACAGATTATGACCAAAGTGTCGTAAGACAATTTTCAGACATTGATGCTACAATGAGTCCCTTGCTGTCTACGTTTCTTATGGTCTCGGACGTTTAAAAATGTTATTCGAAAGAAGTGCTCGAAAGATGGTTGCAACATTTATTATTTTTCACAACAAGGCTAGTATGTTTTGTCATCATATTAAAATTGTGTTAATATTGGGAAGAATATCTTGTATGACACAAACAAGTCGGTCTTTTTTGATCAGAAGACATGTTTTTCTTTCAAAAAACTTGGGTGGTGTAGCCAATAGCAATATACATGAACATTCAATGTTTGTTGAGTAATTCTTTCCATTTATACAAGTTGGCCCGACAGCAGTACCTATCATTAAACACTCTCAATTCCCACTCCAATGTCTTTATATAAATTTTCGTCAGTTTTGGGACCTCCGCAGACTATTGATGTATTGTGCACTGTGATTCTATGTTGACGAAATCTACAATATTGATTAAATAAATTCCTAATAGTAAACTCATATAGGTACAAGAAAGATCCACATGGTAACATCATTAGTATTCGGAAACAATTTTTACAAAGCCGCGCCTGCGGAACACCTTTGTTCACAAATTATCTATTGTGTAATTGTATGAGAATGTTTGTTCAGGTTCCTACGAAGACCGCTCTTTAATTATTAGAGAAAATTGTACATATTAAAAATAGGCATGGTTTTCAAATGTTTTATAGAAGCTCCACTTAGGTGCAAAGAGATCACTCATTGTCATGAGAATCAATAACTCATATGAAACATATGCAAATTCCTGCATTCATAAATGTGGAATTTTTTTTTATTCAGTCCATCATCCAACAGGCGTAAGCCCAATTACAGGATGAGGTACACATAACCCACTAACTCCCCCAATGGAGCACTGAGGAGTAAAGTGCCTTGCTCAAGGGCACAACACCGTGCTGGAGTCTCGAACTCACCATCCTCCGACAGTGAGTCCATTACTCTGGACCTACCAGGTCTTGAACCGGGTCTCGAACTCACCATCCTCTGATAGTGAGTCCGTTACCCTAACCACTGGTCCACGGTGAAATTATTGTTTACTGTGACGTCACGTAATTTCCGGATATATTGTCACCCTGCACAGGTATACTATGGTCGTCACTATGAAAAATGTTGATACCTAAACGAACTTGCATCAAAATGTGACCGACACACAAATTGTGATATTCACATGAAATTAAGTCTGCAATTCGATATATCTGCATAAATAGACATCGATAAGCCAGAGTAGGAATAGGATATCCACTATACCTATGTGCAGCTTGGACAACGTCTTATTAGTTTTTGGTATATTAAAGACTACATGAAACAACTTCAATAGCTATTACGGATATATCATTACTACATGATATTTACTCGACCTATCGAGATTATTTCGAAAACTATTTGACATTGTTAAAAATGCTATTGCTATTGTTAGATAATACTAATAGTGTACAATTCATTGTCATTGTAAATAAAAATGTCATGTTTATATTCCCGAAATACATTCATGGGTGCAAAGAAATTATGACAGACCACTTTTATTGCTTAAATATCGTGCATTTCAAATAATTGGTCAAACCTTAACTGCATCTCACACATGATTTCAACTGAGAATACAATGACCTCAACACTTTCAAGATGTTACCATACACTTATTCCACACGAAATCAATCTGTGAAAAAATTGTCATGGTTGATTCTGATCAACCTTTACAGATAGATATTTTTGAACCAAAGACTGCAGTGAAAAATACTGTCGATAGTACAATATCCCTTCCTATAACCTGCGTTGTTCTTCAACTACATTATATTCCTTTGTACACGCGACTAGTCTTGATTTAGAATCTTTGTAAAAAAATTACTGCAAACTGTAAGTAATTATATACCTCTATAATTTGTAACATATTTCAATGGCCCCTTTATGTAAGGGGAAATTATCCATTTGCTCCTCTCCTCGGAAAAGTGACCAGAATCAATGATATAATTGAAAAGTTTACAGAGATACAGTACAGTAGTTTATAGATTTCCTTAACAAGTCTATCTGGAACCACTGCTTTTTAATTCTTAAAGGAATTTCTTCTTCAGATATTATTTTCATCACAGAAAGTGGAGAATTTTCAATACATGCTCGACAGTACTCATCATCATCATCTAAATCTCTTTCATACTTTCATTAGAGAAGACATTTATGGGGAGGTTTCTCTGCCCATATTTTCCATAGTATAAAAATAACTATATCAATCCGATTGTAAAACGGTAGCTTGGAAGGCACTAGTTGAAGTACATGTACCACGCAACATTTTTATAACTTGCCAAAAACTTTGAGGATCATTGCTCCTGTAATTTCAATTATTTTCGATTTCTTTGTAAATTACGGTGAGTTGTTCCACTCCGACAACCATGTCAAAATGCTTGTGAAAATAACATTTCATTTATTATGATGCATCATGCTTTAAGTGGCTAAGACATGTACTCAGTATTCAAACTTGGTTTTAAAAACATTCGTCTTTTTTTGAACAAAATAATGAAAATAGTACATCACATTTAGCATTACATAAATGTTTTCAATTTCGTAAAAAAGAGTAATTGACATTATGGTGTAATTTTGTATTATGTCACGTACTGGTCAGTTAGATGCAAAATTTCATGTTTTCTCTTAGTTTGAAAAAAAACCGCGAAAATTCGTAGTCTAGTAGTTTCCAATGAATTGATTTTAGGTACGGGAGGAAGAGTATAGCTGAACTTCACCAAGTTATTTTTGAGGCTAGTATTTATATCAATAAAAACAAATATTGTGTAATGTCATTCCAACCTAATGAATCTGATTTCTGTGCCAAGTTATCATTTTGACAGATATGTTGCCATAACAAGCGGGTAGACGGGAGTGAAATTCAGTTGTTCTGAACGGTAACGAATTCTCTTTTAGAAGTGTCAGTTAACGCCTTCCGGCTCTTAATGTCGCACAAAGATAAATTTTCAAGTGCCGGGTTTTTCATCAAAACTGACTTAGTTTTAGGTCAATGTTTTGACATGATGTAAAGTACATTTTCAGTTTATGAAGTGGCTAATTTGACGATACCGAATTCTACTGTCTTAAATTACTTCAGATCTAATGTCGATACCGGAAGGATTGAAACAGGTGAAAAACGGGCAACACCATTACCTGCTCTGATTTCCCACAGAGGGCATAACATAGAGAAAAAGAATCGATAAACTTATTTTTGAATTTAACAATTTAGTCAAATCAAAACCTTGCAACATCAGACCCACGATTCATTCGATAATATTTAATCGTAGAGAAAAGGAAAGACGATATTGTTTGAATTTTGCTCTGAGAATAGGGTTGTATTCACCGATCTTATAGTTGGGAGCGAAAGGTCGATGCCCTTTGTTTATGTTCACGTTTTCCGTGATACACGACCTTTCGCACAAGATAAAATGCTTACGATCATAAAATACACCTTAGAAACATTTCCTATGCGAAAGCTAAATGAATGTCAGTGGTTCAGACCAGGATTAACTCCGAGTGTCCTGTAGCATTCAAAGCGATAGTTGATAGCCGAACACCACTTTCTGGTCTGTACTAAAATGGGGTCCTGCCAACAGTACAATTTACAGCACACGGCAAAATATGCCAGTCGGCATGTACCCTCAAAAAGGCTTCCTGAGTTAATATGTATTCCGTTCGTTTTTATTGTTCATGACGATGAAAATTGTCAGCGTATTAAACAAACTAGCTGTTGTGTATTGGATATTTTCTCGCCGATTCCGACATGACCGACAGATACATTGTAGCTGCATCAGCAAACAACATGGGCTTCGATAAACGAGGAAATCAGGTACGGGGATGACATTAACTGGACGAAGGAATATTTGAGAGTTCCTGTTTGTTGTTCCTGTTTTCTGTTTGGGAAACGGGAAAATAGGGTGAGGTTATTTTGTAAAACTGTAGCAGGAAGGCAGTATGAAGGGACAGTTATTATTTTCTCTGCAATTATTTGTTCAACTCGTGTTAGGTTTAACTTAGCATAATACTATTTACATGCACATTGTTTATAATAATTAGTTGATGGACTGCCAATGCTAGATTATGACCAAGAACGCCATTTCCTGCTATCTAACTTGATTATTGTCAGCAAACTGTCATTAGCTCACGTGTGTAAAACTTGATGATACTTGCAACAAATATTGATCTGATATATATCTAATTATGCTTTGAAGCATTGGGCAGTGTCAAGTTAATAAATTGGTCATTTGCATATTTTATGAAGTTTTGTAATTAGTGATATAACTCCAAAATAACTGCACAAAATGTGATGAACTCTGCTGCAGATACTGATCCGACTGATATCTAACTGAAGTGTAAAGCATTAAGTAGTGAGAAATTAATTAAGGGTTCATTTGCATATTTAATGAAATTTGTAATTAGGTATATAACTCTAAAATTACGGCACCCAAGTCTTTGAAATTGGGTACAGATATTGCTTTGATTAATATCTAATTGTACAGAGAAGCATTTGGCAGTGTCAAGTTAACAAATAGGTCATTTGCATATTTTATGAAGTTTTGTAATTAGTGATATAACTCCAAATAACTGCACCAAATGTGATGAAATCTGCTGCAGATACTGATCAGACAGATATCTAACTGTGTTGTAAAGCATTAAGTAGTGTGAAATTTATTAAGGGTTCATTTGCATATTTAATAAACTTTGTAATTAGGTATATAACTCTGAAATTACGGCACCAACTTTTGTGAAACGTGCTACAGATATTGATTTGATAAACATTTAATTGTGCTATGAATCATTGCATTTACTTGTGTGAAGTTAATTAAGGGTTTATTTGCATATTTAATGAACTTTGTAATTAGTGATATTACTCCAAAATTACAGCGTTAATTTGATGAAACTTGCTACAGATGTTGATCTTATAAATATCCAATTGTACTGAGAAGCATTGAACAGTGTCAAGTTAATAATTAGCTCATTTGCATATGAAGTTTGATAATTAGTCATATAACTCCGAAATAACTGCATCAAATGTGATGAAATCTGCTGCATATACTGATCTGACAGATATCTAACTGTGTTGTAAAGCATTTAGTAGTGTAAAGTTAATTAAGGGTTCATTTGCATATTTAATAAACTTTGTAATTAGGTATATAACTCTGAAATTACGGCACCAAATTTTGTGAAACGTGCTACAGATATTGATTTGATAAATATTTAATTGTGCTATGAATCATTGAATAGCGTCAAGTTAATTTAGGGATTATTTGCATATTTAATGAACTTTGTAATTAGTGACATTACTCTAAACTTACAGCATTAAATTAAATGAAACGTGCTACAATATGACATTAAACTGGTCCAATAATCATTTCCATTCAAGGTAATATATTACCAGGTCCATGGGACAATTGTGATTTACAAATTTAAGTAGGACCATCCTGAACCACTGATAATTAGTGGTGGTACCAGGTGTCCGGAATGGGTAAGCGTACCCTGCTAGCATGCTACACCCGTCAGGATTGGTCCCAAAATTGTCTAAATATTGTATGAAAAGATACAGTATATGAATCACTGTAATAAGTCAAAGCGGGAATGCTGTCGTTAATCATTTGAGTGACCGAGGTGTCATATTTGGCCACAACGTCGTCATATCGACCGTAGAACTTTTTGAAAGTCCTAACGAGTCTTTTTGTTGTGTATCCTTGTCTCAGTAATTTTGATGCCAATGAGCTGTGTCTCAGTTGAAAATCAGTGTAGGAATCACAAGCCCTACAATACCTGAGAAGTTGAGACACATACACACCATAAGCAGGTGCAGATGGAATATTACTTGACAAGTGGGGATAATTTATGATTTCAAAATCGAAATCATCCCTTTTGTCATACAGCTTAGTGTGTAGCCCATTAGTACCCACTTGTAGGAACAGATCAAGATATGAAGCAGAGTTCCTACCTTCTGTTGTTTCTTTGATTTCCAACTCATCAGGGTAAATATGATGTAAGTAATTTGATATGTCTGGATTGTCTAGACTAATCAGATCATCGATATATCTGTGCGTGTTGTTAAAACGCCTAGCAAGTTTTTTAGACCCTGCTTTGTAGAGAGATTGTAGGAACTCTGCTTCATATGAATACAGAAATAAGTCTGCAAGAAGGGGTGCACAATTTGTACCCATTGGTATGCCGATAGATTGTTGAAATGTCATACCGCCAAACTTAACAAATATGTTGTCGATTAAGAAATTAGCATTTTAATAATTTCTTCATCTGTGTATTTGTGCTGGGCATCCATGTTGTTACTGAAATAACCTGTCCTATGTTTGATGGTAATGTATTGGTACCTTCTACTGCCATTTTATGCAGGAAAGCTTGTTTAACAAGAGATGACAGCCTTGTTTTAAGTTTATCGTGGGGAATTGTGGTGTATAAAGTGGAAAAGTCAAATGTTCGGATTGAGCTGAACTTGTTTTTCTTGACTTTTAAATCAAGCAACAATTCCTTCGAATGTTGATCTGATGGATATCTAATTGTCCCATGAAGCATTGAGCAGTGTCAGTTCATTAACAGCTCATTTGCATATTAAATAAAGTTTTGTAATTTGTGATTAAAATCTGAGAGTACTGTGCAATGTTGAAAAAAACCTGCTCATATAGTGATAACATATATCTTATTGTTCTGTGAAGCGTACTACTATTAATGAACCTGTTGTAAACACGTGAGCATATTCAGTCCATATCTGGTTTTTTCCGTACAATGGTTTCCCTATGGAGACGGTAATGACAGTGAAGACATATATCAAGAAATACTGCACAAAATTTCATGAAACTTTTCACAGATGACAATCTAAGAACATTATGATGATACTGTGAGTGTCATGTCAATTATCTTCTCATTTACATATTTAATGAACTTTTGTTATTGGTGTCATGACTCTGAAATTCCTGCACCAAACTTGATGATACTTGAAACAAATATTGATCTGATATATCTAATTATACTTAGAAGCATTAGGCAGTGTCAAGTTAATAAATAGCTCATTTGAATATTTTATGAAGATTTGTAATTAGTCATATAACTCCGATAAAACTTCACCAAATGTGATGAAATCTGCTGCAGATACTGATCCGACTGATATCTAACTGTAGTGTAAAGCATTTAGTAGTGTGAAATTAATTAAGGGTTCATTTGCATATTTAATGAACTTTGTAATTAGGTATATAACTCTGAAATTACGGCACCCAAATCTTTGAAATTTGGTACAGATATTGATTTGATAAATATCTAATTGTACTGAGAAGCATTTGGCAGTGTCAAGTTAACAAATACGTCATTTGCATATTTTATGAAGTTTAGTAATTAGTGATATAACTCCAAAGTGACTGCACCAAATGTGATGAAATCTGCTGCAGATACTGATCCGATAGATATCTAATTGTGGTGTAGAGCATTTAGTTGTGTGAAGTTAATTAAGGGTTCATTTGCATATTTAATGAACTTTGTAATTAGTGATATTACTCAAAAATTACAGCGTTAAATTTGATGAAACTTGCTACAGATGTTGATCTGATAAATATCCAATTGTACTGAGAAGCATTGAGCAGTGTCAAGTTAATAATTAGCTTATTTGCATATTCCATGAAGTTTTATAATTAGTCATATAACTCCAAAATAACTGCATAAAATGTGATGAAAACTGCTGCACATACTGATATCACAGATATCTAACTGTGTTGTAAAGCATTTAGTAGTGTAAAATTAATTAAGGATTCATTTCATATTTAGTAAACTTTGCAATTGGGTATATAATTCTGAAATTTCGGCACCAAAATTTTTTTGAAACATGGTACAGATATTGATTTGATAAATATTTAATTGTGCTATGAATCATTGAACAGTGTCAAGTTAATTTAGGGTTTATTTGCATATTTAATGAACTTTGTAATTAGTGACATTACTCTAAAATTACAGTATTAAATTATATAAAACGTTCTACAAAATGTTGATCTGATGGATATCTAATTGTCTCATATAGCATTTAGCAGTGTCAAGTTAATTAACAGATCATTTGCATATTAAATAAAGTTTTGTAATTAGTGATTATACTCTGAGAGTACTGTGCGAAGTTTAAAAAAACCTGCTACATATAGTGATAACATATATCTCATTGTTCTGTGAAGCGTACTACTATTAATGAACCTGGTATAAACACGTGAGCATATTCAGTTCATATCTGGTTTTTCGTTTGTTTTTAAAAGACTTTACAATTTATTGTAATGTGCGACTTGTTACTTTCTTTACAACTTAAGATGTAACTAGTTTATGAATAACAATTCGGGACGCATTGCTTGAAAGACGGAGAGTGTTACGGAGATGGTTTAGTCTACACAAAGGTTAATGAACCTAGCGGTCATCGACACCAGTAAAATGATTAATTAAAACAACAAGATCTCAATTATAAGTCGATATGCACGCAAACCATATTTGAGACAAACGCATAATATCGCTAATTACGTTTTACGACGATGTTTACGGAAGTCTGGATAAAAACAAGAATATACTTGAATTATATTAAGAATCATGAAGGTAGTCAATTACGTTTACATTAAGACCTACATATTCATGTTTATGATTGGAGTATCATTTTTATCTTTAATTCATGTCTATCGTATGATCAAAGCCACACCTTAAAGATAACGTTTAAAATCTCATTCTTAACAATACAACGGATATAGTTGCTCAAATAGATAGTTGCGAGAGAGAGAGAGAGAGAGAGAGAGAGAGAGAGAGAGAGAGAGAGAGAAACACAGCGGACCCAAGACATTTAGACTATGGGAGAAGCGTATCTTGAGCGATGGCAACTGTCAAGCTTGTCTACGGAGAAATAAAGTCTATGTACCGGTATACAAACGATCTCTGATCGTCTCGTGTAGTCAAAACACTAAAGATTCCCAGGTACCACTCAGCAGGCCAAGGCGAGTTCACGAAGCAAACTCCCCTTTCAAAAGAACGAATAGTAACATAACATTCAAATTTGTCACCGTGTTAGGGAGTCATCTTGACCTAGTTAGCCGCCATACAATTCATGCAAATTCAGCGACTGTAGTTTCTATTCACTACGATCCTCTCGACCGTTTCATTTGAGGGCGTGTTGGTTTTTTAAACTGAAGCGACGGCCAGGCTTTCAAAATTAATGTTGGTGATCTGGTTAATCTCTCATGCTACCGATGGCAGTTTTCCAATCTACTCTGTCAGTGTCATTCCATCAAATAACAGGCATGCAACAGTTTATTACAGGTGATCGCTGAGGTCTAATAATCAAAACTCTAAAATAATCCCCAAATTTTGTGCTTTTAACTTTCTCAGAAGAGCTAACCTCTCAATGTCATCTTTCAAAATTCTGTGGTTCTCAAGCAAAGATGGTGCATTGTACGTCTGTAGGCCATGTCTCTATTGATAGAGTACAATGGAACACTCAGTCTGCTTTAAGGGTCACAGAAGCTAACTAGAGCAGAACAGAAGTGACCCGGCAGTATCACCACCAGTCAATACATTTCTTCGGTACCTGGCGTTTGCTTCGCATTGTAGAGAAGCCTACCGTGATCTAGCGCGTCTCACAGTTCCGCGAAGGGGCTATCGAGAGGGTGTAAGTTGTGGGAGGCCATTTTGCAAGCTGTTAATCAGCTTTCCTTTAGGGCAAAGTGTCAATGCCCTACTGGCTGTCTCTTTTTAGCATTTACTGTATTCAAAATAAAATACATTTTTTGAGAATGCACTAATTGAGGTGTGTTAATACACTTATTATTAACTACCCGCTGGGACTATATGAGTCAATTTCAATAAGATTAAGTTTACACTGCAATTAAATGTTGGCCAAACATTAATTCGCAGACCCAGATGCAAAGAAATACCGTTTATACTGTGCATATCTGCACTGAAATCTTCACATAAACAAGCAGAGTAGTCCAATGTAATGAAGAGGGATGATTCCTTTAAAGTTTAACATTATATATTCTGTTTCCTTTGTAATAGTATCACCAAATATTGGAAATGGCGGGAAATCAAAACGACTGTTACAATTTGAATTTACTTGTCAAACGTTTCACAAAGGAATGGTCTCCTAATGTAGTAAAAGCCCATATCCTTTCAGAGGGTAGAATTCAAGGTCAACAAATTTCAAGAGTTAGAGCTAGTGGGCTTTAGGGACTGGTCAGTTTCTTCAGCCTGGGGGGCCGGTGGATTCATGGGGGGGGGGTCACCCTGTTTTTGACTTTGGTGATAGGGGGGTCACCATGTTTTTGAAATGCCCAATAGGGGGGGTCAGTGTGTTTTTGAATTTTGAAACAGGCTCATCATTGCCTAAAATGCTAGTGTCAGCCACAAATTTCATCATTCAGTTGTATTTTTCGGCGCGCCCTTCGGGCGCGTAACTTTTAATAATCAGTCATATTTTTCAGCACGCCCAACTTTAACATATCAAGCATACATACATCAGAGATATCTGTATGTTCAATATTTTTCAGCATGCTCTTCAAGCTCATTACTTTAATATATCAGACATTTTTCAGCATGCCCTTCAGGTGCATTACTTTAATATACAAGGCATATATATCAGAGATTTCAGGATGTTTCATATTTTTCGGCGCGCCCTTCGGGCGCCATACTTTAATAAATCAGAGATATCTTGATGTTTGCTAAGTGAAAGTGTACCATCATGAAATCTGCATTTCATATGAAAAGGATGACAAATTCCTGATTCTTTTCTGTTCTCTCTATTAGAATTCAGTATGAGAAAGCAACATGCACAAATATTTCACAATATATATTTGATACAGTGACTTATTTTAGAGATAGAAAAATGACAAGATATCTTTCCTTCTCATCGATGCAATTATTTTCCTTTGTGTCACAGGTTTTCCGTAGAAAGGTGCTTTTTTATGAACAAAATAACAGTTAAAAAAGGCAGTTTTTGTCATTATTAGCTGTGCTTTTTATGGTTTCAATGTTACAAGAGAAGGTCCTCTCAGACACTGTACACATCAGATTTGGCTAAAAAAGCTCTCTATGGCTCCCCAGGAGATTTAATTGGATGGTTGGCAAGTCTTAACACCCATCAAAGTTTTTTATTCACTGCTTTTACCTCTTTGATGTTAATGATTGAGATCCATTTCTGTACAACAGTTCAGGACATCTGGTTAAGCATAGAAAGTGTGAAATACATTTGCCTGAGCTCATTCAAAATACAGCTCATTCAAAATGTACTGTATTCAAAATTTAATGTGAAATTCCTATCTTACAACTGACATGTCAACAATTTCATTAAAACATAGAATGACTATTTAAAATATAAATATATGTAAAATGTAAAATATAATATATATATATGTGTATATATATATACATATATATATATATATATATATATATATATATATATATATATATATATATATATTATATATATATATATATATATATTTATGTCCACCTTTTGTTTTACCTATGTCGTGCGCCGGGGGGGGGTCACCCTGTTTTCGAAATTTGGAATAGGGGGGGTCACCCTGTTTTCAAAATTTGGAATAGGGGGGGTCAGCCACTTTTTGACGTCGGCAAAAAATAATCCACCGGCCCCCCAGGCCGAAGAAACTGACCAGTCCCTTAATTATCCAAGATGATTTGTCTCATATGCCAACGGCTGTACGTATCCGTATACATGAACGCTCAATAGGAAGACGTGTTTTCATTGGTACCAGTGATCTGCTTATAGACTATTTCCGAACAAAAGTCTAAAAGCACCTTCTCAGGAGTATACTGTTTTAAGCGGGTAACCATTTAGTCTCACATTCCGTATGTGGCATTGCAACATGGTGAAATGTTGCTTCAATAATTTATGTAGCCTACGGGCCGTGCGCCGGCTTTATTTGCCGTGTTGGCTGTGTAGCCCGTCCCGTGTCGGACGTTTTGTCCCGGCCTGGGGCTACACAGCCAACACGCCAAATAAAGCCGGCGCACGGCCCACGGCTACAATTATTGCAGCTAGGTAAAGTTCAAATCGCTTCTTTCCTCGCCATGTCTGTCTATTTTTTGCATTCTTGGTCTCTCTATCGCCTGTGGCACACTTTGCCGTGATTATTAAATATTGCATCAAAATGGCGAAGGGGCTGGTTGCTCGAAAAAGAGAGACCAGGTGAGCATGTTATCGGATAGTTGATCCTGCCACTTGGCATCACGGTGTCTTTTCATTTCACAGCTGATTCTATTACAGGTAACGCCGTCAGTTTTCTAATGAGTGACCTTCTTTCCCAAAGTGACGTCAGATAGTTTTAAGATATTGATGCTTAGTTTTAAGATATTGATGCTTCGAAGAGTCCTTAGAGTCCCTTAGATAAGTCGGAGTCGTCATCTTTCATTCATTAGGTTCGAGACATATTTATTGTCAAGCGCTGTAAGAGTTATGAACTTATTCGTACGAGACATCTCTTTATACTTTGTACACACAACCATCAAAAGGTCAAGGGAGACTCGTCTAGACATTTACAGTGGGAAATGTTATACACTCTACCAAAAAATCAAAATATTAACAAGAGACGGAATTGGTGAAAAAACAAAAATAAGGTAGCGGCGCAGCATAAATCAAACTACCAATTTGAGTGGCATGCTTTTCACAGTAATTTCGTGTCAATGCCTCCGTCTTCGTGTTCAGTACCATGGGGGCACATTATATGTAATGAGACCTAACAGAAAGGGTACAGCCAAGCAGTACATTTTAATTTGGGCCTTACAGGACCGAAAAAAACATTCACTGTAGGCTGTACACATTTTTTAAAGAGTAAAATCGTAGGTCATTTTGAAACAGGACCAGTACTTACCTTATGGTGTCGGATTTTAAAAGTTTTGTTAAAACCGTGACTGAGAGATAGTCGCCATGTTTTAAAATCATATTCTCCAAAGAAGTCATCTGCGCAGTATTATCATAGCTATATCAATGGACACACACGCATTAGTGTCGTTCTTATAAAAGTAAGTTAGCTTTTTTGTTTGACGAAAGCAATAATAGTAAGAGGACATAAAAATTCAAACGTCGAAAATATATTTTAGCCTTGTGTGACGATTCTATCATATGCCATCATCTTTGTTACAATTGCTTAAAGGTTATGTTTCTTTTAGTGTTTATGTTTTGATTATAGTAGTGAGTAACGTACTTTCCCTCAGGCATGCACTTAAGATGTCAGTAGATATATTGAATGACATTCCCGGACTGCATTTTAGTAGTAAGTCCCTTCTCGTCAGCATGTAGCCTGTATGTTTATGTACGTGTTCCTAACGATAAATGCACAACAGAGAATCTGGGTTTTTTGCAATTCATTTTTGTTACTTTTTTATTTGAGAAATAACCCTACACACATATCATATCAATCAGAGACTGTTCCTTTTCCACGGATTCGTTTCGAGTGACCCTTGAAGTCTCGAAATGCCTTCAAATGCTCCCAACATGTCCGACCCTTGATATTTTCAAATCCTCCTGGCTCCCGGTTACTTTTCCCAACCCATCCAAAGATGTTTATTATATAAACTAAGAAATTTGAGACAATATGTAGTTTCTGGTGCAAAACTTAAGCATGCTCAGAATCTCACTGTCGCCTGTTTTCCACATCATTGAAAAAGTTATCTCTTCATATATCAAACATCCAGTTTCGACTGTTGGGGTGCTAATGCGAATACGCATTGGAAATAACAAAGCCCAGACAGAGGCAGCCGCAACAAACACGGCTCACTTTGTATACGATGTGAATAAAAAAGCTACTAAAGTGGTGAAAGAACAACCAGAAAATATTTCTTGATTGTTTTAAAGTTCACGAGAGATTTCTATCCCATCACAGGCGACGGACTGTGCATCTGCTAAATGTTGAATGAACTTAGGCTATTAGCCGTAGTATAGAGACCATAGGAGGTTTTGTGCAAAGAATGAGTCAAAATGAGACAAGGTCACAGAACTATTGATCTGTACTTATTATACATGTAGTATCATGTTTACCTGCATTTTGCCACAATGAGCAATACAAAGTCTCGTTTTGCATAAATTTGTGAAGCTTTCGACTGTATGACGAACAGGGATTTCAGCGCACAATCCATATACACTGTTTATAAACGGTATACCCTTTAAATAAATAATAAAACATTTCGCTGACACCTCAAGCTATATAATCTGACTTCAACTTTAACATCTACAGTGGAGTTTACGGGAAAAAAAGTCGAAAAAAAATTGCAAACGTTCTTCATCACTAATATCACCACGCTGCTTCACCAGAATGAGGCGTCCTTTGAATGTTCTCAGCTCTTGCTTCATATTGCTTTTTGAAAACTAGAACATTGCGTTGATTTTTGAAAGTTTTAGAGAATATATTAGTTAAAACGTTCAGGTCAGAGTTGACTTTCCGATCTCCCTGCGTATGGTTAATTCTAATACAGCAATGTTCTGGACAACGATGGTGCCTATACCTGTAGTAATTTGTCAAAGCTTTATATTATTTTGTAGAGACATTCCACGGATGTTTGCAAATATGTCGTCGGGAGAATGATTGTTCTGTTGTCATAAAAGGACAATAAAGTGGGTGCAGTCGAAGGTAGTGCCCCACCCAGTTCTATACCATACATGCTTTTGAAATCATATACAGAGTCGGCTACCGTTGCCTATTGACGGACTTTGTGCCCAATAGCATTCAATTTTATCACCTTGTTAGTTTGTTGTCTTGACCTAGTTAGTCGGCATAAAATTTATGCAAATTAAGGGACTGTAGTAATGTTTTCTATTCACTGTGATCCTCTCGACCTTTTCATTTTAGAGCGTGTTGGTTTTTAAACTGAAGTGGTGGCAAGGCTTTCACAATAAATTAATGTTAGCCATTTGATTAATCTCTCACGCCACCAATGGCAGTTTTCCTATCTACTCTGTCAGTGTCATTCCATAACATAAAAGGAACGTAACAGTGTATTATAGTGAATCGGTATGGTCTAATAAATCAAAAACTCTAAAATAATCCCAAAACTCTGGTGCTTTTAACTTTCCAGAAGAGCTAACCTCTCAATGACATCTTTCAAAATTCTGTGGTTCTCAAGCATTGTGGCGCATGATGATGATGCATGCATGATGATGATGATGATGATGGCGCATTGTACGTTTGTCGGTCATGTCTCTATTAACAGACTATAATGCCGTCGCTGGGTGTGCTTTATTGCTTAAATATCATTTGGTCGAGATGTTCCACCGGCAGAGTCAAGGGAAATTTGCAAATACTTCGTTACCTGCATGAGAATTCTGTTGTCACATGAAGGAAAACTTGCTGGCTGCAGTCGAAGGTCGTGCTCCAGCCAGGTCTACACTGTAATGTTTTTTGTAATCATTTACAAAGCCGGCAACGGTTGCTTAGTGATGAAGTACTGTGGCATATATTGCGCCCAGTAACATTCCAATTTATCACCGTGTTAAGGATTCATCATGACATAATTAGCCGCCGTCAAATTCTTGCCAATGCACTGTATTACTGTATTAATTTTCTCTATTCACTGAGATCATCTCGAGCGTTTCATTTTAGAGCTTGGTGGTGTTTAATCTATTTGATGATCAGGCAAGCTATTCTGTCAGTGCGACGCATAAGAAACAGAAAAAACCAGGTTGTTGATCTTTTTCAGATAATTTCCACATTAAGCTTACGATCGGCCAGATTAAGTACTACGGAATTTTAAAAAATCCCCAAACGTCGAATGTCTGAACCTCATCATAATATTTAAAACTGTTGTAATGTTCATGGAATTGACTTAGTATTTGTATTAAGTGATCCGGAGTAGAATTGAATCGTCTTTTATGGGATATTAACTTGTACAAGGGAGCTAAAATAGTTGTTTTCTGTAGTTAGACAAATGCCAAGCGTTGAAAGTTGATATTGGCCGGCCTGATACATACAAGTTTTGTAGTGATTGTTCATAAACATGTCATTATGGTTACCCACTCGTCCATTGACCGTGATACCTCGTACCACCTTGGTTAGAGATTGCCTTGCCTCCTGAGATAATCCCAATTCAAACCAATAGCAAGCATCGCATTGTTTATTTTTTCTTGTCTCTAGCCTTAGATTAGTTAAAAACTAGCAGTGTTTCTCGCGAATTCTCTAATTCTCAAGCAATGGATTAGTAGATTTGTTTGTACTGTCTCTTCATTTGACTCGTATACTATGGTTGAACATTGCTTTAAAGGTCAAAGCGGCAAGCTGTATTAGAAGTAAACAAGCGGTATACAATACTTTCCATCGTGAAGAGTTGTGTCTGAGACAAAGAAACGCCCCACGACACAAATAAACACGGTTCATAAAGGGTTAGCCCGACCATTGTGTACAACGAATAGAATGGAGGGTGTCATCTGCTGAAGCCCCTTAAGGAAAATGGAATCATACATATCGTGCCATGGACACGTTTTATCATGCACTTGTGCGTGGAATGCGAACGTGTTAGAAATTTAAGTCAGAATGGTTTCGTCGTCGCGTGATGTTACAAAACTGTATGTAGCATAGGTAATGGTATTTTGCTAGTGAACAACAGTTACTAGTGTATGGGATCCTGGAAGCATAGAGCAAATTGAAACTGTCAATTTAAGAAGCCATTTTCCAACTTTGTGTCGGGTTTTCTTCCCAAAAGTTCAAATCCAAAAACAAGTCGTCGAAAATCCAAGATTTTTTACTCATATTTCTGCATGGCTATACATGTCAGTTTTTTGTTTGGAGTGTCAAGTGAAAAAGGCGTGTCTAAATTATATCTGTGGTGTGATCACGTTTTGCTGAACAAAGGTCAAACAAATTTTATCCGGAGCATACCATTTTCTGCGGGGAACTATGTAATTAGAAGGTCATCGACCCCTGCCCGTCGCGACCAGAGCATCAACATCATGTCATTTCTCAGCTTATTTAGACAACATGTCATGTTACAGGTTATTGTACTGCCGAAGAAGTGGTCAGCTTGGCACTGATATGACCAAAGTGTTGTAAGACAATCTTAAGACATTGATGCTACTATGAGTCCCTGGCAGTTGCTTAGATAAGCCCTTTTACGTTTCTTATGGTCTCTAACTTTTAAGAATTTCACTCGAAAGCAGTGCTCGAGAGCTGGCTGCAACATTCAATTATTTTTCACACTAAGGCCAGTATGTTTTATCATCATATTTAAAATTGTTTATATTTGGAACTATATCTTGGATGACACAAACACGTCGGTCTCGTTTTCAACGAAAAACACGTTTTTCTGTCGAAAAGTTTGGGTGGTGTAGCTAATAGCAACATACTTGAAAGTTCAAATGTTTGTTTAGTAATTCTATTCATTCATACACGTTTTCCCAACAGCAATATCTACCATTAAACGCTCTTAATTCATACTCAATATATTTATGCAATTTTTTCGTCAATTTTGGGACCTCGGCTGAGTAGGGCTGTATTGTGCATTGTAATTTATGTTGACGAAATATGCAGTATTGTATAAATAACTTCCAACCAGATGATGTAGTAAACTCATGTAGTTTAAAAGATGCACGTCACGTTAATTTCATTAGTATTCAGAAACGAGTGTTTAGATGGCTGTCGAACAGCTTTGTTACCAAACTATATTTGGTGTAAAATAGTATTACAACGTGTGTTCAGGTTTTTATATGTAGACATATGTCTCTCTTAAACTCGTTAATTAGAGAAAATTGTATCATATAAAAATAAGCATCGTTTCAATTTTTTGTAGAAGTTCCAGTCAGTCGCAAAGAGATGACACTGTCACGAGATATGAAAACATATGCAAAGCCCTACACGTATAAATGTTGAATTATTCGTGTTTGCTGTGATATCACATAATTTCCGGATATATTGTCACCAATACAGTTATACCATGGTCGTCACTATGGAAAATGTTGATACCTAAACGGTATTGCATTAAAATGTGACCGACACACTAATGTGATATCCATCATAAACTGTAGTCAGCACAGTTTTAATTACTGAGCTTTAGAAATTAAATCTCTGATATATCTGCATAAATAGACATCGATATGTTAGAGTAGGAACAGGATGTCTACTACCCATGTGCAGCTTGGACAACGTCTTGTTACTTTTTGAGATATTAAAGACTACATGATAACAAATTCAACAGCTATCAAGGATATATCATTACTACATGATATCTACTCGACCTATCGAGATTATTGCGAAAACTATTTGAGGTTATTTCAAATGTCATTGTTAGATAACACTTAGTGTACAATTAATTGTCATCATTGTCAAAATATATTATGTTTAAATTTCCAAAATATATTCAACGGTGTAAGAGAAATTAAAGTACGGTCACTTTATTGCTTAAGGTTCCAAGACAAGAAATTTGACCTTTTTAATCTAACAATTCTCTAACGGTTAATAAGCTCAGAACCCCCGTAAAGTATACATTTTCTGAAAGCCTAGATATACGGAAACATTTTGGTAACCACAGTGTCACCATTGTTTACATAACTATCACGTGACAAGGTAATTTGCATAACCTTTCAAAAATCGGTTTTCCCTATGTTTTGTCTCAATACTTCAAAATATCTGACTCAAACTTGCTGGAGTGCAAGCAGTCACAACGCTCTTCCAAAGTGTGTCTCAGATTTTTTATATCTTGCTTAGTTTTTTAGGAGCGCAATTTTAAAGAAATCAACTACGGTTAAATTCACTGCTCTGGAAGTTTTTCTGGCATAAAAACTGTTTAAGAAGGTTTAAAAAAATTCTGAGACACACTTTTGAAGACCTGTAGGACAGCTTGCACTCACACAAATTTCAGCCACATATCTCAAAGCATTGAAACAAAACATAGGGAAAACCGAGTTTTGAAAGGTTATGCAAATTACCTATCACATGACAGTTATGTAAACAATGTTGACACTATGGTAACCAACATGTTCCCCTATATCTAGGCTTTCCGAAAATATACAATTTATGGGGGTTCTTAGCTTATTAAAACCTAGAGAATTGTTAGTTTAAAATGGTCAATTTCTTGTCTTGGAACCTTAAATATAGTGCATCTAAAATAATTTGTCAAACCGTCACAGCATCTCACATATGATTTCAATTGAGAATACATTGACCTTAAGACGTTCAAGATATCACCATGTAATCCACATGAAATCAATCTGTGAAACAATTGGTCATGATTGCTTCTGGCCAACCTTTACAGATAGATATTTTGAACCAAAGACTGCCGGGAAATACTGTCGATAGTACAATATCCCTTACTAAAACCAGCGTGAGGTTCTTCAATTACGTAATTTTCCTTTGTTCACGCAACAAGTCTTCATTTAAAATCTTTGTAAACATTTTACTGTAAACTGGAAGTAATACATACCTCTATAATGTTTAACATCTTTCGACGACCCTTTTTATGTAACGGAAAAATTATCCCTTAATACCACTCCTCGGGAAATTGACCTGAATCAATAATACCATTCAAAAGATTACAGAGATACGGTTAAATAATATTTACAGTACTTCATAAATTCTAGAACAAGCCCATCTGGACCTGCAGCTTTTTAATTTTTACAGAACTTCATTGCTATCATGAATTCCTTCTTCAGATATAATTTTGTTCACAGAAAGTGGAGAATTTTCATTACATGATCGACAGTACTCAATATCTGCATCTAAATCCCTTTTCTTACTTTCATTAGAGAAACATCTATGGGAAGGTTCCTCTTTCCGTTTACCAAAGTATGAAAATAACTATATCAATAAGATGGTGAAATGCTAGCTTGGAAGGTACTAGTTGAAGTACATATGCCATGTAACGTGTTAAGAACCTGAATATATCTGTCCCCGAGGTGCATTCTAAAGAAGAGTTATTCTGAAGTTTGAGTCACCATATTTTAATCTGTTGCATGTGTTAGATGGATTCATTGTAAAACCCTCTAGTGACGATTTCAAAAAAGGAATGGAGTAGGTGAAAGTTCAAGTCCATAGATGGATGGCTGTCGTCTCAACCATGTACAATGTATTGTGAAGATAAAGAACACTGAAAACCTCATGTGTAGATTATTGTGTCTATAATTCCCATTATTTTCGATCTGTTTCTAAATAACGTGGAGTTGTTGTATTCCGACAGCCATGTCAAAATGCATGTTGTTTACTTGCCAACACATTCTATATGTGTGTATATGTGCACTCTCAAATCTATTTCTTCACAACCTTATTTCATTGCTAACTAAATTCACTTGGGAAATAACATTTCCTTTGTTCTGATGCATCATGCTTTAAGAGGCTAAGACATGTGCTCATTATTCAAATTCGGATAGTTTTCAATCGGATTCGAACCCACAACATACGGCATCAGTCGCCTAGCTGAGAGGCCACAGACAGAACCACTCGGCTAAATCTCCACTCCCAAAAAAGAGTGGTTCAATAGCCGGCTAAGTTGTTACATTTTTCTGACTGAGACCGCTCAACACGTTAACTTTGTGCAGGGGAAGAGGACGAAAACGTCCGTCTTTTTTTAATAAGAGAATGAAAATAGTATGTCACAGCTGTCATTATAATTGTTTTCATTCGCAAAAATGGTGTAATTTTTAATCATGTCACGTGCTGGTCAGAAGCAAATATATTTTCTTAATTTAAAAAATCGCGGACATTCGTAGTCTTGTACTTCTAATGCATCGATGTGAGGTACAGGAGGAAGGAGTATGAGCTGAACTTCACCAAGTTCATTTTTGAGGCGAGTATTATATCAATAAAAACACCATTTGTGTGTAATGTCTTTCACGTAATGAACGCGATTTCTGCGCAAAGTTATCTATTTTGATAGATATGTATTTATAACAAGCGGGTTGACGGGCGCTAAATTCAACTGACCAACAACAAATACTCATTAAGAAATGTCAGCTTATGCCGACCGACTTTATTTTGTGGCGAAAAGATACAGTTTGAAGTGTCGGGGTTATCATCAAAACTAAGTTTGTTGTTAATATTCTTTCTGTCAGTGATCATATTGACGTGTTGAAGCAAAGGATGGCTGACTTAGTTATTTTGACATGATATGAAGTAAATTTTCAATTTATGAAATGGCTGATTTTATGATATGAAATTCTGCTTCCTTAAATTACATAGGATCTAATCGATATCGGAAGTGTTGAAACAGTGAATAACGGGCAACACCATTACCTGCTCTGATTTCCTGTAGAGTGGCATAATTGAGAGAAATAGCATCGATAAACTTATTTTTAGGAATGAAATAACACTTGGAACTGGAAAGACGATAACATGAAATTACCATCATGGATTTAACAATTTAGTCAAATAGAAACCTTGCAACATCAGACCCACGATTCATTCGATAATGCTTAATCGCAGAGAAAGGAAATACGCATTTTGTATGAATGTTATTCTGAGAAAGAGCAGTGTATATACCGGTCCTAGTACGGTGCAAAAGGTCGATGTCTTTGTTTGTCTTCACGCTTTCCATGATATACGGCCTTTCGCAAAGGATGAAACGCTTACTATCATATACCATTCCAAATTTTCCCCACACAGAAACTGAACAGGTTGGACCAGTCACACCTCTCTTAATCCTACTGTTCTCAATGTTTATCTCGTCAATATATCTATCGCACGCTTTTAGCACCTTTTCCTATGTTCTTGAACCTGGTTTGTCAAAATTGGCTGTTCTGGCCCTCTTGATAACCCCTATTAAATGGTAGGGTAGTTGAAAGGAACATTGCAGTGTACTTCTGAAGAAAGACGTTTAACAGGAAAGGCTACTCCCGGTGTTTTCCGGTAACCGTGGGCTACTGTCAACGTAGTTGGTGCATGGTGCATGGTGATGGTGATGGTGCACCATAGATACGATGCTGTGCGAGCTCTGTGTACATTCACTACGTTACCCTCCACCACAATGAAGGGAAACAGTGTGGACGAACACAAATCACAGTACACAGACTTAGGTGGCTTTAAAGTTTGCCAGGACCAAAGACTACATGTACAATAACATAAGGGCCTCTGGCGTCTACACGCGCGCTAGTTCACTCTGCCTGGCATGGCTATGTATAATATGGCTACGGCGTATATAACGTCCTAGCCGAGCACTCTTGATTCATAACGGCCGTGGGGCTTGTAGCTGGCCATCGCACATCAGTTGATACTGTGTACGACAGAAAATTACTTTAAGTAAACACTATAAGTAACCTATGTGGTGTTATTTTTCGGTCACGTGTACGTTAGTCCATGGAAACAGTTCTCTTCTACCTCCATGTTCAGTCGCTTGCTACGATCATGGAGCCAGTAGCGGAGCTTGTACTTCCATGCTATATATACAGAAAGCTTTGTGTAATTCGTCATTACCTACATGCTCAGTTTTTTAAATGTCGTTACAAACGGGTTTTCTAGGTCTGCATAGTTATCCCTGTTTGATGAACGTTAGTGTTGTATTTGAAGGGAAATTTGTGAAACAAAAAAATTGTCTTGCTTTATTCGGAATCGTGATTGTTTTACAAAGAGTCACGCGTGACAAAGCGTAGTCGTAATTCACTGCCCACATGTGGGGGTTGTCAGCCTGATGTAACAGCCATTCCCCAGATTTCCAAAGCCTATAAATGTGTGCGTAAACAAGAAAAGTAAACTCATGAATTTTAATAGACGTGGTGGGTATGGCCTATTTGCCCCAAATAGGCCATACCCACCACGTCTAAATCTGTGTGGGGAAAGACTTTAGTTAATAATTCATTACTGGGGAAAGCTTTCATAAACTGCTGTTGATATTCTCCTAATGAACATTTACAAAATACCCACTGTACACACAATATACTGATGTGCAGTACCGTTTTATATTTCTTTACTTTTCTTAAATACAATAAAGATTTGAATTTGGCAAGATATTCACCGCTCAGGTCTTTATGAAATTGAGTATTTTCAACGTTTTCCCCTGAATCAAAGTTTAGCAGTCGACTTTGGAATGACAGTGCGCAAGCAGATTGTGGCTGAATATCCGAATATGTAAAATTCATAATACGGTTCAACCGACAGGCAATTTGAAACTAAAATCTTAGTATTGTCTTTTAGATATGAGTTCGGATATTTCTTTCGACAAAATTTCTTATTCTACAATGTTGACTCATTATGTTAGTGTCGTCACTAAATTTGTTTCTGATATCAGCATATTCTATTTTCACTTAAAACTATCTACTGTTGATTGACCAATCAGAGTGCTCAATTCAGAGTGTTTTATTTACTCGTAAAGCCTTGGTCACCAAATTCCAGAAACGAATGACAGCGCCGTAGTAAAGTACTGTCCAATCAAAAGTGAACATGTCATATTCTGTAGACATCTGGTACGTATAATATTCAAGTTTGGTAACACAGCGGAAACCAGCTACAACACAAAATCTGGTGTGCCCTAGGGCATTTATACAATGTGCCCTAGGGCATTTATAGGATGTTCCATTACATTGGAAGGCTATATCACAAATAAAAGTTTTAATTCATATCCTAAACATGTTACATTGACAAAGGGGACGGTTGACGTAAACACATTGAAAACGAAAATATATCAGTTAAGGGCGATAGTTTTTAAGTCGGATAAAACCCTCGTATTCGGGTTCTTCTGGTATATAAAGTCCAACCCTACGATAAAATGCCTCGGCCTGCGGCCTCGACATTTTATCGTTGGGTTGGACTCTATATACCAGAAGAGCCTCGTACTCGGACTTTATCCTATACATCACACTGTTTCCTTGAGCAAACTTGGCCGTCTTCTGTACAATAAATAACGCGTTAAATAAGAATATAGCAAGAATGAGTTTAGCTTATTCTTATGACGAAACTTCTTTTACATAAACATCAATCCACGTGATATCGATAAAAGCGTTGTAGATCGTAAGTACTAATAGTCTTTGATCTTTTCCGTTTGAAGTTTGAACATTATCAACTATTTGTATGATTGTTTATGAAACTTTACAGCAATGCAATGCTAAGCAAAACGAATACCCAAGGATTAAAATTCTAAGCTATGAAGTTACTTAAATGGCTAGAATTTCATGTTGAAATTATTTGCCTTGCCAGAAGATGACTATCATTTTGTGGAAGATTGGCAATTTAATATGGTGATACAGAGAAGTAATTTGCAATGGAAATGTAGCATGAGCCTCGAAATTGAAAGGCTCAAATATTTGCTCAAGCGTTTCTCAAGGAAACTTTCAAACATCCCCTTTCAGAATCAAGACTAAAAATCGGGGTTAACGAGCAACTCTTTGCACTATTGAAGCAAATTAACTTACAATTAAAGGTATTTGAAATACAAAATGGCCGTACTTTTCTCTGTCTATATACAATTCTTTGACTCAACTTGTATGCATCCTTCAACCATCATTCACCAACAATGGTGGTCAATATCTGTCTCCTTGCTCGAGGTCACAGAACCATTGATCTATACTTATAATATATTAATTCCATGTTTATCTGCATGTTGCAAAAATGTTGGCAACCAATTACAGCAATATAAAATCTTGTTTTGCATAATATTGCGGAGCTTTCGACTATATTATACGAGCAGGGATTCCAGCGTGCACAATCCATGTGCGCCGTTAATAAGCGTGTTTACCTTCAAGTGATACTGTTGTACTAACAATTACAAACCATGCCACTAACGCCTCAAACTACACAATCCAACTTTACTGGTACATCGACAATGGAATAAAGGGGGAACCACAAGTAAACAAAAATGGAAAACGTGCTTCATAACTGATATCATCACGCTGCTTCACCAACATCAGGCGTATTTTGAATGTTCTCAGCTCTCGCTTCATATTTTTATGCATTTACTTTTTGAAAAGTAAAACATGGCGTTGATTTTTGAAACTTTCAATTATATTATTATTCGCACATTCATCAAAACAATCAGGTTTAAATCGGCCTGTCGCTATCTCTGCATATCATTCATTTTAACAAAGCATTATTTGGACAGTGGTATCGTTTTACCTGTATTATTTTTGCTGTTGTCATATGAAGGATAATGTACTGGCTGCAGTCGAAGGTTGAGCCCCAGCCTGCTCTGTACCATACATGTTTTAATCATTTGCAGAGTCGGATGTTGCTGCTCATTGCCAAGTAACATTCATATTTATCACCGAATTAATTAGTCATCTTGACCAAATTAGCCACCAACAGATTCACTGTATAACTGTATTTCTCTATTCCCCGGCTGTACTCTCGACCGTTTTATTAAGTTTCATACAACTGAAAACTGAAGCTATGGCCAGGCTACATATACTTCTTTTGTTGATCTGGTTGATCTCAGTTTTGCCAGCTGCTCTGTCAGTGCCATTCCACAAGAAATAGGAGCGCATCAGTTTGTTGATTTCTTTGAGATATTTCCGATAATGAATGCTGAAACTGCGTACATCAAAACTCTAAAATGTTCTCCATGCTCTGGTGATTTGAACTTCCCCAAAGAGCTAACCTCTCAATGGCATGCATGTGACTCTTCTTTGCAAAGGAGGAAATAAAGAAACAACAACAACAACAACAACAACAATCATTAACGTTTATTTATGGACAAGGTTAGGGGAAAGCCAAAAATTAACGGGCGAGGCTTGCCGAGTCCGTTAATTTTGCTTTTCTCTCGCCCATGCCCATAAATAAACGTACTGGTCAGCTTGGAGTCTGTTATTTAATTATATTATCATCGGACCCGAAAAATCGTAAAAATTTACGAAAATTTCCCGTGCGAACGACAACGGGGCCCCAGAACCTGTCAGTGAATAGTGCACGCGCTGCAAAAAAAATTGCAAATCTAGAAATTTTTTGACAAAACGCGTCTAAACTTGGCCAAAAAATGGTCCATTTTATTTTATGATTGATTATTAGCTTTGTACAAATCGCAATTTTCGTTTTATCTGTAAAATTACTGTGTTTACGATATTATTCATATTCACGGGCATGACAACGAACCATTATTTTTCTGTGTATTTTGGGCAGTCAAGTGGTTCAGCTCGAGCAATTAAAACGCAATGGACAGGGCATGGTAATATAATGTGTTGTGGAAATTCATGTCTTTTTGGGTCCATGAAATTTAATGAAGGCGTTCTCGAAGGTAGTCGAGGATATCAACACGCACGAATGTCAGTCGTGTAATCGACTTTCAATTAAGCGACATGAAAAGTGTTTGATAGCGTTTTACGGCATATTCAAATGTATAGAAAGGAACTAGAAATTAACGCTCCCCGTGGTCAGGAGTTCTGTGGTTCTCAAGCAAAGTCGTCTACTGATCATTGCTACTGATATACTATAATGGAACACCCAGCCTACTTGAATGGCCACAAAAGCTGACTATAGCGAAGTGAAGCAGAAGTGTTACTACTAGTTGTAATACTTTCCTTAATGAATCAGAATATATGAGATGGAAAGAGTTCCCCACGCGTAAATACGTTAACAGTGTTCATGGGAGGTTTAACACGGCTCTCAGCCATTTTGTCCAACGGTGACGGTTGTGTGTGTGTGAGTGTGTATATATATATATATATATTATATATATATTATATATATATATATATATATATATATATATATATATATATATATATATATATATATATATATATATATATATATATATATATATATATATATATATATATATATATATATATATATATATATATATATATATACATCTGTGTGTGTCTGTGTGTGTCTGTGTGTGGTGTGTAGGTGTGTGTGTGTGTTTTGCTTTGCATTGAACAACAATAGTACGCAAACTTACCGAGAGATATCTCCTCTGACAGTTTAAAAAGGAGCGATTTGAAAGGTCAATAGAAGCCATTTTTCGAATAGTTAATCAGCCTTCCTTCGCTAAACCTAAGTGTCGATAATCCAAGATTCTTCACCTCAAATGTACGCAGGAATGTGCGTATCAGTTTGTATGGGAAGCCCGATGCGAAGGCGTGTCTCGCTGGTACTGGTGATCTGATCAGACTTTTGCCGAACAAAGGTATAAAAGCACCTTATCCGGAGCACACCATTTCTAGCGCGTGACCTTCACTCTAATTTTCCGGTTGTTGCATAGAAATAGTAAAGTGCAGGTCACTTCTCTCCTCGACATGTCTGTCCCTATCGCAGGCGGCGCACTTTGCGACGGCGCACCTTGCCTGGATTATTAATACTTCATCAGCAAAGTGAAGGAGGCCGGTAAAGCGGGACCAGGTAAGCATGTTATTGAAAAGTGATGCTATCACTCCGAACCATGGTGTATTGTCATTTCACAGCTGATTATATTACAGATAATGCAGTCGATTTTCCTCAGATGTTACCTTATGGCTCAAAGTGACGTAAAACATTTTAGATATTGATGCTTCGGAGAGTCTATAAGAGTCACTGAAGTATGTTCTGGTCGTCCTGTTTCATAACTTAGGTCCAAGACAACTTTATTGTCCAGCATTGTAAGAGTTATGAATTGTTCCTGCCAGACATCTCTATAAACATTATATACAATGTCGTCACAGACAAGGGAGAGTCGTTACGAGTTCGAAATTTACACCGGGAAGTGCTTGATATATACATTACCGTCCACGTCAAAATATATTAAAAGGTGGAATTGATGAAAAGGCAAATGAAATGTAACGCATCTTATGATAAAACTACCAAAGTGACTGACTAGATGATTACCACATTTTCTACCCTGCTTTGATAGATCTACTGGTGGATAGAATGTTCCCGAGTCTGTTTTTCGCCAAGTTTAAGCGATTTTTTATTGTTTCGAAAAAGTTTGTGTGCGATGTGTAATTGTGATAAGTGCATGAGTGCGAGTGCTACATGAACTCTACAGCGTGTGGAGGGGTCCCAGTCAGCAAAATTGTAACAGCTCAGCTCGGTTACCACACTGTTTAGAGAGTTTAGATTCGGCCACTCGGTTTTCGTTTTGTCAGAGGCTTCTCCGCTAGTTGGTGCCGTGCTTTTGTGAGTTCGAATCTGATCGAGAATTTACCATGTTGTCAGTTGAATTTGAGCTCAGGGTAAACCAGTTGCAGACATCCTAAATGCTACAGCGCTCTATCGCAAGACAGATAGCACAACAGACCGAGGCCGAGACAAAGACATAAGAATAAAAAGGATGCCGGGATCGACTACGAGGCTGAACACACAAATCACAGCGGTAAAGTTACATGTTGTACGAGACTTCACGGGGAGTTGATGAACAATCGATCACCGGAGAAGCGACCATCGATCGAAGGCAGTCAGAAGCTAAAAACGGCCATAGGAAGACATGTTCCAAATTTTTCAAGTGCCCTACAGCTGCCTAAGCCAAAACAACAAAAAGTGCCCTCGGAAAACGAAGAGAAGGACACTTGTTTTCCTCGAATTAAGAGAAGACAAGGCCTTGACTCGTGAAAGCGTTCTGCCCATCTGTTCCCGACGAAATTGATTCAGTCTCTTTAGAGCAATCCGGGAAGAAAATGACAATTTCTTTGATTTGTAATGTGTTGTGTGAATTTATAATTTGACGTTGTGCTGTTTAAATTAAATTTGAATTGATATATCCAGATATGAACTGCATATATGCTCACGTGTTTTACAACAGGTTCATTAATAGTAGTACCCTTCACAGAACAATGAGATATATGTTATCACTATATGTGGCAGGTTTTTTTCAACATCGCACAGTACTCTCAGAGTTTAATCACTAATTACAAAACATTATTTAATATGCAAATGAGCTGTTAATTAACTTGACACTGCTCAATGCTTCATGGGACAATTACATATCCTTCAGATCAACATTTGTAGCACGTTTTATTTAATTTAGTGCTGTAATTTTAGAGTAATGTAACTAATTACAAAGTTCATTTAATATGCAAATAAACCCTAAATTAACTTGACACTGTTCAATGATTCATAGCACAATTAAATATATAGCAAATCAATTTCTGTAGCACGTTTCACAAAATTTGGTGCCGTAATTTCAGAGTTATATACCTAATTACAAAGTTTATTAAATATGCAAATGAACCGTTAATTAACTTTACACTACTAAATGCTTTACAACACAGTTAGATATCTGTCGTATCAGTATGTGCAGCAGTTTTCATCACATTTGATGAAGTTATTTCGGAGTTATATGACTAATTATAAGACTTCATGAAATATGCAAATGAGCTAATTATTAACTTGACACTGCTCAATGCTTCTCATTACAATTGGATATTTATCAGAATAACATCTGTAGCAAGTTTCATCAAATTTAACGCTGTAATTTTGAAGTAATATCACTAATTAAAAAGTTCATTAAATATGCAAATGAACCCTAATTAATTTCACACTACTAAATGCTTTGCACTACAGTTAGATATCAGTCGTATCAGTATCTGCAGCAGATTTCATCACATTTGGTGAAGTTATATCGGAGTTATATGACTAATTACAAACCTTCATAAAATATGCAAATGAGCTATTTATTAACTTGACACTGCCTAATGCTTCTAAGTATAATTAGATATATATCAGATCAATATTTGTTGCAAGTATCATCAAGTTTGGTGCAGGAATTTCAGAGTTATCTCACTAATAACAAAAGTTCATTAAATATGCAAATGAGCAGATAATTGACATGACACTCACAGTATCATGATAATGTTCTGAGATTGTCATCTGTGAAAAGTTTCATGAAATTTTGTGCAGCATTTCTTGATATATGTCTTCACTGTCATTACGGTCTCCATAGGGAAACCATTGTATGGAAAAAAACTATATGCATAAATTCATTAATATGCACAGTATGCAATTTCACACTAACCAAAATCTAATCAGTTCTTGCAAGTAGCATATGATACCTGTGTACCAAATCTGACTTGAATCCGTTCAGGCGTTTTTGAGTTATCGTGTAAACAGACAGACAGACAGACACACACACAACACACACACACACACACACACACACACACACACACACACACACGCGGACAGACAGACAGACATCGCTATGACATTAGCCCACGTGTTTACACACGTGAGCTAAAAATGAGTAATCTACACAAAAGTGATAAATATTTTGAGATCACACCACACTTTTTGTAAGACCAGCAGCATGTTGTAAGCGTTATATAAGGAAGTGCATTTTTACAGGGCATAACTTGCTAGACTAGATTAGTCCGTTTTGGACTATTTTCTAGCCTTTCACCTAGTTATGTAAACACTGTTTGATTGTATACAATCAAAACACACATTTGTTTGATTTGTGATCATACCTTTTCTAGGTGAAATAAATCATATCAACTCAACTACATCGTAGGCAAGACTGGAAGCTCCGTCAAGTAAAAGGGGGAGCGTAGAGGGCGCCCTCGAGCGACTGATCTTTCAGTCTGATCGTCGACCCCAACACCTGAAACGTGTGGGATTGTTTTTGATAGTAGAACAAGAACCCGCATTCCGTAGATTTGACTTGACGGAAATACTGAACAATAGATCAACATTAATGTTAACGGGGCACCAAATGACAACCACGTAAACATTTGAGACAAAAAGGCATAATCCCTAACGTTTATTGTCAGACACCAGGTTATGATTGGTTTATGATAATGTCTGAATACTAATATTCTTCTTGGGATTCTCTAAAGAATACCTTAACAAGTTTATACGATGATAATGAAATTACATTTCAAGCAATCTACTAGCCTAGGGATGTCATATGAATAATATTGGCCAATAAAAGGTCATGCACTTTCAGATTTAGAATAAATTGTTTCAGAAATTACTTATTCAGTCTTGTGTGAAACCAAAATATCGCCTGAAATCTTTAAGAAAGCACTAGCCATATATTATCACAAGTGCTTACGGTAGTTTGCGCTTCGAAGTTGAAGAAAATAAATTTTTGTTAAACTTTCAAGAATGGAATTTTCAACCATTCACTCAGGAAATCAAGAATGGAAATCATTGGTTGCGCAGCAAAGTTTGGTACTCAAAGACAAATTACCTATTGACATTTATCGACATTTGAATCACAAAATGGCCGCCACTCACGTTTTAGTCCTATGAGGAAAAAACTTTCGATTCTAAGACAAAATTTTTCCCACAACGTGAGCTTTACGAAGCATTTGTCTAAGAGGAATTCGGTGACCGACCGGTAACCTGCTCAAATGTTTCACTTTGATGACCATGCATAAACAACGCACGCTGCCAATACTGTTAAAGTGCTACATCCATTCTTGAAGAAACATGGCAGAGTCTCCTCTTTTCAACGTATATATGTAAGCACATTGTCGGTGACCGAGGACTTTAAAATCGAGAATGTACACCCTATACCGTGTACATGTAGCTACAGTATGGGGATGCATTGTACTGACAGCATTCTTGTGTTTTAGTTTACTCCACTTGACCCCATGAAGTTATTTATAGGAAATTTACTTGCCCTGACGTTCCGAGCCAGTCATGCTATGTTTAGTCTATATCTGCCTATTTTATTCGATTTTGGCGAGTTTTACAAAATCATCGTCAGTATAGCCAAAGTTGTTTTACCATCACATCTTACTCTTCAGATATGAGTCTGGTTTTTTAAGTAACATTTTTTGCTGCTTTACTACATATATGCTACTCCTGTACCTAAAAAATTTACAAAAGTGACGTGACATTTAGCAATCACACTCATTATCGGTAATGATCTCTAGTTATGCCCAACTAGTCATCCGGAACTCCTTTGAATATGCCAACCTTTAACCTGCTTTACATATCTCAATCAACTTATTAAGTAAATATAAGGGCCAGAGGTTGCGTTTTGTTAGGATATCAACGAGTGTTATACCCAACTCATTCCTCGTACTATTTTGATGACCTTGGATGACCTTTGACAGACTTTCATGTTTGTCAGCAACCACAAGAGCTTACAGAGGGACTATGGTTTTTTTGTTAGATATTGACTAGTATGTGACCAAAATTTCTCCGACGCTTTGAAAAACAGAGTTTTATTCATCAGTCGCTTAAAATTCATTTTTGGTGAGTGAATCGTATGGAATGATAGACTGTTTGTGTTGCCATGTTGTTCCATTGAAGTTTGTTCTTCAAGTCGGGAAGCTAGAATATCTACAGTGCGGCTTGATCGTGTTTGTGCCAGTTTTAGCTATTTTTTGCTTTCGTAAAGTTTTGCATGCATTTATAAGTGTATCGCTTATATTTCAGTTCTTTTGTATGTAATTATTGGCTGCTTTTGAAAAAGATTTCAAACAGATATCAGAATGCAAAGCTCAAACTTAGGTTTGGAAAAAAGTAAAATTGATCCCTTCCCCTGTTCATGACACCGTCACAAGTTTTCGATCAGACGCTGTTTTAATAAACACTCTAAACAGGACACAACTCTTGCCAAATACAACTGACTCTGTTGATTGTACACTGAAATTGAAGTAGTTTTCGTATTTTATATATTGCAGACTCATTCCAGAATCACCAAGATGGCTGCTTTCACTCGGGCACGTGAACGAGGCTGATATTATCATCCGAGAAGCGGTGCGGACCAATCAAAAGACACTTCCAAGTTCCTACTTTACGTATACCAGATTATCATCACACGTAAGAGGAAAATAGTATTTATATCGTTCGCCACTGGATATGAAATAAACGTGTTGACTCATTACAGAGAGATAGGTATAGGCATATTCATCAAAAGCTTGCGAGATCAGGCTGCATTGTTCAAGGCCCGTGCGCCATGTGGTGAAGTTGCTGGCTGAATATTTGTGTACCAGTGTTATGGAAAGTTAAGGACCTCAATGTCGTCGTATGAGGCCTTTTTCACTACCTCACCCCTCTTTCTGCCCTTTCTAGTGACCTTGTGCGTTTTTGATGATTTCCGAGATATGACCTCGAATATAGACCCATCATCATTACGCAGGACTTGCTCATTTATTATGTATCTCGCGTGCTTTTGATAAATCAACGAGAGAGAGAGAGAGAGAGAGAGAGAGAGAGAGAGAGAGAGAGAGAGAGAGAGAGCTGAAAACACCATCGTGATGTGACCCCAGGGACTGTAGTCTGCATACCATTGCATCTGCAGAACTTTCTGACGAAATCTTACAATATAAGTACGCAAGCATCATCTAAAGAGTCGTCGAGCTTGTCATTCAACCCTACTTCTGAACAACACTGAGTACTTGCTGGATTTTTATCTTTCTATATCAACTTAGGGTGACCGTCCTCAAAAGACGTACAAACCGGAGACAAGTTCCAAGTCACGAAGTAATTTCCACAATTTTACGGATCTGTTCAAAACGCCAAAACTTCGACAAACCACAGTAATCATTCTGTGTAACTGGTGAGTTATTGATATTCAACGATTCGGGGAAACGGAACGAGGCTTTGAAACATTTAACAATTTTATAAATTTACATAATTCCAGGAGGTCCAGCTCTTTCGTAAACTATGAAGGGCCCTATAGGAAAGTTTCATTGTTTTTTAAGATGAAGATTGGGATCTGCATGCTTAAATACATGAAAACAAGAGGCGAACAATCAATTCAAGACAAAAATACTCAGTCTGTTTAAAAGCGAAAGACAACCATGCGCTTATGCCTGATGGCAATGGTTTCCGTAAAATGTTAAGGGCAGGGGTCATACCGTCTGCGGTTGCGCAACTTTCTCGGTGATAAACATTGCCTCTTCCAAGAAATTGGCGATGAATGCCGAACAACTACGGAGCAAAGTCAGTATTTGATGCATGACCATAGTTTACCAGTTTTGTAGTTTTCCTATCACCGCAAGAATTTCGCCAAATCAGCTGTTGCGTCCCTTCGTTAATGTGTATCTGCTATGGCGGCGGTCACCACTGTCGGTACAGCCGCCACTTTGAAAGTTTTGATATCATCGACACAAGGGATATTGGGATATGCTGAGTATGGCAACGGAGTCGTCGTATGGGTACCATACACGCAACCACAGACAGGGCGACACCCTCCTGTTTAAAGGCAGTCAATTTTAGATTAAATCTGCGTACCAATTGGAAATCCCTCTTATGCGCGCTCTGAACATTGCACATGCTTACCAGCAAAGATCTGTGCTTTGATAATTTGTTGCAATCATCCTTCTGTCATCTTCTTCCCTTGCACTTGCGAGCCAGGTGTTGGTTTGTTTTATTCAAACAACATACAGATTCATTTCTATCCTTTGATGCCGTAAGCAAACATCATATTTTGAGAGATATTGCTTTTTGCTAGTACTTCCCTGGAGTTCCTTTTCAGCCACAGTTTTGAATGTATCTTCTTAAAAAAGTTGGCCGGCTTTGTATTTTTCATAGCTGTAATAGTCTTGTATGAATATGTATACTCTACTTATTATGACAATGATTGCATGATCATAGATTTTCCTAATTAAACACATTAAACAATTGAAGAAAATATACAATTTGTTTTCATAAAAGCAAAGTAGTCAATATGCGGTACTTATTTATATTTCATTCAGGTTTTCAGTTGTTTTGCCTTATTTTGGATTATCGGTGTTTTCGACGTCACTTGCCGCAACAGATATGTCAATTCTTCCTGTCTGGGTTTGTAGAAGTAATGGCTATATTCATTTCGTCGTACACAATAGACCGCTGGGGGCGCCCTAGGCCGATTGCAGTGTTCTGTCTCATCGGCGGGGTGTTCTGTATCCTCAGTTCGTTTCCAAAGAACGGTGAGTGCAGCTCGATTTGGCTTTGAATGTTGCTTAATTATTGAGCATCAAATTTACAGAGGATACAATAATACATGTAATTTTCATTTGAATAGATTTTGTCTGATATGGCAGTAACACTTCCGAATGCAACTTATGTCGCAAACTCATCTCCTAAATTTGTCAATTGACATGGGAAGTTCAATGTTGTTTCGCTTCTAGGTAGTTTTCAGTTTCGAGAGTCAATTGAAATGCTCCTACCTGTAATCTATACAGGTGTAAATATTCGACAGCTAAAATTATGTAGGAATTTCGAATAATAAAATTTTTATGGCTGTTGTATTTCACAGGTTTCAGTACCTTGGCACTGCATTTGCACTGATAGCTAAAGTTGGCGCTGCGGCTGCCTTTTGGTCTGGTTTCGTACAGTTGGCCGAACTCTTCCCAACAGTTGTCGGGTAAGTCTTTGATTATATTTGCTGAAACACACACACACATATGGGCTACGACATGATATGTTGCTTCTTTTCTCAAATAGACAATGCTGGAGATGTAAGTTTCATTGGTACCCATTGGTCCTTACAAGTACCGTAAATTGTCACCATTGTCTTGGAATCTACAATTCCTAATCTGTCTTTGCAACAATGACATTGGGCATTTCACGTTTGCAGATTGTAACGACGAGTTTAACACCAAGCATTTCGATATGCTGTTGGCAGAACGACAAAGACTTTGCATTTTATAAACAGAACATACACAGGATGTTAGTCGTAAGTTACGGCTAACAGAGCTTTAAACAACCGATCAAAAGTCTATCATTCATTTATTCTCGTTAGGACACTGTTTTGATCAATAGTTCTTGGGAAGGAACTAACAAGCGACGTGTGGTACGCAAAACTTCATCTGAATCGGGTTATAGACCTGATAAAATGTCTATTTCATCATTTGCGTTCCAGTAACAGTGGTGTAAGCGTTTGTATTCTGGCAAGTCGTGTATCGTCAATTATTATGCCCTTCTTGCGATTGTTGTCCGATGTATGGCAGCCTCTTCCGTACGTCATCATGGGATCCTTGACAGCATCATCAGGTGCTTTGGTGTTATTGGTGCCAGAAACGAAAAACCGTCCCGTACCAGCAACGATTGAAGAGTTTGAAGTGCTCCACAAGTGAGTGTGTTGGTTTTGATAATATCGTTTGCCTGTATCTGCGACGAAGGTAGTTTCTCTCACACGGAGGTTAAAGAGAAGCATTAAGCAGTCGTCGGAACTCTGCTCAAAGGTTGCGGGGACCCCTGCGACCGATGTAAACACTGTATCAAGGGTACGTTAGCGATTGATGAAAGTTGAAACATGTTTGTTAACAATGAATATCGTACAATTGCATCTAGATATCATGTATGAAATACATTGTTTGTAAACAAGAAAGTCGCACACGCGCAGTTCCACGACTGATTCCCTTTTATGCACCGGGTGGTCATCAACACTAGTAAAAATGTTAATTAAAACAACAAGAGCGAAATTATAAAATGATTTGGGTACAAACCGTATTGGAGGCGAATGCACAGAGAAGTTAATTCCCTTTACGAGGCTTTTACGAAGTTTGACGCAAAATTATGTTTGAATGATATTGAAATAATGAAAATAATAATACTTAATGAATGAATGAACATGAGAATTTCAAGTGATGTATCTCAACGACCTCTCGCATGGCAATATCCTGACATAAGGCAATCGTCTATGGTAATATACCTGTAAATGTGTTCAGACTATGAGTTGATGTTGTCATTAATTTTCGTATTGGTTTTCACCGTTTCATACTCTGTACGTACTGGCGACAGTGTATCGGTCGATGGTATGGAGCTAGAAAAGTCTGTACAGCACTGTGGAATCAATCAGATTTGTTTAAGGTAGAATGCGCTTCGGGGACAGATATTCGGACTCTCAAACTTTTACAATTCTTTTCTGATCTACCACTTGTGTGGGCTCATTGTAAAGCTCTTAATGTAAGCAAAGATTTTCACCGTCTTAGGTTTTCGAAAATCCAAATTTTATTTTCTCTCCATAGACTTAACACAGGGATGGCGGCCATTTTGAAATATCGCTAAATCTCGGGTTATTGTTTCTCTAGCATCAAAATTTGCGAAGTGACCCCGATTTTATCCTTGATTTTTGAAATAAAATGGGAGAAGTTCTTTGAGGAAAGTTTAAGCAAAAATGTAAGTCTCTGACTTTCGAGGCGCATACTACCTTAAACGGTACTAATCATTGTTCTTGTCTGGAACAAAATTTCAGTGATGTTACAGCGTGTAAATAAGCCTGCTGTTGGTACTCTTAGCCAAAGTACTAAAATTGTACACAGTTCTGAAAATACAAGCATAACAATATTGTCCTGCGTTTCGATCAGCTTTTCCTGCGGTACGATTTTGTCATGCATATCGATTTAAATACATATACAGCATACGTTTATATCTTTTCTGCCAACAGAACACGAAGAAAGTCGAAGGGAAGGGGCGACATTACTGTGGTATCATGAAAGACAGGCCACACGCTCTGTGAATCTGTCATGAGCTGTGATGTGTGATAGCCTGTCTCTGATTTTCGTATGGATAAGCTGTGCTTGTCGGATTCTTCAAACGGTCGTTCAGTCAGAGGAGATCCGGAACACTGGCCGGACTTTTCCAGAGTACGGGAGCCGGTGCTCAGAACAAACTATTTCTTTGTGCGCGATCGCATGTGACAAAGTCTAAACTAATCAGCTGGACTTTGAACATAGAATGAGGTCATATTTGAAAGATAACTGGGAGCAAACCCTTGATTACACTTAAAAGTTAAGACTAACATATTAAAACAAATCGATGTGTAACAGGTAACTTATGCAACTGGATACAGAACTGGAGTGATATGAAGAGTGATTTTACAATTCTTGCAGCCATGTTTTAACACGTTGAATCTGAATAATTGAATTCTTCAATGATTATTCGGAAGTCCGTACAACAGAGATATATATACAGAAAGCACGAATACGCGCAATGCGTCGTAGATGAAAGGATGCTGTACGGCAGATCTCTTATACATGAGGTCTCAGTGTGAGATGAGAGTCAAGGATGGCGCCCAGGCTTAGCCTGATAGCTGACAGGAATTTTAGCATCCCATACACCGATTTCTGTAATATTTCTATCTAACGGATTATACTAGGAGAAAATTGCACATTCCATTATCATCGTTTAAAGTGAGAAAATTGGTAGACATCCAATCTGACATCTGCAATGCAATTTTCAAAATTTGAAATCGTTCTAATGGCAATGTCCATGTTGAAACACATACAATGTTGAATCATCAGCATAAAAACTATAAAGACATCCATGACTGGCCATTCATTTTTCGAAAGGAGATTAGTATAAACCTTGAAAAGAATTGAACCTAACAGTGATCCCTGAGGTACCCCGGTATCAAGTGGATGAAATGATGATTGAGTGGAATTTATAAGAACACATTGACTTCCATTTGAAAGATATGACTCAAACCACTTAAATGCATAACCAGAAAGACCAAATTGGTCTCTTAAACGATGTAATAGAATAGTATGGTTGAAAGTATCAAATACAGCATAACAATGCCAGTAGGTAGTTTATTTCTAATGCTTGGGCCTCAGCCCATCGCAAAAAAAGCATACATCAGAACAGAGAGATAGAAAAATACAATGCAAAAAAGTGTACTTGTTAATTTTTCAACAGTTAACACTTTTCAGAAGAAACTCTTCTCGAGCTTTAAATGATCTGTGCACATAAAGAGATAATTTGTATTGAACAAACTGGTTTTTTGAAGTTAACAGAGCAATAAATTTGTCATGTGTAGGATACAATCGGAATCTTTCTGGAATCAATTCTAGTCTATGCTGGTCATATAAAGGACAAAACAATACAAAGTGGCATTCGTCCTCAACAACCTTACGACATTTACTTTGGCAGAAAACACAAAATCTTTGTTCCGCTGGAACAACTGGTTTAGAGTGACGACCAGATTCAATGGCTAGATTATGACTGGATGTGCGAAGCCTGGCTAAACAAGATTTGAATTTCATTACACTAACAGAAGATAAATACATTTCAGGCTCTAGTAGAGATTTAAATTTTACATAAGTACACAGTCTTCGTGATTGTTGCATACTAGCAGACCACTCTTGCTTGTAGCAGTCCTGAAGTCTTAATTGAAATAAACGTAAAAAAGCCTTTTTATCACCGACCTGTTGTTCAACCCATGCAATTCCAAAGCCATATTTATAAAGAAGATCTTTAACCTTTGTTACCCAATTACTCCTTCCTGCTTCATCTAATTTGGTTAACATAGTGTAACAAGCTTTGGGATAACGGGTAGTGTCCATTTCTAAAAGTTTTAACCAATAAGATATGCAACGTTTCATATATGTACATGACAGGGGAAATCGACCACATTCTCCAAGGAGTACCTCAAAATTTACACTTGTATTTACCCCCATTAAAAACGACAAAAGTCCAATTGAACTCTTTCTATCTCTAAAGAATAATCACACCCCCAGATTTCAGCCCCATAACAAAGTACGGGTAAAACTGACGTATCAAACAATTTAAATGCTTCCCTTAAGGGGAGACCTCCTAATTTTTTTATGACAATTTTTATTTGGTGCAAAGCTCTCTTTCCTTTCATGGCTAATTGATGTTTAGCTGGTGACCAAGACAGTCTAGATGAAATTAAAATCCCGAGATAATTATAATGTTTGACTGTATTGATTTTTTCACCATTGTAGAACCAACGTTCATAATGTTTAAGGATACCACCGTTTCTAAAGACAATGACTTTGGTTTTATCTAAATTTACAGACATGAGCCATTGCTTGCAAAACAACTCAAGTTGATTTAACTTTCTTTGTAGAGATATCGGTAAATCAGCAACATCGGCAACGTCATCTGCGTACATCAAAATTCCTAAATTTGGGAAATCGTCATTAATAAAAATACCATTGTTCTGATTTATATCCATATATGAGACTAACTCGTTCACAAATAAACAAAATAAAAAGGGACTTAACATACATCCTTGCCTAGTACCTACAGTACAATCAAAATATTCTGTTAAACCTCCATTACATAAGACACATGACTTTAAGTTATTGTACATTGAGCGAAGGACAGTTAAAACTCTACCGTGAAGACCATACGAGATTAATCTATGCCATAAATAACTGTGATTTACTGAGTCAAATGCTTTCGAAAAGTCTATGAATACGCAATACATTCGACCTTTCTTTTGAGATAAATACTTCTGAATCATTGATTGAAGAGAAAATATATTGTCAATGGTACAATATTTTTTTCGAAAACCAGCCTGGGCTTCAACAATAATTCCAGATTCGTCTGCCCATTTTACACATCTGTCGTGTAAATATTTTACTCATCGCAGAGAGTAAAGAAATCCCTCTGAAATTATTTACATCAGATAAGGAGCCTTTTTTATGTAGGGGGAATATTATCCCTTTACACCAGCTCTCAGGAAAATTTCCTTTGCTCAAAATAAGATTAAATAAGTCACACAAATATTTACATATTATCTCAGTACCATGTTGAAACATTTCATTGACAAGTCCATCTGGACCGGGTGACTTATTCCTCTTTAAATGTTTAACAGAGTTCACAACTTCTTGATGAGTAATATCCTTATTTACAGAGATGGGAAGATCATTTTGACATCTGTCACAATATAAATCATGATTTTCCAATTCACTTGAGATCTTAATATCAAAATCGGTGTCAACAGGATTACAACAAGTGTTGAACAAATCTTTAAAATAATGATACCATTCGGCAGATGCAATTTTATTTTGATTCGTAACTGTCCTTCCCGTCTTAATCTGTTTTATCACACTCCAAAATTTGGAAGGATCGTTCACACTTTCTAGTAAGTCTATACGTTGTTTCGACTTGTGAGCTTTAATTTTTGCGGCACACACTTTCTTGAAAAGATTGCGAGAATCTATATAACTTTTTAAATCATCTGCACTGTTTGAAGTACGGAATCTATTAAGATAATCAAATTTCTTTTTCCTAATATTAACACATTCATTATCCCACCAAAGTCTTGTTGGTTCTGTACAATCATTATTAATAAACTTTGTGGGAATTTTCATATTTTTACCAGCTCTTTGTAAAATATTTTTCAAAATTTGTACAGCATTATCGACACTACATTGTTGAATTGAATGTTGGAAGTCAGCAAACCCCTTCCGTGAAACATCATCCTGTAAAAGGTTAAATACAGCAGAAAGGTCAAGTAAAACCAAGAATACATCACACTCATCATCGAGGGCAAGCAAAATATCGTAACCTTTACGAGCAGTTTCACTACTGTGCTTGGCTTGTGGTTAGTATATAGATTGCATTGGTTCATAATACGTTCTAATCTTCGATAAAAACGGCAAATTTGAAACAGGTCGAAAATTTTTGAGAATTTCCTGTTCAGAGATGGCTTTTAAGAATTGGTTTCACAACGGCTAACTTCTTAAACCACTGGTAGCGCTCTAGTCATAGTCAGTCACTCTATCATATCAATATTCTATTTCACGAAAGTAACTGGCGAGGGAGCAAACTTCTTGAAGAAATTTGCAATACATACAAATTGAAATATGTGTATTGCAAAAGCGTCATGGCAAGGTCATGTGTTTATTTAACTTAAGTTACTATTATTTATTCATCTCATCTCATCTCATCTCATCTCATCTCATCTCATCTCATCTCATCTCATCTCATCCATTCATTCATTCATTTATTCATTCTTTGATTGATTGATTGATTGATTGATTGATTGATTGATTGATTGATTGATTGATTGATTGATTGATTGATTCATCTACCTACCCATCACCCATCCGTACATTCATTCACCTGGCCATTCATTCATTCGAACGACTGCTGGTTGTCATAGAGATACATTATACTGTCATCGGCATCATGCAATGATACTTATAAGATGTACAAGTTTGTGAAATTTAATTACAGGGAAATCTTTCGAATATTCATACCTGTACACTGAACTTTGTTCCTTAATGAAAAGAATTTTTGTAGAATGAATATGCGTGCCACTGTAGTCAATAAAAACGTTCTTGACTGCTGATTACCGTGGTCTGTTGATGATTGTACTTCTTTTCAGAGGTGACGTGAGGTACCTAGATAAGAAACAGAAGCCAGCCAGACATTTCGAAAAATCGTAATTCGAAATGTTTTCAAATGTAATTATACTATTCTACGTATTTTGATCAACGCAAATTTTGAGGGGAACTGAAAGCGTGTGGCAAAGGCATTGTTCACGTTCAATAATATCAGCTGTCCACTGGTCCTGACTCCCCAACCCCGTTACAAGAAACTCCCTACTGTCCTCCTCCTGGCACATGGTTACATTCTCTCAATTGATTAACTCCCAAACAACAGCAACCTATTCGCTACCTGCCCATTCGGCTTTATTTTACGTCTGCCAATGATCAAGAAAAAACATTTCTGCCTCCTCATACGAAAAGATTTGCTCGCGTTCACTAATAACACCACAATCGAACAACTTCCGTTGCTGACAGTGCGGTTGGCTTAAACGACTCGACCGTTACTCGAGTACCTGTGAACAATCTCCCGTCCTTATGTTCTTTTATAAAGATTCTTGGCTTGGGACGACTTATCTAATATACTGTTCGTGTTGATATCACGGCTTACATAACACCTATGTTATGTACCAGGTCGCGGTTGTACTCACTCAGATCACATTTTCCCAAACTACATAACAGCACAAGCACGACACAGCAATCTGCGATAACATATTATCATATCCTTCGATCTCCTATCGACCAAGATAACAAGATCTTGGAGAGGACAATTAACTATTCAGTATATACAGTTGTCTTGCACATAATTTTATCAACTGCCGAGGATGTGAGTTTGTATAGCAGTCTTATGCATCGCAACATATATGCTAAACTGAACTTTTTAGCTCAGGTTTTCACTGCTTCGGTAGTATGTACACTCAGTTATGCTGTTATCGACGATGTAAATAACTAGTGCTCTCGTCCTTGTGCGCTATCAACTATATACTAGGAAACAAATCATGAAGTCGGGTCGTTTTGAGGTCAATGGGTCGACTTTTACTTAGTCTTATATTCATAATAAGAAGAGGGCGCAAGTCGTCGTGCAGACCTCTTATCACTCGCTCTGTCCTGTATTTTCATTGTTAGCGTATTTGTGACTGTTACTGTGGTACATTTCTGTGTTATAACCTGCATAACAATGTCGTCGAAGCTGTGTGTGATTTTAGTGGTGCTGTCGCTCATATTGGACTCGTTATTCATATTTGGGGATGCGACTGCTGAAAACCGGTGCAATGACCATCATGGCAGCCCTGTCATTGCCCTAAGCCGTGAGTACCTGTTGAGCTTTAGAAACAGTGACCTTCCTGCACCACCTGTTGATATTGACTTGTCACAATACACCAACAGAAAGTCAAAGAGGGAAAGCAAAAAACGAGGTTCGCGGGGAGGTATTAGAAGAAGGATGAAGAAACGTGGAAGTAGACTTCCTCTCCCTGCTATCACATTGTCGAATGTTCGCTCGCTATCCAACAAAATGGACGAACTTGCTACCTTGATCAAGTATGACGGAGACTACAAAAGGACGAGTCTTTTCTGTTTTACTGAAACTTGGTTGACCGAGGAGAAAGACACTACTATTGATGGGTTTACAACGATCCGTTTCGATAGAGACAAACTGTAAACAACGAAGAATATTGGTGGTGGCTTGTGCATGTTTGTGAATGAACAATGGGCAACCAACTTTTGTGTACGTGAAACTATCAGTAATCAACATTTTGAGATTTTAACTGTGTCTTTTAGACCACACTATTTACCACGTGAATTTGGACAAATTACTGTAATATTGGTTTATGTACCGGTCCAGATTATACGCAAGCGGCTGAAAAAATTGTTGAATCTTATAATAAGGCGTTATCCAGGTCAACTGACCAACCGGTATTCATTTGCGGTGATTTTAACAGGTGCGACATTACAAATCCTCTCCCTAATTTGCATCAATACATAACCTGCCCAACACGTCTAAACAAAACCTTGGACATGTGTTTCGGTAACATTCCCCAAGCATTCGTTGCCAAAAGTCGACCTCCACTTGGCAGGTCTGACCACAATGTGATTCACCTACTGCCAAGTTACAGGCAGAAATTAAAAAGATTCGAACCTATCATAAAACAAGTAAAACAATGGACAAACGATAATGTTGATGAACTTAAGGGATGCTTAGAAATAACTGATTGGCAAGTTTTCTTTCATAGTTGTATGGATGGAGATGAACTGACAGATACTTTGATTTCGTACATCCAATTTTGTGAGAACAATGTCATAACGTCAAAAGAAGTGCGTATCTATCCAAATAACAAACCATGGGTACGAAAGAGCTCAAAATATGTCTGAATGAACAGAAACATGCCTTTTTACAGCAAGATTCGAACAAAGTAAAAGTTATGAATAGAGAATTTCAAACTAATCTAAATTGGCAAAATTGCCTATAAAAACAAAGTTGAAGAGAAACTAAGTAATGGAAATGCTGGCAAGGCTTGAATAATATGATGGGGAGAAAACAGAAACAACAGCGCATGACCGTAGATCCAGTCAAGTTTGCCAATGAACTCAACCAGTTTTATGCACGTTTTGATCAACATATCTTTACAAGAGAGTGTGATCAGATCTGTAACACTCTCACTCAATCATGTTTTGAAGTTGATGAACGGGATGTATCAAAATGTTTCGAAGATTGAATTTCCATAAAGCCCCGGGACCAGATGGTTTAGGGGGAAGGGTGTTGAAACTGTGTGTCGAACAGCTTAGTCCTGTATTTACTCAGCTATTCAATACTTTGTTCAATTTAAACCATGTACCTCGGTCATGGAAAACCTCTACCATTATCCCTGTCCCCAAAAAGACAGGGGCTAAAGCACTGAATGATTTTCGCCCGTTGCCCTGACATCGATCATAGCAAAATGTTTAGAACGACTTGTTTGTGACCAATTAATTGCATCTGTAACCAATCATTTAGATCCACTTCAGTTTGCTTACAGGGCAGGCAGGGAGTCGAGGATGCAACTTTGACTCTTTTTAATTTGATAACAAGCCACCTAGATAACGCAGGTTCATATGTACGAGTTCTTTTCATGGAATTTTCATCAGCATTCAATACTATTCAACCACACCTGTTGCTACAGCGGCTTTTCAATGTGAATACCAGTCATAATATTGTATTATGGGTGAATCGGTTTTACGTGACCGACCACAGCGTGTCAGTGTAGAAGGCGTTCTATCCAAAGAGATTGTTTTAAATACAGGTGTACCCCAGGGCTGCGTTTTATCTCCAGTTTTATTTTCCATCTACACCAATGAAATGACATGCAAGATTCGATCTTAACTTTGATAAAATATGCAGATGACATGGCTCTTGTTGGTTGCTTAAAAGACGAGTTCACCCTGTTTCAATATTTTGTTCAGATTGATCGACTCGATACCTGTTCAAACAAAGCTTTCTCAAACTCAATGTTGGAAAAACAAAAGAATTGGTATGTGATAATAGGCGAGAAAGACAAACACCTAAAGTAATTGTACTTGATGATGAGGAGTTGAGATTGTGAGTTTGTTTAAATATCTTGGCACCGGCATTGACAACAAACTCTGTTTCCAGGAAAACACCGATATTATTTACAAAAAATCACAGCAAAGACTATTTCTGCTAAGGAAGCTGAAAAGCTTCAATGTCAGTCAATGTATACTTGAACGAGTTTATAGGAGTTAATAGAAAGTGTGATAAGCTTTAACATCGTAACATGGTATGGAAATCTCACTATAAGAAATAAGCTTAAACTTAGTAGTGTAATCAATACGGCAAGCAAAGTTATTGGAACACAGCAAATTCCCTTATCAGTTTTATATCACAATTCCATGAACAGAAAAACACGTTCAATTCTTAATGATAGCACACATCCACTTTACAGATTGTTTCAGAAACTTCCGTCTGCTGGGCGCAGATATCGAGTGCCTAGAGCTAGGAGCAATTTTTACAAACATTCTTTCATTCCGTCAGCAATATCTATTTTAAACAACACAGAATGAGTTGAACTCAATTTGTAGTTTTAACCACTTTTTTCAAATCACTTTCATGTGCTGTTGATCAGCAGTGTCTTTGTAATTGTGTTTCTATGTGTGCCATTTAACTCTTTGTATTTCATTTTATTGTATGTATTTTACTGCGAGTGATAAAAAGACGATTTTCCAATTTTTGGACAATAAAGTTATTCTAATTCTAATTCTAATTCTAATTCTAATAAAATGTCAGTGGACATTTTCGAAATATGATGAATGCTCGTTGTCGAGTCAAAGCCATCGCACATACGTTGTCTACCATTCAAAAAGCATTGCACCAATGACTTGCAATTTTACAAATAGGTAAAACTCACTGACAATATTTGCTTACTTTGTTATCATGTCAACTGGTCACATGACCCTGCAGTTATCTTCAACTGAAACGTTTAAATTAATCTCATTTGCATACAAATTAATCAATCAAAGTACTGTTAACAACATTTGTAGACAATAGGTCAAGGCTCCTTATTGCCAAATTTCAAGTCATAGGCCATTTCAATTTAGAGAAGAAGATTTTTAAAGTATTATTTTTCACATTTTCAATGACCTTTGACCTTTACTATACCTATGCAGCTAAGCTATGGCAATGGCTTATTTTGACCAATGTCAGAGTCCGGGAGGATTATTGTCTAATGTATATTGACAAGTAGAGGACAAAATTATACTGTAAAATTTTAAGAAGCCCTCTGACCTTTTACCCTGGAAAAATACTGTACCTCATTAGTTATGCATATATTTAACAATAAGGTTCGTAATGGAGCTGGAGGTATAATTTTTAGTACATACAGATCACTATGGACTACAATTTTATCTAACAAAATGTCACATGACCTCGATAACTTTGACCTCAAATGTACATATACGTGTATAATTCAGTAACCGCAAGTGCTACCCACTTCAATTTGGTATGATGGGAGACTTTATGATGGCACATCCTGCACCTCCTTAATTATGCATATATCAAATTCTAGACTGACCTAGTGGAGATAGAGGTCTGCTTTTCAGTACATAGGTTAATTATAACACGCCACATGCTCATTCCGTGTTGCGATAAACCAGAATACGTCACGTGACGAGAAAATAGAGATGTCTTGTCCCGCTGGATCAACAAAAGTGACGTCACAGGGTAGTTTTGAAAGGGTATTTCCCTAGGGAAATAGTTTTGACCAAATTTGAAAAAGTGCCCGGTCACGTCGTCTGTAGCTTTGCAGCAATGGCGGGTGACTAGAACGTGATGTGAGTTCGAGATAGGTGATGACACTTTCTCTAAAACAGATTTTCCAACGTTTCCAACATTCCAACAGTGTAGGAACTTGAACAGCTCATCGACGGAAAAGATTAAAGTGCAACTATTGATGTCGCTAGGCATGTTTAGAATATTTTTGAAAGAAAGTGGTACCACGTACAACTGAAACCGCTGTGGAAACATCGCCAAGTAAACTTTTCACAATGGATTATTAAAACACATTAAGACACATTAAAAACTATATAACAATACAACATGAGCATGTGGTGTGTTATAAAACACCTATTTCCTGGTCTTTATTCGGGCTATAGCGCTCGTCCATTACCCCTCGTGGCCATGTTTTACCAGAAACACATCGCTATACCCTCGGCCTACGGCCTCGAGGAACAGCGATGCGTTCTGGTAACACTCGGCACCTCGGGGTATAGACAGGAGCTATAGCCTCCATGACCAGACAATAGGTGTTTACTGTGGAATACAATTGTTTTCACAAAATGTCAAATGACCCTGATGAGCTTTGACCTCAAGTATACATATATGTCCATTACTCAGTAACCACAAGTGCTACGCACTTCATATTTGGTATGATGGGAGACTTTGTGATGGCACATCCTTTACCTCATTAATTATACACATATCTAATTCTGGGCTTACCAATAAAGATAGAGGTCTGATTTTCGGTACATAGGGATAACTATGGAATACATTTTTTTTACAAAAGTCACATGACCCAAATGACCTTTGACCTATATTATACATATATGTCCATAACTCAGTAACCACAAGTGCTACACCCTTCATATTTGGTATGATGGGAGACCTTATAGTGTCACATCCTTCACCTCAATAGTTTTGAAGATATGTAATTCTGGGTTAGCCAATAGAGCTAGAGTGCTGATATTTGGTACACAGGGATAACTATTGGACCAAAGATTTTTGGCAAAATGTCACATGGCCTTGATGACCGTTTACTCAAATCGAGCATGCATAACTATAAATCAACAACCACAATATTGTACCTTTAATAATGCTTATTGATGGGAGACCTTGTGGTGCCACATCCTGTGCCTCGTCAATTATGTGCATATCTAATTCTGGGCTAGCCAATACGCTAGATGTCTGATTTTCGAGATAGAGACCTTATGGCGGCATATCCGGTACCTCATTACATATGTACATATCTAATTCTAGACTAACCAATAGAGATCAGGGTCTTATTTTTGGTACTTAGGGATGACTGTGGTATAACATTTTTTTGACAAAATGTGACATTAACTAAATGTGCATATACCTCAAATATACATGTATCTCCATAATTCAGTAGACAAAAGTACTACACCCTTCATATTTGGTATGATGGCATACTTTGTAGTTGCACATCCTGTGCCTCATCATAATATGCATATCTAATTCTGGACTGGCCAATACGCTAGATGTCTGATTTTTGGTAAACAGATATAAATTTGGGAGATATCGTTTTGCCACAATGTCCAAAAGGCTAACACTACCGTTCTTCTCGATTTAACAAATATACCTGTAAATGCCTATAATTAAATTCTTTGTTTTGCGTCCACTCTAAATGGGAAAAGGTACGCGTCTAAGCGGCTAAAAAACACACACAAGAAAATTAACACAATGTAATTTGATTGCAGCAAATAAAAAATTGTAACAAAATTTTAGTTCAGAAAAGCTAAGCGGTTATGTCCTAAAATGTCCTATTCAAATACACTGTGTGTGTTTTTCATGAAAACCTTAAAAACCTAGGCGGGTAGGGACGCAAAACAAAGAATTTAATTACTTTGGCCTAAATAAGTGCAACATGCTCTAAATTTGACCGAATGACGCACCTTATGACTTAAGAGGGTTATTCATTATTATTTTGGCACCTTTTGCCTGTATTTGCAAGTGCTTTGGCCCGTGAAGCTGCTTGCAGCTTTAATTTCTCTATTTATTTATTCATTTATTTATTTCTGTTCTGTATATATATTTTTTTTGGGGGGGGGGGATTCATTTCTGACACTTCCATATTTTGGAATCTAAGCCAGTGCTGTATGTGTGTGGGATTGTTTACGAAGCAGGGTCTTTTGAGTTCAAGTGATGGAGACAGAGGCGTCGCTGTATTTCTTCAAACTTTATCACTTCAGCTACGATGAACTACTGCTACAATAACATAATGTATCAGTGGGTGGATAAGTGACGACCAGATCCAGTGGTGAGTGATGCGCTCTGAGTACACGTATACACATACACTATACTGTACATAAACATATACTAAAGTAAAGTGGCTAATTTAGGCTGTGACATAGTCGGTTTTGGTGAGAAAGTAAGAAGTGTCTTTGACTTTGATTGGTCAGAGATGAGTCACACATGGGAGCCATTGTATGTGAAAGTAGGTCAAAAGTCATCCAAGGTCACCAAAAATTTGTGAACATATTTTTGGTCCCGTACTAACCCCTATAAACAAGAAACAAAACTTTTAGCCCCTGTAGTTCCTGAGATACATAGATTTTGCATAATAATTAGTTATGGAAAATATCAATTTAATCACTTAAAAATCTTCTTCTCAAAAACGGCAAGGTCAGTGACCCTGAAATTTCGCATATGACATCTTACTACAATGTTCTATAAAAAGTTTTTAACCGTTTATGATTGGTCAAATATTATGCAGGGATGCAGAGCAATATTATATTAAATATTAGTACACATCAAGTACGTTTGGTACCTATCACTCGGGTTTCACGCATACACGCGATCGTCAGATAGGTAGATTCTATAAAATCTTCCTATCAGACGATATATATTTACTCCCTGCAAACGCTGTCAATGCTGGACAAGGCCCCGCATCACTTGTAGTGATGCTGTGCCCCGGCCAGCTACAACACCGGCAAAATTAAGGAATACCCACTCATGTCTCTGTGGGAGAAATGGGCCACCAAATGGGTGACTATTTAATGAAAAACTGTAACTGTAAAATACATCAAAAAGGCCACTAATTGATGACACACAAACATAGTACAAGTGTGACCTTACAATAACCAACCTACTTATACGTGTGATAAAGTTGTAAAGGTGAGATACATCAATTAGGCAACAAAATTGGTGACCAATAAACTGACACACGAACAAATTTCTTAAAATGATTAACATGCTCATTGCTGTCAAATACATAAAGTGGGCCACAAAATGGGTGACCAATTAACAGTCTAACAAAGAATTCACCTACATGGGTAGCTCATTTAGTCTTGCCCAAATCTTGTGGGGCCCAAACACAAATCAATGCATGGTAAAATGTGTTGGAAAGGGGAGGAGGAGGGCGTTGTTAAAGTTCAGATGAGTCCAGCTGCCGAAATGGCAGTCTTGCCTGGAGGACTGTCTCAGGGCAAAAGAGGATAGGACAAGCCTACACGATGACCTCTTGACCCCCGCCACAGGTGGCGCTGTATGAACGTTTGCAGGAGATGAAATTCCTTACTTTTGTAACTTCTTTTATCCCCCGCAAACGCTGTCTATGCTGGACAAGGCCCCACATCACTGGTAGTGATGCTGTGCCCCGGCCAGCTACAACACCGGCAAAATTAAGGAATACCCAACTCATGTCTCTGTGGTAGAAATAGGCCACCAATGGGTGACTATTTAATGAAAAACTGTAACAGTAAAATATATCAAACAGGCCACTAATTGATGACACACAAACATGGTACAAAACATGTGACCTTACAATAACTAACCTACTTATACATGTGATAAAGTTCTAAAGGTGAGATACATCAATTAGGCCACAAAATTGGTGACAAATAAACTGACACACAAAACAAATTTCCTTACAATGATTAACATGCTGATAACTGTGAAATACATAAAGTGGGCCACAAAATGGGTGACCAGTTAACAGTCTAACAAAGAATTCACCTACATAGGTAACTCATTTAATCTTGCCCCAATCTTGTGGGGCCCAAACACGCCACAAGACACACCTTGTGTCGGCCCCACAAGAAGAAAGTCCACGTCACTGCAGCCCCTGCGAACAGTGAATCAGTTCTAATCGTGTTATGTTATCGTGTTATATATATATAATATATATATATATATATATTATATATATATAATATATATATATATATATATATATATATATATATATATATACGAAGTATGCGGTTCGACTTGTCCGATACAAAGTGCTCAATACAAAAGTAGAGCGAGATATATAGGGATGCTGGAGAATTGATTTTACAATGTCATCTCTACAACGTTGTTTCGTGAGTCGCGAAACTCACTCATCAGGAGACTAGACTGGAGTGAATCTACACGGGCTAAACATCGCTGGTTACACAGGTGGTGGAATTTTGGTTGAGATTGACAGTTGTTGCATAACAATATATTGCTGCTGCTATGAATATTCATGTTTACGGAGAGGACTGATTTACTTCGATGGATATACCGGGAGTTACTAGTTATTGCATAACAATGTCTTGCTTCTGTGACGGCATGATGACACAAGTTCATTTCTTTTATTGAGTGTGGAACATTCTGGATGGCGGATGATAATAAATTTTTCTGTTAAACAAAGGTTGCACCGCTTGTTAGTACTGTCATATGGCTTGGCTTTGGCTAGGACCTTCCATGAGATAGTGTGCGTGATATTGTTGTTCATTAGCGTCCAAATGTGTTTACTGAGTTCGGTGGAGTTTCTGGAGCGTTCATGTCGGAATGATGTATGTGGTTTCTGTATCTTGTCTTTAAGTTGTTCTCTGTAAGCCCAACGTACGTTTCGGAGGTGTTGTTGTCTGACCGTGTGACTGTGGCTTGGTAGACGATGGAGGCTTGAAGGCAGTTACCGTCGAGTGGGCATGTGTCTTTTTGCCGGCAGTTGCATGTCTTGCTGTTATTGGTCTCAGTGGTATTGTTGTTGCTTGAGGCCTCAAAATGCGTTTGTTGTGGCTGTCGATAATCTGCTTCAAGTTGTTCATGGTGCTGTAGCTTATCTTTATGGTGTTTCTGTTGAATATTTTTCTGAGCTTGTGATTTAGCGGAAAACATTTGTCTACTAAGGAAAGGAATCTCTGTCCGATGTTGGTGCTTACATTTTTGCTAAATGGTGGGTTGTACCAGATGATGTTGTTTCTTTGCCTGTTTCTTCTTTTGTTTGTGGTTGTCGGTTCGTATCGTAGAGTGTATTGGTATCCACTCTCGTCAAGTGCTTTTTGATATGGTGGGGTAGATTGGTCGAAGGAGGCTTGGTCGGATGATAGGTTGGAGAGGCGTTTGTTGATTCCGGCTGGTATATTCCTTATAGTGCTAATAGGGTGGTTGCTTTCACGGTGAACGTACTGGAGTGTGGTATTAGGCTTCGTGTAGGGTTGATATGTATTTGCGGCTAAGTTGAATGTGGTTAGCTTCGATTGTGATTTTCAGCCCGTTGTTTTTGAAGATGCGGCAGATTTCTTTTTTGATGTTTTCTGTTTTTCTCGGGTTGGCGTCTGAAATGGCTAGTCCGTCGTCTCTGTAAAGTCCAATGTTGTTGCCGAATTTAGTCTGAACATGAATATTCATAGCAGCAGCAATATATTGTTATGCAACAACTGTCAATCTCAACCAAAATTCCACCACCTGTGTAACCAGCGGTGTTTAGCCCATGTAGATTCACTCCAGTCTAGTCTCCTGATGAGTGAGTTTCGCGACTCACGAAACAACGTTGTAGAGATGACATTGTAAAATCAATTCTCCAGCATCCCTTATATATATATATCTATATATATATATATATATATATATATATATATATATAATATATATATATATATAATATATATATACACACTCATCATGACCTGAGTTCAATTAGTCTAGAACATTCTCAAGGTCACTGCCCTTAATGACCTCACAACCTTGAATTCAATTAGTCATGTTTGAAATGTCCTGGAAATTTACTGAGTTGTGCAAGAGAGATAATGTTAGAACAGTAATTAGCATGTCAATAAAAGTTCTAGATTGTTCTTATATGCTCTTATGTAAGCACATGGGTATAAATATAGGGACGTGCACAGCTTGCAGTCAGACATTTGGGATCAACTCTCTTGCCTGTTACTTCGAGTATTTGGAAACTCCAGCTGTATTTATTTCAAGACTTTTCAAGACCTTCACTGCCACGCTGGATTTATACTGTGGACTTTGTGCAACTTCAAGCCTGCAAGCCAAAGGCCTGTTCATTCATCGGACTGATTGTTACAACTCTGAGACTGGAGCTTTGCCGTCCCAGCTGAGATAAGTTGTCTGTACACTTTTAAAGCTTGTATTCTATCCCTGACTTAGCAATTAGTTTTATTTTTGTAATAAATTTTGTTTAAACGGAAACTGCTGAGTTCACCCTTTTGTTCGTTTTCTCTGCACGTAACAATATATATATATATATATATATATATATATATATATATATATATATATATATATATATATATATATATATATATATATTTGAAGTATACCGATGTCCCTCTGGGAATTTACAGTGCTCGGGAGAGCAGAGCGTTATAAACAATAACACGAAATATTTCAAGTACACACAAATTACTTCAAGTACACAGTAATAATTTCTGTTTCTTAAGTTTCATGCATCCTTCAGATAGAGTTAAAGGATTCTTGGCTCTATTCTACTTGTAGGTGGTGTTTAAAATGTCATAAATAGTATTGGTTTTGGTGGCGATATTTAAGTACATGCTTCACGACTCCCGCGTCAGCGACCTGTGCAATAGTTGGCGGATTACGGATTTGATACAAGATAGTGCTTACACCATCGTAAATTAGAATATTTTCGCATCATTGAGATCATTTTGCAAATTTTTTTATGCATGTAAAGACTACCATATAAATATCAAAGTCGCTATGACGATATGTTCTACAGCAACAATATAGGGCATTTTGAAATATTTTGCTGGTTTATAACACTATGTAGACGTATATACGCGTTTCTTTAACATGATTTCTTCCTCTTTTGTCTTTCAGCTTTTCATGCGCCTCGAAAGTGGAAGAATGAAACTTTTGCTCAAACTTATCTCAATCAAAAGTTTTGACCATTGTCTTATCAAAGCAAGAATAAATTTGGGATCACCGTACAAATTTGGTACTAGAGAGCCAAATTACCTAAGATTTCCCGATATTTGAAATTCAAAATGACCGCTATATCTGTGTTAACTCTACTGGGGAAAAAAATAAAATTTTCCATTTTGGAAAGGTGAGACAGAAAAAACGTTATTTTAACCAAGACCTTCAAAATGAGCCCAATAAGTGGCAGGTAAGATGAGAATTGATAAGATTTGAAAGCTCAAAACTCTGTTCTCGAGGCTTGTTCTACCTTAATACGCCGCGAGTCTACTCAGTGCGTCATGGCTGCACGACAGAGTTTTGATTGTGTCTTCATTCTTAGTTTATTCCATAAGACATTTTAATATTTTACTCTTCTGCTGTGTATACTACAAATACAAAACAGTTGCCAAGGTTGCAATCAGTGATTTTTACAAAATTTTCTCCCATTATTTTATTGTAACATCATTATGTAGCATCATATACCAAAAATAAAATTATACACACTTGAAGGTCGATATAAAGTTAATTCAGCACAGTTAAGAAATCTTAGCATTTGGTTCTCACTGTTTCACAATTGATGTTATTTTCAATCATTATTCTATATATCGACTGTTCTTTAGCAACAGTGAACACACATACCTCTTCAATTCAAGCAGTGGAGATACTAGACGAAGGGCAAACTGCATTTGCCATTAAAATGTAAGTCACTGAGAGAGTGTCAAACGGCAAGATGACATTTATTCAAAACGTATGAATTTGTTTGCCAAACGATTTTTATTTTATTTTTTTCACGAATATTCTAAATAAGCCTCTTAAAAGTCAACTTATGGTGCTTAGGAAGCATTTATTTCGTGTTGTTCTACAGCCTTTAATTAAGCTTATCGAGCAATATAACCTCTCTTAAAAATAGAAGTAACGGATGACAAATTAGTTCATGTAAACACTCCTATAGTAACTTTTCTATTTATCCGTAGTAATCTGACGACGTGTGCCCTTTACGATTAACACGATTGGAACTTATGTGGGATAATTGTATTTTCATATTTTTCAAATTTCTCAAAAGTGTTTATTTGCCCTGTACCTGAATGTTGCAATATTGCAAATTATTCAAATACACAAGTGTGCAATGTAAAAAGAAAAGCAGATGAGATAACATTTGTAGATTAAATCGACATTACTTCACCATCCAATTATCCCAAATTAGTTCCAATCGTGTTGACTAAAAAAAATATTGCCGCCTCAGAGCCTGGTGTATTGCTAGTTTACGTTCTTCTGTTCTCCTCTATCCATCTGTCTTACTCTTCCGAATCATCTTTCTTCAGTGCTTTATATGCCCCCTTCGCAGTGACCATACCTGTCAGCGTACCCGCAGTTTGACTAACGAAGCCGAGTGCAGTAGACATAACACCTGTTATTACTGACGCTGCCGTTTTTCTGGCATCTGCAAACCTTTTCCAGTTGCTTCGAGCTTCGCAATGATCTGTTGGGTGTCCATTCTCATCCAAACAGACCTTATACTTGTTGCCACCATTGCCTGACAGAAACTTTAGAGTAGCATCACTTGTGGAAACAAGAATCTGAGCATTCTCCCATATCTAACAGAACAAGTGAATAAAAAAGAAGTACCACGCAAGTGTCAATTTGTTACCGATGGCTGAAATTTCCATTTAGATATGAATATGAAGACTACGGTGCTTTTGAACAAAAAGATTTATCACACAGTAATCATTGAAATTATGTACATGTCAATCGGAAGGAAATTAAAATCGGTGAGGAAAAGCATAGCAAGTGTTGGAATTACTAATACACCATGTTATCTTTGAAACAATGCTCGGTTTTATTACGGCCTGCTATATGCAAAATCGCCCCACAATCTCAACTCATCTTCAGTGGATATTATCAATTTCGTTTCACACGGTAAGTAATAATCCAAGAATAGTAAGCATTATCTCGTATATTCGCATCGTTTATGACCCTAGTTACAGAAACACGTGAATAGCGATACTGTTATATTTATAAATTTAAAGAGTATGCGCTTCGAAAGTGAAACATTTAAACATTTGTTTAAAGTTTCCTAAAGGAATCTTTTGATAATTCTCTTTCAAAATCAAAAATAAAATCGGGGGTCACCATGCAAACTTTGGTGCAGAGAAACAAATTACTACTATTGACCTATATTTGAAATTCAAAATGACTGCCATCCTTGTGTTAATTTTTATGGAGAAAAATAAACATTTCGATTTTCGAAAACGTAAGACACAGGTTGTGCTGGCAAGCCGAATAGTGGGTCAGCTCAAAATGTTGTAGGGAGTGGAACAAAACGCAGCTGTATAATCTGAACAAAAATATTGTCAAAATGATCAAATAATCGCAATCATACCAATCCATAATCCAATAACACTAGGTCAAAATTTGTAAGACAATAGTGTAAACATAGACACAAAACAGCACAGAACAGACAGTAAATAGACGGTACAAACAAAGTCAATTCATGAAAGAAAGATATATGGACCTCTGGCCAAAAGACCAAGAAGTGATGTCAGGTGTTTCGAAAATAGTAAGCGCATCCTGCCCCACATGTGGCACAATCTGTAAGTCAGATAGGTAGTGGTCACTAACTAAGGCCCAATGTCACTGATGCCATCAATGATCATTTGTCGAAGAGAGATATTGTATTTATCTACCAGCTTGCGATACCTGCCAAAAAAGCGTTTGAATGTAGAGACAAGTCTTGCTCTGGTGTAACCTTGATTTAACAGTTTGAAAGAGAGATAGCCATGTCTCTCTACAAAATCACCATATGAACTGCATGCTCTTGCATATCGTATAAGCTGGGAAATGTATACCCCATAAGCAGGTGAGAGTGGAATATTACTGATGAGGTGTGGAAAATTAATTATACAAAAGTTGAAATCATCTCTCTTGTCATATAGCCTAGTAGAAAGGTGACCATTGGAGTCAAATTCAAGTAAAATGTCCAGATATGAAGCAGAAGAGGCCGTTTCTGTAGTTTCTTTAATCTCCAATTCTGGAGGATAAATCATAGCGAGATAATTAATATAATAAGTTAATTCAGCTACTGCCCTGCTACAGCCTAAAGGCAGTGTAGCTGTCACTGCATACCGGCAGATAGTTCTGACTCTACTGTAGTGTAGAGTATTTTGGCCATATGACGCTAATGACAGTTAAACATAACCTGTACAAAATATCAGGCAAGAAATCAACACATGGAAGACCAGGAGACGTACGAAAGTAATCAAATATTAAAGAAAAATGATGCGCTCAACATCTTGATTTCTCAATTTCCTCATTCTCATCATAAAATATCACAAAAGTAAAGCTTTGAACAGCAAAGAATCTAAATGGAAGACTTAAATGAAAGAAAGTATGATGAAATGTAATTATGTGTTTTTAACCAAAACTTACCATAATTACGCCCAAAATTTCAGAGATTGAGGGGGCGCTGCACCCAGCACAGCGTATGTAGGCCCAAATCACCATTTTGCAAATCTTAATTCGATTTCATTTAATTTGTTAAGGCTATTGTCTGGGCTATTTTAAAAGACTAACCGTGTAGTACCTTGTTTTCAGATTTTGTAATCTTTTTGTTGCAGTAGATGGTAAAATGCAGTGCAGGTGGAAAACCGGATATTCGGTTGGCATGGCGACAATTTCAGGGTTAAAAATATGAGGAAATTTGTGGCAAAGATATCTATTGAACGAAAAGTCATACAACAACCGAATTTTTTCTGTAGCATTCAGATGTATATGTATTACAATATGAACCTAAATCTATGACTGTATAAGATGTCAATATAAATTAAATCATAGTCATCTCGGTAAGATTGAAAAATTAATAAATTTCACAACTTTCCGTCAAGTTTCTACTATGACATGATTGGATGACCTTGTTTTTTGAAGTTTATTTTGTAAAGTATTTAATTTCATTTCACATATGTTGGCTGATTTTCATTGCATTCCAACCATTCTTTCAAGAGTTATTACTGCCACAAGAAACGAATGCAGTACAAAACACAATAGTTAGGAGTATTGGATTGAAATGTTTACAACATAAAGGTGATACTCATACTTCATGCAAAGTTTACGACCTCAAAATAGGGTATTCGACAAGTTTAAATTGTCAGTTAGAATTCTATTTACAAAAGCCTGGTTGTAATTGCTTTCTAAGAGAAAAATGAACTGTTAATTATCAAAAAAACATTGATTTTATAATCAGCATGATAATGAAATTCATGTGAGATTCTTTACTTGTTATGTATATGGACACCATAACGTCTAATATGGTTTGTTTTCTGGTTTAATGCTATACCTGAATGAAAATCTTCATATGCCTTACAGTAATATCCACACAAAATATAAAACAGAAGCATTTGTTGCAAATTTCTTCCCGATTACTCATTGATCTGGCTTTTTTAGACTGCAATTAGTCTCAAACTCACAATTTCCACAACGCCATATTTTTACCTCTGAAAAAGCTGCTTCAATAAGCAAGCAAATGGTCCCTACTTCATACATGATGCCATAACTCAACAAAGTTTTTAGGCAACCAAAAATAGCGATTTACCTGTTTTGAATATATAATTAGACTAAATAAAATTTGACCAGGGGTCAGTGGGAAAAAAACGCGATTTTCTCGATTTTAGTTAATATTTTTTGAAGAATGATATAGCTAATTTGAAAGTATACATGTCGAGGGTGACAATGAAGGAAAAAAATAAAATTTGATTTTTTGAGCATTTTGACCGACATTAGCCCAGACGATGGCCTTAATCCTAGATTAAAATATAGGTTGCGTTTACCCTTTGGCATGTCAAGCAGACCTAAGTTGCGTGATAAGGAAGTGGAGAAGTGCTAATTTACGGAAATATATGCAATTCACCCGATTTCCTGGCTTCCTTGTCCTCCCAATTTCAAAATTTCCAAAGAATTTAACTCCCCTCTGGCAGGATCAGAGTTTTCTGAAATTTTCACATTTAATATGTTCTTAAAATATTATAAAACAAAACAAATATTTTGTTTGGCAACAGTATCCTTACATTTTGAATAAGAGGCATTTCAATTATGCTAATCATGATTTTAATTACTTTTTGAGCGTTGGTCTTCAAACCCTTGCCATTTTGTGCGTATATATAGAGCCTTAATTGGCCAGGGTGGATTAATGAGACTGCATCTGTTGCTTAATTTATAACTGCCTGTTCAAGAAAAGTGCCACCACACAGCCATTTACACGGGTAAAACTGAAAATCGTTGGGCCACATTAAAGGTTGACAGTGCAGGTAATGTCATGCAATCGGATATTTTTGGACTGTCTTTACTAGGATTAATTGAAATCGATCCAAACGAATGCTCACACTCTTGAAATGTAAACAATGCTGGCGACCGAGAAGAGAGATTCAATAGAGAAGCTGATGACGTTTGTTTATAGTACATATTGACAAACAAACTTCCGGTTACGACATGCTTGTCTCGGCATAGTCTACCGATGAAGAAAATGAACGTTGTTACTCTTATGTGACTATTCAAATTTATGGGGGTTCTTCAAAAGTCGCATTTTCCGACTAACCTGACAGACAAAGAGACACGCAGTTATCGTTTTATGTGATTAAACAATGCGTCTCACGTACGTAAATGCGTACATACGTCTGTCTGTCTGTCTGTCTGTCTGTCTGTCTGTCTGTCTGTCTGTCTGTATATATGTGTGTATATATGTATGTATGTATGTATGTATGTATGTATGTATGTATGTATGTATGTATGTATGTATGTATGTATGTATGTATGTATGTATGTATGTATGTATGTATGTATGTATGTATGTATGTATGTATGTATGTATGTATGTATGTATGTATGTATGTATGTGTGTGTATGTATGTATGTATGTATGTATGTATGTATGTATGTATGTATGTATGTATGTATGTATGTATGTATGTATGTATGTGCATGAATGCGCAGCTAGGTCTGTATTTGTGTATATGTGTATGTATGTATGTATGCTATTTTTTAATTGGACACACATCCTTATCATTTTCCATGTGCTTATATGTGTATGTGTTAGTGTTTGTTTTGTCCTGCAACGAGAACGTGGATAAAAAATGATTGTGTTCATATCCCTGCCACTTTTATTGATACCTAATTTACGGCCTAAGGCAATAATATATGATATAATTACCCATAATCCGTATTCTTTTCTTTCCCGATGTATAAGTTTTATACAATGTTGAAGACATTTGCGAAGCTCTTCATTACTGCTATGTTTCAACTTTTTGAGCAATTTGTTTATATCTTCGTCTTTAATAGACTTGGAACATGTGATCACCTCAGCCATTTGGTAATTGGCTTGCTCTGTGAAAAAGAGGAACGATTGATATGTAACCCGTCTGCAAACGAAGTACTCTATATGAAGCGAAGAAATACTAAACGGGGCATGCGTGGAATTGTAACAGGCATCCGGGAAATCAAGCATGCTTACAAGAGCAGTAACATATATATATATATAAATATATATATTATATATATATATATATATATATATATATATATATATATATATATATATAATATATATATATATATATTATAAAGGAGAAGAAGCTCACCGAAATCATCAGTAGTGTATCTCTTAGTCAGTATTTTGCCATCTTCAGCATCAATTATATCAAAGCAGTTAAAACCTTTACCAGACACAAGTATTATCAAGACCTGCTCACAGTACAGTTTTATTTGACAGTTAGCAAGATCCTATATGAAAAAAAAATGGAAGATAGAATTAGAAGCCTAATAAACTTGCATGTCGTCGCAAGTTCTTGAAACAGATAAATGAGTAAGGTTAATCTATGAAATATTGCTCTCAGAGGCAGAGAAGAAAGTAATCTTGATTGTAAAACACATTCCAGCTGTCAGTCTTTTTCTCGGACTTATTAGCCTTGCTATCCCACTATGTCGTTCGCTGTGACCAATAGACATTTTTTGGCGTCTATCTTTAAAAAGGTAACTCATAACTCTTGATGTACACATCAACCTTTTAACATTTCAATATCTTCATAACAGTCATAAGGTCACTTTTCTGTAACAGTAAGTTGAAAGGTATGCTAAAAAAGTAAGCACTATTTTCGTTCATCTTACATTTAACACGATTGGAACTAAATTGGGATAATTGGATAGGCAGAATTTCTCAAGAATTTTAGAAATTTCTCTACTTTTACACCATATTTGCTTACCATCTTTAAAATTTTATTCAAAATTTACGATGCTGTTGAAACCTTATGAGTAAGAATCAGTGCATGATAGTATCTAATGCAATATTGTTCAAAACTTGTGAACAATATTCATATTTGAATGAAAATATGAGAGATTGTCTGTAGTTTCTTCTTTACTGAAACACTAGTAATAATCTCAGTTTGTCATTTTTCCTCGACCAAAATGAAGTTTTCGATTGATTTACAGTTAAGTCAGTCAGGGTCTTTTAAAATGTGCCCTGACTCAATTTAATGTTTATGAAGCCTTAAATTCATGAAAAAGTCAGGGACATTTCAAAAGTGCCCTGACTCAAAATTCGTCAATTAGAGAAATTTTAAGCATTTTGTCTCGTTTCTTCAGTACATTTACACAAAAATGAACTTATTTTCATAAAATTGAATCCGATGAAAGAGGTATGCAATAATTGTTGTATTTTCGTTGTTTTGTCCGATGAGAACAATATTTCAAATTTTACACTATTCTATCATTTTGTTAAATTTCAGCTGTAAAAATTTCGATTTCGGTACATTTTCCTAATAATTACTCTCATCCAATTTTCCCAAATTAGTTCCAATCGTGTTATTTTAGCATTTTTTCATATATGCGAGGCTTCTGTTGACATTTGCAATCTTATCCTTTTCCTCAGCGTCTTTATTGAGCCTATCGAACGTAACTAAAACACATACAACACAGGCAGTTCAGTAAATCGTGAGTGAACACTAACCTGCAGAGGTAATTTTTGTATTAGTTTCTTACACTCCATCAAGCAAAGGTAATCAGCACTATTCCTATCGAGCCGACCGTGTTTGATGTCGAACATGACTTCATAAACATCTTGAAATGTAATAGCAGGACTACATTTCCACTCGATAACTTATCGTCGAAAAGGAAAAAAAATATACACACATGTACACGTACGTATGAAGCAATCTTCTGTAAAATAAATGCGTTATCGATGATTTCTTATCCTATTTATCTGCTCATCTTATGTTACAAAAAAAGTGGGACGTTTTTTGACAGAGATAAGATGACATTTTAACTCAGCCATTGTAATCGTGAAGCTCATCGCTTTGTTTTTCTTGCTGACTTGGGACAAGGAATTCAACATTTTCAATATGGTAATAATTAATATCCCTTAATTACATTAATGTCTTTGCTTAGATGATTGAATTGGTAAGCGTAATGTTGTGTGTGACATAAAACTGATTATTGTTGAAAGTTAAGGATCACTTACGGAGTCACTTCCTGGGCGATCTCAATTTATTTGAATGAGGAGTCCAGTCGTGAATTTTGAACGAGAAGAGATTTCAACTCATTGCGAGAATGCTTATTGAGTGGTTTTTTTTTCATAAAATTTTTAATAAATGTTGCATATACACTGCAAATTTTTCGGTTTTGCGGGCCAGCTAAATTCAAGCCAAAAATAAACCGGCTTGTTTGTCAGTAAACAGAGTGTTTCGAGTTGTGAATATTAGCTTATTTTTAGCTTTCTGGCATGCCAAGTCTGGTTTCTGTGCATGCTAGTTTGGTTTTTGATATGGCATAAATAAATGCCAAGCAAAGATCACTTCAGCTTGCCAGTAAGCCAGCTAGTACTAAGCAATGGTTTACAGGCAATCCACTACATAATGAACTAGGCTTGCTAGCAAGCCATCTTTAAGATACTGTGGCTTTCCCATATACCAGATAACACTGAACAGTGGCTTCTTTATAAACCAATACCACACTTCTCTGGCTCACAAGTAAGCCAATTCTGGTTCCATCTGGTTGAAGATGTGGCTTACCGACAAACTAATTTCTGACTATTTCTGGTTTACAGGCAAGCCACTTTAAGGATTTTTCTGGTTTACCAACAAGCCATTACAAGCTGGCTTGCAAGCATGCCACTCTGGGCTTTTGTATGGCTTGCTTACAAACCAGTTCAATATGAACCATAATGAGGGAATAATTATTTCTGACCATTCTTCAAATTTAAATGGATTCATCAAATTTTTGCAGATACAAGGGAGGATTATCATTCATGGAATGGCCTATTTGGGTCCTCTATGTGATAGAGCTGTATAAAGCAGGACTGTAAACATATACAACACAAACACAGCCGAAGTAGTTAGAATCCTGCAAGCTACATTAAAAAACACAACAACAATTATCAAAATGAATTTCAGACTAACATTTATTGCAATTACAAGAAATGAAACAGTAATTGTGTGCAACATAATTAAATCTAACACTTATAGGGTATACTCACTAAAATTGACATTCTCAGGACTTTCATTAACAGCTGTCAGGCGGCGAAAATCGCCGCCTGACGACGGAGGATCGCCGGTTGAAAACATATATCGATTCTTTCACCCCTATTATCGGCGTTTACATAGAGAACGGAACAATCGCCGGTTGAAATCAAACACCGATCCTTCCTTTTCCCTTTATGATTGGCTTTTACACAGAATTATAAAAAGTTACATTTGAAAATGTGATTTACACTTCAAAGGGCGAATCTATAACGCGAACATGCCTCAGTAACTTAGTTCCGCATACGAAAGCTTCACTGAGAGTCAGATAATACTAGGATCTAATTGTCCAATCAAGTCGATTGACATTGATGCGTCGCGTCATCTGGTTGGTTTATGTCCACTATCGTCAACTGTCGGATCCGGTGATTCGTCTATTGTGTACAACTTTGTTCACCTTGTACCATTTCAAGCGGCCGGCGACGACTTTGTTTGATTTATGAGGGGTCGGGAGGAAAGAAAAAAGAAATTTTTTAAATTTCTGGAAAGTCAAGAATTTATGCCACGATAAGGATTTACAATGGAATACGGACGTTACGTAGCTACAATCTCGGATTTACGAAGTCAACCGAATGAAACCGTATGATGCCACGAGGCTAGTATATGGTGGAGAACGTTTAGTCCTTTCTGGCGATCGATCAGCGAGAGAAACGATCAATCATCAATGGTAAAGCTAATTTGCTAACGACATTTTATCTTGAATAGTGAAACCGAATGAGTCATAAAATACTCATATTACGAGGTTGAAAAAATGTTGGACTTTTTTCCGAGTCGAATCAGTCGAATGAGTCATAAAATACTCATATTTTAACGTTCAATACGAGGTTGAAAAAATGTTGGACTTGTTTTTCGTTTCTAATTTGTTTCATGCCGTACTCATGGTAATATAATTGTACATTCTCCATTTCCAAGCGTGGTCTCAGCGTGTCGACTTTATGTTTGGTTCAACACATTTTACTCCGGTGTTGTACGTTGTATACTATACTGATCACAAGTGATAATTTTTACTGTTCGCTCCACACATCGCCTATACTATTTGTCGTTCTCTGTGTTTATGATTGGTTGTGTGTGTGTGTGTGTGTGTGTGTGTGTGTGTGTGTGTGTGTGTGTGTGTGGATCTTGATGTAGATGTGAGCCATGGCGAGACCTAGCCGTAACCTGGCTGTCAAATGGCAGCGTGATCCTTTGACGCTACGTTTCGAAACCATTGTGCGGGGTCTTCGTCAGTCGCTTTTAATACTTGCCCTCCTTGGATTTTTGTTCACTGTTTGGGTTTTAACGATTTTACACAAAAATAGCATCAAACTTGATGAAATGCTGAATACATTTAGCCCCTAAAATGCATAGAAAAGTATCTGGAAAGCGACAAAATAACTGTAAAAAAGCCATAAAATCTCAAAATTTTATAGGGGAGACCCCTAAACCCCCTTCCAGAGGGGATGCCTCCCTCTCAAGCTCTCCCTCTACCAATGACCTTCGGTCATCGGCTACAAAGGTCGCTGCCTTAACTAGCCACCTGATAAAATGTTTTCAGCCTGTTGATATAAACTTAATGAAAGCCCTGCATTCTTATGAATGCTACTTGTAAAATCATACTGATAACATAATTTGATGTTATAAAGTTTACCTCATGCATCTGATGCAAAATTGCTAGCTGTTTCACTGGGAAATCCCCTGCACATTACAGACCACTCATAATTGTCAGCCCATTTACTTCACATCCCAGCTTTGTCAAGCCAGAAGTACTCTACAAATTGACAAGTTCCTTTCACACATCTGATGTAATCAAAGTTTGAAACCCTAGATAACTAAGCAAACCTAGCACAACATTGTCTCTTTCCATGCTGCAGAATATTACACCTTCAAGAAACAACACAAACTGCTTCCTCCTTCATAGACGAGCACACCTAAACAGGGCTGCTGCTTTGCATCTCTTCCTCAGAAAGTGAGTTTTCCAGCATCCTGGAATATAAAAGATGTAAACATTCAAAATTTGAGGTACAAGATTAGATCCTGGTAAAACACTCAGTGCCCAGCTACTAGTACAATCAGGGCAAGGCCTAGCTACTGGTATGTTTAGGGAATTTGTACAAGTATATTGGAATGTTCACTGGCAGCATTCTAAATTACAGTCATGTTCTTAAACACATATTTGACTGCAGGAACACAATTATCAAGTCTTTCTTGGTGCACCAATAATCTGACATGACTGCTCAGGGTAAAGTCTCTTAGCGTGAAAAAGACAGCTTTTCAGTACTGTTTATCTACTACAGTTCCTTGGCCGACATCCCTCAGCATACTAAAATGCCAAGTATTATGTTTATAAACACAGCCTGTATATTTTATCATTTTTATAATTGACAAATGAATTCTTGTCTGGCCCTAAATGAAACTTTTAACAATAACAATGCTACATGTACATACTGTACAAGCTAAACATGGGGATTTCATCATGCTCAATGACTTGAATGGGAAACTGCAGTTGATAAGCAGTACTGACAACAATGCTGACAGAAAGCCCCAAAGTTGTGGCTAATGGAGATCAAAACAACATAACAAAGCCATAATCTACCAAGTAAACATATGATTCATGTGAATGAGGGCATGACTAATGGTCATATAGGCCTTTTATCCTGAAACAAATTGACAAATGCATGGCCATGTCCTTGTACAACATCCTAGCACATTTTTGACGAACACATCTGTGTACCACCTACAGTATGTACTTGACAACACTGTAGCAGGGGTAATTTTATACACAGCTCTGATATAGGAATGTGTTATGTAGGTATGTAACGTGCCTAGCACTATATGCATGTACCAGAAGTGCTGTTCACCTCTCTGTACCAGGGCCGGTGTTCAGCATTTGAGTCACAGTGATAAACACATCCCATACCAGCCCTGTTGAAATTTTCAGCCCCTTTTCACCCTGGTCACATAAAAGCTTACCTCTCTGTACCAGCCTTATTGTAAACACACAGTGCAATTGTGCCTATGCAGACATTCATGTACCAGTTATGTAGGAATTTTCCCATTACAGAACTGTTCACATTGCTTCTACAGGGTCGATTTGGAGGCAAATTTTCAAGCTGATTTTTTCAAACCCATATTGCATGTACTATTTGCAAACTATTGTACAGGACTGTTGACACACTAGGTACATGGATGTGAAATGCAGCTGTGCTAGTTATTTTTCTGACTATGCTATACTGGGGATATTATTTTAATAGCTGGTAGTCTCTGTAGCTTCTCAGGGCTGATACAGCTGTGTGTACATCCCTGAACCAGCCCTCAGAAGGTAACAGGGTTGTGAGAGTTTTCCATTGTACGGTTACACAGAAGTCCTTGTACTGAATCTGACAGAAATCAAATCCAGCATGTTGAAAGCTCCATCAGCTGTAACTTTTGGCAATTTCCAAGTAGTTTTGTTTTGTGTAAAATACTGCAGTTTGATGAATGTCCAACATACATTATCAACCCAGTTCATGAGTGTATATTTAGCATGTATTGTTAAAAATTAAATTTCAGTCTGTTACCAGAACCAAGTCTAACAAACTGGGGCCTGTTGGTGAGATAATCAAAAATCCATGCGACTGTTGAAGGAGACACATTCATTTCCCGCAACTTTTGGACTAAGATATGTGGTTGGATAGTGTTAAATGCGCTAGAAAAATCGAAAAACATCAGACGGACAGAATTTCCACGTCGATCCAAGTGTGAATAAACTGTATTTAACACCTGTAATATGGCGTCATCAACACCTCGCTTTGTTCTATATGCAAATTGAAGTGGATCAATAAATTGAGAAACTTTTCCTTGCAAATGGTTTAAAACAATCCTCTCACAGACCTTCATCACCGCTGACGTAAGTACAACTGGTCTGAAATAATTCAAAGTGGTTGCGGAAGGCTTTTTAGGGACTGGAATATTGCATGACATTTTCCAGGTACGTGGCACCTGATATAGTTTGAAACATAGGTTAAAAATAAAACTAAAAATATTTGCTAATTGACTTGAACAAGTTCTCAAAACTCTAGGGGACACATTATCAGGTCCTACAGCTTTGGTGGAATTCAACTTACACAAAATCAGACAGACTTCATCCTCGTTGGTGATTATTCTATAATCATTGTCCCTGATCAAGTCAGTAAGAGTGGTGCGAATCAAAGAATAATCATCACTGAAATCATGTTGATCAAATCTTGTATAAAAATCGGTTAGCTCATTTGCATATTGTACAGTATTACTAGAACTGAACTGATTGTTAACAGTTTTGTTCGTATAATTGCTCATGAGTTTCAAACCCTTCCAAGCTTTTTTCATATTGTTACCTTTAAAGTTCTGTTCCATTTTTCGTTTGTACTCATCTTTACCGATTTTTATCACCTTTTGTAGTTCTCTTTGTGCCTCTTTTATCTCATCACTGTTCTTACTGGCAAAAGCTTCCTTCTTCTTTTTCAGTGCTTTTTTAATATCTCTGGTGATCCAAGGTTTATTGTTTGCAAATGCCTTCACAACCTTTGTCGGAATAGTACAATCCACGCAAAAGTTAATATAGTCAGTCACGGTATCCGTCAATTCATCAAGGCTATCTGTACTGTCAATAAACACATTCCAATCTGTACATTCAAAGGAACTTTTAAGTTCCTCACATGCTGATATTGACCGTTTCTTGACTGTTCTAGTGACAGCGGGTTCGCACTTGACGAGAGGTTTGTATCGAGGAAGCAATTGTACCAAATTATGGTCAGAGCGCCCAAGTGGTGGAAGGGCTACCGATCTATATGCATCCTGTACATTTGAATAACACATGTCAAGTATTTTATCTTTACGAGTATAACATGTTACATGTTGAAAATAATTTGCCAGCTCTTTCTGAAGTGAGCAGTGGTTAAAGTCACCGCTTACGATCTTAAAAGCGTTAGTTGCGTTGACATCATGTCATGGATGAGGCTTTCGATTGTCTCCGCTGCAACACGGGCATTTGCACTTGGTGGAACGTATACCACTGTAACAACAACATGTGAAAATTCACGTGGCAGATAGTATGGCCTACAGCTGACAGATAACATTTCTACAGCCTCAGTACATCGTTTACTCTTCACTGTCACATTATTCCTATGACACCATTTACTATTTACATACAGACACACGCCGCCACCCACTTTCTTCCCAGAGTCTTTGTTACGATCCATTCTGAACAGTTGGAACCCGTCAATTAGGACGCTTGAATCTGAAATATTTTCCTTCAGCCACGTTTCAGAAAGACAAAGAAGGCTGCATGTTTGAAACGATTTATGAAACTGTGCATTTGCTGAAAGTTCAGTAGGTACCTGTCTTGAATGACAAGATGGATCACACAACGATGTTGAAGGACCCAAGTTAAAATCAAGCTAAGTAGCTTTGGAAACATAAATTTGCCTTGAATAACAGAACAGCCTTTCACAACATGCTTTTCAAACAACGGAAAGCGGGCACAAATATCGATCCGAAATCCATTACAAAATCTATGAAAAATTGACTTAAAACCAGAAATTCGGATAATCGATTAAAGTGCCCAAAACCAACTAATCGTTGACAGATTAGTAAAGCATTTACTGGTAACACAACGAGTACTAGCAACACTCAAAATATGCCCTAACACAAAAATCCATATAAGCGTCGAGAAACTCTCGTCGATGCTGGGTCATTTTAATTATAATATGACACAACATACCGGATAGCTCACCCGACCCAGTCAATAATGGAATAAATCTCTCATTATCGAATCTGGCTTCTCCTCCTCGAGGGCGAGGGCGAAGATGACTTTATCACACAACCAAGGGGAGGGGTTAAAAACAACAGAGCGACTGATGAAAGAATCCGATTTTTTGTTCCGAAACATGGTTAAAACGAATCACTCTATCAACAAACCGTTTACCGGGAGCCCGATCACATGGCCAGGGTCAAAGCACTATAGATTCACCAGTGTCTCGCCATGTATTCCACACAAAATAACTGCAATTGTCCTTTTATTCACCATATCGTCATATTACACAAAGTTGGTAGAGTGTGAAGTTGCCCTCATCTTCCTTTACATACATCTTACACGGAATATAACACGGAATAAAACAAATACATTACGTCTGATTTGTACTTGCCTTCCTTGCATTTCAAAGACATCAGTTGAACGTGTGAAGGCAATGGTTATCGCTGAGATACATAACCAGTTCTTCCGAAGTCATCCTTCATTGGTGATGGAAGCCATTACTGTCACAACTGTGCGCGAAATTGAAGGTAAATTGACGAACTGCCGAAGAACGGAGGTGGAACGGTCGTGGAGTACCATCTCCGCAGGGCTGTAAGGCCCATATTAATCGAAAGTTTGGCGCGCAATCTGTGCCACAGAGGAATTCATTCGCAACTTGCTGTAAAGTGAAGGGGTGAGGATTCCACTCGCCAGCAGTTCCTTTAAGATTATGAACAATTAGCAAGTACTATTCTTACATATGTCACGGAGATATCTATGACAAAGTTACCATTGGCTCTGCGGATCATTGTGTAAAATTGAACTATTTTAAAGCGTAATGTTACAAAGAGTGAATCGTAAGTCAAAGGTTACAGACCTCCCTCCATGCAAACTGCGACCATTGACCTTTATTGACACACGCTGGACCGTCTGACAATATTATCAGCTATACTGTGCTATGGTCATCCGTTTCAAAAATGTCCTTATTAATAAAATACATCGGAATTGTCCCAGGATCAAGGCTTTGGCCTGGAAAAAAGTCAGAATAGCAGCGTTGATCGCGATTTCAGGTTTGTTATAGTTGCACGCGAGCGACATCGCTGCCTGAAATTCGACCAAAGTATGTTGTTGCGATCAACGCTATTTCAGTATTGTCAGTTCATTCCTTCAATTTATTGTTTTGATATTTATATGCTGACTTGAAGTTGAAGCAAGTCCATGTCTTCTGTTCAATTAAAAACTTCACAAAATTGTATCGCACTATAAAATTAAAGCTAATCAATCTGTCGCACTGAATGCAGGCATGGATGCGCACCGTCTTCGCTGTTATCAATGTAGTGACGTGATGTAGGCCTACAATTCTTAGATATTAACCAGTGACTGTCATGATGATGGCTTGAAAACAGGCCGATTTATTTCAAGTGCTTGACCGGTTTAAACTAAAACCATGCCCACAAAGTTGCCACTTGTGGTTGGCTTAAAGATGAGCCAATGAATTTGTCGGTATATAAACAAATCCAACGATGCAAGTGGCTAAAATTTGAACCAATAGATTATAGTATGACGGGCTTAAAAAGAAGCCATTCAGCTTACATTTATGCCATGACGGGCTTGATAATAAGCCACCATGTATTGGTATGAATACACGCCATTCATACTCTGTGTGGTGGCGTGACTTCAAACCAAAAAATCTTCGTGGATTTCGGGCAAAGCGAAATGTTTCAAACATATACACACTGGTTCACCGCAAACCACCTACAAACCAAGCGGTTATATTTCAAACCAGAGAATTTGCAGTGTACTCTATTGTTTTGCTTATAATGCCTGTTCATTCCCGTTAATTCTTCGCGGAGCCAATTTCACCAAGATCGGGCAAAATTAATTGCCCCGTCGGTCTTTCGCTAACAGGACAGTTAGAATTGTGAAGATGCTGCCCGTTCAACCCGCGTCCAATGTTTTCGAATCGAATGGTTGTTCCAAACTCGGTAGTCGTCAAAGAAACTCAAATTCCGCGACACTAATGGTAGTAATCTAACCTTTGTTATCACTGCTTTCGTCTTTTAGCGTCAAAATATTGACTATCAAATACGTTGGTGGAAACCTCAACATTACCTTATGCGCAAACCCATACTTTGATACCAAAACCTTCAAGTGAAATACAGTACATATATTCGTTGCTGTAGTCTACCTGACTGATCACCAATATGATCATTTCAACAAAACCTCAGCAAGCTTTATTAAGCTACCTTTGTATTTTTCCATTATCTCCTCTGCAGCCAGTTGATCTCGCTGTATGTCTTCGTCATCACTTCACCATCGCCACCATAAATTATGTCAAACTTGTTTTTGCCAGCTCCGGCTTTAAGGTGATAAGTGCTTGTTGACTGAACAGCTTTATTGATGCATTACTTAACACCTATTAAAAGTTGAAAATATCACGATTTTAACGGACCTCTATGTCATGCAAAGAGCAACTAAACAAATATTTTAAGAAACCATGTATATAATACATAAAACCGAGAAAATCGGGTTTGCAAACGTTTTGAAAACAAAAACTTAATTTTCAGGTCGCCTAGACGGTTGGCTTAGCATCTCTATCTATTTCATTTACAAGTTTATTCTTGAATCATCTGTCTGTATTTTAATATTTACTTCGTTTATTTTCTCATTCTGGCACAATCGCTTGCATAAAAGCCATGGGCCTTAAAACGCAATAAGCCTAGGTTTCATTAGTCGCATTAGACTTTTACACTTTCGTGTAAAATTAGTTCATTCCCATACATCAAACAACATTAAAAACAAAACTATATTTGTAGAGTATTATTGTTTCACATCAGTGGACTTACCTTTACAGATTGACGTTTGATCAATTCCTTGCACTCCTTCATACAAACCTTTAGTTCATGAAGGCCATCATACTTGTTTTCCAGCTGTTTAATTACGTTTTGTACGTTCCTAAAGCTGATGAATGGATCGCATTCTTCTGTAATATCTGCAAAGCAAAATAAAAATGAAAAACGCTATCTCATGAGCGCAAAAATAGCTTTAGTCAGTCAGACTACAAAATAATTCTTGAATAACTTATTTACGCTCAAGTGTTGATACCGGTAACGAATTGCTCTAATATGTTTACATTTACATCATATACCAAACCTTGAAATTTTTAACATCCACTTATCTGTTAAAGGTTTTGCTCATTAGGTATTTTGCCCTGTCAGCTAAAGTTCTAGTTTGATATAACAGAAATCTAATTAAATGGTTACGTTTAAAAATACATTATGTCAAGAACAAATATTTCTGTTCTACCTACATTTTTACAGTAATGATAAAGGCAAAAACATATATAGGCGAAACCGAAATTTGATAAAAACCGTTCATTGTCTCCTTGCACGGGACACTCACAATGTTTCCAGGGGTGATGAGTGTCAACGAAAGTGTGCATGCATATTGCTGCTTGATAGTTGAGTGTACTGTGTAAAGCTAAGTAGTGAGAAAACGCCAAAACTTAAACCATTACCGTTATCTAGCGAAGGGCCACCCGTCTGCAAACATATTGGTTGGTTGTCTGAGCCAAGGACTATTTCAAATTTGAATTTTCTCTCGCCAGAGTGAAAACAAACCTTTGTCTTGCTACAAAAGACATTGATTTCTGCATCACTCCAAACCTGCAATCATGCAATTCGAATACTTGGGTAAATAATACTTAAACACTCCCACGTTCAATCGGTCAATCGATAAACCCTACGCTTTCTTTAGAGTCCTATATGTTGCTAGCTTGTCTCAATACTCAAATTTTAAGTACAAGGTAGAAGCCATGCGTGACTTACAGGAAGACTGCTTTCGTCGATACATGGTTTATCTAAAATCCAATAGAGTGAGTGCCTCCGTTGGATGTTCTATCGTGTAATGAAGATGATTCAAAACAAAGTTTCAGATATTCTTATAAATTCTGAGTCAACAAACTATACGTTCAGGTTAAAATGGCTAAAGTGAAGTATGTATTCCACGGTCATAGGTGATACTTTTGCATAGTATAACACACTTTGTGTGTCATTGGACATGTGGGAATCATACGAACGATCTTCCGGTATTTTCGCGTACACATTAAATACTTTGATTCAATCTATGTCAACGCTTCTATTTGACTAACTTATTATTTTATCAGTTATATCTAAACGCAAATTGACCCAACTGATAAAACATTCGACAGAAAACAAAAGGCTAACATCATTTAAATACTAAATCCCTATCAAGGGTTAACGCGAGAATCTGGGATTGAAGGCTGTCCCATTAAACTAATCATACCTCTTTCGGATGGTCTTTAATAACACTGAAACTAAAGTTGAGAAGAATGATATCTTTCGGCATCCAAATCATTTCCATCTTCTACGAGCTGATCTCTGTGCGTACTGATCTGTCCGCAGGTGATTTTAAGTTCACACTTCTTTTCAACAGCTGCAAAGGGCAAAATTATAATCATCACGTAACACACAAATTAGACCAACTATTAACCGGGCTGTACTATACGCAATCTCTGCAACATCATGTACAAAGCATTTTTTCGAGTATCTCACATGCAGTCAGTACTTAGAGTCGAGCATGTGAATGTTTCTGTTTTGATAATTGATTATCATCTGCAGAATTTTAATCGGTCGGCATTGTTTTCACCACTACTTCAACAGAATATAATCATTCTTCATCTTACCACACTCAATCCTTTTGCTTTCAAAATGGACCGGTTCCTTGTCCGTTACGGAGGTGACTTCATAGTGATGGGTCTCATTCCCAGAGGTAAATATAATGGTCAAGTTCATTCCGTATATTGAAATTCGTGCATTCTTCCAAACCTTAGCGTAAAAGGAAAAACGGGTACTGTTCACCATAAGTTAAACAAGGAGAGGCTGGAAAAGTAAAATCACTCAAATATCTTCGTAGGTTGCTAAATCGCAGCAGTAGTTTTTTATAAGAATTCAGCCATCGGCTTTCAAAAGTGACGAACTATGACAGGAAATCTCTTCATGGTACTTTTTAAGCAAATAGTCAACTGTGAACAAAACTTGTACGCTGCTTCGCCATGATAGCGTGGAGGTTGTGTATTTTGCTGTTACGTCAAATTTCTTTCAAGTAATAACACAATTCTATTTCAAGTTGATTTAAATTCAACCATCTTTATTACGCTATTTTTCATTATGAGAGAAAGTTTTGAAACATTGTTTCCTTTCAAAACTTCCTTCTTGCGATGAAAGATAGTCTTCTACACGGAAAATTTTCTGAAACTGAGTGTTACAGGTACTCGTTCAAGCCATTTGGGGTGACAAAAGCAGACGATTAAGCTTGCAGTAAAATGGTATTGATTACCAATGAAGTGAATAATTCTAAAACATACAAGAAGCAAACTTTTTTCCTTGTCATTTGATTGTGTTAACTACTTGTGTAGTTCAAAAATGCATAGTGTATAGATTTTTCTCACCGTTGAATCATTTTCCTTCAACAACCGAAAGCAATATTGAAGACAAGCCTCACGTCATATTTCACGCTAAATATCATCAGGCGCGATGCATTTTCTTCCAATACATCTTTGATATGTTTGAAAGTTATAAATGGCTTGCATTCTATGTGTCCTATATATTCTATAAAAGAGGAAAAGGTTGATCAATCCAGTAATTTGTTGTATGAGCATTAAAGGGACATGAGCTGCAATTTTGGCATTATTTTCATGATTTTATATTTAGATCATAATTAGTTCATAGACATTTCTTACTCAAAGATGTTTACTTAGGTGTAATTATCCACTGAGTGGAACTGCATGGGGAGGTTTCAGTAAGATAAATAATAAACGGGTGCTGCACCAAAATATGGCCGCCTCCATACAACTAACATGATAAACGTAAATGGTGCATGTACACATTTGAAACTTTATAAATACAACATGGTGCAACCCATTGAAGGGATTGGAAAGGGATTCAACCACTTTGAAAAACATTCTCCGTTTTTAACATAACACGGCAAGATTTGAAAGTGGCGGGAAATTTAAAATGAACATAACTCTGTTCAATATCTTGCCTATTCTGACACAAGCAAACATTCTATAGGCTAGTTAATGACTATATAGTTCAATTTGCAGATTACTATGAATATCTGAGGAAATTGGAGGTACCTTGAGGTGGAGAGATTTCCCAGAGTTGCAGCTTATGCACCTTTGACATACACATGTCATGTAAACATCAAAGGGTGTACGTGAGTTGATTAATGATAAGACTAATAGCATACGTTTGTTGTTAAGGAGCCATATGCAGAGGGAAACTGACTGATCTTGGCGATTCTCAGGCCCTTGGGAAACAAACGTGTGCTGTTAATATGGCCAGTGTTGTTTGAGCATCTCATCCAATTTTACAACAAAAAATCCTAGAAATTCCTCAGGTTTCACTACTCGCCTTATACTTCTGTTATGCAATGGAAACCCGACGTCACTCTCTTTCACTTTTTACGACTCAGCGAAAGTTCAAGAATCAAAGCTCACCGCGATTCCATCAATCCCAGAAACAAAATGATGGTACCTCCCGGGTGCTAAATAGAAGCGTTGATAAATCGTTATTTCATGGAATAAGAGTCTCGACCTATTCTAAGTAATGTTCCTCGATCATTGGTAATTATCGCCGCGTAGTAATTTCAACGACAACAAGCAATTATCGGACAATTTCAGGTCACAAAGAGTCATTTGATAAATTTCTTCTTTACACAGTTACACGGAATCTGGCTACCTATGGTCGCCGCTCTTTCTGTGCATCAGCTCCAGTCATTCGGAACTCTTTACCTCTGGACATTAAAACCTCTCCGAATGTCAACTTTTTCTACAGAAACTTAAAACTTAACTCTTTCAGGGAACATTTTCATTGTAACTCTAAACGCTACTGAGCATTCGTATTTGGCGCTATACAAATTTGATAGCTAGATAGGTAGATAGACAGACAGACAGACAGACAGACAGACAGATAGATAGATAGATAGATAGATAGATAGATAGATAGATAGATAGATAGATAGATAGATAGATAGATAGATAGATAGATAGATAGATAGATAGATAGATAGATAGGTAGGTAGGTAGGTAGGTAGGTAGGTAGGTAGGTAGGTAGATAGATAGATAGATAGATAGATAGATAGATAGATAGATAGATAGATAGATAGATAGATAGATAGATAGATAGATAGAGAGATAGAGAGATAGAGAGATAGATAGATAGATAGATAGATAGATAGATAGATAGATAGATAGATAGATAGATAGATAGATAGATAGATAGATAGATAGATAGATAGATAGATAGATAGATAGATAGATAGATAGATAGATAGATAGATAGATAGATAGATAGATAGATAGATAGATAGATTACATACATACATACATACATACATACATACATACATACATACATACATACATAGATAGATAGATAGATAGATAGAGATAGATAGATAGATAGATAGATAGATAGATAGATAGATAGATAGATAGATAGATAGATAGATAGATAGATAGATAGATAGATAGATAGATAGATAGATAGATAGATAGGTAGGTAGGTAGGTAGGTAGGTAGGTAGGTAGGTAGGTAGGTAGGTAGAGACAAGAGTCTGATGCTATTTGTGTGGTGAAGAGGGCAATGTTACACGAATTTGTCGGCACGAGATAACTATTCGTTGTCGGAACTGGGAACAATCGGTTCATTACAGAATTCGTGTACTTTCAAGCTGGCTAGATTGTTGGCGAGGAACATGAAGCCGCTGCAGTGCCCATTATCGGTAAAACAACAATGCCATGAAAATTTGTTCTTGGAACATTGAAATATTACTAACAAAATTGAACAGCTAAGATACTTAATAAATTTTGACAACGACTATGGACTACATTGTATAAGTGCTTTGTTTCTGGTCGAAACTTTTGAATGAAAATGTAGTAGTATAGACAATTTCAATTTCGAGCGTAAACATTGATCGCACAGATCAGGCAGAGGCATCGTTTCATACATAGATCTATTTATCTTATACCAGGCGTTATGACCTGAATGTGATAATCTAGAAATAATGTGGTTAGAAATTAAACCCATTAGGAGCAGATGTTTTCTTATAGCCTCATTTACATACCGTCAGACACAACTCATGATGTTGGTGTTACCATTAATCATAATTTTGAACAGCCTTTCTAGAAGGGAAAGAATTTATTGAGTGCGGGATTTCAGTGTTGACCTCAATTCTAATCAAAGTGTTTGAAATGTAATTTACCGGTGTCATACCTCTCACTTAACATGTATCACTCGCCCTGCTTCCATTTCTCAGTGATCGTATCTATGTAACAAAACCGTGAACATATCAGTAGTTCTCGCATTTGTGAGATTGGCCTGTCCGATCATTTTCAAGTTCTTGCAACGGTGAGCTGTACTTAGGGTTTTCAAATTCTGGCTCTCGTAATTCTGTTATGTATCGATCATTCAAACATTTTTGTGAACATAAGTTTATCTGTGACCTACACAATGCTCCTTGGCATTTACTGAACAATGTCAATCTGGCTTTTGATCTGTGGATTTCAATTTTTAACAATATTTGTAACTTGCACTGTCCCGTAATCAATAGACGTGTTGAAACGTTTCAGCCCTAAGACTACTTTTAGACACTATGACAAAGCGTGACCTTTGTCTAACGCGTGCTAGAATGAGTTCATCTGATTGTCTTTGGAGTGATTATAGAACCTCCCGTAACGTAACAAAGTTTTTTAAGGGCTAACAATCATTTTTTCAGAAGTGTTTTTGAAACACTAAATGCTTACCACATTATGGCGTGTTTACAACAATTTGATGAAATGTAATGATTATAAAAAACCCGAACAATGCCGAGATTGCTATGTTTTTAACAGTCACTTTGTTGACATAACTAAACATGATTTTTGTAGTGCTGTAAATACAGATACATTAACTTTGTTTGTGGCAAATTGGTCGATTTGACCACTTTTTATATTCCTCCTGTAATGTATGATTTCCTTTAATACTTCGATTTATTGCAGGCAAAATGTACGGGTATTGTTCGTGAAAGTTGTAAGCTTTTGAAAGTTGGCGCTTCGGTAATTCAAGTACTCTCACTTACTTGTTCAATATGATTCTAGAGCAATGTATTTTTCCAGGTGTCTTAAACGTGGTAGAGTAATCCCCTCTATAAAGGGACAGGTGACGTTTGTATTACGTTGAATTAAAGGCCCATTTCTATCTTGCAAGCACTTTCAAAAATACTTGAAAGACATGTTCACTCTGCTTACTTTGATTATTTTTCTACTTAGAACTTCTCTTTGACACACAATCTGGTTTCAAGAAAAATAACTCCAATTAAACAACTTAATCCGTTTAACTGATGAAATTTTGAATTATGTTGACCTTGCATTGCATAGCGTACTTTTGTTGGATTTGTAAAAGGCTTTTGACCTTATTGATCATGAGACTCTATTTGCAGAGTTATCTGTTTACAATTTGTCTGATTGTACCAATAACTGGTTTCGTTCTTGTTTGACAAGTCGCCAACAAGTAGTTGACTATATGGGTATTCTTTCTGTTAAACATATATAACAGTTGGCGTTCCACAGGGTTCAATTTAGGCCCTTTTTTATCCATGATCTTTATTGATGCTATGACTCTATTCGTTGACTCATCTACTTTGCATATGTATGCCGATGATCAGACACTGTTGTCGAAGGGTAAATGCGTTAGAGATATTAATGATGTAATGAGCAGAGATATTTCTCCAGTGTCGAATTTGATAACGAAATGATATGTGTATTTATGCTAAACAATTCTAAGTGTCTTTTGATAACAACCCATCAAAGACGGAGTCGTCTGCATAAAACAATGCCTCATTATCTGAAGAGATAGCTGGCTTTCTGATGTATCAAGTACAATCGGGTGGTGTCTTAGGGGTTACACTAGAAGAAACCTTATCATGGAATGTTCATATATATAATTTATGTAAACACCAATTCATTGCAATGTTAAGTTTCAAATTTATGAATGGTTCTGGACCACAGTATTGATCTCATTCTCTCCAAACGGGAATGTTCATGATTACTATACATTTTTCTACTTTTTACCCGGATTGATTTGTACCTAGATGTGCTTTTAATTTTGGACAACGCAGTTTTCATAACTGTGCCACTAAAGTGTGGAATTCATTACCGACTACTAAAATCAGGAAGTAATCAGACTCAGTACACTCAAATGCAAATTGAAAGAATATTATGTCAAAAGCAACTTGTCTTTGTGATTCACTTTTTGTATTTAATCTTAATATTGAATATATAATCGCTCTGTAAAAGTGTAATAATAATATATATATATATATATATATATATATATATATATATATATATATATATATTATATATATATATTATATATAACGATATTCCTATCCTCTTTACGCGTTCTAGAATGTGCGCATGCATTGGTCTGTGGGCTTGAGGGGCCATCGTACATCCACCTAAACCTATTACGTATGCATGGGTATTTTAGTCTTTAGAATCTGCTGAACAAGGAAAAATGTTAACACTGGATGTTTGGAACTACCTCCCTGGGTTGTTTTTTGACTTGCAAGTACTACGAAAATGGACAAAAATGGCTAGTTTTAGTATTACCGCATTGTAAAATACCCTATTTTGACATTTATTTTCTTCTTCAGCACATTGCAATAAGTAAATAAAATCCATAAATCTGTTTGATTTGCTTCATTGGAAGGAAACCATAGTTATGATATAATTATTCTTCCCGTTAAGATACTAAATTACAAAAAAAATCTATTTAATTCTATATCTTCATATCTTTTTACTAAAACATTACATTTTAGAAAGCCAGGTACCAAAGATTTTAAAACAATAAGGTGTATAGCAAATATCTAATGCTAACACTTATGATCCTAACACATAAATATGTCAAAATTCAACCTCATAGAAAATCACAATTGTTACATCGTATTTCAGGTAACAAATTTCAGAATCGTCAAAAATACATATGGAAGTCGTCTTATTCTACGTACACAAATTTATTTTGCTGAAGTTTTGTGTTGTTTATAAAGAACGGTGTCTGAGCTTTCCAAAACGTAAGTTTTATGTTATTTCATGCTTGTTTACTTAATCTAGGGGAGGGCATCGTACCCTCTACCCCTACTCATTTTAGACCATTTTTGCAGTACATGCGCAAGTCAAAAACCAGCCCAGAGAAGTAGTGCATATCAAAGTATCAATGTTAGCATCATTTTTCTTGTTCAGCAGATTCGAAAGAAAAAAAGGCTACCCATGTTGTAGGTTTATCGGGGCTGCAAGGTGGACCCCTCCAGCCCATGGGCTACATAGAAGGCTCTATCAATCTTCCAAGGTCAATGGTTTTACCACATTGTTAACTGATTAACAGTTTTTGAAACTGTTGACCGGCAGGCTGTGGCAGCCCGCTCGTTCGTGCAATTGCGTCAAAATGATACATAACACTTGACAATATATATATATTTATTACATGCCTCATACATCGAACGTTGCATGCTCCATAGCATTCAATGGTAGCTTGTTGACAATGTTTCGGGCTGCATATAGTCATTATTTTACTGAAAGTGAACAGGAACTATTTTCAGCTTGGCAACTTTTTATGTAAAAATGTAGAAATTTCATATTTTGCACAGGATATCCGTTTTTGGAAAATTTTGCAGGAAAAAAATTGATAGACCGCATAACAGTAGTTTAAATATATCATTGCGCCATTCGCTGATGAAAATCGTTCCATTGTTAATGGATTATCGTCTAAAATTGAAATACAGCATTGGATTTTCATTTGCCAAAAAATCTAAATATTTTGAGTGAAACTGTGTAAGAGAGGCATGTAATAAAAACATTATAGCCAAAACAAGGGAGTATGTACCCTCGGGGTGGGATACCATTTGCCCTCCTTACGTCGGGCAAATGGTCACCTGCCCTCGGGCACATAGTCCCATGTTTTGGCTGTATATATATATATATATATATATATATATATATATATATATATATATATATATATATATATATATATATATATATATATATACAAAATGTATACAATGTGCCCTCCCGGTTATCACCATAATGGCTTTATGGCAACCTCTGAACTTGGGCACAGAGAGTACGGTTACAATATATATATATATATAATATATATATATATATATATATATATATATATATATATATATATATATATATATATATATATATATATATATATATATATATATATATATATATATATATGAGGTATATTTAAAAATAAAGTCATTCTGTGTTTCTAAGAAATTGTTGTCTTGCAGTTGTAAGATAGGAATTAGACATACATACATACATACATACATACATACATACATACATACATACATACATACATACATACATACATACATACATACATACATACATACATACATACATACATACATACATACATACATACATACATACATACATACATACATACATACATAAAGACAGACAGTCAGACAGACAGACAGACACCAAGACACAAAGACAGACAGAAAGACACAAAGACAAAATACATACAGAAATACCTACATACAGAAATATTTACATCACATAACTTCCCATAACAGAGCAACCTATGAATACAAGCTTGCTCAACTTGATACTGCTGCTTATGATAATATAAACAAGAGTTAGTTACATTTTATTTAAGTAAATATGCCTTGCTTATCAAGATCACATCATAGTTAAAACAGCATGTCTGTCAGGTTATAAAGAAACTTATTATATTAACCAAGAACATTTAATACTCAAATGACCATTGCTATTTTCACAAACAAATTACCGTTAGCCCTGATAAAAGGGTCAATACTGTAAGCACTCACAGAAAGCACAATTAAGAGACAAATGATTGCAACATAAGAAGTTCCAGCTTATCAAAAGCATGATAAAGAATCATGAACTACTTTACAGTAGCATAATTGCTACAAATAACACATAAGCTATCATATACCCAAGATTTACTGTAAAACACTGTCAATTCGATCACCCTTTTAATTCGACCATCATATTTTTTCCTCAGAAAGTAATTTTATTCTATCCTTTATAATATCAATTTGACCAGAAATGGAAATTGGGACCTTCTCTATTAATTCGACCAATCTACCATGACAAACTAGTGTGAACACTTTATTTCTAATAACATACTCAGAACAATATAATGTAAAGTAAAGAATGTCTAGGTCGGGACTTCAGGAAAGTAACCATAATTACATGTTTCAATCATCCAAAATGGTAAGCATATCACTTCTGAACGGTCAAAGAAGTGGAAATCGTTAATGATACGACACTAAAATTATTTTTGCCCTGTTTATTTCCTAATAAGTTTATTATTTAAATCGTAACTATTTTTTGATCGCACTGGGAAGGTTTTTATAGTAGATAAGTTATATACAATGTATGGCAAATTCAGTTAAAATATCATTTAGCTCAGAAAGCTTCTAGAACTGCATCATTCTAAAATCGTTTCTCTTCAACTAAAAATAATAATCTATTGTATTAATTCCAATCTGGTTTCAGACTGGGTTACTCCATTGAAAAGTGTCTCATTCACATCACATATCACTCAAAAAGCAAAGTGACCAGGTAACCAGGCAGGGATGAGTTCATTGATTTATAAAAGGCATTCGACACGGTTGATGATGTCATCTTGTTACATAAATTGAAAGTAATAGGTTTGAATGACAAGGGTATTGATTAGTTCGATCATATTTGGCTCACAGACAACAGGTTGTTATTATTATTGGGTAAGCTTCATCAATTAATCGAATTAATTGTGATGTTCTACAAGGGTCGATATTGGGGTCCCCTACTATTTTCAGTATATGTAGATGACTTGTGTTCGCCTGGGGATTGTCATCGTTCATTGTATGCTAATGATTCTTCATTACTTGTCTCTGGAAACAATCGTAGACAAATCCAGGATAGTACAGATTTTGAAACTTTGAAGTTTAAACGATTGGTTGATTGACAATAGATTATCTTTGCACCTTAGTTTGACAGCGCAATCCTTTTGCGCTCAAGCCACAAAATTAAGAAGCCGTTCTAAACTGAACATCACATGTAATAACACTAGCATTGTCGTCAAAGGAGCTCTCTGGGTGCTGATTTAGATAACACTGAAGGGTAAAAACATGGCCAGACGCGTTCTCCAGAAAGCGAATTATAGACTTTAAAATCCTTTACCCTAAACGTAATTTGCTTGATTTTGACACTGTAGGAAACACATCAGCGCGGAACAGCTGACACTGTAGAAAACACATCAGCGCGGAACAGCAAAATCATACCCTTTTCATGACAAAATAATACACACAGACATTCTTTGAATTTGGATGCATGACTTACTACATTTAACCCGTGTGCCACATTAGAGAGCATGGCAAAAAGTACAATAAAATATGCAAATTTCGTCTTGAGTTCACCAAATCATCTTTAGGTCACTCCTAGGAGAGACCTAAAGATGACTTGTTGAACGTACAGCGGTTCGCAAATTGCTATATGGACGAACAGACATCTATACATACATGCAGACATAGAGAAATGTTACATACATACTTTTTCCCGCCATATAACCTCCCAGTTGCCATATATATGTATAGCAAATGGCAGCTAATAATAGCAATAAGCCCGCCACAGTCGGTATACATTCAATTTTGGTAAAATTTGCTCCAATTCGCTTCGCGACATATAGCATTCGCCTATCGGCTCGTGCTATATGTTGCGTATTGTATCAAAATTGCGTGTACGCCTGCGGCAAGTGTTATTTCTTATTTTACATCTATTTCAGTTTCGAAGTGCGCAATGTCATACTCGTTAAAAACACATATCAGGTGGCAAGGGCACAGCAATGGATACAGTATCATAAGACCAGATACGAACTGAATATGCTCACGTGTTTCACAAAGGTTCATTAATAGTCAGTCAACAGACTAGAAAATTTAAGCATACTTACAGAGCAACTTGACATATTAATGTGACCCTTGAATGGAAGGAATGACTTTGTGTTTGACTAATTACAAACTCATTTATCAAGCATTGAAATTGACTGCTGGTGATTCGACATGTATTGACATTTATCAGACACCTTTGACCTGTCTCAACAAGCAAGGAATTATATTACGCAAAATTTGCAGACCTCAGGATAATCACTAACCAAAACACAAGAACAAAGACAGACATTGTATATTCTGAGAGCCGTTCAGTTGAGCAAGGACGCGGAAGACAGACGTCTGATAAAACTAGATGTGTATACGGTCTACTGCCAGAGTAAATATCTCTGACGAGGACTTATTGTATAATGTTTTTCAATATTCCTGTCAATAAACCCAATTCATACAAATATAATCGACACCCGTGTGAGGCGTGTAATAAGAGCAATCAGATATCTGTTATATCATTATATGTACCAGGTTTCAGCAACTTTCGCACAGAGTTAACTCTCAGAGAGTTTACTCTCAGAGATAAATCACTAATTACAAAACTTTATTTAATATGTAAATGAGCTAATTATTAACTTGACACGCCAAATGCTTCTCAGTACAATTAAATATTTATCAGAACAATATCTGTTGCATGTTACATCAAATATAATGCTGTAATTATGGAGTAATATCACTAATTACAAAGTTCATTAAATATGCAAATGAACCCTTACTTAACTCCACACAGCTAAATGCTTTATACCACAATTAGCTATCTGTCGGATCAGTATCTGCAGCAGATTTCATCACATTTGGTGCAGTTATTTTGGAGTTATATGACTAATTACAAAACTTCATAAAATATGCAAATGAGCTATTTGCTAACGTGACACTGCCAAATGCTTGTCAGTACAATTAGATATTTATCAGATCAATATCTGTACCAGATTTCACTGACTTGATTATCGTAATTTGAGAGTTATATACCTAATTACAAAGTTCATTAATATGCAAATGAACCCTTAATTAACTTGACACTACTAAGTGCTTTACACCACAGTTAGATATCAGTCAGGTCAGTATCTGCAGCAGAATTAATTTAATTTGGTGCATTTATATCGGAGTTAAATGATCAATTATAAAATTTCATTAAATATGCAAATGAGCTATTTATTAACTTGACACTGCCCGATGCTTCTAAGTATAATTAGATATATATCAAATCTAAATTTTTGCACGTATCATGTGCTGGAATTTCATATATATGTCATTAATCGTAAAAGTTCATTAAATATGCAAATGAGCAGATAATTGACATGACACTCGCAGTGTCATCATAATCTTCTGAGATCTTCATCTGTGAAAAGTTTCATGAAATTTTGTGCAGTATTTCTTGACATATGTCTACATTGACATTACCGTCTCAATAGGGAAACCATTGTACGGAAAAAAATGACATTGCATAACTTCATTAATATGCAAATGACACTCACTAAAATCTAATCACTTCTTGCAAGTAGCATACAGTACCTGTGTACCAAATCTGATTTGAATCTGTTCAGGTATTTTTGAGTTATCGTGTAAACAGACAGACAGACACACACGCACACTAACATACACACACAAGGACTGACAGACAGACATCGCTATGATATGAGCCCACGTGCAAACACGTGAGCTAAAAATACACAAAGAATATTCCTACTAAAAGGGTAATGTGAACGTCTTTACATTAAGGTATGCAAGAGTGCCCCTTCGGATAACTGAGCACGTGACATATCTTGTGCTCACAAGAAACTTTCTCGTTAGCACAAGATAGTTTCTCTTGAGCAAAGTTTCTCGCATTCATCTTTATTTGCTTTACAAAATTCCTGGCTTTCACAGCTTTCATATCAAAATGTTGCAATGACTCGAAAAGTGTTGTGAGATACGCCTCACATAGCTTGCAGGTATATTAACTTGAAACCACACCTTTGTCTCTGCCGAATTCTGATGGTCTCCTGGCACCGTATTCTCCCGACGCCGGTGGTATTTGACTCGGCCATACAGTTTCGGTGGGTACAGGATTGCCTTGCTTGTCGAGATGTACACTAAAGCGACTCAACCCATCACCAGCGACAAGTAAGACCTTCATAAATCTGCCATCTACGGTGATTTGAGCATTTCTCCACACCTGATGAATTGCACACAGCACGTTTATATAGGTATCATATATTGAACTCCTTCATTTCAATTTAGGATTGGAGATCGTGTGATGGGGCAGGGAAAATCTGTTTTGTCTCAAACTTTGTAAGGAAGTAGTTTGTGTCATCTAGCAAATTTTTATCAACAAGACAATTATTAATAGCTTGTTCAGTTTTAAGTACTATTTAAAACTTGAAAAACATTCAAAGTATACTGCCTTAGATTTTGGGTCAAGTATTGGGCCCTCCATACAAACAAATACGATCATTACTGAAACAAATTATATTTTTTCTGCAAGCCTGGATATTTTGCAAACGCTGACATTTGTACTCTTAACTCATTCTTACATTGAGATAATATTAGAGTCAATTTGATTGACCTCTAAAAATCGGTTTTACTCTGCTGCACAAATCAAAAGACGTGGTGATTCCGGTCGTAAATTTCCCCTAATGTTAGTCCGTGGGCTGGAGGGGCCCACCGTGCAACCCCACCATAAACCTACTGCATCGGTATTTTTTGTTCTTTGGGATCCGCTGAACTAGAAAAAAAGATGTTAACATTGAATATTTTGGGATGTACTACCTGTCTGCACTGGTTTTTTATTTGCATGTACCGCAAAAAACTGGCGAAAAATGGATAGGGGTAAGGGGTACTATATCCTCCCCTACATTAAGTAAACTAGCATGAAATAGCACAAATCTTGCATTTTTGTCTTGCATTTTTGAAAAGCTCAGATACTGTTCTTTCTGAGAAACACCAACTTTAGCAAAATAAATTTGTGTACAAAGAACAGGACGACTTTAAAATGAATTGTTTTGACAATTTTGAAATGTTTTACCCAAATACCATGTAACAATTGTAATTTACTTTTATTAAGCAAACTTTTTGACAATTTTTTGTGTTTAAATTATTTATTTCGACATATTAAACAAGAAAAGAAGTGTTAACATTAGATATTTAACTATACACTAATTCTCTGGAGTCAATTTTGAATTGCGTGTATTCGTATTTGATGTGCAAAAGCTAGGGGTAGGGGTACAACATTCTTTTCTTGATGTAGTAAAACTGCTTGAAATGCCATATACCTTATAGTTTTAGAAAGCTTAGATACTGGTCTTTCTTAAATGTGTGAGGTTTTAGTGAAACAATATGACGTCATTGAATTGGATAAATTTAATCGATTTTTTCTAGTTATTCAGTATTTTTAACTGGAAGAAAATATGATTACTATGTCTTCCTTCCAATTAAGCAAATCAAACAGATTTATGGATGATATTTACTAATTGCAATGTGCTGAAGAAGAAAGTAAATGTCAAAATTAGGTATTTACCATGCAGTATTGTCTCTAGTCACTAAAATTTCAAGTTTTGATACATTGGTATATCGTGGATGGGCATTTCATTGGTATGCAATGAACTAATGCACAGCTTTAAAAGAAGACTTTAATACGCGCCAACATAGTCCTATTGCCAAAGTAAATAGATTGCTGTTGACTGGCTATTTTTATAATTACTTTTTAAATATTTTTTCTACAAAATAATTTTGATATGATGTATTTGGAAATTTGTCTATGCCTCCTTGTTTTACTTACACAGCAACCATTACTATCAATCTATTAGGCTATGGGCTAGAGGGGCGTCTACATGCACCTCCCCCAACTCACAGGATAACTAACCTGTATTGTTTAGCAGCATTTGGATCCCTAGAATAATAAATGGGATTTTAACAGACAAATGAAAATTTAGGGACTCAATAGCTGTTACTGTCATGTTTCGAAAGGTACCGCAAAATCACAATTTGCGACCCACATGCATTTTTGTCAAACCTGTCTTCTTGTACGTCATCTGCTGAGCTTATTGTTAAATATAAACCTAGCTTATGGGGTTGTCCTTAGAAATACGATTTCTTTGTCTTGAAAATGGTACATTTTAATATGCAATATCTTCTACAGTTTCATGAAATAGGCCCAAACTTTACCCCATACCGAAAGTTTTATGTAGCAAATTACTGTCAAAACTAATCTAAATTCTACCAATTATTTACCTAGACGTAATACAAAGGGCAAAACTGTGTATTACACTTGTTTTATTTGCTACAGGTACATGTTAGAAACTTGAAGTAAACTTTTACAGAAAAAATATTGGGATGCTGTAGCTGTAACAGTCATATTTTGAATGGTGCCGCAAAATCAAAGTATTACCGACTCGCATTCGTTTTTGTTAAACCTATCGTCTTGTAAATCATCTGCTGAGAGTATTTTTAACTTACATGGCAAATGCAGTACCATTAGAAAGTTTATTTATTCTGCTTTAAAATAATATGTTGGAATATGCAATATCTTCTGCAGTTTTCATGAAATAAGACCAAATTTTACCCCACACCCCAAAGTATTATGTCGCAAATTACCGTTAAACTAATCTCAAATTCTACCAATTATTTTCCTAGACACATTACAAAGGGCAATGCTTTGTATAAAATCTTTTTTATTTGCTACAGGGATATGTTAAAATATGAGTTAGACTTTTAACAGACAAAATATTGGGATTGAATGACTGTAACTGGCATGTTTTGAAGGGTACCGTTAAGTCACAGTATTACCTACACACATTTTTTTTGTTAAATATGTCGTCTTGTAAGACTTCTGCTGAGCTAACTTTTAACTATAGCCTAGCTTACGGGCTGTCATTGAAAAAAAAAATATTTTACTATTAAATGGCATATTGAAATATGCAATATCTTCTATAGTTTCCATAAAATAGGAACAAACCTTACCCCATAGCCCAAAGTTTTTGTCGCAAATTACTGTCAAAACTAATCTTAATTTCTACCAATTATTTACCTAGACATAATACAAAGGGCAATGCTTGTATCAAATTTGTTTTATTTGATATAGAGACATGTTAGAAACTTGAAATAAACTTTTAACAGAAGAAATAGTGGGATGCTGTAGCTGTAACAGTCACATTTGAATGGTACTGCAAAATCACAGTATTGCCGACTCCCTTACGTTTTTGTTAAACCTGTCTTCTTGTAAGTCATCTGCTGAGCTTACTTTTAAACACAACGTGGCAAGTTGGATATCATTAGAAAGGTAATTTACACTTCTTTAAAATACTATCTTGCAATATTCAATATCTTTTATTGTTTTCATGAAGTAGGACAACAACTTACCCCATACCTCAAAGTTTTATGTTTTATAATTACCGTCAACAAGTATCTCAAATTCTGCCATCTACTTACCGGGACATAATACAAAGGACAATGATTTGTATTAAGTTTATTTGCTTCAGATTTATGTTAGAAACTTGAAATGCGTTTTTCACAGAAAAAAAATATGGGATGCTGCAGCTGTAAGATTGGAACTAATTTAGGATAATTGGATGATGAAGTAATGTCGATTTCATCTACAAATGTAATCTCATCGGCTTTTCTTTTCAAGTTATACATTTGTTTTTATGAGTAATTTGTAATATTGCAACATTGAGCTGGCATTTTTGAGAAATTTAAAAAATATGAGGATCCAATTATCCCAAACTAGTTCCAATCGTGTTATATGTCATTTTAAAGCAAATAAATTGTCTTTTTAAAGCCAGCCCATAAGCTAGGCTAAAATAAAAAGTAAGCTCAGCAGATGACTTACAAGACGACACATTTAAAAACAAACATGTGCGAGTAGGTAATACTGTGATTTCACGATACCTTCAAAACATGACCAGTAACTGTCATTCAATCCAATATTTTGTCTGTTGAAAGTCTAACTCATATTTTTAACATGTCCCTATAGCAAATAAAATAGATTTTATAAAAAGCATTGCCTTTTGTAATGTGTCTAGGAAAATAATTGGTAGAATTTGAGATTAGTTTTGACGGTAATTTGCGACATAAAACTTTGAGTTAAGGGGTAAAATTTGGTCTTATTTCATGAAAATTGTAGAAGATATTGCATATTGCAACATACCATTTTAAAGAAGAGTAAATCAACTTTCTAATGATACCAAACTTGCCACGTTATGTTAAAAATAAGCTCACCAGATGACTTACAAGACGAAACATTTAACAAAAACATATGCGAGTCTGTAATACCGTGATTTTGCGGCACCTTTCAAAATAAGACTGTTACAGCGACAGCATCCCGAATTTTTTTCTGTGGAAAGTTTCCTTCAAGTTAGTAACATGTACCTGTAGCAAATAAAACAAATGTTGTACACAGCATTGCCCTATGTATTATGTCAAGGTAAATAATTGGTAGAATTTAGTACAGAAGTTCGCGACTTAAAAGTTGGGGGTATGGGGTAAATGTCGGTCCTATTTCATGAGAACTATAGAATAATTGCATATTGGAAATCACATTTATAACGATACCCCATAAGCTAGTCATGTTTAACAGTAAGCTCAGCAGATGACGTACAAGAAGACAGGTTTGACAAAAATGCATGTGGGTCGCAAAATCGTGATTTTGTGGTACCCTTCAAAATATGCCGTAACAGCTATTAAGTCCTAAATTTTGTCTGTTAAAATCCCATTTCTTATTCTAGGGATCCCAAGGTTTGTTAGCCTGTGGGTTGGGGGAGGGGGGTGCACGTAGACACTCCCTCTAGCCAATGGCCTAATAGATAGATAGTGATGCTTGCCGTATAAGTAAGACAAGGAGGCATAGACAATTTTCTAAATACATCTTATCAAAATTATTTTATAGAAAAATATTTAAAAAGTAAATTATAAAAATAGTCAGTCATCAGCAGTCTATCTACTTTAAGGAGAAAATGGCAATAGGACTATGTCTTCTTTTTAAAGCTGTCGGGTCAGTCACAATCAGGGTGCTCTAGACAGATTTCGACATGTTACGCTCTAATATAAAAAAATGTTGTGCAAAATTAATGCAAAATTGTTCTTAATATAAAACAACCAGTAGAACCTAACAGGCCCATCGAAAAAGTGGAGTTTTTTAATGATTTTGAGCTGAGTAGTGAAAAAATTGGCCCAAAAATGGGTCAAAATGGGCGTTACGCTGTTTCACCTGAAAAAGCACATTTTTTAAAATCACTTTTGAAACTGTTAGATTAAGTTTTTGATTATTCAGAATATTTAAAGTATCACATAGCATTTCTTCTTTCTTTTGCAAGTTATTTCATCTTAATACATGGATTTGAATGGAAATGGCGTGATAACAAGTGAAATTGGTGTGTCGTTACGCTTTTTATATTTTGACAACAGCATTGATTTATTTCTCTATTATCACTTTGAAAACATTACCCTAGAATGTTTCCTAAAACATATATTTGATTGGAAGACCAACTATGTTCAGTTGGTACTAAATGTCGCTAGGGTCAATGTATTGATTATGAATGACAAATCATGAAAGTTGCCCACATTTTTTGTCCCAAAATTTTGTAGTGTCCGTGACACCCTCATAACTTTCAGCCATATTCAGATAGTAGAGATCTGATGTCATTAGCCAAAGTGGCCCTGTTTGCCTTCCTTATGTGTTATAAAAATATAATCCATTTACCACTTGTATTGTTTCAGTATATCAAAAAGGGGCCAAATGTAGTGTCCGTGACAGCTGTAGTGTCCGTGACACCAAATCCATACATTACTTGTTACAGTGATTTAAGCTGGTAATTCTATTGTTTACCAGCCGAAGTTGCATTTTTATAATAAGGTAACTTAGTTTTTGAGTAAGACATCAAATGAAATATATTAAACCAGTGAAAGATGTTTTTTCTACCTTTTAAGATTGTAATGTTAAAATACTGTCCTAGGAAATAACGGTATAGGGCTTTAAAAAAGGAACATAAATAGTGTTATCAGTTACTTCCAATACAACTTTAAGATAGAAATGTTATTTATAGTGAAATTAAGGCATCCCTTATGAAAACTTAAACTAATTTACTTCCCCTTAAACCACTTTCCATTTGCAACTGGCTTCATGTCACGGACACTACACCTAACAAGTGGTTAATCATTTTTTACTGCATTTACATTTAAATTCACCTGACATCTGAAGTAAACTTCATAGACCATAATAAATCCTTTTAAAAACAAAAGAAAATGTGTTTTTGAATTATATAAGGGGGAAAGTGGTTGCAAATCTGACTATTTATGATGACGCTGCAGTAGTGTTGGCTCCAGTACAGAGTTCTGTCAACAGTGATGCATATAAGGGGAGGGTTTATGTCTCTTCAAATTATTTTTCTGTTTTAACCCTTTGTTTGCATTATAAGGCTGTATTATTAGTTTTTGATGAAATTTCAGTCGTGTGTTGTTTGTTAAGGGAAAGCTTTGGCGATATATAAGGGGAGTAAGTGGTTGCACATTTGACTTTTTATCATGGTGCTGCAGTAGAGTTGGCTCAGTTACGGATCTATGTCAACAGTGATGTATATAAGGGGAGGGTTTATATCCCTTAAAACTATTTTTCTGTTTTAAGCCTTGGTTTGCATTGTAAGGCTTTATTCTTAGTGTTTGATGAAATTTCAATCGTGTTTGGTTGTTAAGGGAAAGCTACGTTATCGGTTCGTTACTACGTTATCGGTTAGTTACTAACTTATTGGTAAAATTTTACTACGTTATCGGGTTTGATACGTTATCGGTTAGTTACTACATTATTGGTTGTATCAGGCCCAGGAACTTGTCAGTGAGTAATGCAACTCATTGTAAGGCATTGTTAAATCCGGAGATTTTTTGGAAAAAATGTGTCTAAACTCGGCCCATAAGTGCTCCATTATATTTTGAGATTTGTTATGATCTTTACACAAATCACAGTTAACATTTTAGCTGTCAAATTACGATGTTTACGATATTATTCATACTCACAGGCATGTCATAAACCATTAACGTGTATTTGTGGTCAGTCACGTGGTTCAACTCAACCAATTAAAATACGGCGGACATGTAATGGTAATATAATAGTGATTTAAGGTAGTACGCTACCATTCTACATAGGAGAGCGCCCTCTTTGTCCAGAAGATGTACATGTTCCTTTTAGACTACCTAACCTGGTGAGCGTGAATAACAGGACAAAATGGCAAAAAATCATGCTAGTGACCTTATAATATTTCTTTCAGAAGTTTTTAGGAATCAAAACAACCGAAATCATATTTTTGCACTGAAAACTCGACAGTTATTTTTATTTTGAAAGATCAGTAGAGAATAATTAACAATTGTAGCTCTGACATAATATCAGTAAGCTAGAGGGTCAAATCTCAGGTCTAACAAAACTCACCTTTTTTCGTCACTTTTTGCTGTTTAGTAAGAAAATTTGCGCGGTGACCCCAACTTTTTTTGCTTCTAAATCAAAGAACACTGTCTGTTTGATAGATATTGCTGTACTTTTTAACATTTTGAAAATTATTTTGTGCATTTATGTGAAGTTATATTTTTAAAAAAGACTAATTTTACAGGTAAATGACAAATTTAGGGTCTAATATTTAATTTTTAAGACAAGACATCACAAATTTTAGTTGATTGTCCTAATTCAGCTGTCCTGGCGATGCAAAAATGTGGTATGCACACTGGGATCTGTTAATCGTTTGCGATAAAATAAAGATTCTGCTGGTAAGTGCAAATTTCACAAAATTGGGAGATTTAATGGTTTTCTGTCAATTTTGGCATGTGTTTTTTCAAAAAATTTGCATGGGTACCCCATATTTTTTTCATATTTTTGCAATGTATACATAAAGATTATTTCAGAAAAATCTACTTCAAGAATGTCGCAACATTTTTTGGAATGGTAGCGTACCTCCTTAAGCGATTTGCCTATCACAAAGGCACGATAATACGAATACATACCCCGCGAGGATGCCTAAGATACAACTCTTTGCAGTTTTCAAGGCACTTAATTACGTCTCGGTCATAAGTTCGCTCTAAGAACTCTATGTTACGAATCGAGTCACTGATGCTTCGGAGTGTGATACCACTGCTTCCGTCACACTTCCTTTCGTAAGTGATGTTTCGGTACATGATTCAAAATGGTTGCTGAAAGGAATGACGTGTATTTGTAGATTAAAGGTAACTCAATGACCCAGTAACTTTTACTTTGCTTATCAGCTTTTCTGAATAATTTCGAAAAATATGAGGTACGATCTGGAGTTACCGTTTTGTATTCAGCTGATGTTACACAAATGTGCTGTTCTTTCGCGGTTCGTATCATGTAACACACACACACACACACACACACCACACACACACACACACACACACACACACACACACACACACACACACACACACACATACTCACACACACAGACACACACACACTCTCTCTCATATTAATTTGATAACCTGGTTTCTCCTAGATAAACGAGATGAGGAATAAATCTCAACCAAGTTTCAGAGGCAGTGAAGAAACCAGACAAGCTATGTGACGATTAATATGAATTGGCGTTATCGGGCTATGACTGGGAAAGGGGCATGCGCAGTCAAAGAAGAGTGAAAGTACCTCAGGGAAGTGGTTCTTATTTATATTTTCATTCATCCTGGTTGTTTAAATGTATTTACTTTCAAAGTCCAAACACCTCTGCAAACACTCCAAATAACACCATATTTTCTAAAGTTGTAGCTATTTATTCCCAGTATTAAAAGTGTAATATAAGTTGTAGGTTGAAAATGGCATGACACTTTTTTCTGTTGGTAAACTTGAAAAATGTATTTTTGTGAACAATAGTGCTTGCTTTTTATCACCTGCTCAGACGTGAAAATTGTATTTTTGTGAACAATAGTGCTTGCTTGTTATCACCTGCTCAGACAGATTAAAGCCATGTTCCTATTCTGTTAACGTTTTATATACTTTGCGGCCAATTCTGTTACCTTTTGCCATTACTCAATCGTTCGATATGAATATGACATAAGCCATACGTTACTTAACACAGCGCTATTTATTATTTGCTTATAAAATACTCATACTGCAAGAAATAAGTATGGTGCCTGATCATTTCTCCCTCTATTGTTAGAGAGGAAGAAACCAGAATCAAGGTGTAACTCGTTTTCAAGTGAGCATTGCGAAAAATGGAGTGCTATACTATTGTCGTTTTTCAGAGTGATAACTGTTTTTGCTTTCGAAGTGGCATTAATGTAGTGTGGAACAAAGTTAAATGTTTCACCACGTAGAATCAACACAGCCTCCAACGTTAAGTTTTTTGAAGCACTGGAGGGAAAGAAAATGATAGTCAATACTGCTGATGAAATATCGCAATTTGATAGCAGTGTATCTTAATTTTTTTAACTTACACTATTGGATTAGGGTAGAGTACGCCTCGTTGACCGGTATTCGGACACTCACTTTTTTACAATTTTTTTCTGGCCTACCACTTGTAGGCTCATTTTCAAACTCTTGGAGTAAGGCGATTTTGAAATCTATTTATTTAATCAAACACTACACTGCACGGTGACCTCTGATTTTTATTGATTTTACTGGATTTTAGTTTTCTAGAACACCTGCAGCATGAACTTCTTCTGATACAACATATGTATAAATATGTATAAATATACTAAAAGGGATTTTTAAAGTTAAACAATCTGCACTTATTTCCTGAATATACATTCATTAAAATATACATTCTGATAATAATAAAAGGTTTCCGCGTATGCAGTTTGAGCACATAGTTTCACACTTTTTAGTTTCGAAGGTCACACAGCTCAGTGGCATAAACACCGCAACAAGTACAACAATAGCGTATTAACTAAATTGGGTATTCTTTGTTTAAAAAAAAATGGCTTTTTTCAGCTTTGTTGAAACTGTCAACCATTAAGCTGACCCAGCGATCATATTTAACCGCAACAACAGCGCTGACTAGAGCCAAGCAAAGTGTGAATAGTTGGTTGACATCAACACGTATCGAATTTTCGTCGATAGTTTTAAAGGATCCTTTGTCCCCATCTCATGCTGGATTACACCCATTAGCTTCGGAACTTTAATAACTTTGATAGGGATACAAAACACCGACTAAATGTATAAAACTCAGCTTACTTCATGGGTATAATGTTATGACAAAATTATTATAAAGGTCTAACTTTCCCGCATGTTCCGTATAAATTGGCGAAGATAGTTTTGTATCGAAAGTCACATACTTCAGGCGTTGAAACATATCAATCGTTGAAACAATGCAAGTTACACCACTGACTCATCTTCAAGGGTTTTATAAGATCGCACCGGTCTATCGATCAAGGACTAAGTATCACGTGAAGAATGCTGACTCGGTAACTTTCTTGTGCAAGCCCTTCTTATAAAACAAAGAAAATAATAGCAAGTATATAGCTTATAGCAAGTATTCAATTGTTGCTAAGTGATCTTTGTAGTGTAGCTTTGTAGTATGAGTCATGTATAAGAAAACGAAAGTAAACTTGCCACGGAGAGCATTTTGAATTTCATGAGTTCAATATCACATATTCTAGATAAATTGTTTAGTTTACTTTCAGAAATCGAAAATCGCACACAAAATCACGTGTTTCTATACTACACTGGTTCAACTTACCTCGCTTACGAAGTAAGACGACGGATAAACGGTCTCATTACGTACTACTTTGCGCATGCGTTAAGTTCACACAAGTAAAAACGGCAATAGCTATAGGCGGTGGAAAGTAGTCGATCGGAATGAGCGTTAACGTTGTATGTCTGCAGTGAAAATGAATATCGTTTCTCAGATAACTTAGGTTTATTTATTCAATACTTTATCTCAAGCATGCAAGATCAATTATTTCATCTTTAAAAAGGTTAGATCTTATTTGGCGTAACGCCATGTCCTTTCTGAGTGTACTTGTTTCAAAATATCTCATTATCCAATTGTGTACCATTTGCTATAAGAATGGTTAATATGTCACAATAAAGCTGAAAAACCATACTTTGCAAATAGCATGTAATTGTAATATTCAAAAGTATGCTTGCTTGCATTTTGAACTTGATATTTTTCGTAGTCGCTTTTATTGACATGCTCTTCCTACCGAAATACAAATAGTAAAATTTGTTCAGATCTTTTTATGACACTCCGATGCATTGAATAAAAAAGCATGGGACATCAGTGCGGTGATAGAGGAATTTTACATTTTATTTACGCTTCTGTTGAATACATCATAGGATATGGATAGGATAAAGAATATAATGGCCGGGTTGTCGAAAGCGTAACATGAGGTTAAGTCAAGTATACAACAATTGACCTATCACTTAGAACATTTCGGTATACAAAAGAACATACTTTTAGCCAGAATACACGGAAGCCATCGAGGATAAGTGTTCACCAACTTCGAATAAATCTCGACCGAATCCAAATCATTTGTAATTCACCACTTTTAGTAAAATACTACGAACACATTAGCGACGAAGATGACTATATTACACGACAAGATAACCACACAGTGGCGTGCAAAAACTTACGGGTATACACGTGTGCACAACTTGCACATTAGGCCTTATCCGCCAGAAATGTGTCCGGGCAGCCCTGACGAAATCGTACATTCAAAGAAGAGCATCTAACCAAACGCATATTAGGACGTCATGTATTGATGGTAAGAGGCTAATTTTACTCACGGTTTGCTGTAAAGTCGTCAGTAAGTCTGGTTTGAAATAGTCGAACGATTCGCTACATCTTCAGGAATAAGGCTGAATCAAACAAACGCCTTAAGATTTTAGAGTGTCAAAATTCCTGTATTAATTAAGAAATTACACAGCTTCACGACTTCGCTTCAAACTCTAAAAAATTTAGAGGAGTGAATTTCCTCGTCTTCAAGAGAAAAACGCTCTCATGGAAATCAATTTCATGCCCGTTATACTTTTTGAAATAAGCACTCAAAGCCCGTCATGAATATCAACTATTATATGCATGGCTACAGTCAGATATGCTAAAACAGGTTTAAAAGAGAAATAAGATGTGCAAGTGCTTCCGGCGAAATTTTTCATATTCATTTTTAAGAAATGCATTGTCAGGAATCTGAGATTAAGATCATATCATGGCACGAACAATTGGTGAATGGACGAAAACATAATTTTGTTCCGCCTTTGTTATGAAGTTAACACAATATTTTCAAAGTTCGAAAGCTTTACAGCTCACACAAACATTGCAACCATGGCAAACAATGCACTCAAAACGAAACGACGGTGAAGCAAAGTTGTACAAAAATTTTAGAGTATGAAAGACGGTCAGTTACTCACTAAAGCGAAGCCAGTTACTTCTTGGTATAAAACTTTCGCTTGCCTTGTCTTTTCAGCCATAGCCTAGTTAAATAATAGAGTACACGTTGCCTTTAACAGCCAGTCGCTGAAGTACACACCGTGAATGGTTTTCTGTTTATGACTTCGTCATATATACCATATGTGAAAACGAAAGTAAATATTTCGAAGAAAATAGTAAATCTCACGAGTCAAGTGTCTAATATTTTATACAGCAAGCTCTACCCATATGCAAAAGCCACTATCACAATCTGAATTGTCACGTAAAAAAAAAATTATCGTTAGCGTACCTTAAGAATGAATGTACGAAACGACTCTTTCTCGATCCTTTGTTTCTCGCATGCGTAAAACAAAGCTCGCTTTAGTTTCCTTAAGAATGAAATCACTTAGAGCTAGTTTTATCCTACTCGCCTACGCGTATTATGAATACGAACATTTATTTATTTATGTATTTATTTATTTATTTATTTATTTATCTATTTATCTATTATTGATTTATTGATTTATTGATTTATTGATTTATCGGGAAAGCCTACGGATCTAGTCCCATTTACAGATTCCAAAAATACAAACTCAAAGCACAAAACTACAATTACAGACAAATACAGTCACAGAACAAGTCATATAGAAAAAGGGGAGGTCTATACAATAGGTGAACCTAAGAAAACAAAAGAAATAAAATAAAGTGGGTAAATCAACAAAAATGGAACGTTTGATGTCAGTTTTAAACTGAGAATGATTACTTAAAAGATCAATATTTAGATGGGAATGTAATAATTCGTTAAAACTACTCATTCACCTGTTGATAGGTGAGTATTGAGAAACATTGATACGGCAAAGAGGTGGTCTAAAAGTTGGTGCGTAGATGTTTGCTTGGAACATTAAAACAAAGCTTTAAAAGGACATCGGACAATTACAAATACCAGTTGCACATTTATGTAAAAACATCATGTCCAGACAAAAACGACGTTGTTGTAACGTTGAAACTATAAAAACAGAGAAATGGGCTTCATACTGATCTGTATGGTATAAAATATGGGTCTTAAAACAGATATTTTACAAATTTTCTTTGGACACTCTCTAAAATTGACTTGTGGCACTGTTGCCAGGGATTCCACACAACAGAACAATATTCAAGACCACTTCTTACAAGAGACAGATATAGAGTTCTCAAAGTCCAAACTTGTTTAAAATTCTTGAAATTGCGTTTTAAGAAACCCAACATTCTAAAAGCTTAGTATTATTGACAATAGAAGATATGTGACTAAATATGCTTAGGTTTGATTCCAAAATAACTCCCAAATCTTTGATCTGGTTCACTCTTTAAGGAAAGACTCTGCAATACAATAATTAAAATCAATAACAGATTTCTTGTTGGTAAAAGAAATTGCCAAATATTTTTGGGCATTCAAATCAAGTTTTCACACACTACACCAAACCTCTAATCTGTTAATATCATCCATCAAGTTTTAAACAATCTGGCAAATTTTGTATGGGTATGAAAATTTAGCATCATCTACATATAACAGTCATTTAGAATTAGCACAACTACTTGGTAAATCATTCGTATAAATAGTAAACAATAGATGACCAGTAATGACCCCTTGGGTACACTAGAAGATACTGCACCCCATTCAGAATATGATTGTCAACCACTACTCTCTTTTTGAAGTCTATGATTGACTGAAGCAAAGTCTTTAGTAAGGTCAGTATAAATACTGTCAGCTTGTATTTTCTTATCAAAGCAGTCAGCCAAATAATCTACATAATACACAAGATTAGTTTTGGTTGATCTGTGCGTAATATAACCATATTGTGAATTAGAAATATGCTGTTTAACATAATTGAACATATCATTGAAAATAGCCTTCTCAAAAATCTTACTAACCAGCATTGATAAAAGATGATCAAAAGAGCTTTTATACAGTTGGATCAGTTACTCAAACTATTGATTTAACTCATAATATCTTCCCATTCTCTAGAGGTTTTCTATGAATTCTACACTCTGAAGGGATATTGGTTTTAATTGAATTAGGAAACTATTGCTTTGTGAAACATTTGTGTATACACTTGCCTAGCTACACACATCAGTTCATTCTAACAAACTTATTTTTGTGTTTGAAAGTAAAATCATAAAAATAATGCTAAAAGATACAGCTAGTAGGGCGTTTAGTCAGTCACAGGTGACCGTACTGCCACACACTTGTGCACATTGTGTACATTAATATCTCTGAAGTGTGTCTCTGTTTGTGTATCATTTTTTTCTTCATTCATCATGATTGCAGGTAGAACAAATACATGTGTACTCTGCCTGTGTAGCCCATGTCTCCCATGGTTACATGTTAATGCATTTATGTGTTATGTGCATCTATGAGAGATACTTGTACATGTATACACTGCTTGTGTAGCATGTCTCCCATTGTCACACATGTATTAATGCATTAATGTTTGCATGCAGAACAGACACATCTTTACACTACCTGTGTAGCCCATGTATACTCTGCCTGTGTATCCTATGTCTCCCATGGTCGCACATGTATTAATGCTGTCATGTATCCCTCAATCATAGACACTTAAGACACTTGTATACATTGCTAATGAGTCTCATGAGTCCCATGAGTCCCCTGGTCATACATGTATTATGCAGCCATGTATGCAGCTATCACAAATACCTGTCTACACAGCCTGTATAGCCGATGCCTCTTACATGGTCAAATGTTGTGATGCAGTCATGTATGCATCGATCACAGATACTTGTATATATTGCCTGTGTATCCAATGTCTCCCATGGTCGCACATGCATTAATAATACGATTGGAACTAATTTGGGATAATTGGATTGTGCAGTAATGTCGATTTAGTCTGCGAATGTAACCTCATCTGTTTTTCCTTTTAAAGTTACATACTTGTTTTTATGAGTATTTGTAATATTGCAACATTCAGCTATAGGGCAACTAACATTTTTGAGAAATTTGAAAAATATTAATATTCAATTATCCCAAATTAATTTCGATCGTGTTTAATGCAAACATGTATTCATCTATCATATATGTTTGTATACACTGCTCGTGTAGCCCGTGTGTCCCATGGTTACATATGTATTATAAGGCAGTCATGTATGCATCTATCACAGATACTTGTATACACTGACTGGTGTAGCCCGTGTCTTCCAAAGTCACACATGTATTGATGCATTCATGTTAACATCCCCTACATCTGATTTGATCAGATTTAATCTTATGTGGCCAGAAAATCTTCACATTATCAATGCTGAATAATCTTCACTGTTAAACAAACGCTCTGAGTAGGTTTCACAATGTCGCCACCAAAACAAATATTATTTACCAAACTTTAACACCACCTACAAATCGAATGGTAGGTCCCAACAATATAAATGAGAGTGTAGAGCCAAAAGCCTCTCACTTCTGTCTGAGGATTGCAGAGTGCATGAAACTTAAGTAATGGATATTATTACTTTGTTCTTGAAGTAAAGCTCTGCTTTGGCATAGAGCACTATTCCCCACGAGGACATCTTTATACTCGATATTACAGGCTCCTAATTTATAGCTTGAGCACTCTTCTCTAGCTGGGATCTACATCAAGTAGGGAGAGAATTAGCTTCAACTAGTCTATGACGAGCATACCCAGGCCATATATTAAAGTCTACATGACACAGCTTGTTGCGATGGTAAAGAGCTGGTCGTATCAGGTGGATTCACATTAAACGAACAAGAAGGATGATAGCGACCATCAACAGACTTTTGATGCAAAAGATGGCTTCAGAACAAGAAAGCAACCACAACAGATCTAGGGATTGAGACCCTTTGAGGAGGCTGTGTTACATATGGTGGACATTTTAAATTTAGGAAAGTGAATGACGCTTTCCAAAGAAGGCTCAAATCCGACATCCGTGAAATCAAGCAATCGTGAAAGGTTTTTGTGCCTGCTGACAAGACACGAAACTTCTACAGGGTTAACGCTCATTGTTATCAGAAGCTGTTACGGGAGAATACCAGTAAGTCACACGAGTTAGCGGACGGCAGCGTCTACAACGAAATTAATAGTGAGGCGATGGTAATAGCAAACGATCTCATTATTGGAAAGAGAATTACATTTAAATACCCAAGAAAATTTCATGAACAACCCAGCATGCAGACTAATTAACCCGACCAAGAGCGAGATAGACAAAGAAAGTAAATAAATATTTGACACTATCAACAATGATAATAGATCACGTACTGTCTTCTGCTATTCCATATTCTAGGCGGGCTTTTACGGCGTTTTAGATATATTTCGAGAAGGAAAAGGCGCGAAAAATGTAACTATAATGAAAAAATAGAATACACGTTGCCTCGAACAGCTAGTGGCTATTGTACACACACAATGGTTGTCTGGTTATTGATGCGTCACAGATACCATATATGAAAACGAAAGTAAATATTTTAAGGAATTTTTGAATCTCACGACTCAAGCGTCCAATGTTTTATACAGCAAGCCCTACTCTTATGCAAAATATACTATCGCAATCTGACTTGTCACGCAAAAAAACTAAAGCTATCGTTAGCTTACCTTAGGGATGACAGTACGAGACGAATTTTTCCTATCCTTTCTTTCGCACATGCGCAAAGCAAAGCTTACCTTAAGGTTACCTTACGCATAAAAGAGCATCACGTATTTTTTCTTATCTTCGCGCATGCGCGTATATTTAATGCAAACGTTAACAAAAGATCTGTTACCTCAAAATATCTTCCTATACATTCCTAGTTTTCTCTCAATTCTACCCGCTGAAGTTATATAGGCTTTTACTGCATTAGGAAACCATCCCTTTGTGAAACAGCCGAAAACATTCACCCCTATGCATTACATTGGATACTCTGTGCAAGTTTATGTGAAGATTTTAGTGCAGATATGCAGAGTATCACGGTTTTTGCTTTTCCGCATGGAGCTGCGATTTAATGTTTGGGCAAACATTTAATCACAATATAATCTCTCTATCTTGTCCAAAAAGCATATACAGGCCAAGCGGGTAGTTACAAATAATTGTAAATACACAACCCTAAATTTGAAAATTCTCACAAACTTATTTAGCTTAAAGATACAGTTAGTGGGGCTTTAAGCACTTAAAGAAGTTACTCAATCTTTTAGTTTTATGATGAAAGTCGTCTTCCATAATTGACTCTTCACTTCACCTCCTAAGTCAGTCATGGCTTTCAATAGGTGACCCACTCCTGGTAATGATCTCAAGTTTGCGTCAGGAAATGTGTGCGGGCCTTCCCGATAAATAATCGCAAAATTCACGTACTATCCAAGCTCTCTGCCAGGAACAAATTGCACCTGAACACGTTGTGCTGGCGCAGCATCGGGACTGACACACAAGTCGCTGTACCCGACGTCTGCAGGCTTCAAAACCCGAGTTGTGCCAACTGTAGGTTGTCGTCCGCCACATGTATTTCACTTCACACATTACTTTCAAAACACCGTCATTCACGCAAGAACTATTGTACATTAACACGATTGGAAACTATTTGGGATAATTGGATCTTAATATTTTTCAAATTTCTCAAAGTGTTTGGTGCTATATAGATGAATGTTGCATTTCACAAATTACTCATAACAAGAAGTGTGTAACGTAAAAAGAAATAAGCAGATTAGCTTACATTTGCCGGTTAAAACGACCTTACTTCACCATCCAATTATCCCAAATAAGTTCCAATCGCGTTCTTTGTATTCAGCATTTAGCTAAGCCGCCTTATCTAAAGGCTCCCATTCACTAGCAAACAGAATACGTGATACGTTTAGAAATGTATGCATTTTAACAGATACTTTGTATACACTGCTCTGTAACCCATGTCCTCCATGGTCACAATATATATTAATGCAGTCATGTATGCATCTATCACAGATATACATTGCCTGTATAGCCCTTGTCTCCCACAGTTCACAACTATTAGTGAAGTCATATATGCATGCAGACAAGATACATCTGTACACTGCCTGTGTAGCCCGTGTCTCCCATGGTCACACACGTATTAATGCTGTCATGTATGCTCGCAATACAGACACATCAGCACGCGTGTAGCCCATACATTGTCTCCCATGGTAACAAATGTAAAAAAATACATCTATGTATACATCTATCACAGATACTTGTGTACACTGCCTCTGTAACCCATGTCCCCTACGGTCACACAATACTTAATGTAGTAATGTATGTATCTATCACAGATATACACTGCCTGTGTAGCCCATGTCTCCAACGGTCACAAATGTACTAAGGAGCCTTCATTATTTACGGTCGGGGGCGGAGGAATTGCATTCGAAAGTCCGACATTTTGAGCACCCGCTGCCAACCATGAAGAATTTGAGTAACCCAGTTCTCTAACTCAGAAATTTTGAGTGATGCCCCCAACCCAACCTAAAAAAAGTTAAATATCAATACAATTACTTGTATAAGTTACGATACAGCAATGGTAAAGACCTTTTAAATCCTGTTTACTCTGCTATATTATCATTAGTTGCCTCATTATGATTAAAAAGCCGCAACCAACAAAGTGACATTCAAAGTCGCAACAAAATATAGAAAAGCTTACCTTATGACAAGTATAGTATTGGTTAATTTGGATTGGTAAGGTTAAATGTGAAAATGGTTACCGAACGTAAGTCAATCAAAATATATATTTCTGTAACAACAAACTGTGAATTCACAACAGTTCAGTTTTGTCCTAAATCCTGTGCACTAATAAGGGTATCTGCTGAGAGCTTTCCTCCATGGCCCAGCTCTCCTTTACCTCTGGTCACAAATGTTGGAAACGACTGCATGACATCATCATCACCACTGTCATCACCACTCTCTTCATCTCCACTGTCTCTGGTGCCATTGAGTTCATGAACAACAATATCAATCTCATCATTACTGTCTTCTGCTTTCACAATCAGTACTGCTGTACTTGCAATTTAGAAGAGCGAAGCTGTGATTTTTGAAGGCATTCTGCCATTATTGCTTTAATTTTGTCTTCCTTCTTTCCTTTTTTGCTCCGCTGATGATGATCTAAATACCTGTCCAGTTCATTCACTTTCATTGTTTCAATTTGGGTAGTCACCTGGCTATAGTCAATGAAAGCCTGTCATACATCTTGTATTTGTCCATTTCTCTTTTCTGCTTTCTTCCTATTTCTTTCTGATTGTCTGATCTTAGCAGTCTGCTTCAGCTCTTCTAAATGCAACACGTATGATTTGATGTGTTTCTCCTGTACAGCTAGCTGTATGGACAACTCCAGTGTTGCGTTGCTGTCACTAGTACTTATTTTTCCACTGTTGAATTTTCTGGTAACTTCAGCTCTTGGTTGAAGGTCGTCTACTTGTCTTTGATTTCCATCATCATTTTCATCACCGGTGTTAAACAAATCTTTGTAGTGAATTGGTCGAGCAGGATCTGGTACTGGCTGTGGTATGCATTTCATTGGGGGAAGGTGGGGGGCAACCCATCCATGAGTCTGGCAGAATGTGCATTCAAAGCCAGTTTTTGTTAGGCAGCTCTTCTTCATGTACTCCATGTATAGCTCACCAATGTGGTAGTGTTGATTGAGAAAATTGAATATTTCCTCAATGTATGTTGATCCAGGTATTTTACTTCTCGCTACTCCTATGACCGTCTTAATAATTGGTATTATCTTCTTTGTTGTCATTGATGAAAAGTTCTTCTGGTGGGTAGCTGCAAAAGGATTTTATACAGTCACTTAAAAAGAGGGGCATCTTGAATCCTTTCAGTGACAATATAAGCAACATGCCATGCATTTTTGGCCATTCTCTTCTCATCATAGTCTTCAAAGTCTTTCACTGTCATAGGTTTCCATTTCATCTTGAGTAAGTCAAAGAACTTCTTGAAATACTCCCAGTCAATGGTGAGCCAGTACCAGCATCGCCGATTGCAGAATTTGTGTGCTCTGCTTCCCCTGACCACTGTCCCCTGGGCTGTGACATCGAATACGGTAGTCAGAATTGTACATTCGTGCAAACTCTGCATCACGAAATTGAACCTCTGTTATTAACACCAACACATGGACCAGCATCTGTTAAATCTGCCCACTTTGGCTTCACGTGATGGAAGATTGAGTTCACTTAGCACAGAAATAATGGTGCAGCAGTCATCTTTTACAACTTCGGCTGCTTTTCTCTGGTCTGTCCTGTTAAAGTCTTTGCTCTCTAGCAGTGTTATGTATTTCCTGCAGCTCTGTTGAACTTTCTGTACAGTTGGTAAAACCCTATTAGATGATCAGTTTTTTTGCTCATTGCCCTCTTCTTGAAATTCTTCATTGCTTTTCAGATCTTAATTGAGTTTTTCTCAAATTTTGAGTTCTTTTTAATTCATATTTTCTGTGAGGGCATTCTTCCTTTCCTTCAACTTTGGCAATGTCTGTAGGTTCTGACATGTCATAAAATCTAAATGCTGCACAGTATATCTCTGCACAAATATCTCTGAATGTTTTTGAGTAATTCTGGGCATCAGGCTTGTGTACTTCAAAGAACACCTGGCTCCGCTGATCTTAAGCAAACACAGTTTCACTTGCCCAAACAGATCCAGTTGAGCCTACATTGCTTTTGGTCTCACAAACACAAAGTGATTGTCTTCATCTGTCACAAGAGTTTCACTGGTACCATTCTCCACTGACATAGTGTCACCTATTTTGTAAATATATCGATGGAGGTGCAAGGGTTTGGTACACCGCTTTCTTGGGCCAGTCATATTTAGGAAGTTGTCTTGCCTTTCAACATCAGCCAATGTGAGAATCTTGACATTTCTAGTCTTCTCAGGCCTTCAGAAGTACCTGGTCTGACATAAGCTTTGTCTTACTACGCATAAAAAGCGGTGTCTTTATATCTTCAGTTTGTTTACTGAAAAATGTTCTCTTGATGTTGTTGATATGAGCTCTTGATAATGGGTTTTTCATTATCAACTCCTCTGCTTTGGGGACTCTTCTTCCAACAAAATAAGCCTTTACCGTGATGTTTCTTTGCTTGGAGAGATTTTCTATTTTGTGGAACTGCAAAGTGTATACAGTAGATGCTGATTTGATTAATTGTTTGTTTCTCTGCTTTAACTTGTAATTGGACAATGTTGATCAGGTCACTCTTCTTTATACGACGGTTAGTGTACATCACAGTGTCATGTCTACGGTCATGGTACGTAGCTTTATCGTCAATACACTTTCCGATGAATTCCCATCTTCTGAGTCGATTCTGAACTTTGGCCGGCCCTGAGTTGAGACTTTCTCGTTTATCAAGTAATTTCTTTGTCTGTTATTCTCAAAGTAAAGCACTCAACTTTCCGTTGTCAATTTTTTCTTTTTTTCTTTTTTTTTTCCTGCTGATGATGGACTGACCAATGCTTTCTTGGTGTTAATCAGTTGTCTGGCTAATTCTATCTTATTTTGTATTTGGTCTAGTCGTACTTGGTTCATTAACTTCTTCTTCTAAAGTAAGCTTTGTAATCTGTCATCTTCTTCTTGCAAGTCTTCGACCTGGCTTCTTAATCTTAAATTCACCATTTCAAAGGCTGCCACTTGAGAATTGTTACCAGCTAACACTTGTCTCTGTTTCATATCGTATAATATCACTGTCGACACCCAAACTCTATAGCTCATTACGAGACCTGGTTGCACCTAGGAGCACACGAAAACAGACTTTGTCCCATTCAGTGTCAAGTGACTTTATGATAGATTTAAAAAATCTGAGTTAAATGTACATGATCACCATATGGCTTCGATGTTGAAAGAAGTTGTTATAGAATAGTCTTCTTGTCGGTAAGAACGATATACTATGAACCATCACTTTTTCTATAATGTCCATCTCTGTCCATGATTAGGATGGAAGGAGACCATATTTAATTTTTGTCTGTATGCATTGTCATACCTGGTTATAAATGCAGGCTGGTATCCAAGTAAACCTATAAACCGTCTTCCAATTCAAGGAAAACTTGTGTGTACAGCTGGCAAGACGGATGCTTGTTGGTGATATCAGTTAGTCAAGAACTGCTAATAAACCTCGGAAGTGCTTCAACCTACTCTGTACACTGGTTTTAGAAATGACCTTTTCTAACAGTGCTTTATTGATATTTAGAGGACAAACCTGACATGATCGTTGAATCTGAAATAACAGAAACATGAAAAATAAAGTAAAAAATCAGCACTGCTGATAGGAAAAAATTGAGGTGGACTGTAAAATGTCAAAAGTTCCAGTAAATCTTTTGGAAAAATTATATATGCCTGTAAAATGTATCTAGACCCAAAATAGAAGACCAGCAAGTCAGCTAGCATGTTGTATCTTTGGAAGACCTGAACAAACTACTTAGAGACTATGACCTGTTTACAGCTATACGGGTTGTAAATCAAGTTATTTCAACTATGAATGTTTATCAATACAAATTATCATGCAAAGATTTTATTGTGATCACATTTTATCTTTAAAGTTTAATAAAGATTGCAAAATAACACTTTTAAAAATGCAGGTAGTAATAGTAAAAATAATTCATTGTATTTGATAGTATTTTAATATGCTGCTATCTGTAGCGATTTTAAAATGAATGTCAACATATTCTGTATTTAAAATAATGTACTGATTGATATCAAATAGTAATCTGCTACATGATGTGTCATTTCACATATTTGTGTGATCATAGTAGTGCAACTTAATCATCAGAAAAACAATGTGCAAGGAAGTGCATTATTTACGGGGCATACATCGTAGACAAGGCTGAAAGCTCCGTCAAGTATGAGGGGGAGCGTAGAGAGCGCCCTCGTGCGACGGATTTTTCAGTCTAATCAAAGGCCCCCAATACCTGAAACGTATGGGATTGTTTTGTTAATAAAACAATAACCCGCATTTCATAGACTGTACATGACGGAAAATACTGAACAGTAGATCAACATTACTGTTACGGGGCACCAAATGACAACATTGCTAAGGGTACGTGACAGGGTCCACAGGGGCATGATTACGACCATATCTACATACATGTACGTTAATCCCAAACGTTGATTGCCAAGCTTAAAAGATGAAAATACAATACATTTCAAGCAATCTACACACCTAGAGATGTCATTGATATTGGCCGGTAAAAGGTTATTCACTTTCAGATTTAGGGTGAATTGTTTCTGAAAGTCCTGAATATACATGGCCTGATTTACAGTCTGTGTAAAGCCAGGTGTCGCCTAAAATCTTTCAGAAAGCACTAGCCATATACTATCGATGGTGCTTAAGATAGTATGCGCTCCAAAGGTGAAGGACCTAAATTTTCTCTCAGACTTCGTAATTTTCAACCATTTCTCACAAAATCAAGAATAAAAATTACGGATCACAGTGCAAAGTTGAGTACCAAATAACCTAACATTTACCGACATTTGAATTACAAAGTGGACGCCATTAATGTATTAGCCCTATTGGGTTAAAAGATAAAATTTTCGATTTTCGAAAAAAAAGACAATGAAAACGAGCCCGACAAGTGGCAGTTCCGAAAATAATTTATAAAAATTTCATAGTCCAAATATCTGTTCCCGGGAGGCAAATTATACGTAAAGTGTAATAAAAATACATTTGCGCAGGGAGAAAATGCTTTAGGCTTTCTGTATACCTTCAAGAAAACAGCCACAACCCATGGTAACTTGCGATTCGTTTAGTCGATTTATTTGCAGTTGTCCGGTATAACCCTATGGTAATGCATGCCTACTCGACGTTGCATTTAGGAAAATCAGCTGCAATTTAATTTGCATACGTACAGTGTGAGATATTACGTCATCGCGTACCCATCCATCATGAGGGAAAAGTTTTAAGTCTCTGAAGGTCGTTTGTCGAATATTTGGATTTCGCGAACAATGTATGGGGTTTTCAAATTTCCGTTCCAATTATGGATATTCAGATAATCGATGACATTGTTTCAGATTAAAGGGAAATAGTCGTCAAAACTGCGTCTGTGCGAGTTTCTTGTTCACAAACAATGTATTTCGTGCACGATATCTAGATGCACCTCATTATCATAGCTTCAACATTTAAATTATACGATGTGATAATGACAGACATGTTTTGACTTTCATCAATCACCGTCTTTCCTTGGATACAGTGTTTACATTGGTTGTAAGGGTGTCGTGCGACCTTTGAGCGCAGTTCCGACGACTGTATCCCTTGAAGCATTTGACTCGGAGGAGTTCGATGACTTGTAACCTGGACAAATGTGGTCACTGTGATGGCTATGCATAAACGAAGCACGCAGCCGATACTGTTATGGTGTTACCTCCATTCTTGAATATACATGACCGGCTATCCTCTATTCAGCGTGTATATGTAAGCACACATTTCGGTGACCGAGGACTTTAAAGTCGAAAATGTCCATCAGATACCATGTAGCTACACTTTGAGGGTGGATTGTACTGACAGCATTCTTGTGTTTAGGTTTACTCGACTTGGTCCCATGAAGTACTTCATGAAGAATTTACTTTCCCTGACGTTCCAGACCGGTCACGTTATGTTTAATCTATAGCTTCCTATTTTATTCGATTTTGGCGAGTTTTACGAAATCACCGTCAGTATAGCCAAAGCTGTTTTACCATTACATCTTACTCTCCAGGTATGAGTCTCGTTTTTAAGTAACATTTTTGCTGCTTTACTACATATATGCTACTCCTGTACCTAAAAAAATTACAAAGGTGACGTGATATATAGCAATCACACTCATTATTGGTAATGATCTCTAGTTATGCCCAACTAGTCATCCGGAACTCCTATGAATATGTCAACCTTTGGCCTGCTTTATATCTCAATAAACCGTATGTAAGTAATTACAAGGGCTAGAGGTTTCGTTTGTTTGGATATCAACGAGTGTTGTAACCAACTCATTCCCCCAAGTACAGTGGAATTTGATCGAGTGTCCGGTTTGCCTTGTCGAGCTCGACAAGTCTATATGTTGCTTATCAATAGAAAAGTAAACATTTGCAACAAATTGAGTCTTTGGTGTTAGCTTACAGCGCGCAGTGAACGTTTCCCATACACTGTCTTGTCTACAATCAACACGGTCGTTTCTGCATGCAACTCACAATAAACTTTACACTGCACCAAATACACATTAATTTGGGAACTTTATGAAGAAACACGTAAATTCTTTTCAAAATAAACTTTTTTCCTCTCGATGTCAGTAATCACGACAACGGTCCCTTTAGCATAGTCTGTAGCAGGTCCAGCGCAGTCTACTCTATATGATACAATACAACAATATTATCAACCAGAAAATTCTTAACACCTCCTGCTTGAAATTTTTTCTGCTTTCTCTTTTGTCTCAGAACAGTTAAATGAAACTTTCTTACTGGACACTTCTCCAAATACATGACACAGCTACAAAATAGACTAGAAGACAAGTGTCAATTTTACACATGCAAGTGCAATTCTCAACCAACACTGTACATTTTGTGCCATTAAATAACATACCCAGTGTTTCAAAATAGTTCGCGGTATTTTGGCACCTAATTTCCCGGACGGCATCATACACGGCAACGGTTAAGTTAGCATGGAGGAGACGGCAATATCTCTCTGCCTTCAAAATATTCTTCACCTTGCTGAAGCATGTGTTCAACTGAACGCGCCCAGAGTCAGTCGGTTGATGTTGAGGACTTTCTCGAGATATAGATCCGACACTCGAAAAATATGTCAGTGAGTTTCGTCAGAGTTGTATTTGTCAAATCAAAGTACATGTAAATACCTGAAATGAAACCTTGATGATGAGTAGTGCAGTGTCAAGCTTGTTGTGAGTGGCATGCTGAAACGACTGTCGTGATTGTAGAGTAGTCAGTGTATGGGAAACACGCTGTAATCTAAACACCAAAGACTTTTCTAACGATATTCAACATGTAGACTTGTCGAGCTCTGCAAGGCAAACCGGACACTCGATCGAATTCCGCTGTATTGATGACCTTTGACCGGACTTTCATGTTTGTCAGCAACCACAAGAGCTATAGGTTTGGGTTTTTCACAGTCTCTCTATCTACAGAAGGGCTGTGGTTTTTCGTTAGTATTGACTAGTATGTGACCAAAATTTCTCCGATTTTTTTCGAATTACCTTGGTGACCTTTTAGCGACTTTAACGTATCTTGGCAACCATGTGGGCTGGAGGTTCAACTTTTGCTGGATATGATCAGTATTGGACAATGTTTTCGAGAATTTGGGAATGACCTTGACTGACCTTTTCCCATACTTGCTTTGCTTCTAGATTTATTTCCTTTTTAGTCCCCACGGACCACCGTCCGGGGGACTTATAGGTTTGGTAATTAGAGTGATATATCCACAAATACTGTGTTAAATTTGATGAAACTTGGTACAGATTTTGATCTCATAGTGTTGTAAATACAAATCAATGACACTTAGTGGTATCATATATATATTTAAATTAATTGGTAGTTTCATTTACATAATGGATTTTTGTTTTTAGGGTGAATGTCCAAGTACTGCATCAAACTTTATGAAATATGGTAACGGTGATAATCTGTCAGTGTTAGGATATGATGCAAAAATTTTGGCAGCATCCTGTCGATTAACTACTAAATGATTCATTTTATTGACTTTTGTAAGTAGTATGGCAGCTTACAGTAGTCCTCTCAGAGGACTTGTAATTAACCCTTTTCCTGCCAGACAGTATCAATTCCCCATCAGCCAAGTCAGTAAAAAGCGATTTTGAGCCAAAACACGACGTATTTTAACCACTTGGCTTGGTCTGTTATAGCATCTTTAGTAAAAAAAAAAATCAAGTTTACATTATTTATGTTTTCAACTGCCTTCAAATGTACAGTATTATGTTTAAATAAACCATATGGAATATGTTGTGTTTCATTAATTTTACCATCTTGACCTGGTGGTAAAATTGGACTTGGCAGGAAAAGAGTTAAAGTACCCATTAACAACTTGGGACTGTGTCATTGTCAATGACTTGTTTGAACAAAACTTTATGAATACACAACAAACAGCTAACTTAACTGTTCAATTTCGGCGCTGTCAAATGCTTTGCCCCAAAATGTCGTTGCTTCCTGCTTTGATAAGTCATCTGATTGTGCCCCATGAGAACATTTTAAGAACGCCGTGTTTTCGATATCAATTTGTCGTGTATATATATATATATATATATATATATATATATATATATATATATATATATATATATATATATATATATATATATATATACACATATACATATATAATGTATCATACATGAATCACACAAAAGTTCAAGTATTAATGAAGTTTGGTAATAGAGAGGTTTAGTTGTGCGTTCCCGACTATTTTTGCTGTGCATATTTTTCTCATAAACATGCGAAATTCGTGTAATTTTTAAGAAAAACATGAATTTCGTTAAGTGAGGACCACTTTATAGTAGCTCGTTGTACCCTCGAACTACCTTAAATCGGCCGAATTTCTTTGATACAGTTATTTAGGTGGTTTAGAGGATTCTTTTAGAAGCCGTAAGACAAAAAGTGGAATGCGACTACAACATTTCATTCATGTAAGGAAATTATCGCAAGTATCCTTGTGCAGTTGCAAACTCTACGAAATATTCTGATATCAAAGATGTTGCTAATTTACAATGATACCTTTTGAGTTTGCTTGTCTAAATTCGTGGAAATCATTGAGAAAATCTCAAAAATACTACACGTAATTATGACTACGTGTAGAAGTGTTGTTTGACGTTCGGAACGTCTGTGCTACACGTACGCGACGTCTGGTTATCACGTGACAAGACGCTAGGCGTACTGATCGAACATAATTACGTGTAACTAATTCTCTCTATTTTCTTCTAGAAGAAAACTTCTAGTCTGTTGAAAAATTACTTTCCATGTTTGTGCACGATTATGTACACAAACACAAAATATGTAGATTTGAGCGCATGTGTTAGGATACTGTTATCCGAACACTTGGTCATGGAATCTATTAGAACGTAGGAGAGTGTCCACGCTGTGGCCGTTAAATTATTGGCGGTAACGACACGAACGTAAAAAAAGTAATTTACACATTCACACATATTTGGAAATAGAACAGATGGAAAAGTCTACACAGACAATTTTTCTGAATGAAAGAATGAGTGAAAAAAAAGGCCTTGGTTTAGACTTTTGTAACAGTCTTTGCCAGTCTTTGTCTTTGTTATTGATAAAATAAAATAAAAAATATTTAAAAAAAATGGTGAATATATATATATATATATATATATATATATATATATATATATATATATATATATATATATATATATATAGTATATTACTTGAAGTAATTTGTGCCATTACGCTCTACTTTAGCATCGAGCACTGTTATTTCCCACGTCACTAGGACATCCGTATATATATATATATATATTATCTATATATAAATATATATATAATATATATATATATATATATATATATATATATATATATTATATATATATATATATATATATATATATCAATTAGAGTTTATTGAAATTTGCAGGCTAAACAAAACCAGAATCGCACATGATGTGGGTTTGAGGTCGTCTGTGCACAATGGTGTCTGTCTCGTCTCGGTCTCAGGTGATGTTATGTAACATTACGTTGTTACACAGTGGTAGCTGTTTGGGGAAAGGACGTGAAGCCACTGTCGATGCGGGAAGCCCCAGTCACGGGTGCCAAGAGGGAGGGGAAACCCCGGGAGGCTTTCGATACAATTCTGACCTCCTTGGGTGAATTTGGACCGTATCAAAGGAAACTCTTGTGTTTAATGCGGCTTTCTTGGTGGACAGTCCGTTCATCGTGTGTTTGCGCAAGTCTTCATAAGCGATGATGTCGACTTCGTGTGTCAGGCAGAGATTCAAAACGGTCATCCCTGAACGCGACGTCCTTAAGAACAACGTGGATCGTTGAAGATAGAGGAGGGTGTGACATTTTTGATAAAAAATTCACCGAAAACCGGTCCACGCTGTACTCGAGTACTGACTTCTTATCCGGAGGTGCTGATAACAGCACGTTGTTTATACCACCAACGTAGAAGGGCGAATATGCGCAAAATGGGGTTACGACCGGTCACAACACCAATCCACCACAGTCACTGAGGTATTAACACGTATGATATTGTAACATTGCTTGATATTGTTGTGTTTCAGTCTGAACTATAGACTGAAATTTTAAAAACTGCGTTATTGTAACATACCGTTAGTAGTTTGCGTGGGTCAATGGAGACTTATTGTGTTTTAACTGTTTGCTATGAAGCAGAATAGGGCAAGTACAAATGTGCGAACATATAGTATTTTACTTAGGGGTGGACCATTGATTTCGAGAGGGGAGTCAGCAATAGCAAAAACATTCAATCACAACATGGGTTTCAAAATACAGTGTTATACAGAATTGTTTTAACTGTTTTTGCTGTATTAAAATGTTCAGTATATCAACTACTAATAACAATTTATGTTCTATTTTCCAGAGTATTGAAATGCCCAGTATTCAGTTTGTGTACACAGCAAATATATGCAAAGTGAATTAATATTGTGTACAAATGGATCTTGCCCGGACAAAATTTAATTGTGAACAACAACAATGCATTGTGTACACGTAATGGCTGTAATTCTTGGTATATCAACATGGAGAGTAAAAAAAAACTAACATTAAACAAAAATACCGAGAAAACATCAGGAAACGTTACGGTTTCTTGCTTTTTACGTTTAATTATTTAATCATGTAAAAAATGTATATCTTGCACATATGTTATCTTTGCACAGTACACAGTACTTCTTGATTAGTCAACATATACAAATCATGAAAAATGTTACATCTATATATCTGCAATGTGCTATAATATTTTGTCTTTATGTTCAATTTGTAGTTATAAATTCTTCCTAAAACTGTTTATGTAGTTATTTTGAATTCACTTTGATTGTTCTTACAGATGTTCACATTCAAATACTTACTTGTAAGTTGTGACAAAATAAGCTGTAATAGCTGTCCAGAATATCAAAAAATGTTGTACAGAAAATGCCTTTCTGATTGCTTGAAGTTTGAACTGTGGTTTTCAAATACAAAGCATTCCAAAAAATGGCGTTTTATAAAACATTTACAGCAAATTGTCAAACGGAAGGTTTTTAAAGAAAAAATGTAACAAATCCTCCTTTTACCTTTTCCTGGAGTACATAGCCTTTCTAAGTTTAAGAAAGCTAGCAGTAATTCATTTGTAAACAACTTGAAATTATTCAGAATACTAGTACACTTTCATGCATACTCAGGTTTCTGCTCATTAATGCCATATATCCTATGCAACAGATTAATTAGAGATTAATTATCAATCAATCTATGAAACCTTGGCCATAATTTACTACTGTAGGCGCGGCTGCAGAGTCTACTGAAGACGCAGTCTGCTGTCTCAGGGTACATCAAAACAGTTTTTTACAGACTTGAATTATTTTTTTCATGCATACTGGGCAGACAGTCTTGTTTTCATAAATGGCTAGCAACAATTTTCATTTCGAAAATCTTCTAGCCCCCTCCCAGAAATCAAAAGGATCCACCCCTTATGTCAATGATCGACTCAGGGTCAGCCGGGCCATGTAACGCACTATAACGTATTGACAATGAAACAAGGTCTACTTGAATAATGAAGCGATGACTCGTTAGATAAAGGCTAATGTGCAGGATCTCGGAAGCTGTGATCCAATTGGTTCCCTGAATCTCAGTATACCGTTATCATTGAATTATATACAATAGACGCCTTAAGTTGCTGTGAATAGTGACAAGTAACCTTCGAGCTGCACATTGATACTGTCGTACAGATATCTGCCTCCCTGTTAGTACGTCATAAATATCTCAAAACAGCCGTCGGGATTGACCAGACATATCTCTAAAATGGCTGCACCACAGTGGATAAATTTTCCGGTGACGTTGATAATATCAAGACTAGGGCATGGCATTCTGAAACATGGCTTGAACTTTATGTCAGCTAGTCACTAACTGCAAAGTCAATGTCATCGCAATGTTGTGGTCAGAGTCATTACGGATAAGTAACAGGTATCGTTAGCGTTGTGGTCATTGCGAGGGAATTGCTTTGCATCCTCGTCCCCAGGCAAAATCAGCTCCACTAAGGGGAGTAATAAACAGATAGACTGCATCATATGCAAGTATATAGTACATACACCATGATACTGTTTTTCTTTTTAGTGGAACCTGTATGTGTGACAGAAAATGGCTGAGGGAACTAGCCTGTCTGTAGTCTACGCTGGAATGACTGTAGGATCCGGCATCTGCGGAACAATTTCGGATAGGTGACTTAAATCCACCATTATTAGAAGCGTGGCCTTCTGGAAAAATCCTCTCATTTTTATCGATGACAGCAAATCGAACTCCTGAGTCATGTATTAACAGTTTTTCCGCAGTGTTGGTCGTTTTATGTTGTCTATTTTTATGAATCATACACTTTCACGTAGTCACAATGGTCCATTATTACAACCGCGCATAGCTGTCTTTTTGCATCAGATGCCCTATTCAGGATTATATCGTCTGTTCAGTCATGATAAATTAATGTGATCGCCTATGTTCATTGATAAAAGCTTTCTCGACAACTATAGTATGGTAAACACCTATTACCTGGTCATAGGGGCTATAGTACCCGTTTATTGCCCGAAGGGCCGTGTGTTACCAGAAACACATCGCTGTTCCTCGAGGCCATAGGCCGAGGGGTATAGCGATGTGTTTCTGGTAACACACGGCCACGAGGGGTAAAAAACGGGCACTATGGCCAGAATAAAGACCAGATTATAGGTGTTTCATAACACACCACAGGCTCATGTTGTATTATGTTATAGTTTTTAATGTTTTGATATTTTGAACTGCAACAATCCATTGTGACAAGTTTACTTCGTGATATTTCCACAGCGGTTACAGTATGATCCCACTTTCTTCCATAATATTCTAAGCATACTCAGCAACATCCTTGTTGCACGTGGAATGGAATATCTGTCTGTTTTAGAGAGAGGCCCGTCGCTAATTCCCGGGCGCACATCACGATCGAGTCATCCGCCATTGTTTGAAAGCTGCAGACAAGACTACGGTCACGTTACGAGGCACTTTTCCAAATTTGGTAAAGACTTTCCCTAGGGAAATAGTGTTTCAAAAATACCCTCTGACGTCACTTTTGTCGATTCAGTGGGGACTAGACATATCGATTTTCTCGTCACGTGACGTATTCTGGCGAATCGCAACACCGAATGAGCATGTGGCGTGTTACAAATACAAATAATCCCATGACGTAACGCTGGGCCCCTTGGGTAATAAGGGGCGCTATAGCCCTCATGACCAGGTAATTAGGTGTTTTAAAGCGATGTCCACTTTAATTATAGTAAGGCCATTTAAAGAAAATTCTTTGTTTGCCGTCCTTGATTTTTTGGAAAACCTACTGGCCAGCCAGGAGAAAAAAAACAAACACAGACAAAAACACAAGTGTATTAACATAAGCTCAATTTAATTTTGTTTCCTTTGGAAAAATAATATTTATTGTAATAGTGTTAACATTGTGTTTGTTTTCTTAATTTTCTCTGAAAACCTACCAGCACGCGGACGGCATACAAATTACTTTGTTTAAAGCGCCTCCGAATGTATATCTGCTTAGTGATTGCAGGTACTTGTAATAGAAACTGTTCATTCATAGAAGCCGTATAGATAAACGGTAACTCATATCTTCATTACTGATCGTCGTACATAAGAACCCCTTTTCTTGGATGGTAGTTCCTACAATAGTTCTGTTCATTTGAAATAGTGTGACCTATGTTGACGGTTGTTGCACGTGTTGATTTTGTTCATATGAATTTATCTATCAGGAACATCCTTTCTGTAGAGATTTTGGTCGCATTGACATTAAACCTCAGCGTCTCTCCATTTTAGCCAATCAGGAAATGTTCCAAAATGCCACGTGATTCCGTCTACTTTCTAGGTATGGAAGACTGCGGGCGATTTCCTCGGCTTTGCTTATCCAAAGCATCTTTTGCTTCCTGTCTGCGGCATCGCCACATCTCTCCATGTTCATTTTCTGTCAGTTCATCGTTGGCTGCTCATACCCAGGTATACTGGTGGCATCGTTTACATACGGTATGTTGCGTATAGAATCTAAACACTAACTAGACCGATAATTTTGTTACCTGAAAAATCATAGCTTTTTGAGGCTAATTTGTATGCGATGATATTCCATAAACTATTTCCATTTATCAAGTCTTTGGTGCAAATACATCACCTTTCCATTCATTTTTGTAATTTTTCAATTTCCTTCGACAAGTATGTCCATGACTCATGATGATTCTAATACGACGGTTGCTAAATAAGACCGAATCATTGATCGACCAGGAAAACGCAGTACGTGGAAGAACTTACAGGCGGGCAATATATCATGCTACATACCAATTTATTTTCTTCTCCTGAAGAAAGATCGGAGAAATGGTTTGATGGCCAAATATTCATCTAGTGAACAATTTTGGGCCAATGCATTTTCCTATTGACAACAAGTCATGGTCCTTGTATTTACATCTTCAAATGATGTTCATGACATGTAATATACTGTGTGTAAGCGAACACACACATTTTGGAAATTAACCACGTGATGCAGTGTTGCACAAGTTCCAAGCGTTTGGAAGAATTAACATTAATTAACATATAATTAACAGAAGATGAAGCAGATAGTTGATGATGTTTTTTGTTGAAATTTGCAACTTTTGAGGACTCACTTCACCTTCTCACAATTAACACACAGTTATCGAATGGACCGGACCTTCGAAGCGAGCAATCATGGGAAATATGCTGGCGTTGATGTTTCCTGTGGGTCACATGATCTTTGCTCTCGTTGCCTATTTGCTGAGGCACTGGAGGCTGCTACAATTGTTGTGGGAATACCTCAGTTGGCGCTGCTATTCGTCTTTGTATTCAGGTGCGAGTCTGTCGGCCGGTTCTTTTCTGAGGGGGACCGTAGCCGTTTGTTATCTCCATACCACAATCCGAATGCTTCTCGCGACCTTAAATAGCGTTTGCCTCGTGCGGGGGTCTACATGATATTAAAATGCTTTGACACTACGTTTTGAAAACAGAGTTTTATTCATCAATCGCTTAAAATTCATTTCTGATAAGTGAATCGTATGATTGTGTGTGTTGCCATGTTGATCCAGTCAAGTTTGTTCTTCAAGTCGGGAAGCTAGAATGTCTACGGTGCGGCTTCGTTGTATTTGTGCCAGTTCGAGCTATTTTGCTTTTGTAAAGTTTGGCATTTATAAGTGTATCGCTTACATTTCTGTTTCTTTTGTATGTAATCATTAGTTGCTTTTGAAACAGATTTCAAACTTATCAGAATGCAAAGCTCAAACTTAGGTGAGGAAAAAAGTAAAATTGGTCCCTTCCCCTGTTCATGACACCGTCACAAGTTTTCGATCAGATGCTGTTCTAATAAACACTCTAAACAGGACACAACTCTTGGCAAATACAATTGACTCTGTTAATTGTACACTGAAATTGAAGTAGTTTTCGTATTTTATATATTGCAGACTCTTCCAGAATCACCAAGATGGTTGCTTTCACTCGGGCACGTGAACGAGGCTGATATCATCATACGAGAAGCGGTGCGGGCCAATCAAAAGACACTTCCAAGTTCCTATTTTACGTATACCAGGTTATCATCATACGTAAGAGGAAAATAGTATTTATATCGTTCGCCACTGGATATGAAATAAACGTGTTGACTCATTACAGAGAGATAGGTATTGGCGTATTCGTCAAGAGCTCTCGAGATCAGGCTGCTGTGTTCAAGGCCCATGCTCCATATGGTGAAGTTGCTGGCCGAATATTTGTGTACTATTGTAGTGTTATGGAAAGTTGAGGACCTCAATGTCCGTCGTACAAGGGCTTTTTCACTACCTCTCCCCTCTTTCTGCCCTTTCTAGTGATCGATTTTAACCTTGTGTGTTTTGGATGCTTTTCGAGATATGACCTCGAATATATACCCATCATCATTACGCAGGACTTGCTCATTTATTATGTGTCTCGCGTGCTTTTGATAAATCAACGAGAGAGAGAGAGAGAGAGAGAGAGAGAGAGAGAGAGAGAGAGGAGAGAGAGAGAGAGAGAGAGAGAGAGGGAGAGAGAGAGAGAGAGAGAGAGAGAGAGAGGAGAGAGGGAGGGAGAAAGAGAGAGACTGACGTAAGAAAAAAACTAAAAACACTATCGTGATATGATCCAGAGACTGTAGTCTGCATACCATTGCATCTTCAGAACTTATTAACGAAATCTTACAATTGATATACGTCTAAAAAGTCGTCGAGACTGTCATTCAATGCTACTTTTGAACAACACTGAGTACTTGCTGGGTTTTTATCTTTCTATATCAACTTAGGGTGACCGTCCTCAAAAGATAAAGACGCAAAAACCGGAGACAAGTTCCAAGTCACGCAGTAATTCCCACAATTTCACGGATTTGTTCAAAACGCCAAAACTTCGACAAACCACACTAATCATTCTGTGTAACTGGTGAGTTATTGATATTTAACGATTTCGGGAGACGGAACGAGGATTTGAAATATTTAACAATTTTATAAATTTACATAATTCCAGGAGGTCCAGCTCTTTCGTAAACTATAATGGGGCTGCATGCTTAAATACATAAATACAAGAGACGAACAATCAATTCAAGACAAAAATACTGTTTAAAAGGCGTAAGACAACCATGCGCGTTATGCCTGATGGCAATGGTTTCCGTAAAATGTTAAGGGCAGGGTCATATCGTCTGCGGCTGCGCAACTTTCCCGGTGACAAACATTGCCTCTTCAAAGAAATTCGCGATGAATGTCAAACAACTATGAAGCAAAGTCAGCATTTGATACATGTTCATAGCTTACTAGTTTTGTGGCTGTCCAATCACCGCAAGAGTTTCACCAAATCAGCTGTTGCGTCCCTTCGTTTATATGGATCTGCTTCGGCCGCGGTCACCAGTGTCGGTACAACCGCCACTCTGAAATGTTGAATATGCACAAGGGATATCGGGATATGTGTTGAACATGACAAACGGAGTCGTGCACAGCCGCAGACAGGGCGACCACCCTCCCTGTAAATGCACATCGATAGCCAATTTAGATTATTCTGCCTACCAATATGAAATCCCTTTATGCTTGTTCTTCACATTGCACATGCTTACCCGCGAAGATCTGTGCTTTGATAATTTGTTGCAAACATTCTATTGTCATCTTCTTCCATCCACTTGCAAGCAAGGCGTCGGTAGTTTTATTCAAACAACATACAGATTCATTTCTGTCCGTTGATGCCGTAAGCCAATGTCATATTTTAGAGATATTGCTATATTGCTACTTCCCTGGACTTCCTTCCTTTTCAGCCACAGTTTGAATATATCTTCTCAAAAAGTTAGCCGGCTTTGTCTATTTTTCATAGCCGTAACAGTCTTGTATGAATATGTATACTCTAGTTATCATGACAACCATTGCATGATCATCGATTTTCCTAATATACACTTTAAACAATTGAAGAAAATATACAATTTATTTAATAAAAGCAAAGTAGTCAATATGCGGTACTTATTATATTTCATTCAGGTTTTCAGTTGTTTTGCCTTATTTTGGATTATCGGTGTTTTCGACGTCACTTGCCGGCAACAGATATGTCAATTTCTTCCTGTCTGGGTTTGTAGAAGTAATGGCTATATTCATTTCGTCGTACCACTATAAACCGCGGGGGCGCCCTAGCCGATCGCAGTGTTCGTCTCATGGCGGCGGGTTTTGTACACTGTAAAAAATAGCGGACGCTAGACGCGTCTTTACGCGTTCAAAATGTACATGTCGGTGTTCAAATTTGAACGGCTAGTGTTCATATTGTTAACACTAGTGTTCATAATATTAACAATGATGTTCTAAACCTGAACACTATGTGTTAACAACGATCTCCTTCAAGTGTTCAAAAACTCAGCATCACAGAAATTTTACAATACTGTGAAACAATTAACAGTCTTTTGTGTTTTTTCTTTACAATGGCTATATTAAATTTACTATTGCTTCACTGTCCGGCAAAAGTACACGGATTTTGGTGTAACGAATTTCACACTAAGTGAAAAATATTTCCGGCCTACAATTGCTGAAAGCATGTTTTTTCTAAAAAAGGAAGTATACAAAATAATTTTACACGTTTATTACGGGTTGAAAGTTTAAAAATTAGAAAAGAAAATCAGAAAACCACCATGAACGTTTTAATTTTAACATCGGCGTGCAAGGGGCGTTCTACTTCTTAACACTTGGTGTTCAAGTTTGGTGTCTTTCCTATCCCATGATGCATCAAAACGGAAGTTGCGACATTTTTCTTGTAAGCGCACCCTGAAGTCGTGATCGTGCGGAAGCAAGACCAGAAAGGGTAAGTTTCCTCTCCAAAATAGTAAAAGGTATTCGATTTTTGAAGCATCTATATTATCGTCCTTTGAAATTAATTGTATTGTACCTTAATAGCTTAACTACGTGAAAAAACCTTTTTTCTTTCAGTGGCTGCTATACCAACAACTAGCTGTGACTACGCAGTGGTACTTTTGGCCATGGCGTATCGATCGATCTCACTCGGGTCAAGGGTCATCACAATACAACTGTAGTGATAACCCTTGACCTGAGCGCGATCGATACGCCTTGCATAGTACCGCTGCGTAATCACACTAACATATGTCTTTTAGTAAACACAATCGCATGTAAAACATCAGTTAAACATCGTAGAGTATACAATGTATTGTTTCAGCATATGAGAGTTTGGCTTTTTAATTTTAATCAATTGATCACAAGAAGCAGCAAATATTTTGTAACAGTTTTGAAGAGAGGCACTGTATATGAAAGTCTCCACTTTTCCTTATAATAATCAGCCCCTTGTCTTTCATTTAAAGTTTCATCTCGCCATATTACCTATTGTTGCATTTTTTCAGGATGTAAAAAGTTGGATTTAACTGAAAATCGAAGAGTTGTTATAGAAGCTGGTGGTACAGATAACGAAGAAGATGAGTGTACAGGTAGCTGTCTGGAAACAAGCTTGAGAAACTCAGCTCATCTCTAATGTAGATTTAAACTTCCAAGGGTCAGTACTGAATTTTGATAAATTTCTGTATTTTTGTTCTGAATTAATCTAAGCTTTGGTAGCATGCTATGATCAACTAAATGTTGCTGGGGAATAAGCTTTCACAGACGTGTAGTCTCCCTTATTTAAATTAAAGCTGATATTTCTTGTTAGCTCTTTCAAAATGTGTACATGAAAATCCATACATGCATTTATGAAAGTCATCTGTACACTCAGTCTCATCCATTTGAACACCATCTGACATCTTTGTATTTGCAGGCAGCTTTCAAGACAATATGACAAAATGTTTTTACATAAAAAAATTCAGCCTTGAATGGATGTGAAAGCGACAGACCATTCAGAGTAAAAATGTCCACTCTGAATTACTGATTTTTCTGAAATTTTCACTCTGAATTTTGTCACTTTCTGCTTCAATTTTTCATCCCCCCCCCTTGCATCTGATGAAGGAGACTTCACGTACTTTGAAAGCTTATGCCCTTGTAACATTTAGTTGATCATAGCCTGCTACCAAACCGTAAATTATTTTGTATTGTAGCTCAACACGTCTCTTGTACTTAGCAACTGTTTTTAGCTTTGCTGTCAGCTAAATAGGTGGATGTGTAGCATTGTCCTCAAATTTGTACTTCCAAGGTTTTTCTTCAAAACAGCCTGTGCGAATCCTTTAATATTTGGATTACAGGTCCCAAGGGATTACCCTAATCAGATATGTTCAAATTATGATGAAATATGCAAATTTATATTTTTTGAGGCTAATTTGCTATTTTTTGGAAAAAATCTTCTTCCCTTTTACTGACGTCTTTAATATATTTGTAAACATGTCCCTAAAAATGACCATCGTCAAATGTTGTGCTAGTTGTGATGAAATATTCAAATTTTATATTTCATGGCAATTTTTGTCATTTTGGTCAAACAATCTTTAAAAAATCTTTTTCAAAACTGCTAATCGAACAGCTTTGATATTTAGGACATAGATCTCTCTACTGGTAGTCTTTTTCAGATTGTTAAAATTATGCAGAAATTTGCAACTTTGTGTTTTTTTTGGCATTAAAGACATTTCAGACATTTTTAAGACATTGGGAATTACCAAAATGTGATATATTCAAGTTATGATGAAATGTTCATTTTTAGCTCACATTTGGTTTACCAATGTGAGGTTATGAGCGAATCAGTTCATTTGCATCTGATTTACATGTCTGTATATTTGGGTATGTGCGGAGTATGTCCGTCACACACAAAGGCTCCCATACCGCCAAGCTACCATCTCAGTATTTGGTGTACAGGTAGATGCAGGGGTTGAGATGTGCATTTGTTCAAATGAACACATCAGTGTCAAAAATGTGCAAATGAGTAAGAAAAAGTGAAATCCTGCAAATGTACAGGAGGCATGCCATTGAGAAACAGGCAAACTCTACTGATCTTGACTCATTTCCTGTCATTGTTTATGAACTGTTACATATTAACTGACCAGCTGCAACCATAGACAGTAGATAGGGAAGACTGTTTATACTAAACTAAGAGGGGATTGTTTTCTGATATGCATGTTGCTAAAGTTGACCTCCAGTAACTAAAGTTAGACCTTAATTACTTTTGTCATTCTTGTTTTTCTGGTTTAAATATTTTCTTGTCGTTTTTCTGTTTGTACTGTGCAGAAATCATTGCCATAACATCAACGTAGAATTTCCTCCACTGAAAAGATAGAAACATTTATTGTTGATCATTGTAACTCCATACTGGTATATACCAAATCTGATAAATTTGAGCGAACCTGATAATGTCGTATTTTTTCATTTAAGGGTGATTTTTACCATTTTTTAGTAAAACAAATTGTATAAAAATTAATAGCAGGGTACACCAGAATTTGAAAGGTCTTTACGAATATGTTTTAAATTTCTGAGAAGTATATTTTTGAAATGTCACCATTTATTTCAGGGTTTATTTAAAGATATTACAAACAAACAACCTTTTTTTATGAAGGACTTTGTTGGACAAGGAAATAGGTTTTACCCTGCCAAGGACCCACTTCCCCACTTCTGCATGTGTGTCTTACTGTGACACTTTGACAACTTGACATGTTGTGTTTACTTTAGTGTGGACAACTATATGCCATGTGCACCAGAGAAGCCTTGACTAACTTCTTTTTTCTTCAAAATTTACTATTGTCCATATAGGAGGAAATGTCTTTAAGAAACCATCTTACAAAATGGAGTATGCATTTCATACATATACGTCTTTTCAACAATAAGTATGCCAAATTTTGAGCTTTTTCAGATGATTTTTGTACGTTTTAAACAAGTATGAACATAAAACGTAATCCACAATATGGTGATTTTTATTGCTTATGTTTTTGATAGGAGGTGTTAACACTGTTGGTTTTTTCCTCTGACAAACTTTACATACAAAGTTGCAATGTTTATTTACCCATTTTACAGTAAATTATTGTATTTTACTCTAGAAATGTTTCGTGTATTTTTAGAATAAATAATTTTACTGGATATCAATGGTCTGTAATGTTATTTCAAGGCTTGAACAACCGTGAACGCCCAAAATTAAAGGTGTTCAACAAGCGCGCATCATGGTTCTAGCCTTTAACACACTTATCGTTGAACGGCGTCCATGCGTTCAAAAAGTGTTACAGCCCTTTGAACGCGTAAAAGCGTTCAATTTTTTGAACACATTTCCTGTGCAACGTGTGTTCAGATATGGAACACCATGGTGTTCAATATAATGTCTTATGAACACGTAGCGTTCAAAATCTGCACACGTGTGTTCAAAAATTGAACGTTGGTTGAACACGTAGTGTTAAATTTCTGAACGTCTAGAGCGTTCAAAAGTGTTACAAAAAGGCGTTTAAATTGGTGTTCTATCCTTGAACACTTAACTTTACAGTGTATCCTCAGTCCGTTTCCAAAGAACGGTGAGTGCAGCTCGATTTGGCTTTGAATGTTGCTTAATTATTGAGCATCAAATTTACAGAGGATACAATAACACTTAATTTTCATTTGAATAGATTTTGTCTGATATGGCAGTAACACTTCCGAGTGCAACTTATGTCGCAAACTCACGTCCTAAATTTGTCAATTGACATGGAAGTTCAATGTTGTTTCGCTTCTAGGTAGTTTTCAGTTTCGAGAGTCAATTGAAATGCTCCTTCCTGTAATCTATACAGGTGAAAATATTCGACAGCTAAATTATGTAGGAATTTCGAATAACAAAATTTTTATGGCTGTTGTATTTCACAGGTTTTCAGTACCTTGGCACTGCATTTGCACTGATAGCTAAAGTTGGCGCTGCGGCTGCCTTCTGGTCTGGTTTCGTACAAGTGGCCGAACTCTTCCAACAGTTGTCGGGTAAGTCTTTGATTATATTTGCTGAAACACACACACACATATGGGCTACGACATGATATGTTGCTTCTTTTCTCAAATAGACAAAGCTGGAGATGTAAGTTTCATTGGTACCCATTGGTCCTTACAAGTACCGTAAATTGTACCATTGTCTTGGAATCTACAATTCCTAATCTGTCTTTGCAACAATGACATTGGGCATTTTCACGTTTGCAGATTGTAACGACGAGTTTAACACCAAGCATTTCGATATGCTGTTGGCAGAACGACAAAGACTTTGCATTTATAAACAGAACATACACAGGATATTAGTCGTAAGTTACGGCTAACGGAGCTTTAACCAACCGAAGTCTATCATTCATTTATTCTCGTTAGGACACTGTTTTGATCAATAGTTCTTGGGCCAGACTCGAAGGAAGGAACTAACAAGCGATGTGTGGTACGCAAAACTTCATCTGAATCGGGTTATAGACCTGATAAAATGTCTATTTCATCATTTGCGTTTCAGTAACAGTGGTGTAAGCGTTTGTATTCTGGTAAGTCGTGTATCGTCAATTATTATGCCCTTCTTGCGATTGTTGTCCGATGTATGGCAGCCTCTTCCGTACGTCATCATGGGATCCTTGACAGCATCATCAGGTGCTTTGGTGTTATTGGTGCCGGAAACGAAAAACCGTCCCGTACCAGCGACGATTGAAGAGTTTGAAATGCTCCACAAGTGAGTGTGTTGGTTTTGATAATTTCGTTTGCCTGTATCTGTGACGAAGGTAGTTTCTCTCACACGCAGGTTAAAGAGAGGCAGTCGTCGGAACTCTGCTCAAAGGTTGCCGGGGACCCCGGCGATCGATGTAAACACTGTAAACGATGTTTGATTAAACGAATATCATACAATTTAAATCTTACAGCTAAGGCGACTTGATGCATCCAGATATCATATATGAAATACATTGTTTGTAACAAGAAAGTCGCACACGCGCAGTTCCGACGACTGCCTCCCTTTAATGCACTGGGTGGTCATCAACACTAGTAAAAATGTTAATTAAAACAACAAGAGCGAAATTATAAAATGATTTGGATACAAACCGTATTGGAGGCGAATGCACAGAGAAGTTAATTCCCTTTTACGAGGATTTTACGAAGTTTGGACGCAACATTGTGTTTGAATGATGTGGAAATATAATTAATACTTAATGAATGAACATGAGAATTTCAAGTGATGTATCTCAACGACCTCTCGCATGGTAATATCCTGACAGAAGGCAATCGTCTATGGTAATATACCTGTAAATGTGTTCAGACTATGAGTTGATGTTGTAATTAATTTTCGTAATGGGTTTCACTGTTTCATACTCTGTACGTACTGGCGACAGTGTATCGGTCGATGGTATGGAGCTAGAACAGTCTGTACAGCACTGTGGAATCAATCAGATTTGTTTAAGGTAGAATGCGCCTCGGGGACAGATATTAACTTTTACAATTCTTGTCTGATCTACCACTTGTGAGGGTGCATTTTGAAGCTCTTAATGTAAGCAAAGATTTTCACCGTCTTAGTTTTTTGAAAATCGAAAATTTTATTTTCTCTCCATGGACTTAACGCAGGGATGGCGGCCATTTTGAATTTCAAATATCGGTAAATCTCGGGTGATTTGTTTCTCTAGCATCAAAATTTGCGAAGTGACCCCAGATTTTATTCTTGATTTTTTGAAAGAAAATGGGTGAAGTTCTTTTAGGAAAGTTTGAGCAAATGTTTAAGTCTCTCACTTTCGAGGAGCATACTACCTTAAACGGCACTAATCATTGTTCTTGTCTGGAACAAAATTTCCGTGATGTTACAGCATGTAAATAAGCCTGTTGTTGACACTCTTACCCAAAGTATTAAAAAATTGCACATAGTTGTTTCGACCAGCTTTTCCAGCGGTACGATTTTGTCATGCATACTGATTTAAATACCTATACAGCATACGTTTATATCTTTTCTCTCAACAGAAAACAAAGAAAGGCGAGGGGAAGGGACGACATTGCTGTGGTATCCGGAAAGACAGGCCACACGCTCTGTGAATCTGGCATGATTTGTGATGTGTGATAGCTTGTCTCTGATTGTCGTATGGTTCAGCTGTGCTTGTCGGATTCTTCAAACGGTTCGTTCAGTTCAGAGGAGATCCGAAACACTGGCCTGACTTTTTCCAGAGTACGGGAGCCGCTGCTCTGAACAAACTATTTCTTCGTGCGCGATCGCATGTGACAAAGTCTGAACTAATCAGCTGGACTTTGAACATAGAATGAGGTCATATTTGAAAGATAACTGGGAGCAAACCCTTGATTACACTAAAAGTCAAGACTAACATATTAAAAACAAATCGCTGTGTAACCACGGCAACTGGTACAGAACTGGAGTGATATGAAGAGTGATTTTTGAACGAGTTACAATTCTTGCAGCCACGTTTAGAACACGTTGAATCTGAATAATTGAATTATTCACTGATTATTCGGAAGTCCGTACAACAGAGAGTTACAGAAAGCAGCGACAAGTTGTTCTGCGGTAGATCTTGATAAATATTTACGAATACGCGCAATGCATCGTAGATGAAAGGTTGCTGTACGGCAGATCTCTGATAAATGAGTTCTCAGAGTGAGATGAGAGTCAAGGATGGCGCCCAGGCTAAGCCTGATAGCTAACAGGAATTTTAGCATCCCATACACCAATTTCTGTAATATTTCTATCTAACGGATTATACTAGGAGGAAATTGCATATTCCATTATCATCGTTTAAAGTGAGAAAATTGGTAGACATCCAGATCTTACATCTGAAATGCAATTTTCAAGATTGAAACAATTCTAATGGCAATGTCCCTGTTGAAACACACGTACAATGTTGAATCATCAGCATAAAAACTATAAAGACATCAATGACTGGCCATTCATTATCCGAATGGAGAAGTATAAACCTTGAAAGAATTGAACCTAACACTGATCCCTGAGGTACCCCGGTATCAAGTGGATGAAATGATGATTGAGTGGAATTTATAAGAACACATTGACTTCCATTTGAAAGATATGACTCAAACCACTGAAGTGCATAACCAGAAAGACCAAATGGTCTCTTAAACGATGTAATAGAATAGTGTGGTTGAAAGTATCAAATATAGCAGAAAGGTCAAGTAAAACCAAGAATACATCACAACTCATCATCGAGGGCAAGCAAATATCGTAACACTTGGGCAAAAAGGACCCTAAATGTGAGTACAGCGGGGTACAGCGCCCCCGCGGACAACGCTTTGGGCTGGTTGCTAGTGACGACAGCGAACATTGTATCAATTTCATTTCAATAAAATATCGATCGAAATTGCTCGCCTGTCGCTCGTATTTTCAGGTTACGCCATGATTTTTTCCATGACAGCCCGTATATATTGACTTATGTACCATAAAATCAACGTATCGGTTGTTTTCTTCCACTCAAATTGAATCGAAGACAATTTGTTTAGTTTTGGTGATACTTTTATGTCTCAGCATATTTTGGCGCTCTTTGGACAAGTTTGGCGCCATGCGACAGCGGGTATGCAACACAACATTGTAACAATTCGCAACAAAAGAATATCGATCGATAACGTTCACTACACGTTCACAGTGGAGACTCTACACCAGTTCGCTTTCGTTTCGTGTTATTTTTACCAATTTACTGCGATATTCATGGTTCATATTCACCCAAATTTTGTATAAAAGACAACAACCTGACAGGTATTTGATCTTACAATTTAGGACACACTTGCTGATTATTTGCGTCAATTTCAGACCCTTGTCTGCACATGTAAACGCCGTCAGATCGCCATATTGTTGACGACAACAGTATATTTCAGTGATCAGAATAAATAGAATGGCAATAAAAAAATTTAACGAAGTAATTCAAAAATCTAAAACGATACGATTTTTGCTTATTAGTCAGAGGGTCATTGTACCAATTTTCATTATCATTGGTTCAGAATTGAAAAATTTGAACCGGCGAGAAGTTTGCAATGTGTTCGGTCGATCGGACGCGCATAAACGCCATTGTTTTCTATGGGAATCGAGATTATTCGGCACATCGTAAAATGAAAAATACATCTGAAAAAACCCGCCGGAGCAACTTTTTCATTTCGCTGTTATTTCTCACAATATTTGAGATTGAGCATCTCATGAAGGTTCACTAAAACTCTATGGTTTTCGATTTTTGAATTTCCCTCTTATTTTTCTGAAATGACGAGTTTACGATCGTTTGTGCTGTTGGCCGTGTTTTCGCCTATTTTTACATAGAGTATTTTCGCTTCGGTATTTTAAGAATTCCTTCATGAATTATTGCCGAAATTCATAATGGACAGAGGAACATATGAGGAAATGGAATCTGCATCTCTTTCCTGAATATTTAGCTGTGCGGCTAGGAAATTCGGCGAAGTTTTCAACATTACGCGGAAGCTTGATTTGGCTCTCTTTTAAACCTTTACGAGCAGTTTTTCACTATACTGTGCTTGGCTTGTTGTTAGTATATAGATTGCATTGGTTCATAATACGTTCTAATCATCTTCGATAAAAACGGCAAATTTGAAACAGGTCAAAATTTTTTAGAATTTCCTGGTTCAGAGATGGTTTTTAAGAATTGGTTTAACAACGGCTAACTTAAATACATCAGGTATACAAAACCATGGCTGCAAAGATTCGGTGAAAATCTCAGTAAGATATGCATTTACAACAACAGGGTTCTTAAAAATCTTCTTGGGAATTGGGTCTAAGCACAATAGGTTGATGACGAACTTCGGACCGGATTATGTTATGTATTTTGTCAGCAGTTATTGGTTAAAAACATCGAGTTTACACTGAATACGTGCTTCAGTGGTAGACTTTTGAATGTTGATAATTAGAAATGGCGGGTAAAGTATCTTTCGCCGGAGTTTCTCTACCGCGCGAGTCAATGTGATGGTACATTTCGATCAACGTATTAGAAAAGCATGTTCTAAATTTTGAAGATTCGACGCCAAGCACGGCCAATTTATCAACAATCATCGTTGAGACCGAAGGATAACAAAAAGAATATGAAAATCGTCTATGAGCGTACAGTGCTCGTTGAAGTGCGTCTCGGCACAGATATTCTCAAACTTTTACAATATTATTTTGGCCTACCACTTGTAGGGGCTCATTTTAAAGCTTATGGAGTAAATACAATTTGCACTGGGTTAGTTTTGTGAAATCGAGAATTTTTATTTTCCCGTATAAAGATACCATGAGAATGGCGGCCATTGTGAATGACTGATATCGGTAAATGTTCAGTAGTTTGTTTCTCTAGGACCAAACTTTGTACGGTAACGCGGATTTTGATTCATGATTTTGAAGAGAGTGGTTGAAAGTTTGTTTTAGGAAAGTTTGAGCAAACGATTTAGTCTTTCATTTTCGAGGCGCCCACTACCTTAATATGCTATACGTAATCTCTGGCGACGACGCATTCAAGACAGACTATTGCCTAGTTAATCATGCATTAGAATATCCATTTACATAGCTGCTCAACCGTTTTGTAAGTTAGAGTGACCGTGAAAAAAATCGAAAGCTGAATAGCTCTTGGTTAAACAGAATGTAACCTTACATAATGTCGCAGCTCCCGACTATTAAACAATCAAGTTTTTTTGTAGTAGTCGAAAAGGTCAACATCTATTGTCATACTTATTAGAAACAATGCATTGAACTCCTCGTTCTACTTTCCATAGTATTCTTTTGGATTCAGTTTAATGTTTTGAAATGGTAGAAAATAGGTTGCATTCACAAACATCTCTGGAGTTTGGGGTGGAAGACTTAACAGAGAGGATTTGAAAATATCAAGGGTATCTGTTTGGGTGCATTTGAAAGGATGTGGGGACTTAAAGGGGGAACTCAAAATGAAACTGTCTTTAATTTATATGAAATAAACATTCACGGTCTCTTGAATAAAAATTAAAAAAAAAATTGTATGGAAAAACACATCCGTACGGTAGTGTATTTTTTCTGAAGAAGAAGAAGTCAGGAGAAGAACAATGACTCCTCTAGCCAATCAGAATTTGCACACGAACACAACCCTAAGCCAATAAGGGAGCCGCCATTATTTACAATCTGGGGTCGGAGGAATGTAAGGGGGTCACTAAAATTGAAAGCTACAAGTGTGTTGCTCAAAATATGGGGAGAAAGAAGGGTGGTTACTCAATTTTTGGTGCAAAATAAATTTAAACACCTCTCAGATTGCACCATTGCACTTATCAGTTTCTCTAAAATTTTCGATGCGAGGGGAGGGGGACACCCCTTCTCTTGCCCTCCGCCACCATGGTGTTCTAACAGTTTTACTTAGTGAATAAAAACAAATTAAATGCCTCTCAGATTGCACTATTGCACACATCAATTTCTCAAGATTTTCCACATAAGATAAGGAACACTCCCCTCTCACACTCTTCCCTTCAGCCTCCGGCGTGTTGTCCTCCTTGTACTTTCAAACTCTGCCCCCGCCAGATATCCTAGTGAAAACATTGTCATGCTACCCATCCAAATTAAAACAATACCATATTTGGATACTGATTATAGCGTGAGCTTTTATATCTATATTTTGTTGCGACTTTGAATTTCATTTCGTTGGTTTCACCGTTTTCAACCGTCATGAGATAACTGATGATAATGAGCAGGGTACAAAATGATTTGTAAGACTTACTATTTGAAAGATCTTTACTATTGCTGTATTTTTGTACATTTTACAAATAACTGTATTGATATTAAACGTTTCTATGTGGTGAGGCAATTACTTTTTTTTGTGTTAGAGAGAAGGGTTACTCAATTCATCATAGTTGGCGGGGAGGGGAAGTTACTAGAAATTTTGGATATCAGATAAAATACCTCCGACCCCCCAGGCCGTAAATGATGACGGCTCCCTAAATACAATCTTTTACTCATTACGATTGCCGAATCTGTATATTAATATCCCTACTTAATATCATCTCAATATTGATACTGTCAGTTTGCAAAACAACTGTCTGAAGTGATAAGTTCCTACACATGCTGAGACAAACGTACTGAAATGCAGTCCAGGCATGTCATCGGATATGTCAAGTGACGTATTAAGGTATTTTGCTTTTGTTTTTTTAAGAGGAGGGGTCGGTGGAAATCAGGGGGGTGACTTTTACGAAACCATTTTTAAGGGGAGTAAATTTGTCTCTATTCGACTCAATGGTTCTATTCGGACTCAATCGTTTTCAATACTTTTCTCAGCTGATCTACCACTTTAGGGAGCTCATTTTGAAGCTCTCTGATGAGCAAGAAAGATGTTCACCTTCTTAGTCGTTCGGAAACCGAACATTTTATTTTCTCTCACAGAGTTAACACAGGGATGGCGGCCATTTTGAATTTCAAATATCGGTAAATGTCAGACAAATTAGTTGTCTTACATCAAGCATTGCTCGGTGACCCCTGTCATTATTCTTGATTTCCTTCATCATTGAGGAAAGTTTGAGCAAAAGTTTAAGTCTTTGACTTCGGAGTCGCGTACAACCTTAAACACATGACCCCACTATCACAAAGGCAACAATGGACCAAATAAATTCGCTCGCTCTGACAATTAAGCGTCAGCAACAGTGAGGTTAAATTTAGATTCAGCTGCTCTATAATACGCTGGGTATGTAAAAGGTTTATCTGTGACGCTTTGCCTGGAAACCAGGGTCTGCAAACGAAAACAAAGCATTCTGTACAGATTTGGAGTAAATGTATAGAGGTTCTGACGACCATCGATTCGGAATCTCGCGAGAAAATCCACAATGTAGCCGCCAAATGTTATCTTGTAGCATCTGGTACCGGAGCGAGGTTAGAGTATCACCCTACTTGAGCTTGTGACAATTTGCATGCCAACCGGCAAAGCCGAAGGCGGCGTTATCAGCGAGCACAAAGGTCTTTCTCCATGCAGTGATTGTTACATCACGTTGTTCGAACGTTGTTGTTGTTTTGGCGCACAAAGGGACATGATCTGCAATGCTGAAATTATAGACATCATGGGTGCCAGGACGGACTGGGATGGATTTCGATACAATACTCGCCTCCTTGGGCGACTTTGGACCGTATCAAAGGAAGCTCTTTGTGTTTAACGCGGCTTTCTTGGTGACAGTCCCATTCATCGTATTTGCGCAAGTTTTTACAAGCGACGATGTCGACTTCGTGTGCCTGGCTGAGATTCAAAACGGGTCATCTCCAAACTCGACGTCTTTGAGAGCAACTCGGATCGTTAAAAATAAAGACCGATATGACCTTTTGGAGAACGCGCTCGACGGAAACTGGTCAACGGTGTACACGAGTACCGATCATTTATCGGGTCGAGACAACGGCACTTTGCCCTTTGATACGACTATAAAAGGCCGAACGTGCATGAAATGGGGTTACGACCGATCGCAGCACCAATCCACCACAGTCACTGAGGTAAACACGTGTGATACACTGACCGACTTTATCAAAACTGTTTGTTGCTTTTTTTAACTTTTCCCCCGGAAAGCAGTATTAATAAATACACACGCTTTTTAAAATGCGAATTAAAAAAGCCAGTGTGGTTCGGTTTGAAAGACGTGTGATTGTTGGATACACATTTGCACATAGATTTTGCTGGCTGTGCCACTCGCTCATACGCACAAATGGGCCAAAGTAACTTATTCACCATCAGACGGCAGACGGAAACGCCTATTTAACAGCGCATGCATGCAGATATTATAGTTTGATTTGCGTCAATAATTGGCGGAAAGATAAGGGACTGGTCAGTTTCTTCAGTCTGGGGGCGATGGATTATTTTTTGCCGCCGTTAAAAGTGGCCGACCCCCCCCCCCACAATTCAAACTTTCGAAAACAGGTGACGCCCCTATTCCAACTTTCGAAAACAGGATGACACACCGGCAACTTGAAAGGTAAAATGTGATATATATATATAATATATATATATATATATATATATATATATATATATATATATATATATATATAAAGTATATTAGGTAACACGTTTGGAACTAAATTGGGATAATTGGATAGTGAAGTAATGTCGGTTTAATCGGAAAATGTAAGCTCATCTGCCTTAAGTTATAGACTTGTTTTTATAATTAATTTGTAATATTGCAACATTTAGCTATAGGGCACCTGACGTCTTTGAGAAATTTGGAAAATAAAGAGATCAAATTATCCCAAATTAGTTACAATCGTGTTAGGTCTATTTTAGGTATTTTTAACCCCTCAGTCATTCTTTGTTTCGGTGAAATTGTTGACATGTCAGTTGCAATGTAGGAATTGTAAATTTTCTATCTTAAACTTTAAATACAGTATTTTATGCATAACCAGATTTTCCAGAAATGTTGAACATAAATGGATGCCAATCATTAATATCTCAGAGAGAAAAGCAGTAAATCAAAAACTTTAGATGGTATTTAGACTGTTGCCAGTCATCAAATTACATCTCTTAAGAAGCAATAGAGACATAATTTTATAAGTTGTGGCCATTTTTAATGTTGAAACAATAAAAACACAGCTAATAATGACAAAAACGCTTCTCTAAATTATCATTTTACTCATGAAAAACACCTTTTACTTGAAAAGGAAGTATAATAGTTTGCATCAATAAGAACGAAAAATATCTTGTCATTTTGTTCTCTATGTCAGTATAACTCATCAATAACATGATTGGAACTAATTCGGGATAATTATGGACATGAAGTAATGTCGATTTTATCTACAAATGTAATTTCATCTGCTTTCCTTTTTACGGTACAAACTTGCTTTTATGAGTATATTGCAAGATTCAGCTATAGGGCACCTAACACTTTTGAGAAATTTGAATAATATGAAAATCCAATTATACCAAATTAGATCCAATCGTGTTCAATGTGAAATATCAGTGCAAGTTGCTTTTTTATACTGAATTCTCAAAGAGAAAACAGAAAAGGACCAGAAATTTGACATACTTGTCAAATGAACATCAGATTTCATAATGATTTAATAATACACTTTGTAAAACAGACTTTCCATTTCCAAACATCAAGATATCTCTGATATATAAAGATAATATAAATTTAAGTTATGTGCCCTGAGGGCGCGTCGAAAACTGTGGCTGAATGATGCAATATGAGGCTGGTATGATGCCTTCCAAAACAAACTTCCAATATGCAAACATCTCTCTCTCCCCCCCCCTCCTCTCTCTCTCTCTCTCTCCTCTCTCTCTCTCTCTCTCTCTCCTCTCCTCTCTCTCTCTCTCTCTCTATTTGATATATGAAAGGCCAGTAGAGAAATTGTACGTATATAAAGTTTCATATATTAAAGTTACACGCCCTAAGGTCGAGCCGAAAAAATACAACTGAATGATGAAATTTGTGGCTTGTGTGGTATGTTTTTAAAACATATAGGCAAGTATGAGCCCGTGTTGTACTTCAAAAATATACTGACCCCTCTATTAGGCATTTCAAAAACATGGTGACCCACCATCTCCAAAGTCAAAAACAGGGTGACACCCATACATCCATCGGCTCCCCAGGCCGAAGAAACTGACCGGTCACGGTCCCTAAGGAGGCTTCATATCACCATCCTTATTGACATCGAAATCTCGAAAGACAAACAACAAAGGCGTGACTCGTGATGTTGTTTGCTTTGTATAGTGGAACCTGGTGTGTGACAGAAAATGGCTGAGGGAACTAGCCCAGTCTGCAGTCTATGCGGGAATGACAGTTGGATCCGGCATCTACGGAACTATTTCGGACAGGTGACTACAATCCACCATTACATGTGTTGATGTATACTTGTAATAAGACTTGCGGTCGCAGACGACCTCACAAATAACAAAAAATTTTGCACGCACCATTTTGAAAAATCATATAAGACCTCATTTTAGGGACTGGTCAGTTTCTTTGGCGTCGGGGCGGTGATTATTTTTTGCCGACGTCAAATAGTGGCTTACCCCCCCCCCCCCCTACCCCATTCCGGTTTTCGAAAACAGAGTTACACCCTTCCCCCCATTCCAACTTTTAAAGATAGGGTGACCCCCGCGACAAATCGGGAATGTTTCATATTTGTCGTATGTACTGCAGATTTCATAATGATAAGTACACTTTGCAAAACAGACTTTCAAGCTGCAAACATGCAGATATCTCTGATATATATGTCTGAATATTAAAGTTACGCGCCAAAACGACGCGCCGAAAAATGCATTTGAATGATGAAATTCATGGCTGGTACGATGTATTTTAGGCAGGTATGACTCCGTGTTGTAATTAAAAAACGCACTGACCCCCCCCCCTCCCTATTGAGCATTTCAAAAACATGGTGACCCCCATCACAAGTCCAAAGTCAAAAACAGGTGACCCCATGAATCCACCGGCCCCCTGGCCGAAGAAACTGACCAGTCCCTTCTTTATGTCAGTAGATAAACCTTTATTCCCTCCTCTATAACCTCTTCAAATTTATTGATCAGAAAATTTACATTTTGAAAATTAATGTAATGTTTAGGGCCATGACATATTATAAATATAAGACTTAGCTTTGCATCTCAATGAACAGAGCGCTGGTTTTTTTTGCCATCCATATACCCGCAATGCATTATCACAAGAAGTGTGTCCTATCGAAGATATTATTTTATTTTGTCATGACTGTAAATCGACCCCTTGTGTTATTTATCAATTGTTTTTCGTCATTGATGATAATTGTATGTTGCCCCTTTAAATCGCTGGCAATTTCAAATAATCGCCCTCGGTTCCATGAATAGCAATCGTGCATGTCGCTACCATCATACGTGGAATGTTAGCATACCTCTGTCCAACGATGTGTGACGATTCTGGGTGTGTTATCGTCTGTGTTATGGTCTAAAGTGACTGTTAATTATAGCGTTCATGCACAGACAGTCTACAATCGATGGTTCATGTTATAGCCGTACTGTCCGTGAGACATGCCGCTGTGAATCCTATCATTGAGATACAAGCAACAGAGAAAGTGTCTCACATGAAAATTATACAAACTACTTATCATTTATCGTGGTCATTACCGCTCCGTACTGTTTGTTCACAGTAATTGCATATAATACATATTATCCGTCCATTGCTTTGGAACGATATTCCCTCCTATATAAGAAATGTTGAAAATGTGTCATTATTCTAAAATCGACTGCTTAGGATTTTGTTTACTAAATTTAAGTATAAAGGCTTTTCCTTAGATTATTCTTTCCATCTGTCCTTATTTGTATGACATCTATTAAACTCGGGACAGATTGTTTTCTACTAGCGATGTATATTTCTAAGGTCTCTGATGTAAAATACAATCATTTTGTAAATCAGACTACCCTCTTTAAATAAAGTGTAAATAAAATACATAAATCAATAAATGGTTGTTTAAAGAGCCCACGCTCCCAATTTCAGTAGCTACTGTACACTCTACCTTCTGTTCATTGACGGTAGTTATAAATGCATAAACTCTTCTGACAAATAGTCCCCAATGGTTATTAATGGATGTCCCTTCGGTAGTATGGATGGACAGCTAGTACCTCCTATTCACTGTCGACAGTCACGTGTAGTGATACATTTTCATATTCACTTGTGATTTTAGATTATGACTGAAATGATGCATATTTCTATCTGATATTTAGGTATGGAAGATTGCCGTCGATAGCCTCGGCTTTGTTTATCCAAAGCGTATTTTGCTTCCTGTCAGCGGTATCACCACATCTCGCCATGTTTATTTTCTGTCAGTTCATCGTTGGGTGCACATACCCAGGTGTACTGGTGGCATCATATACATACGGTATGTTGCACATAGAATCTTAGCACGGCCTAGGTAGCTAGACATTTTTTTATTATCAAATACATTAATCGCTTTTCTTAGCAAACCTATTCCTCGCATGTTTGTTGACCATTTGCAACCGACATATTAGCAGAATTTGTCGGTTGTAAATTTCTGTAGAGAAGATAATAAAGTTTTCTGAGTCCAAATCTGAATTTACTGTTATTTTTATATCGTCATATTTATGTTATGTGGTGATGTTAACTTTCTTCAAACGTTATCGCCTATAGAACAAGACAAAATTCTGCTAATATGTCGGTTGCCAATATAAGAACGAATAATTTATCGCCCAGGGAAAACGCAATGTCGTTTTGTCGTGTAAAATGACATCTAAGTAATGATATGGTGACCGTATCTAAGCCATTCTATATTTTCCATTGACAATACGTCATGATTCTTGCATTATCCCGCCCAAACGATCTTCATCAAACAGCACGAAACAATTTCCCAATTAACGAAAACCACACTTTTTTGAAATATTTCCACTTAAATAACTGGTTATAATATTCAGTTCTGCTTTACTTGATAATTTCACCATAAATTTCTGATTTGATCAAAAGTGGTTGAACTTTCTTGATAGTTTAAGATATTTTTATGGAAATAACTAAATTTAATATATAATATATCCTTTATATATGATTTTCCATGGAAATATGTGCAAATATGCAAGCAACAGGCATTTCGTTATTTTTCAAGTCAAATTACACACCCACCCTTGCAAGAAATTTCCTGCAACTCTGAGCCATGTCCGTTGCAAGAAATTTCTTGCATGGATGGGTGTGTCAATTGCAAGAAATTTCTTGCATGGGTGGGTGTGCCATCGCAAGAAATTTCTTGCAAAGGACACACCTATCCTATGCAAAAAATTTCTTACAAGGGACACACCCATCAATGCAAGAAATTTCTAGCAAAGGACACACCTATCCATGCAAGAAATTTCTTACAAGGGACACACCCACCCATGCAAGAAATTTCCTGCAAGGGACACACCCACCCATGCAAGAATTTTCTCACAAGGGACACATCCACCCATGCAAGAAATTTCCTGCAAGGGACACACCCACCCATGCAAGAAATTTCTTACAAGGGACACATCCACCCATGCAAGAAATTTCTAGCAAGGGACACACCCACCCATGCAAGAAATTTCTTACAAGGGACACACCCACTCATGCAAGAAATTTCTTGCAAGGAACACACCCATCAATGCAAGAAATTTCTTGCAGGGGACACACCCACCCATGCAAGAAATTTCTAGCAAGGGACACACCCACCCATGTACGAAATTTCTTACAAGGGACACACCCACCCATGCAAGAAATTTCTTGCAAGGAACACACCCATCTATGCAAGAAATTTCTTGCAGGGGACACACCCATCCATGCAAGAAATTTCCTGCAAGAGACACACCCACCTGTGCAAGAAATTTCTTGCAAAGGACACACCTATCCATGCAAGAAATTTCTTGCAAGGGACACACCCACCCATTCAGGAAGTTTCTTGCATGGATGGGTATGTCCCTTCCATAGCAGGAAATGTTTTGTCCATGTCTGAAGGCAAAAGCGGTTTTCCTAATTGTACGTTCACTTCATATTCACGAACTGTGAAGAATATTAATAAAGTACAAACATCAATCAAATTGTTAGTATACAGAGTAATTAACAGAAGTGACACAAACATGTAATTTGTTAACAGCAATTATTTCAAATGTTTATTCATAAAAATTTACTGAAGTTTAAAAATACCGTCAATATTATTCACAAAATTACGTGTCTAAAATTGTAACAATAACAGTGTGTCACTCTCATTTTTAAGATGGGTTGAAATACTATATCTGTACCTTGAAAGCTTCATATGCACATATTTAATGAGTAAACTAAAAAATACCGCAATTATACGGTGTCGCTCACATTTTATCAGAACTGGTACATACCAAAGATCAACCAGAAAAATAAGAATGACAAAAGCAAGTAAGGACTGCAACTTAGGTACTGGAGGTCATCTTTAGGAACATGCATATCAACTTCTATAGCAATAGGACAAGCAGATCCTACATACATAAGCAAATGTTAAGAAAAAATTAGCCAGAGCAGCTTGACAAAAAGAAAAGGTGGGAGAGGGGGGGAAAAAGAGTAGGAAAAAATATAAAAGGGATCTTTTAAAAAGGAATGCTACCTCATCAATCTTCTATCCCTACCCCCTCCTGTATATCAAATGTTCCACCCCTTGGTTGACCATGTTTACATAAGACCAGCTGGCAGTATATTTACAACTTTGGGGATGTTTTAATTAATGCTATGAGTGCTATTATTCAAATGTAAACAGCACTTAAATCAGTTACAGATAGTGAAATTCCTTCCACTGTGGGGGGATTATGACATCTAGAATTATCCTGGATCCAAATTTCTCATCAGTTCTTAAGTTTCTTACATGCAAAAGTTGCAAAAATTGGTTCGCAATGAAAAAATTTACCTCAGCTCTGTTTTCAGGATCAAATTTTACTACAAATTGATATTAAACATGACAAAATTATGTCACAGCCTTCGAAACTGTCTCACAACAAATCCTTGGTTGGTGTAGGTCATTTAAGGTCACAAAAGAAAATTACCTAAAATATAAATATTTGGGGGTTTCCCAACACTTTGAGCAGAAAATTTATCTAATAACATCCCTCGTGACTTTTGTACCAAATTACAAAGCTATCAGACAAGTAATTTTGAGAACAAGTTTTCTTGACCAAATATGACAAAATTGTCTTAAAAATACAAATTGGTATATTTCAGACAATTTCCATATATCTTACTATTGTCATCCCTGGACATCTGTACACCAAATGTAAAAGCCGTCTGTCCAGGGGCTTTAAAATGAAAATATTTTTTACGATTTTTTGACCAAAAATAACAAAAATTGCCCCAAAACAGTAATATTTCCAATTTTGTCGTAATTTCAACAATTAGAAGGGTAACACCCTTGCAAACATCCATCCAAATTTGAGAACAATTGGGCTAGCGGTTTCAGAGAAGAAGAAATTTTACTTAAAATGAGAAAAATAACCAAAAAATTCAGCAACAAGTCATCGTTGATGACACAGTCCCCACTTTTTAATGGATGCTTTGATTACAGGTCCTCAGAGAGGATAGAGTCCTCTTCATTAGGTCTGTGATAAAAATACTTTTGAATAAATTCGCTTGATACATGTCTGAGTTGTAGTTCAGGAGATGAAAAATCGTAATAAAATGGCCACATGGTGGCCATATTGGATCGAATCACAAAACAAATCAATGTGCATATGTATGACATAGGTCAATGTCCTTGTACCAAGTTTGAATAAAATTGGTTGAGATATGCCTGAGTTATGGCTCTGTACATGAAAAAATCGTAACAAAATGGCCGCATGGCGGCCATATTGGATCTATCACAAAACAAATTGATGTGCATAGCTATGACATTGGTCAATATCCTTGTACCAACTTTGAATAAAATCTGTAGAAACATGCCTGAGTTATGGCTCTGTACATGAAAAAATCGTAATAAAATGGCCGCCTGGCGGCCATATTGGATCGTATCACAAAACAAATTGACGTGCATATGTATGACATAGGTCAATGTCCTTGTACCAATTTTGAATGAAATTGGTTGAGATATGCCTGAGTTATGGCTCTGTACATGAAACAATCGTAACAAAATGGCCGCCTGGCGGCCATATTGGATCGTATCACAAAACAAATTGATGTGCATAGCTATGACATTGGTCAATATCCTTGTACCAACTTTGAATAAAATCTGTAGAAACATGCCTGAGTTATGGCTCTGTACATGAAAAAATCGTAATAAAATGGCCGCCTGGCAGCCATATTGGATCGTATCACAAAACAAATTCATGTGCATATGTATGACATAGGTCAATGTCCTTGTACCAATTTTGAATGAAATTGGTTGAGATATGCCTGAGTTATGGCTCTGTACATGAAAAACTCGTAACAAAATGGCCGCATGGCGGCCATATTGGATCGTATCACAAAAAAAACGACGTGCATATCTATGACACTGGTCAATGTCCTTGTACCAACTTTGAATAAAATCAGTTGAAACATGCCTGAATTATGGCTCTGTACATGAAAAAATCGTAATAAAATGGCCGCCTGGCAGCCATATTGGATCGTATCACAAAACAAATCAACGTGCATCTGTATGACATATGAAGTAATCCTTGTACCAAGTTTGAATGAAATCGCTTCAGGCATCTCTGAGATATCTGCGTGAACGGACGCACGCACGCACGCACGCACGCACGCACGGACGCACGCACACACGCACGGACATGACCAAACCTATAAGTCCCCCCGGACGGTGTCCGTGGGGACTAAAAATATAAAATTCAAGATATCTTCACGATATTCATCAAACTGATTTGGATCAACCTTAGTAACCTGTATACCAAATATTGAAGCTATCAGATTAGTTATTCTTGAATAAAAAAAATTTGACCAAAAATTCGGAAAATTGCCCCAAAATTACAAATATAAAAATTTCAATTCAATTTGTATACACTTGACTGATGTCATCCTGAGGAACATGTATACCAACTTTCAGAGCAATCAGATGAGTGGTTTCAGAGTTCAAAATTTTTTGACTAAAAACTGAAAAAATTACCTGAAAAATAGAAACATGCAAATTTCATCCTAAATTTTACACATCTGCTTTAGAATACCTAAAGGAACGTGCACAACAAGTTTCAACCCTATCTGACCAACGGTTTCCAGTTGATTTGGTTTGACTACCACCAAAGTAGAAGTAAATTTATGTGCAGTCATCAGAGTCTGACCTGTAAAATAAAACACAAACACATTTGTTAAATAATGAGTTACAATGTAACAGCACTAGCCAGTAGGTTTGATTTTGGCACTGAGTGGATAATTGAATTTTTTTTATGGAAAGGCGTCTTGAAGGGGGGAGGTTACCCAGCAATCTTTGGTTCATCAATTGCTTGGAAATCTCCTCTCTCAAACTTGCATGATTTTCAAAAAAATTTCATATGTTAATTGACAATGAGAGTATCCTACAAAGTATGTTTTCAAAATTTACATTAGTAGTCTACAGTTGTCTCTACACATGTGAGCTACGTCTGGCTTGGCTGGGGAATCTCTGATTGTACAAATCAGAATGAATCATGGGATATTTCTAGTACTGTGGACTGCATAACACCAGACACCGAGCACAAAGGTCTTCTTTTCTGACAGCAGTTTCAGTGTAGCTCAAATTAGAAATATTGGCTGCTATGTCAAATAATCCTCAAATGAATTCCGTTTTACAGAATATAATCCAACTTTTGAAGACAGTTTTGCATTCATGTCAATAAGTCATATTATACCTAACATTTTACTTTATCATTCCTTTGCAACAGATTTGGTCTGTAAAATTCAAGTGCATAATTATGTGTTCTCACTGACGGCAGCCATATTTGGCTTACAAGTCAAAAAGTATTTTGTTGTCAAAAACCCAAATTGTGTGTTCTTTACCAACATTTGAAAATTTTCTGTGGCCACACTTTTTGAAGAACTTTGGCTTCAGTTACCTTTGATCTGAAATCATGTTAAAACAACTGTAAAAGGAAAGAGCTAAGGGCTGGATCATTTGACATTCAGGGGGGTCTGGACCGGTTGTTGTACAGCACTGTTGAATTTACAGGGCCTGATACAGGTCTGAAAATTCGCATGATTTCAGGGGTGTTAATTTTTGTAAGATGGGTCAATTTTGATCACAGAAGCAAACAGAAGCATTACTGTGTGAACTTCGAAAAAATTCAGAACCTGCCACAGGCCTGTGTTCACAGCACTGTGTACAGTCCTGAAATACAGGTGCTGTGACAGGCAGAAATTTCAGACCCTGTCACAGGTCTGTGTGTACAGCACTGTGGAAGTCATGTTCTCACAGCACTGGCCACAGACCTGTAATTCAGCCCCTGGCACAGCAATGGGACGTCTTTGCTGACACAGACCTGTGCCACAGGGTTGTGTCAGGAGCTGTGCAGGGCCTGTTACAGGTGCGAAATTTTTTTTGCTGTGTTCCAAAATGCCCTTTCATCTATTGTGCTATTCACAAATTTTTGTTGCACTCTTTATTAGCAATTTAAAATCAGGTGTTTTCAAATAATATGCAAAATTAAAATAACTGTTTAAACAAAAAAACCCTCACCTGGAAGCATCAAGTTCTGAGTACTTTTTCTTCAGTTCATCAGCTGTTGCTTTTTTCAGACATCCCTTCTTTGTAAGGGTGAAATCCCAAAGTATACACGACTCAACTGGAATAGTGTCCGTCCATGGCGTTCTGTAGGTTGCAATGCCATGATAGGCCTCCTTCCAAGTACCATTGTAACTGCCAACTAACCAGTGGATGTTGAGCTCACTGTTGTTTCTCTCTATAACCTTTGCTATCTGTGGCCTGGCATCATTGTCTGGAGCCCAGACTGCAATCAGCATTCCCTGGTCCACACTCTCAAAACTGTTCATTTCTTGTACTGCTGGGGCTTCCTGGGCTTTGTTTTGATTACCAATTGTCACCTATTCATCAAGAAGAGAGAAGTGCCACTTTTCATCATTTTTAGTTCATGAAGAAATTCAGTTATGCATGACAGCTGTTATGTTGTATGTTTAAGAAAAAAGGTTGGTATGATAGCATGGAAGTATCTTCTTCAGATAAGCATTCATTTTGAATGGGTGACTGATAAATACAGTTAGATCTAATGATGGCATAGACTCCATAAGTGTACAAAGCACTTTTTATCATAAATTTCACGCTTTTGTAAGCCAAAACTGTAACAACTCTTTATTTATGTCTAGATTATGTTACAAATAATACTGCAATACTGTGTGAACCCATTTTGAGCAGAAGCTTTGCAAAACACAATCCAGACAATACCATATAGCACATTTTTTAACTATATTTCAAATATACTTTTTCTGTAACAGATCAGTAAAATACTTACTGGAGGACATGGAGCTGTTAGTTTCTCTTGGATACTCCTCAGTTCCTCTGGCATATCTGTAGTATTTTCATTTCGAGCATGGCGTTTTCTAAGTGCTGCTTCTTTTAGTATATGGATCTGCCATCTTTTGGGTACACTCTCAGGAACCTGAAATTCATATTTTCAACATTATTGCAATTTGGTATAAGATACACATGAAGAACCGTAGTAGAGACCTATAAACAGTAAATCTGCAATCTTAATTCATGCAACATTGCCTTTTGTTAATGATGATACCCCATAAATTTTATCCACTACTACACTACTACTACTACTACTACTACTTATAATAGTAATGACTTCAGTCATTTTAAGGGGAACAAGGCTGGAGTTGCGTATAAATTTTAGCAATTGGGATGATTTTTCTGTGTATCAAATGCAAATTTTGGTTTTCTAGTATGCTAAAATGTCTCCCTTGCTTCATGTAACTGTAGTCAAAATGCATTGAACAAGTCATTAGTCAATAACACAGTACCCGCCAGTTCAATGTTATTTAAATCTTTGGAACTTTGATATATTATTTTTGACATAGGGCTTTCAACCTGGAGGTCCATTTTCTACTGTATCACAAAAAAATTAATGACAACATGCATGTCATGATCATTAGCTCTGCCAATTTTGAAGCAAATTGGCTGAGGCATGTCTGAGTTGGGGTTCAAAATATGACAATTAACAATAAAATGGCTGTCATGCAACCATACTTTATTCATTTGGCTGGATGCACTGAACTCTATATTTCACATTTGTCCATTACAGATGCCCTCTGGCCTGGTAGATCATGCATTTCATGTTTTTGGACTGTAGTCCAAACAAAATCAGTTCAGGGGTGTCTAAGAAATGGCTCCGGATCGACTGCGTCTGTGGGGACTGAAAATGTACATGAATGTAACTGTAGGTACACCAACCTTCTCCAAGTCTGTTATTTGTTCCATGAAGGTTTTCCAGGTTTGGACAGCTTGGCTGGTCATTCTGTGGGCGAAACCATCTGGAATGCTCCTTAACAATCCATCCACATCTAGTTTCACTAGACTTGGTACAACCCATTCAGGTGGTTTATCAATGTTTGGGATAGTCTATATAAATCAAAATACATAAATTTAAAATTAATTGATTATCATTAAACAACTGTTTTAGGAAAATATACAGAGAAGAAATGCAGACAAGACATGAGTACTGATGTGAACACCACAATTCAATAGGTATTCCCAGAAACATCACAATCCCGTAACTTGCTATTGTAAGAGGGTTACCCATGTATGGAATTTGTCTCTTCCCATATAATTACATTGAGAATTGCTGGAAAAGTAACTTCTTCAATTGTCATTTTCAGGAAAATTCACACCAAAGCTCAGTTAAAGAAGTAAATAACAGTGATGAAATACAATTGTAAGGTCACCGTACTTTATTTTCAGATAAACTGCATTGAATTATTTTGTCAACAGAAAGTGCATCATTGATGACAAAATGCTGCCTTTTTTCTCATGATGAAAAAAATCATGGTCTTGCATCTCACAAACAGGCACCATGATCCATACAATTCATTACACATTTTGATAATACTTACAGAAGAGAATCCAAAAATCAACACTTTAGAAAAAATACTGCCAATGATATGGCATAAGCTCACATTTGCATAACTAGAAAGTAAATACTTAATCTGTAATTTAACAAGTCTTCAGTCGATGACACAGTCCCCACCAGTTCAATGTTGTTGAAATCTTTGGAACTTTGATATTATTATTTTTGACATAAATTGAGGGCTGTCGACCTGGCGGTCATTTTCTACTGTATCACAAAAAAATTCATGAGAACATATGTGTCATGATCACACATTTTGTCACATTTTGCTCTCATTTTTTCACAGCACAAAGCATGAATTAATTGGACAAAAACTTCTTAAGTGCAGTGGACATACATACATGTATACAGACAGACAGACAGACAGACATATATACAGACGACAGACGCCGACTTATGCTATAAGCTCACATTGGTATGTATACCAAATGTTAGTCAAAAATGACAATACTTTCATTTTTATTGCTTGTACATCCTTAATGCTTACAGTCTGAACATGTCATCAAAAGTTATAAACTTACCATCAAACACAGAAGACCTGGAGTCTCAACACCATCCCTTGGCAACGGATGCCATGGATCTGTACACCATTCTCTGTACTGCATATAGGCTTTACCATCCACTTTCCGAAAGCGGAAATTGTGTGGACGGGAATGACCTTTAAATTTCTGTGCATGTGAGGAATAAGCCATTCCTTGATATTCAGCATTTTTGTAGATAATGCTACCTTGATGGCTGGTGTGTAGCTGCTTTCGATGATTGAGATTAAATCTGAGAGAGAAAAATGATAAGAATGAGCAAATGAGTGTATTTAACATGTCTATGATGTTGTCTTTCATAACTAGCATGATGTATGTACTAGTGCATGCACTTTTATCACTCTGAGAGAACAGACCGTTAATCAGAGTATGCTTACCGAAGTTTCATTTACTGAAAAATAGTGACAATATGTCATGTTAGCTCCCATATAATTATAGAAAGGAGTTAATGTATTGGAAATTATTGTGGAAGTAACAATTACTATGAATTGATTGGCCTGTGCAGATTGTGCTTTTATGTACGCAGAGTTAGTGGACGGGTAATGGTACATACATACATACATTTGTATACATACATTGTACACATTCATACATGCATGTATACCAGTATATACATAATACGCATTATTGTTTCAACTGCATATACATGTCAACATTTCAAAAAACTGGATAAGTTCACCAGACAAATATGTTTTTGATATATGCCAAACAAATGAAATAAGATAAAACCCGGAGGGATCATAGCCTAGCCCTAGACCGGTACTTGCTCCCGGTATGCTCCCAATCACAAACAATCTAGTACCCCGCGCTACAGTTTGGCCAATGCTATAAACATGGCTATTTGCACGTCAAAGGACTCCAACAGAGAAAAGTGGTGATACACCATCGTCACGTGATCATGATTTTGACATCATGGAAGCCAATAACGACTCACGACCAAATACTGATTGGCCATTGCAAATAAGGCATGGGCTACCAGCTGTGAAAATCAGTAGCCTCCAGGCAAGAGCTGGTAGCCCCACATGGAGTGAAATCATTGCTCAAAACTGCAGGCCGAAATAGCTATTTCACTACTAAATTGAACCCCTCAAATCACTGCTTACATACATGTGTTTTGGAGTCAAGTCACCTTCCCTCATGGACTTGTATCATTGTTTGATTTTCCTGGCTCGTTTGGACACTTTTGGGACCAACAGCTCCATTTTAACAAAATCACAACTACAGCATTGAATGCATCTACACACCAAATACCAAGCTTAAATGCGCAACAGTGTTCATGTTTTTTATGTTAACGGACACACACACACACACACACACACACACGGACACACACATACATACATACAGGCAATTTTTCCAACTATAAGAATAGCTTCCATACATGTATATGGATATATAGTTTCCATATATGGGAGCTAAAAACTGCTAAATTTACACTTCCAGTTAATACATTTTTCCCAACAAGCACATTTTCTGTTGAAAATTTTTGCACTGTTGGTTCCTGTTCAATTTCTTGGAACTGACATCTATGAATTGTCACTGATCTCAGGTGTACTTATCAACTTACCTTCAACTGTATAGGCATTTGCTCTTTTTAATCCCACTGAGATCTTTGAAAACATCTGGTCTACATTCTCATGTGTATGTCCCACAGGCAGAAAATTCACATAAATCTGTAATGGTAATAATATGTATATCATTAAACTATACAATCGCTGCTTTGAGCATATACGCTAGGAAATCTTAATTTTTGACGACTCATACTCAATATGATGTCATTTCTATTCAATGTTACATACACTGCAGTGATTGCCACTTGGCAACTGGTGTGCCAGATGGTCATTCATGCATGAGTTTGCAAGGAACCTTGCTTCAGTAGAAACTTCTACATTCAACTTGTAATATACCATTTTGAGGACCACTACCATAAATTTTGTTTTCACTGTGTACAAGGTTGTTACGGATACCTCCAGCCCTGTTGTCCCTCCGACTGTATATCTGCATGTCTATTTGCACTGAACGTCGAAGGGACAACAGGGCTGGACGTATCCGTGACAACAATGGGCTGCTCTGATCATGTGACACAAAGCGCCAGTACGCCTTTGGAGCTTTTCTCCATACCACTTTGAAGCCCTACAGAAGCAGTATTTTCTTCATGGATTTTTCAAAAATCGCGTAACTTATGGTTGGCCAAGTTGGTTTGTATTTTATAGACGCCCCTTTAGGAGACACATATGTTGAAATCAGCCTTGCCCACGCTTCCCTTTAACAGACACATTAGTACAATTTACATACATTTCCCCTGTCACTTTTGCAGCAAGGACAGCAATTAAAAACAAGACAATTGTCTCTGTATACCAAATATCAAAGCTGTCTGATAAGCAGTTTGGAAGAAAAACATTTTTAAAGATTTCTTGACCAAAAATTACAAAAATTCCTTAAAAATACAATTTTGCATAGTTCATCACAGTTTCAACAAAACTGAATGAGGTCACCCCTAGGCACATGTAAACTTGATACTAAAGCTGTCTGGCTGCTGGTTATGAAGACTTTTTACTGAAAACAGAATTTTTGATCTAATTTGCATATTTTTTGACACAAACACAAAAATGAAAAAAAAAAACGTCTGGAGATATTCGAATTATGCATTTACACACCAAACATCAAGTCCATAGGTGCTACGGTTCTCAAAATATTTGAGTTGACGGACATCCTCACATACATACATACATACAGATGACGGACGGTGGACGCCGGAAGATCCCATAAGCTTCTATAGACTATAGTAGTCTATAGTAGCTAAAAATGCAAGCAGACCTGACAAAGACTTGATTGGCAGTCTGTGCACTTTGATAGTAAATGTATACCTTTGAACAGACACACCAATTCAAACTTCAAACTCTACAAAATTCAATATTCAATATTTTGGTTCAAGAAACATGTCAAATCTTGATGGGGAAAGGTGTCACCATCGAACATTCAGTAAATAATTAACTGATTATAACTGCAATTGTAATTTTCCACCAAACTGATTGACTCATATCTTCAGAAGTACAAGGAAGAAAGATCATGTAGATGTCATGAAAATGACCCATCTTGTATGCTAACCCAATACACAGAAGTTTTTATTTTTTGTAAACTTAAAATGAAGATTTGGTCTTCATGAAAGGTATTCATTTTGGATTGATAACTTCTGTCCCTAGCATTTACCATAGGTTTAACAATGGAGCACTTACTTCCTCAAATATATCCAGTTGTATCAGCAATGCCATGAGACTCAACAAGAATCGGTTCTTGTTCTCCCGGAAACAATTGTCAAGTTGCAGATACAAGGCTTTGGCTAGATGATCTTTTGATTCTACCAGTACTTCTAGTAGGATATTCATGGTTAAGTTGCTGTCGTGTGGGAACTGATTCATGTCTATATAAACATACGGTATTTTCCCAGATGACACTCCAGTGTGAAGTATATTGCCTGTTTGAAGAAAATGATATTTTAATCAGTGATGACAAAAAAGTGTGGTTTGTGAATAAAAAAGATTGCGTATCAATTGAAGATGAAAAATAAAACTGGCAAAGGACACTGTACCCAAACTGATAACAATTGTGATATTCAAGTAAGACATGTATATGGTTACACACATTTCAATTTCCTATAAAACAAACCTACTCCACCAGGGAGTACTAAAAATGAAATGAGTTAAAATTATTGGCAGAACTTCCTTCGGATTAAAATTCACATATTTTCAACATAAATATACAAAATGGAAGCTTAACATAAAACAAGTCATCAATGATGACACAGGCCCCGCTAGTTCAATGTTGGTTAAATCTTTGGTACTTTGTTATTATCATTTTTGACAAAAAATGATGAATTTGTACATGGAATAGTAAAACTGCCAAGTTTGCTTGCAGCCATTTTGGATCAAATGGCATCTAGAATTAATGTCAATGTACACTGGTCTTGTATCAAGTTTGAATAAAAACAGTTCAGGATATCTAAATATAGACAATCAACAAGAAAAATTGTAATAATACTGCTACCTGACAGCCATTTTATACTGTATCATGACAATAATTAACATCCTTGTAACTGTAATATCACATACATGGTCCTTGGGCCAAATTTGAACCAAATCAGTCCAAGCATGTCTTAGAAATGGTGACAGATATGTATGAAACTAGTGCAATAAAGAAGTTGCCTGGCAGCTATTATGGATCACATTTAAAGAAAAGTATGAAAATTACATAAAATGGCTGTTGGGTGGCCATTTTGAATTGTATTGCAACAAAAGATTTTGTGTGTGAATATGTCATCGTACATAAGCCTTGTGCCAAGTTTGAACAAATTTGACTGAAGCATAAATGAGTTAGGGCCCCATATATTAAAATTATGTTAAGTGGGCCCTGGCGGCCATCTTGGATTGCATCGCAACATAAAGTGACGCAAATATGTACATTAGGCACATTAACCTTGTGGCAATTTTCAATGAATTTGGTTCAGGCACTTCTGGGAAATCACTACGAACAAAACCCAAACCATAAGTCCTCCCAGACTTCTTCTGCAGGGACTAATAATAACATTTAAAAAAACATTAGTTATAAATGTGATATTATGTTGTTGGGACTTACTGACGATGAACAAATTCATTCTCAACAAACAACTAGGTGGAAGTGTACCTGTAGTTTTAATGCAAAAAAGAGCAATGAAACGAAGGTATCTCTGACCAGTACCTGTTACATGTGTCCGCAATCTCAACAAATTTGATGTTGCCTTGTCTTCTTTGATCAGGTGGGGTATATCTGTTTTGCTTTGATCCATGCCATCTTGAATGATGGTCATAATTTCATCTGGTTCCTTTTCTGCTTTCTCACGGTGGTAGTGATAGCGTTTACGTTCATTCCTTTAAAGGAAAAAATTGTTTCAAATTGTCAATTACTATATCAATCAGATGTGGGCATGCTTCTTTACAATTTATATGTAACCAATTTCACATCTATTTCTGCAATACAAATGAGCTCTCACACACACACACACACACAGGTATTGGCTGTGCTTATGAGTGTGTGGTGCAGAAATGTGACCATACAGGTTTTTCAAACTTGATTATCATGGGTACTTATAAAACTGCAAGAAAAAAAGGAGTAGTTTACAAAAGCCAAGTATCAGCCATTTTTTGTGATTTTTCACTATTTTTGTTTTATGTGTCAATGGCAAATTCTTTTCTACTCCTGAAAGCATGTTTGATTTATCAACACAATATCAATATGTGTAGAATGCATTGTTAATGTTGACATTTTAATTCTAGCCTGACAATGCAGTTTACACACTTACAGGCCAAGTTTACAAGGTGAATACTTTATGTTTCAATATGCTTTACATATAAGGAGTAGAACAAGAACTTGTAACTTGACAACAAAACAAGAATAATGAAAAAGAAAATCACCAAATGGGGATGAAACTGGGACTTTAACTATTTTAAGCTTGTTAGTCCCTATATATATGTTTGCATCCAATCAGTGTTCACTAAATGATTGGTATTATTTCAGACTGAAGTATGCATGTACATAGAGTCGCTTCTTAGCTAGTTGTAAGATTTGTAGTTGAATAACTTTCTTTTCTGTTGACTACTTACTCTACTTGTTTCAAGTGAAGTGCAACCAGACCTTTGACTCGACTTCTTTCATACTCGGCTCTTGCTTTTGCAAACTGTTCATCCAGTCGAACACATGTTTCACAGCATACAAACTCGCTGCCCTATTAATAAAGAAAAATACATAGGTGATCAGATGATGTCACAAAAATGTTAATATAGGGGTTAACACTTGCTGCAGTTCCATAGCCCCTCCTTTCCTCAATGAGTTGTGGTGTGTGGCCCACATAAACTCCTACACTTGATCGTTTCGACCACAGTCACCCATAGTCACCTCCACAGGCATGTAAACCCTCATTACCGCGAAACCGGAAGAAACTTGAGAGAAGAAGCCTTACCATCAAATTTTCACACCTTCTCTCTTCCGAATGTATGAGCCAGTTTCATAAAGGAACGGTTTACTAGCTTGTGGTCACCTTCCAATGTTTTTCTATACATACACATGGCACCCTTTGGTGTGGGCTTTTATCAGCAGGTCGGTCTAAAATGTGGTGTAAAAAGTCTTCCATTCCAGGTCTAAAATGGGGGTCTCATTTCCATCAGTCAAATATGTTTGTACAATTGTATGTTTGTAGAATTGTGGGTAAAATATTGTACTGTGCCCCCCCCCCCCCCCGCCATTAACAGCCGCGTAAGAGCCGACTCATCACTGCATTGTATTCACTCGCGCATGCGCATTGTGACATCGGAGCTAAAGTGTGGCATTTTTTGTGTGAATGTGTGGAAATTGTCAAAAATGGGTTATTTTTAGGAAATGGTCTAAAATGCGGTCTGATTTTTGCAGTGTCGGCAACACAACCATACCATTTCTTTAGGCAGGTCCCCCCCCGGCCCCCAGGCCTCGACCGTGCTAGTTTCGTACTCCGAACCCATGCTTACCTTCGGCAAAGAAGCAAACGTAGTATTGTAATTGAGTAGTATTACAAGCCACTTGTATACAATAATCCGTGAAAATCTTCAATGCGTTGGTGCATGGAAGTGACCAACAACGGAAACATGCTGCACGTCAGTTTGCCGGCGCGATAGGAACACAGACGCAGCATGAAAAGTCATGGACAAAACAAAATGGCGTACTGGTGTCTGCGTCACCTTTGGACGATGCAATTATTTCTAGGGGTGGTCAAGGAGGTGTGAGGGTGATCGGTCCAGTGATAAATTGGTTGGAAATAAGTGTGTAAACGCATCGGTGCGTACGTAAACGACAAAAGAGGGAATTGTTGTGATGTGTTCTCTTTTTCCGTTTATTCTTTTCCGATTATTGTCAAACTATGTCTGCCAATAAACGCAGTGCACGGCCGCGAGGCCGACTTCATACTACCAAATGCCACGGCAGGCCATCCGCATCCCCATGTGCTTTTTTCCACCGACTTTCACACCTTTAGACAATGTACAATAGTCGATTTTTTATTGATGTTCATTGGTTTCTTGGGCCATGGGAGTACATTTGTACACGCTTATAGCTCATATGCTTGGTCTTTGCATCTTTATAAATATAATAGATTTCAAACCGCGCAACTAAATCGGTCCCATACAATTTTCTGCTAAAATCTCAACATCCATGCACACAAATTGGCAGGTTCCCGGACCCCAGTACGAATTTTTTTAAGTGGGTCCCGCTCAGGGCTGGCTGAGGCCTCGAGGGAAGTCATTAGAATAACACTTAGTGATTGCTCTAATGATTTTCCTATTGTCCGACAAGCTTTACAAATTACGTGAGAAGAATTTGGCACAGTGTCACTGTAAAATCTTACCTTTCCGATAACGAATTCCTGGAGGTGGATCTTCCATACTCTGCAAAAATAATCATAGCAGATCATATCTCTGGAACTGGCCCCTCGTGAAATGAACTCGTCTCGCATTCGTTGGTAAACCATGAGCTTGGTCCACGAACAGGGGAGGATCACCCTGTTTGCATCATTGGGCATGTAGTCGCCCATTCTTTCGAAATAGAAACGCATCCAGGCAATCGCATCTGTAGTTTTGTCCATCATGTGACTTTTACCGGAATTGCCGTGACGAACAGTTACAATGTCTTGCAGAAATAACTTTTCACATTCTGCATAACGATAATCGGAAATGTTGTATGCCATTTGCCAAGCCTGTCGACACACTGGTCTCCCGGCTATTCTCAAATTTGTTTCAGCCACAGGTTTTGATTTTATGAACCTCTTGTAAGAATTCTCGCGAAAGCATCTTACTATGAACTGCTTCTGTCTAGACTGTGCACTCTCTAGGTTCTTCATATGTCGATCACATTCAAGCATTTCGTTTATAGTCAGATTTCTGAGGCACCGATCTTCGCAACAGGGTTGACGTAAAACATCAAGCGGGTCCCTTACCTTCACTGATGCGCCTCTTCTTCGGTGTGGACGTTGGTACGCGTTTAGTGCGTGGGTAAGCACGTCCATCAACTGAGTCGATGGCGGTATTTTGTGAACTAGTGCATGCTGAGTCAGAATCATCATCAGTGCATGAGCTGTCATATATTACAATTACTTCGTTCGATCTCGTGATCGTTGTATCATCGAACACGTTTTCTTCTGAGGACGAGGACGAATCAAAAAGTATTTCTTCTGATGAAGTAGACGAATCAAAAAGTATTTCTAGAGAGGCCATGTCATACTGTAAACATTAGAGCGACAATGAATATTTGAGGTGTATAGCTGTTGATGTTCCTCCTTCCGGTTGGCCAGCCGCACCGCATATACATCATGCATTTGATCACGTGATTCGCGTGATCACCGCGCGGCATGAATGTTCAGCGTACCGACCAACTTAGAGAATCACCCTGGACCAGAAAAGTTACATCACGGGGGTGTCCTCCATTCTTTTCTTTAGGTGGATGACGGCATGGTAAAAATCATTTCCTTGGCTCTACTTATTGAACCAAACCATTGGAAATGAATTCACACCTACGAAATATAAACTGTACAGTATAATCTGTCAGTTGACAAATAAACAACACTCCTTCCCTGACAATATTTTAAATTTGTTGTTTATACATTCAATCCACATGGATATAACAATATCGCGATGCCAGTGCTATTCAGTTTTGTCCAATGTATGCAACCTTTCTGTTTTCTTGACCTACTGGGTTGAAAACTCGCGATCGGCATAAAACGCCGAAGTTGTTAAAATTCTAGAATTTATTTCTGCTCGAATCCATCATCAAAATTGATCAGCAGTTAAGTCTTTCGAACACTCCAGAGTTTTCAGCGCGCAAGGAGAACATGCAGCCAGTGATTTTTCGCAAAGTCTCCCCTTGTAGTACTTTGTGGCGTCGGGCGCCGACTTCCAACAATCACGAAGTTGAAAAGTCATTGCTATTAAAAAAAGTCGCATTTTACGGTCCAGATTGATCTTATTTTTCAGATTCTGCTAAGTTTTGAATACATTCTTTTACATGTAAGTTTGAACAGAAAAGGTTGAAAATAGACACCAAAACATGATTGTCCAATTATTTGCGACCAGGTCGGATACTCGCTTTATTTTCTCGACCACACCGAGAACTTAATAGTACTTTCTAGGTTCTACAAAAATCATCCACTGGTTAGCTGAATAGCGGGCTGATATCTAGCTAATAACAGCTATAGCTTGAATAGTTGAATAGCTGGTCCTTCTACGAACTCGTCACTGGTCAGCTGGTAGTCAAGTAGGCCCTAAAAGCTCGCTAAGAACAGCGGCCATTAGCGGCATAATCAGCTAATAGCTTGAATAGCTGAACAGCCGGGCCTTCATTTGTCTTTTCTCAGGATTTTTATTCCATTTTTATCGAATTCACAAATATGTCATATTGTAATTAAGCTCGGTAGTCATATATCACTAGCACACAATTACCATTTCGTGACCAACATAGCAGTTGACATAGCGGGCTATTTGTTGGCGGCCTGTTTCGTGTGTGAAGGCCTGGACGTGATATAGACATGTTACTCTCATCTGGAGGATGATAAAATAACAATCTCGATGGGCTCGAGTTCAGAAATGATTTTCCCAGGTACAAGAGTCTAGCATTTGCCACACACTCACAGCCATATAAGCAAACACTCAATTGATACACAACATTACGCACACAATTCAGGAAATTGAAAAAGTGTGCTGCCCATTGCCTTGATGAAATTTTCACCTTTTACCCAGTAACTTCAAAAGAGAAAGCTGACTATAATATGTAAGATAATATTGAGAGTTGTAATGTCCACGTCTTTATTTTCAAAAAGTATTTGCTCCTAAATGCTGCGAAAAATCTGAAATACTTCCGGTGTGTTGATTAGGGCACTCCGTTTTTAGGATCCATGATTATGCATAGTCCCTTCACTCACAGTCCCTCTGCTTCACTGTAGATTATGGTATCAATAAAATTGACAAAAGCATGGAGTCAGTTGTACCTCCATGGCAAGACCGGAACGAGTGCGCTATATCATGGAACGAGATGGAAAACACTTTTCGATACGTCTGGTGCCGGCTGTCTTGGTTTAGCCTCACAAAAATGTCATATCATTATCAATTTTAAGTTTAGAAAAAAAGATGTTTGCTACACCGGCGGTAGGTTCATATCCAGAGCCACGTACGGTCGACTGCCGCCGTCGCTTGAAAACAATCTCATAAACCTGGCCATATGGGCAACTGTGTATGGGCAGCTGGATGCGTGACTTCCCGGAGAAGGAAGGCGAGCTGTCACGTTCAAGCTCAGGATTATTTGTCGATCAAATTTCAGTAAATTTACCTTACCTGGATGAAATTTCGCCGAAGTTTGACAAAATTGCATCGATCTTTCAGGTTCATATCCGACATTTTTGAGTTTTGAGTGCAGACAGAAATAAGTTTTGAGGCAACATGGCGTGGCTGGCTGCGACCCCATGTTGCATGTTGTTGACCCCTAGCCCCGCGTACATCGTACGCAGGGCTAGCGATAGAGTTGCCGACATCGACGGTTATTTACGAGAAGTGAATAAAAGACTGTCATTTTTGGAAGCGATCGAGTAGCTGAGGTGGGCTGGGATACGACTTGGGCCCAAGAACGCTGAATTTCGGCAGTAATTTGGCTTTTTACGTCAAGTCCCAAAATGGATTTGAAGTCACCGACCCTACGTACGGGTCTTTGCAGGACTGTGGCCATGTGGTGAGCGGGGCGATTAGCTGTAGCGGAACACACAGCATCGTACGCAGGGCTAGTTGACCCCAAGACATCCTCCAAATTATCCAACCATTCGCGTTAGAGTTCAGCTCGCTTAGGGACTGGTCAGTTTCTTCAGCCTGGGGGGGGGCCGGTGGATTCATGGGGGGGTCACCCTGTTTTTGACTTTGGTGATAGGGGGGTCACCATGTTTTTGAAATGCCCAATAGGGGGGTCAGTGTGTTTTTGAATTTTGACACAGGCTCATCATTGCCTAAAATGCTAGTGTCAGCCACAAAATTCATCATTCAGTTGTATTTTTCGGCGCGCCTACTGGCGCGTAACTTTAATAATCAGTCATATTTTTCAGCACGCCCAACTTTAACATATCAAGCATACATACATCAGAGATATCTGTATGTTCAATATTTTTCAGCATGCTCTTCAAGCTCATTACTTTAATATATCATACATCTTTCAGCATGCCCTTCAGGTGCATGACTTTAATATACAAGGCATATATATCAGAGATATCAGGATGTTTCATATTTTTTGGCGCGCCCTTCGGGCGCCATACTTTCAGAGATATCTTGATGTTTGCTAAGTGAAAGTGTACCATTATGAAATCTGCATTTCATATGAAAAGGATGACAAATTCCTGATACTTTTCTGTTCTCTCTGTGAGAATTCAGTATGAGAAAGCAACATGCACAAATATTTCACAATATATATTTGATACAGTGACTTATTTTAGAGATAGAAAAATGACAAGATATCTTTCCTTCTCATTGATGCAATTATTTTCCTTTGTTTCATAGGTTTTCTTTAGAAAGATGCTTTTTTATGAACAAAATAACAGTTAAAAAAGGCAGTTTTTGTCATTATTAGCTGTGCTTTTATGGTTTCAATGTTACACAAGAAAGGTCCTCTCAGACACTGTACACATCAGATTTGGCTAAAAAAGCTCTCTATGGCTCCTCAGTAGATTTAATTGGATGGTTGGCAAGTCTTAACACCCATCAAAGTTTTTGATTCACTGCTTTTTCCTCTTTAATATTAATGATGGACATCCATTTCTGTACAACAGTTCAGGACATCTGGTTAAGCAGAGAAAGTGTGAAATACATTCACAGCTCATTCAAAATACAGCTCATTCAAAATGTACTGTATTTAAACTTTAAGATTGACACTTTGAAATTCCTATCTTACAACTGACATGTCAACAATTTCACTAAAACATAGAATGACTATTAAAATATAAATATACGTAAAATGTAAAATATAATATATTATATATATATATATATTATAATATATATATATATATATATATATATATATATATAATTTATGTCCATCTTTTGTTTTACCTTTGTCGCGCCCGGGGGGGGGGGTCACCCTGTTTTAGAAATTTGAAATAGGGGGGGTCACCCTGTTTTCAAAATTTGGAATAGGGGGGTCAGCCACTTTTTGACGTCGGCAAAAAATAATCCACCGGCCCCCCCAGGCCGAAGAAACTGACCAGTCCCTTAGAGTATCATAACATTCTTCGGCCTTCGTTTAGATCGACCCTAATCTCTCCCATTTAGGAAATAAATACACAAGCTACCTTGACAAACTTCGTGCACCATCCAGGACCAAACGCACTACAAATTTGTCTTGACGTCATCATCTCCTTACATGGTAATCGGCATACTGTATTTTTTAGCAAAGGAGACACAGAATACGTCGGAGTATTCAGTTTCAAAACGTATTACATTGTGTGATGTTGTCAAAAAAGGTAATGTTACTGCTGTGGTATAAATTACAAAACACAAAAGTTCAAATCAGTTTATTTTGGACTGGCTTTACCCAACATTTCATATTGTTTCTTGTGCCAGATTTGACCACGTGCTTACTGGCGACCCCTTTACATGCAATTTTGTGTCAAATGGTGTGTTCTCCTGGAAAAACAAACGTACGATTTCTATATGAAGGAGGCGAAATTTGCCCTCAAAACTCGAAACCACCCCTTTATGGGGTGTACCTAGCTATTTTGAGCGAGCTTCTCGAATCTGCAGCTCTATTTCGAAATGATGGTCTGGTTTTCTCAGCTCAAGGATAAGTGTTCTCCATCGCTGTGGGCATTACTATTCTCAACTGGGGGTACAGTTTCCAGTCGTAATGGTTTTCATTGTGTCCGGGATATAAAACATTTCCTTTTCACAATTTTACTTTGATTAACACTAGTCCACATCTTGTCAGCGATTAAACATGTTTCAAGTTTAAATGTTAAATTCTGGTCTCGAGCCCTCTTGTTCGACCAAACTGAAATTACCCCTCCCACTTTGGCTCGTCCAGTGGGTGTAGCAAGGGTCGTGCCATCGACTAGGAAACGGAGGGTGCATTAATTGTTGCATTTCGATGCACATTTTGATTATATTCAGAAGATTTTGTGGCAAAAACTCAGATAGAGAAGCATTAATATTCACATCTCACTTATTCAAGACTGGCTGAGAGCAGCACTTCCATTCAGTTAACATCATTACGCCATTTATTATGCCAAGAAAGATGAAGCCAAGACATTTTGCCCTCCCTGGTCTCAGCCAGAGATGGTTATACCTTACAGAGTTTTTTCCCACGGAATGAAAACAAATGTACTTGGGCTGAGGCCCAAGTACAACAAGGCAGTATTGCTGAAGGCAATGAGTACTTGGGCCGTGATAGAGTAATTTTGAGGACAATATATACTACTATTCAAATATGGTCTTGAATTTCCTCCTGTCAATGAGGCATTTGATTAACTGGTTATTAAACGAAGCAATGGCATGACAACGGCAAAATATGTCTAGCAACTTTTGTGGAGTTTGAGGCAGGGGTTCTTTATTTATAGCGGGAATTGCTTAAACTCCTTAAATATTCAAATTACAGCAAATTTCTTTTGTTCTCGATGGTAGATGTCTAATATTTAGACGGGCATATTTAGATTTCTACCGTATAGTTATCCCTATATACCAAAAATCGGACATCCAGCTCTATTGGCTTGCTCAGAATTATATATGCGCATAATTAATGAGGTACAATATGTGGTGTCATAAGGTGTCCCATCATACCATTTATGAAGGGTGTAGCACTTGTGGTTACTGAGTTGTGGACAAATATATATATTTGAGGTCAAAGGTCATCGAGGTCACGTGACATTTTGTCAAAATAATTGTATTGCTAAGTATTCCTATATACCAAAAATCAGACCTCTAGCTCTATTGGCGCGCTCAAAATTATATATGCGCATAATTAATGAGGTACAATATGTGGTGTCATAAGGTGTCTTATCATACCAAATATGAAGGATGTAGCACTTGTGGTTACTGAGTTGTGGACAAATATATATATTTGAGGTCAAAGGTCATTGAGGTCACGTCACATTTTGTCATAATAATTGTATTGCTAAGTTATTCCTATATACCAAAAATCAGACCTCTAGCTCTATTGGCTCGCTCAAATAAGATATGCACATAATTAATGAGGTACAATATGTGGCATCATAAGGTGTCCCATCATACCAAATATGAAAGGTTTAGCACTTGTGGTTACTGAGTCATGGACAATAATGTATATTTGAGGTCAAAGGTCACCAAGGTCACATGATATTTTGTCAAAATGTCTGAGATATCTACGTGAACCGATGGACTCACTGATGCACTCACTGACGGATATGAGCCAATCTATAAGCCCCCTGGACTTTATCCGTGGGGACAAAAAAACTGTGTCACTGCATCCTTTAGGCAATATGAATACGATGAGAAACTAAATTTTTATTTTCTTGGCATCATACATGCGAGTCTATGGAGAACTGCCCTATACATGGGAGTCTATGGAGGTGTAAACTAAAAAGTCCTCTAACACGGCTAAATTTGATAGCATTGTGAAACAAATCGACGTGCATCTGTATGGGGTTGGGTACTGTAGGCGTGAACGGACGGACGGACGCACGGACATGACCAAACCTATAAGTCCCCTCGGACTTCGTCCGTGGTGATTAAAAACAACGCAACAGTTATTACAGCTACACCGGCGGTAGGTTCATATCCAGAGCCCCGTACGGTCTGCCGCCGTCGCTTGAAAACAATCTCATGCACCCGGCCATATGGGCAGCTGGCCGGATCACAGTCGCTCGAGAGCTATTCAGCTCTGGGACTATTCGCCCCATAGACGAGTATACAGAAGCGAGGTATTTCTCGCTTCTGTATACTCGTCTATGGGGCGAATAGTCCCAGAGCTGAATAGCTCTCGAGCGACTGTGGCCGGATGCATGACTTCCCAGAGAAGGCGAGCTGTCACGTTCAAGCTCAGGATTATTTGTCGATCAAATTTCAGTAAATTTACCTTACCTAGATGAAATTTTGTCTATAGGCTGAAATTCGCCGAAGTTTGGCAAAATTACATCGATTTTTCAGGTTCATATGCGACATTTTGAGTTTTGAGTGCAGACAGAAATAAGTTTTGAGGCAACATGGCTGCGACCCCATGTTGACCCCTAGCCCTGCGTACGATGCTATGTGCTGTACAGCTAACACACAGCATCGTACGCAGGGCCAGCGAGAGAGTTGCCGACATCGACGGTTATTTACGAGAAGTGAATAAAAGACTGTCATTTTTGGAAGCGATCGAGTAGCTGAGGTAGGCTGGGATACGACTTGGGCCCAAGAACGCTGAATTTCGGCAGTAATTTGGCTTTTTACGTCAAGTCCCAAAATGGATTTGAAGTCACCGACCCAACGTACGGGTCTTTGCAGGGCTGTGGTGAGCGGAGGCGGTTAGCTGTAGCGGAACACACAGCATCGTACGCAGGGCTAGTTGACCCCCAAGTGAAAATGTGTTCGCGATCAAATCTTCCTATATTTTTTTCAGAATTTTCAACAAAATCATTGCTTCTTACATCTTTTGTAAAATATAAAATACTAAAATAAAACTGCGATGTGCCATATCATGTCTCCAGATTTCTAAAATATCGTTCGTTGACCGTTCGACGCAAACTTGTGACGCAGTTGAAATTCAATACTGACCGCCAAATAAATGAGACGAGATCAGTCTAGACATCCTCCAAATTATCCAACCATTCGCATTGGAGTTCAGCTCGCTTAGAGTATCATAACATTTTTCGGCCTTTTAGATCGACCCTAATATCTCCCATTTAGGAAATAATACACAAGCTACCTCGACAAAACTTCGTGCACCATCCAAGACCAAACGCACTACAAATCTGTCTTGACGTCATTATCTCCTTACATGGTAATCGGCATACCGTATTTTTTAGCAAAGGGGACACAGAATACGTCGGAGTATTCAGTTTCAAAACGTATTACATTGTGTGATGTTGTCAAAAAAAAGTCATGTTACTGCAGGGTATAAATTACAAAACACACAAAGTTCAAATCAGTTTATTTTGGACTGGCTTTACCCAACATTTCATATTGTTTCTTATGCCAGATTTGACCACGTGCTTACTGGCGACCCCTTTTCATGCAAATTTTGTGTCAAATGATGTGTTCCCCTGGAAAAACAAACGTACGATTTCTAAATGAAGGAGGCGAAATTTGCCCTCATAACTCGAAACCACCCCTTTACGGGGTGTAGCTAGCTATTTTTAACGAGCTTCTCGAATCTGCAGCTCTATTTCGAAATGATGGTCGGTTTTCTCAGCTCAAGGATAAGTGTTCGCTGTGGGCGTTACTATTCTCAACCGGGGTACAGTTTCCAGTCGAATGTTTTTCATTGTGTCCGGGATATAAAACCTTTCCTTTTCAAACTCTTCTCTTTGATTAACACTAATCCACATCTTGTCAGTGATTAAACATGTTTCAAGTTTAAATGTTAAATTCTGGTCTCGAGCCCTCCTGTTCGACCAAACCGAAATTACCCCTCCCACTTTGGCTCGTCCAGTGGGTGTAGCAAGGTCGTGCCATGCCTAGTAAACGGAGGGTGCATTAATTGTTGCATTTCGATGCACATTTTGATTATATTCAGAAGATTTTGTGGCAAAAACTCAGATAGAGAAGCATTTATATTCACATCTCACTTATTCAAGACTGGCTGAGAGCAGCACTTCCATTCAGTTAACATCATTACGCCATTTATTATGCCAAGAAAGATGAAGCCAATACATTTTGCCCTCCCTGGTCTCAGCCAGAAATGGTTATACCTTACAGTTTTTTCCCACGGAATAAAACAAATGTACTTGGGCTGAGGCCCAAGTACAATAATAATAATAATAATAAATACACAGCATTTGACAGCATCCTACTTGACCAGTCGTGGAGCAACAATGACACCATCATATTAGATTATACGAAATCTTCACCCAAACGAATTCATACTGCTAAATACAAAGGCTGATTAAAATGAATGCTTCCTACAGATCTCTTATTTTCACTACCAACTCAGAATTCGACGAAGGAAAAGGCAGAGAACCCGAAGAAAAGTTCGAAGTCACAAAGCAACCACTACAACTACACTGATCTGTTCAAAACGCCGAAACTTTGCCAAACAACCCTGATCATTCTGTATTTATGGTAAGTAGTTTACATTTCATAATGCGACTTTGTTTATGTCATCAAAATTCTTCCCGAATGTTTTCCTTCTTTGTCTCTTAGTCACCGAATTAAATATGTCCACATATGTGAACTCATGAAAGACAGAACGAAACTAATGTAAGAGTACTAAGACATACTTACTGTTTAAAAGGCGAGCCAATCATGAGCTTATCTGTTGCTAGTTATAGATTAACATGAAAAGTATCCCGGATGTAATACAGTTCGACTGAAGGAAGTATAGATAGAACATCTTAGCTTAAGGTAGAACGCGCCACGAAAGTGCAGTGAGAGACCTAAAATTTTGCTCAAAATTCCCTAAATGAAACTTAAAATCGTTCCCTTTCGCAATCAATAATAAATATCGGGGGTCAGCGTGCAAACATTGGTACTAGAGGTGGAAAAAACAATATTTACCAACATTTGAAATTCAAACTGTCGCCATCCCTGTGCTAACTCTAACGGGAACAATTAAAAATTTGGATTTTCACAAAATAAAGCGACGATAACGTTAATACTCCATCAGATGCAAATTTAGTCCAAGTAAACAGTAGACTAAAATATTATAACGGTTTGAGAGTACGAATGACTATCCCCAAGGCGTGTTCTATCATAACAGGGCAATCATTTGCTCGTCGATGGTGTTTTTGTCGATAGAACAGTACATCAAAATAACACAAAGAATTAAATGCAAGCAAACACGTCACACAGATCCCAATATAGTGCTCTTAAAATCCCTTTTTAGACGAACAATATTAATTGAATTGAGTTAAAATAACTCTGAGATAATATAATACATCAGGCGAAACAGGCAACAAGTTGAACATATTTTCACACTTCGTGTTGAGCTCGTCTCGCAACAGTATATCCTATAATATTGCCAGACACGTGAACAACAACATGCAACGGGCGCTTCGCAGAAATAATCCCTTCTGACACAAATAGTTTTGATGTTTTTTGAGCTGCTCTACCATACTCTATTTATATTTTATATCTTATCCAGCTTTTCAATTGTGTTGCCTTATTTTGGATTATCGGTGTTTTCGACGTCACTTGCCGGCAACAGATATGTCAATTTCTTCCTGTCTGGACTGGTTGAAGTGCTTGCTATACTACTATCGTCTTACGCACTCCACCGCTGGGGGCGCCCTAAGCCGATCGGAGTGTGTAGTATCGTCTGCGGCATCTTTTGTTTCCTCAGTCCATTTCCAAAGAACGGTGAGTTCAGTTCGATTTGGCTTTGAATATTCATCAATTATTGAGCACCTTGTAGGCTTGGGTCGTGCAAAGATATTTTTATAATGTTAGGCATTAATAAACATTTTTTTCCGAGCAGCAATGAGTACACCTGAAGAAGAAATGGTCCGCACATTGAAAGTCTTAATCTCGTGATATATCGTGGCATAAGTAGCCCTGCATAAAGAGGGTCTACGCTCGCTGCAAACAGAAATACATGTCTTTGGTTCACCGAGCGGAAAAACCTTTGAATTCTTCCATCGACAGACTCATCAAATGCTTTACGAGTACAAAGGACAATTCAAGCTTATCCTAAGATGTGTCGAGTGCGTGGAAAGTTGATCGTTATGTACTTTCATGTGGTTTTAAGTTTCAATCGTCATGTTATAGCCTGCTCTCCATTGTCTTGACAATTTAAATGTGAAGAAATTTTCAATGACGATCTTACTTGTATTCTCACAGCTTTACAACACTTAGGCACTGCATTCGCACTGATAGCTAAAGTCGGGGCTGCGGCGGCCTTCTGGTCCAGCTTTGTTCACGTGGCCGAGCTCTACCCAACTGTCGTCGGGTAAGTTGTATTAATGATAATAATACATACAAGCGGGCCACAACGCGATATGCAATAATTTTATCCAATAAAAACGAGAGGAAAGCCAAAATAATTGAAGCAGGTGAGTGTTGTAGGCGAGAGCTCTCTTTGCTCTGTAACATACGTGCGCGTGTTGTTCGCATTGTAACAATGCAATTTTAACAAGTACATTTGTTACGTATACGATGGATATCTTCTGCATATGAATCCTAGGCCGAACTCAACTTCAGTCTGTGGACAACAAGGATGGTGAACATTTTCGTACAGACCGTGACCTCGAGTTGAACACAAAGCATTTCGACATGTTTGCCAGTATGACAAGACATACTGATATTTACTTTTTTATGAGTCAAACACCTTGAAATCCATAAAAAATAACGGATGGATAACGGTGCTTTAAAGGGGCATGAATTTTATCTCAATATCAGTGAAGAGTTCTTGGGTTGGGTACGCGGCACCAGCCATCGTATATACGTGTAGTACGCAAACTGTCTTTGGAATCTAGTTTTGGTCTTGATGAAATTTCCATCTCATCATTTTTGTTGCAGTAACAGTGGTTTTAGCCTTTGTGTTCTCGTAAGCCGCACATCCACAATCCTGATGCCCTTCATGCGATTGCTATCGGATGTATGGCAGCCTCTTCCCTACGTCATCATGGGATCCTTGACAGTGTTAGCGGGGGCTTTGGTGTTATTAGTGCCGGAAACGAAAAACCGTCCCGTACCGGCGACGATTGAAGAGTTTGAAAAACTACACAAGTAAGTGTATGTGCTGCTTTCATATCGTTTGCGTGTTCTGACTGTTACACAGTACAGACGTCGATACATTTTTGAATTGGTATCCGGTTTGAGAATCTTGGGGTGCATGTAAACGGTGTTTTTTATCCTCGGTTAAAAATTCAAATTCTCCAAGTATAGTACACATTAATTTCGTGATGTCAACCGACCATTGATACACTCTTGTTGTTGTTATTGTTATTGTTGTTGTTGATACACTGGACAAAAGCACTGAAAAATTATCAAACCTCGCAATATCCTATGGAATTGAAAATGGAGGCACCAATCATACTGGCATGCGTTTCGAACACTTTTTTTCACCTTGCAATTGCGTCGCGAATATAGATTCAAATACACACATTTTATGCCTTTTCTGTTGACAGAAAACGAAGAAATGCGAAGGAAGAGGGCGACAATGCTGTGATAGCCGGAAAGTCAGACTATAAGCTTTGCGAATCTGGTATGAACTGTGATGTATGAATGCCTGTCTCTTACTTCCGGAGCGAGCACCTGTGTTTGCCGGCCTCTTCAAATGTCCTTTCGTCTTCTATATGGGAGACGGGAAGCGCTAGTCGTATTTCGTGAAATCCAACGTGTCGCCTCGGCAGAAACGACCGGTAAATCCAAATTTCATCGTTGTTAGAGACTGGGGATCTGCGTGTTTCTGAGCTATAGTATGGTCTGTTCTTGTCCTCCAGATAGTGCAATTGGATGAAGCCGAGTCTGACAGCCGTGATTTCATCTGCGTAACTGGCTAGGGAAGGTTCGCCTCATGCGAATATGACACTGAAAACCTGTACATACCTCAGCTCATTCTGTTGACTAAAGCTGTTCTTTTACAGCTGAACATTGAAGAAACTAAGGTCAATTTGTTTTGAGAGTGAAAGAATCGACTGGTTGTGCAATATACATAACCCAAAAGTATGACACCCGTGCAATTAATATTTTAGTGGATCTTGTCGAGATCTAAGTTTGACACAGTTTAAGGCAGTATGCGCCTAGAGAGTAAAAGATTTAAATTTTTCTCAAACTTTTTCTCAGTGAAACGTTAAACCATTCTCTTACCAAATCAAGAATGAAAATCATGGGTCTCCGCGCAAACTTTGGTACTGAAGCAAATTATCTAACATTTATCGTTGCTTTAAAATCAAAGTAGCCGCCGGCCATCCCTGTGTTAATTCTATGGGGAAAAATAAAATTTTCAATTATGACGATATTTTTTCTTACTCCAAGAGGTTTAAATGAGCCCTAACGTGTGGTTGATGAGAGAGAATTGTAAAAATAGTCCGAACATCTATCACAAATTCGCATTCGACTCTATGAGACTGAAATAAGTGTTTTGAACACTGTGAAACCTGTGCGTGCGATGGCTGATTACTAGTCACCATCATATAGCTATCAAGAATAATACTACATCAGAAGGGAGATTGATGACGTCATTTAAAAGATCAACGGTGAGAAGTCAAACGTTTGGAGAGCTGTGACTATAAAACTGTTTTGTAAATAAAGTCATACATGAAACTATGAGTCCATTATTACTTTTGCTTTATTCCATAAAGTCTTAAATATTTTTAAATAATACAGCTCATCAAGTTTGAATATTCATCGTACACCTCACAATCAAACGCAATGGAATAAAATATCTACACGACCAGCAAGGTGGGTCCAATGCAAGCAGGAAATGACATCATACAAGCGGAAAGAGCTGCGCACATTAAATATAAATTATATATACTGAATGATTTTGGCGCTTGTATTAAGTATTTGACAGTATTTATATATGATATTGATAATCGTACTATACAAAGTGGGTATCATCATTTGCTTAAAAATACAACTAAAATAGTCTGCGTTTTTCCCCGAAATGGGTAAGAGTTATCGGCACATCTGTTGACAGATCGACATGCGATCTGTGGGTTGGTTTGGTAAAATGGATTGAGAAAATGTTGTGAAGAGAAAGACTTCAAAGAAGCATTGACTGAAAATATTAATCTTACATGCACCCGATGAAGATATGTGAAATATGTACAGGATTTCACTGATAACCACGTTATATACTTATAAATTTTTTAGCCATCTATGACCAGTAATTTCATCTACATGGATAACTATATCATTCATATAGTAGTTGTACGCTAGATAGAAACAGCCGGATGATTGGTAATATGATAAAGCCGCTGACGTCATGAATGTATCAGGAAGGTTTAACCCTTTGAGTGCCAAAGTCAATTTTGTCAACTTTATGAAATATAACGCAGACGATTTTTTTTAGGTCCAAACATTTTTCCCAGATTTTTCCCAAATTTTTGGTTAAAACTGTAGCGTATGGAAAGCGCTGTCCATCTGGTCCAAAATTATTAAAAGAATTACGGGAAAATGCATAAAAATGGTTGAATATTGCACTAAAATTTTGCTGTGAAAATTACAACACTTAAAGGGTTAATCTCTCGGTATCAACTAAGCGGACTTTTGTCACTCGGGGCTACAGTTGCGGATATGGTATACGTGTTGTGGGAAGATGCCCGGGGTTGAACAAACCGTCCAACAACCGTCATCTACAGATCACTTTGCGCGTGAACGAGGATGTAGGAACAAACTGTATTACTTATCCTGTTATTTCGACCGACCAGCGTAGCTGTACCTAAGACTACCTTTCACCCGGCATGTAAGAGTCATTTTCCAGTACAAAAGTAAATGCCCATGAGTGTTTTACAACTTTGATAAAATCTACAATAGCATGGCAAGATGCAGCATAAAATTGTAAATGGCGCCAAATAAAAGTGTGACTTTTCAAGTAATCGTTCACTAACATTCATGAGTGACTTAGCGTCTGCTTTTCATGCCAACCAAAAAATTGTTTCGACGACATGAATAGAACTCAAGATACACACCATTGATATGATATTAATCCTTTCCAATGATATGGACGTTCAAGGCTTCAAGTTATCATTGAGTATCCTCTGTACTCATAAAATATGACAAGAGTTTGTTACAGTGGGTGCGTAAACACGAGGCAACAGCAAATCGGAACTCAGTTCTTATTTCCCCCCACATAACCACCGCAGGCAAGTTTGTTTTCATAGCTGAAGTAATGGTAGTCTTTGATTGACGTACAGGAAAAGTAAACATTGTGACATGTACTTCAAGTTAATGATTTACTGCCGCATGCCACGCAAGGTCAATCTATTCGTCATAAATCGGTGAGATTGATAGAAATCTTAACATGCACTACCTGTCCGTTAGAGCACGTCTGTGAACTAAGGGCTGTTTCATAGACAGCAGCGGGGATCTTCCCCCTCTACTGTCTATGCTCTTAATGCGCTATTGTAGGTAATGTCATATCACGGTCCCTCCACAAAGGGCCGTGGTCATATTATATCGAATATCCATTCAAAATCCCACCCAACCGTTTCGTAAGTGAGCACGGATTTTTGTGAGGGTTGAAAAGACTGAAGGCTTGTGAGTTTTCAGTTGAAAAGAATCGTTTCGCTGTAGGCCTACTTGTCGGTTGCACCCTTACGTTAGGTCGCAGATTTGGACTGAATAACGATTCAAGCTTAGTGGATGACAGGCAAGAGTGGAGGACGCCATCTTTAAATCGTCCGATTTATCCAATAAACGGTACTCGTACGCGTTTTGCCATACTTACAAGACACAATGAACGAATTCTCGCTCTAGTTTCACATAGTTTTCTTATGGAACTTGAGTTTGATTTTGTAGTAAACAAGTCATTAAACCAGAAGCAGTAAATATCCTAAAATAACTGAATATGCAAACCGTTATAACATCCCTCTCTGCGGTACAGATATTAAATAGTTTTATTTGTCAATCAAGGAGTAAATGTTCGATCAAATGACAATATTACACTAGCCCGCGATGGTATAGTGGCCTCATTCAAAACAACATTTTTACAGCACCTATATGAATGCTATGATGTGTTTTCTATCGTCTCCAGAGAAAAAACGGACGAAAAATTCATCGAACATGTCAATGTGATCTGAGAATGATTTGAACTACAGTTACCGCCTGAGTAAAAGCTTTGCATCTTTTTCGCAAACCCAAACCACGCCCTCACCGTGCACAATCGGTATCAAACCACCGAGTCGCCTGTTTTCATCCGCTGTTCCAAGGAATCTGGCAAGCTCTCGGCGAGACAGAAGATCGCCGTCGTGCTTGCCAAATTCAAATAACGACTCCTTGGTCGGCGTTTCGACTGCCTTCGCCAAGTCGGAAAACTGTCACCGAAGTCCTCGAGGAACGACTCCAATAGGGGCCCAGCCACGGACGACACGGTCGTCGCAGCGAAAACTGACGCTGCCACGGGGGTAGGTCCCGCCACGGCCTCAATTCCCGTTAAGTGGCCGATAAATTTGAGTACTTTGCACACATATGCACCATACTTCTTTACAAACTTGTTAATCTTATTGACCCTATAACCAGGTGTCCCGAGAAAATGGTAATTACCGGGACATTCACACAGCAAGTGGACGGCAAATCCGTCCCTGACGCGTGAAAACACTTTGAAGCCGAGCCGTTCTACTCCGGCGTAGCTGCCCTCATTGATCGGTAGCAAGAGGAACAATCTTGGACATTCCCTGTCGTCGAGGGTTCTGTGCAGTTTATTCACGATGTCGGTCATTTTTATTACATCACCCTGCCCGGCTGTTGACAGATATTCCCGCCAGCTGTTGTATCGGTGTCCCTGGTATCGGGAGCAGCTGAAGTTCTTTCTGTCGAGGTTCCCTGGGAAGGATTCTCCCTTGTCGATAAACTTTGGGCAAGGTATGAACCTGTGCAGGGTAAGTGCTCGATATTCTGCTTTTTGCCAGACGTTGATCACGTGGTGCACTACCTGTTCAAGGGAGCAACAGGGTTGATTTCCTCTCACAGTGATGAGGATGCTGTTGCTATGGTACAGGAGCTCAAGGCGGATGTGATGTATAGGGTCACGTGCCGCATGCGACTCTTTGCGGCATTTCCCACAATGCTTGGCCGGTTGTTTCGAGAGGTAGACTATCTGATTAGCATAATATATCGGTGCGTTCACTATAAATGCCCGGTCTTTATTGACCGTGCCGATGACGTCACAGAACAGCAGGGCGGAAGGAAACTGAAGTGGCACATTTGACTGGCTGCCTCTCTCCCTTCTTTGGGGAGGCTGGCCAATCCTCAAAGCCAGGCTGTCCTATCGGCAAATTACATGGGAACAGAAAGGTGCCCTCAGAGTCATTGAACTTGAAGCATATGCCCATGTCAATCAGAAGTCTAATGAGACTGTCATGGTGTTCGGGCTTGACACTGACCCAAGCTCGCTGCAGGTTTTCCATCGTCAAAATACCATTATCGTCGATGAAGTTGGTTTTGAACGATATCAAAGTTCGCAAGAGCGAAGCGAGCCACTCCGGGTTTAATATGACCAAATCATCCTCCTCTAACCCAGTTGTGCCTTCCCTAAAGATGATGTTACCATGGCAACAAAGAAAGGCGGTGGCATTTCTCAGTGACGCGTTGGCCCCAGTTTCACCAAAAAATTCCTGTGAGAGACCTTCATATTCGCAATAACGCATCACCGGATTTGAGGCTTGGTCAACCTTCACGGCCATTAACTTTTTCCTGAATTTACACCAAGACTCGGGGATCTTCGGTAAGAGGTCGGATATGATCGATTCTGCCTCGCGTGCGAGGGCTTGCCGAAGTTGTTTTATGCTGTCATTTCGCAACTGTCCTGGAAAATTTTTAACGCTGCTGACCTCGTAGTATCCTACGATGTGGGGTAGTTTGAATTCGAGCGCTTGCGCACTATGTTTGGCTGATTTATTGCACTGTGGTGGCCATGAACGATTGTCGAAAGTAGCATATCCCGCCAAATCATTTTTGAAGTCGCTCACCCTTTTATAGGACCCGGACGTTTGGCACAAAAGCAGTTATCGAGCACATAATAGTCATGGTGATCAATTTGATGCTGTCTAGAAGCTGCTCGAAATATGTCGGAAAATTGTTGCCAAATGTAATCGAGAACACTTGGATTCAACATCGATATATCGGCATGCGTGCCGACAATAATCACCCTTGCATTAGGCGCGAATACGTGTATCGTCTGCAGCCACAAGAGCACCCTACCATACTGATTGAGTGAATTTGCACGCGACGACTTGTCTCCGACAGCGCATTTACTGAGGTCAAAGGTCACTATAATTAAGGAGTCGTCGGTAACAAAGAGGGTGTGAGTTTCTAAAAAATCCACATCCCCAGCAAAATCAAAAGTGACCAACTTTACAACAGATTCCTTCCTTTTGATGGTTGCCATCTCTATCCCATCTGTCTTGTCGACATCAGTTGGTTTCTTGCACAGCGCCCTCACGAGAGTTGTTTTACCGGACCCTTCATAACCTGCGAGAATTAATTTCACTGTGTCATTGGGTACTAATCTCGAAGCCAGAAATTCTCGTAAGTAAGATAGAACGGCGTCCTTCCCTTCCTCCTGTAATGCAACAGGTATAAGCACTGCAGGGTTATTATGAATTGAAAATGTTTCGTAATCTGATTTATTGATCAATGATGATGGAATGTTATGAATATTATTGTCATGTGCAGAAAACACCACAAGTCCCTGAATGTCTCCGATGTCTTCTGGGAGATCTGTCAAACCATTATTGTTAGGAAGAGTTCCTTGACCGAGTGAAGTCTAGGTTGAATTAGTTTTGTCGTTCTTGTCGAGAAGCTTTGGTGTTTTCTTCCATTCAATTTGACAGTTTTTCTGACTTAGGCATTAGCTTGCAATGGCTGACATTCAAGACATTCAGTCTGCCGAGAAATTGGATTTTATAAGGCACAACAAGGTCACAAGCTACGAAACAGACAACTTTCACTGTACCTAACAGCCAAGACATGGTAACATACTGATTGAAGGATGTGGCGTTGAATATAACTACACTATGAGAGATTCCCAAACGACCCTCCAATTCGTTGATCGAACTTACATCCATATTGCCCAGTATTAAAGACCTCACATGTCTGTTTCCGAAAAGTCTTATGATCGTCTTGAGGATTTGTCTTTCCATGCCAAATATCATTATTGACAGTTCGCTACCAATACCGAATTCGTGTTGAACTTTGTCATCAATATCTTTCGCAGGGATGTCATGAACTTCAACTTGTCCATTCCGTCGGTGACAAATTATTTTTGCGATGTTCTGCAGCTTGCATAGAGTCTCCTGTAATAATAGAAGTACAGTACATTTATTTACTCTACATACATACATACATACATACATACATACATACATACATACACATACATACATACATACATACATACATACATACATACATACATACATACATACATACATACATACATACATACATACATACATACATACATACATACATACATACATACATACATACATACATACATACATACATACATACATACACATTCATACATACATACACTTGGTTTCTGTAAAAACATATTTTTAGAGGTTGGAAGATGGTAGAGATAGACGTTCGTACAGCAGATATGGTAATTAAGCGTTGTATGCATGCGTTTCTTTGTATCTATATGTTTAGCGTATACATAGTTTGTACAGGATATTATCGTGATCAAACCTTAGTTTCCGTATTTACATAGCTGCCTGCTTCCAAAAAGTGAAATAAAGTCTTCAACATGCTAAAGATTTCCTCTGCAGTGTTTCCTTGATGTTCTACCACATAATCCTGCGGTGATAAAACAATGCATACTCGATAAAGCTTCAGTTTTTGTCACGTCTTCTATTTATCTCAATGTCTTGCACACATCAAGAAGTCCAAAAGCCAGTGATTATAATTTGTTTTGTCTTTCGAGTTAAATGTGCACCTTATGAAACATATTTTTTTCTAAGTCAACTGTTGAATGTACTTTCGTTGTCATAATAGCAAGGCATAATTATGACAATATGCATAATGAGAATATGCAACAAAGTAGAAGTTATCAATATGACCAGAATCGGATCGTCAATGACGACATTTTTCAAAGTGGGGGGGGGGGGGGGGGGCGGGTTGCCCTAAAATTCACTTACATTGTATCGTCTTGCTATTTGGCATATTGGATAAACTCCATACTGAAAATCAAATGAGTCATAAACATTTGTTAATATTAATTAAATCGTACTATTAAAATATGCAAAGAGACTTGTTTCTCAACATATACCACTGCAATATTAGTCTACACCATTGTCAATAATTAATAGCGCATACAAACGTATATATGAACGTAAAGACAAATGGGGCTTGAATGAGGTTCTTTGAAGGCCATGTGAGGCTCAGAGTCGATTTCATCACCATTTCCGCACCACATCGATCTCATTCACGTAAAAGGAAAGTGCGATGCACCCAAAACAGATTAAGAGGCATTTTCATGTTGCCAATCATGTTTTAATCACTTTTTTGAGTGTCAGTCTTTCAACCCATGCCATTTTAGAATAAGGATACATAATCCTAAATAAATAGTCGTTTTCTCTACATATATTCTTGTTTAAGTGAATTTATTACATTGTAGAAAATACATCAAGTTTTTGACTTAATTTTTATCATAATAAAAATTTACAAAAATTGAGATTTTTTTACTCCAAATATACACCCCTTCATCCTTTGAGTGAACTATTGCTACCATACTACACTTTAGATTCTCTGCGTATTGAAAATATGTAGTATGAGGGGTTTTCTTGTCATCTTAGATTAGAAATATTCCTTTCAAAAAAATGTGTTGACAATGTGCAGCTCTACCTTACATTTTAAAAACATGGAAAGGGTAGACGTTTAATATGTATTATCAACTATGCGGCGCTGATATCTCGTCCAGGCGATAACCTCGTTTGAATACGGTGCCTGTGATATGCTAGTAAGCGAGTACAGTTGGTTTCAATTCAGTGCCACAACTCTGTATTTGAGACAGACACATTGTATGTACAATATAAACGATTAGCTTGGGTATCACCATAGCTTTCCAAGGTTCCAATCTTTGTATTAGTTACATTAAACCTGCACAGGCAACTCTGTCTGGACAGGTGATTGCACTTGATCTACAATGTAGCTGTTTTTAGTAACAATCACAACTGAAAGTTAGAAGATGTTTTCTCCGCGAAAACTGTCTCATGCAAAGAGTTGTGGCACCAAACAGAAACCCACTATAGTGTTTAAATAATGTGCCATTGATTTTTTTCTAGTTTATCTTGTGAAAGCCAGCATTGACTCTGTGGATCATTTTGCCTTAAGAGGAGATTTGGGGGAGGTGATACCTGATACCTTAATTGATTGTTACTCGATGGATGTGCTGAATAAATGGTATACTCACGTCATTCGGTAAATGTCTGTCGGCACCTGCGTCCAGGAGGACCTTGACGACATCAGCGTGACCGAATTCTGCTGCATGGATCAGTGGAGACTCGCCATGCTGTGAGAAGAGATGTTTCATTATACACATATTGACTGGCCATGTGGGCAACAGCATACGTCTGTACCCCGAGGGACTGTGAGTCACCCCCAAAAACAGACTGTTTCCCGAGGCCGAAGGCCGAGGGAAACAGTCTGTTTTTGGGGGTGACTCACAGGCCCGAGGGGTTAAAGACGTATGCTGTTGTCCTCATGGCCAGTCAATATGTGTTTTATAACACACCTCATCCGCAGTCATGCATAAGAACGTACCATACACAAAACTTGTCGCATGTAATATGTTGGAGTGGTTCAGTAAGAAAAAGTTTTTCCTAACAGGATCGCAATACTTCTGCAGAACGTTCAATGCATCTTTGATTATAGTTTTCGTCCGTTTCGAGTCCTTGTTGGAAACCAGAGCATTCAATTCTTCTTCAGAAAGTAGGATAAACCTAGAAATTTCTCGACTATCATTTCGATCAGCCGCAGACGACATCTTTGTTTACATTCCAGTCCGCGCATGCGTCAATGTCGTTTTTGACGTCAGCGGGCATCATTTTCGGAACAGTTCCAACAAATGATGCCTGATGACGTCGTTTACGTGGATCAGCACAAAAAGAACGCATCCCACGTGACTATCAATTGGCGGATTATAATAGAGATTGCGGATGCGGTGTGTTATAAATCAGAATATCATACATACAACTTTATCACGCCAACTGTCGTCCTCTTAATCCAAAGATCTTGTCAGAAGACAAATGCTGACGATATTCTACAAAAGTCACGTGACGTGTGAGCCCCCGGATGGGTGAGAGTACTCCATTAGTTATCAGGACATTGAGGATGTAATGATCTTGACTTTTGATACGACAACGTGTAAACATTTTAATTCCCATGCACGTCTACTAGTTATCATGCACTACAGTTGTTTCTGTCGAAGTGCAAAGATCGTTCACCTGTTTAAATAGACTGTGTTTGACTTACAGCATTTAATACGTTCTTGTCAGCTCCTTCTTCCAAGAGGATCTTTATGACCTCGAGGTGACCTTTCGCCGCTGCGTCATGCACTGCTCTGTGACCGTCCTATGAATTAAATAGAAAGATATCACAGGTATGATCCGCCCCTGCGACAACTCTATTACTGGAGAAATTGGAAAAGCACACTTTCATCGGGAAGCCAGGATAGCGATGCTGATCAATACCGTTCTGTACCTGGAAGAACAATTGATTTTGGTATTTTGTAACGACTAGATGTACCACGTTGGCATGTATACTGGACCAATTTTAAACTTACGTGATTTACACTCTCCTTGTTTGCGCCAGCTTCGATGAGAGCCCTGACAACATCTGCATGCCCTTCGTAACTCGCCTTGTGTAAAGGTCTATCTCCGTACTAAAATTGGAAAGAAAGACAAATTGTTCAGATTTAAAGCCAGGGTTAGTTATGCAAGAAAGTGCAAAAAAAGCAAACAGAAACACTTGAAAACTTACCAGCATATCCATTGAGTTCACTTCAGCGCCATGCTGCAGCAGAGTCTGTATAACTTCTGCAGAGCCATTCTTTGCGGCCAGTGTAGCGCAGTGTGTCCCAGCTAGTGGGAGAACGGAGGAGAGTTTGTCTTAAATTTCACATGTCAGCATGAAGGGACGAGCCGATATTGTAAGACACAAGCACGCAGAAGGTATGAGTTGTTGGTAGGTCGATGGATAGGAGGTATTTGTATGATTTCTGCAACTGTTTGAATGGGAATACATTTGCTGCCGTAGCGGCACTCTCTTTGGTATTCTAGTCGTAATTGTTTTCGCACAAAATTACATACAATACTGAAACTGTGTGCCTTGGGATTTTTGATACCACTGACATCGAAGTTCTTCACTTACAGACTATGTTTTAAGTTGGCTTACATTTCGTTACAAATTTAAAGTGATTTCGCGAAAATGTATTTTCAACTTACTTTAGCATTTTTGAACTCAATGTCGTAATCTTCAAGAAGATACTGCTCTACCAGTTGGTGGTCTCCTCTTCCTGCTGCAAGGTGCAGTTTATACTGAAACCGAATAAATGTAAGCCATTCTTAATACTCATACTCATACCACACACACACACACACTCTCTCTCTCTCTCTCTCTCTCTCTCTCTCCTCTCTCTCTCTCTCTCTCTCTCTCTCTCTCTCCTCTCTCTCTCTCTCTCTCTCTCTCATTAAACATTTCATGACACCGGAATCTGGCGACAGCGTTGCAGTGCAGAATTCCACTGGTTGATAAGAAAAATCAGCTTACCAGATTGTTCGACGTACAAACACGCTGTAATTTTCAATTCAATTTCTGACGGTCAGGCAAACCGTATTGAGTCAATTCAGAAACGTTTTCTTAGATATTTACATCATAAACAGGGATGTCACAGTGACTTTTCATCTTGGTGCAATTGTGACTATAACTTGCTCTGTAATCTTTTTAAAATTCAACCTTTGTTCTTACGTAGGAAACTATTTGATTGTATGTTTGTGCGTAAATGCCTTTTATCTTCTTATGACTCTACAGATTGTACAGGTTTTTATGGTCTATGCGTACATAGACACTCTGAGACATAGACCTCTATTACACATCCCTTATTGTAGAGTTGATGTTACAAAAAATGGCCTGATTGGACGTACGTCACGAATTTTTAATGATCTGATTGATAAGGTTTGCGATGTCGATGTTTTTGAAGAATCTCATTCAACTTTTAAAAGACATGTTAATTTGTTTTTGTCATTGTTTGATTTTTAGAGTACTTTTTTGTTGTTTAAATTTTAGTGTATTTTATCCTTTTTTTATTTTCTTGTCTGTAAGTGGCTGCCTGATGGCGCTGTTGATGAGCAAATAAAATAAAATAAAATAAAATAAAATAATTATAACTCAGAATGCTTACCTTGTCTATGTCTCGTCTGTCAGCTCCCTTCTTTAATAAATACTCCACAATCTCGAAGTGACAACATTCCGCTGCAATTTGTATAGCGGTAAAGCCCTCCTGAAATTGGAATAACACACTGTCATACTTATAGTTAGAATGCGTCTAGGGAACAGATATTCCAGCTCTCATATTTTTACAATTCGTTTCTTATCTATCCCTTGTGGGGGCTTATCTTAAAGCTCTCTGAGTAAGAAACAGTTTCACCGTCATCATAGTTTTCGAAAATGGAAAATTTATTTTCCATAGAGTTAACTATGGAATAGCAGCCATATTGATTTTCAAAAATTGATAAATTGTAGATTATTTTTTCTCTAGTACTAAAACTTGCACGGTGACCCCTGATTATTATACTTAAATTGGTAAGAGAATGTTGAAAGTTGCACTGAGGAAAAATTGAGCAAAACTTTCAGTCTTTCACTTTCGAGGCACAAACTACTCAGGACCTTAAAATGTGCAACGATCAAGAGTCTTGGAATAGTCACATCGAATTCAAAATTCATGTAGGATGCCAATGAACGAGAGTATTGAGCCTGAAACTGGGGGCTAATTTCTGTGAGCCTGGAGTGACTGCGGCATTGTTAGAATAAATTCATGTACTTTCAATAGATATTCCGTTCTCAACTTCACTTGATCTCTTTTTTGACTGCCGACATGTCAGAGCGATGTTCTGGTATGTATGATATGATCTAATCTTTGCCACAAACACGCAGGGTTATTACCAAGTTCAAAGTTTCCAGGTCAGCTCCTTTCTCCACCAATAGCCTCGCCATGTCTGGATAGTTCTTCAAGGCGGCGGTATGCAAAGCACTTTCCCTTTTCTGTCAAAGAAAGATGCAGCTTGGAGTGTCAAAACTGTTGGCCTATAGCTGTATGCGTGGTTATCCGACGGGTCTTTTTACGCCCCCCCCCCTCCCCAAACGACCATAGCTATGGAGCGTTCAAAGGACGAGTAACCGAGTCCGTGTGCAAGCTGCCAGTGCACATTGTATTTTTAGACCGATTCGTAATCTGCCAACCGACGTCTTGGTACGACCACAGTCTCTCGGTCTGTCTTTGTCATGCGATAAAAGTTAAGAGTCATCGCTGATGTGCCTGCAGTGACGTGCAGTTATACGGCAACAAAAACACAGCTGTCTAGTAGTCATGTTGGGAAAAGTTAAAAGCCAGTGGTATTCAGGTACCATTTGTCGGGAGTTTGGCTCTGAATACGGTAAGTCCCTCTATAACAAGGCTATAGATGAATTTTGCCACACCGTAATTGGATGCGTGTCCGTCCCCTGTCTATACGTACAGATTCGTTGCTCATCTATGGAATCTACCATAGCTGTAGTGGCGAGAAAAGTCGTCGAAGTCAAAATGAAGCACGTAAAAGACAGAAAACCCGTCAGATTACTACCACCACAGCTATGACTTGCAGTTTGGAGTAAATGTACCACTCGAGTTTTTTATTACGGTGCTTAAATTGTTTCAACGGGGGTTACCCTTGGTTACCAAGACTAGTTTTCACATCGTTGAAGTAACGGTGAGTATTGATGTTAAATGAAATACTTTCTCATCGTCATCCATAGTCTACTGCCCTCATATCTACCTGCCCGAGTACAAACACTACATTATTCTCGTGCATGATTTATGTAGCATACGTTTCGGCTGGAACAGTACTTTTCACACGTGACAAAATTAAGGGGAATATTGATCGTGACAGTTTTGCCGCCTAAAGTTCTCCGTATCAAGTTCATTACCAATAAACTAGCTATGAACAGGGCTCAGTTGAATATCTTACCTCTGTCAGGACATTCACATCAGCACCATTGTCAATCAGATGTTGCGATATCTCTGCATTGTTTTTCCTGACAGCTCTGTGTAAAGCCGTCATATTGGACTGCAACATGCACAAAATTTAATATAAAGTGATTGAATAAAATCGCTATTTACAAAGGACAGGTTTTCAATTAAACTTTAAACAGAGTTACACAATGGAAAACTTTCGGTCTTTTTGATGGAATTCTGTACATGAGGAAAGGTCCTATTCCCCCCCTAATTTTCACTGGCCGATATAAGGATGGGTGGATTTATTCCTGCATAAGTATCACATGTTAACAGGTACGAACGATAGGATAGTGTGAAACGCCCTCTACGTCAATGAGAGCATTGTTAACATGTTGCCACCAATGGTATGTCAAAGCTGTGGCAGTTATCTGAGGTCAAGGTTGCGACGATGGGCTTTTGAGAAGATTTACCTTATCACCAATGTTTGCCTCGGCGCCATTTTGAAGAAGGCACAGCGTCATCTCGCTGTCGTTTCTCTCCACTGCCAGATGCAATGGAGTGTTGTGATTCTACATAAACCAAGAGAATGGTTTTTACTTATTATTTTTTCTAAAAGTTTAGCATTCTGTTGTGATAAAAATTATTGAGTTATTCTACAATTGATTTTCGGATATTTATGACTTTTTTATTTCAAAATTTCATTGTCGTGTGGTGTTTAAAATCTCTCCTGTAAATTTTCAAGGCCCAAAGTATGTCGGAGACATTTACGAAGGGTGCAGCTAGCGGTTTGTCGGTGTCATTTTCAAAAGCGCCTGCGGTGCACGCTACGCAACCCACGATTCACTACTATCACTGGGATACTATATTATTTTAGAGTTTCAACAATAATAATTACTAATTGGTAATAATTACTGTGACAATATTTCACAAAAATACTCTTTGAAGCTTCATCACCTACGTTATGTCATGTTTCTGGTTGCTTTACTTGAATGGGATTTCGTCGATAGAAAAGTTTTTGATGGCGAATGCATTGTCGAACAAATATATCTTACTGTCAGATCATCTACCCCGCTCGTCACACTCATGTCTTGTTTTGTTGTCGTCACACGATAGACTTTTTCTCTATTACAAAATGTGTTTATGAAGGAAATTGAGGGAGTTAGATCGTGTCGACCGAATCAAACACAATATTTATTTACACCATGCGACAATCATTTCGCAACAGGCTTGCTATTGCCTGCACAACAGCTGTGGGAATACTCTACAATCTCCCATACTCACTGATAGGTGGCGCTCACGCATTCACGTGCAGCAACAACTACCATTGAATCACGTTTTTCGCAGCTTCTTTCGGAAAATGCAACTCACCTCATTTTTAGCGTTGACGTCAGATCCAATACCGACCAGATGCTTTGTTATTTCCAGATTACCTTTCGCAACAGATACATGTAAAAAGTGATTTCCGTCCTATTTCCAAAAAGAAAACGTTAAATAACCAAAAACTACTTCAATTACGTGACTTCATTTAAGAATGAGAAAATAATTTAATTGAGAGTTAGTCATGCATGTAATTACATTATCTTAAAAATTAAGGCGGATTTGAGTACTCACCGGTCCAAGAATATTAAGATCTTGACAGGCGTTAATCAAGCTATGAAACGTTTCGTTGTCATTTTCGCTTAAAGCCGTAAATAGAGTATCCTAAAAGAAATAAATAATTGACCTATCCTTAAAAGTTAAATGACACATTATTGGCCCAAGAGCGCAATTCCTCGCATGTTGAATCTCGGGATATTCTGCGATGGCAACTTTACCAAATGTCGCCATTTTTATCGATGCTGTGTGGATCATCAAAAATCAATACAAAAGCTAGCCTGGTACGTTTTAGTCTCCAATGTTAACAAGAAGGGGCGACCGAGCAAATCACACGATAGGCGGCGTCTTTTTCAGGTGAAAGCCTTTCATTTTACCTATGCTTAAAACCAGTAGTGTTTCGGGGAGAGGTCTCAACATCTGGAGATGAATTATAATTAGAATTCCACCATGTCATCGTGGCATTGCGGTTGTGTCAGAATAAATCGAAAGGGGTTGAGATGTGTCGACGATATGCGCGCGCACGCTATTTTTCCTGCACTCCGAAACAAGTCCGTATGTCGTACATTTGCACAGTATAGTAGGAACCTTTAGACACAAAATTTCCATGTTCAGTTTCACGATGTCAACACAACTCTTTTTCTTTGTTTTGTTTGCTTTTTGTCAGGTTTCATAGAGACAGAGGAAGACAGGGAAACTCTTAGATAGACAGAATGGCAGTGAGAGTATTAGAAGGTAACGTACCTCATCAAACATGTCTTTGGCGTGGCCAGCCTCGTCTGTTGCCATGTTCATAGGTATTTTACCAGTTATATTGAACAGTTATTGTACATCCTGAAAAAAACCCGGAAAAGTGACTGAAGGTCCAGGAAAGTAATCACTTATTTTAAATATCACTTCAGGGCCCTTTCACTTTCACTTTCGCTATACCAAGTTTCATGTTCGTTTTTTCATATTATTTTCACGAGGGCGTGTTTTGTTGTTATTTGCGGCTCTCTTTTCATTTCTACTTTCACCTGACCCTAATTTCCTTCACAAGCCGCCTTGTCTGTTCCATTAAAACACCGTAAGCCAACTTTAAAACCCTCCATTCGAATCCAGAGACACTGTGACCAATAAACAGAAAAAGTAACGCTTGAATTTACTCACACCACTTTCGACTTCAGAGAAGTAGCTTTTCTCAACATTTGAACACCGTTCTCCACGTAAAACTGGCTAACTTTACTCCAACAGTTAATTTAATCTTACGTGTAAGCTTACTACTCTGGTAAAAATATCCCTGTTTGTAAATCGCTCTGAAGGTGAATGAGTTCATTCGGGTGGCGGTGAGTCATCGATACTTGAAGAATTGACTGGTACGTGCAGTAAAAATAACTATCAAATGCTTTGGCACACACACCGGCTTTGGAATTTATCGACCTGGTGGATCTTTTCGCGAAGCTCTGTGACCGATGGCGAAGGTTAATCTGGGTGAACCTCTGAACAGGATGACCAGTACTGCGCATGCGTAGTGGTATAAATTATGGTTTGAGTCAAATGATCCCCGTATGAATAAACTAGCTGCGACCGTTGACAACAACCGGCATGAGAATTGTTATTGTTGAAATGCTAGGTGATATATTTTCATATTCTGCCTAGTTGTCACAATTGATGAATATTGTGATTTATTTTGCAACTTTCAAATCAATTCTTAACTCGCCTCAAGTCTGTGGGACTAGAAATAATCTTGACTTCAGCAGACTGTCGCGTTAATGATGAGGTGATCACGAAGTCGAGGCAATATATCAGGCGCAGCCAACGAAGTTATTCGTGCAAAAAGGTGTTCGTGCAAAAAGGTGTTAGTGCGCATTTTTTCAGTGATAGGGCAATTTTTTTTAACCAGTGGGCAGGGAGAAAAAGTTTTATTTTTACTGCGGACAGGGACGAAATTCCAGTTTTAAAAGTGAGTGAGGAGAACATTTCTGCCAGTGGGTACTGGATAATAGGTAGAGGGAGGGGAATGCTGTGGTTCGTAGAACTTCAGAGAGATTAAGCAGCGTCTGTGGTGGGGAGAGGGCAGCGGGGAGCTTGAACTGTTGTGGGGAGTGGGGAGCGGACAGACATAGATACTGGAAGGGCAGTTGGCATTAAAATTCAGTGGAAGGGCATGTTTTTCGCATATGCTTGCGGCAGCACAGTTACCAATAAATTCACCTTACCCTCTATACAGTCAAGATATGGGGTATGTTTTGTGATGATAATATAAAATTGACACAATTTAAGGTAGCGGTAAAGGCTATTTTGCACCAAGTCTTTTCTCAGAGTTAATGTCAAGTTTCAAGTGTTAGAATCAAGATATTAAGTTCAAATTTTCAGGATAACTCCCTTACTTAATATTTTCTCTAAAGAATATAAAAATTGTATATTTGCAGCCATGGTTTTGTTTGAAATATGACACCAGTAAATATTAAAATTTAATTTTTCATATTGTTTTACATATTTGAATTTAATAATAATTGGATAGTACTTAATACTACCAAATTAGTTATAAATATATTGACACTATTAATTGTAAGATGTGTACGGCAGGATTTGTAAATAAAGTTTGTTTTTATGATTTTACATGGGTTTACATATCAAAAAATTATTTAAAAATTCTTTCAAATTTCAAAATGTGATTTTTCAAAAAGTACTTCAAATACAGGAAAATTGTGCCGTAGTCATCTTGTCTGTAACCTTGTTAATAGGCTGTAAAATTCATGTCCATGGATTAAATTGGCATAAAATTATGTAGGAAAACTGTTATTCTGTCAAAAATGTTGAAAACAAGCCATATTTGCACCCCTCTTTTGAAGTCACAGAGCAGTCTTTTTGGTTAATCTCACATTTGACACCTCTTTGACACTCAAAGAATCTAAGACCGCATTTACAATAGCAGTCACGCATTCTGAATGCAAGCACTGCCTTGTCAAACTTTCCTGAAAAACAGCAAAAAATGACTTTCCCTTTTCAAACATTTTTTAAAAGCTAGGGGACCTCTACCATAGTTAATACACTATGGACTCCCCAACTTCCTCTTATTTGGTCAGTTTTTCAGAAGTTTCAACAGGCTATAACTCTGCAATGCCTTTGACCCCAAATGTCTAGTTTTTTTTATTCCACAGAGAATGTTGACTACTTTTATATTTTAATAGTTTTATTGAAGTTTATAACTGACGCTCTAGCCTTTACCGCCACCTTAACACTTGGTTGCACCTGTACTTTGGCGGATGGGTCCCTGCATCACTGTGCAAGGTGGACAGACTGTCACGTAAATGGTGAAGTGAGCGCGAATATCTGCCTTGCACGCCTTAGAAATGCCAAAAGCAACTATAGTGCACTTGTGTGAGTCATTACGAACTTTATCGATAAATTATGAGCTTTGCTACACTATTGGCAATCGATACTGATCTTGATTTCTTATTACCAGACTGTGATGATGATATGTGGAAATTCCCATGTCTAAAATACCTTAATTGATGACGCCACTCGAAATATCTATGTCGTCGACGCCCCGCAAATCAACTTATAGGCTGCTGCGATACACTATATGTGTGATGTCAAATAAGTATTGTGCAAGCCTAACCATCATAAAACCTGCAAGGCCGATGTAGGGGAAAGTGGGTCAACACATGACCCTAGAAGGTAGCTGCTGAAGTGTAATTTGCATGTGTGACGAAATAGTGGGTTCTAACTAGTGTGATGAATAATGTATCACATTGCGACATAGACATGCCACGTATGATCTAAAAACGATGGTGAAAGCGTAGAGTACGTACCGTCTGTTGCCGCCACAAAGCAGGCTGTTTGGCCTCGTTGCAATAATTATAACGTGGATACGATGGTACCGTAATAAAGTACCGATTTCGCAATTAATTCTTCTAAATAGTATAATTTACGTCCAAACTGTCGTCCACATAAGCTTATTTATATTTGCTTACAACAATGGTGCTGATCAGTGCTATGTGACGCGAAAGCAAACTATGAGCCTTTACAAAAAAGCCATACTGGGACACACGATATGTGGCAAAGGACTGACTGGTGGCCACTGAACATGCTGGTTGTCAGTCAATAATCATGAGTAAAATTTTGACCTGTTGCCTCCTGTACAGTATGTTATTGCTGTTTGGCCGTTTGTGTGCATACCTGTATAACCGTTTTGTTTTATAGGCACTTTCTTGGTTTAATTTATTGTATTGAAGTGTCGTTTTGAGACGCCGAATTACTAGTTATGTTATGTTATGTTATGTTATATTTATTTATAAAGTGTCATGTGTGGTCTAAACAGCTTGGTTGCCACACCCAGCCCCAAGGGCTTACAAGACACTGAAACAGTAAATAAAGTACATAGATATGAATAGCTCGAAATGTAATTTAAGTATAAGAAGCTTCTTGTCTCATTGAAAATGCATGATAGACATAGGATGCCAATTGGGATGGCATGTCGCTCATTAGAAATTTGAGTTTCTGTTGTACATCAAATGAATCAAATACAGAGCACAAGTTTCTGGCTTTAGAGAACAATTGTTTCCTAATAACATTGTAAAGTGTGCAATCAAAAATAAAATGGAGCTCATCTTCTACTACATTTGGACAAAAATCACATAGTCTTTCCTCTTTAGGCACATTCGTGTAACGCCCAGTTTCAATTTTCAGAGGTAAGATACCAACTCTCAATTGTGCTAAAAGTGATCTTTTTGATCTAGAGATGGGAAATTGTAAATATTTCTCCATTCCATATTCCGTCTTAAACATCAAATATGTACGCAATTTGGGGCTTTTCACTCAGTTGAGATGTCCAGTTACTAATATACAACGTTTTTAATGCATCTTTCATGACAGGAATACTACAAACCTCTAAATTACCAAATTTCTCCTGCAAACCAATTTCTGAAAATAAATCAAACATATCTTTAGCCCAGTTTTATATTTTAAACTGATATCCCAAGTAAAAACTTGCTTAATCATTCTGTTATCAGGCATAACTACTAATCTATTCCAGAGTCTTACCATGTTCAATTTATTCCTCAATAGACAAGGGTCCAACCCATATCTCCATTTTTAACAAGTATAGGGGCAAATTTATGGACGCCAAGAAAATATCTAATCGCTCTGTTTTGAATTGACTCACATTTTGAAGAGAAACTGTAGCCCCAAATTGCAGAACAGTAGTCTAAAATTGGAGTAATACAAGAATGAAATAGAGTTGTAAAAGTGTTATATCTAAAATTCTTAAACATGCGTATCTTAGAAATAACTGATCCCAAAGCTCTACCTGCAGCACTTGCTAGGGTTTCAGCAGTCACTTCAAAATTTAAGAACTGATCCAAAACTAAACCCAAATATTCATACTGAGAAACTACGTCAAGATTTGTACCACCAAATTGAAAAATAAAGTCTGTTTTCACTTGTCCCTTATCTCGAAAATGAACAATTTGTGTTTTGGACTTGTTCATCATCATACGCCACCTTTTGCACCAATCTTGTAGATGGTCAATCATCTTTTGTAAATTTGTCTCATTTTCAGCAAGCAAAACAAACTAGTACTTTAAGTTCCTTATATGGTAAATTATGCAGCAGCCAGTCTAGTGTGTATTTATTTGAACAGCTCTGATATCTAGCATCACTTGAGGTGGAACCGTGACACAAAGAAGGCTTTATAATCATTTGTAAAGCAACGACGTTTGTTGTGTAATTGTTGGCGTACGTTTGGAAATCCCCACCCACTAAAAATAGAATAGCGTCGACAAGGTATAAATCACCATAGCAAATTATATCTGTTGATGGCATTCCGAATGGTAGTGAAAACAGGAGTAAATAAAACAATCTACATTGTACTTGTCTCGTTCGACAGACATCGGGGACAGACGAGCCACATTCTGATCAATCAATGTATAGAAGTACTCCTAAGTTTATCCGGAATCTACGGAGAGGTTCCGACAAGATAACGGGCGTCACCGACACTCATCATCTCATTTTACATAGAGAGATGCATGCGTCAAGTGTATACTATAGAATTTTAGAAGTTGCGAACTCATTTGAACAATAAACAGTGCAGTAGAAAACCCAGAAAATGCAGAAAATAAATAAATAAACAAGTATTCCCTGCTTATAAATTTGATGGTTTCATTTTAAAGGTTTACAGTCGTCGGAACTGCGCTCAAAGGTCGTATAAGACTCATACGACCAATGTAAACACTGTATCCAAAGTAAGATGGTATTGATGAAAGTAAAAACATTTCTGTCATAATCTACATCGTATAATTTTAACGTTTGCAGCTATGATGATGAGGTGCATCTAGATATCGTGCACGAAATGCATTTGTTTGTAAACAAGAAACTCGCACAGGCGCATTTTCGACGACTTCTTCCCTTTAAAGAATAGCAGCCCTTTGATATATTACTATTTTTTGCGTCATCATGATGAATGTTCAAATGGCGACCAATTTTACGTACAGAAACTTATCGTTAGTCAGTGTGTCTTTATAAACGTCAGGAAACTTAAGCTCAGTCCTTGTAGTAAACAAACAGAATCGTGTTTCATCTGAGTCTCACAGCTCCGGTTCGCTTGACCTCATTAGGCCTATGGCCTCATTTATCACTTGTACTTGACAACACTCACTCACCTGGTGTATCAATGAGTTGTCACCATACGGCAGGGTTGCATCGCCTCGGAAGTACTGAACGCTTTCGCTACGGTCCCAATCACCCAGCTATGGAACGATATTTTTGAACGTTTTCACCCATTGATGAGTTGACTGCTAGTAGTACGCCATCTTTTGCGCTTGTTCTCCACAACTAATTCAACACTGCTTTCAGTTACGTCGTAAATGGAGATTTCGGTAGCTTCCACTTTCACTGATGGGGAGGTAGGGTGTAGGTACGTGAATACGAGTTGGAAGCAAGTTGACTTTTAACCTGCACTAAGAATCTTATAGAGCTATTTAGAAGTATGTTTTGATAGGTTGTGTATATAGATGTTACATTATGGCTCTGCTGTCACAGTACGAACTCGACGATTCCTTGCCACACCTCTGAGAGAGTGCAGAGATCATTCAGGTCAATGGACTTTTTACCTGTTCATAATCACTTTTACGTTTAAAGGATGAGCCACGTGCACGTTTCTCGTCTTTGCACTTGGTGACTACACTTGCCCAAAGTCTAGGGGCATATGTACCAACACAATAAATTGAAGGAATAAATTTTAGCAGACTGTCGCGTTAGTTGTTGTAGGCTGTTGCATCATATATCGTGGAGTGAATGTGTTGGCCTACAGCCAGTAGCTGGTGCCAAGAAACGCCAAGCGACGGGGCCAGTCTAATAATGGGCTGGACGCATGCACCGTATATTGTTCACGTCTTGTGACTGGGTCACAAGACGTTATGCAGGATGCGTGTTGTGTTCTCGATGAAATAACAGTTCCCGCATGCGGAAAAGTCGTTTTAATGAAAACATAAACCCGGTCGAAACGCGTAAATTTAGGTTAGAGGAACAGAGAAAATGCTAGCTCTGTATCGTTACACACACAAAGCTTAGCCTACAGGTCCTGCTGTCTGCCCCTACATCATGGGATGAAAGAAAGTAAGGGACGAACCATTAGATCTTGGGAGGGGGTGGTCAAAAACACAGAAAAAAAAATTTCAGAGCAGAAAGTTAGGAAAAAAAAATCTTCAGACTAGTTTGCAAAATAAAAAATAAATAAATAAGAAGACAAAGGCGTAAAAAAAAAATCTGCAAAAGTCTTTAAAATTTTGAATTTTTTTAGATTTTACCTTTACCGACAGAAAGCAACTTTCTGTATTTTTTAGTACATCCTCCAGGCACATTTTTAATTTTAATTTATACATTTAGAGTGACTGTATCCCTTATACTGGAAGTTGTGATTATCTTATCTTTTCAGGACTTTTGTATTCTGATCACTTGAAAATTATGAAATTATAGAGCCTGTTTTCTACTTGTTTCCTGCGTACAAACCAAGCAGGTACACTTGGTAAATCATTGAAACTATGGTATGGTTGTCAAGACAGAAAGTTGTATTTGCCTTTTAAGATCAAGGTAAACAGATGTAGGCCACATCAGTTTCATTTTTTTCACGGCATTTTATTGCAATGATGAATGCAAGAATGGGTGAACAAGTAGAAACACGTCAATGATAAAACTACATATCAAGTCATTATGTATTATTTTGCTTTTAAAAAGGCATTTTCAATTCTTTTTTCTCAAAAACAGCCTCAAAAACAACAGCAACACATGTTTTAACATTCAACAATACACTACGTAGAATGCCATCTATCCAACAAATCCCAACACAAAAACACACAAAAGGCTTGAACTTTGAAAGTTCTCGATAGCAAATACTGAATAAATCTGCATGAATAATCGTTTTTGTTGAGCAAATTTCAAAGAAATTGGACAAGCCCTTTCAGAGAATACAGATTTTTGACCATGAATGGCATAAATTGCCCTAAAAAGACAAATATTGAAATTTAAACACATCTATATACATCCAATCAATTTGGACATGCTGCTACAGAGAAATAGATGTTTTGATCAAAAAGGGCAACAATTGCTCTAAAAACACAAATATGCAAATTTAACTTTATTATTTAGCTTATTTTAGCTTCTCAGCTTGTCAAAATCAATTGTAAATCATGAGATATGCATGATGTTTGATGGGGTGAATGTAGGCACTTCACCACGCAGTAGAAAGGGAAGCCAGGAAACCAAAATAGTCAATTTTCAAAACTATAGAAGCTACTGAGGAGCAAGAAGACCATGTTTCAGAGGAAGATGTGTAATCCGAAAGAAATGCTCCCAAAGTGCCACCAAATAACACCATTTTTATCTCTATTTTTCAAAAGCTCCAACAGCAGGAGGGAGGACACCCCCTCCTGACCTACCCCCCGCAAAAATACTCCCCAAGTGCCACCAAATAACACCATTTTAATCTCTATTTTTCAAAAGCTCCAACGGTGTCCCCCTCCTGACCACCCCCGCAAAAATACTCCCCAAGTGCCACCAAATAACACCATTTTAATCTCTATTTTTCAAAAGCTCCAACGGTGTCCCCCTCCTGACCACCCCCCGCAAAAATACTCCCCAAGTGCCACCAAATAACACCATTTTAATCTCTATTTTTCAAAAGCTCCAACGGCAGGAGGGGGACACCCCCTCCTGACCTCCCCCCGCAAAAATACTCCCCAAGTGCCACCAAATAACACCATTTTAATCTCTATTTTTTAAAAGCTCCAACGGCAGGAGGGGACACCCCCTCCTGACCTCCCCGCAAAAATACTCCCCAAGGGCCACCAAATAACACCATTTTAATCTCTATTTTTCAAAAGCTCCAACAGCAGCAGGGGGACACCCCTCTCCTGACCTCCCCCCCCCTCCGTGACCGCTTGCGTGGCCGCTTGTGGTGCTTGGCACCACATCTTTGCCCTCTTTATCTTCAGACAGCGACGAACTAAAAAAAAATATAAATCTGAAAATTTACTCTGAAAAAAAAATTTGCACAGCTAATCTCAATTGGAAAAAAAAATTTCAGAAATTTACAATAGTAAAAAAAAATTCACAATTTCATTGTGACCACCCCCCCCTCCAAAGACCTAATGGTCCATCCCTAAAGAAAAGACGCATAACAAAAGCGTCAGCTTGTTTTGACCCCAAGGTGAAGCGGGGAAAAATCCGATGTATTCATTTACTGGTACGGTAAATTCCCTCGTCTCGTCGGGTGTTTATGCTGGCCAGCGCCCAGAACTATTTCGTTATCCCTCTGAAGTGACGGCATATTTTAAATTACAGACTCTGAGGTGTATATACTTAACATTCGTCCCGAAGTCCCCCCAACACAAGGAGCTTTGCTATATATATATATATATATATATATATATATATATATATATATATATATATATATATATATATATATATATATATATATATATATATATATATATATATATATATAATATATATATATATATATACATATATATATATATATATATATATATATATATATATATATATATATATATATATATATATATATATATATATATATATATATATATATATATATATATATATATATATATATATATATATATATATATATATATATATATCGGTCAATTGAAATCGGACACATTGAAAGTGGATTCCGTGACGAGTGTTAGCTTACGTTTAATAACACTTTGAGAGCTGGATGGTCTAGAAAATTTTCCCTGATTTCCTTTTGAAGTGGCCCTACTAATGACAAAAAAATAAAGTATCTCCATTCCAACTGGTTATAATGTTGAAGTCTCCCAATATCGATACGAGAGTCTACCCTGGGAGCATTTAAAATTTCAGACATGGGGATATTTCATCACAACTTTGGCTGGTTCCCGACAATGGTGCACACAAAATAGCGCCTCGTTTGAAACCTAGGACGTTATTAGCCATCGGCAGTTTCCATAATATAAGGTTATTCACAAAATACCGGGATTCATGTGCGAGTATCAAATCGAAGATCACCCTTTGTATGGCTTCCAACTTGGACATCTTCAATAGAGACAAATTATAAGCTGGTTCTTCACTTTGTGAAAATTTTCGCAAGTCGGCTGCTTGCTCACATTTATTTCACTGACATTGCATTCACCTCTCACATCTTAAAGAGATACAGTCGTCGGAACTGCGCTCAAAGGTCGTATGGGACCTATACGACCGATGTAAACACTGTACAGGGTACGATGGTAATTGATGAAAGTTAAAACATGTCTGTCATAATCTACATCGTATAATTTAAATGTTGCAGCTAGAACGGTGAGGCACATCATTCTAGATATCGTGCACGAAATACATTGTTTGTAAACAAGAAACTCGCACAGGCGCAGTTCCGACGACGGTTTCCTTTAACGAAATAAAAAATATCTGCTTTTGGCGACGTCAGCCTGAGTATACTGACAACTGCCGGAATGGGATATTGTCCAAGGAAAGTCGTTCCCTGTGACATCCATGCTTGCAAGTTTATCGAGATCGGCATGCAGAGGAAGTGTACAAGGAGATGTCCAAAAGAAGCTACCACGGAACCGCTGACACCTGTTGAGGCTCATTTATGACAAACGTACGGCAGAGGCCAGTGGTTATTGCGACCTGCTGCTGAAATGCAAAGATATATACCTTTGAGTGCTGAAATAACCGTACTTATGCGATCTGTAAGCTGGCAGAGGATTCAGAAAACTTGCAAATTTGTGATAATGCAAAAACAATTCCTCCATGTGAGAATGTGACACTGTTTGTGTATATGTGAGAGAGAGAGAGAGAGAGAGAGAGAGAGAGAGAGAGAGAGAGAGAGAGAGAGAGAGAGAGAGAGAGAGAGAGAGAGAGCACCCTAGGGAACAAACTACAAACACCATTCTGTAAGTGTGCACTGTTCGTCCACAACGATGCGACCCAAGGACTCTTCTTGTCTGCATATCATATCGCCTAAGAGCAGGAGCGGCTCGATCAATCTCTAGGTGGCGCTCTGCTAAACCACGACACACAACTCCACCAGCGGTCAGAAGCTCACAACCACATCCAAGTATTTTTCTCTATAGCGAAATTATGAAAATAGAGATTCTTCAAAATGTTCGGTTTAAAAGATATCTTTATTTAAATGTTATAGAAATATACATGTTGACACCGTTAAAGTCTATTTTACATGCAGCTTTACTTGGCCTTCCCACATCATCAAAAGGTAATTACACATCTCATGGAAGGCTATTCGCAACGACAATTGTTAACACCACTGTGTATATGATACCTGTTATACTTGTTAGGGTATAGTTGATGAAGCTCTAAACTACTCTCCTGTGTTTTTTGAAAATGGAAAGAAAACGTATTACATAAACCACTCCCCTCGTTTCTAAATACAAATTCCACAATGCAGATTATCTTGATTAAAACCTGATATTTGTTTAAAATATATGGACATAAAAGTACTGGCGCCTATACAATTTATCTGACACATCACAGTGTGGTCTGGTATGGAAAGTCATGTTTGTATTAAGGGTAGAGGTATCAGTTGTGCACAGGTCTTGAATTTTCTTTCATATGATAAAAATTATTAACCAGAGAGCCTTAATGATTGGTGGTTTTCACTAGGCGTCGAAGTGACTGAGCTTTACCCTTGCTTACATTGAAGTGATCTCACTTAAGTTTGATGAAAATATCAGACGATTTTAAACAAATATTTGAGAATCCGAATATCTGTCCCCCAAGGTGCAGACTACCTAAAGGTGATAAACAGCCACCAAAGTTGGTGTAACCCTCTCCTGGAAAAGGATTTCTCTTTGTTGGACCAAGGCAACTGCATTACCCTTTGCAAAAACACTGGTAATAGATTTTTACATTAGATATTGAAGTTTACATTACATCATGTACTGTGGTAATATGAAGAGATGTAAAAAGGGTATAATATGTTTGACAGATTTTCAAATCATCAAGGCAGAATGCCTTCTGAAGCAGGGTAGAATCAATCTCAGGGATATATATTCAGACTCTCAATTTTTTACAATTCTTTGCTGATCTACCACTTGTGGGATTTCAGTTTAAAGTTCTTTGAGTAAGAAACATTTCCAACTTCCCAGTTTTTCGAAAATGGAAAATTTTATTTTTCCACATAGAGTTAACACTGGGATGGCGGCCATTTTGAATTGCAAATATCAGTAACTGTTGGATTACAGTTGTATGTTCCCCCTTGTACCAAACTTCACACAGTGACCCCTGATTTTTTATTCTTGATTTGGTAAGAGAACGTATGGTTGAAATTTTCTTTGAGGAAAATTTCAGCAAAATGTGAAGTCTCTCACTTTCCAGGCGCATGCTACCTTAAATCAACCTAACATCAATGATTTACTTGTAAATGTTCAATGCATGAAAAAACTGAGCAAACTCCGGTGTTTGATATACACATGTGCAGTTAATCATGAATGAATCAGAGTAAGTTAGATATTGTTATGTACAAGAATGGTTCAACGATAAACACAGTGAAAAGAATTCAATGTTTTGGTAAAAGTATCATCTATTTCTCTTCTGTGAAGGCTGTGTTCTGCCATTCTGTCCTGTAGAAAACTGAACAGCTTGCGAAATCTGATGATAAAAATTGCTGAGTGTAATAAATAGATACATTTGCATAGCTTTAGTTCACTGGTTGGTAATGAAACTTTGTGGAAAGATTCTGGCTCTAAGCTTTCTGAAGCAAAATGGATGCTAACTCAAACAGCAAACTTTCAACATCACAATGCCACTATGGCACAACCTAGTTACAACTTCTAACAAAAAAACACACAATAAATTTTGATTATAACAGAGCTTTCAATGTGTAGGCACAACTTTGAGTCACATGACTGTAAAGGCTCTTCATTGGGTGGGTGTCACCAGTAGAGTGTGACCAAACAAAACAAGCAGGCATCTGATAGGCAGACAGCTGTCATATATTACCATATCAGTAAAAGGGTAAAATTTGCAGCAAAATCTGTATGTGGACAAAGAGAAGTATGTTGCTTGATAAGTCTGTAGTTTACAATATGCTTCTGACAATTGTGAACAGACTATATGTTGGACTGATATTACACAGCAAAAGCAAGCAATAATCACAGCCAATGCTGATACACTTTACGTTGCACACTCCTTTAAGTTTAAAATCAACTGTGGGACAAGTGATAGATTCTGTAAAATCTCAATATTTTAAACAGGCTTTGAAATTTGTTCTCAAGGCATTTAGTTGAGATAGTAATTAAAATTTGAAACATAAAACATTACATATATTATTGCCAAAAAATTCAGAGACTTCAATATCAAAAGTTTGAGTAGGCGAATGCATCCTCTTTGCAAACTTAGAATTTTCTAATTAAATTCGTTGCCTTGGAAGAAAATTTTCATGACAAAAATTTCAATGAATCTTCACTCTGTGAGAAATATTGTCACATTTGCTTTGAGAATGGTCTACCGATTTTGTTTTGAAATAGACATAAAAATTCTCAATTGCAAAAATGTGTTTTTCAAAACAGTTTATTTAAGCATTATATTCACATTAGGACAAAATGCGTTTTCATCATACGGATACGGATTGTACTTGTGCAGAGAATGGCCCTTCCAAGTTTAACCTGCAACCCCCATTCACAAGTGTATAATTCCATACTCAAACAAGCCACGTGATCGGATAATGTACATGACAGCAAGAGTTCAGTTTGGTTGCATTGACTCCGTCCAGTATTTATCTTCCTTGGAACTCACAACACCACCACAAGGCACACAATGACCGTCACTAAGATGGTAAACGGTAACCACTGCTTGATAATGGCCAGGAAACTGCAGAGGGATAAAAAAGTGAAAGAGTTGATCACATATTAAGCTATGTTTGCACTGTGTTCTACTAATTCACACATGACATGCATTGTTAGCCGCCATATTTCCTCACATTATAAGATGAGATGGCCAAACGATAACTAAACTACATGGTTCACATACTCAGAGTCACTTTAAATTCAAGGACATTCTCAGCAATTTTCAAGGACCTTTTTATTTTCAAAATACCGTTTTCAAGATATTGTTTTTTCCAATATATCATTTTTATATAAACCAATTTGGATATGATTTCCACGATATCACAGCTGATCATTGTGTCATTTTTGAAAATTGTGGTTAGATTATCAATTTTCAACAACTTTCCAGGATTCAATTTCATTTTCAAATGCTTTTCTCGGAAATTTCAGGGAGCTTTAAATTCAAGGCTTTTCTAGGACTTTCATGAAAGTAAGAATCTTGTAACTACAAAATTATAGGGATTACAAAAGCTTCATCTGCTGTAGCTTTTATGTATTGCCAAATTTTTTTATTTGTGAAAAAGAAAAAAGCCACACTGATGTGATATGTATGGGGTTCAATAAACACAGTCTCTATGTATGTAACATCCAATGTCGTCATTGATGACTTAGCATTGGTCCAGAATCAGAATTGTTTTGTATCAGTGTGTGTTGTGTTAAAAGGCTAATGTTTTGTTTAGGTCAAGGAAGAGCAAGGCATACAAAACAAAATTATTGCAAGTTTTATCAGCATATGTTCAAAAACACAATCAAATGTTAAAAACTACTGTTGTTGTGGACAGTCCCCTCCACAAATGGTTAAGAAACGCTATGTCAATGACCTGCACTGGTAACATAGTGTGAGTTTTGTCCTATGCTTGGACTTGATGATTTCACAGTAGTGTTCGGGTCCCTGGTTGGCGAGGTCTGTGGCACTTGTTTATGTGATTTTCAGCACTGATTCATCAATTTACATCACCCATCTTTCATAAATATTTGGATATCTCTGTGTTTCAGACACTGTTCATCAATTATGCCATTCATTTCGAGAAATTCAGGTTTTTGCTGCACAGCTTGCATTGAAGCAGTGTCAGCTGGAATACTTCCTGTGTGTTTCAAACACACATATAGGTTTTAACCAACCCGAAAAATACATGATTTATTCAAACCTTTCCAAAACACCCAATTTCTTTGTGAAGTACACATCTGAAAGGGTTGGAACTTGCTCATTGTTTTGATAGAAAAGTTGACAGTAGATTGACTGTCTCTGTGATGTCTACATTTTTTATTAGAAACAAATGAAGTCGCATTCATAATGAGACTTTCCTTGTATTGCAAAAATTAATTGAGATCGTACATTCTTGCTTTGTTTTTAATGGAGAAGAAGTAGTCATGAAGTATTAGATAAGTCCAGAGGAATATTGGTAATTATGTTATTACATGTATGTGCATTTTAATATAATAAAGTACAATTTGAGTATCAAGATTTTGCAAAAGTTCATCTGAACATTTTCATATACAGTTTACTGAAAAAGAAATATATTACTATATTGGAAATGATTTGAGGGTTAATGAATTGCATTTGAACTTGTTACTTACTTGACATATTTAGCTTTGACAAAAATCAAGAAACAGAGCTTCACCATGTTCCATGAAGTGCTGCCGTTGTACTGCATCATGTTTAACGCCATAGCAACATGTGAGTGGCAGTTGTCACAACAAAGATTATGCTGTAAACAAAGGAGATTTGTAATTTCTTTTAACAAAGCTTGATACTATTACAGGGCTCTTCCCACTTTGTACATGACAAAGGCCTCTGACGGCATATATGATACACTGATAAATCATGACTGTTCAGCATGCCTAGTGTGTGCATTGAGTCAGATCGTTATATGGTCTAGACTTGTGCTTTTTATTAAAACAATGGCAGTCTCAATCTCATGCTATAAAGTTTGTTATTTATTTGTGAACAAAGCTTTCAAATTCTTCAAAGATTTTTTGTATTTTTAAAAATATTGGGTAAAATTAATTGGAGAACAATACTGGGAATCAACTATTTTTCATTTATTTATTTCAAGCCTTACTCCCATACTGGTATGTACCCTGTGGTAGCTCTGATTACTACTGGAAAGTTGGGCCTGAAAGGATTAAAGAATTATTACACTTTGCTCAGTGAAAGTTCTTATAAGTCTCAAGAAACAAGCAAAAGATTCCATTTTTTTATTAGATAACCATGAGGCAAAACTGAACAGATATGTGAAACACACATGGATGCCAATTCTCAATGTCAAGGGGAAGAGTCTGATTTTAAGTTTTCAAATAATTCTAGCAAAATCCTAGATGTATGCGAGGGATCACAGGAGTTAGACAAATTTTTGCCATTGAGAAACTTAGGTGATTAACCATGTTGTCCCTGTGTTGACCTGTGTTCTCCCTGGGAAGTTTACTGCTGAGTCTGACTTGCAACCTTCACAGTCAGGCCAAAGATTGTGTTACAGGCTTTAAGCCTTTGCATTTTTTTTGCATATATTAGCATATCAATTAGCACTAACTGCCTGCCCCTGTCCCTGCTCTGCTGATGTGCAGCATGCTCAGAAGGTTATATCTGATCGGCCGATTGTCACTATTCACAGCAACTTAGGGGGGTCTATTTGTATTATTCAATTATAATGGTGAGATTCACTCAACCAATTAGATAACAGCTTCTGAGACGCTGCACATTATCCCCAAAATTGTGTTACAGGTGCCTAGCCTATGCCGGCCTGTTGCACCGATCACAAGTAAAGGGTGAGTATGAGTATTGCGTTACTATAAGATAATGAAAACCTTTAATCTACAGTGTGGTAATATGAAGTGTTTGTGAGAAATGAGATCTATAGTTCGCAACGTAATTACTAACCATTCTGTGTTTGTATTCTTCAGATGCTGACAATACTGCTGTGTCCCAGTTGTCTTTCCGTGCATTCGATGGTTTCAACTGAAGGTATCTTGTCGGTGTGCCAAACGCCATGCAGTCTTCCTGTGAGTTGAGTGAGAGAACAGACACGGTGAAAAGAGAAACAAATGATATCTGAGTTTGAATGAAGGGCAGTCATTTGTGGATTTGAATATTATGTACATATTGTATGAATATCAGTTGAATTTAGCCTATGATGTTCGCAGCTGCCTTGGCAACCATCACTATCAACCATCACAAAAACATTTCTGACATTGGTGAAGTGGACATCTACTACATGGTCCATGTTGAATATATCTATTTTCAACACACTTTGACTGTTCTAGCATTATCTTTTTATTTGTAGACAAAAAATGTAAACACTGTACTGTGATCTCATACACCAACATCTATACTTAATTCCTCTAAAAAGAATATTAAGAAGTATTAACGATGGCTGTTCCATTCCCTTCCCCTCTTTCTCTCTCTCCCCCTCCACACAGTATTCAAATTACAGAAAGGGTAATTGCAAATTTGTGCAACTAGGGCTTTGTGTAGACAAATGGTACATTTACAATGTAGTAATTGACTTACTGAAACGTAATAGGGCCCCGCAAAATCTCTGATGACGCCTGACGACATACATATTCCCATGTGACCAATGAAAGGCATATCAACCTGGAAAGGACAGAAAGACAAAACAGACTGTGATCAGACAAACATCGTAAAGTTTCATGTCGATACTTGCAAGTGATCCTGTGGGATTGCATAGAACAATGGACATTTACCCCAATAACAAATACCAGTGTTTTTGCTAAGGGCCGTAAGCAGGTAAATGTTAACGGGGTTCCTCAGTCATTTTACCGGGTCCCCTTGGTGTATCAATGCTGTCAGATTGGAGACAGCAGCAATGTTACCTAGGTTCTGTCAAATCATTTACTTAATACCCAAACCTTAGCAAAAACACTGAATACACTTGTGTTCATGATCATATATTTTTCTTAAGGAAGCATTATGATCATGCAAAGATGAATACTTTACCCGTATTTACATTGTTGTATAGTACAGGGTTCTCCCCACTCTCAGAGCAGTGCCAGACAATATTAATATTCATTACAAATTAATATTCATACCATAATGGACTCATGCAAACGTTATACTCCATATTGTACTCAGCTTTGACTAGTGCATTACATACATGTTGTACAGTTTCCTTTCATCCATTACAGGCCAGGAGGGGTACATTATAGCTATTATTTTTTGTTTTGGTAATGTAGGGAATTTGAAGATGTAGAAAACATCAGGATTCATAATATTGGATTACTGAATACACTATCAGTAATAATCGGGGGATGACATTGCAAAATTTATTGGTACTGACAAAGCTGTCATGTTATATTGTAAAATCATTAATTTCACAGTGATTTAATTTCACTATTTTGATGTTTGAGACATTTCACAAGGATTAAAGTTAACTAGTTTTGCCAGTAAAACAATAGATTCTGTTGTTATTTAACATTTTGACTGGGATTGAATTTAGTGGATCATATGTTTCACAAAAATAGCTAAATTAAATCTCAGTGAATATTTAATGCTTTACAGTATATGATAAGAAGCTGTGCCCATGTGCTGGCTATGATGTAAATGGATTCATGTCAATATTTTCAATTATATAATGCGGCCAAAGTTGCTCTTTCCTTTTGTAAAGATCACACAAAATGATTGTCTTTACGGTAAGTTGTCAAGAAAAATCACTGTACTAAACACTTGCGAACTGGCGAAGCAGCCTTTGACTTATCACAGCTTGGAAAACAGAGGGGAATGTTGCTAATTTCCATGTCAATACATTATGTGTATATTCTTATGTTTTGAAAATGTATTCTTTTTTAATAGTTATTAAAATATGAATATACTGCTCCAAAAACACAGGGATGGTCCACCCCTAAAAATCCTCCCCGTGAAGAACTCTGATTATTTGTCAAATAACGGATATTATAGCATTGCCTTTTTCATCTGTTATGAACAAAATTTAAGCAAGTTTTCTAGGTATGTTTCTAGTCTTTCATTGACACTGTACAGACTTGGTCCAAGTCTGTGAATAAACACAGCTTTAGAGAGAATGCCGGTGCAGTAGAATTATATTTGCGATGGTATTTTCTTTAAGTGATGTACAGGAATTATTGCAAGATTCACATCATAGCAACCAACGCAAGTTTCTCAAGTCTGTGATCCTGGGATAAAACTGCTAATTTTGTTCACTCTATGCATGTAGAAATCCACTACTCTGAGTGTTCACATGCATCTCACACAAATGTGAAGATAGCATATGATTTTTGTGGAATCTTATTCACAACATTTCAAATAAAAGTAACATTGAATGCATAAATACCAGGGGTGGACACTGAATAATAACTGACTTCCCGAGTAATAAATATTAGGAAAGCCAAGTTACCAGTGAACGTTGATGACCTTCTAATCTATCCCATATTACACTTATATGGAAAAACATTGACATAGATGTTTTGGCTCAATCAGACATCCTTACACTATGTAGTATTCATTTTCCCTTCTCGGGTAGAGTATTTTAGTCCAGGGAGGTAGAAGTGAGATCTCGCATCTACCTCCAAGATGAGTCAATCATTGATAATTAGATGAGTCACTGTACATAGTGTAAAAGGTACCGTAGGAATGAGCATTGTTGGAGGAATAATTTCCGCCCGAAGAAAAGATGAAGCGCTTCAATATTGATGATCATCTTGCAAACTGTGATGTTTAAAATATTCACTATACGGAAGGTGTTCAATCATAAGTTGGGCACAAATGGTCTATACACATTCATTTCATCCATTTTCATGTTGGCTGACAATTCAGAATATATATATATATATATATATATATATATATATATATATATATATATATATATATATATTTTAAATAATAACACATAGAGCGAGTGCAATATTAAACACCTATTGCCTGGTCATGGGGGCTATAGCGCCCGTCTATTACCCCAAGGGGCCGTGCGTTACCAGAAACACATCGCTATTCCCCGAGGCCGTAGGCCGAGGGGTATAGCGATGTGTTTCTGGTAACACACGGCCACGAGGGGTAATAGACGAGCGCTATAGCCCGAATAAAAGACCAGGCTATAGGTGTTTTATAACATATCACATGCTCATGTTGTATTGTTATATAGTTTTTTAATGTGTTTTGATATTTTGCACGGCAACAATCCATTGTGACAAGTTTACCGGGCGATGTTTCCACAGCGGTTTCAGTTGTACGTACGTGGTACCACTATCTTCAAAAATATTCTAAACATACCTAGCGACATCCTTAGTTGCACTTTAATCTTTTCCGTCGATGGGCTTTTCAAGTTCCTACGCTGTTGGAATGTTGGAAAACGTTGGAAAATCTGTTTCAGAGAAAGTGTCGTCACCTATCCCGGACGCACATAACGTTCTAGTCACCCGCCATTGTTGTAAAGCTGCAGACGACACGACGGTCACGTGACCGGGCACTTTTCCAAATTTGGTCGAAACTATTTCCTAGTGAAATAGCTTTACAAAAAATACCCTCTGACGTCACTTTTGTCGATCCGATGGGGGACTAGACGTATCTATTTTCTCGTCACGTGACGTATTCTGGCGAATCGCGACACGGAATGAGCATGTGGCGTGTTATAACACGATTTATTGCCTGCCAAAGGGATGGTGGTCATGATCGAAATATTGATGATGCCCGAGCCGTAGGCAGTTTTTCGATCATGACCACCAGCCCGAGGGCAGGCAAAAAATCGTGATATTGCCCTAGCTCTCATGTGTTATTATTTTTATTACACCGAACAAGCAAACATGCAAAGAAACAAAAACACAAAGACTTCTTCGAGTACAGTTTGCCTTCTGAGTCTAGACCTCAGCGTAAAATGTTGTCAGTGCCGAGTCTGGAATTGCCGCCAAAATTTGCCGATCTACTCCGTGGCGTATCCAAATTTGTTGCTTGCATAGTCGCTGAACACAGAAATTGCATTCATTGTTGCCATTTTCGTTCGTTTGCTGTTTACTTGCATCAAAATATCGTCTAACTGTGACAGCTCTGCATGACGTTTCGCAGCCGACTGCAAAGTACAACAAGCGAACGACAATTTGTTTTGCGCAGAAAGGATGCGCAGTAAGTAAAATGACGTCATCCATGTAATATCAAATGCAGAGGGCATCATCAAATTCGTAGAGGGCATAATCACTTTCGCAGAGGGCATCATCACGTTCTTTTACATGTCACGTGAGTCATGTTTAACCAATGGCAGTGCACGCTCAATGAGTGAGGTGTAATATATATACATCTCTGGGGGATTTAGCAACAGGATGTTTTCAAATTCCCTATATTCATCCAGTGAGGCCTCCAATTGCTGGGAGCCTCTGCAATCTATGCAGGTGCCACGTGGCTTCCATATGATGGTTGCGCTGAGGAGTCACGTCTACGTCATGGGAGGCAATCACGTAAATGCGTATGGCGACAGAGTGGATGTGATGAGCTGCGAAAGTTACAACCAGAAACCAACGAGTGGCTGAGTCTTTCACCGATGCTGACCGGACTGAGCATGTCGGGCGTGGCTGTGTTGGACAATAGGATTTACATCATGGGCGGCTATAATGGTCGCAGTCGGCAGCGGCAGAAAAACATACAGTGTTACACGACTCAAGAGGATGAGTGGGACGTTGTCGGGGAACTTCCAGAACCCCTCCTCAGAACTGCATGTTGTACACTGACTCTGCCCCATCATGTTTTCATGAGGCCATCAGACACTGAGTCGGTTACCTCAAGGCACACTCTGTCTTCTCAACGTTCAATGGAATCAAGGCCTAGCTTGAGTGGACAGAGTGCCATTAGCATGTCAAGGCAAGGCAGTAGAGGTAGTCAAAGGTAGACCTATCTGAAACTACTGTGTTCCAATGAATTCTGACACTTATTGAAAATACCTATAGTCTACAGCTTTCAGTGAAATGTCAATAAGAGGATATACACACTGTAATGGTCGTCATATAAATTTATGCTTGTGATTAAATTCACAAGTATAGCAATGCTCTGTAGGTGTTACATAAAGCATTATATTGATGGCCTGTGTTAAAGGGAAACGGTCATCGGAACTGCACCTGTGTGAGTTTCTCGTTTACAAACAATTTATTGCGATTACACCATATCTGTATCCCTCTAATAGGAGATATTTCCTCTTGCACTGGCACATTGCTGCGTGCATTTGAAGTCATCAAACGTGCTGTGACCAACTTCTAACCATTACCTTATCATGTTCCAGCAAATCCCTTAGCATCCAATATGACACAGTACTGACCACAATGGTATGTTACATAGTATGAATTGACTTCTCCGACAGAAATTCAGACACTGTCAGTGTTTCTTGCTCCTGACTTTGTTTGGATATTCTATGGAAGTGTCAGTATTTATCGGCATTGTTGGCAAAAAGTGCCTCGACTAATTTCACTATCGGTAATGTACAATCTTAACCAAATAACTGAAAGGAATATGGCGAAATTGTCTTCTAACGTTTTTTGAAGTACACTCCAATGTCATTGTACAGGTTAAATACATCCAGCAAGAGAAAACAAATTTATGTCTAAGCCTGTTGTTCAATACACAACTTCAGGTTTCACAAGCAGAACGCCCTCATACATATAGATGCAGAAAATTTAGGTAATGAAAAACCAAAAGCTTACATGATATATCTATCAACCTAGTACAGTTTTGGCGGGCTTCTGTACGAGGAGAACTAGTATGGATGTCATGTACATGTGGCCAACTATCATATCACATTATATTACTGGATTGTAGAATAACTCTGTAGACACACATTGGAACTGTTTGACGGGTGCCACCAAGGTGGCAGGTATGATGCCATTCAGCTTGGCCATGCAGTTGATGGTCCAACCACACTGATAACATGCAAAGAACATTGATTCTCACGTCCCCAGTGCGCTGGGAGTGTGAGAACACCAATGTGAGATCAACTTGTTCTCACACTCTGTATTGTTGCGCGAACGAACACCTCGTATGTGAAAGGAATGTTGATTGATCAATTCTGCTCAACGCCTAGTTCTCTGTACGAATTATTTGACGAATAGAACATCACGTAATTTACAACTGGCACTACAGCAGACAGACGACTGAACCGCAGAGTGAACAGGTTGTTCTAGATTTGAGTTCGGTCAGCGTCGGCAACAAATACACGGAGGATGATCGCTTTTATGTTGTAACGGGAGAATTCAGACCATTACAAACCTATCGACTGTTAACGGTCGTCGACATATTTTCTGGAGAAGAACTGAGTGATACTACGAAAGCCGCTGAGGGCCATCGTACTTCCTACTTCAATATTTCAACGCGACTTCTCACTTCAAAATTTCATTTCTAAATTTAGAAACTCCTACACATTTCTCACTTCAAAATTTCGTGCGACTTCTCACTTCAAAATTTCATTTCTAAATTTAGAAACTCTTACACATTTCTCACTTCAAAATTTCGTGTAATGGGGACTTCTCACTTCAAAGTTTTGCTTCTAAAATTAGACACTTGGACAAACTTCTCACTTCATAATGTCGACGACCAATAATTCCTGTAACAAGATGGTGGCAGTCAGGACACATGGTCGAGACGGCTGAGATCGTGTATGTTTCGCGATTTAGCAGGTAAGATTTCCATTTATTTTATCATAAGTCAGTTGATGTGTGCAGCTGCCGCGAACCTAATACCGAGGTACGATTGAAAACGTTTGAACACATGACCGATGAAATAAGATGATCAACGAACTGATCAAGGACGGTGATTCCTCCATAATTAATACATTCCCCCACTATTTATGAGCGAATGTGTGGATAGGCAATATTGACACTCACAGAAATCTCTCATACATCAATTGCGTAAATACTTCTTCGATTTCTGCAGATTTCCTCAACAGAGGTCTATAGGCATTTACTTGAACTAGCCCTTACATTGTTAGAAATTGTAGTGCTGTAACTTAGGCCTTCTGTTTGAAGACTATTTACAACCGAGATATTTTACCTGTAAAAGGTAACATAAAAGCATAAAAAACATCACAAATGAGTTTTAGTTTAGGTATTTTGTAATAAATGACACTAAAACGTTCATACATCTAACAACAAAATCAAGTTTCTGAATTTATAGGCTCTGGTACGTATTTCTCACTTCAACTTTGTAGATTTAGACTTTGGCACGTATTTCTCGCCTACACTACAGTATTATTATTTATTATTTAAGTTTCGCGAGGACTTCTCACTCCAAAAAATGTCTAACTTCTCACTTCAAAAAATGTTCGACTTCTCACTTCAAAATTTCGCTACGACTTCTCACTTCAAAAAAATTCCGACTTCTCACTTCAAAATTTCGCGAGGACTTCTCACTTCAAAATTTCGCGAGGACTTCTCACTTCAAAATTTCGCGAGGACTTCTCACTTCAAAATTTCTCTACGACTTCTCACTTCAAAAAAATTCCGACTTCTCACTTCAAAATTTCGCGAGGACTTCTCACTTCAAAATTTCACTCCGACTTCTCACTTCAAAATTTCGCTACGACTTCTCACTTCAAAAAAATTCCGACTTCTCACTTCAAAATTTCACTACGACTTCTCACTTCAAAATTGTGTTTCTAAATTTAGACCTATATACGCATTCCCACTTCAAAATTTAGCCGTCCCATAATTCCTTTCACCACATGACACAGAGACAAGATGGTCGTCAACAGTGGACATTATAATCACCGTAACACGGTAGGACTGTCTCACGATTTATAGTTAAGATTCGCTTGATCACGATGGCCAAAATTCGTGTAAGCTTTGCGATTTATAAGTTAATTTCATCGTAAGTCAGCTGATGTGTGCAACAATGCAACTGGTGCGAGCTTTACCGAGGCAACGTTTAACATGTTTGGACAACTTACTGAAGATGATCAACTTACTGATCAAAGGACAGTGATTCCCTCACAATTAATCAATTACTCTCCCATTTATGAGCGAATGTGTGGATAGATAGTACGAACACTCATTGAAAGCTGTAACACATCAATTTGTGTAAATACTTCTACGATGTCTGCTTTATCAACAAGCACTGTCCTTAACGGAAGTCAACCGTCATTTACACGATACTTCGAGCTGTAGGCCCTAAATAATCCTTATATATCGGGCTGTAATTTAATCCTTATATAATTAGAAATATCGGGTAATACTGTTACCTAGACCTTCTGTCTGAAAAACATTTAAAAGCGAGATATTTTAGTCTTCAAAAGCAATACAAAAACATCATGAATGTGTTTTGGTTTTGTTACTTTCTCTACAGTAAAACTCCAAGATCTTACAATCACATTCCTAAATGCAGACTTTATCACGTACTTCTCACTTCAAATTTCGCGAGGACTTCTCACTTCAAAATTTCGCGAGGACTTCTCACTTCAAAATTTCTCTACGACTTCTCACTTCAAAAAATTTCCGACTTCTCACTTCAAAAAAATTCCGACTTCTCACTTCAAATTTCGCGACGACTTCTCACTTCAAAATTTCACTACGACTTCTCACTTCAAAATTCGCTAGGACTTCTCACTTCAAAAAATTCCGACTTCTCACTTCAAAATTTCGCGACGACTTCTCTCTTCTAAAAATTTCCGACTTCTCACTTCAAAATTTCACTACTTCTCACTTCAAAATTGTGTTTCTAAATTTAGACCAATCTACTCATTTCCCACTTCAAAATTTAGCCATCCATAATTCCTTTCACCACATGACACCGGGCAAGATGGTCGCCAATGATGACATTATTATCACTGTAAAACGGTTATAGTTAAGATTCACTTGATCACGATGGCTAGTAAGCCTTGCGATTTATAAGTTAATATCATCGTAAGTCGGCTGATATGTGCAACAATGCAGCTGGTGCGAGCTTTACCGAGGCAACGTTTAATATGTTTGAACAACTGGATGATCAAAGATGATCAACTTACTGATCAAAGGACAGTGATTCCCTCATAATTAATAAATTTTTCTCGCATTTATGAGCGAATTTATGGATTGATAGTATTAACACTCATTGAAAGTTGTAACACATCAATTTGTGTAAATACTTCTACGATGTCTGTTTTATCAACAAGCACTGTCCTTAACGGAAGTCGACCGGCAGCTACACTATACTTCGGGCTGTAACTTAATCCTTATATAATTAGAAATATCGGGGTAATACTGTAGCCCTTCTGTCTGAAAAACATTTAAAAGCGAGATATTTTAGTCTTCAAAAGCAATACAAAAACATCATGAATGTGTTTTGGTTTGTTACTTTCTCTACAGTAAAACTCCAAGATCTTACAAATCACATTCCTAGATGCAGCCTTTATCACGTACTTCTCATTTCAAAATTGTGTGAATATTTCTCACTTCAAAAAAATTTTCGACTTCTCTCTTCAAAATTTCACAAGGACTTCTCACTTCAAAAAATTCGTGGAGATTTCTTACTTCAAAATTTCGTGAGGACTTCTCACTTCAAAATTTCTCTACGACTTCTCACTTCAAAATTTCACAACGACTTCTCACTTCAAAATAATTCCGACTTCTCACTTCAAAAAATTTCCGACTTCTCACTTCAAAAAAATTCCGACTTCTCACTTCAAAATTTCGCTTCGACTTCTCATTGAAAAACATTCCGACTTCTCACTTCAAAAAATTTCCAACTTCTCACTTGCAAAATTTATCACTTCTCACTTCGAAAATGTCTGATTTGTCACTTCAAAATTTCGTTTCTACTTTCACACTTTGGACGTACATCTCTCACTTTAAATTTCTGATTCTAAGCTTACACTTGATCGCATATTTCTCACGTCAAACTTTTCCGTTGATGAAATTTAGACCTAGCGTAATTTTTTCTTTTCATTTGCTAAAATTTTGCTTGGCAGTATAAGTGTCAGCATGATGGCTGGCTTGTACAAGGTGTTTGTACTTGTCTTAACTAAAATATATTTCCTATTTTGCCAACAGTGTCGTGGGTATTGAAGTACGATGATGTCTGGTCATTTTAAGAAGGTTGGTTTTAAAGTTGCGTATCTTTGGAGAATGCTTAATACGGACCTTGTGTTATGTATTTTCTATACCTTAGATGTGGAAATTCTATCATGGGTTACCAACCAACTCGCCAAAACCCATCGAAACGTTCGGTTCAGTAAAGGAAGTTAAAAGACAAATCACAACAAAGACGTCATCCATAAAAGATATATTGATATTTTTTAACATTAATCTTTGAGTTTATGTAAACACGTCTATACCTGATTGTATGATCATTTAAAATTTTATTACTGTTAAAAATGTACAACCCTTTCCCCTTTATTTTAGGTGGATGGTAGAAAGATCGTCTTCCTCGTATGTTTTCTTTGCTCTGGATGGTCGTCAGTCAATTGCATTTTACCTGACTACACCCAGCAGTCAATGCTCAAGCCGATGAAAGCGCTTATAGAGAGAGTCTGATTCAGGCTTATTTCAGTGCATGCTATTCAAACGAAGAAATTCTTGCCGCATTGGCCATCTCTCATGGTAAGTATTCAATGTGCAAATGCACATAAAAGCTGTTGTCTTAGATACCTTGGGGCTCTTGGTAATGTTGTTTCATTCCAATCAATGATTGAACACATTTTCAATGTTGCGGTATGCGGTATCTGAATTAAGTAATATACATATTTGCAATGCGCTCAAGCTAATTAGGGCACTTGTTAGTATATGTAGCATTAAGTCGTAATACTGATACTCCTCCATCACTTTTTAAATTGTTTATAATCAATAAAATATATGTGTTTTGACATTTACGAGCCTGAATCATTTGTAACTTTGCAGGTGTTATTCTCAGTCTACGACATCTGAAGCGACGTCTTCAGAAATATGGCCTGAAACGCAGACAATGTCTAGGAACAGCATCAAACTTGCAACAAGTGGTTGCTACCATACAAAGTGAAATACAAGGTAGTGGGAAGTGCCTTGGATACAGAGCTATGTGGAAGAGGTTAAAAATTTAATACGGTCTGCGGGTGAATCGGGATACTGTTCTACACCTGCTAAATATCCTTGATCCTGACGGTATCCAGAGGCGTAAAAAGCATCGCCTTTTGAGAAGAAAATATGTTTCACCAGGACCAAATTTTATCTGGCATGTGGATGGCTATGACAAGTTGAAACCATTTGGTTTTGCAATTCACGGGGCAGTCGATGGTTTCAGTAGGCGTATTTTGTGGTTGGAGGTTGCTACCAGCAATAACAACCCACATATCATAGCAAATTACTTTCTTGACTATGTAAAACAAATTGGTTTTGTTCCAAGAGTTTTAAGGTGCGACCGAGGTACAGAAAATTCTGCTCTTGAATATTTGCAACCATATTTCAGATGGAATGATTCTGATGATCTTGCTGGAATTAACAGTTTCATGTACGGCAAACGTACGTCGAACCAGAGGATCGAGGCATGGTGGAGCAATATGCGCAAGCAGGGTGCTGATTGGTGGATTAACTATCTCAAAGATTTAAGAGACAGTGGACTGTTCCATGATCATGATCCTATACATGTAGAGTGTCTACGATTCTGTTATATTGGTGTTTTACAACAAGAGCTTCATAATATTGCTGTTGAATGGAATTTGCATTTTATTACAAGCAAGAGAAATGCAGAAAATGTGAGAGGCAAACCAGATGTATTGTATTTCTTATCTAGCATATACAATACTCGTGACTATGGAACCAGAGCAGACAAAAGTGAGATAGATATATTGTCTTATTTGTATTCAGAAATACCTCCATTGTATGGCTGTAGTGGCGAGTTTGTTCAATTACTCAATGAAATTAAACCGCAGCAACAGGTGCCAACAACAGTAAATGAAGCAAATGAACTTTATTTGGAACTCCTGTATACATGCTATTGAACAGTACAGTTAACGACCTTGCTGCATGTCAAACTATGTTGACCAAATGAGTGAAATAAACTAAAGTTTGACGAGCATGAGCATTTAGTGTTTTTCTTTGTGACCTGTATACACCATAAAAGAAACGTAGACCTGTGAGTCAATCTGCAGCAGTTAAGGTAGAATGTGCCTGAGTGACAGATTTAATTCGGACTCAAACTCTCAAACTTTTACAATTCTTTTCTGATATACTATTTGTTGGGGTTCATTTTAAAGCTCTTGGTGTAAGAAAACTTCACTGGCTTAGTTTTTCTAAATTCGAAATTTTATGTTTCTCCATAGAGTCAACATAGAGATGGCCGCCATTTTCCATTTTAAATATCGGTAAATCTTAAGTTATTCCTCCAGTACCAAAATTTGCTCTGTGGCCCCTGATTATTCCCGACTTTGAAAGAGAAATGTTGAAAGATTTCTCAAATAAAGCTTGAGCAAAAGTTTAAATCTTTCACTTTCAGGGCGCATACTACCTTAAAGAAAGGAACGCTATTTGTAACGTTTGCACTTCTTATACACACACAATGCTTCTCACCTTGTAGAGCTAAAACTGTTAATTATTGGGTGGCTACACTTCTCATCCTATTAGAAGCAACTGCATTGAAGCTTTTGCAATGAATCCTGTAAGCTCATGTAGCCAGAGGGGACATGATGTAGCTTTTCCTGGCATCAAAGTCAATGACCATTTTAATCACGTTTTATTGCTGGGCAAAGCTATTGTAAGGGACGGACCATTAGATCTTGGGAGGGGGTGGTCAAAAACCGAAAAAAAATCAGAACAGAAAGTTAGGAAAAAAATCTTCAAACTAGTTTGCAAAATATAAAAAAAATAAATGAGAACACAAATCTTGAATTTTTTTTAGATTTTACCGACAGGAAGCAGCTTTCTGTATTTTTAGTACATCCTCCAGGCACAGTTTTAATTTTATTGTATACATTTAGAGTGACTGTATCCCTTATACTGGAAGTTGTGATCATCTTATCTTTTCAGGAATTTTGTATTCTGTTCACAAAATTATAAAATTATAGAGCCTGTTTTCTACTTGTTTCCTGCGTACAAACCAAGCAGGTACACTAGGTAAAACATTAAAACTATGGTATGGCTGTCAAGACAGAAAGTTATATTTGCCTTTTAAGGTATAACGCACCTCAGGGACAGAAATTCAGGCCTTCAAATTTTATCAATTTTCTTCTGACCTACCACTTGTGGGGGCTCCTTTTGAAGCTCTTGGCAAAAGAAAAGTTTTCACCGTCTTAGGTTTTCGAAAATCGAAAATTTTATTTTTTCTCATAGAGTTAACACACGGATGGCCGCCATTTTGGATTTCAAATATCGAGAAATCACAAGTTATTTGTCTCTCTAGTACCAAAGTTTGCACGGTGACCCCTGATTTTTATTCTTGCTTTGGTAAGAGAATGGTTGAAAGTTGCACTGAGGCAAGTTTGAGCAAAAGTTGAGGTGCATATTACCTTAAGATCAAGGTGAACAGATGCAGGCCACATCAGGTTCATTTTTTCACAGCATTTTATTGAAATGATGAATGCAAGAATGAGTGAACAAGTAGAAACATGTCAATAATGATAAAACAACATATCAAGTCATTAAGTATTATTTTGCTTTTAAAAAGGCATTTTCAGTTCTCTTTTCTCAAAAACCAGCCTTAACCAGTCATCGTTGATGACACAGTCCCCATTTGTTAATGGATACTTTAATTACAAGTCCTCAGAGAGGATAAGGTCCTCTTCATTAATTAGGTATGTGATAAAAATACTCAGGTACAGATTGTGCTAAATGGCCAAGAATGAGTTCCATGGTGATGAAAACATAAACCAATGTAGGCCACCATCCTAAAGGTCATTAAATGAATCAACTAGGAATTAATCGACAGGATGTTGCAAAAGATTTTTGCATACTATCCTGACACTAACAGATTATCACCGTTACCGTATTGCATAAAGTTTGATGCAGTATTTACAACACTATGAGATCAATATCTGTATCAAGTTTCATCAAATTTGACGCTCTATTTGTGGATATAACACTCTAATTAGGATAGTTCATTACATATGCAATTACAAATTAATTAAAATGACACTGATAAATGTCTTTTTCACTGTTAAAGCAATGTGAGCTATACAAAGTTTCATGAAAGTTGATGCAGTATTTCTTGACATATCAGCCTAATTACGAAATTTCAATAATTGACATGATACTGCTACATGACGTGAAACAAATTGACGAGCATACATGTATGTATGGAATAGGTCAATGTCCTTGCACCAACTTTGAATGATACTGGTGGAAATATGTCTGAGTTATGGCTCTGTACATGAAAAAATCGTAATAAAATGGCCGCCTGGCAGCCATATTGGATCGTATCACAAAACAAATTGACGTGCATATCTATGACATTGGTCAATGTCCTTTTACCAACTTTGAATAAAATCGGTTAACACATGTCTGACTTATGGCTCTGTACATGTAAAAAATCACAATAAAATGGCCGCCTGGCGACCATATTGGATCGTATCACAAAACAAATCAACGTGCATATGTATGACAAATGAAGTAATCCTTGTACGAAGTTTGAATGAAATCGCTCCAGGCATCTCTAAGATATCTGCGTGAACGGATGGACAGATGGACAGACGCACACACGGACATGACCAAACCTATAAGTACCCCCGGACGGTGTCCGTGGGGACTAAAAACAAGAGCAACACATTTTTAACATTCAACAAATCCCAACACAAAAACACACAAAAGGGTTGAACTTTGAAGGTTTCTTTATAGCCAACACTGCATAAATCTGCACGACTAATCGTTTGTGTGTACACATGTATGTCATTTCAGATCAAATAAAAGCAAATCAAAAGGTTTTGGCATACACTTTCAAGAAAATAACACTATATGTCTGATGAAGTCAGGTGAGATTACTTTTGGACATTTTCACAATGTTTGTTCTCTTTAATCAACTCCTTTACAAATGCAACACTGCATATGCACTTATCAATATAGCTAATATGTGTTGGGTGGCCATTCAAGTGAATTCACATTCATTTCCACCTGGTTAAGTGTTAAAAGTTCAAGCTGCAGTCTGTTTGCAGAATGATTGTCCTTCCTATCAAGAGTAAGGCAAAGCAATAGTCTAACAGTAGAGCAATAAATATGCAAAAAAGATGAAAGGCTACAGTAGTATTTATGAAATCGAGCACAAAGATAATCAAGGTCCACTGTATGAAAATAGCCGTTTACACTTCCGGTTTAGCAACGGTTTGTCAGCGGTTTGTCACCGGTTCAATGGCTGATCCGACTGGACCGGAAGAGAACCGTCGGTTGTTTACCTATCGATACGTTACTTAACCGTCAGCTTATCCGCCTCGTAGGCCGACGTATACGACATGGCTTAAATGTCCTTTAACCGGCATGGTTAAGCCCAACTTATACATCGGTTAGGGCCACGTCGGTAACGTTGAATCAAATACTCGTAACCCGTTCACAACCTCAAAATTCTGCCGAAACTTTGTATTTGTAAAACCGCAGTACTTGCTAGCATAACGTCATTTACCAGTTGTGTAACATAAGCTAGGTATCCGTATCTGCGCGTGTGATTTTTCTGGGATTTACAGGACATAGTTCATGATTGCATTATCAATGGAGGTATGCTACCTCCATGCTACCTCCACGCTGCATTAATGTAGAGAGTGGCAGCGAGACCTGACTTCTACTGTAGCCTATATTCGCTAATAGAGTGAGCTTATCTAGGCATGGATGTCTATTTTTTACATCCATGATGTAGGCCAGTTTGTGGAGGGACATAGTCCGTGGGCTAGAGGGGGTCTACGTGCACCCCTCCCACAGGATAACAAACCTGTATTTTTCAGAAGCCTTGGGATCCCTAGAATACGAAATGGAATTTTAACAGAAATACTATAGGGATGGAATAGCTGTTATGGTCATGTTTTGAAGGGTACTGCAAAATCACGATTTTGCAACCAAATTGCATTTTCGTCAAATCTGTCTTCTTGTAAGTCATCTGCTGAGCTTATTTTTAACATAACCTCACTTGTTTGGTATCATTAGAAAGGCAATTTATTCGTCTTTAAGATGACATATTGCAATATGCAATATATTCTACAGTTTTTGTGAAATATGACCAAAACTTACCCCATACCCCAAAGTTTAACATTGCAAATTACAGTAAATCTCAAATTCTACCAATTTTTTAGCTAGGCATAATAAAAAATGCAATGCTTTGTATGAAATTGGTTTTATTTGGTACAGGGACATGTCAGAAATATGAAATAAACTTTTAACAGAAAAAATATTGGGACTCTACAGCTGTAACAGTCATATTTTGGAGGATACCGCAATATCACAGTGTTGCAGATTTGCATGCATTTTTGTTAAAGCTGTCTTCCTATCAGTCATCTGCTGAGCTTGTTTTTGTATATAATCTAACTTATTAGGTACCATTGGAAAGGTAATTTATTCTTCTTTAAGATAACATATTGTAACATGCAATATCTTGTATAGTATTCATGAAATATGACCAAAACTTACCCCATACCCAAAGTTTACATTGAAAATTGCAGAGAAATCAGATGTCCCAGTGCTTCCGGGAAAGTTTTGCATATTCAGTGTTTTTTTAAGAATGCGTGATCAGGAATTTGAAATCACGTATCACGGTAAGATTAACTTCCAAGTGAAAGGGACGAAAACAAAATTACAGATAAGCCGTACCTGCAAGGAAAGAAGGTTACAGGACAGAACTAAAATTAGGTGAAGTAGATCCGAGATTACTTCCCGCCTTTGCGATGAAGTTGGCACGAAAATTTAAAAGTTTCGAAAGCCTCGCAGCTCAGGCGCACAAACATTGCAACCATGGCAACAATGTTCAAAATCGAAACGACGATGAATCAAGATTTGAACAAAAAATTCAGTATAAAAGACGGCCAGTTTCTTACTAAAAGGCGGGTTACTTCTTGGTATAATATCCTTCGCTGGCCTCGTCGTTTCACCTATATCATGATCAAATAATGGAGTACACGTCGACGAACAGCTCGTCGCGATCGCACACACAATGGGTTAATGTTTATGACTTCGTAATTATGTGCCATATATTACAAAATAACGAAAATACTTCGAAGGAAATTTTAAATCTCACGAATCAAGCGTCTAATATTTTATACAGCAAGTTCCACTCACATACGAAAGCCATTATCATAATCTGACTTGTCACGTAAAAAGTTAAACTTATCGTTAGCTTACCTTAAGAATGAAAGAACAGGACGTATTTAATATTCGGACCATTTGCTTCGCGCATGCGCGAATTTTTAATTCAAACGTCAACAAAAGAGGGTCACTCGAACAAAGGGTATCCAATTCGCCATAAAAGTGCCAATATTTCTGGTACAAAATATTTTCCCAAAGAACGGTATGCTGCATCCTCACAGAATACGACTGACCTAGACAGTCTTCTTGAAGAGGGTCGCATTTTTCTTCGCCGAGAGACGACAATGAATCAATATACTAATATTGTTTACTATTATATAGTGTTTGTTACTCTCAATTATGGTAAGTCCTACACATCAGAAATGCGTGTACAATACAGTGAGAGTCAAGAGTAGATGGGAGACGGAAAAATAGCAAACGCTAGTCTGGTCGGTTTCTGTTTTTTTTCAAGTTTTCATTCCTCGAAGCATCGTATTTTCAGTGCTCTTCCTACCTTCATAACAAATAAAGTTTACTCAGAACTGTTTTTTAACACTCCAATGCATTTCATACAAAACGCATAGACGTACAATAAGTCCGATGATAGAGGAATTTTGACAGTGTATTTATGCTTCCAGTGAATACATCATAGGAAGGAATATAATAGCCGGTTGTGAAAGCGTGACATGAGGTCAAGTCAAGTATACAACGCCACAGAAAAAAATTAACCAAAATACATTTGAGCCGTCGAAGAGCAGTGTACACCAACTCTGAATAAATCTCGAGCAAACCAAAAACATATGCATTTGACAACAATTTACAAAACACTAAAAACAAAGTTTTGAGGAAGATGCCTAAATTACACGTCGTATACCAGCACAGTTTAGTGCAAAGGCTGCACACGTTACGTTGACAGGTATATAAGTACGCGAAACCTGGGCACTAAACCGCTAGAAATGCGTCTTCTCAGCCCTGACGAAATGGCATGTGACCTCACGTAAGCTTATCTCAAAACACTAGATGTCTTATTTATAGCAAGCTGACTTCACTAACGTTTGCTGTAAAGGCGTCAGTAAGTCTGGTTTAAAATGAAATGTTTCGCTATATTCTCATGCGAAAAAACTGAATCAAACCATGCACTCACCTGAAGATTTTAAAGTGTCAAAGTTTCCATGGTACAATCCTGATAAGTGACGTTGTGTTCTCATTTGCAGGGCAATTCCCTGTACGTGCCCTTTGAAAGCAGGAATGTGTGCTCGGCAACGGGTAGGTTGCTACCCCTGTATGAAGTACAAACTTCGAAATTTAATTTTGCATGATTCAGTGTGATTTGAAATAGCAGTTACATGGGACAGACAGCAAAGCAGTTTGCAACGGCAAAAGTGTTTACATGGATTTGCATTTCGTCTACAATTGTTTCGCGGAACAGCAATTCCTCAACCCTCTCCCCGCGCAGACGAACGCTGCGCTGTCGGCTGCAACAGGAGTGACAGACTTACAAATATTTTTGCTCTCTCATTTATTGTGCCACGAAACTGGCATAACACATCAATCGAATGCTAAAAACCATAAAACAACTTACCCTAGACGGTGTTCTTTTCGTCAGCCAACACAGCAGCCATGTGCTGTTTACCCAACTTCCTGATTGTGTAAGCTTTGCTGTCCCATTCGACGGTAAGTTTCCTTTCCGAACGATTTATTTAGTTACTCTTAGCCCAGATATATTCACTGCCATAGACTCCCTCCTTGTTTTCGAAGTCTAAAGTAATACTTTACCTTTATGTGTACTTGGGTTTTGCTACAATAATAGCACTGGCATGTGAAGAGCAATGTGTGAATTATAGCAAGCACATATACCTATAAGTTCGAGACTTTTTATAGGACATTTGATGTTCAGCTGATTTATTCCCTCAGTCAAGCTATGATGCAACAATATAAACTTGATATAATGGCGAGACTGCAAAAAAGGTTCAACTATTTTAGTTTTTTTTGTCCCTTTCATCTCATGCACGTATTTGAATATACCGCTTTCAATATTAAGTAAATTAGCAGTATGTTTTTCTCAAAGTAGCAACACTCCACGAACGATTAAGGCAAACGTGTATTAGTAGCGAGACATTCACAAAGAAATTACACAGCTTTGAGACTACGATGAGGCTCTCAAAAGTTTAGAGAGATCATGGTTGAACGTCCATGCACACTCCATGTTATTGAATTAGGTCGCGTACGGAGAATGTCTTGAAAATGTTTAGTCGCAAAATGCAACTAACCTAACTCCTTTAGTCGCAACCTCGTAAAATTCGGTCGCCTATGCGACTACACTAGTCGCAACTTTAAACCCTACATCGAGTAGGGCCATGTCTGCTTAGTTATGTGTGAATTTGGCGTAAGCTTGGCAACGAAACCATGCGAGTTTCCAGAGTTCTTTCCGATCCAACTTCCTTTTTGTTTTTGAATAATGAGCAGTGTTTGTTTACGCATATCATGAATATATTAGCGTCCACTAGGTTTACGGACGTCCCCGCACACATTTCCCAAGATTTTTATAACGTTTCGTTTCGCAATGTTGACCAACCCATAAAATTCCTGATAAGTCAACGGATTAGCATAATTAGTTGGGTTGACTAATTAATTACAAGACATTTGTATGAGATATAGACGTCCTTGTAATGGAGTGTAACATAAATCAAATGGCTAGGTAAGGTTATATAGTCATTCATTTTATATACTCTGATCAGTCAGAGCATGAAGAAACGGGAAGGAACTGATATAGAAAACAGTGAGAGAAACCCAATACGGACTGGAAACCACGAAGGGAATATTGTCGTACACCAGCCTTGCCACAGACCATCGCTCATGTTCCACGAGCCCTAGTTGATGTTGTCGTCGCAAGCCACCCAATTCAACATACGAATCGCGTTGAACTGACCAAGTCGAAGCTAGAATATTGACATCGTTTTGTATGCAAAGCGTACCTTCATTCAATAAATTTACGTTAATTTTACCAGGACCCGCTACTGAATTTACATTTTATAGGTACTTGCTATGAAATTTCTAGTACTATGCAATTAATTTCATCATCGATCGTAATTTTTAGGTCATTTCCTTTGAAATCCTCAAAAGTTATTTTAACTCACTGTTAGGAAAATAGATTTGTCAAAACTACCACGACAACCTTGATCCATTGAAAATGAAATAAAATGGCCTTACAGACAATGTGGAATTCAAACAAAATTAATTGCTTATTTATATACATCAGTTTCCAATAAAAGAAACTAGTTTAAATAAATTACAAAGGCTATTGGCAATCTTTGAAGCTAATGTAATGTCCGGACTCTTCTAGGTAAATCCTTTGACATCCGATACAACGCATGTGGGAATGACTCATCTCACTTGTCTTCACAGTCTCCCATATATTGAAAACGTAAGCTGAGAGTGCGCTGCCAACGTAAAGACCCACGAAACAAAATAAATGGATTCAGATGGAGTTCAAGTTGTGGTTTGCAATTCATGTCTTAATTAAAACGAAAAGAAAACACGAGGTAGCTAGTATTATGCAGCAATTTAAATTGTGAAGTATGACAGAGAATGAACGCGTCAGTGCTAAACTAAACTTACAGAATAGTTCGTAAAATAACAGTACATGTATAACACTGTGTTTTCTTCAAGATATTTCTGCGATGATAACAATTAAGGTTCTAAGAAAAGAAATTGACCTTTTTAATCTTGCAATTCTCTAATGGTTATTAAGCTCAGAACAGCTTTAAAGTATACTTTTCCTGAAAGCTTAGATATAGGGAAACATTTTGGCAACCACAGTGTCACCATTATTTACATAATTATCACGTGACAGGTAATTTGCATAACCTTTCAAAAATCGGTTTTCCCTATGTTTTATCTCAATACTTCAAATATATAAATCGAACTTGCTGGAATGCAAGCTGTCAAAACGCTCTTCCAAAGTGTGTCTCACATTTTTTATATCTTGCTTAATTGTTTTTGAGCACAATTTTAAAGAAATCAACTATGATTAAATTCACCGCTCTGAAAGTTTTTCTGGCATCAAAATTGTTTAAGAACGTTTAAAAAAATTCTGAGACATGCTTTGGAAGATCTATAGGACAGCTTCCACTCACACAAATTTCAGCCCATTATCTGAAAGCTTTGAAACAAAACATAAGGAAAACCGAATTTTTGAAAGGTTATGCAAATTACCTGTCACGTGATAGTTATGTAAACAATGGTGACACTATGGTAACCAAAACGTTTCTTTATATCTGGGCTTTCCGAAATATATAATTATATGGGTTCTGAGCTTATTAAACACTAGAGAATTGTTAGTTTTAAAAGGTCAATTTCTTGTCTTGGAACCTTAAGTTGTGTCGACTGAATGAACACTTTCAAAAGTTATGTCGCACACTCGCTTACTAAATTGAGTATACTAACACTCCACTTTTGGCTTAAAACACAACGAGTGTATTTGCAAACTTGGGTATCTACAAAGGCAATTTTACGAGAAGACACTTTCAACTTAAACAAAAAAGTGTCCGGGCGCCGACCGTTGATGAATGCAAATTTGTGTATCAAACGTTGATGGATAAATTTGCACTATATCCTTTATTCATTTGTCAAACACAGAGCTCCAAGTCGGTGAAAAAAAGGAACTCGCCTGTTTTTGACCGGTTCGGTGAATTTATTATCTCGCATGTCATGTCATTTCTCTGTTTTAATCTTTTTCCCGATTTCATGGTTCCGTTAAGAATATTTACTATAGACACTAAACGGCCTTTTTAATCGGTTTGGTTTGAGGAAAGTATTGGTTTATTGAACTCAAGCCGCCACCTTTGATTAGTTACACAGCAGCTTTTTCAAATTTTGATTTTCTTTGCCGGATGAGTTTTTTGCTTTGCTTAGCAATCTCTTTAGTTTGGTTGTTTGTTGTACCGATTAGGTGACAGATTGCATCTTGATGTTGTACGATAAGTTGTGGTAGAAAATGAAGACAAGTTAAACAAAAGTGATTTTTTTTTCGCAGAGTCCCCTTAGTAATACCACTATCGTGAATGTTTGAGCAAAGTGACCAGTACGTATGTTTGAATTTACTCACGGACTTTTGCTTGTCGGCCCGGATGTCGACGGAATATTACTCCTTCATATGTTGGTCCAAGTTACATAACGAAGTATGATTTTGTAAGAATGATTTGTTTTAGTTGTTCGTTGTATAGTCCCTGAGAAGTATCATTAGAAAACGACTCGATGGTTGACATCGAGAAGTTAGCTGCAGTGAATATTTGTTTACTCTTCTGTGTTGATATTGTATAGTATCCTCCCTCCTTTATGTGCTTCGTTCAACATGATGGTTAGGGTCAAAGCGCTATCGATTCGTCGGTGTCTCGCCATGATGCTCCATATCATAAAACCACATTGATCGATTTAATTCAACATATTGAACTTTGCAAACGCATTCTCCACCCTACCCAGATACTTTTTCCACCTTGTACTAGTGGTCAGCGCATCTGAGTGAATAAGGAAACTCGGTATTGAAGGTAAACTTTCCATTATCATCGTCGCCAATACATATATTTCTACTATTTTATATAAAATAGTGAGACAAGTTAGACAAGACAAGACAAAATTGGTAGTGACTAGAAGTTATTAGATATTCTGGGTAGAGTCATGTCCCAAATTCAGGTAACTTTATCTCATGAAAAGGAGAGACAAGAAAAGTTTTGATAAATCAACTCTAAATATCACTAGATCTCTAGTAAGAACTTATTACACTTTACACAATCAGTCGAACTTATCATAAAAAAATAATAAGGATACGGTATATCAATTGCAGGTTAACACTAGCATTTTTATTAAATGTCATAGTTATTATACTGTAATAATAATAAAGCAAACTCTAGAACTACTCACTGCTTAACACTAAAGTAATATGAAAAAGTTGGTATGAATGAAAAATCGAGTACATCAAACTCGTAGTTTTCTATTTTTACACCAAAACTCTTAAAGATATACTTTGCAATCAGTAATAGACCAGACTGCTAGTATACTACCAACATTAAAATATTGAAAATAACCGAATGGGTACATTGTAGTCAGCGATATATCATATTGTTAAGAGTTTTGGTTTTTTCCTGGCATTCGATTGAAACCACAGAGCAAACCCATTCCAATACTTTAAAAATGATGCACATATGTGTTTTATGAGCAGGATATACAATGGTTAAAAACCGCAGACAGAGTAAGAAACATTTCCTGATTTATATTACATCATGACAGCTTTTTCCCCCACACAGATTTAGACGTGGTGGATTTGGCCTATATTGTCCAAATAGTCCTGTTTCAAAATGACCTACATTACACGTCCTACACACATGTACTGCATGCTCTCATTGGTTAATCCGCTTCTCTAAGGTCCACTTTCGGAGCAGTCATTGGAGGGACCTCATGTGTTAGGTCTCATTATTATGTATTATTCAAATTACAGCTTCCTGATTGGTTAATGTGTAGGTCCGGTCCTCCAGCGTTTACTGCCTCATTATGCAATGTCCCATGTACTTTTTGATGATGCCTGCACGTGGTCGCAGCTCGATCCCAGTATAAGAAAGGTACTCATGCCGAGTATTTGTCAAAATATCTAGTTAGATTTGACCTTGTTCGAGAGTTCCTTCACTATTCATGGCATTTTATGTGATACTGTGAATTATACATGAATTAAATATTGCCAGGAGAAATTTTGTCCTTTTCCCTGTGGTAGTTGGTTGAAATGAGCTACTGACGCCTGAAACCGTGACGTAATTTTTGTTACGTAATGCCTTGAAGCTCTATTGTTTCCTCTTGTCATTCACAGGCCTCACTGTTGTCGATGCGGCCAATGCCCCCGTCAAATCAAAATGAAAATTAAAAGCGTGAACTTTGTACGTAACCAACAATAGGAAAAACATAAGTCAACATGCCTGTAATGTATAAAGGGACAGGGATAAGTAAAAACATGGAAATCAAAAAATGAAGGTTTGTCGGGCATTTTCGTTGTAACTTTCGGCCGATTGGTGAACATCACGAATAACGTATTACTTCAGCGGTAGCCAGCAAGCACGTGGGACACTGCATAATGAGGCAGTGAACACTGGAGGACCGGACCTACAAATTTACCAATCAGGGAGCTGTAAACTGAATAATACATAGTAATAAGACCTAACGCATGAGGTCCCACCTATCAGCGTAACGCAAATGGACCTGAAATTAGCAGATGAACCAATCACTGATGTTGGTACATATGTCATGGACCTGAATTATGAAACAGGACTACTAGGCCATACCAACCATGTCTATGAAAATTAATGAGTTTCGTGTTTTTTTTTTTTTGTTTACGCACATAATTAGATGGAACGGAAATCTGGGGAATGGCTGTTACATCAGGCTGACAACCCCCACACGTGGGCAGTGAAATAATACCACGCTTTGTCACGCGTGGCTCTTTGCAAAACAGTTACGATACCGAATAAAGCAAGGCAGATTTTTTTGGTTTCACTTGGCCCGGCTTGGGCCCGTTGTCCACTGCTGCACAGACAGGAAGGGAAGGTGTGAAAGTAATTCACAGCCCGATTTCATAAATCAGCGAAATTCACGAACTCTGAGCGTTTCCGGTGATAAAAACTGGTCAACGGTCAGATGGTTGCATAAACAATCGATCGACTGGCCCTTTTTGCCTAAAATCATACCTTACCCTATGCTACTGGCGAGAAATCGTCCTGAAATTGGTTAGGCACACCAACCCAGCCGGCCATTTTAAATCAGCTGCATGCAATGTAGTAGACCAACTGAAAGACAATACGTCATCTGCGAAGGTTGTATGCACAGTCGATACACGGTATGCGGTACAGAAATGAGACAAATCTATTTTTAGTATGCCAAAAAAGCCAGGACTATTGTTCTTATGTAAATTTACGAAAAAATTGTTACTTTTTCTTTTGATTTGAACTCTTGACCCGTTTTCTGTGTCTGCAGCAGGTATATTTTGACAAGTATAGTGTTCGTGTTGCATGCGAATAAAATGCAATGTTGATGAACGTAATGTGTATTTATCGTAGGATACTGTGTGCGTGTACGTAATCCCAACTTACTCGGGCGCAGAATTTCCGACGTTCGATCTCTCAGAAGTAAGTTTCCTGCATTTGGGGTCTAAAGCGGTGAAAATACCCCGTAAGACAACAAAGACACACAAGTTGATATAATAATAGCAATAACCCCCGCCGCAGTCGGGTACGCACTCGATTTTGGTACAATTCGCTCCATATAGCACTAGCCTATGGGCTCGCTATATGTCGCGCATTGTACCAAAATCTCGTGTATACCCTCCTGCGACCGGGGGTTATTGCTTAAATTGTCTACACCAAAACATTAAAACAAAGATATACTTGGAAATCAATGATATCAGACCACTAATAATTACGTTTTGATCGTTCTCGATTGACAACACAAATTAAATACTACATATGTACTAAAACTGATGCTCACTTTAATATACTATCACAGATGCTGTGCAAATAAGGTACTTGTATATAAACAAACGATATTTCTGATGATATTTAGGAATCTCACCCTGGTCTGTAAATCACTACAAACATTTTGTTAACATAGTACACCTTATAAATGTAACGCAATGCCTGAGTAGCTTCTTCATTATAATGTTACCATTTACATTTTGAACGGAAACATCACACAGATTGCAAGGTAGTCTGAATTTCCTTATGATTATAAAATACAACAAAGAGCTGCGAGCATACTTCAAGAACAAGTCTGGTTTGATGAGGCACAATATGGTTTGCCATTCTACAAAACGTTTGTCAAAATTGACATTGTCATTATTTCACGGAAAGTCGCTTGTAGAGACATTATAGGGCCATCTTTGGTAAACGCTACTTATGAGCTCTTTCAAAATATCTATTTATCTTCTCGTAGATATTCATCAATTTTGTCCAACAAGGGTTGCCTGTGCATTTTCTGAAATACTTCCTCCAATAGTTGAAGATTCTTTTCTGAAACGTATCCGAGCTTTCGTAGATGGTTAAAGACATCATAAGGGGTCTGGAGCTTCAAAACATCACGTTCGTCAATTTGCTTATGTCGCAACAGGTTCACAATATCATGTTTGTCACTTTGTTCCATCATCTTGTCGAGCGTGAAAAAGAGTTCATTCAGTTGATCTACACCTATTTCGTAATGTATACAAAAAATTTTCGTCTGAGTTAATTTGAGACCGTATCCAAAATGAAGGAGTTGATGCCTGGAAGTTTAATTATGACGGCATTAAAGAAGAAGTAAGATAATTATAAATCTAATAGTTAAAGAGATCAACAAACCCCCTCACAAGATCTGGCCCCAGTTTAAAATTGTCTTACTTTAGTCAAACCATGGCGTGCTCACAGATGATTTGCATGTGTAAGTTAAGAAAGTCGTTTGCACATTCACTTGTATATGCGTCTAAAGCGTTCTTTTGGGAAAATTGCTGTTATTGCATGCTGTACAAAAAGTCAAATTTGTCATATACTTTACTTGGGTGGTCACAGTTGACAAAATAGCACCTTTAAACCACATTTGCGGTGCTACCTAGGTAAACACGGTAAAAACGTGGTACTTTGTCAACTGTGACCACGCAGGAAAAGCATATGACAAATTTGACTAATCGTACAGTGATATATATATATAGTGACTAATCGTACAGTGATATATATATATATATACATATATATATATATATATATATATATATATATATATATATATATATATATATATATATATATATATATATATATATCGCCCTACCGAAATATCTTAAACATCCTGATATCTCTGATATACATGTCTGATATATAAAAGTCATGTTCCGGAAGGAAATGCAACTGAATGATGAAATGCGTGGCTAGCACCATACATTTTAGGCAAGTATGAGCCCCTCCACCCTATTTGGCAAATTTAAAAACATGGTGACCTCATCACGTACCAAAGTAGAAACCAGGGTGACCTCCAACCGGTACCCCACCCTGGCCAAAGAAACTAATTGGTCCCTTATGGAAATTTACGCTATAAACATATTTACCGTCATTATGCCAAAAGAGAGGACAACCTTGTATTGCTGACTATTACTATGCGTCTGTCTGTCTGTCTGTCTGTCTGTCTGTCTGTCTGTCTGTCTGTCTGTCTGTCTGTCTCTGTCTGTCTGTCTGTATGTATGTATGTATACATATACGAGACAAAAGTCAAAGAATATCCTACCTTCAGAGACTTGACCAGATGCCCTTTTTTTTCCTTTCACCTGGTGCTGGCTCTCTGAAATCGAATAGGGTTGATACGATTAATACCTAAGCTATTCCTTAACTTTGCTTGATTAATTGACAGACTAAAGCATGTATATAATTATCATCGTAAGCCAAGGTCTCTTGTCCGGACAGCTGGATACTGCCCGAAAACAGACCTTGATCGAACGAATCGTTAGATCGTTTGATTAAAAGCGCCGCCACTCGGTTGTATGTGACCGGTGAATAGTCTATCACGTAATCGCTTTGTGTACCATGTATTTCAGCTCCCATAACCACGCAACGTCCATGGGTGACCTCGGAAAGCACATTACCAGCGTCTTATTTGTTACATGTAAGAGTTTGACTGACAGTTAAAAAAGCAGTAAACCGACTTTCAAATGGCAACGACGTCACGTACAACTAGAAGTGGCAAATCTTTGTGCTAACAATCACTTTGCGTTACCGTACCAATCCAAACATCAGCTTGAAACAATGCAGTCTCTCAGTGCATAGTGGTATCCTTACTCACTAACATTATGCAGGAACAAGTTGCTAAATTACGTCGTGTTTCCTTGTCAACAACATACATCGGCAAGCGTGTCGAAGACGATGAGCTCATCGATCTCTTAGTTACATGTTGACTGCTCCGCGCCAACGCAGCCCTTAGATTTGTGTTTATGGACCTCAAATTCCCCAATAGCTATATATGCGGACGATGCCATGTCATCTTCCGCGTTTGATTTCACTTTGAAAATGAGCAAGTTCATCACGTAAGAGTCGATCTATCCCTTTCATTCTCCAAATTCATACCTGATACTTAATCTACTTCACGAATACTTATTTCGTCTGGTTTTCGGGCGCAGAATTTCCGACGTTCGATCTCTCAGAAGTAAGTTTCGTGCATTTGGGGTCTAAAGCGGTGAAAATACCCCCGTAAGACAACAAAGACACACAAGTTGATATAATAAGAGCAATAACCCTCGTCGCAGTCGGGTACGCACTCGATTTTGGTACAATTCGCTCCATATAGCACTCGCCTATGGGCTCGCTATATGTCGCGCATTGTACCAAAATCTCGTGTATACCCTCCTGCGACCGGGGGTTATTGCTTAAATTGTCTACACCAAAACATTAAAACAAAGATATACTTGGAAATCAATGATATCAGACCACTAATAGTTACGTTTTGATCATTCTCGATTGACAACACAAATTAAATACTACATATGTACTAAAACTGATGCTCACTTTAATATACTATCACAGATGCTGAGGCAAATATACGGAAGCGTATTCGTGCCATTTTTGTAAGGAAAAAAAATCAAAAAATCTCGTAATTACGAGTTTTGATTCTCGTAATTACGAGTTTTTGATTCTCGTAATTACGAGTTTTTGATTCTCGTAATTACGAGTTTTTAAATCTCGTAATTACGAATTTTAAAATCTCATAATTACGAGTTTTTAATTCTCGTAATACGAGTTTTTGATTCTCGTAATTACGAGTTTTGATTCTCGTAATTACGAGTTTTTGATTCTCGTAATTACGAGTTTTTGATTCTCGTAATTACGAGTTTTAAATCTCGTAATTACGAATTTTAAAATCTCATAATTACGAGTTTTTAATTCTCGTAATTACGAGTTTTTGATTCTCGTAATTACGAGTTTTTGATTCTCGTAATTACGAGTTTTTAAATCTCGTAATTACGAGAATCAAAAACTCGTAATTACGAGTTTTTGATTCTCGTAATTACGAGTTTTTGGTTCTCCTAATTATGAGATTTTAATTCTCGACATCACCTTTCTTGTGATATTTCTGCTCAGCAAATAATATTTGCGTGGGCTTCTTGGGGTTTTGTTTTATTTAACACTTCTGTTAGCGCATGACAACTTTTCCCCACACAGACTTAGACGGGGTGGCTGAGACCAATCTCTATTGAAATTGGTCTTAGCCACCCCGTCTATTAAAATTCATGAGTTTACTTTTCTTGTTTACGTACATACCTATATCAGATGGAAATCTGAGGATTTGCGATTACATCAGGTTGACAACCCCCCACACAAGAGCAATGAATGTAAAAAGTGTGAAAGAGGCTGCCACCTAACTATCCAAAATGTTTTTGTGTCGAGTTTGTGTTTGATTCGTTCAAAAATGTGTTCCTACATTCTTATCCGATTGTTTGTGTTAACAAAAATGTTTGTTTCGCCTCGGATATTTGTAGGGAAGTTTGGGTCTGTGTGTACGGTAATGTTTTATTTGTGTGGGGAAAGCTTATGGCGAGATGCAGTCGGACCTATTGTGTTAAAGAGTTGATAGAGTGGCCCTTCGACGCTTGCGTTTCGAAACCCGAGAGTGGTTTCTCATCAGTCGCAGTGTAGATTCTTTCCTTAGTTTGTGTTTGTGAAAAAATATTTTAATACATTTTAGTGGTCTTGCTCTTCGAGTAGCGAGGCAAGTATATTAATGTTTGGGTCTCGTTGTGAGCTCTCGTTGGTGGTTCAGTTTGTTTGTTCTATGTTTCTTTACTTCAGTTAATTTTGTTTTGAATAGTGTGTCTTTTAGAATTTTGCCGAGGTTTGTGAATTTTTAGGCAATAAGTACCACTGCGGGATACGACTTTTATGTTTTCTTGATCAAGATACTTACAAGTATCATGATCGATGTGTTTGTTCTCGTACATTTTGTTTAATAGTTCGTGTACTTTGTTTACTGTTTGTTCTGTGTCGTCACTGGCTAGTTGTGTATAATACTTAGTGTTGCGTAATTGCCTTTCGCATTCGTGTACGTAATCTTTTGTGTTGACGAAGACAAAACCCGACCCTTGTCAAAGGTTTTTTATGGTAATTTGTCTACTGTTTGCAAGCTGGTTTATCGCGATTCTTGAAAGGGTATCTCTAGAAGTGCGAGTTTAGCAGCTTTAGATCGCTTTCAGGTTTTTGTAATTTTGCTGTTCGTGGAGTCTAATTTGACTTTTCTTTGAATTGGTGTTGTTGCGATTGTTCGTGTCTCATGATGTCTCCGGTGTTTGGCTTAATTGCTAATGAAACTTTTAATGTTAATTGTTTCCAAGTCAACTATCCAAGCATTTTAAGAGGGGTGATCAAAAAGGCCAGAACAGCCAATTTTGACCAACCGGGTTCAAGAACCCGGGAAAGGTGTTTAAAGTGTGCGATAGATGTGTTTACGACATAAACATTACAAACAGTAGGATTAAGATAGGTATGAATAATCCAAACTGCCCAGTTTCTGTGTGGGGAAAAGTTGGAATGGTCTATTTGTAGCCGACTTCTATCTCGTTTGATGACACGTGATGAAAGAGAATGCAACACGCTTCAAAGGGACGAGTCCTACCATGCCGGCCATTTGACCATAACAACAGTGCGACATGTTCGAAGTCAGTCAACAATTACAAACATTTTAAGAAGAAGAAACTTCATTGAGCAGTTGTTTGAGTGTTACCAAACCGAAAGGTAAGATCTGCAATAGAACGGAATTACATGAGCATACTACATCGTCGACTGTTTTCACTGCCGCCATTATCAGTGAATGTGGTGTTGTCAAGGTCACTCACAGCCACAGCTAAGCTAAGCTCGGATGGGAAGTTCTTGTCGGAAACACGGTGTAGTTGGCCTGAATTTTCACTGAAATGTTTCTTTCTAGATTGGTCAGTTTCCTGTTATGGATAAGAGATGCATGCCATCCAATGATCACCGATGTGCTTGCCACGAATGTGCGGCATAAGAGTGATTGACCTGTATGACCCCTAATTCAACAACAACCCACCGTGCTGTATGAACAGCTCCATGTTTGCAGTGCGCTCATATCTAAGTTGATGCAGGGCGATCTTTTTGTCCCTATCATTTGATAAGAAATAGCAGGAATTAATTAAAAGAAGTCAAGTCAATTCCTGTTAAAGACCATTGTACATATTACCTACTAATTCTGCTAATGTAGTTGCAAAATATTTTCATTGTACAGCTTGCCTTGCATTGTGCGTTCATGCATGCAGTGTGCGTTGTATCGATGGGTTTGTTAATACATCATGTTGTGATGGAATTATGTTCTAAAATATCTTATTTTCCATCAGTTTCAGATTGACCGGATAGTGATCCAAAATATGGATGGTGAACTTTGAGTAAATCACACATGGAAACGTATTGCGATAGGCTAGACACCATTTAACAAACGCACGTGTTTGAGAATGCCAATGCCATTTGCAATCAATATTTGACTGTTTTCTTCTTGTAAGTTTGTAAGTCGTCAATTGTAGTTCAGTTTAATTTTATTTATAACATTTATGCTGTGAATAAATGCATTTTTTCAAATATGGTCGCGATGTATCAAACTTTTGACATTCGGTGCAAGTGAGAACTGTGAATTTAATTTTGATTTGCTGATCCACTAAGTACAGAGTTTACAGATTACAAGTTGCCCTTAAATTGGCAAACTAAGCAACATTGCTGAAGTGTTTTGTTTCTATACAGGCACAGACTTCCTTAACACTATTGCAACGTTCTCATGTTAATGGCTATGCTATATCATGCCCCCAGATTGACCAAAGTCGTGTAATAATGTAGATAGAGGTAATAATGTAGCTGGAGGAAAACTACGATGTGTAGAGGCCATGTCAGTACGCCATTTGAGTAGATAACGAGAATGAAGACACGATTACGAGAATTAAAACCAGTAATTACGAGATTAAAAATTCATAGTTACGAGAATTAAAACTCGTAATTACGAGAATTAAAAACTCGTAATTACGAGAATTAAAAACTCGTAATTACGAGATTTAAAAACTCGAAAACTCGTAATTACGAGATTTTAAAACTCGTAATTACGAGAATTAAACTCGTAATTACGAGAATCAAAAACTCGTAATTACGAGATTTTAAAACTCGTAATTACGAGAATCAAAAACTCGTAATTACGAGATTTAAAAACTCGTAATTACGAGAATTAAAAACTCGTAATACGAGAGTAAAAAACTCGTAATTACGAGAATCAAAAACTCGTAATTACGAGATTTTAAAACTCGTAATTACGAGAATTAAAACTCGTAATTACGAGAATCAAAAACTCGTAATTACGAGAATTAAAAACTCGTAATTACGAGAATCAAAAACTCGTAATTACGAGATTTAAAAACTCGTAATTACGAGAATCAAAAACTCGTAATTACGAGATTTAAAAACTCGTAATTACGAGAATCAAAAACTCGTAATTACGAGAATTAAAAACTCGTAATTACGAGAATTATCTTGTCATGAGAATCTATAGTACGTCATTGTCATTGCGAATAAATGAATACATGGTCAAAAACTACAGTCAAGTAATCGCAAATTTCTAAAAATCTCAAAATTATGAGGTTTTCAAATTGCAAGAATGTTTGCATAATGATGATTTTGTAATTTCAATGTTTATGGAAGCATATGAAAATTTAACTATCACAGCGTTATTTCAACTCGTCTATTTTGAGATTTCCTTTTCACTTCTACTTGATAACATCTGTGATAAAAATAAACATATTTTCGCTTTTATTTGCCATTTTCAATCATTTCTTGGGTTCTTGAAATGAGTTACACTTCAATTCGGTCATTCATCTTGATCATAATCAATGTTTGTGTACTATTCTTTTACATTAGGAAGAAGCAATGCAAAGACACGGATTGTTAAACTTTCTTTAAATTACTTTATCTGTATCCATACAAACTTTGATTACGTAAATCTTTGTTAGCAAATAATACTAATCTGAAAGTTTGGAAATCTGTCCGATTTCCTCATTCACTGCTGTTTTGGATAATGTCTTTTTCACACATGAAGGGGTGTCAGAAGATGTCAGTTGTTTGTCATAATTTCTAGTGCAAACCCAACATGATGGCAACTGCCAATCTATGCTGGATGTAAAAAAAATAACATCACATCGGCAGGTATTCGGAGTTCGGGGATTATATCCTGAGGCGGGGAGGGGGTGTTTATCAGGTTGTGAGACTCTAATAAAGGTGTTGACAGATGTGAAATATTTGCATAATGTCATACTATTGATATTTCACCCTAAAAAGAATGTTTATCCAGCCAGACAAAATCTACACGCTATTATGCTTGACTTTTGATCTAATGGACAACATACTGAATATCTACAATTGTAGCCATGTAACAGTCCAAACTTCATTCATTTATTTATTCATCTACGAGTGTATTATAATTGCTTACTACACCTTATAAATCAAGATAATACCATATTGAAAACACCATATTGAAAACACCATATTCTCGTTGAACAATAACCAACAATATGTATGAGAAATAAAAGCTCAAAACTATATAAGGACTGAGCTATTAAGGATTGTCTGATAACTAAGAGAATCAGGGCTTATAGTGTCGAGAATCAAAAAATCGTAATTACGAGAATAAAAACTCGTAATTACGAGATTTTAATTCTCGTAATTACGAGAATTGAAAACTCGTAATTACGAGAATCAAAATCTCGTAATTACGAGAATCAAAAACTCGTAATTACGAGAATTAAAAACTCGTAATTACGAGATTTTTAATTTTTTTTTCTTACAAAAAATGGCACGAATACGCTTCCGTACAAATAAGGTACTTGTATAAACAAACGATATTTCTGATGATATTTAGGAATCTCACCCTGGTCTGTAAATCACTACAAACATTTTGTTAACATAGTACACCTTATAAATGTAACGCAATGCTTGAGTAGCTTCTTCATTATAATGTTACCATTTACATTTTGAACGGAAACATCACACAGATTGCAAGGTAGTCTGAATTTCCTTATGATTATAAAATACAACAAAGAGCTGCGAGCATACTTCAAGAACAAGTCTGGTTTGATGAGGCACAATATGGTTTGCCATTCTACAAAACGTTTGTCAAAATTGACATTGTCATTATTTCACGGAAAGTCGCTGTAGAGACATTATAGGGCCATCTTTGGTAAACGCTACTTATGAGCTCTTTCAAAATATCTATTTATCTTCTCGTAGATATTCATCAATTTTGTCCAACAAGGGTTGCCTGTGCATTTTCTGAAATACTTCCTCCAATAGTTGAAGATTCTTTTCTGAAACGTATCCGAGCTTTCGTAGATGGTTAAAGACATCATAAGGGGTCTGGAGCTTCAAAACATCACGTTCGTCAATTTGCTTATGTCGCAACAGGTTCACAATATCATGTTTGTCACTTTGTTCCATCATCTTGTCGAGCGTGAAAAAAGAGTTCATTCAGTTGATCTACACCTATTTCGTAATGTATACGAAAAATTTTCGTCTGAGTTAATTTGAGACCGTATCCAAATGAAGAGTTGATGCCTGGAAGTTTAATTATGACGGCATTAAAAGAAGAAGTAAGATAATTATAAATCTAATAGTTAAAGAGATCAACAAAACCCTCTCACAAGATCTGGCCCCAGTTTAAAATTGTCTTACTTTAGTCAAACCATGGCGTGCTCACAGATGATTTGCATGTGTAAGTTAAGAAAGTCGTTTGCACATTCACTTGTATATGCGTCTAAAGCGTTCTTTTGGGAAAATTGCTGTTATTGCATGCTGTACAAAAAGTCACATTTGTCATATACTTTACTTGGGTGGTCACAGTTGACAAAATAGCACCTTTAAACCACATTTGCGGTGCTACCTAGGTAAACACGGTAAAACGTGGTACTTTGTCAACTGTGACCACGCAGGAAAAGCATATGACAAATTTGACTAATCGTACAGTGATATATATATATAGTGACTAATCGTACAGTGATATAATATATATATATATATATATATATATATATATATATATATATATATATATATATATATATATATATATATATATATATATATATCGCCCTACCGAAATATCTTAAACATCCTGATATCTCTGATATACATGTCTGATATATAAAAGTCATGTTCCGGAAGGAAAATGCAACTGAATGATGAAATGCGTGGCTAGCACCATACATTTTAGGCAAGTATGAGCCCCTCCACCCTATTTGGCAAATTTAAAACATGGTGACCTCATCACGTACCAAAGTAGAAACCAGGGTGACCTCCAACCGGTACCCCACCCTGGCCAAAGAAACTAATTGGTCCCTTATGGAAATTTACGCTATAAACATATTTACCGTCATTATGCCAAAAGAGAGGACAACCTTGTATTGCTGACTATTACTATGCGTCTGTCTGTCTGTCTGTCTGTCTGTCTGTCTGTCTGTCTGTCTGTCTGTCTGTCTGTCTGTATGTATGTATGTATACATATACGAGACAAAAGTCAAAGAATATCCTACCTTCAGAGACTTGACCAGATGCCCTTTTTTGTCCTTGCACCTGGTGCTGGCTCTCTGAAATCGAATAGGGTTGATACGATTAATACCTAAGCTATTCCTTAACTTTGCTTGATTAATTGACAGACTAATGCATGTATATAATTATCATCGTAAGCCAAGGTCTCTTGTCCGGACAGCTGGATACTTCCCGAAAACAGACCTTGATCGAACGAATCGTTAGATCGTTTGATTAAAAGCGCCGCCACTCGGTTGTATGTGACGGTGAATAGTCTATCACGTAATCGCTTAGTGTACCATGTATTTCAGCTCCAATAACCACGCAACGTCCATGGGTGACCTCGGAAAGCACATTACCAGCGTCTTATTTGTTACATGTAAGAGTTTGACTGACAGTTAAAAAAGCAGTAAACCTGACTTTCAAATGGCAACGACGTCACGTACAACTAGAAGTGGCAAATCTTTGTGCTAACAATCACTTTGCCTTACCGTACCAATCCAAACATCAGATTGAAACCATGCAGTCTTAATAGTGCATAGTGGTATTCCTACTCGATAGCATTTGCAGGAACAAGTTGCCCAATTATGTCATGTTTCCTTGTCAGCAACATACATTGGTAAGACTCGAAGACGATGAGCTCATCAATCTCTCAGTAACTTGTTGACTGCTCCGCGCCAACGCAGCCCTTAGATTTGTGTTTATGGACCTCAAATTCCCCAATAGCTATATATGCGGACGATGCCATGTCATCTTCCGCGTTTGATTTCACTTTGAAAATGAGCAAGTTCATCAAAAAAGAAGCAAAAAATACCGCAATTATACGGTGTCGCTCAAATTTGATCAGAATTGATATATACCAGTATGGGTTACCAATGATCAACAATAAATGTTGTTTCTATCTGTTCAGTGGAGGAAAATTCTACGTTGATGTTATGACAATGATTTCTGCACAGTACAACCAGAAAAACAGCAAGAAATATTTAAACCAGAAAAACAAGAATGACAAAAATAATTAAGGTCTAACTTTAGGTACTGGAGGTCAACTTTAGCAACATGCATATCAGAAACAAGCCCCTCTTAGTTTAGTATAAACGGTCTTCCCCATCTACTGTCTATGGTTGCAGCTGGTCTGTTATATGTAACAGTTCATAAACAATGACAGGAAATGAGTCAAGATCAGTGGAATTTGCCTGTTTCTCAATGGCATGCCATCACTCCTGCACATTTGCAGGATTTCACTTTTTCTTACCTCATTTGCACATTTTTGACACTGATGTGTTCATTTGAACAAATTCACATCTCAACCCTGCATCTACCTGTACACCAAATACTGAGATGGTAGCTTTGGCGGTATGGGAGCCTTTGTGTGTGACGGACATACATCCGCACATACCCACAAATATACAGACATGCAAATCAGATGCAAATGAACTGATTCAGTACATAACCTCACACTGGTAAACCAAATGTGAGCTAAAAATGTCCGTAGTATACTAAATATCGTTCCGGTTGCACTTCAATTTGTCGTTGTCAACGGGCTTTTCAAGTTCCCGCAATGTTGAAATGGACAAACTTACTTTTTTACACGAGACTAAGTCAGTAAGTGCTTTTTTGCAATCCACATTGTTTCAATGCTGTAGACAACTCGCCGCTCACGGATATGTGACCGGACACATTTTCAAGAAGTTTTCCTACAGAAATAGTCTTTCAAAAAGATACCCGCTGAAGTCAAAAGAAGGACAATGGCGAGAGGACAATAGATTTATCTGAGTCCTCGTCATGTGACTGATTCTGGCGAAACGCTCAACAGAATGAGCATAACACGTATTATACCAATAAGCACTACAAGTGTTGATGGAAGAATCTTCTTACGCGAAGTTGCTTGGATTGTTTTCCTGGTTTCTAGCTATGTAAAAATGCCTCATCATCATTATCATCATAGATGTAAAATAAAGTATTTAATTGAGCTCATCAAATATAGAGCTCTCTGGTAAATATTTAATACGAGATAGGTGAAAGTTACCGTAAATTTAAAAATGCCGTGAAAAATATGTGAACAATGTCATATACAAGTAAGCATAGTAACAATATGTATTAACAGGCCTAGGGAAAAATATCAGTGTATGACGAGCGTTCAATAGCACGATTGGAATTAGAAAGAAATCTTTGAAGTTTTTACTGTAGTGCATAGTCGTAAAAAGACATGTTGCATAAGCAATATCTTGGAGAATAGAACAAACAAAAGAATTCAAAGCTAATGTTTCACGATCAAACTTAGAAAGTTATAAATCGTTCACATAAAACGCTAAAGAACTAGAAATGATTTTGAGAAAACTTGAATGTGGTAGAGGGTAGCCAATTCAGAGCGCTCATTGGCACTGAGAGAAGGAAACAGCAAAAACATTTTGCGGGCCCACAGGGAACAGTAAGAAAATGGCATATTGTATGGTTATGATTCTTTTTGGTTTGAACACTGGCAATAATATGGTGACTTATGAAGAGAAAATCGAAGAAGTTCGACTGTTACTTTTGAAAATGGTGCAAAGGAGCGTTCAAGTATACTGGCTATCAATCACAAAATAAGACTTTTTATCAGGGCTCGAGATTGTGAATGTTGGTAGGTTTTTGTGCAACCAAATGACAATTTCTGTTTACCACTTGACAACAATTGCTTTACCTTCGGACACTATTGGTGACATTCTTGAGTGATTTCAATGTGCGTTTGATAATGGCACATTGTAGGTAACACAACAAAGGGGTATTTTTCACACAAATATAAGAGAAAAATGAGACGGAGCTCTGAACACAGTCTCTATTAATAGACTATTACATGTAATTTCGATAATTGCAAACACAAACCAATCCAGAGATATCACATTGGTATTTTGTTGATAACTGCTACGTTGATTATGAGCTCGTTTTGTTTTGTGTCTTATTAAAGTTGTCAGCACTGCTTATGACAAGAAGATGTAGCTCGTATGATCTCCTCAACGGCCGGATTGATGTTTGTAGTAGGTTTAATTATTTTATCCTTAATCCATATTGCATGATTCAAGCCAAACCTTTAGGTTATTGTTTAAAACCCCGTGCATCGACAATACAAACAGATTAACGACGATCCCCTCACGCACACGACGCGCATCTATACCTAAAATGGGGGAAGCTGTATCCAGTGTAAACTTGTTTACCTAGAAATAAAAACTATTATAAAACACAGTATTTACAAAACAAACTTAACGTCTTCTTATAGTCCATACTTTGAAGTAGATCCAGATTTAACTCGGAGCAAGCCGAACAATTGCAAGTAATCCTCCCAGGATTAAAGGGCCATTATTTGTAACTTTGACCATTTTTACCTCGGAAAATTCCATGTTAGAGGCTCATATTTGTTGTAAAATGTTGTTTTACGAAGAAACAAACTTGATTAGTGATGTTATAGCCATAAAACTGCTAATTTTTGTTCAACGTGTTGCCCTTCCGAGCTCGTTTGTTGACGTCTGGCATGCTCAGCGTGCTGGGGAGAACGCAGATATGGTGACGCCGCGATCACGCCAGATGTATAAGTTCACGTTTATTGCGGGATCAAAACAACATTGCGTCGTGGATTGCCAGACATCTGGCTACACAACGTGCTCGAACAATGGACTACGACGTAAGTGCCGGGTATAAGTAATGAATATTTATTTTGAAATTGCTGAAAATGGCTCGCGCAGGTGCAGAAGAATGCCTACGTTGCAATCCGCGTGTCAACAGAGTTTGTATTTCTGTCCGGACAAAAATTGAAATTTCCGTTGTAAAATCACATGTTATTTAGTTGTAGGGCACGTAATGTTTCCGAATAATATGCGATTCTCTGTTATTTGACAGGCTATTCAACATGAGCCAGTGATCATTTCAATCAAAACTAACGGAAAAATCGCAAGAAGATACAGCTAATGGAACTTTAAGGAGAAAACTTCTAATGCCATCGAACTAAATTGTACTACAGAGCGCAATATTTCAGAACATCTGCCAAAGTATTTTATTCCAGTGTACAAATCGTACTTCAAATAAAGGCTGACTTCAGCAGATTTTCCCAGAAAATGTTCTCAGACTTTTTTTAAATATGCTAAACAGTTTCGGTCCGTAAATTACGTTAATTTAATGAAGCTAAGGGAATGCTGTCGCCAGCTCAATGAAAGTTTAAAATATTGTAAAAATTGCCAATTTGGCTGATGGTAGTCGTTGGAGACAAGATTTCAATTATGAGAATATGAGGTATTTTGAAAAGACGCCAAATTTAAAATGACTGGAAAAAAAACAGAACGGCTGGTTTAGACAAATTTAAACATATCGAAGAGAGATTCGTTGATTTGAAATAAACTGACCAAAATGTGAAACTTTTCAGAGTTTCTAATATGAGATGATCTAAATCGGAAGTTAAACCTACAATCTCAAATTTGACAATATTTAAAGTCTAAAATATGGATGAGACAGTGTTTATGTTTGTGGCGGAGTCACCCAGTTACTTTTGTATCCGCTAAGTGCCAACCACTCCAAGAAATAACCACCCTCAGTTGCTTTAGTTAGAGTAGATTTATTCAAGAAGCGGTGAAAACTGGGTAAATAGAGAGATTAAAATGCAAGGTCATTCATTGTCTACATCGGAGAGTCGAGGCAAATCAAGTTCAAAGTAAACGGAATAAAAGAACTAAATTCTACTAAAAATATCTAAGCACTGCATTCAAAATGGTCCTCTAAATAATTGGAAAGTCATAACAGGAAATAAACTTACATCATTGCGCCTACAGTCCTACTTTTGGCTGAGAGTGTTTGTGAGATCCACGTGGCATGTCTACCTGCTTTCAAGGCGGCGGAAGAAAAACGTGTCTGCGTAGCTGTAATTTAATCTTTAACCTTTCAATCGTTTTACCAAGACGTTTCTTGACCATTGTGTCAGAGGGCCTTAGGAAAGATAGAGGACGATATTCAGAAAATCTAGTTGGGGTCATGAAGGGTCAATTCAACACAATGTTTGATAACAATGTTTTCATAGTAAAGACGCTTCCAATTTCCTTCTTAACCCAATACGCATCACCGACAATGAAATCTGGATGTGATATCATGAATCGACAAATCCGCCATTAGGAGGCAAACTTTGTAATATGATGATTGATATCTACATTTATGCTACGTAGGAATGTACAAACGAATGATTAAAAGGATAACTACAGGGTCCGGCGAGCAATATTCGTCTAGAAGTTATGAATATGATCAATAAATGTCTTGTATTAAACTTTTTTTCATTATACCAGCCTTACCTGTGTCTAGTGTGTACCTATTACTTTATCCTAGCTATCTGTGTATAGTATTTCAAAGAAAACAGTCCATATCTGTTAATTGCCTTCCCTAATCCCCTTCATTAATTTGTTCTGCCGATCGCCAACGCGGGGGCTTATCGCCCTGACCAAATACCTCGTTAGCAGCTCATAAGGTAGTAGACGGAAAGGGCTGAAACTCTCAGGGTCCGTGGCAAGAGGATGGGAGTAAAGTACCTAGACACTTAATTTATGCATGTATGCATAGATAAACAGGAATAAACAACGTATACTATTAGGTATGCATGTATGCGCGAACGCCATTACGTAATCTTCAAAGTACATGTAGTTCAGCAGCGACGGTGTCCGCTTTGAATTTTCGTGTAAAGTAATACGGACATATTGGAGTCAGGAAGACATATATTGTCCCGTGACGTCTAATAAAATTGAGGCCAAATGAAGTACTTTCCTTATCATTGTGAGAGAAAATCAACTGATTATGAAGCGTACAGGTGTGATATGTTACCTCCAAGATTATGAACGGCCCTAGTCGTTTGGAGCACAGTCCCTCTATCCACCGGTCTGGAAACGTGGCTGGTTTCTTTGTGACACTCCGTGATATGAACAAACACACGATTCACACCTTAAACAAAGGACACTGACAATGTTCAACTGGCCGTTATATCAATGTCGCTACCCCACGATCCTATGACAGCCGCAATGTGATCGTTCAAAAAAACATGACGTTTGTGGGTTGTTATTTTCAGAATATCAGGGAGGGAACATAATGAACAACGCAAAGATCCAATAATGTCAATGAATCTGTAACATAAGCAATTAAACCAGCGAAATTGCAAAGAAAAGCAAAAAACAACAGGCAAAAAAATAAACGAACCTAGAGAGTCACTACAAAAAAAAGTTTATTTTATTTATTTATTTATTTATTTATTTATTTGTCATTCATATACAGGCCGATATTTCAGTGTCCAACACTGTTCTTCCAATATCTCCTGTCATGCAAGATGTACAAATCAAAAACCACAACAATTAAGAGAAAATTTACACCAACAGATAAAAATGAAAAGACAACACAATAAAACAAGAACAAATAACTTACATAAAAGCACCAAAACACAAACACACACACAAAATCACTCACTCAAACACTCACTCACTCACTCACTCACACTCACACAAAGTTAAAAGTGTACAACCTTAAGCTTATATATTTAAAGGTCGCTAAACTAGGAGCCGATCTAACTTGAGTAGGCAGACTATTCCATATGCAAGCACCATAATATGAAAATGCTCGCTTGCCATATTCAGTTTTCACTTTATGATGTAAATATTGCCGTTACTAGCATGTCTCGTATTGTGACTATGTATGGAATTTGAAAGATTGAACATTTCTGTCAAATAACTTGGCGCACTATTATTAATGACTTTATAGGTTGGAGCCGCTAGTTGGCGCTTTCATCTAATAGATGGACTAATCCAACCTAGGCGTTCATACACTGATTCTGTTCTAGTATCCCGTGGAACCTCCAGTATTAGTCGACCGGCTCTTTTGTGGAGGAGTTCAAGTATGTTCAAATACTTCTGATGTGTATTACTCACAAATACTTGCTGCATAGTCAAAATGTGGGAGAACAAGACTATTAAACAAAACGTTACGCTGATGTTCAGGCAAGAAATGTCTGATTCTAGATAGAAAACCCAGCTTTGACGTAATTTTTGCTGCAATTTTTGTAACATGCATGGAAAAATCCAGTTTAGAGTCCAGCCAAATCCCTAAATATTTGAAATCCGTAACCTGTTCAAGAAAATCTCCTGCAACTTGAATGTTAAGTGGTGATGATGAATTTAACTTTCTAACCGTACCGAAAACCATTGATTTGGTTTTCTTGGTATTCAAAGTTAACTTATTATTATCGAGCCAGGTCTTTACTTGCATTATTTCATTGGACAGAACTTGCTGAATTTCAGAGATTGACTTGCTTGAATAAAATATAGCCGTGTCGTCAGCATACATAATTATTTGACACTGGCTGACACAAGAAGAAAGGTCATTAATAAATATGGTAAAAAGTAGGGGACCTAGGATGGATCCCTGCGGGACCCCATAAGAAATATCCATGCTATCGAAAACAGTTGAATTAAGTTGAACAACTTGTGAGCGGTTTGATAGGTAAGCATGAAACCATTCAAGAGCGGAATCCTGGATGCCGTACTTGTGCAGTTTGAGGAGGAGCAGTCCATGATCAACCGTATCAAATGCTTTCTTTAAGTCCAGAAAGATTACTCCTGTTAAATTAAAATAGTCGGCTTCTCGGATACAATCTCTCCCCCCTCTCTCTCCCTCTCTCTCTCGTGGTGTATCACGTGCACCTGTCGGATATACTTTAAAATAGGAAAGTTATTGAATGTGGCAACTAACCACGAAATTGTGGTTATTCCTCGCCACAAAGAACGCTGCCGATCATTTATTTCACGATGATGTCACAGCAAAATCTCAAACAAATCAATGTATTTTCACCAAAATATGTCTCCAGCTACAATAATTTTACTTTGGTCACATCAGACAGTTGACATTTTAGAAAGGTGGGGGACCTGCAAAGATTCAAAAGAAAACGTTTTGTGTTTCATAACATCGACAACGAAAAGAAGGCATGTCAAATGCGTAACTTGTAGATCCGAGTTGCTTTCATTGGCATGAGAATTTTCCTAGTGATAATATTGGTTTTCTATTCGTATTCATTCTCACACCCGTTGTCTTTCCTTCACGATAAATCTCTACAAAGCAATTTACTTGTTGCCAACTTGAGCCTGCGGCTAGAAAATTCAACGCGATCCTTTCTGTTGTGCGGATCAGACACGAGTAGGCGCGGCATCACTGTCTAGCCATTGGCAGTGGAACTGGTCGTCCACTACGCTGTCTTTGGTCAAATCATAAACAGACAGACGAATTCATTTCGATCCGAGAAACATTCGTGTTTTTTAGAAATGTTCACTAGATTTAATCATGATTTAATCAACCCGACTTTGCACACACGGGGCAAACACTGCAATTACTTCACACGGTAGTGTTTGTGGCTTATTAGTGTTTTAGTTGCATCTACCAAATGAAAGCCTGGGAAATTTGAACGAACTTGATATCTCAACTTTGATGTCGGAGTATTTTAATGCACTAAAACACAGTGGGGAATAACTGATAGTATATCAATCGACCTTGACACTAAAGCGAAGCTTTTGTGTATGCAAATTTTGTTTACAACTTGTCCATTTGCTGGCTCCCTTAAACAAGATATGAGCCAGCATAGTGTCAAAGGTCGCAACTTCCGTCTTCCGGCGTTACTCCCATCCTCATGCCATCGACTGGTAGAACCAGTCGATCGTTGTACTCCGTCTTCGACCATTGGAATCCTGAAAATAACTAGTCAGTGTTCTTGCTTGCTTAAGTACAAAGCTGATGCCGACTTTTTTTCGAAAATTTACGTCACCTAACCCTTCGAAAATGAAGATTTTTTGAAATCGGACCCTGAGAGTTTCAGCCCTTTCCGTCTACTACCTTATGAGCTGCTAACGAGGTATTTGGTCAGGGCGATAAGCCCCCGCGTTGGCGATCGGCAGAACAAATTAATGAAGGGGATTAGGGAGGGCAATTAACAGATTTCTTTGAAATACTATCCACAGATAGCTAGGGTAAGGGAGCGTTCACTTTTTACGGCCGGGGGTGGGGGGGGGTGGGGGGGGGCCGCAAAATCTTGTCGCCGGTGTTCAAAAAAAAATATAGACCCCCCTGCATTTTTTGTGAAAAAAGATGACCCCCCTTTGTCAGACGAAAAAAATTGATGACCCCCCCTGAAAAATAACCAAAACCCATATGTCAAATTTACCCGCATGGTTTGGATTTGAACTCTGGTACGCGGCGCACTTTATTCGTGTAGCAGAGATGCCAGTGCACAAACTTCTCAGCCACATCCATTGAATCGTCTGTTAATTAGGACGACTGTAGGGCAATTTTTAACTTCATGTCCATAGACAACTCATGTCCATGGACACTGTATAAAGTAAACTTTATTGGAGTGGTTCGCCAAAGGCAGCCCTCCACTTAAGAAGGTCATGGGCCATTACGTAAAGTCAACTTTATTCTAGTGGGCCACCGAAGGTGGCCCGCCGGTAAAGAGGGTCGATCATGGCTATTGCATAAAGTAGACTTTACTGGACAGGGCCGCTGAAGGCGCGCTGCCATTACCATTATTCAGTGCGTGATCCCGGGGTCCCTAAAAAATGTTTCTAATACAAGCCGCGGCTTCAATTGGGAATTGTACGGTAAGATTGCCGTGGGTATTACATAAAGTTAATTTATTGTAGTGGGCCGCCGCAGGCGGCCCACCGGTAAAGAGGGTCGGTCATGGCCATTGCATGAAGTAAACCTAATTGGAGTGGTTCACCAAAGGCAGCCCTCCGGTTAAGAGGGTCATGGGCAATTACGTAAAGTCAACTTTATTCTAGTGGGCCACCAAAGGTGGCCCGCCGGTAAAGAGGGTCGATCATGGCCATTGCATGAAGTAAACCTAATTGGAGTGGGCCGCCAAAGGCGTCTACCCGTTAAGAGGGTCATGGGTAATACATAATGTATATTTATTGTAGTGGGCCGCCAAAGGCGGCCCGCCGGTAAAGAGGGTCGATCATGGCCATGGCATAAAGTGAACTTTATTGTTGGTATTATGTTTTTAAAAATGTGGTGACCCCCCTTTCCTACCAGTGAAAAAGCGATGACCCCCCCCTTTAAGGATCCCAAAATTACGATGACCCCCCCTGGATTTTGCCGCCCCCCCCGGCCGTAAAAACTGAACGGTCCCTAAGTAATAGGCACACACTAGACACAGGTAAGGCTTGTATATATATAATGAAAAAAAAGTTTAATACAAGACATTTATTAATCATATTCATAATTTCTAGACGAATATTGCTCGCCGGACCCTGTGGATAACCAGCTTGACAACATGAAGTACACCGTATACTTTTGCCAGGTCATTTTACAAAACGTCTAACCCTGTAGGGGGTGTAAAGGGGATTTAAACAGACCAGTTTTTAATAAAAATCGAGTTTTAAATACGCTGTATTAATCCAAAGAAAGGTTTTTCATATGTATCATTGTTTTGAATAAATGTAATGTAACCTATTTTGCTTTTTCATCGGACAGAGAATAAAGGAAATGCTTAAAGGGATAAACTTTAGATGCCATACGCACATGTTAGGGTAAGACTACCAGCAGTGACTGCGGGATAAATCAGAAATGTCTGCGATCTATTTTACAAAAGTTGTACCAGGCATGACAGGGTTAGATGCATCTATTAATGATAATACCATGTCTGTATTAACACGATTGGAACTAATTTGGGATAATTGGATTTTCATATTTTGCAAATTTTTCAAAAGTGTGGCATATAGCTGAATGTTGCAATATCGCAAATTACTCGTACAAACAAGTGTGTAATGTAAAAAGAAAAGCAGATGAGATAAGATTTGTAGATTAAATCGGCATTACTTCACCATCAAATTATCCAAATTAGTTCCAATCGTGTTATATGCTTAATCATGTCGAGTTCCTTCATCATAATCACACTGAAACAAAAAGTGAGGATAAAAGCGAAGAAACTGGAACAGCATTGTGAGGTTATAAAACAAATAGTTAGCTAAGCCAGTCAATCCCATAAATTTCGCGTACTTTTGACGGCCAAGTTCTTTACAGATTACGGGGATAAAACTGCATTCTCCAGCAGGATATAACTAAATATCGCGTACCTTGTGAAAACCGGAATCCTACATCGATATTGCGTGATTAAAAAGCTACAAGATAAATATTCGACACTCTATAAATATTACAAATTGGTACCGTCCTCCCGAATGTGAATCTCTCGACTCTCAAGCATTCACTGAAATACGTTTGTCACACTTGTGCGTAATTCTCAGCTAAGCGAAGATCTGACGCATCACTTAAATAAAATCTGAAATATCTGTGAATTCTACAACCCATATGTGGTTCTTTGGTTGATCTATGACTACTGGTAAATTTATTAGGGCTAGATCTAGCAGGAAAGAAAGACGATGCTACTTCAGAAGGCAACAGCGCATAACGACAGAAAAGATCGTTCTACGTTCTACGTTCTACGTTTCAGCTAATATGCTTCTCAGGAAATTCTGCTCATGTTCTTTTGATGTTAAATGTATGATATTTAAGATTTATTGTCATCAATCGTATGGGCACACCTCTGGTTTAACCATACTGCCAGTGCCCTGAGAAAGTTGAGGGTCGCCTACAACAATGCGGCTAGGATATTTCTAGGATTTGACAAACGGAGTAGCGCAAGTGAAATGTTTGTTACCAATAATTTGTACAACTTCGATGCACTTCGTAGAAAACAAATGTATGGTTTTATGACACGCTTATTGAGAAGTGAAAATATGATCGTTAGGCTGGTACATGATCGTCTTTATTTCATCTCTAATATTTGTAAATTGTGGATCGATTCCCTGTACCTTTGATTTTACCAACACAGAAAATCATATTTTGTAATGCTTTAAGAAAATTTTTCTACACGTGAATCATGTATTATATGGACTGATTTAGTCCGAAATAAAGTGAAAATAAATAAAATAAATAAATAACGGAGTATCATATTGCCTCTCTTTCTTAGCGGTATCAGCGACAACTTTGGAATGCATGCCTTCATTACGAATTTGAAAACTCGTATTATTTAGATGTGAATCAGCCCCACTACAAGTACGGTTAAGCCGCAGGCTGCATTTCAATCAAATCATTGTCGTACTTCTGGACTCAAACCGGATCACCGCAATGGTTAGCAATATTCTTCTTATTAGTTTAACGTGTACTTGAGCCATTGACTACGGAATAATCGTACTATCATTCAGCTGTTTATAATTTTTATAATGTGTTCTCATTATGATGTCATTCGAACAACTTTTACTGAACTCCATAGAGGGCTTACCTCATAAGCTAACCCACATAGTGAGAGTGAAAATTTTTTCCCATTGAAAGTGACAGTTGACAGTTCATTGTTAACGGTATTTTTACATGTGCGAACTGAGATGACTTAACTTTGTGACCTTGTCCGGTACATCATTTCTGTATCTGGTCATGTTTAGATTCAAAATTTTAATATTTAAAATATTTGACGTACGTTATGAGTTCGAATCCATTCGAAAATCTGCTGAATTCTTTACCCTGGTGGAATTGTCCCCGAGGCTCTCAGCTGGTGGATTGCCTGCAAGGCTGTCTTTCGCTAAGTATGCGATCTGTATTGCTTAAATAAAATCTGTGTACTGTATGATATGTGTTGGAGAGTATGTGAGAGCGAGTGCTTTATAAAATCTACAGTACAGCAACCGAGGAGGCTCATGGAATCATTTATGTTATGATTGTGAATTTATTATCCGTTTCATAATTTAATTCTCTTTTATTTCAATGGCGATTTTGACCTTAGATTTCCTTATGTTTCGAACTTCGGGATTCATTTTCATTTTTTGAACTGAAATTTATTTTTATTCCGAGTTGAATCTAAATTTGATTTTTTTCTCAAATTAAATAGATTTGGCTTTATTTTTCAGTTTGATCAATTTATAGTTGCACAATGAAATTTATTTTAGTTCAATTGCCATTTTATTGTTGCGCTGATCGTCGAGAGTTAAGCTTAAGTTATTCTCATTTTAAGTTTCGTTCTGATTTGCATTTGGATTTTTGATTCTAAAAATTAAAATCATTTTCCGTTTTTGAGTTTCATTTTCATCTTTTCTCCGATAATCATTTTGATCTCTGTTCTGATTTATATTTATTTTTGTTTTGAGTTTTTCTAGCGTTTTGATTCTATTGTTTATTTTAAAATGAAATTCACATGTCCGTTAACTTTCCATCTTTCAATGTTTTGACCAATCTTCCGATGTTACTATCACTCGATATCGTTGGCCCAATGATCAGTCTGGGGAAGTTTAAGAGTGATAATTTAATGGCGAAAATTTGGCCATACCTCTAGCTCACATCGCGTTGTGTTCCTAGTACATTAGGTGCTTCTCATATGTCCCAGTTACGCGGTTAGGAATGGCGATGACAAGAACGGGGCACGTCTGTAACCTTCAAGCTGATTTCCCGAAAGTAAACAATGCGGATAATGTTGTATACTTGCTGTAAACCAAGCTAACAGGTGTTAATGTCACCCCTTCTGAATAATTGGTCTGCACCTCACAGTTGATGGAGCATTCTATACGTAAATTTTAGTGAGCTACGACTGACACAGGAATCAATCCTATCAAAATACATAAAAGAAAATCACCGACTCTTGGCCTCAACATACATCATTACACTGGGATCAAAATCATTGCAGCTCAGCTCAAACAATGTAGGTTCAATAGAGATCAAACTTCATCTATCAGAACTCTATCCTTTCCTGTTTTCAAATTCCTTCGGAGGTAAAATTTCTCGGTCCCTTACCCCACCCTATTTCCCGACACCTGGGTTCGGTAGACCCAAGGAGGGGCTATCGATATTCTCGTACGGGGGTGTGCCGCCCACGTCGAAAACATCATCTAGCCATTTATATTCCAAGAATATTACCCATTGTTAGTGATTTGCTTTAGAAATCTCGGGAATTCCATCTTTATTCTTTTGTATGTGAAGGTTTTCCTAAAGCATGGGGCGTTTGCTTTGTTATCGACCCATTGTTAGGCTTTTTGCTGATGAAAATCGACTTATGTTTGAGGATTTTTTCGTGAAAAAAGTGACCAAGCAAGGTTCGGTTGCCCTTCGATGATGCTCTGGGACTACCGTTAATTTCGGCCTGAATTACAGTAGCCTATGCACGTATAGTGCGCCCAGACACAGGGTTACAAGGCATTATCAGTCATGACAAGGGTGAAAAAAATTATAAATTTATGATTATGAACACTGTTGATAAAGAATAATATTTCGGTCATTATTTTGATGTTACCAACCTTGATGTACCACAATTTTCTGACAAGGTTATGCACAATGTTGAAATCATTACAGAACAGGTGTATGATCTGTTGTCAATATGACATTAAACTGGTCCAATAATCATTTCCATTCAAGGTAATATATTACCAGGTCCATGGGACAATTATGATTTACAAATTTAAGTAGGACCATCCTGAACCACTGATAATTAGTGGTGGTACCAGGTGTCCGGAATGGGTAAGCGTACCCTGCTAGCATGCTACACCCGTCAGGATTGGTCCCAAAATTGTCTAAATATTGTATGAAAAGATACAGGATATGAATCACTGTAATAAGTCAAAGCCGGGAATGCTGTCGTGAATCATTTGAGTGACCGAGGTGTCAAATATCAATGTTAAGAAGGCCCAGGGTGCTGATAATATTACTAATCATGTGTTATCAAAATGTTCAATTGGACTAACAGTCCCAGTTTGGAAGGTATTTGTAACCTCACTCTCTCAGGGGTGTTTTCCTGAAATCTGAAAAAGTGCAAATGTAATACCAATACACAAGTCTGGAAGCAGGGAACAGGTCAGTAATTATAGGCCAGTCTTCCTGCTACCAACTATAGCAAAATTGTTTGAAAGGTTAATCTGTGCTAATATTTATACTCATGTTAGTCCAGTTATCACAAGAAAACAGCATGGTTTTGTTCAACAGCGCTCTTACACAACCAATCTTGCTGTTCTTGTGAAAAATGCTATTGATGCAATAGAAAGTAAGCAACAACTTGATATTATCTATTTAGTATTTAAGCCAAAACCACTCAATTGTAGCAGAGACCCTCAAGTAATAGCTATAGCAGCGTGCAGCATTGCATAGCAACTTGATGCGCAGTCACAGTACTGCCTCGGCAGACTCTGAACAGTAAGTATTAGGAAGGGGCCGACTGTGACCGTCAAAGCAGTGCACAGGCCTTCCAATAACTCATCACAATTTTTTCCTTGAAGCTTTTTGTTTTCGAAAATTTCTACCGCACTGGGGTAAGTCGATAGGTCAGGCATCGAACTGGCCTGGTTTTAGAGCCTAAGCCGTGCTACATGTAAAGCCTGGTCCTGCGAGAAATGATGCATCGTTGAAAAATCAGGCCATTTTCTAAGCATTCCCACTCAACAGGCAACTTATCTGATTTGCATAGATTCAAAATTGGCGCGTCACACTTGCATGATGACGGTGATGGATGGATCAACCATCAGCATTTATTAGGTATGCTGACATCATTGACAGAACGGCCAATAACTGCAGAATTAGCGACATGATTCAGCAGTTATTTGCCGTTCTGTTCGATGATGTCAGCATACCTAATAAAGAGCGAGAACTGTTCGAACTCAATGAACATTGCAAAAGTATTGATTGGCTTAATTTTATTTTTTGACAGATTAGCAGAAAATCTATACCTGCCGGGTTTCAAGCGTCAGTGTGAACTCTGTGCATGAGTAAACTTAGTGTTTTGATTTATTATTTACGAAATGCACAGTGATCCTAATAATGTATATAGCAAGTACCAATTAACAACATTTTATTATTTATCATAAATCAAAACTATGACCATGTACGCGTCGACTGTTCGTCTTCAGACGAAAATAAAATTTCTTATCTTAACCTCTGGCGCGACATCAAGAGCTGAGCCATATGTAATATTAAAGCGCAGTGGTCGTCGTGCTGCGCATGCTCCTGAGGGGTCCCCGATGTTGAAAACATATCCAAGAATGCCGCACTAGGTAGATAGTCACGGGTTGATTATTATGTTTACAATATTGCCGCTTGTTAAAATGGCGGCTGATATGTCACAAGCATACCAACTTACCAAATCGAACACGCAAAAAAAGGTCAATTAACCTAAGTTAAATATCTGCTGATATTGAACAGTAATTACAAGCTGGATTGTATGGAAGACCGTTTACGACCTGCGATATGCGACCTGTGTCTTGAAACTGTGATCTGCGACCTAACCCTAACCCTAACCCTACCTTAACCCTAACCCTAACCCTAACCCTAACCCTAACCCTAACCGCTGATCGCAGTTTAAAAAAACTCGCATGTCCCATGTCGTGACCGGTCTTCCATAGGATTGAGATCACATTTGATAATATTTTTTCGTATCAGTTTAATGGGGCTCGGCTACTGGTATTGCTCGAGCTATGGAGCTAAACACTTACCCGTACGCGTGTATATGCCAACATACTATCAGTGACAGCGCTTAGGCTACGACATCACTGGCAAGAACGAGAGCTTTCATTTCAAGTGGCCCAAAAGGAGTACAATTGACAATAATTGGGGGTGGGTCGCCATTCTTCGCACAAGCATTTTTGAAGGGTCATAAAATTTTGTGTATGCCTATGGGGGGGGTCACCTTTTTATGCATCAAAGCTGAAATTGCATGTGCACGTATTGAAGAATATGGAATACTAAAAAAAGAAAAAAATACCTCCTGGCACTTTCATTTTTTGCCATTTCCGTTTTCGGAGAGCCCTTCGGGCGCAAGTTAAGGGTATAACAAACAATGTATTGATGATCCAAGCAGCCACATTGATTTAAGTTGTCATGATTTCTACTTATCCAACTCCTCTATTGTGCATTACTGTCCCCTATAATGACTCTTTCAATAACAATTTGGGAGATCACTTATTTGATATCATTCTCCCATTTGCAATACATTGGGTATAGGTCTGTGTCAAATGTTCATGTCGCTGTATGTACATTTTTTTATTTTTTGAGGACATTGACAGAATACAAACTATTCAGAATAGTGCAAAATGTCATCAATAACAACTGGAAGCTTCAGGTCGAACAACTTTTGAATAACAATTTAGGATCAGATAACCTATCAGTTATTTGTAGTTTCCTCATAGCCTACAATGTATAGTGAATCAACATTTCGATGAAATTCCAAAATCAAATTTCTTGCACAACCATGGACTTGAAACCACTCTAGTCTAATCATTAACATTAATACTAATAATTAAGTGTACATCAATGCACAGATTTACTTAGTTTTGTATTGGAAAAAATATTCATAGTTTCATCATAAACTGCTATGCATAGTGAATCAAAATTTCAGTGAAATTCCAAAATCAAATTTCTTGCACAACCATAGACCTTAAACCACTCTAGTCTAATCATTAACATTTACACTAATAATTAGGTGTACATAAATGCACAGATTTACCTAGTTTTGTATTGGAAAAAAATATTCATAGTTTCATCATAGACTGCTATGCATAGTGAATCGACATTTCAGTGAAATTCCAAAATCAAATTTCTTGCACAACAATGGACTTGAAACCACTGTGGTCTAATCCTGGACATTAATACTAATAATTAGGTGTACATAATTGCACAGATTTACCTAGTTTTGTATCGGAAAAAAATATTCATACTTTCATCATAAACTGCCATGCATAGTGAATCGACATTTCAGTGAAATTCCAAAATCAAATTTTTTGCACAACATTGGACTTGAAACCACTGTGGTCTAATCAAGGACATTAATACTAATAATTAGATGAACATAGATGCACAGATTTACCTTGTTTCGTATTGGAAAAAAGTTATTCATACTTTCATCATAGACTGCCATGTACAGTGAATCAACATTTCAGTGATATGCCAAATGAAATTTCTTGCACAACCACTGACTTGAAACCACTCTAGTCTAATCATGAACATTTATACCAATAATCGAGTGTACATAAATAGACATATTTGCCAAGTTTTGTATTTTAAAACAATTATTCATAGTTTCGTCATAGACTACAATGTATAATGTATCAACTTTTTATACGAAATTCCAACAAGAAAGTTCTTGTACACAGATGCAAGTGTACCACCCTCTTCTAATCAAGTACAATTATGTCAATTATTCTGGGTCCATATATGCACAAATAGTTCATATTATTAATTGTGGAATAATTTTTTTACAGTTTTGTCATAGACTCCCATGTATAGAGGATCAACATTTTGAGTGAAATTCCACAATCAAATATCTGGTTCACATTTGCACTTGTAAATAACCCATACTAATCAAGTATATTTATATCAGTTATTAAACATCTATAGATGAACAGATATTGCTAGTTTTATATTGGAAAATACACGTTCATAGTTTTCTTATAGTCAACTACTATGTATAGTGAATCAACATTATCGATGAAATTTAAAAATTACATTTTTTGTACACGCATGCACTTTTTACCTGCCACTTGAAGCAAAATCCATTCACATGAATTATCACACATATATGATTTGATATCTTTTGGACAAAGCATTATATCAGCCACATTTTGCCTTCCTTTTGGGAGGGAGATTTCAAAAGTATAGCAAGTCAGAAGGGGGTCTTGAACACATTGCGGGTTTGTTGGGGGTATTGAGTAACAGGGGAGGGTCATTTATTTCATGCACGGATAAGGCAAGGGTAACTAATTTCTGTGCATGAACTTTTGAAGGGTCATTATTTTTTATGCAGAAAAACACCGGCCCACCCCCCTGTAATTTATGTCCACTCCCTAAGTAGTCGACAACAATGCAAGCTACAAATATCTACAGCTCGCAGAGCAATGCCCGCTGCAGCAAGAAGCATCTGTTCCATGGTCTGCATGAACGTCCGTGTCGAGAGAACCGGGTTTGTGGCGCGTTAAACTCGGCTGTGGATAATCCAACTCCACTACGAAGTTTACCCCGTTGGGGGTGGAAACCAGAATTCCGAGTACAAATATCAAGTCAAGCGAAGGACCTTTCATAGGTCTTCTTGCTATGCGGATTGAATGAGGATTCAGACCAACCCGGCAATCAGGAGGTACAACAACGAAATTTGCGTAGCACCGGTAGGGCTACACTAGCTAGCCGTCGGATCTCTGCCATGACCGTGCACAGGATCTCTCGATACGTCCCCATGTGTAGCCGTGCAATTTTCCTGCCAAATGCCGCTAAAACCCCCTCGTTTTGTTATTTATTCCTGTCATTTGACTATTTCTTGCCACGTATTACTAGAAGAAGTTAGAAATGGTGATCAACGGTGATCAACGTCGTGGGCCAAGTCGTCGTGGGACCGGGATTCTCTATATCCGTGTACGTCAACGCGGTAACCGTCTCCCTTATCAAAGCAACAGCATCTCCCGTGTCCTGCTATGGCTTGCCGATCATGGTCTTGAGTGTAATTTTTGTGTTAGGCATTGTGCTTGTTGCTGGTCTACATAAATATACAATGTTGATCATTTTAGTGATGCATTTTACTGTACTGTACATAGTATTTTGTACAATCTGCGTGACTGCGCGCGATCAAACCCATTTGTTCACTGTGACTGCGTGTAGTGAACTCAGCGACATGATGTGCCGAGTGTAGTGTCTCAATGTTCGAAGCCTTAACATGATTTTATAAATGGAAATACACCACAGAAGTTCGTTTCCGATCTTAATATTTTACTATTGCATGATGTTGAGTCTTACAAGGCATTAACAAAGTGGGGGACCACTCCCATCTCACTCAGATTGAAGTTGAGAAGACTTATGTTTACAAAAATTCATGTTTATCAACAACAAAAAATCGCGCAAGCGCAGCCCGACGACCACTACGCTTTACATAAGTGACTGAACGTAGTAGCAAACCTCCGGGAGCAAACCCTGCGATTTGACTTAGAAGTGAGGGTAATTGTTTTGACAATGTCGAATACATTGTAAGATGGTGACACGTAAAGACTGCAAAAATAATAAGAAAATAAGCAGACACAGAAACACTACAAACAAAGATAACTTACCCATGTAATTATCAACAACAGCAATCAAGTCTCTTCTACTTATCATTTCCAACAGTTCTTTTAAAAGTTTACAGTCGCCTCCTGATATTTTTCCTTTTTTTCTTAAATAAAGGAAGACATCTAGTGGATTTTTCATGTTCCCGTAATCTCTCAGATCGATGAATTTGCCTCGTAAGAAATTTATCATTATGTGATTCTCTTCTGCAATATAAAAAACCCAAACATTTTATGAATTCAATTATTCAAATGATCTAACTAACAAAGCTTTGCTTGTTTTTTTTCTCCCCGACCGAAACATTTTGACAAACACAACATCAAAAAGGTTGTTCCGTATACAGAAAAGCACCATATACCTCATGATAATTTGATTTGATTGAATGTTATTGAATTGTCTTGTTAATCAAAGGCAAAATGAATAATTTTAATAAATTTCACAAGCAAAAATCAAACTACATACATTATTCAATTACATTTGCATTTCATTGTGATTATGATATTTTCTGTTCATTTCAATATAAGAGTTTCTTTACGTATATTTTCATCATGGTATCGGCATGTTGCCCCAATGCGTTGAAGGCATAACATGGGGCCAATTTCATCACTCTGTTTGTTTGTATGTGCCAGCCTAGCCGTTATATCTGCCGGTGAATCTGTAGAGATGACTTTGTAAAGCTCAAAAGTGGCCGGAGGGAATTGTTATCATTTTAAATATATATAGAATATTTTGATGACTATACATTACTGATGAATTGAAAATTCAGGTTATCGTAAATAGTTTTTCTTACATTTCAGATTCATTTATGTCTTGCAACAATGAAAACAATACTTGCGCTTTGAGGAGGTATGGAGAAAAATGAGTTACACAATAAGTAATTTTATTTTACTGTAAACATTCATATAGCATCAGCTGTAGTGGAAGCCAAAAGGATATCCCTCAGGCTGATCCTCTATTTCTGTGGCTCTCCCTAATCTGAGCTTTATCAACATAAACAACATCTATACCACGATTTTTGCCACAACACATCTTCATCAATTGCATGCTGTGCCCTTTGGGCATTTATTCATAGACTTCCGAAAGAATATATGTGCTGTCACCCCTGAAGAAATTTCAGCAAGTTTAAGTACACCAGTTCGCATTCGCTTCATGCAGACAGCGTGTATAGGCGGAGGTGGCGTAATTTGTTATTAGATGAACTTCAGTACTTACATCGTGGAATTTTATAGCCTTTAAACGTGTGTTAGTTTTAAAATTGTACTCTTCACTGAAAATGTTTAACCCGGGTCTCTTATGAACCGTAGGGTTTCAGGCGTCGTGTCAGGGGTGTACTATTGTATTTGTACGTAGACTATCCGGTGTTTGCACACAAAAAGGCCCGACTCCTATAGAGAGACAAGCCCTGATGTAAACGCCATAAGAAAACTAAGAGCCCGGTAAGTATTTTTCGGCCGGGGGAGGCTGATAGTGTAGTGTATTAACCCAAAGTGGTTTTTTACTGTGTTAATTAGGCACATCCTTGTATGTGACCCTTGACAAGCAGTTGAATACAGGCCATGTTGTGTTGAGACCCAATATGGCGGCATCATGATAAATCTGAGTGTTGTGATTTAATCCGGGCCATCATCTGTCTCTCAGGAGACAGAACTGTTCAACTGGCGACGAGGATGAACTATAATTTTTAGTCCTTCCATCGATGAAGCTGAAAGTTGCTGTGAATATTGAATTTGGCGGAGTTGCTGCATTTGATTGCAAGAGCGACCCGAGCAGCCAGGCACCACGTTGGAAGAGATGGAAAAAGTCGTTCGAATTTTTCGTGGTAGGAAAGGGAGTAAAAGATGATGCTCAAAAGAAAGCCCTGCTCATGCATTGCGCTGGACTGGACGTTCAGGATGTCTTTGAAACGTTGGAAGACCCAGGTCCCGGTGTGTTTGCAGAAGGTCAGGACGATACAGTTGGTAAGAAGAAAGGCCCCTGTTTTCGCTGAAATCGGGAAGGTTATTTTGCGAAAGACAAAGATTGTCCAGCACGATCGGCAACGTGCAACAAGTACCATACAGTCGGACATTATACGCAAGTGTTTGCAAAACAAAACAGAGTACGCAGAGTACGAGACGTAAATGGGACAGTGATAAGGTGCAGCCTACTGTCAACAAAGTCAAAGACAATCAGGAGTATGCTTTCATAGTTGACAACAAATTTAAGAGTGACATCGTGGATGTCAATGTAGGTGGTGTGACGAGAGCGGATATGCTGATTGACTCTGGTGCCGTGTGCAATATTATAAATGAAGACGTGTGGAAGTCATTGAAGTCCCAAGGTATTAAGTGCAAAACTGAGCTGACCTCGAAGAAGCTATATTCGTATGCTACAAATAAATCCCTCGAACTATTGGGCAATTATCATGCCGAAGCAGTATTAGCCGATAACAAGACAGAAATTGAAGTATATGTCATTTAAGGCGCACATGAGAGATCTTTGTCAGGTCGTAGCAGTGCAGAGAAACTGGGTGTACTGAAGGTGAACTTACAAGCAAATTCGATTGAATCGACATATATCTATGACAAATACCGACAATGTTTTGAGGGCCTAGGCATGTTGAAAGGATACCAGGCTGAAATTCACATTGACCCTTCGGCACCACCAGTGGCACAAAACCCAAGACGTATTCCATTTAGTATGAGGTCAAAGCTGGAAGCCAAATTAGATGAGCTTACAAAGCGGCACGTAATCAAGAAAAATGGAGGGCCCGACTCCACTGGTTAGTCCTGTCATAATTATACCGAAGTCGTCAGGAGATATTCGGTTGTGCGTAGACATGACAGCTGCTAATGAAGCTGTGATGAGGGAAAGACACCCGATACCCACTGTCGATGAAGTACTGCAAAATACGAATCAAAGTACCAAGTTCAGTATAAACTTGACTTGAGGTGGGGGTACCATCAGATAGAGTTATCAGAAAGTTTCAGAGGCATCACAACTTTCGTCACGCATAAAGGACTCTACACAGCATGAAAACCCAATAATTCAGATAAATTCACATTAATGAGTTGCCTGTATTATAGAATAATACACGTGAATTCACATGAATCCACATGAATACAGGCTTGCTGAATACAAAAAATGGATTCTTGACTGTATTCATCTGTATATGCACTCTTCAGCTAAAATACAGGCAATAATCCATGTTAATACAGTAAGTATTATAGGGTTTTTATGCAGTGCTAGTGGTATAAACGTTTAATGCTCGGTATCAGCTCAGTACCAGAGTTATACCAACACATTATCCAACATGTACTCTCAGACTGTGACGGAGCTGAAAACATTTCAGATGATATAATTGTGCACGGAAGTGATACAGATCACGACGAGAGACTGTCAGAGTGATGAAGTGTCTGCAGGAAAAGGGTTTGATTCTGAATAAAGACAAATGTGTTATTGGCGTGGATCATCTCACATTCATGGGACACATGCCGAAGCAAGGAATTGGTCCGACCAAGGAAAACGTCAAAGCTGTGCTACAAACCAGAGAACCCGAAACTACATTGGAAGTAAGGAGCTTCCTGGGTCTGGTTAATTTTTCAGCCAGATACATTCCAGACTTGGCTACCGTTGCGGAGCCGCTAAGAGAACTTACCCGTCAAAACACAAAGTTTGTATGGGGTATGGAACAGAAACAGGCATTTAGTTGTCTGAAGCAAGCACTTGCAAAGGCGGACACATTTGCCTATTTTGACAAAAATGCAGAAACGCAGGTCATAAAGGGAAGGCTCCATTAACTTTGATGGTACCTGAAACCCGAGTTGCAGCCTGTCAAGTCGGGTGACAAACAGAAGCCTTTAGTACCCATAGGTGTTCACGTTCCATTTTTGCGTTTATCTTATCCAGCTGGTGCTATGATAGGATGTCAGGGCTATAATGACTCACTCAATACCACGGGCATACGCATATGTTTGCACATTGAACTATGTTGACAGGTAAAAGTGAACTTCCCACTTTTCAATGCAAGTAATCTAGTTTCTTCTTCAATTTAGGCTCTAAACTAAGTTTTAGAAATATGGTGAAACAAAATATCGTTCTTCGTTCATTTTCATTCAAGTTTCCTATTTTCGGACGCTTCACTTCAGTAACGCGCATTGATCATATATGCAAATGTGATCAGAACAGCATGGAACGTTCTTTCCACGTGTCCAGCTTTTTCATGCACATGCAAACAACGTAACGTGTCCTTACTCCAAGAGCTGCGCGTATCCTTTGACATCTCCGATAAAAAGCACAAATACATTGCTAGCCAGAAGCCTATTGTACACAGTATAGCCACTCTTACATATAAGAAAGGAGAAATGGTAGAGGCAGTTGACGAGGCCGGCCGGTGGACGGTAGCACGAGTAATTGACTGTGACACAGAGCCAGAAGACAATGGAAAATTTCAGTGACTTAATATTTTCCTTTGTGTAAGAATGTCACAGTTTCAAATAAATGATTTGATAAAGTGGACATGTTTGTTTTTCCTCTACCAGTATGTCATTTCTCATTATAAGCTTTCCATTGACATGGTTGGGTCAAAATCCCAAGTTGGGTCATCATGTTTCTGTGGTGTAATCTGAACTTCACATTCACGTCAAGAGGAATGATTTAGAAACAAATGCATTAGCTTCAAGAGAATGTAGACCTTTTTTATCAAGGTTTACATGAAAAGAGGATTAATACAGTGTACAAACATGTATATAAACATTGTACAAAAAGTATTTCCATGAGTTGTGTACACAATCCAGATTACCCACTATTGAAATACGGTAGAAATGATGGGCACAGGAAATGTGTTTTAAAATGGTAAAGACATTGAATGGGAACACCAAGTTGGCTGATACATCCGTATAGGAATATTATATTTGGCTAATAATTTGCCATCTGAAAATACTTTGTCCAATACATTGTTGAACTTTCAAAATATTTTCCAATATAAAGTCTTTTTTCAGATTATTGTTCAATATATTGGTGAAGACTAAAAAAGGTAATCCAATATATTGCTGACTCTGATTGTATTGTTCAATTTATTGGGACATATCGAAATATTGTGACTTACATTTGAAAATGACAAAAAGTTGCCAAACAGCTATTTTTAACTTGACCTAATCTTAAAACTGAAAGTGTCATTGGAAAGTTTAGGTCATCTTTTATATGTCCAGAGTGAGGAGAAAATGTATGTACACTCAAACAGTCGGAGAAATGTACTTTTCCGAAACGCAATAGAAATTCCGAAATTAATCCGGAACCTGTTATAGAGATTTAACAATTTCATCATATATATATATATATATATATATATATATATATATATATATATATATATATATATATATATATATATATATATATAATATATATATAGAGAGAGAGAGAGAGAGAGAGAGAGAGAGAGAGAGAGAGAGAGAGAGAGAGAGAGAGAGAGAGAGAGAGAGAGAGAGAGAGAGAGAGAGATTTAACAATTTCATCTCTACAACGTTGTTTCGTGAGTCGTGAGACTCACTCATCAGGAGACTAGACTGGAGTGAATCTACATGGGCTAAACATCGCTGGTTACGCAGGTGGTGGAATTTTGGTTGAGATTGACAGTTGTTGCATAACAATATATTACTGTTGCTATGAATATTCATGTTTACAGAGAGGACTGATTTACTTCGTTGGATGTATTTGGGAGTTACTAGTTGTTGCATAACAATGTCTTTCTTCTGTGACGGCATGATGACTCAAGTTCATTTCTTTTATTAGCGTGGAAAATTCTGGATGACGGATGATAATAAATTTTTCTGTTAAACAAGGTTGCACCGTTTGTTAGTACTGTCATATGGTTCGGCTTTGGCTAGGACCTTCCAAGAGATAGTGTGTGTGATATTGTTGTCTTAAGCATCCAAATGTTTTAACTGAGTTCGGTGCAGTTTCTTGAGCGTACATGTCGGAAGGATTTAATCTGGTTGCTGTATCTTGTCTTGAAGTCATTCTCTGTTAGCCAAACGTACGTTTCGGAGGTGTTACGTTGTTGTCTGAGCGTGTAACTGTGGCTTGGTATACGATGGAGGCTTGACGGCAGTTACAGTCGAGTGGGCATGTGTCTATTTGTCGGCAGTTGTATGTCTTGCTGTTGTTGGTCTCGGTGGTATTGTTGTTGCGATGTGGTCTCAAAATGCGTTTGTTGTGGCTGTCGATGATCTGCTTCGTGTTGTTCATGGTGCTGTAGCTGATCTTTATGGTGTTTCTGTTGAATATTTTTTCTGAGCTTGTGATTTACCGGAAAACATTTGTCTCCTAAGGAGAGGAATCTCTGTACGATGTTGGTGCTTACATTTTTGCTAAATGAGGGGTTGTACCAGATGATGTTGTTTCTTTGCCTGTTTCTTCTAATATTGCTATGAATATTCATGTTTACGGAGAGGACTGATTTACTTCGTTGTATATATACGGGAGTTACTAGCTGTTGCATAACAATGCCTTTCTTCTGTGACGGCATGATGACACAAGTTCATTTCTTTTTTTGAGCGTGGAAAATTCTGGATGGCGGATGATAATAAATTTTTCTGTTAAACAAAGGTTGCACCGCTTGTTAGTACTGTTATATGGCTTAGCTTTGGCTAGGACCTTCCATGAGATAGTGTGCGTGATATTGTTTTCCGTTAGCGTCCAAATGTGTTTACTGAGTTCGTTGGAGTTTCTTGAGCGTACATGTCGGAATAATGTAATGTGGTGTCTGTATCTTGTCTTGAAATCGTTCTCTGTTAGCCTAACGTACGTATATTTAAGGGAGGGCTCATCTTAGCATCAACCGTTTCCGAGTCTTCTTGTAAGTATGTCGTTTATAAAGGGGTGGGGGGTGGTTAGACACTTTTAATGTCCGCAAAAGTTATTAGTTTCAGAGACCAGCTCTGGAACTGTTAGTTTTTGCTTACTTTCCTTCTTTCTTTCTTCCTTTCTTTCTTTCTTTCTTTCTTTTCTTTCTTTTCTTTCTTCTTTGTCTATTTCCGCTATTACTACCATAGAACATGCTATACACAAATTTTACCTTCATTACCCAGAATGCATTGCGACACGCTTCTGACGTCATCGCTCAGCTCGAACGGGTTTAATAGGCATTTCTTGTTTGTTTATTTCTTTATTTTTTATTTTGCATTGCACAAATATCATATTGCGTTCAGCTATTAATAATTCTAGCTCTCTTTCGCTTTGTTTTTGTTGCTTTTTGCTTTTCATTTTTCTCCAAATACTCGCCGTACGTGGCGCTATACTGTTACGGCACTGGTCTTGGCGGACATGTTGAATTTTTGCTTTGCGATGATTCAAGCATAGCGACCGTGCGTCATCGTCCAAGAGCTTAGATATTGTGACGTTTCGGAGAGCGATCGCATTTTGAAGATGGGTTTTATAACTTTATTATAAGTTTTGCCGAAGATATTTGTATACATATACGAGGCTTTAACAGGGTTCTCCCCAGCCCAAAACAGCGTCGCGGTCCACGACGCTATCGTTCAAGCCCGCGACGCTTTCGATCTCACCCGACGCTATCATTGTTACCCCCGCGACGCTATCACTATGAGGTTCAGCGGCAAAATGTTCACAATGGCACGGACTGGTCAACTTCCGTACGATCACACGAAAGGAAGACAGATTATTTGTAGCTTCTTTGTTTTACAATGTCACTAGTTATTACTCCTTTCAATTTGTATGAATAGTGTCAACAACAGAACAATTTCTCACGTCCTACCCTTGATGGTACCGGCAGCGATTGTATGTAAAGGACAGAAAAAATTGATATAGGCCTACAACCAGAGCCAAAAGACAGCAAAAGTCAGCGACGATTTCCGCTCTTAATTGACGAAATATTTTCAAATCAAACTGATTACACAATCCCTAGATACAGAAGTGGCAATTCGATGAAATTTCTGTTTGACTCACATCTTGAAATAAAAAGTAAACTTGGAACGAAGACATCATGTATGCTGCCGATCAACAGCGTGGCATGGCATAGCATAGTGAACTGTCTGTCACCGCCCGGTATTCGTTGGCTGCACGTAAAAGCAACTCAACTTTCCAAGATCAAACGGTCAGTATCTTGTGAAAATAGCGACATAGCAATGAAATTGTTTTAGTCAGTGGTAAAAACTCGTAACAGATGAAGCGTTAATTGCTTTTAATCAAATGAAAATGCATGTGAAGAGAATGAAAACACAGATTGCGTGCAGAGTGGGACACTTCTATTTTGGTACCGGGGGTGAGCAGGGTCAGAGAATCCTGATAAACGTACTAAAACACGTAGTATTTTCCTAGCGATGCTGTCACGGGAATTTCGATGTCTCATTGTTTTACATCTTTTAATAGTTTCTTTTATCTGAGCAGTTTTACCAACTGTAACGGTATATTTGTTGATTGTCCGGTTTTCAAGTTCAACGGCCTAGGTCCGATGTCTTCCCCTCGTCTGATATACATTTCCGTGCGTTGTCGCCCCCGTATGTATCTGTTGCGTTTTTACCGTACATGTAGGCATTTGTAATCTGTGTACTGTAATTCCCTGGACTGCCTTGCTTTTAGTTGTATTCTGTTGTTACCGCTATTAGCCCTCACTATAGATACGTGCTTGCATATTAAAATCCCAAGCACTCTTTCATTCTGCACCAATCTTCGTCACATTCTTTTTTCTTCCGCTGCTCTGGTCTCTGGAACTTCGCTTTTGCTTGCAAATGCTTTCTAGTTATTTTCTATTTTCTGTTTTGCCGTGAAGAATTCCTGTCTAAAAACTTGAGTTTATTAACAGTAAAACATAAAGAATGAAGTAGGGCAATTATAAATACCATGTCATGAACATATTTTCTCATGCGCTAGTGCAAGAAATAAAACGTTGAGAAGTTTTAAAATTTTTAACAGCAGTATCAATGCAACCACATGCATTATGATGTGCAAAAAGTGCATAAAACACGGAGAACTAACAGCTGAAATGAGGTCTGGTAATGAATACTTGTTTGTTTAATGTATGTTTCAAAACAAATGAATAGCTCTTCTTGTCTGCATTATTATCCGATACCGATGTCTAGTTTTAATAAGTCAGAGAGTGTTTCTCCAAACATGCCATTGTATGGAGTATAATATACCCATTCACAGCATATGAAAACAGTTTAATGTTACTCAAATATAATTACTATTAAGTCCAAACAAAGAAAGATCCCCATGAACGACACTATAGTAGTTGTTGAAAAGTAACTATGTAGCCGAAACAATGTGTGAGAGTAAGCTGTGGTCAAAGTTATGGCATGCTTCATGATCCAAGTCATTCATGGCGATGCAGTGTCATGCATTTCCAGTACATCTAGTAATTCTACAAATTCATCATCCTCTTCTCAAATAGTTTTGTCATGAGTAAAAGGGTTGCCACACTGCATAGAAGATTAATTTGACAGCAAACACAACTAGTGACATGTAATAAGAGAAAGCAAACTCCCACATCTTTTATATCTTATAGTTGTTTGAATTATGTGTAAGATATGTTTGGCTGTTGTGTGTACAGTGTTGATTGCCATGGCTAGACGTACCCCTTATCTACGTATCCTGCCCTGAACCCACACTGGAGTGGAAACAAACTACTGTGACACTGCGATCCTTTGATGCTACCTTACGAGAATAGAGTTGTCTTAATCAGTCGCTTAAAATTCATTTTCGGTTGGTCAAACGTGTGCACTACCTGACCACGTTGTTTCACTGAAGTTAAGTTTGTTCAAGTAAGGAAGCTAGAATGTCTATCGTTTCGGTCTGGTTGTCTTTGTGGATGCTCATGTGAATGGGAGATCGAGCTGTTGTAGGTTTTGTTTTATATAGGTGTAACGCTTATATTTCTGTTTCATATGTATGTAATTAGGCTAAGTTCACAAATAATGGTGGTGAGGGGCGGAGGAATTCGGGATGGAATCGAACTTTTGAGCGATAATAGAGGAGCACTTGAAAGTTTTGATCTGCCTATAGGGAACCTGAAAATATTTTCGTTCCCCTTTACTTTTGCGATTCCAAGGTTTCGAAGGCAATTCAATGAAAATCGAATAACAATTAAATGTCATCCGATTGTTCGAAAGTTACTAATAATCAATTGAAACAAGATCTAGAATTACTTTTACTTTTTACTTTTACTTCATTACTTTTATCTCGAAATAATCTTGTATTTTGTCTCGCATTGTTGTGACATAATTGTTCTGATGTATCGTAATGTTTCGCCTTTAACTAATCCTTGAATGATGCCGTTTGATTGCATGAAGTGGAATCTGGTATCTGTTGGTTTTGTGTCTGTGTTCTTAAGTCGAGAATGTTGATTTGTTGCATCGATGACCTTCACAGATAATTAGGTCTAAAGATGTGATTGTTTGAGAAGAGCTTTATAAAATTTCAGAGCAGGGTGCTTTTTTATATTTGATATGAATTTATTAAGCTCCAGTTCGGTTACAATGAAAATTTTACATTGTCTTTGAATCTCAGTCAGAGCGATATTTGTTCTGTGTGTTGCTGATTTTTTCTAATTTTGTATATATTTTATTCTTATTTTGCATAATGTGGGCATTATTTGTATTTACTGCACAATTTTATGAATATTAAAAATAAGTCAAGATATTCACGATTTAAATAAAAGTATTCAGTAAGAATATTTTAGATACGTGTTCGGAATTCATAGTTCTATTCTACATGTCAATACCTTTCATTTGATATATCACTCGATAGTTTAAAATCAAGTGAAGAGTATATAACAATGGATTTTTATAACTTTTTTTCCGACTCATGCAAATTAGGTACCCCTGTGCATTATGCAAATTAAAGAATTACGGCTCTATTTTGCAGCTGCATATCGTCAATTTTCGTGAAGCAGAGGTAATAGGCTTTCAAGTGACGTATAATCTGGCTGTATGATGTAGTTGTATGTGTTAAAATTATTAAAATATCGTTATTCAAAAGGGGAAAATATATTTTTCGATATAATTATAAAAAAAAATTCAATAGAATCATTTTAATATCTGTTTGGGTATCTATTTTGTATTCTACATGCAAATACCTTTCATTTGATATATCACTCGATAGTTTAAAGTATGCTTAGAGTATTTAATAAATTCCTGATTTTATATCACATTTCTGTAATTTGCGTACCCATGTGAATTATGCAAATTAGGAGCTACGGCCGTACTTGACAGCTCAACATTGTCAATTTTCTTGAAGGACAGATAATAAGCTTTCAAATGACGTTCAATGTGGCAGTACGATTTGGCTGAATGTATTAACATGTTTTAAATAGTGTTACTAAAAAAGGGGAAAATATTTTTTCAATATAAATATGAAAATATTTCAGTGATAACAACTTAAATATCTCTTTGGATATCAAAGTTGTATTCTACATGCATATACCTTTCATTTGATATATCACTCGATAGTATAAAAGTATGTTTAGAGTAGTTTACAGTAAATTTCTGATTTTACATCGCATTTATGCAAATTCGGCACCCATCTAAATTATGCAAATTAGGGCTATTGCCCGACTTGACAGCTCAACATTGTCCATTTTCATAAGGTAGAGGTAATAAGCTTTCAAATGACGTATGAATCATAAGGTAGAGGTAATAAGCTTTCAAATGACGTATGAATTGGCTGTATGATGTGGCTGCATGTTTAACACTTTTAAAACATTGTTGTTCAAAAGGGGAAAAGAATTTTTTCACAATAAATATGGAAATATTTCAGTGAAATCAACTTAAATATCTGTTTGGATACCCATGTTGTGTTCTACATGCAAATACCTTTCATTTGATATATCACTCGATAGTTTAAAAGTATGTTTAGAGTAGTTAACAATGAAATTTCTAATTTTATATCGCATTTATGCAAATTGGATACCCGTGTGAATTATGCAAATTAGGGGGGTATGGCCTTACTTTGCAGCTCCACATCGTCAATTTTCTTGAAGTAGAGATAATAAGCTTTCAAATGACGTATGATGTGGTCGTATGTAAGGTGGGTACATAAGTATGTAAGTAGACATTTACGACTCACGACCATACCCATTGCGGTGAGTCTATTCACAGCTTATTGTAGTGCAGAAAGCGTGGTTTACTTGGCACAGATGTGACCAGATCGAGACGATTTTCTGTCATTGATGCACAGATGAGCCTTCCCTTAAATAAATTCCTCCTTGGTGAAGTTGTCAATTCAACCTGAGCGCACGAAATTTATTACAGGTTTATTTCATTGGTATTTGGAAACCACATTTACGATACCTGTGGGACAGTATTGGCAACAAATTATCCATGATTTAATTATATGAGAACATGTGTTCAGGTTCTTAATTACCTAGGCATTTTTGAAAAATTGTATGTACTGGCTAAAAAGGAGTCGTGTTCACATTACTTGAAGAAGCTTTAGTCCATCGCTGACAGATGACTGTAAGTGCGATTCACTGTCACGTGATTAATAACTTATCTCAAACCATAAAAAACCTACATGATACAGGTATCAAATTTTTGTTTTCCGTGAAATCTAAACTGTCGCGTATATTTTCACCCTGCAAAGTTAGACCATGGTCATCACGATTGAATACTCTGATTCCTTAATGAACTTGCATGAAAACGTGTTCGTCCGACACATATTTGTTCTGGCCAAGTAAGATTCTTGACTATGGGAGCGCTCTTGATGCTATGATGTCAATGAGTCATAGACCTGACTATATTTTCCATACATTTGGGACTGTCTCAAATTGTCGCATAAGTTCAAGAAACGAAATTCCTTCGTTTACATCAAACCCCCTTCCCCTAAACGAAAGTTCAAAAGTGCGAAATGTTGATGTCTGCCTGAGAGTACAATGTAGTATTTTGCTATAGCTACTGAAGAATATGTTTCCCCTGACCACATTACATCGTCAAGTAATCGATCAAATTTAAGTACTAACCAACGTCAGCATGACACGAACGAGTTGGAAATAGTTACAGCAAAAATTTGTTGTTCAGAGTGTGCATGTTTTGTTTCTTTTTAGTCACAATGTAAAGAGAACTTGTAATCACAAAATAAAAGTGCGAAAGTGAAGTTCACTAATTGAATCGAGATCAAACCCCTCCCCCTTAAACGAATGAATTTCGCTTTTTGAACTTATGCGACGAGCTGAGACAGTCCCTATGATATACTGGCGCAAAATATGCTGGCTTTACTGAAAGCATTGGTATACCATACGGGCTGCACAAAATGTCCGTCCCCAGGGGTAGGAGTAGGGGTGTCTTGGGCTTAGTACAGGGTTCTTCTTGCCATGGTTTATTTCATTTTAATATGTTTGACTATGATATGTATTGCCAATTAAGATTTATACTACCAACCTTTGGTGCCTCGGTCCTATTTTACCACTGGTCTTAATTTGTACCAATTTATTTTTCTCTTTCGCGCTGCCTCCTGTTTGTTCTTTGTCAATCTTATAAGTTTTGTCACTGTTGCGTCTAATATCTAATGCGTTTGATTGCCTAATTTGCCAAAGCAAGCAAGGCTAATTATTAATCTTTGGACGCTGTCACCAGATTATTACTGGATTAACTTTGACAAAGTCAACAACGAACGCACCAGTGAGGTATTACAGAAGAATTTTGTTACACCTTGCTGGCGCGGTCGTTGTTGACTTTGCCAAAGTTAATCCTGTGATAATCTGATGACCGCGTCCACAGATTATTGATTTACCGTTGCCTGAGTTGCCTAATTTGGCACATTAGGCGATCACACTCTTCAGATTACAGATGCAGCATGGTGATAAAACGTTCACAGAAGATTGTAGAGGCAGTGCTAAATTAAAGCCGCAATTTTCAATCCCAGGTTCTCGCATTAGTGGAGTTCTCCTCCCAGTCAAACACTTTGCCAGTACGATGTTTGATTTCTATAACATTAATTACACAAACTGATCTCAACCTTTTGTCACCTTTTGCTAATCCTGCAAACAGAGTTTATACAAGCGTTTGATTGACGGTCGGTTCAAATCGCCAACGGTCATTGATTCCCCACCACCAACGCTCGAATTTCCTAAAAAATCGTCTTCCAGTCGCGTTAGAATTTGAATATAACCACAGAGTTCGATCGGCAACAGCTTCGCGTTGATCGCTTGGCAGTCTGTCTGCATTTTTGCGGCCAGAAAAAACAAAAAGTGGCATTTTCTGGAGCGTGTGCCCGCGTGTTGCCTGTTTGGTGTCCACTTACATAGTGAACGCCGCCATAGCTTCGCGCCCTTTTAAAGGGAGGCCCGGCCCTAACCAAAACATCAAAGATTGGTAAAATAAACCTTTATTAGCAACACAACGAAACACCTACCCACATCTAGGGACGGACATGTAGGAAGCCCTTTATGGGTATTACGTTAACGTTTGTAATATCCATCATATAGTCTTGAACATTATTAGCATTGTTCCAGTTACCGATCATTAGATTTTCGATAAGTAAGCTTAAACTGACATCGATGTCAAGATATCGATATCTTTACAACGTCATATTACTTTTGGTGGTATTTGAAGACGAAATAAAAAAAATAATAGCAATCTAGACAGAAAAAAAAATTATTTTGCTTGTCAGATAAAACTTTAAGATAAATATATCGTTATCATAGAGACAAATATATTGTATATACCATCTTCACACCTCACTAAAATTATATATATATTCAATTAGGGTACTGAGATTAAGGAAAGGTACTTTGACTATTTTCAGGAAGATGTTCAAAATGATACAAAATGTATTCATATTGCTTATACGGTCAAATGCATCAATAAACCTACAATAATTTTGGCATAATTGCCATGGCTACGTATTGATGTAAGGTTAATTATTAGGTCAGTGCGAGTTTTAGGAATTTAAACCCCCTCTAACAATCAGATGTTAGTCTAAGATAATGATGCAAATACTTCACATAGTTGCATTTTGATGGCAATCTCTAACATCCGAACATTTCGATTTTCTTTTTGAAAATGCAAATTGGTTTATTGGTTGGCCGAAATGTGCCACGGATTATAATACTTGACGATGACAGTTTTGTTTTAACATCTTCTGAAATTCTGTCATTTGACTTGTCAGTGCAATCTGTCCATGTCGCAATCATACCAGAGAACAATATTATTTATTGGTCAACACACAAGAGATGATATGCATGTATCTACAGAGTGTGTTCACTTATCTAGAATCAGTGAACAATTCAAAAAGCCAAATGTAACTGAAAATTAATTTCAAGAGGCTTTTGGAAAGACAAGAGGGGTGCACGGAAATGAAAAAGTTACATCCCGAAAGGTTCTTGCTGATACTGTGATAGAATTTGTTTTCTTCCACATTAGCGTACCATTTTTTTTCATAAGTCATCTAAGGCAGAATTTTTTTCCCTTGTATCTGCTGGGAATTTTTTTTTCGAAAATCTTCCAGACCCCCCAGGATATCAAATGGTCCACCCCTAAACTTCATCAAGTTCATTTTAGAGGCGAGTATTTGTATCAATAAACACATTTTGTGTAATGAATGCCATTTCTGCGCCAATTTATCATGTTTTCCTCAAGTGTTTACACAAGTGAGCATATGTCGCAGCGATGTCTGTCTGTGTGTCTATCTGTCTGTCCGTCTTTGTGTCTGTGTGTCTGTGTCTGTGTGTCTGTTGGTCTAATATATCAAAAACGGCTTATCAGATCAGAATCAAATCAAGTACATATATTAAGTTAGCAAATGGCAAGAACTGATTAGTTTTTGGTGGGTGTGGTCTGCATACTTTTTTGTTTGCATAATTAATGATTTTAGAAAAAACGGATATATATTAAAAACGACTACACACAATTTGATGAGATTCGCTACAAATGTTGATCACACCTAGATATACCAGCAGTGGGAACCATTAAAGGGTGACATGAAAGATAAATGCTAATTTGCATATTTAATGAACTTTCCTAACTAGGGATATATGTCTTGATCAAAATTAACCAAACTTGGTATGTATATTAAAAATACTATGATTTAACATTATTGAAAGTCATTAAGCGTTTTAACTTCAGCGAATTCCTAATTTGCATATTTCATGAACTTTGTTAATTAGGGATATATATTTGAAATGATTAGACCAAAGTTGATGAAACTTGCTACATGCATTGAAGCCACTATGATACAACATTTGGAAAGTCATTAAGCATTTTTACTTCAGCCAATTGCGAATTTGCATATTTGATGAACTTTCCAATTAGGGATATATATCTGAATTAACTTGATTGTAGTTGTTTAAACTTGCTATATACATCCAGGATACTGTGATATAACATTATTGAAAGTCAAAAGACTTTTTTACTTCAGCCCACTATGATACAACATTTTGGAAAGTCATTAAGCATTTTTACTTCAGCCAATTGCGAATTTGCATATTTGATGAACTTTCCCAATTAGGGATATATATCTGAATTAACTTGCTTGTAGTTGTTTAAACTTGCTATATACATCCAAGATACTGTGATATAACATTATTGAAAGTCAAAAGACATTTTTACTTCAGCCAAAACCTAATTTGAATATTTAATGAATTTTCATAATTAGGGATATTTATCTGAATTTACTTGATCAAAATTGATGAAACTTACTATGTACATTAAAGACACTAAAATACAATATTATTGAAAAAAATTAAGCATTTTCTCTTCAGCCAATTCCTAATTTGCATATTTAATGATCTTTCCTTATTAGAGATATATGTCTGTATTGACTTGACCAAAGTTGACAAACTTTGCTACACATATTGCAGATACCATGGTACAATATTATTGACAATCATTAAGCATTTTTACTTAAGCCCATTCCTAAATTAGATGTTAAATGAACTTTGCTTATTAGGGATATATACCGGGATTTACTTGATCAAAGTTGGCAAAACATTCTATGTACATTGATGATTATACCAGGTACTAGGTCAAAACATCTTAGTTGCTGATATCTTTATCTTGACAAGTGTACAAGTTTCAGCAACTCCAAACATCGACTTATCATTCAATTTACTCTAAGACTTGAATTTTAAACATATGGAACATAGTTTTAACAAATAATCCTGAACTTATATCACGGCTCGAAATTAGCGGTAGTCCCGCGTCCACAGACTACCAACTCTTTCCTGGGGCTACCAAAACCCATGAAATGGTAGCCCACACGGGCTACCAAAGCCTGACATAATGCTGATCGCTGTGAAATGACCGACGCTCATATAGTCAACCCAGCTGGACACAGAAACGCCTGACTATGACTTTGTTATGCCAATTAAAAGGCGACAGTGTAATCAAATCTCTTGCGACGAACTTTCAATAAAATATTATCTGAGCTGATGTACTTAGATAGCAGGCTCGGGAAATGATGGCCAATGAAAATTCATTTTCATAGTTATTTAATCACAATGTATCAATTACAATTAAACACAAAATTATTCAAACTGCAAGCAAAAAGCTGTCGGGCTTCCACAAATTACGCTTTCCGAAGTGTACGACATCATCCCATGATAGAGTACTATGGAGGAGAAATATAGCCAAAATTGCCATGAAAGTGTTAGGAACATGACTGTCATCCTGAAATTCATAGGCAATCTATTTTTAGCCATGTTATGTTTACATATGCCGAGTGAAAAGTCGTTGTCATGGCGAACATCAACGTTTGCATATGCGCTCTGCGTATGTGTGAATAGGTCGTCAAACTTGGAGGCGTCACCGTTCTCCCAAGGCTATGATCTGCAGGCATTGATGTCAAATGACTAGAAAATTCACTTCCTGGATAGAATCATGCAAAATAAATCTTTCGTTGTCTAGATATAAATTAAAATATTTTTTACAAAAAGATCTTCATTCATGCATGGGCTAACAGACCTTGTCACTGGGCCACCAACTTCAGAAAATGGTAGTCCAATGGGACTACTAGGGAAAAAAGTTAATTTCGAGCCCTGAATATTGTAAGTTAAAAATTGTTAAGAAACTGATAAAATTGAAAAAGCCTTATCAAAATATGTCTGAGTGAACAAATCAAGGGGAATTGTGGATAGCCTCACTGACTGTGTGCCCAGCGCCCACCACTGTATACATTCCAAACGGTACCGCGACCCCTTACGATCACAACTTTTTTCATGCTATCCTTCGCATTTGACGTTCCGTCTGATTACTTGCTTGCTCGGCTCTGTTTGATTTATACAATTCTTATTTAATTTCATACTCTTCTGTCAGGATTTTGATTGTCCATATTTCGAGCCAATTACCAAAAATTGGCCATTATCGATCATGTTTGATCCATCGTCTTTTCGGAACACCGAGCGGTGCCGACATCGAGACATGTATTGTTTGTACTTTGTGGAAGTCTATGCCGTACAGGTTAGCGATAAATGCTTGGATCCAGAGTCGACTAGAGAGTTACAAAGAGTGATGGCGGTATAGAATTTCCTCGAAACTTGACTTTAAACAGAAGGCTTATTTTTTAGTACTCCCCTATCCTGGCCGTACGGCGCCGAGGGCGATGGAGAGCAGGATAGGCAATTACTTTAAGATACGACAAACTGTACAGTACATAACTCTACAAATCGCCTTCATCGAAGCCTCCCCATTGCCACGGGACATAGTGAATATTTTATGGCATGCCCCTTTGTGGTACTTACATTGTTCACAGCGAAGATGACGGCTCCAGCTTCGCGATCATCTGGATCATAACTCTGCCATTACACTTAGTGGTGCACGGTGAGAGGATCGTCTACCGAGTGTCGACTGTTGTTTCGTGATTATACCATGGTAATTTTTCTATTTTTTGCCACAAACTGTAAATGTAATTTGATGTTTCATTTACGAAAATGAACGCGCTCAGTAACCAAGGAAACTCTACCGAACGCCAGAAATTTGGTAATTTCGTTCACCGACATTTGGTGGTCGACAGTAAAATCCCTAAGGCTTTTCTCATAGCCAACGAATTTTACTGAATTTTACAAGCAGTAAAGACGGTCGATGTATCTACATGTTGACGGATCATTTTTTGGACTAGCCTTTCTCTAACGAGAAAAAACAAGAAAAATGTAGGTCCCGAAACGCTCAAAATCAGTGATTTTTGCAGGGGTGTAATGCCCCCAGTGAAAAACAAACATCAAATCATTCCAGTCGAAAAAGGAATACGTCAAGCCCTAGCCGGGTTCACTAAATAAAACCCTGGGCAAGTATTTTGGTTCAAATGTAACGATTTAAAAAGCCTTAGGGTTTTGAACTTTCGGCTACCTAATTTGCATATCGGTGTCATCACCGGGCGCGCGCTGATAGCGCGACTTGTTTTTGACATCTCTCTGCAATTCGGAAATGTGTGCCAAGCATTTTCTTCAAAAGTCAAGAAAAAGATCGGAAACACACCCATAGAAACCACTCAAAAAGATACCGGTGTCCCATCTTAACATCATCAAATACAGCTTAGAAATATTTTTCTCCACGAAAGTTAAATGCATGTCAATGCTTTAGACCCCGATAATAAAGTCGGAGTCCTCCCCAGTATTCCAAGCGATTGTTGACAGTCGAACACCACTTTCTGGTCTGTGCTAAAATAGGACTCTGCCGACAGTAAAATTGACGGCATGTAACATCATATTAACTAATTTTGGACTGCGATCATTTAAATTTGTTCAAATTTATCAAAAGTGTTATGGTTGTCCTATAGCAGAAAATTACAATATTAGAATTACCGAAAATCAAATTGCAAAAAAGAGGAAAAATGAAAAAGAAAAGTAGATGAGCTTAATTTTGTATTAAACCGAAATTAGTACAATAGTCCATTCTCCCAAATTAGTTGCAATGTTTATATGTAAATAGAATAAGTAGGTACTTTATATTCTCGGGAGTGTCATGCACGAGAGACTTGTTGCCTGACAAGGGAGGAAGCTTATGGGCTCGGTAATTGCTGATACTTTATATGTGTAAGGTGTAATCTGATTCATGATTGTCAAGCACTCTTTCGGTATGTTGTAAAGTTTATGCTTGCTCTAAATTTCATGGTTGTGGTTCAACTTTCGCTGATATTTACACAGTGGCATCAGACAAGGCATCAGAATCATGAATTGGAGAAATGCTACATCACTTCCCACAAGGCTGGATTTTAATTGGCTTACAGCCCTTTACGGATCCAAAATGTCGGGTGTTGTTGTGTGTTCAGTGTTTCATTGTTGAAATTTTGTGTGTTTCTCAGCAGTGCATGTTTTCATACATTGTTGGATTCGGCTGGGTCAGCAGCTGTTTTGTTGAGTCACAGCGCTTTACCAGTCAATTATATTGGTCGTTTCTGTGTGTAAGGCGTTTGCAATCCATTTTGTTGGAATTTGTTGTGCTTTATAGCTGTGTACCCGGATTGTTGAATTCATTTTGGCCAGCAGCAACGACAGTATTCCTCTAGGGGTGGTGTACCTCCACAACAGAGTCCTAAATTCGTCACGTTTTTGATTTTGCTGCCACTCAACCATAGTTTTTTGATGTTATCTTCTTCATATTTGCAGGAGTTTTGCATAGTGATCAGTTGTATTACCCAACTGTTTACGTCTACTGCAACCACTTTATCGAGACTCAGTCGAATTCGTTTTGCTCTGCCAAGTTTCTCCTTTGCTTCCATTATTAGGTGTGACTTGTGGATGAAAGGGTACACGAAAGGAGAAGATAGCCGGCTCAAGCAACACTAGAGGTAGAGCGCGTTTAACAACCACATCAGCTATTTGAGCTACACGGCAGCAGTCAACAACATCAACTTTTAAAGTGTTCGTAGGACTTTCGTTTTGTATCTTTCATTCAATTAGAACCCATAGTGTTTTTCGTCTAGATCAATGTGAAACTGATTCTTTGTGCGTAGACTTACAAATTTATAGCAAAAGCTGTTCTATTCTGATGTGTTTTGACCAATACTCAAAAGTCATGTTCTTATTTTATTAGTTTTAATTTCCTATTGTAAATATCATCTAGTAGGCCTAATGCAAGTATCTTTAGCTAAAGCCCAATATTGAGCCCGCTTTTATATGAGCGAACTTCCTCCCCTTAAAAGTAGAGTAACGTTATCAGAAGCTCAGCTTTCCTTTTCGTTTGGCGTTATTACAATTTTTAATCCCTTTTATCAACACCAGTATGTTACTACTACTTCAACAGCAGGCTATCCAACAACCAATCAGACGTTGGGATGTTTAAAGTCTACCAGCCTAAAGGTACACATCCGTATGTCATGCCTTTGGGTACATTCAGCATTATTGAATTTCCAAAACAAAGTATAGGTCATCAGCTGAAGACCCAGTTTTAGAGCAGCAACTGTTAGCAGGGGATGCAGGAAGTAGTACCCTGTTGCAGGGTAGTTTTTGGTGTCCTTAAAACATACACCTGCGCAACCTGCAATGCGGTACAGTTTACTTATAGAGTTTTCTCCACAGAGTATGTCATTACAGAAGGATTTGCTGATTGAGACAATCCACTGGTCGCAGGGACTGCAGTACTTTGTCCCATTCCAGGTAATGTACTACACTTTGTTCTTGTGGGACCGACACAAGGTGTGCCTTGTGGCGTGTTAACGTCCTGCAAGATTATGGTAAGATTAAATTATGGGTTACCTGGGAAAGGAAGCCGAAATGACGCTACATCACGGTGCCGCCAACTATGCTGTTCATGCAAAAAGGTGTCTGTACGCAGTTTTCAGCGGGCGGACACATTTCAAAACTAATCAGCGGGCGAAGAGAAAAAGAAATTGATGTTTTCTGTGGGCGGGGAAGAAATTTCACTTTTTTGAGTTGGCGGATAGAAAATTTTGACAGTGAGTACCGAAATATACGTACAGTAAGGGGAATTCGGTGGTTGATAGAAGTTGAGGGGATATAAAGCGCCTAACTTAGAGGGGAGTAATGTTCCTTCCTAGGAAATATGTACATCTAGTGGGCAATGGGGAATTTCAGTAGTGGGGAGAGGGCAGTGGGGAGCATGAATTGTTGTGGGGAGTTGGGAGCGGGCAGACCATAGATACTGGAGGGTAGTGGGCATCAAAATTCAGTGGTGAGGGCATATTTTCCGTATATTCCAGTGGGAGGGAAGTTACGGACAGCTCTACTTTCCCCTCTAAAGTTTAGGTCAAAATCAAAAATAGGTAAAATCGGTATATCAGCCTTCAAAACACGTTTGCGGTGATTTTCGAAATTGATGAAATTAGCGGTTGGCGGCACCAATCTATTGTATTGCATGATGTGACCGGTGCGAAACCGAAGTCTCCTGCACAGTTCCTGTCGACGGAGGACGTTTGTCTCGCAGCCTATGAATATTTCGATCAACATGGGCTAGTTTGCATACAAATTGTAGGAGGTTTATATTGTATTATGTTCAAGATAGAGAAAACCGAATAAAGCTCCTCACATGTGGAATGGTTCTTAGGGGTATGTCGGTAGAGCTCAGAGAGAACCCGGACAGACAGTGGTGCATGTAAAAGTAACCGTTAAAGTTTGCCTTTTCCGCTGAAAACGCCATAATTTCGACCACACGAACGTTATGGGTGTGAAATAAACAATTGGAGTGAAGGGAAAACTGACTATATGTTTATATGAAGTTTATGTATGTTAGCCAAATAAACTCCAATCCCTATGTATGGCGTTCATATGGGTAAATTTCATAAAATTCGTATTTTCTATAAAGAACACCCAAGCGACACATATAGTGTCGGCTTCCCAGTAAATGACATTGACAAGACTGGTTTCTGAAGTAAAATAAACAAATTTCACAAAATAAAAGAGGGCGGGTAGACAGGCAATTCAGCATACAAAGACACCTATTAACGAATAGAACTGTGAAACAGGCACATACACGGTCACAGACAAATAAGAGTCTAGACCAATGTATCTCGAGTTGTATATAGACAAGAAATGAAATGAATTTGCATGGGAGACGTAAGAAAACATAGACGAAAGCTGGTCAGTTAAGACCGGCGTAAGAAAGAAGAAAATAGACCGAACAAGAAAGCCAATGGAAGTAAAAACAAAATAAAAGAGTTCCAGTATGTCTTCCAGGAATGCCAATGACTAGAAAAATGATGGCGTTGAAGCCACGGAAGTGTCATTCAATCCACGTGTTCCCGCTGTACATACTGCCTGGAGAACATATCAAAAGCTTCAAATGACACGTTCCTGAGATTGAATAAACAATACAGGGTAGCTTAAATGTCCGGTTATAATGATTTTATACTACGAAACTTGGATGGGTGTCTTGGTGTCATTTTAGGTCTTGTTTCGTAAAGATTTATATTTTCTCTTTCGTTGTGTCCTGTATTTGTCCTGTGATAATGTTACATCAAGTTTTAACCCTATGTTACTTCTATCATGCAGTTAGAAAAACACCATTCTTCTATTATCTGATGCGTGTGATTGCCTAATGTGTCAAAGCAAGCAAGGGTAAGTTACTAATCTGTCGACGCTGTGTGCAATTTATCATATCAGAGGATTATTAACATTGGCAAAATCAACAACGAACACACTAGAAGCACACAACAGAAGCGCATTGCTGGTGCGTACGTTGTCAGGCAGGCAATCAAACAAGCGATTTGGAAGACAGAAGTTTGTACATATTTTGCCAGTGCAGCTAATACACTATAGTTCACAAGAAAATTAGCACGGAAATATATGATATGTTGAAAAGACGTTTTAGGGTACAGATCTAGTAATTGGGAACAATTTATGCCTGTTTGGGTAAGAAAATTCCAAATATGACATCCTCTAAGTCACTTGTGCAATAGCAAAAAATTGAGGATAGCTGCAAATGCATTCTCGGCTGAAAATGGATATTTGTTCAAATGAAATTAACATTACCAAACATATGCTAATGAGCAGTGAAAGTGTAAACTTGGTAAAAATTTCAATAACCGTTGGTCAGACTGTCTTGGTAAGGCAGCTTACATATCATATTGTACAAAAAGTGTTGCAGTGAAGTAGCCATGGTAAGTCTACAAGAAGTACTAGTGGCTTACAGATCTTGTAAACAGCTAGCTATTTCATGTACAAGTATGTTAGATAACATAAGTATATATACAAACAAAATGTTATCTGTATAGTCAACAAACTTTGCTGCTCAATCTAGCAAGGTCAGGCTATGAATCACAAATCTTACATGTGTGGATGTAAAAATAACAAATTTGTAACAACAAAATGCTATGTTTACTTTGAAATTTGGTTTGCGGGATTTTGTTTCTTTCCATTGTCATATTGAATATTCACAAAACTTTGTGACAGTACCCTGTGGCCTGTGGGTGCAAGCACATCATACTAGTGGTATTTGCATGAGTGTTGCGGTGGATTCGGCGGCAGTCCTTTCACGAGCGAAGCGAAGCCATTACACCACAGTAGATAGATAAATATGGATCTGATGACAAAATAACAAATTTTTATTCGAAAATAACTACAGGGAATCCCCTCTTACACGCATGCGTGGAAGAGGGAATTTCCCACTGAGTCAGAAGGGTAATCCCCTCTTATACGTTTGCCTATTGTGGGAAATCCCCTAATTCTTTTGTATTCGCACTGACATGTCTATACACGCACAGCTGTCTGACCTATTTATAAACACACAACATGTATAGACACGTACGTGAGGGAAATTCCGTGGGCACCATCAAACTAGCCTATATAAAGGGGCTTTTACCTCGTGTTGTCAGTCAGTCGACGGAGTCCAGCTGATGTAAGTATGTGGCCTACAGCATGAATTTCCAGTAGGTTTTTTTGAACTCGAGAGTTAACTAAAATTCTAAAGAATTTAATTTACTATTCTTAATGGAGACATGAGCATCACTGATAACATAAACATGAGCAAATATATTATCATCGCGAGCGTCGTCGACACCCTTAACTGAAGTATCTTTCTTCAAGATTTCAAGCTGTATTCCGTCCTTTGTGTTCATTACTCTAAGACCATTTCCATGAAACTCAATATCTTTAAAGCTACGCAGATCAATAAACAGACAAAATTTATTCTTCAAATAATCGACTTCATCTATATCAATTTCACACCAATCTTTATCTTCAGCAAAATACCGTCGTGCCTCTCGCCAAAATTGTCTTGGTAACATCTTCTGAGCATATATTTTGTTCGCAATGCCCTCAATCATTACAGACACAGATTCAATGGATGGATTAAAGAAAAGTTCGCTATTAAGTTCTGACTGATTCTGATCTTTAGTGAAGAGTATCGCAATACCTCTCATGCTACGTCGTGGTACATTTATATTTTCATTGATAACCGTGTCCGATTCTTTCATCGGGATTGTTCTAAAATGATGTATATGCTCGTAAAGGTAACTTTTTCCAATGTTGTAATAACCAGCAGTTTGTCTCACGAGGTCGGGATCAGAAATTGTTTCGTATTCCATTTGAATGTTTTTTAATTTATAATTGGGTTTAACAACATTATTACTGAGAAGTAATTGGGAGGCGGGTGCAAGCGTAATTTCCCATTCAATATGACTACCTAACTCTTTTGGATATGCAACCCCATGGCCTGTTATGAGGGGATGAGTCAGACGAATAGCATATTTTGTTTTATATGTGTCGAAAAGTAAAAGATCGTCCCATTTTGAAAGCCTGTCGTCATCTGCATCGGCCGCGCCACTTCTCAATTTTCTTAGATTTTCATTCTGAATTCCGTACAGTGTCATGTTCGTTCTCTCCTTTTTATGTTTGAAGAGATCACGATAGCATTCAATAAAGTTATATTTACTCAAATCGAAAAGTTTCTGCCCCTCAAATCTGAGTTCCATACGCTCGATTATATTTTTTGCAACATTTTGTACTACTCGGTTATCTTCATGTCCCGTTACTTCGAGATCAAAAACCAGGTCGAAAGTATCTGGAACTAGTACTACTCCGCTTTCTAACTTCGGACATCGTATGGTAAGTGTCTGGCCTGGATCTGCCTCACTTGGATTATGAGTAATCACATGATGAGTTCTTTCTGACTTCGTTCCCTTCGGTATTCGGTTGGTGAAAGTCGGTGATAATGTTCTATCGTACCCCATTTTCGTGTAATGTATATAGTAGAAGAAAAAAAGAAAATAAATCACATCTTCACATAAATATTTCCATCTGACTGAAATATAAATCGATTACCCGTGTCACAAATAAGTCAAAGGACCCAATATTCTTGGAGATGATGAGCCTCCTGGTCATCCTCAACATCCTGGAATACAGCTATGAATTCTAGGCGCTTAAAGAAGTTAGTCTTTTGACATTCCTTGATGAAAGCTAAAATGTTATGATACAGATTATCATCCTTTAGTCTCACACCTGGATTTGCCCGAAGGATATGTCGATTTACCCGCCGGAGTTTGCACCATTCCAATTCGACAGAGAAACCAAACAGGTCTTTATTTTTAGAAAGAAACTTTGCAATATTCTTTTCACCAAACATGCTGACTCCGTAAGACCATATATCAATACATAATTTTATTTATTATGACTAATGTTAAACCAGTTAAAAATATCCATAGCTGTTCTCCAACGAATCCAACCACCGATCCTGCTGTTTTTAATAAGAAAACTGACAAGGGAACCGATTAAACCTGGTATTGCAGCAGCACTTTTTGCGGCCAGTGTTTTTAACCATTCGCCAAATTGCTTTACAATTTCTTTCGCTTTTGTGTATACTTTGGGTGGACCTGCTCCAGACCCGCCAGTTCCTGCTGCTCCCCCTCCTTTAGTCACAGCCAAGGCAATTGTTGATATTGTCATTCCAAGGGCAGTAAGTAATGCAGCGATTGTAATACCATTTCGTTTAAATAACTCTGTCAGCTTCAGCCTGAGTGACAATTCAGGATCGGAAATTACATCACGAAGAGACCTAGTCGTAGCCAGACTTTCACGTGCCTCACTGATCTTACCATGTTCATATTCAATTCGATCAACAATTTTAGCTTCTCTTGTTATGAGTTCAGCTAGTAGTTTTTCAGCTTTTTCTTTTGCTTGGGTGTGTTCTACAGGAATTTCCTTTAACTGTTTTTCAACTTCTCTTTTCTCTAGCCTTATTTTAACTTTTTCATTGTTAAGGTCGCTAATACGCATATTCGCAATTCTTAATTCATCATTAATAGCTCTATATTCTGGGTTTAGATTGTTCCATTGTTCGATTTTATTTTCAAAAGCTTGTATTTTATCTGCATTACCAGAAGCATCTTGCCGTAAGAATGTCAGTTCATCTTTGTATACACCCATGTCTTCTGGCGTCATCTTCTCAGCTGATATTTTATCATTTTCACATCTTCAGAATGCAATGTACGACTCACATATTCGGGCTCTGCACTAGAGTGATATTCGACTCCACTCCAACTGTATACTTTACTTACAAATTCATATCCTCCTTCTTCTCTTTTTACTGTCTCGAGCGATCTAAATCCACGTCCTGTAGTTTTTGATAGCCTGAGGTTTTTATAATACAGCTTTCCACTCCTAATCTCAGCATTTAAAAATAATTCGTTTCGTGCTGCCTGATTTTAATTTTATTCTCGTTTAAGAATGTTCAACCATACCTTTTGTAAGTGATACTCTCTGTTTAATTAAATTATCCACCATTGGGCTTTGCACTAAAGGATCGATGTTTGTAAAAGCATCATCGGTAAAAGATGTTTCAGCAGTAGCAGCATCATCATCATCCAAATTTGTTTCACCTAAATTCTCGAATTCTATATCTTCTCCTCCTGTTGCCATATTGTCTTTCTATATTACTACAATTATTTTTTATCATCCCTTACATATACAGTAAAAAAATGCACGTCTCAGTTGTTGAAAGCGTTGAACAATTGGCCAACTATATCGAAAGAACTAGCGCTGCATATCGCCGCAGTTATAAATTAATGGGCCGAATTGATATGGCTCTTAATGTGACTAAGGGAATTCTTGTAAGTTCTGCTGTCATAGCAGCAATTCCGGCAGTTCCAGTTCTTTTAGCTTTAACTCCTATACCGGGTGTTATTATTGATGTAATACAAGGAAAAACAGGAGTATCAAAAAGGCGAGAGAAGTATAAACATTATTACGTTCAATATAAACAATTGCTTACACAAATACAAGAAAAAGGCGCAACCCTTCGGAACGAGGCCCCCGCCTCAGAACTTATTCAAGACATATTTCATCAGGCGCTAGAAATACAAAAACAAGAAGGATTTAGTCCGCCTCTGGAACGATACATGCGACATTATGGATTAAATGGATATCAAAGTTAACTCCGTTTCTATTCCGAAGGGGAACTTCGTCCTATCGGCCATGTTTCTGCCAACCATTCCCCCCTGTCCCGATTATATAACTGCACACGTTTGATATCATTGGCCGCCATCATGATTTTATTACAGTCTTCGCTCCTAATCTCACCGGCTTTCCGCACAAATTGTGTAAATTGTGCCGGCTCCGGCTTCTTCCCAGTTTCAAACAGATCCTTATAATCTTCAAAGTTCAAATGTTTTCTAACACAAACATCTTTTATCCCTTTATTTTTTTTCGTCTCCGAAGTTGGAGTCCGAAAAGCATACACTTTCGAGCGTATGCCGACAAAATCAAGAATAGGTTCTCCATTCAACTCATCTTTAAATTTACCTATCACCTTTTTATTAATCTTTGGAAAATCGGGGGCTATTGCGGAGCTCATCCCACTAGTATCATATATTGACTCCTTACCATTCTTTTCCACATCTTCTCGGACTATATCATTGAAAGTTACGTCCGGGGAAGGAAGAGGTACACTGTAAACAAAACTGTCAGTATCCATGTAGGCTAATCGTATTCCAGGGAACTGCTTTCGAAAGTAATTGTAATGCATATCATACATAAGCAGCTTAGAAAGTTCGAGTACTGCCGCGCCAATGAAAACTGGCTTTTTATATTCATATTGATCCCTTTTCAGTTCCAGTAGGGCACTGTCGCAGGAATCGCCATCCTCTTTCCTAGATATATAAGTTCTATACTTCATATTTGGTATATACTTTTGGTATTTATCAGGGCTGCCCGAAACAAATTTAAAATTTCTATACTTTCGAACATCTTCTATTGTCTTGCCGAACATTGCATTATTCATAAGCTTATAGAAATTCTTTTCAAAATCTGTCTTTCCCTTTGCCCTCATTTTAGTGTTAAAGTCAATGTAGTCGGCGAGACACGGCGCCTCTTCGAAGGCAAGCGCTCGATACACCTTTTTCAGTCGCATTCCCATCCGAAGATAGAATTCAAGCAACTTGTAGTGTAAGACGTATCTCTCTCTGTCCATAAGACTTGTAATCAGTCGACTGCCCTGCCTAGGAAATTCGTAGTGATGCGGCGCGAGTGGTAGATCGGAATGTTCTTCATGTAATTCGGCTGGATATTCTAAGTCTACTTCTAGAAAACTTGGCGGAAATGTGGTGCCAGGTCCCCACCCCCCTAAGCCTGCTCCCCATTCTACCCCTCTTCCATCGTCATCCAATGAAGTCCGCCCACCGGCATTGCCTGACTCATTGCCCAGCCGTAAAGATTGTTAGCATCGAGATATTTTCTTTCAGTTAACGGTTTCTCCGGATCGTAATTAACGCTGGCATAAGCTGGATGATTTGTCTGTAAATAATGAATATTACACTGACTGATACCGCCTCGAATTCCCCTCTGTACGAAAGTCATCTGCTCAGCATCTTGAATGAGTTTAAACTTATTACCTGTATAAAGTAACATAGCATCCCATGTCAAGCCGGGCGCCGACATATAGTGAGCTGGATCCAGCTTATATATGTCTAAACATGTGTTTCAGAAATTTTCGAATATATTTGCAAGAAGGAGAACGTCCGTCTCACAATAGAATTCCATATAATCTTTAATCGTCTGACATCCCACTTCATCCCACACCTTCAATGCGTGTTTGTGGTCAGACTCTGATATATCCTCTTCCTTTAGTTTGCAATGAAATTTGTGTCTCTCCGGGAGCTGGTCCTCTTCTAGTCTGTCAACCGAGTCTAAATATTCGTAGGGGAAGAAACCTTTCGCCCGCTGAATGTCCGGGTACGGAAGTGGTATCATCCATCCATCCTCTGGCACAGTCTTTGCCAACTTATCCAACGGATCTTTAATTAGTTGTAAACTATCCATAAACTTTATTGAAAAGAAATGTTAACTGTCTTCCTCTTTCGGTTCGGCCACTCTCCGCCGACAACAATTGAAGCACTAAAGATAAATGTTTTCATAAGACCCATGATTCCATTGGCAGTTTTAGCTATTATTTTCGGCTCTGGGCCGCCGGCGTCGAATTCGTGTAACTTTTTTATAATAAAACTGCTATCATACCCCTTGAAGTTGTGAAAGTAGATAGGAATGGTTCTCGACGGCCGGCACCCTTCACAATAAAAAGTCGTAGGATCCTTCACTACTCGGTATCCGGCGGGCGCCGCACACGCAACACAGTCTGGATTGTTGTAATTAGAAGGATCTTTCATCGGTTTTATTTTACAATAATATATTCTCGAATAATACTCAGCCATTTCCTTCATTTCCTTGAGAAATTCTGTAACACAGGCGGGACCTGTGAATGTTCTTTTATCAAAAATTTTCGGCCCGTTCCCGCAGGGGCGGCCCAGTCCCCATCGTTCCACCATAACATACGAAAGACAAATTGGAATGTGCAGGCTAGTATCCTTCTCAATAATTGCCTCAGTATCTGCATACACGACGTAGGGGCAAGGAACCTTCTTCTTTAATATATCCTCCGAATTGACACACTTCCTGAGGAAAAACTGCCTCAGCCATGTCTGTTCCACAGTATACCTGATGTTTTTCTAATTCTTCTGTTGACGCAAAACCTTTCCCACAACTTATGTAAATACACTTCCGTCTGTGCTCATTCTTACGATCATTACGAGAATTAAGAAGACGACTTAATGAAGTAATTGGCACGAAGTGGCCGTCTCCCGCCCGCGGCACTTACTATTAGTAAGATATTGGCTATTTGTGTTTTTTCGGAACATGCATCATTGTTACCATGATATATGATTGGTATGTCGCGCGATTCGGTATCATTTTCGTGAATCAACCATACTTGTAACTTAACTCTCGGATTTTGCCGCTCGAACTTCTTGAATATGGTCACATCTTCTATAGGTGTTGGAAATGGAATACCATCCCAACAGTTATCAGCAATAAACTTGGTGTACGTATTCCAGTTATTTCTTACCTGACCTCCCTTCTTCTTGCAAAACTCCTTGTCACTTAACTTTATACTTGCTACAACTGAGTATTGGAAGCAGCGGCCGGTGTCACTACCATCAGGGCCATAAGGAAGAATCAGATTACTGACACAATGCTTATTTTTTAACCATTCAGGCAGTTGAATCGGGCTATCGCGTGTCGAAGGGATGCCGGCCCCCAGTCGAAGTTTTAACAGAATTACTTTAAAATTAAGGATCTTATCGAAAACTAGTCCAGAACCTTCAACTTCAATATATTCAAGCATTTTTTCGTATTGAACTATTAATTCTTCTTTCATCATAGTCTCCCGTCCGCCATATTTTGTGTATATATCGTTTAAGTTAACAGGCAATTTACGAATTTGTGGCTTTCTTTTCTCGTCTTTGGGATCTAATAAACTGACTTCCATCATTGTTAAAACTCGATACATCTTTCCCTTCTCAGCCATACCTTCGATATCAATCTTAGCGATGTCCTTGACTCGCTCGACTTCAGGAAAATCTTTTTCTAAATCTCCCTTGTCGAATGCTACACGTAAGCGGTGCTGCTTTTTATGATAATAGGTTGTAAGCTTCCGAAGAAAATCGGAATGGTCCCCTTCGGCCTTCCATTTCTTTATTAATATGCCTCTGATACCATTGTAATCTATCCTCTGTTCTCCATCAAAGAGATCTTCCATAAGGAAAATGTTTCCCGCCGAATCTGTATCTCTGATCGATACATAGTGTATAGGTAATTCTGAGTATCTAGCCCTCTATTTAAATCGAGTTTAAGTATATCGGCCAATTGGCTTATCTTATATTCGTTCACGACTGGCTCCATTGTAACTGTCCTATATCTTAGAATTTTTTTTCTTAAAAGAAAAATAATTATTCAACGATGGGATCATCAAAATCCACTATAATATTTTTGGCAGCATTTATTGTTTATATATCTCGCCTTATCTTTCTAAGCCGACTAGTTCTTCTGCATCTTGAATTTCTGGTTTATTAGGCGCAGCACAAAATAACCTCTCTATAGTGAAAGAAAGGGTACGCTTATTTAAGCGCGGTTTAAATGCTAAGAATTCTATCTTACTACCTTTTTGGATATTACGAGGTACAATAGCAGGATTTTCTCTGGCTGGCAATGGGCTCACTGCTTTAAAACCACAGTCAATTTCTTGAACTATATCAATACATGTAGCGAAATCGTGATTGTGAATCCCTCTTTTAAACCGAAATTTAAAATACTTTGTCTGTGTGTCGCTCCCTCGCTTCTGATACACTTTAGATGGATTGTAAAATCCGATAGTATTCTTGGAGTGAGCGGCCAGGCTTGCAGCATAACTTTTAGCAGTGCTTGCATCGAAACTTTCACCTAAGGTACGGAATACTATTAAATCGGTAAACTTTTGAAGACTTTGTTGCCAACAGACACACATTTCATCACATGTAGCGGGATCTTTTGAACATATTTAGGCCCGATGGGGAAAACCACTTCTAGCTCACTGTCTACATATATAATAGGATCTACATATTCACCAAATATGAGTTTGCCGTCACTGATTTGGGTTTCTCCGATTTCAAGTATTTTTATTGCATCTGAAATAGAAAGGATTGCCATTGTCTTATCGTAATATATCTTTACGAAAATAATTTTAAAAAAATTTTTCCTATGATATAGTGTCCCAAAATGTCATACATATTCATAAATGGACCAACTGGAAGTGGTAAGAGTTACGATGCTGTAAATTTGGCGGCGACTCACGTACCAGAATTTGACACTAGTTTTTCTAGCAACATTGCTGACTTTTATAATGGGTGTGTCGTTTCGATTGCTGATTTTCAGAACCAGTTTATAGAACATACTCTTAGTTTACAATGTCAGGTTGGGGGTCTCCCCTTCCGAACGCTACATTATTTGTGACTCTTCCATAATTCAACATCTAACTTTTCTCGAATCCGAGGCGTTTCCGTGGCAGAAAAAAAGATTGTTTCTAGAGCATTTGACCATTTACATAGTTTCATTATCATATTCAAAGATATGCCTTTTGATTATTGCAGGCGGAATGTGTTGACTCGAGCCAGACAATATGAAATAGCCGCCTTAAAAGAACTAGAAGAGATTCACGATAAGTTCAAACAGACTTTCTTAGAAATTTGTAATGACTACAGGCTTCCATGTTTGATAATTCATCAATCTCTTACGCCTGCCCTTCTCAAGAATATACTTAATCCAACAATTGATACTGAGACAGTCGGGCCAGTAGATTTTCCACGAGCTTTTGACTTTGGAATTGCATGGAGCGGCGGCAGCCAGGGATTTTTAATAGACGGTTTCAGCAAGGAGGAACTTGAAAAGCTTACTATCCACCTAATCAAGAACAACTAGAACAACCTCGAGTCTCACTCAAGAACCTACACAAACTTCTTAATGCTTGTGAATCTGTGTACGCTTACGTTGCTTCGTTTGACTTACAGGCACTTGATATGATGCCGAAGGAGCAACAAGACTTTGAAGTTACTTGTCTATGGCTAATGACAGTTGTGTACATTATACTTCAGCCAGAACTTATAGATAAAGCTGAAAAAGGGGGACTCGAAAGAACGGATAAGGGCAACATGTACAGTCACTTTGAAGATCTTGCAAACTTAATATGTTCACTAACCAAGGTACCACCTCATCCACATACTGCCGAAAAAGATGCAGTAAGTGAACATTACTTACGACAGTACATGATAAATACTTGGCCAGGTGGTTGGAAGCAGGGTGGTAAACTGACACTTTCGGCTTTCAAGAAATTAAGACTTCTTCCATGGTACTTATTGAATAACTTTCGTAAATACTTACGTTAGTACTTACGTTAGTACTTGACAAGTACCAGCACAGGAACTTACGAAGTTCTAATAGCATTTTCCTCTGGCTCCCAACTATTGAAACTTTCTGGATAACCTTTCCATTTTATCAGATAATATTTCTTTCCTCTAATTTTTTCGTCTTCAAAATTCGTTCTACTCTGTACAGCTCGTCAGCACGTTCCAAAAGGGCACTCTGCATTTCATCAGAATAGAAAGTGCCGAGTATTTCCTCTCCATTCAGATCTTTAATTTTTTGTAAACTGGTGGCGTTCCAGTCCAGCCGCATACACAACTTTTGAAACCACGAAAATCTCCTCTGTCCAATTTGGTAAATATCCTTTCTTGAAAGTGGTCTTGTATTTTGTAATTTGGACCCGTTCTCCCGGCTTGAATTCAGGGTTAACTCCCATGGCTGCCAACTCAGGACCGAATAGTGTATAAAATGCCTGCCAATCGTTCTCCTCTGTTACGTCGACGGGTTTCATTTTGATACTTCCGTGAACGGTGTTATTGTAATTCTCGAGAAGTTGTGGTAGAATGGGGAGCCAGGAACGTGTCTGTCTGTATGTAAAGTATTTCCACATCATCGTCTTTAACGTGCGATTAAAACGTTCAACGACGCTAGCTTTTTTGTAACTGTAGGTGTGAAACCAGTGAATTCCCACCTCCTCCAACCACCCTGCGTTTTTCGGTTTGTAAATTCCCGCCCCTCATCTGTCTGAAGTTTGTCGGGTTGCCTCCCAGATTTCTTAATTATGTCTTGTAGCGCCTGTAACGTATCATCAGCCGTTTTTGACCATGCATATTTGCTGAGCACATCGATTACTGTTAGCATGTATCGAATGTTATGATTCTCTTTGCGAACGATGAAGGGAATTCCACGAGGTCATCCTGCCAAAACTCGTCCACCGATGTTATGAAAACGCGCCTCCCGCCGCGAGTACGAGGTACCAGTTTATGTAGATTATAAGTTAGCAGAGTTTTTAACCAGTCCTGTACCTCTTTCTTAGTAATGTGGAGTCCGCTGGCGCGTGCTGCGTCATATAATTTTTGTACACCTCCAAAACCAGTTTTCAGGTTGTAATATAATTCTCTAAGAGTACCTTCGGGGGTGTCGCCTTCCATGATTAGCTATATTAAACGAAAAATTGAATGTCGTACAGATGTCGTAAATGAAATACTAGTTTACTGAATGGTCTCCTTTTCAATTGCCTGATTAGGGAACCCACCTCCCGTTCTGACACCTCCATTCCATATTCTTTTATAATAGTCTTGTTGTCTGTCTTGCTCGGTGTGTAAAAAAGTACTAACATCTGTATGTTTTCCCTAAATGTTTACTAATACTAGTATATTGTTGAGTCAGAACCCAGACAGATAATCCGTCGTGTCTTGCACTGAAACCAAGTTTGACTAAAACGTCACTGCGCTTCTTCATATCTTTGGACGAGGTGCAGTCGTCGAGGATTATTAAAGTGTTCGTGCCGGCCCATTCTTTATGTACGAAGGCTAGTGTATCATCCACAGCATCGAGTCCGACCGGAAACACAAACACATTATCATCGGTGAAAATGAATCTTTTATTATATGTTTCATTGTTCATGAATGTCGGACAAATGAAAACTATATATTCAAATTTCCTTAAGTACGGACCGGTGAGGAGATCCATTACATATTCTGTTTTGCCAGAATTTGTCGGTCCAGTTATAATCATGTTGAATGGTACAGTTGCATACATCGGATCTATATACTGTACATAAATGTAATGAATATTGCTAAAGATAACAAACCAATTTTACCGTATTCGTGAATAGGGTCTGCGCCGGTCACGGCTGCTGCCTTCCGTTCCGAAGGTGATAGGGGAATCCGACTCGTGTCATTGTGAGACTGCCCTCCGGGATGCGTTAGCTCATCCTGCCACTTCACGGGATCCTCTTCCCCTTCCATCTCATGTATAGCACTTTCTCGAACTTCCGTGTTTATATCTCCATTCACCCCGAAGGTCATAGATTCTGTTGCGTATTGCAATTCATTATTATAACCCGAGATTGCCGGGCCCGAAAGAATGACCATCTCAGACGGTAAGAGAAGTAAATTGGGCGAAACGGCCATATCAAGTTTTACACCAGTATTTGTTATTGTGTCTTGGTATTGCCTATAACTGATTACTTTGTCGGTATTACGAATTTCATCTTCGAGGAGAACGCCGAATTCTTTTCGGACTTGCTGTGCACTGCCAGTATCACCTACTATGGTACTACGAATATTAGCTTGTGCACCAAGTATGCAATATACGTAGGCTTCAAGGCTTTCATTGAGGCGGGCGAGACCGGCCTTTGTTAGTCCGGAGTCTCCCTTCAGAGGAATGAAACTATTGTATTGTCCCTCCGATCCATCATTTCTAAAGAAATAATAGTGTGGTCGGTCTTTGTCGGACAGTACATGTTTTTTCTTTCCAAAAATTGTATGTGTATAGAAAACGCCTCCGTCGGCGGAGAGGAAAAAGTCGTGACCATTGTATATTGCGGCAGGCTGTCGAACGGGCCCACGATTAGTGTAATATTCATAACCATAACCAAGACCTTTATTTTGACCTTTTAGATATCGAAAGTCGGACTTCGTTGGACTTATATTTCCAAATTCTGTACATAGAAGTTCATATTGGACGAGATTGTACGGATTGTCGCCGGCTTTGAAGGTGGGGGTATCGTCTGGAAGTGCAACGCCCATTTCATGAAGGATACGACGTATTGTAAAATATACATGGAAACGACAGAATGATCGTATTTGTGGTGGGGCCCCCCCTTCGGAACCGAAGAGATGGGCGAATGATATACCACAACCAGTAGTGCTGCACCATACGGCGAAATTTAATTGCTGGTCCCAGTATTTCATGTGTGGGCCGCCCAGCCAGACATTACTTTCTTTAGCTGTTCGATGAGTGATTACGTTATCTTTAAATATATCCCGAGGATGAAAAGTAAATTTATCTGTCGGTGTTACATAAATGTCTAAGTCCATGAGAATAGGTTTTACTCCCCATTCGGTTTGGAAGGAATATCAGCATGCTGTACTGTCGGTACGCCCGTCTTATTCAATTGAAAAGCAACTGGGAATGCGTCTGTACTCATGATTTGTGTTTCTATATACAGATAGATTTTAATGGAGGAGAATTTTCCATACTTCGGAATCGTACTAACATTCCAGACCATGTTAATATTATATTTCGGATTCAGGTTTAAACGAATTTTTTATTTTTTACTAAGAATAGATAACATACTGCAAACAATGGAGAATTTAATAAAGACATCGGCAGCAGCAAATACGCGTTCCGAAGGGGCACTACCTTCGGTGCCTTCGGACGCTCGATCCATAATAGAGACTAAACGTGAAAAAATACTCTGTGTCATCGCAAGTGGTCAAAGTAAGTTATTTTTAGTAAGGAGATTTCAGTTGCTGGCGTAGAAAAATGGGAAGATGAAACGGTAATTAAAGTCTTCAAAATATATGAAGCGAAATACAGTTCTCTTATAAGTGATAATATCACTCAAAGTTTCATAGATCTAGGAGCCCGTGCAATCAGTCAGGTAGTTCCAATCGATGACCGAGATAACTATGCCATGATCTTAAAAAGGATTTTATTCTAAACAGTGAAATAAAACGATTATCAGGACGGATAGCCTACACGTGGGGGCCCATACTTGCTCTAGTTTCCACCGTAAAACAGGGTCTGAAAAGTGTGGGGAGGGGACAGCTGAATTAACTTTACAGACTATGAATCAACAGATGACTGATAATATGAAAATAATTGAGCATGGTACAGTTGTTATCAAATGTATAAAATTAGGTACAGGAGACGAGTTTGATGATTTAGTAGGAAATATTGCTTTAAAAACAGATTCAAGAACACCTTGCACTATTTTCATAACTATTGATAAAGATTGAAAAGATTTAGATATTTTTACTCATACTCAGGAAGAAAGTAGTTCCAACAACATTTCATTTGTTAAAAAGATACAACTACTTACACTTTAGATATCAGTACCATTTATCTAAAACGTCTCATATTGTTTGAAGTAATGGTCTTCCGACATATTTTAAGTTCAGAGGAAAATTCTAAAATTTTATCTATCGTGTGAACAAGTTAACATCAGCTGGACTCAGTCGACTGACTGTCAAGCCCCTTTATATAGGTTAGTTTGATGGTGCCCACAGAATTTCCCTCACGTACGTGTCTATACATGTTGTGTGTTTATAAATAGGTCAGACAGCTGTGCGTGTATAGACACGTTCCGAAGGTGTCAGTGCGAAAACAAAAGAATTAGGGATTTCCCACAATAGGCAAACGTATAAGAGGGATTACCCTTCGGTAATGCGTGTAAGAGGGGATTCCCTGTAGTTATTTTCGAATAAAAATTTGTTATTTTGTCATCAGATCCATATTTATCTATCTACTCACCACAGCACTCGTAAAGATACCGCTAGTTCAGCGCGCTTGCATGCACAGTTCATGGGATTCTGATATTATTACATATATTATGTCTTTTATTTGCATCTTTCAGCGAGAGAATCGACGATTATAGTCATGCGTACTACTTGACTGTCAAATTCTAAACGCGACTTCAGAGCTTCGGCTCGACCCTGCGGAGTTATATAACATTGACATCACTGTAATGAGGCATCGAATCAGCTTTCACTTTTCATTGGTCAGCGCTGCCATGCCCTCTTTTTTGATTGGCCAAATCATTGTTTACTCAATCGTTTATCAAGGATGACCTCATTCTGCTCGCGATCACACATACGTCGCAACTTTACACAAGCCATTGATAGCTAAACGAAGAGAACCTTGGAAATGGAATATTTTTATTTTTTTCACATTTTGAGCTAAAATTCTCTAAATGATCAATACAAATTACATTTTAATTTTTTACAGGAATTCAAGAGTAATATACGGCAAACGTAACTTGTCGAAAACGATCAAATTTCAGTCTTCACCACGGCACACAAGCGCTCACTGCTTATCAATAGTACCGTGTAGGACTCACAAACACGTTATAAATAACTGCACGTAAAAATGATGTTCTAAATATTCTTAAAGATTGAAAACAGGGAATGTCCGGTGAGAAAACTACTGGCAAAAACGTCTCTGAAAATGTTAACTGTTTATTCGTCGTCCGAGTCGTACATAACCATGGGGCGACGTCTTTTCGTGGCAGGCATCCCTGTGGCGTGTACGTCACTGACACTTGTTTGGTTGCGGTTGCTTTCGGCGGTGAAGTTGAAATTAAATGTCTCACTGGTAATTGTTGCATTTGCAAACATATCCACGACAGCACTTGCTTGTTGTGAAGTTATGGCAGGATTAGGCTTAAAAACTTCGGCAGGAAGAGAGGTGTTACCAGTCGATAATCGGGCTCATGTTTGGCGTGACCGCCGGTGAGAATGCTCGGAGCTACCGCGTATCTGTTCAGGCTGTTGATGTTTTTATGGCCGCTAAGTTGCATGTTGGTTAACTTCAGCTTCGGTTAAAACAGCTGGTGAATCTGGGCTTTACACTTACAGCTTAATTGGAAGTAAGTTGTACTTTGGCCCGGTAGTAGTGGCTACGCTGCGCCGACATCACCCGTTGTCAATGTTTTTGCTTCGCTGACGACAAACTGCTTTTCAGGATAACAAAAATCATCCTCACAAGTACATTCAATTTTCTTTGTCGTAGTTTTTATTGGAAATGTCATCCATTTTACGATAACTAGCCCCGAACCAAGGTGAAATGAAATCTTGCAAACGACAATTTTTGCTTTTACTAACAAAAATAATTCCGGATCAAAATTGAAAAATACTCATTAACATAAAGAAATGTCATAATATACTCCGCATCTTGTATCTATCAATATTCTCTGAATTTTCAACCCTGTGTTGATAGCTGGTGGACAGCATTGTCCAGAGGCTGTCTTTCGTCCAGTTAAGCGATGTATTCATCGCTTGATGAAGTCTCTTCGTGATGTATGATAGCGAGTATGCGTGTGCGAGCTCTACATGAACTCTACAGCGTGTGTGTGTGAGTGTGTGTGTGTGTGTGTGGGGGGGTAGAAGTTAGAAAAGATGTAACAACTTAGCACGGTTATTGAACCATTCTTTATAAAGCCGGGATTTAGCCGAGCGCTTTTAACTGTGATGTACTTGCAAGGTGACTTCATACCATACGTTTTGAGTTCGAATCTGATCAAGACTTTACTGAATTTCTACGTCTACAATAAAAGTGCATCTAAGATGTCATCCCTATGATAAGTAGCAGATGAAAGACTTTTCTGAAGACATATCTGTTAACGTTGTGGCACTAAGATATTTCAGGAAAAGATTAATAATGCCCTCAGAAATGAAATCGATTGCATTTTGATGGTATCTTTCAGACCAGTATATCATAGCATACGCCGTAGGCTATGATAATCTCATTCCCCTTTACTATGAGTTTATCTTACTCAAATTTTGCCAATTTTTCGAAAACCCACCACGCACCAAGTAAAATGCCGTCTGATGACTGTTTTGGGAAAAGGGTCCTAACAAGTACATAATGTAAAGTTGACAGGTAGGCAATAAAACAGTAAAAATCGGCGTTTGTTTACATATAGGATTAAGTCACCATTCTTATCCCCATTGATGAAAAGTTCGGTTCCAATGCTTGATTCACCATGACCGGCAACATACATATATCACAACAGTTTGGCACTCTCAGCTTATCTCATACAAAGAGCTCTGATATGATCACAATTGTTACAACTAGTAGCGCACTGACACATTTCCCTTGCAGAGTGCGGTAGGGTACTATGGAGGTAGCTACCTCTATAAGGGACCTAAACTGTGGTCTATGGCTTGTGAACTTCATGGTTTAGTAGAGTAAGAATTGAAAAAAAAAGGCGTGATAGAGAGTGTAAAATTAACTCTTTGTTTGCTGTAGCTTGAAAAAAATGAAAGATCCTGCACAATTTTTTCTCTCAGAGTTGTGCTTCGTGGAAATGTCGCAGGCGTAACAAAGAGAGCGCTGCCTTCCAGCGTGAATATTATGCTGTTTCGACTCCTCAAATATTGTGTGTGTTTTCTCGTTTCGTACTTTTATCATCTTGAATACTTCGGGAGCAAACCAGGTAATTTGTCTGTCATATTAGCTTTATATATCATCTTCACACCTTCCTAAAATTCTATATATTCAAGGATAGTGAGATAAGGAAAGGTACTTGTGATATTTGAGGCAGATGTTAAAAATAATACAAAATGTGTTCATATTGCTTATCGTCAAATGCATCTATAAAGCTACACCTTGTCACGGCATATATGCTATGGCTATGTATTGATGTAAGGTTAATTATTGACTGATTTAACATGACTTGGTGCGAGTGTTTAGGAATTTCAATCTGTTAACACTCATGTGTTGGTCTAAGATTACAAAGCAAATGCTCCACAAAATTACATTTTGATAAAAATCTTTAACTTTTAGAAAGTTTCTGTTTCTTGAACTTTTGGGACATTTTTGATCCTGACTTGGCATAACTAATGACTGCAACATCAAGCATTTCAGCTGTCGTCCTTGATTGACATAGCATTAAAGCCTTTAAGGCAAAGTGCGACGAATTCGGACGCGCACGCAGTTTAGAACATTTCTGCGCAGATTTAACTCCAGCCTGCAGCAAATGTGTTGAAGCGTTATTTATTGAACATCACCTGTCATTGTTGAAATTGTGCTTTTACCTAATTTTTTGACCCAGTCTCTTAGAAATACATGTGACGTATAACCTTGTCATATTTTGACCCCTAGGAAGCTGGTTTTTATTCAATATGAGCGAAAAATTAACATTTCTCTTCCATTTACATGGCACATATTACCCATTCACCTGGAGATATTGTAAAAAGTAGCATTGTGACACCCTTTTATTAAAGGTGTAAGTTGAACTAAATGGTATTATGTCAGGATTTTATTCGCCAAGTTTGGTCAAAATGACACCATTCAAAGCGACAGGAAGAAAGTTCGAAAATTATGTAGTGATATAATTTCGATATCGTCATTTTGTAATTGATACTTATGTGAAAATTTCTTTACAAACATCATGAAAACTGTACATTCGATAGATATGGATCTTAATTCTTGCACTGCATGAAAACGCAATAATACAGATACATTCACACTAATGAGTTATACACGGGAATTCACACGAATCCACATGCATACACGCTTGCTGAATACAAGCAATGGATTATTACTGTATCCATCTGTATATGCACTCTTCAGCTAAAATACAGGCAATAATCCATGCAAATACAGTGTGTATTATTGGGTTTTCATGCAGTGTTGGTATTTGTTAAAATTAACTCATTTGCTAAGCGTTTAGTTTAAGTGAATTATATCATTTTTATTTATTTCTAACGACGCCATTTTAACGTCCGTTTCTATGGAAACGAGCGGGGTGACCCATATCTTTTATTTCATTTTTGCACTTGCACAACTTCCTAGAATATTTGTGCAAAGTTTTAAGAAAATGACACCACAATCTAATTTTGACGTAATTCGTAGTACTTCACCTTAACATCAAATGTTCGAGTGGGCTTTTGAAAATCGAAAATTATATTTTTTCATAAAGTAAACACAGGGATCGCGACCATTTTGAATTTCAAACATCGGTAAATGATATGTTATTTGCTGATATAGTACCCAACTTAGCATGTAAGATAGTAAGAGAATTGTTGAAAGTTTCATTAAGTAAAATTTGAGCGAAAGTTTAGTCTTTCACTGTTTGGGCATATTACCTCAATTCCTTTCATTTATCGGTTTCAACTCTGAACTGTTTACTGCACTGCTATTCGAAACATGACCATTTTTACGGTAAGACCGCAAAGCTACAGAGAAGAACACCGTATAAATTGTTTACAGAGTATAAATTGTTTACAAGAGAATAATAATGTGGTTATAGTAACTTGATATCCGAAGTTTTACTGACCAAACCTAAACTACGAAAGTTTTGTTTCATTGTTTGTTTGTTTGTTTGCTTGTTTGCTTGTTTGTTTGTTTGTCTGTTGATTGCTTTGAGTCTTAGTGTCTTGTCAATATCCCCGGCAGGTCAGATTGTTGGGAGCTAGTATCTGCCAATTTTATCTGCCGGTGACAGTGACTCAACAAATTTCACGCACGTGCATAGGTTATTGAGTTCCTGTTGTATGTCTAAAGACTCCGCAACACCTGCAGTCGCCATAGGACAGTAACAATGAATACCCTGACCTTTGTTTGTCACAAATTCTGTACTATAGTTCAACGCAGTTTCCCTTGTTCCTGTCAACGACGCATTTACATGCTACAGATTGAAGTAAACGCATGAAGCGCTTTGATTCTTCAACGCCCATGAAAGCTTATCCCTTTGAAACTCTCTTAAACTGAATTTAGGAGGCATGCCGCAAGCAGCCGTTTTCAGCTGCACCGCCTGTACACGTTGCTTTGTATTTTGGCATTACCTGGACTTGCTCCAAGTCTTTGGACATATAAATATCAAAATATAATAAATTGTAGCAATAAGCGTTTGCGGATTGCCGCGTTACTGTTAGGCTTTGCATGGGTCACGGGATGAAACGCGTTGGCTTGGCCAACCAGTAACTTCTGTCAAGAAAAGCCAAACGACGGGGGCGGGCAAGTCTAGGCATGACCGCGTGTGATCTTTGAAGAGTTCATTTAATTGACACTGAAAAAAACCCTACAATACTTACTGTATTAACATGGATTATTGCCTGTATTTTAGCTGAAGAGTGCATATACAGATGAATACAGTCAAGAATCCATTTTTTGTATTCAGCAAGCCTGTATTCATGTGGAGTCATGTGAATTCACGTGTATTATACTATAATTCAGGCAACTCATTATTGTGAATTTATCTGAATTATCGGGTTTTCCTGCAGGGTGAACACCCTGGTTTACAGACGACTTGAGCCCGATCATTGATCATCGAGGTAGGCATCACATCACGGATTGACTGAGCCATAAAAGGTTTATTTCGTTTGTAATGCAATATTTCGAAGCACCGTAAACACTGGTCTAATCGGAACAACATTACGTCAAAGAAGTGTAATTGCAAACGGATATTAACCCTTTTCCTGCCAGACAGTAATAACTGTATCCCTTCCCCATCAGCCAAGTCAGTAAAAAGCGGTATTGAGCCAAAACATGACGTATTTTCACCCACTTGGCTTGGTATGTTATAGCATCTTTTGTCAAAAAAAATCAACTTTACAGTATTATGTTTTCAACAGCCTTCGAATGTACAGTATTATGTTAAAATACATCATATGGAATACGTTGTGTTTCATTAATTTTAACCATCTTGACCTGGTGGTGAAATATGGACTTGGCAGAGAAGGGGTTAAGCTTCCAGAGAGGTTTTTCATCCGGCCCATGTGCGTTTTTTGAGTTTGGGAAACTTTGATATTCTTAGATCCCGGCTGTTGAAGTCTCCATTTTAGAAATATGCCAAAAATTATATCCCTGCTCAGCGAGGTCGGCATGAAATCTCTGGTCTGTTCGACGCACCAGACTTGCCCTGAATACCGTACACGTTGAAAATCTCTGGACCTGGACTGGCGTTGTGCTAAATATTGCCTACGCAAAATGGTCCTTCTCGGGACAACATGCCAGGCGGCCCTATATCGAACCATCCCATCGTTCAATAAAAATTGTCTTATCAAAGATTTTTAATATGAAAAAATACCTTGAAAAATCGTCGAATAGGGCGGGTAAGGTAATGGCGACGAATGTAGAGACAAGAGTATATGTAGGTACCATGATGCTGTAGCTCTAATCATTCGCATGCACGGAATGGTTGATCCGGTTTGTTAATAGGTAAGCTCAATCGTCTCGCCTCTAACTTGATGCCATGACCTATTGGATTTTTGATCACTCTAAGCAGAAAGGACATTTTACAATTTCTCCTTGTTCACATAGTTAACAGGATTGCAGATAAGATGCACAAACCGCTGATTCGCGCCACATATGGCACAGTCATTTGATAGACAACTCGATGTTAGTCTTTTGCCAAGCTTGACCACAGACGCCACAAGCAAAATTTCGAAAATCATCACTCTATTATGACCATTTGAAAACTAATGTCACAGGTCGACAACTAACATATTCACAAAACTTAAACATTCTCTGTGCATACATCAGACTTCGCGATCGAAGTGTGTCTCCGTGTGTTACCTTCAAACACCCTTTGCACAATGAGCGTCACCATTACAGCATCCCAATTCATACCCTAATTGAGTATGAATTAAAGAAGGTATCATATTAATTGATTAATTATTATTTGGCTATTTAGTTAGTTGTAGTGACATAGGGTCAAATTACACGTTCTACTAAACAAACAAAGAGTAAACGATAATATCCTATCCCAATGGACTCATATGTCAAAAACAAAAACATAAGCGAATACCATAAAAATAGCAAAGATATAACAATTTTGAAAAAAAAAAACAGATAGGTCATGCTAAGCGTTTATGAAAATTATCTTTCCTTCAAACCTATGCTCTTTCAACATAACGGGAAGGCTCCATTAACTTGGATGGTACCTGAAACCCGAGTGTTGTCTGTCAACTCGGGTGACAAACAGAAGACTTTTAATCCCCAAAGGTGTTAATGTTCCATTTTGCGTTTATCTTATCCAGCTGGTGCTATGATAGGAACGTCAGGGCTGTAACGACTCACTCAATACCACGGGCACACACATATGCTTGCACATGGAACTATGTTGACAAGAAAAGTTGAACTACCCACTTTTCAATGCACAGGTATTTAGTTTATTCTTTTTTAGGCTCTAAACTAAGTTTTAGAAATTATGGTGAAACAAAATATCGTTCTTCGTCCATTTTCATTCAAGTTTACTATTTTCAGACGCTTCACTTCAGTAACGCGCATTGATCATATATGCAAATATGATCAGAACAGCATGGAACGTTCTTTCCACGTGTACATCTTTTTCATGCACATGCAAACAACGTAACGTGTCCTTACTCCAAGAGCTGCGCGTATCCTGTGACATCTCCGATAAAATGAACCAAATAAATGAATTGCTAGCCAGAAACCGTTTGTAACAGTATGGCCACTCTTACATATAACAAAGGAGAAATGGTAGAGGCAGTTGACGAGGCCGGCTGGTGGACGGTAGCGCGAGTAATTAGTCCCCACGGACACCGTCCGGGGGACCTATAGGTTTGGTCATGTCCGTGCGTCCGTCCGTGCGTCCGTTCACGCAGATATCTCAGAGATGACTGGAGTGATTTCATTCAAACTTGGTACAAGGATTACTTCATATGTCAGACATATGTACATCGATTTTTTTTTCAGATACAATCTAATATGGTCGCCAGGCGGCCATTTTGTTACGATTTTTTTTTGTACGGAGCCATGACTCCAGCACATCTCAACCGATTTTATTCAAAGTTGGTACAAGGACATTGACCTATATCATACATATGCACTTCAATCTGTTTCACGATATAATCCAATATTGCCGCATGACGGCCATTTTGTTACAATTTTTTCATGTACGGAGCCATAATATAGGCACGTCTCAACCAATTTTATTAAAAGTTTGCACAAGGACATTGACTTATGTCATGCATTTGCACGTCAATTTGTTTCACGATGTGATCAAATATGGCCGCATGGCGGCCATTTTATTACAATTTTTCATGTCCTTAGCCATAACTCAGGCAGGTCTAAACAAATAGTACTGCATCAAACTTTACCGTTGATAATCTGCCAGTGTTAGGATAGGATGCAAAAATGTTTGGCAGCATCCTGTTGATTAAGTACTAATTGATTCATTTTAATGACATTTTGTAATTAGTATGGCAGCTTACATTGGTTTCAGGTTTTCACCACCATGGAACTCATTTTTGACCATTAAACCCATCTGTATCGCAGTATTTTTCATCACGGACCTAACTAATGAAGAGGACTTTTTCCTCTTAGAGGACTTGTAATTAAAGTACAAGTGCAGACTGTGTCATCGTCAATGACTTGTTGACTGTGAAACAGAGCCAGAAGACAACGGAAAAATTTCAGTGACTTTCCCAGGGTGGAGGAGAAAATATGACTGTTTCTCCCAAAGTCAAAAGACAAAGTCCTACTCTTACGCAGAAAATCAAAGTTTTCAAGCGTAGACTTTCCCTTCCGCTTAACCACGGCCCCTCCACAAAACGCGATGTCGATCGACTTGAATATTGACACTATGATCGACCATGGATGGATTGACGTGGCGTTTCAAAAGTATGAAAAATGAGACTCAGTAACTTTTGGTCGCTTTACATTTGATCAAAAACCTACCAAACCCATCAGACAAGGCCCTACTCTTACGCAGAAAACCAAAGCTCTCAAGCGTCGACTTTCTCTTCCGCGTTTGACTTTCTTCTCTTTCGCGTTTGAGAGAAACAAACGTCGGCTTTATTCGAAAATGGTCGGCTATTCATGGGCGTAACGTCAGTCCAATGGTAAGCTACACCCGATGTGAACGTCGGAATAATTCGGGCTGCAGTCCGGAAGGCAAGGTTGACCTCCAGGGTGATTCGCAGATCGCGGTACTACAGGCTGATACTAGATAGCAACAAGTTCACTGCGTAAATTGCTAGACTACATATAACCACATCGGCACTTCTGAAATGTTATCTCCGGCTTGCAAGACAACAAAAATATAAAAATATTATTATCAAAACCAGAATTTCGGGCTAGAGAGCGAAACATTGCTGAAAAGTAGCCGGCCAAAATACGGAAGTAGTCGATCAATTTGGCCGGCATCCGGCTAAAAATGAACACGCTGCAAACAGAGAGGCTTGTTGCGATGGACAAGTAGCCTTTGGCTTTTTGACCAGAAAAAATAAGTGAGTGTTCGTTGATAATTCAAAGACTGAATCCCTTGACACTAAAAGTTAATCGTGACTTTCATTGCATTGCATGCACCTTAAATTACGCAATGCCACTCATTGAGTCTGAACTGAAATGAAAGAGTACGTTTTAGTAAAAGTCCTGTTTTGTTGTGCTGATTTTCGCTACCGTACTTTCTTTTATAGGGTTATAAACATTCATACAAAGCAAAAAATCTTCAGTTTGTCTCCTTTCGATCGTACAGAGATATTGTGTGACAGGAAAACTTTAGTTCAAAGGGCAATGATCTTTGTGAACATACCCTCAACCAGCTTAAATAGCTTTTCGTATGCAAAATCAGCGTACGTTAATTAACCGCTGGTATTGTTTAAACAGCATTTTATTGAAAGGGATTCTATAGTACCATTGTTTTTGTAAACTCTTCATGCAATTTTATGAACTAAATGATGACCTCAAAGTAACAGCAAGTGCTGGACGGCACTTTTAACGCTGGTCGGAAATCCTTAGTGCGACCGACGTTGGCCATGCTAAAAGTAGTTCCGGCAGTGCTAATGTTTTGTTTACACTAAAAGATAATCTATTCGCATATGTTGACATGGAGATTAATCCTCTGATAACTAACTCGGATTACTCGGGTACTTCTAAGTTAATGGAGCGTTCCCCTAATGATATATTCAGCTGTGTTTCCAACATTAATTTGCTTGAATAACAACTTTAACATTTCACATACATCTGGAATATCAGCTAAAATTTCGCTGACACATCTTAAGTAAGCTGTTCCTACATCATCATAAAATGTACTGTGGAAAGTGAATCTTTTTTTTTTGATAAAAGTTACTCTGACAAAATAAACAAAACCTTCAAATCAAACTTCCGTGGCTTAAGTTTCCAGTTTCAATCCGAAGAGTCAAAGCACAGCACAAATTTGCGCTGACAGTGACCAGGCAGACGGGCCAGGTTTGACATAACCAAACTTTCCGCTCCATAGTTACAGGCATGCAAACATTTATACCCGCCACTCAGACTACACAATTGACAAAACATTCTATTGACCATGTAAAGATCAATTTTCAGTAAAAATTTTCCAACCTGCATTCAAAATATGAAAAAAACTATACCGGTCTCATTTGATAAATCATTATTGTGATTCAAAGTACAACCCTCAAAATACCCTATTTCAAAAGCTTTGGTCATCCAAAGTAAGAAGTCTATTCCGACTTCGAAATATATTGGCAGGTCTACGATTTATACATCACTTTCATCCAGAATCACCTCTAATCGCGTGAGTTGACATGAACATATTAACCACAGATAAATCTTGATGCTCTATTCTGAACTACATCACATATATCAGGTTTGCTAAACAGTAATCTATTACAGGGGTCAAATATGCATTATAAAAATTTGTATGAGATACAAACCCAAAACTTGTCAAGACTTGAACTTATGAATTCAAAGTAGCAAATAATATGCTGGCGGTTAGAGGTAAAGCCCTGGAAGTCACAGGAAAGTCCAAGAATTCGTTCAATACAACCACAAATATTTATATTCATAAACATAATCAGCTCAATTTTACGCAATAGGAAATGCAATCCCTCTTTGTGGCCATATTTCTCTGAAATGGGTGACTCTACCAATAAAAGCTTGGCTTGCATATTCAATTCATTGTCCGCAATCAAAAAGATGCCATCTGCGGTGTACAATTATATACAGACAAAACGGTCCAACAATAGCTATGCCTTTGTTAAATGATTTAACCTCAACTGCTTAATAGTTATTGAAGAATGCAAATAAGGACGGAGACATTATTTTTTCCTTGTATGACCCAAATATTTGAGTCACATAAGTCGGTATACGTACCATTAACCTTGCTACAAGATAAAATATCATAATATATCGCCTTATGCTATTATACATTCTGTCGTCTCTATCAACATGATAGTAGAATGTTTTCTTTTATTAATCAATTAAGGAAGCCAACACCAGAAAGACCATTTGACAATCTAGTCCTGATATGCAATAGAAGTTTGCGTGAAATGTAATATTCAAATGATCTGTCACGTGAAAAATCATATTGTTCATCAATTAAACTGTATGAGTTTCATACTAAGTAGATTTTTAGGGGTAATTACAAGAAAGTTTGGGCGATACCGCGTCGTATTCGAGTGATGTGTCCGTATTTTGACGAGTTGCGCAGCAACGACTCAAAATACGGACACATCACGAGAATACGACGCGGTATCGCCCTAACTTCGTGTAATAACCCTTTATCATACATGCATGCTTTGGTTATGACTGTCTTCCTACAGACGCTCCGAAATTAGCGACGAAATCAACTTGAATTCGACCTTGCTTCCTCCAGGCTGTACTTATCAAAAGTTGGTTGCTGAGGAGTGGTGACAACCGTATCACTTCTTGATATTATTCCGCTATCGGGCCATTCCACTTTAAAGGAGGGTTTATGGAGCACTTTTAAAGCAAACAATTTAGATATTACGATGTCAACACAGGTTTTCACAATTTGTAGAAGATTTATTTTTAGTTTAAAATGACGGTGGATGTAAACATAGTCGGGAGTTTGTAAAATGGGTGTGTTTTGTGTTTCGATACATAACCCCATCCCTGCGTGAAAGTTATGAGGCCGCCAAAATCGGGTAAAAATACTCGCGCCACGCTCAAACTCTATTGAGTATGAACAGCTGAGAGCACAGAGAGCAAGCAGCTCTGCGACATCTATGAATGCACACACAGTGGATATAATACCCGTACCAGTCAGTTTATCTCGAAGAATTATACATGTTCCCAGACGTCAAGTATGCCAAATTTACCATCTCAGTAAGCGGATTAGTGAAAACATGAAGTGAGTACACTGTACACTCGTTCGTGATTTTGTTGCTGTACGAATAAAACATTTCAAAGGTATTTCCGTCGTCTGCTCGTATATTTTCGTTCCTGGCTTGCCTAAATAGAACTAAACTTCCTTTAACAACCTAAGCGAAAGTTTGACTTTCCCTGGATGGTACATAGTATCTGAAACCCGCACCGCATCGGTGCCACCGGACATGATCATGACCTGTGCACTGACAGGTACAAATCGGAAATATCATGTGCACCTTCAACCTTGTCTGTCGCGAGTATTTTCAGTGCGGTTGGATTTTCGTGGCTCATTTACGACTGTAAACGATGTAATTCACCGCCCAGATACTTTAAGCTCATCAACAGGAAACTTGTCGTAAAGCGATTCTATCATGATGCTCTGTCAACCGATATCATTACGTGTAATCATATCATACATCCATGGTGTAATCTTCAGCAGCGTGGACGACACGAAAACACTGCACCGTGCTCTGCCACGGGACCGGCCGTGAATTGACAGGTGTCGGCAAATTATACAAATTTTCAATACGTTTGTTTGTATGTTTTTGGTACAACTGTACTTGTGCCTAAGTGCAATGCCCATGAAGTGACTGCAAACAACAGAATTTCTACCATGATCATAATGACGTTTCGGATTGCCATTTGTCTTATTCGCTCAGCTGTTTTATATGTAACGGAGGTCATGCATACAGTGAAGGTCACGCGTACGCGTCGCTGTAAGTAGTTCGGTTACAGTGAAATTATAATTCATATTTTTCACTAGTTAAAATATGGGCTCATATCAGTACCGTCTGAACAATAGAAGAATGGCAATACAGGCACAGCATGTATGATAAAATAAGATATTCTATCATGAGAACATCATTTCAGCAGGAAAAAAACGATGAAATGCTGTATAGACGAAGATATACACATTGACACACACGATACAATTTTTGGATTAGATACAATGATTGTGTATTTCAGAAACTGATATAACATTGCGTTGATTTTAAATTTTGAAATATTAACCAGTTGTATTATAATATTAATATTCATCAAAGAATTCAGGTCAAAACAGAAATGTTCGGAAACTTAGAGGGCGCCCGAACCAGTACACTGCAAAGTCTTCTGGCTTGAAATATAACCACTTGGTTTGTAGGTGGCTTGCGGGTGAACCAGTGTGTATATGTTTGAAAAATATCGGTTTGCCCGAAATCCACTAAGGTTTTTATGGTTTGAAGTCACGCCACCACACAGAGTATGGATGGCGTGTATTCATACCAATGCATTGGTGGCTTATTATCAAGCCCGTCATGGTATAAATTTAAGCCGAATGGCTTATTTTTAAGCCAGTGACAATATAATTCATCGGTTTAAATTTGAGCCACTGGCATCGTTGGTTTGTTTATATACCGACAAATTCATTGGCTCATCTTTAAGCCAACCACAAGTGGCAACTTTGTGGGCATGGTTTGAGTTTAAACCATTCAACGTTAAGAAATTAATCGGTCTGTTTTCAAGCCATTGTCATCATCAGTCACTGGTTAATTTCTAAACCAGAATTTTTGACATCACGTCACGACTTGACAGCCCTTTCGCACGATAGGGAGGACCATGCGCATTCAGTGCAACAGACTGATAAGCTTTAATTTTGGGCGATACAATTTTGTGAAGTTTTCAATTGAACAAAAGACATGGACTTGCTTGAAGTCTGTGGGCACATAAATATTAAAACAAATTGAAGGAATTAATTGACAGTAAAAAACGTTGATCTCAAATGACGTCATTTTTCTTTCATTAGGCCTAACATGCAAAAATAAATGTAGGGCCTATACGTCGGATTGTCAACATTTCCCAAGACGACGACGAAAGTAAAAACCACAATAATTAATGGCTCAGACTTAAGCTACCACAACCGTGAGTCACGCATCCAACAACAAACTTTGGCCGAATGCGCGCGTGCTGTAGTAACATACAAACCTGAAATCGCGATCAATGCTATATTCTGTAGGCCCGCAGCCTTGATCCTGGGATAAGTCCGACGCATTTTATTAATAAGGACATGTTTGAAATGGATGTTCTATGCCCCTGAATCCGCCAAAAATATACACAAGCCATAGCAAACGCAACTGATATTCAGACGGCCGTTCAAATTACCATACAGCGCAGCGTACAAGGAGGAAGTCCTTAACCTTTGACCGTCGTTTCACCCTTTGTAACATTACACTTTAAAATAGTTCAATTTTACACAATGATTCATCAAGCCAAATGTTTAAACTTCGTTATAGATATTATATCTCCGTGACATATGTAAGAATTATAGTACTTGTTGGTTAATCGTAATCTTAAAGGGACCACTGGGTAGTGGAATCCCCATCCCTTCACTTTAGGCAGTTGCGTATTAATACTGCTGTGCTGGGCGCGAAAATTCTGAATTCCACTGGCCTTCGCACCGTAGCCGAGCATGCCGAGGCGTTATTGACGATCGTATCAGCGCTTACGATTCAGTACTCGGCCGGCACAAGTCGACAGTAATGGCTTCCGTCAGCGATGAAGAATTACTTCGCAAGCAAGAACTGGTTATGTACCTCAACGATATCTATTCGCCACCACATATACACGGTCATGATGCAAGTTGCAACCGACGTCTTGGAATGCACAGCAGCCACAAATCAACGTAAGCTTGTTTTTGCATATTCCGTTGACGATTTGCAAAGTCATTGATTTAAACGGGCTTGTTTTTCATCAAAGCATATCGGTTAGCTTGAACCATTTTTAAGTAACATACATGCGTTTGAGTATCGTTGGAAAAACTGAAAATTTCTTTGACATACCGCTACACCAATCATGACCATGGACGGGTGCACCAGCGAAAATTGATAGCACTGCTCATTAATGACATTGCCAAGGATGTAACAAATTAGCCTTCAATTTCATTTCATCAGGCTGAACTGATGTGTGTTTGTCCATTTTGTATGTTATCGTGTTTGTATGGCTTTTCACCACCGCGAATGAATGTGTTTCCCCGAAATCGTCCGTGCACGGTGAATAATCGAATGCGTTTCCACTGTGTCAGCTGGTCAGCGACGAGGAGAGCTAAGAGTAGCCCTGAGTACAGGTCTGTGTGTTCCCGGCGTTATACGGCCTCCACCACTAGCTAGCCGTGCAACGGTCTATGGAGATAACTGGGGTTGTTGCAGCGAGATTCAAAATGGCGATCCCCGTGGGTAAACAACTTGTCGAGTACGTTATGGTTCAGAAAACGAGCGGTTTTGGATGTTAGAAGTTAATCGCATCTTTCCTTGGGTCGGTAAGGAGGTATAAAAGGTAGGCTGGGAAAGGATTTTGCCCCGATAGAGCTGAATTTTGGCCAAACAGACCACGTTTTCGTTGCGGTCCTCATCCGGACCGCAGAGACCCCAGTTATCTATATAGACCTTTGCAGGGCTGTGGCAGAGGCCGTGTAACTATAACTGTACGCAGGGTTATTCTGAGAGGTGGATCATGGTGTACGTCGTCCGTAGTCCGCTGTACATTTAATAACCCCTTGCCATTGTCCATCCTGAACGGAAAGATGGCAATCATTTAAAATTTGTCATCCATCAGTTCACAGGAAAATTGCATTTAATAACCCTTTGTCATTATTGTATAGGACGGAGACACCAACAAATAGCTGCAACAAGAGCTATTGCCACAGTAAAGAGATGCCCATTTTACCAGAAAATGTGAGTAAAAGTGCACATTTGTTTCACGCTACCTTCTGTGTGATTTTCAGGCAAACTGACTTGCCACAGCTTATTTGCAGATATCCTCATGCCATTCTTTCAATAACAAACATAGACTGTTTCATGGACGATATTTCTTGTTTATGTTGATAATAACCTCAAACTGGCAACTTAGATGATTTAATACAGACACATACCTCACAAATCCTTTGGCCAAAATGATGTAATGGTTGATTCTGTTATTCAAGGCAAATTTATGTTTCCACAGCATGATTTGAACTTGGGTCCTTCAACATTGCTTACACAAATTTTGTGAGCCATCTTGTCACTCACGACAAGTAAATATTAAAGTGATTCATTTTCAGCAAATAACTTCCTGTACAAATGTGACTTTTGACTTCCACTATAATTATTTGTTTCTATTTCAACAGATTGTCCAGGACATAATATACTTGATACAGAAAATGCCTTCAGCTCCACAAAATAACAATGGATTCTCTGAGTACAATGTGTAAGCAGAATGAAGACTGCCCTCAGATATGGAATTCAAAGAACGGGTATGAAAGGTGATCAAGTATCGTTAATATGTGCATGTGATAATAATTAAATCAGGCATGCATGTTCCTCATATTTCCACATATTACACTAACACTTTGTTTTTTTTTTAAATTTCAGCTGTTATTACAATGTACATATCTGTGACATATTATCTTTGTCGTGGTCACACAACAGACAGACATGTTTAAACTTTTTATTGTTATAATCAATCATAAGAGGGGAGCCACTTGCTGCACCTAGTTTATGATATGGAATCTTAGTCTGTTGTATCAAAACATAATTTGCCATTTCCCTTATTTTTAAACAGGCATCAAACATTTTGGTTCTCAAGAGTGTCTTTGGTGGAAAAACTGCAGTTGGAAAAATGGTAACAATTGTGACGTAAGTATGCTTGTTGCAAAAATTTGTTACTGTGATTCAGTACAAACTAGTCAAGGCACATAATGTGCCTTGACTAGTTTGCTCTGACATTAGCTGTAAGTGTTAGCAATTTTCAATCTTCATTGTTGTGTGTACAAACTGCACAGTTTTGACAGCTATATAACAGTCTCTTGAATACCAGTGTTCTACTTGACAATGTACTGTGTACATGCTTAACAACCATTGTTATTGTTGACAAATGAATTCTATTCTAGACTGATATTAGATTTTTAACAATAACCATGCTATACACATATGAACTGGATTGATAATGTATGTTAGACATTCATCATGCCTTAAGAAGTAGAACAAGAAACTGCAGTATATACACACAACAAAACTACTTGGAAATTGCCAATGGCTACAGCTGATGGAGTTTTCATCATGCTGGATTTATAATTTCTGTCTGATTCAGTACAACAAAGTCCGTGTAACCCTACACTGGAAATCTTTCACAGCCCTGTTACATTCTGAGGGCTGGTTCAGGGATGTGCACATACCTGTACCAGCTCTGAGAAGCTACAGAGACTACCAGCTATTAAAATAATATCCTCAGTATAGTATAGTCAGAAAAATAAGTAGCACAGCTGTATTTCACATCCATGTACCTAGTGTGTCAACAGTCCTGTACAATAGTTTTGCAAATAGTACATGTAACATGGGTTTGAAAAAATGAGCTTGAAAATTTGCTTCGAAATCATCCCTGTAGAAGCAATGTGTACAGTTCTGTAATAGGGAAATTCCAACATAACTGGTACATGAATGTCTGCATAGGCACAATTGCACTGTGTGTTTACAATAAGGCTGGTACAGGGAGGTAAGCTTTTGTGGGACAAGGGTAAAAAGGGGCTGAAAATTTCAACAGGGCTAGCTGGTGTGTGGATGTGTTCATTACTGTGCCTCAAATGCTGAACACAGGTCCTGGTACAGGGAGGTGATCAGCACTTCTGGTACATGCATATAGTGCTAGGCACGTCACATACCTACAGCACACATTCCTATATCAGGGATGTGTATAAAATTACCCCTGCTAGTGTTGTCAGGTACATGGGTGGTACACAGAGTGCTCGTCAAAGCTGTGCTAGGATGTTCTACAAGGACATGGCCATGTCAAATCTGCATTTGTCAATTTGTTTCAAGATAATTAGATATTATTCCCTAATATTTTTCTTCGTTCAGCGAAGGAAAATACGAGTGACGTAATGACCGTGTCACCACGAGTCGAAGACAAGTGGTGACACGGTCATTACGTCACGAGTATTTTCACTATGATGGCTGTTGCATAGCCAGAGTGATAAAATGCTTTCTCAAAGTCTTTCCAACTCTTTGCAAGACTCAAAAGCACATTGCACAGTGACTCTAATATATCTTGCCTTGTATATTCATTTGATATTCTGGATTTGAAATTCATTATCATGACAGTCAAATCATAGTTTTACACATTTTTGCCAGTGCAGTGATGCAGCAAGGCCTATGACATTGACAATAACTTGTAAGAGCGATCTTTTTAACCCTTTTTCTGCCAAGTCCATATTTCACCACCAGATCAAGATGGTTAAAATTAATGAAACACAACGTATTCCATATGATGTATTTTAACATAATACTGTACATTTGAAGGCTGTTGAAAACATAATACTGTAAAGTTAATTTTTTTTGGACAAAAGATGCTATAACATACCAAGCCAAGTGGGTGAAAATACGTCATGTTTTGGCTCAATACCGCTTTTTACTGACTTGACTGATGGGGAAGTGATACAGTTATTACTGTCTGGCAGGAAAAGGGTTAGTCCCCGCGGACGAAGTCCGGCGGGGACTTATAGATTGGGTCCCGTCTGTGCGTCCGTCCGTCCGTCCGTCCGTCCGTCCGTCCGTCATCAACAGTTTCTCAGACACTGCTGAACCAATTTCGTTCAAACTTGGCACAAAGGCATAGCACTATGACCTACAGATGCACGTCGATTTATTTTGTGATACAATCGAATTTGGCCGCGAGGCGGCCATTTTGTTGCGATTTTTCATGTCTTTGGACCATAACTCAGACATCCTTGAACAGATTCTGTTCAAACTTCGCACAAAGGCATAACACTATTGCCTACATGTGCATGTCAAATAAGTTCACGATACGATCCAATATGGCCGCGAGGCGGCCATTTTGTTTGCGATTTTTCGTGTCTTTGAACCATAACTCAAACATCCTCAAACCGATTCTGTTCAAACTAGGCACAAAGGCAAAACACTATGGCCTACATATGCATGTCAAATTATATTGCGATATGATCCGATATGGGCGTGAGGCGGCCATTTTGTTGCGATTTTCATGTCTTTGGACCATAACTCAGACATCCTTGAACCGATTCTGTTCAAATTTGGCAAAAAGCAAACAGTATGCCCTTCATATGAACACAGATTTATTTTGTGAAATGATCCAATATGGCTGACAGGCGGCCATTTTTTTGCGATTATTTCATGTCTTTGAACCGTAACTCAAACATCCTTGAACCGATTTTGTTCAAACTTGGCACAAATTCAAAGCACGTACCATGGCATGCATATGCATGTATCAATTAACCTTGTGATAGGATCCAATATGGCTGCAGAACTGCCATTTTGTTGGAATTTTGCATGTCTTTGAAGCGTAATTCAAAGGTCATTACACCCATTTTGTCCAAACTTGGCACAAAGATCAAGCACTATGGCATACAATATGTCAATTTACTTCGTGACATGTTCCAATATGGCTGCCAGATTGTCATTTTTTTTGAATATCACTGCCCAATGGTCATTTTTGGATCTTTTCATGTCTTTGAGGCTTAATCATATGCAAATATTCCTTAACCAATGTTGTTGAGACATGGTACAAAGAGAAAGTACTATGGCATACATATGCATGTCTACTAATTTTGTGCTATGATCCATATGGTCAATAGATAGCCATTTGATTTCAATTTTGGTTTGATTTTTTATGTCTTTGAAACATAAACATAGGTCACTGTCTCTCGATAGACTGATTTTGTTCAAACGTGATACGAAGATAAAATACTATGGCTGCATTCTTGTGCATATTAATTTGTTTCATTATATGATTCGAAATGGCTGATGGCTGATTACAACAACATACCCGATCCATAGCATTTCGAAAAGTCCACCAAACCATGTGTATAGTATGTGCCGTCATGACACTAGAGGCAGTGAGGGCATCGTTATGTGTGATGTAATCAAAAGTTCCTTCTGTGGTCATTACCGACAGAGATGAGTCATTTATTGAACGTTCCTTAGATTACTTTATTATGCAAGTCACAGGCCTGATGCACCCTTGCATCAATGTCATTCCACAGCGACCTAGACCACAGCTACCTAGACACCAAAGATTATAACAAAATGGACAAGCGGGGACTGTGTCATCAACGATGACTTGTTCATGCTAAGAGACTTTACCCTGAGTAGTCATATCAGATTATTGGTGCAACAAGAAAGACTTGACAATAGTGTACCTGCAGTCAAATATGTGTTTAAGAACATGACTCTAATTTAGAATGCTACCAATGAACTTTCCTATATTGTACAAATTCCCTAAATATACCAGTAGATAGGCCTTGCCCTCATTGTACTAGTAGCTTGGCACTGAGTGTTTTACCATGATCTAATCTTGTGCCTCAAATTTTAAATGTTTACATCTTTATATTCCAGGATACTGGAAAACTCTGAGGAAGAGATGCAAAGCAGCAGCCCTTTCTACGTATGCTCGTCTATGAAGGAGAAAGCAGTCTGTGTTGTTTCTTGAAGGTGTAATATTCTGCAGCATGGAAAGAGACAATGTTATGCTGGGTTTGCTTAGTTATCTAGGGTTTCAAAGTTTTAATTACATCAGATGTCTGAAAGGAACTTGTCAATTTGTAGAGTACTTCTGGCTTGACAAAGCTGGGATGTGAACTAAATATGCTGACAATTATGAGTGGTCTGTAATGCACAGGGGATTTCCCGGTGAAACAGCTAGTAATTTTGCATCAGATGCATGAGGTAAACTTTATAACATCAAGGCGTTCATAAGAATATTATTTTCAGTAAGTATACCCTTGTAAGTATTAGATTTAATTATGTTGCAACAATTGCTGTTTCATTTCTTGTAAATTGCAATAAATGTTAATGTGAAATTAATTTTGATGATTGATTGTTGTTGTTTTTTTAATGTAGCTTGCATGCAGGATTTCTGACTATTTCAGCTGTTGTTTGTGTTTCAGATATTTTACAGTCCTGCTTTGTGTAGCTCCATCACATAGAGGACCCAATAGGCCATTCCATGGGATGATAATCCTCCTCTGTGTCTACAAAATTTGAAGACATCCAATTTAAATTGAAGGATGGTCAGAAATAATTATCCCTCCCCTCCCCTCCCCCCCGGCAATATGGCTAATATTGAACTGGTTTGTCAGCAAGCCATACAAAAGCCCTAGAGTGGCATGTCTGCAAGCCAGCTTGTAATGGCTTGTTGGTAAACCAGAGGAATCCGTATAGTGGCTTGCTTGTAAACCAGAATTAGGCAGAAATTGGTTTGTCGGTAAGCCACATTGCAGTAATATTGGCTTATCTTCAAACCGGAATTTGAACCAGAATTGGCTTACTGTTGAGCCAGAGAAGTGTGGTATTGGTTTATAAATAAGCCACAGTTCAGCATTATCTGGTATATGGGCAAGCCACAGTATCTTAAACATGGCTTGCTAGCAAGCCTAGTTCATATATGAGTGGATTGCCTGTAAACCATTGTTCAGTACTAACTGGCTTACTGGCAAGCTGAAGTGATCTTTGCTTGGCGTGTATATATACCGTATCAAAAACCAAACTGGCATGAAACCAGACTTGACAGAAACCAGACTTGACATGCCAGAAAGCCAAAAATAAGCCAAAATTCACAACTCGAAACAATCCGTTTACTGACAAACAAGCCGGTTTATTTTTGGCTTGAATTTAGCTGGCCGGCAAACCAGAAAAATTTGCAGTGTATGAGGCTCCGAAGTGGGTTCAAGCATGGATGTAGTCTCCTTTTACCTCCATAGTTTAAGGGTTGTTTTTCTCGTTAGGTGAATGATTGTTCTGTTGTCACATGAATGATAATTTATTGGCTGCAGTTGTCGTAAAGCGATTCTATCATGATGCTCTGTCAACCTATATCATTACTGCGCTTTAAGTGTTTATGTAAATATTTGCAGAGTTAGTTTCGATGACTCAGTGACGAAATTACTGTGGCGAACATTGCCTCAATTAACGGTGAAAATGTACCATCAAGTTAAGGAATCATCTTGACCTAATTCGACTTTATCAACTTTATGAGAATTCAGGGTATGTTACTGATAATCAATGCTATCCTCTCGACCGTATCATTTTTACGGCGTGGTGATGTTTCCATCAGGCTGAACAAAAAAATGTGCTGTTCCGATAACCCGACCTGCCATATTTTTACCTGCCGACCATAAACTTCTTTAGAGCTACGTAAACACGAGGATGTCTTTTATGTTTATTTTCCTCTTATATGTATGATACATTTTTCTGGAAATATTGTGGCCAGTGTTTGACCGCCCTGAACCCCTGAGAAATGCATATATAAAAATAAAAAATATTTTGGGAAAAAATCCCTGCTTACCTACATGTATCTACCCCATTTTTGAAAACCATGTTATCGGAACAGCACAATTTATTTTATTGGCCTTACCATGCACTTATGGCCAAAAGCTACATAAGGAGTTTTTTAAATTTGTAGATCTGCTAGTTTTCTGGTGGTGGTTTTCCGAGCTACTCTGTCAGCGTCATTCACACGAAAGAAAATCCATCCATTTTTGAAAGGCCTAGACAAACTGAAAGGTGTCAATTTTGTAAAAGACATGACCAAACACAGTCGTAGACCTGCACAAGATATAGAAATGTTGTAGATCTATACAAGAATCCGCCATGCACTACACAGATAGAGATTGGGAAAGCTTTCGATTGTAAAGACTTATATTTGAGAAATAGAAACACTCCACAACATAAATAAACACAGGTCATAAAGGTTAGCCTGTCCATGGTATACAACGAATAGAACCGTTACGGCGGGTGCCATATGCTGAGGCAAATGGAATAATGAAATATCGTGCCATGAACAAATTTTATCATGCGCTTTATCTCTATTTCTGCATGGCGATACGTGTCAGTTTATATGGGATGTCACGTGAAGAAGGCGTGTCTAAATGGTACCTGTGGTGTGATCAACTTGCTGGACAAAGGTCATACTTCATCCAGAGCGTACCATTTTCTGCAGGTAATTATGTCTACGGCACGCAGATCGTTTCAAAATTATTTTATATAGTTGTGAGTATCCAGAAAAAACAGTCATTTATTGCCGAGATCCGACGATTAGGGATGCTCGCATAGGTTTCTCAATGCCGATGCTTCACGTATTGATATGAAAGCTGATGTAAATAGACTCAATCGATACAAGGCGCATGTAAATCGAACTCGATTTGATAAAGTTATGGTAATTCTAAGTTCTTCGAATTGAGCATGTGATTATAGCCCTGTGTATGTGTGTTCCCACCACAGCCCCGTTATGCGGTCCAAAATTCAACCGCACACGAAAAACTACTTTTCTGACTATTTTCGGCCGAAATTATCTCGATTCCGATTAATGTCTACCCGAATCACTCAACCGCTCACAAACTGCAAACAAATTTGCTGTCGTGACACCCCAACCATTAGTTTTCCAGTGATGCACGATCGAGGGCCCAGTGGCCGGCCACTAATTACGTTCATGTGAGATATGGCGGTCACTGGGTCCTTGACCGTGCATCGCTGGACAACTAACGGTTTTGGCGCCACGAGAGCAATTTTTTTTGCAGTCTGTGAGCGATTGAGTTATTCGGGTTGGCATAGAGCGGAATCGAATCGTCGGTTTGGCTATGGAGCGTAGCAGGGCTGCCATACAGTTCGCAGGGAAATAAGACACGAAACATCCGGATACAAATTGATAACCCTTCACTGTCTTAATACACGACCTAGTGCTCATGAAATTATGAGGAATTTCGCTGTTTCGCGTTTGGTTACCTTGTTGTCAACTTTCCTCGGTCATTATAAAGACACCATCGACACTATATTGAAAAATAATCAGCGAGCTATGGGATCACCATCATCTTCATTTTTTAACTTGCCCAAAAATAATGAGCTAAAGGATCACCCCCTTTTTGTAGCTCGCGAAATGCTCAAGAGAAAATATCAAGGTATCAAGGCCCCATTAATTTTATTTTACTTTGTCCACCCTCTCCACATATTTTGAGTGGTAGGACTCCCTATCTTGAGTTTTCCCACTAAACAAGTACTCCACATTTTCAAGAATCACGGCTCTTTTCTAGTATCCTTTTATATCTTTTCTTTTTCTGATAAAAATACTAAAATGTTTTGCATCATGATACAATCGTATTTTCCCGAAGTGAATGTTGATAACCCCCGTTTTCTCTCTCCCAAGAAGTTTTTCTTGATCTTCCCAATTTTATTTGCCACAACCCTTTTACCGAATGACCACAAATATCTAAAATAGTTTTGAAATTGTATTCTCCAACCCGTCACTTTTTTGTGGATCTTCACAAATATCTAACCAACCCAAGTTTCATTCACACCAGAGCTAACCCTTTCGAGTTTTAATAATACAAACTATTTTCTTTAGTTTGGATCTACCATTACAATAGTACACCCTCCCCCTGTTTTTTTTTTTTACCCAAGCGATTTTTTTCTGGCCGTTACCCCTCCCCCTTCGTTTTTTCAATACCCAGATTTTTTCAGGATGTACCTCCTTTTTTATTAACCCCTGCGATTGTTTCGCTATCTACCACAGTACCCTATCCTTTTGTATTTACCCCTAGCGATGTTTTTTTTCTTGGATGACCGCCCCCCGGTCGCTTTTTTTAACCCGAACGATTTTTTCTGGATCCTCACAAATATTTAAAAAAATTTGAAACAATCGGCGCGCCATAGTTACCCATCTTGTTTTTTTCCATTATCCCATATTTTTTTCTAGATGTGCCCCCTTTTTTGTCAACCCCGGCGGTTTTTTTCTCGTTTTTTCCGTTTTTATTTACCTGCACAGATTTTTTTTATCTAGGATGACCCCCGTTCGATTTCTAACCCCACCGTTTTTTCTGGACCCTCACAAATATTTAAAATGATTTTGAAACAATCAGGGCGCCGTTCTATGTCATTGAAAGATCATCGACTCTTCCCCTCGCGACCAGAGCAACGATAGCATGTCATTTCTCAGCTAATTAAGGCAACATGTCATTTTCACAGGTAATTGTACTGCCGACAACGTTGTCAACTTTGCACAGATTATGACCAAAGTGTTGTAAAACAATTTTCAGATATTGATGCTACAATGAGTCCCTTACAGTCCACGTTTAAAAAATGTTATTCGAAAGTATGGCTCGAAAGATGGTTGCAACATTTCCTATTTTTCACAACAAGGCTAGTATGTTTTGTCATCATATTTAAATTTGTGTTAATATTTTAAAGTATATTTATATGACACAAACACGTCGGTCTCTTATGATCAAAAGACATGTTTTTCTTCGAAAAATTTGGGTGATGTAGCCAATAGCAATATACATGAACATTCAAATGTTCATTGAGTAATTATATCCACTTATACAAGTTGGCCCAATAGCAATGTCTATCATTAAACACTCTATATTCCAACTCCAATGTCTTTATGCAAATTTTCGTCAATTTCGGGACCTCCGCAGACTATTGATGTATTGTGCATTAAAATTCTATGTTGACTAACTCTACAGTATTGTGTAAATAAATTCCTGCCAGATGAAGCAGTAAACTCATGTAGGTACGAAAAAGATCCACACGTTAACTTCATTATTATTCGGATGATTTTTACGAGGCCTCAGTGTGGAATAGTTTTGTTAACAAATTATCTATTGTATTGTGTAATTGTATGAGAATGTTTATTCTGGTTCTTACGTACACCTAGCTTAAGCTCGTTAATTATTAGAGGAAATTGTACATATTAAAAATAGGCATTGTTTTCAATTTTTTTATAGAAGCTCCACTTAGTCGCAAAGAGATTACTTTAAGTTCAACTCACTGTCATGAGATTCAATAGCTCATCTGAAACATATGCAAAGCCCTACATTCATAAATGTGGAATTATTGTTTGCTGTGACATCACTTAATTTTCGAAAATATATTGTCACCCTACACAGCTATACCCTGGTCGTCACTATGGAAAATGTTGATACCTAAACGAACTTGCATCAAAATGTGACCGACACACGAATGTGATATTTAACATGACGGACAGCTCTACTTTCCCCTCTAAAGTTTAGGTCAAAATCAAAAATAGGTAAAATCGGTATATCAGCCTTCAAAACACGTTTTGCGGTGATTTTCGAAATTGATGAAATTAGTGGTTGGCGGCACCAATCTATTGTATTGCATGATGTGACCGGTGCGAAACCGAAGTCTCCTGCACAGTTCCTGTCGACAGAGGACGTTTGTCTCGCAGCCTATGAATATTTCGATCAACATTGGCTAGTTTGCATACAAATTGTTGGAGGTTTATATTGTATTATGTTCAAGGTAGAGAAACCGAATAAAGCTCCTCACATGTGGAATGGTTCTTAGGGGTATGTCGGTAGAGCTCAGAGAGAACCCGGACAGACAGTGGTGCATGTAAAAGTAACCGTTAAAGTTTGCCTTTTCCGCTGAAAACGCCATAATTTCGACCACACGAACGTTATGGGTGTGAAATAAACATTGGAGTGAAGGGAAACTGACTAATATGTTTATATGAAGTTTATGTATGTTAGCCAAATAAACTCCAATCCCTATGTATGGCGTTCATATGGGTAAATTTCATAAAATTCGTATTTTCTATAAAGAACACCCAAGCGACACATATAGTGTCGGCTTCCCAGTAAATGACATTGACAAGACTGGTTTCTGAAGTAAAATAAACAAATTTCACAAAATAAAAGAGGGCGGGTAGACAGGCAATTCAGCATACAGAGACACCTATTAACGAATAGAACTGTGAAACAGGCACATACACGGTCACAGACAAATAAGAGTCTAGACCAATGTATCTCGAGTTGTATATAGACAAGAAATGAAATGAATTTGCATGGGAGACGTAAGAAAACATAGACGAAAGCTGGTCAGTTAAGACCGGCGTAAGAAAGAAGAAAATAGACCGAACAAGAAAGCCAATGGAAGTAAAAACAAAATAAAAGAGTTCCAGTATGTCTTCCAGGAATGCCAATGACTAGAAAAATGATGGCGTTGAAGCCACGGAAGTGTCATTCAATCCACGTGTTCCCGCTGTACATACTGCCTGGAGAACATATCAAAAGCTTCAAATGACACGTTCCTGAGATTGAATAAACAATACAGGGTAGCTTAAATGTCCGGTTATAATGATTTTATACTACGAAACTTGGATGGGTGTCTTGGTGTCATTTTAGGTCTTGTTTCGTAAAGATTTCTATTTTCTCTTTCGTTGTGTCCTGTATTTGTCCTGTGATAATGTTACATCAAGTTTTAACCCTATGTTACTTCTATCATGCAGTTAGAAAAACACCATTCTTCTATTATCTGATGCGTGTGATTGCCTAATGTGTCAAAGCAAGCAAGGGTAAGTTACTAATCTGTCGACGCTGTGTGCAATTTATCATATCAGAGGTTTATTAACATTGGCAAAATCAACAACGAACACACTAGAAGCACACAACAGAAGCCATTGCTGGTGCGTACGTTGTCAGGCAGGCAATCAAACAAGCGATTTGGAAGACAGAAGTTTGTACATATTTTGCCAGTGCAGCTAACACACTATATTCACAAGAAAATTAGCACGGAAATATATGATATGTTGAAAAGACGTTTTAGGGTACAGATCTAGTAATTGGGGACAATTTATGCCTGTTTGGGTAAGAAAATTCCAAATATGACATCCTCTAAGTCACTTGTGCAATAGCAAAAAATTGAGGATAGCTGCAAATGCATTCTCGGCTGAAAATGGATATTTGTTCAAACGAAATTAACATTACCAAACATATGCTAATGAGCAGTGAAAGTGTAAACTTGGTGGAAATTTTAATAACCGTTGGTCAGACTGTCTTGGTAAGGCAGCTTACATATCATATTGTACAAAAAGTGTTGCAGTGAAGTAGCCATGGTAAGTCTACAAGAAGTACTAGTGGCTTACAGATCTTGTAAACAGCTAGCTATTTCATGTACAAGTATGTTAGATAACATAAGTATATATACAAACAAAATGTTATCTGTATAGTCAACAAACTTTGCTGCTGAATCTAGCAAGGTCAGGCTATGAATCACAAATCTTACATGTGTGGATGTAAAAATAACAATTTTGTAACAACAAAATGCTATGATTACTTTGAAATTTGGTTGCGGGGATTTTGTTTCTTTCCATTGTCATATTGAATATTCACAAAACTGTGTGACAGTACCCTGTGGCCTGTGGGTGCAAGCACATCATACTAGTGGTATTTGCATGAGTGCTGCGGTGGATTCGGCGGCAGTCCTTTCACGAGCGAAGCGAAGCCATTACACCACAGCACTCGTAAAGATACCGCTAGTTCGGCGCGCTTGTACGCACAGTTCATGGGATTCTGATATTATTACATATATTCTGTCTTTTATTTGCATCTTTCAGCGAGAGAATCGACGATTATAGTCATGCGTACTACTTGACTGTCAAATTCTAAACGCGACTTCAGAGCTTCGGCTCGACCCTGCGGAGTTATATAACATGACATCACTGTAATGAGGCATCGAATCAGCTTTCACTTTTCATTGGTCAGCGCCGCCATGCCCTCTATTTTGATTGGCCAAATCATTGTTTACTCAATCGTTTATCAAGGATGACCTCATTCTGCTCGCGATCACACATACGTCGCAACTTTACACAAGCCATAGATAGCCAAACGAAGAGAACTTTGAAAATGGAACACTTTTAATTTTTTCACATTTTGAGCTTGAAATTCTTCTAAATGATCGATACAAATAATACTCCAAAGATTTTTGCAGGAATTTCAAGAGTAAGGTACGGCAAACCTAACTTGTGGAAAACGATCAAATTTCAGTCTTCACCACGGCACACAAGCGCTCACTGCTATCAATACCGTGTAGGACACACAAACACAGAGTTAACTGCACGTAAAAATGTCGTTCTAAATATTCTTAAAGATTGAAAACAGGGAATGTCCGGTGAGAAAACTACTGGCAAAAACGTCTCTGAAAATGTTAACTGTTTATTCGTCGTCCGAGTCGTACATAACCATGGGGCGACGTCTTTTCGTGGCAGGCATCCCTGTGGCGTGTACGTCACTGACACTTGTTTGGTTGCGGTTGCCTTCGACGGTGAAGTTGAAATTAAATGTCTCACTGGTAATTGTTGCATTTGCAAACATACCCGCGACAGCACTTGCTTGTTGTGAAGTTATGGCAGGATTAGGCTTAAAAAGTTCGGCAGGAAGAGAGGTTTTGAGATACAAACCTAAAATTTGTCAGGACTTGAACTTTTGCATTCAAAGTAGCAAATAATCTGTTGGCGGTTAGAGATAAAGCCTTGGAAGTCACAGGAAAGTCCAAGAATTCGTTCAATACAACCACAAATATTATATTATGCATGAACATAATCAACACAATTATGCGCAATATGAAGTGAAATACACTTCTTGTGGTCATTTTTCTTTGAAGTGGCCGACCCTACCAAGAGAAGCATGGCTTGCATATTCAATTCATCGTTAGCAATCAAAAAGATGTCAACTGCAGCGTACAATTAAATACAGACATTACGGTCTAACGATAGCTATGCTTTTGTTAAATGATTGAATGTAAACTGCTTAATATTATATTATATTATAGCTTTGTCAATACCAGTGAATTTTGTGACGTCATATCCATACATTATTACTGATAATGTATTCCATTATTCAGCATTGCGGCCCCACAGCGAGCAAGTTTTTTTTTGAAAACAAAATAGGACTGTGCATTAAAAGGAGGGGAAATATCGGGTAAACCATGTAATACACAAAACTATAAATCTTGACAATGGTTCACAATATTGATAATAATGTCTTACTGTACGATTTATTACATTTTTTGAGTCCTCACGCACGCACTTGCCGTCTGTCTGGCTGGCGCTCAGCATGCAGTCCCCGTCCGATACGCTGGTTGTACTACTATGTTTGTTTACAACATGGTTCGCTTCGTTGCCGTATAGGTGAAACAGAACTCAGTACGTTTGCAAACTCCTAGACGATACTGGGTTTGACACATGGCATATTATGTATGTCAGTGGCCATGTAAACGATGCAAGCGTGAAAGGCTACTCGAACCAGCCGTAAACGGGCCAACAACGGCAGCTTGCTGTCATCAACCTTGACCGGAAGTGTCTACGGAAATTACAACGGAGCCATTTAAAGTTTCGGTCCAAGGTCAGCTACTACCAACAATCATGACGACCGTGGACTCTCCGTTGATCTAACATCTCGGCCACCTTATTCTGATGCACTGACTGTAATCGGAGACAACTTTCATTCATCGTTTTTTTTCTCCATGTCTGTGATTTTACCTTGCCTTGTTCTCGATATCGCGACGGTACCGAAACCTCCAGTATGTTTGTCAACTGTACCTTTCAAGCACCCGTTTACGTCAAGTTCTGTTGTTTGCCGAAATAAAATAGCTCTTCTCAAGGAGCCATCGAAAATTAAATTTATAGACACAGTTATTATTGAAATATAACATTTGAATACCAATGTTGAACTCTGTTGATATCGTTTGCAATGAATGCTGTACTACTAGCGACATAATAATGATCGTATTGATCAGCTGATACCATGGCATGCAGCTCGCTGATCATGCTGATGTCGATGCATGAACATTCCGTTTTCTTCATCTCTGGCATTTCACCGTGTCGATTTTTTGAATGGCATGATATTTAAAGGTGATGTTTCAAGTTTAATATAGACGGTAGGGATGCAGTTACTTTTCATTTCCTCGAAAATACATCGTTTTTCAATTCAAAATGAACCGTGAAAGTGCTGGTCATTTTTGTGCTGAACGTGCGTGTTCAGTACAGTGCACTGTGCAGTGTGGAGTGCATGTAATATGTACAGAGTCAGGGCCGATCATGCTGGACGACGCTCACTGGCTTCAAACTCAGTTAAAATTTCCTTTTTATTCGTTTTCTACTACTAAAAATTCACTGGCTTTGCCAAAACTATAAAATAATAGCAATAATGCACCCCCTCCCGGCCCATAATGGACGAAAGCAAACTTTGCACGACATAATGTACGAGGCGAAGCCGAGTACATTATGTCGTGCAAAGTTTGCTTTCGTCCATTATGGGCCGGGAGGGGGTGCATTATTGCTTAAATAAAGAATGCAAATAAGGACGGAGACATTATTGTCTCCTTGTCTGACCCAAATATTTGAGTCAAACAAGTCGGTATACGTATCATTAACCTTAACACAAGATAAAATATCATAATATATCGCCTTATGCTATTATACATTTTGTCACCTCTATCAACATAATAGTAGAATGTTTTTTTTTTCTACTAAAAATTCACTGGCTTGCCAAAACTATAAAATAATAGCAATAATGCACCCCCTCCCGGCCCATAATGGACGAAAGCAAACTTTGCACGACATAATGTACGAGGCGAAGCCGAGTACATTATGTCGTGCAAAGTTTGCTTTCGTCCATTATGAGCCGGGAGGGGGTGCATATTGCTTACATAAAGAATGCAAATAAGGACGGAGACATTATTGTCTCCTTGTCTGACCCAAATATTTGAGTCAAACAAGTCGGTATACGTATCATTAACCTTAACACAAGATAAAATATCATAATATATCGCCTTATGCTATTATACATTTTGTCACCTCTATCAACATAATAGTAGAATGTTTTTTTTTTCTTAAGCAATTAAGGAAGCGAGCACCAGAGAGACAATTGACAATCTAGTCCTGATATGTAATGGAAGCTTGCGTGACATGTAATATTCAAATGATCTGTCACTTGGAAACTCATTCTGTTCATATATTAAAATGTCTTAATTTCATACTAAGTAGATGAGATATTATATCATTAGGAATGACTTCAGCAAGATAAAAATGGATGAAATGCTATACAGACGAAGATATACACATTGACACACACGATACCATTTGTGGATTAGATACAACTGATTGTGTCTTTCAGAAACTGATAGAACATTGCTTTGATTTTAAATTTCGAAATATTAACCAATTGTATTGTAATATTTCTTTCATCAAAGAATTCAGGTCAAAACAGAAATGTTCGGAACTTAGAGGGCGCCCGAACCTATAGAAGGCTCCAAAGTGGGTTCAAGCATGGATGTAGTCCCCTCCTACTTCCATGGTTAAGGGGTTGTATTTTTCGTCAGGTGAATGATTGTTCTGTTGTCCCATGAATGATAATTTATTGGCTGCACTCACAGGTCATGCCCTAGCTAGTTCTGTGCCATACGTGCTTTTGTAAATATTTGCAGAGTTAGTTTCGATGACTCAGTGACGGAATTACTGTGGCGAACATTGCCTCCAGTAACGGTGAAAATATACCATCAAGTTAAGGAGTCATCTTGACCTCATTCGATTTTATGAACTTTATGAGAATTCAGGGTATGTTACTGATACTCAAAGCGATCCTCTCGACCGTGTCATATTTACGGCGAGCTGATGTTTACATTAGGCCGAACAAAAAAAATTGTGCTGTTCCGATAACCCGACCTGCCATATTTTTTACCTGCCGACCCTAAACTTTTTTAGAGCTACGTAAATTACACGAGATATTTTCCTCTTATGTGTATGATACATTTTTCTGGAAATATTGTGGCCAGTGTTTAAAAGCCCTGAACCCCCGAAAATGCATATTTAAAAATAAAAATATTTTGGGGAAAAAATCCCTGCCGACCTACTCTTTTTGAAAACCACGTTAGCGGAACAGCACAATTCATTTTTTTGGCCTTACCATGCAGTGATGGCCAAAACCTACATAAGGACTAATTTAAAATTGTAGATCTGCTAGTCTTCTGGTGGTGGTTTCCTAGCTAGTCAGTGTCATTCATAGGAAAGAAAATCCATCCATTTTGAAAGGCCGAGCCAAACTGAAAGGTGTCAACGTTGTGAAAGACATGACTAACCACAGTCGCAGACCTGTACAAGATATAATGTTGTAGATTTATACAAGAATCCGCAATGTATTAGACAGGCAGAGATCGAGACATCTATTCCTACAATAGAATATGTGCTTTTTTAATTGTCTTTAACACCGTAGTTCTGTGATCATCGAGGAATATATTGAGGACATTTATGTCTTCCAAAGACCCTAAATTTAATTAAATTTCATATGTCAAGGATATCAAAAGGAGGATATACGGTCGTGGAATTTACTTAATAATTGCATTAAGTGATCCGGAGTGGAATTTAATCGTCTTTTAAGGGATATTAAATTGTACAACGGAGCTAAACTAGTTGTTTTCTATAGTTTAAGACAAATTCCAAGCGTTGCCAGTAGACATTGACCGGCCTGATGCATACAGTTCTTGTAGTGATAGGTTTATACACATGCATTATGCATACCTACACGTCGAGTGACTGTGATACCTATCCCCTTGATGAGAGATTGAAACACAACACCTTCTGATCTAATTTGGGATTTTCTGATCTTGACCAAATCATGATATTTTCACGTAAATTATTGCAATTTCACACTCTCTCTATTTAACTGACATTTTAAAGTATTAAAAACTGAAAATATAAATCTTCAACCTTTAACATCAAAAATCTTATTTTTGGTAGGTAAAAAAAATCAATTTTTTCTGACAGGTTTCATTATGACATCTTTGAAACACAAAATAACCTGCATTTAAAGTCTCAGAAATTTTAATTTCAAAAATTAAAAATATTACTTATATTGTTGAAGATCTCTAACATCGGCTGTGTAGACACAGTAGCAGGTGCCTGGTACAGTCTTCTTGGAAGAATGCTAGCTGACCCTGCTTGAGATGGCGTTCAACTGAACGCCATCTCAAAGCACAGCCTAGCCCTGCTTGAGATGGCGTTCAAATGAACACCATCTCAAAGCACAGGCTGACCCTGCTTGAGATGGCGTTCAATTGAACGCCATCTCTAGACTTGGTTCAAGTCGGTGAATTTTAAAAAAATAAAATCATTTATAATAGTTTCTCTTGTGTCTCTCCTATTTCGTACAAACCTATCCGGAGTTTGGAAGCTCACGCCAGGTTTCCCAGCGATTGAATGCGTCACGTTTGAGTCTGCGCAGTAGTGAGTTAGTTTCTGCCGGATTCATCGACTTGGACTTCTTGCAAAGTACAGGCGGTGAGACGGACTGTGTACACAGTGACGTAGAGCAAATACAAAATGATCGACAGCCCCCGCCGTTATGGCCAATAAGAAGAACGCATGCTAATAAACCTCTGCATGAATTAAAAAGTTTGTGTCATCTCCGTGCAAAGCTAGGTAGACATCGAGTACGTTTTATGTCTTGGCGAATGATGGCATCAAGCTCGTACATCAACCGTGTTTTACAACTAATCGGTCGACCATCGCTAATCATGCGAGATTACCAAAGAAAGCTTTTTATTTTAACAACTACCTTTGCTCTCATTTTAGTCATGTATTTTGTTTTTCTTCAGTCATGTACAGCGCGCTGAGACGTATGTGTAGTGCGCTTTAAAGAAGTTTTTAATAAATAATAAAATAAGTTGAGAGTTACATTGAGGGAAAAGATGTGTTCGTCTGCGCACCAACCGGCAGCGGAAAATCACTGATATATGAAGTCGCCCACATTGTTTTGATTTCCATCGCCTTTGGTACGTAAGAGAACAGGCTACAACTGTAAGGACGGTGTCTTTTTCCACCTTGAATGACCGGCGACGATTTTCGCATTTTGCAACATGGGCCCCACAAACAACATAGATATTTTCACGCGTTTTCGGTGATACAACAAAGGTCGTGCTGACTTTTGTGGGAATGATCACATTCGTCTTTTTGTCAACAACGCCATATGAGTTTTATGCACGTCTCGTTTGGGTCAATTGGCAACTCCTCCCAATGTGTTAAATTTAGTGATGTCATCTTATGAATAATATATAAGTAAAGAAAACGTCATCTCATGAATAATTTATAGCGACGCAGATCGTGCAAAAAAGCCAAGTCTGTGATTCCGGGTGAAACTCCGCTGTATAGCGTTCACTCCACTCATCGCGTTCACCCTACTCATCGCGTCCACTCACGCGCGCCTTTCACATGAAAGCAAAATACAAATCATTGCGTTCACTCCACTCAAACATTCACAAATCACAGACTTGAACCAAGTCTACGCCATCTCAAAGCACAGGCTGACCCTGCTTGAGGTGGCGTTCATGAACTCCATTTCAAAGCACGGGCTGACCCTGCCTGAGATGGTGTTCAATTTAAGGCCGTCTCGAAGCACAAGCAGGCCATGTCAATGTTGGAGAATGAACATTTCTGATGAACAAATAGGCCACCTTGTGTTATCATTGGTGAATAAAACTGGTATGTTTGAGAGAGTGTGTTTGTACTTTTTCAAAGTAAAAAGTGAGTAGTTAATAAAAGACTAGGTAACAGCATTTCAAAAAATCAGCAAATCTAAGTGAACTAATCTTTTATTTAAGAAAATTTAATATGTACATGATAACATTATGTAAACACACAAAAATTAGACATTTTGGCTACCCGCATAACACCAGCTTTTCCCAAACATTGTGTGGAGACAATGGTAAAGACCACACAAATCCTGCACATACAGGCAGCAATTTCTTAACTTTTGACTGTTAATTGTTGCAAAGGCTGCCTCCAGAAATTTGATTATTAGTGACTGATCACAAAATAAAACAAATCAATGTTGTAAACACATGTAATGTACCGTACACTTTGGCTATAAATCCTCTCTTGTTAAAAGTAACAAACTAGTTTGCAAGTTCCCAGAAGAAATTATTATCAATACACAGCACAGAGTGTTTCCTATTTAAGAATACATGTACCGGGGGTATTTAAGAATACATGCATCTTTCACCAATGCCAATTACACAACTACTGCTATAGAATCTAGATACATGTGGCAAATTTTGATTATGGAATAGTGAAAAATAAAATTAACAGTTATAAACTAGCGTCCCTATGGCTGATACAGCTTCACTGTGTTACATGTACAGAATAACTAGAATTTGTGATACTTGTGTTGATGATGAAGGTGGAAATCTTTGTTAGCTCATTTCAGGATGGCCTGACAAAAAGTAACAAAAAATAATAGCAAAAATACACATGGAAGATTTCACCATAATTTGAACAAATTATATTAAGATCATTCTTAAGAACATGTTAACCAAAGCTATCAGGTGAGTAGTTTATCGAGAAACATATTTTTTAACCAAAAATGGCTAATATTGCAGAAAAAATACAAAAAGTGCTGATCTTATAACAATTTTATACATCACATTGAGATAATCCCCAGGAACCTGTATATAAAATGTCAAAGCTATCAGAAAAGCAGTTTTGAGAAACAATTTTTCAGCAAAATGGCAAAAATTGCCCCCTGATTAAGAAATTTTTAGATTTCATGATTTGTTAATACATAAATAACCCTTAGGAACCTGTTGACAAAATATATCAAGCTATTGAATGAGTAGTACTTAAGTAACAAATTTTTGACGAAAAAGTATAAAATTAGCCTTAAAAATACAAATTTGCATATTTCATCACAATTTGAACAAATCTGATTAAAGTCATCCCTGGTTACCTGTACTCCACATTTTAAAGGAATCAGAAGAGTCATTTTGAAGATGCTTGGAATGTAAAAAGGTGACATACTCCAGACAACGAATGCCTGACAACAGACAATCGACATCCATCAGTTTGATAAACTTTGCATTGTTAACAGTGAACCTTAAAATAGAAGTGAAAGATTGGCTAACAATGCTGCATGTCATTTTGATTAAACATCAGTCCTTCACTAGAACATAATTGATAAGTACTATGTTCCACTATATTCGAGGTGTTTGTATATATACTGTATGCATCAAAATAGTCACCCACATGTACAAGTACAGCAGTACAGAAGTTTGTGTTGATATCACCTAGCTGACAATGCACATGTACATACACACTTTCCCAGAGGTTAAGCTTGAAAATTGTAAACTTTCAGAGCAGAATTTATCACCTACTTTCTTTAGCAATATTGCAGCATGTATTAAAAATAGTGAGAACATCACTGTTCGCTCCCATATAGTTATCAAAACAAGTCAACAATTGTATGAAACATGGACATACATATACAGACAGACTGACATACACAGACTGGCACAGAGTGATGACATTGACCCCAAGTGTGCCTTGGCTCATGGAGAGTGATAAAGATATAACAAACAGCTGAATGTAATGATAAAATAATTAAGTATAGGCCTATACAGGCACTGAGAGTGAATATGTCTTTAAGACAATCAATCTGCAAGGCAGTAGAAGTATTGACAAATATTACAAACACACAGTAAACTGTTCTTGATTTTTCATTTACAATATTGACATAGACTGAAATACATAACATGCAACCAGTGTTTACACTTTGCCCATACACCAGATACATGGAGAAATTTCAACATACAATCATCAACTCAGAAACTCTACAGGGAAAAGTAAACATTGTTTTCTTCCAGAACAGCTGGTGCATCCACATCTGGAACAACTCCCAAACTTAATCAATTACACAAAGTTGATGACACAAGAGATGAAGTTAAACTGTGGTGAACTTGACTATTCCTTTCAAATCCTTACCTAACTTGACATCTTAAACTAAAATACACTGCATGGTTAATTGTGCACAAAAATACATCGGGGTGGACCATTTGATAAGGGATGGTGTCTGGATGATCGATGAGGTACATTATCTTTTTTATCCGATCCATTGTACATTCTTTTTTCCCCACTCTCCCACCTTTTCTTTTTGTCAAACCTTCTCTGGCTGAATTTTTTATTGGCATTTGTTTGGAATTTTTTTCAAAATCTGCCAGGATTTTTTTACCGCATTTCAACACCAAATACAGTTTACCATATCAAATGCTTACTAAATCACCACATTATATACTCTTAGTTCCAGTAGGTATAAAATTACAAAAAGAAATCTTAAAAATACAAAATGAAAGATATCCCAGTAAAACTGACAGTTTCGCAAAGTTGCCCCAAAAATTCAAAATTCCGGATTTCAACTTAATTTCAATATATCTTATTAACAAAACCCTAAGAACCGGTTTACTAAATATCAAAGCAATCAGACTGGTAAATTTGAGAAACAAATTTTTTTGACCAAAAATGAGAAAATTGCCCCCCAAAATACAAAATTGCAGATTTCATCCTAATTTTCAATATATCTAATTTTAACATAAACCCTAGGAACCTGTACACTCGATATCAAAGCTAGATCAGAAGTTTTACGAGAAAAAAAATTTTGACCAAAAAAGGCAAAAATTGCCCCCAAAATAAAGAAAAATTGCCAGTTTCAACATGCCTTCAATACATTATATTGAGATTAATCTTAGATACCTGTATACCAAATATCAAAGCTATCAAATCGTAGTTTTTGGATAAATTTTTTTTTATCAAGATTTGGGAAAATTGCCCCAAATTACAAATATGACAATATCAATACAATTTGTACAAGCATGACTGAGGTCATCCTGAGAAACATGAATATTAAGCAATCACACGAGTGATTTCAGAGAACAATATTTTTTAACTAAAAACGGAAAAAATACCCTAAAAATACAAACATGCAAATTTCATCCAAATTTTTGCACACATAATGTAAAATACCTAAAGAAATCTGCATAACAAGTTTCAACAAAATCTGACCAATGCTCACTGAGTTTTAGCCATTTGCAGGATTTTTCCTTTTCCCCCCTCATTTGCATATTTTTGGCACTGACATGTTCATTTGAACAAATTCACATCTCCACCCCTAGGTGCACCTGTACACCAAATACTAAGACAGTAGGTGCTGCGGTTTAGCTGTTTTTGATGTGGATGGACATACATACATACATACATACATACATACATACATACATACATACATACATACATACATACATACATACATACATACATACATACATACATACATACATACATACATACATACATACATACATACATACATACATACATACATACATACATACATACATACATACATACATACATACATACATACATACATACATACATACATACATACATACATACATACATACATACAGACGACATTTTTCCACCTTATACGAATACCTCCCATTTGCATATATACATATGCATATATATGGGAGCTAAAAAAATTCTGATTGCAATGTTTCCTCATTTGATTGCCTTTCTTCCGATTGTCTTCCTTCTGATTATCTGGTGCGCTGGATGTAATGCAGTGTTCAACAATATCCTGCTGGATGCAGTGTCGGTGGACTTTAACTCATAGTTCTTCACTTCAACATGTTTATCAATCTGAAGAACCCGTTCGCATGCTGGACAAAGAACACTTCTACTATCACACCTCGCTTAAGAGTGCTGAAATTTTCAATCTCTTATCTTTTCTTCAGTCTGTGTCTTCCCATAGAAACCTTAAAATTAAAATTTCAAATTAGGAGAAAATTCAAAAGTGATAGGAAAAATGAAATTTGACATTTTACAATGTACTAAAGAACAATAAAATTAAAGATGTAAAAATTTACAGCTATTATTATCAAAGGGAAGCAGTCAGAGAAACTGTGTTCAAGGGTCGTATCTGACCCGTACAACCAATGTTAACAGTGTAACTAAGGTATGATGGTGATTGGTGAAAGTTAAAAGTCTGTCATAATCTACAACATCATATAATTTAAAAGTTGCAGCTCACATGATGAGGGACATCTGGATATCGTTAACAAAATACCGTACATTGTTTGTAAACAGGAAACTCATGCAGTTTCAACGATGGTTTCCATTGAGCTAAAGATGGTTACTGGAGGGAGGGTCACCATATTTTGTGCAACCATAAGAAGGAAAGATGTGGCTCATTTAGTGCTTCATCCAAAAATATCGAATCATAATACATGGAGTCTATCAGTCAAATTGTTGACAATTTTCCACCACAAAACATGCCGTATCTGCATGTAATATATATTTGTTTGATAATGTATTTAAACGTACTTTGCTTGAATTGGGAAGTAAAACGTGCATTTGTGTACGAGAAATTGATTCTGAATTTCATCTAAAAAGCTGGTTCACTACTGTATCCATGGTGTCTATGATGAAACTATGAATATTTTTTTTGCAGTACAAAATTAGATAAATCTGTGCATTTATGTATGCCTGATTATTTACATTATTGTTTTTGATTAGACTAGAGTGGTTACAAGTCCATGATTGTGCAAGAAATTTGATTTTGGAATTTCACCGAAATGTTGATTCACTATGCATGGCGGTCTATGATGAAACTGTGAATAATTTTTTTTCCAATACAAAACTAGGTAAATCTGTGCATGTATGTGTGCTTGATTATTTGTATTAATGTTTTTGATTAAACTAGAATGGTTACAAGTCCATGGTTGTGCAATAAGTTTGATTTTGGAATTTCACCAAAATGTCAATTCACTATGCATGGCGGTCTATGATGAAACTATGAATATTTTTTTTTTCAAATACAAAACTAGGTAAATCTGTGCATGTATGTGTGCTTGATTATTTGTATGAATGTTTTTTATTAAACTAGTAAACTAGAGTGGTTGTAAGTCCATGGTTGTGCAAGAACTTTGATATTGGAATTTCACTGAAATGTTAATTCACTATGCATGGCGGTCTATGGTGAAACAATGAATAATTTTTTTCCAATACAAAACTAGGTAAATCTGTGCATGTATGTGTGCTTGATTATTTATATTAATGTTTTTGATGAAACTAGAGTGGTTGTAAGTCCATGATTGAGCAAGAAATTTGATTTTGGAATTTCACTGAAATGTCAATTCACTATGCAAGGCGGTCTATGATGAAACTATGAAACTATGAATTATTTTTTTTCAAATATAAAACTAGATAAATCTGTGCATGTATTATTGCTTGATTATATTAATGTTTTTGATTAAACTAGAGTGGTTGTAAGTCCATGGTTGTGCACTTGAAGAAATTTGACTTTTGAATCCTACTCAAAAGTTGATTTACTGTACGTGGTACGTAGCCTATGAGAGAACTATGCACAAGTTTTCCAATATAAAACTGACAATATCTTTGAATTTATGTACATTTGATAATAGATTTGATATACACTTTTCCACCTGTTGCATATGTTTTTGCCTCTTGTCTTTTATCAGTTTTAACTGTTCAATATGTGTAGGATACCACTTTATCTTCTTTGCTTGTGAAACTTGTGGATAATGTGTACGTATTTTGCTGGTGACTTTCTATTCAGGAAATATCACAGGGACAATCAAAGTTTTGGCCATAAAATCAGCTTCTGTCAAAAGTGATCCCCCACCGATAGGTTTATAAAAGTGACCCCCCTTGAACTGTTTTCTAAAAAGTGACCCTCCCCCAATTGCCCCCCCCCTGTAATTCTGAAGGCTCCCTAATGATGAGTCCCTTATCGTTGGTGACTGTCACTGTGTCAGGTAAAATCATTTCAATCGAGATGCCCTAACCACTGATATAACTGAAAATATAGCTTTTTACGTACCATCCTCTCAAATATTACTCCAAAGGGTCCGTTTGGCAGTGCTTTCACCTCTTCATGTTCACGCTACGATCACAATTCCTTTGGCTCTGCATGCTCTGCAAGTGCTGACATCATTTCTCGGGAACAACACGGTCGCTCCAGCTCCACAACAGTGTTGACAGATATCAAATTCATCGGCGATATCCAGGTTTCCGTTGCAGTTTCTATGTATTCCTGCCATTAAATCGTCGGAGTAAGGGATGTTCTACATTCGGAATCAGTAACCTTTCCCAACGTAGGAATAAGTGCAGTGACATAACAAAATCATTCGAATACGCGCCGTTTACCTTACACGTTCGACTTGAAACAATGCAAAAGACTCACAGCTGGGTGACCCGTGACCTTTACTATGTCAATTTGCAAAGACCATCTTACTTGGTGTAAGAGTTGGCGTCTCGCTTAACGAGAAACATATGATTGACTACATCTCCACAACAATCATGAAGACTGTAACATACTGAAGAGACAACAAAAGAGCATCGAGATGTTGCACTCTGTAATTAACATTATTTCTAACCACCACTCAGCTATGTACAATCTACGATGATCATTTTCTGTTGACAAAAGAATTTTCTTTTTTCTCTTCAGAAGTTTTACATATTTCACAATTTTCTCTTGTTTCACTCCTCTCAAAACGTCGACTTTCGAAGTTCGACATCGCGATGCTCTTTTGTTTGCAAGGCTTCGTTTTTCGCCCGAGTGCTCATGGGTTGAATGAGATTAACAATGGCGGCGTATACATGTACGAACGCTTCCCTCGCATAGAGAGAGAAAAGTGGGCTTTGTGTAAGTTTAAAAGCACAGCTTAGCACATCGTGTATCTAGACAAGTTGAGCGTGCTCAAAATAGGAGATCGATCACGATTTTGGATGAAAAACCGATTGATATCGGTGGAGAAACCGCGTTGCAACCAGTGGTTTTGCCCACAGGCTCTTAAACCGGTAACTCTCGGTAGGGCCCTACCGAGAAAAATCGATAAAAATGGGCGGAGCAAAACATAACTAATATGGTATCTTTGTGAACAAAAAGTAGCAAATTAAAACAGCTGGTTGAACACCTCCAAAAATAGAACGTGCACGCCACATAATGTAAACATTGACTGCACGGTGACTTTACGTATACTATTTTCACCCAATTTTACGGTTTACTTTCCATACGATACATCCACTCATTTCCCCCATAGGTTTGTCTTGAACATAGACTTTTTCGAAGTCTTACTGGAGCAGAGGTTCGGCGCGGCGTCGCCTCGGATTTGTACAAACCGTGATGACGTTGCCAGGCGATCGATCGACACCCCTATGCGTCATGGTATACGTTTCTCGTCCGAAAACGAAGCGTTTGTCATTGTATTCTGCGCGTTTTTGAATGATTCAACATAATGCATATCATGGCAGTGGCAATAGCTATCCGCATCTTTGTATACGGGTAAACGATGCAGAAATCCAACGAGTAGTTTTTTCTGCCACGGGATCTATGGGTTTTCCTCGGCTCAGTCAGTCATAGTGTACATCACTCTTGCAGGGAGTCTTGATTACAGAGTCGTATTTGCCTTGATAATGAAGCACTGTTTTGTCCAAATGCCATCCTAGAAATGCCGCATTTCAGGAAAGAACGGGAAAAAATCAAAACAGTTCTGAAAGAACAGCAAATTCGCCTACTAGATCATCACTAGATGTCCAAATTTATCGAGTGTGATTATTTCAACGTTGGACATTTACACAATGCTCAATGGCCGAGTCGTCTACCAAATTTTGTAGAGCTTTGTCAATACAAACAATCCTTTCCTCATTCTACCTTAGTTTAGCGAGGCAGGGCTGTGTCTCCATTATAAAACGTAGTTTTCCACAGTTCTCGGATGGTAGTTGTAGTTTCCTTTTCAAAATTTCGTTGTCTGATGAACTCGGCGCTGTCGCGGATGGGAGGGTACCGACGACTATTCCCACGGCTTCGATTACAAGTTTTATGGTGACCGAAATGAAATGTGGTGTGTCTTATGATTATTTCAAAAAGCTTCTGAAAAATACTTATTTTAGAAATCAAACCTGTTAATATTTAATCACCTAAAATAAAATCAGAATAAAGTGATCGCATGATCTCTCGGAGTATTCATTTCAATGTTCATCCCTCCTTATAAAATAGTGAGTTCTAGTATTTCGCTACTTTGAACGATCCCGCCAAAATCGAGTGCACTTGCACTTCTACACTCTCCACGCAGTCGCGATACTAGTTCATTACAAACGCGTGGTAGTCAGAGTCAGACTGCTAATCACACTATGTCAGCTGGCTTTATGAAGATAGCGGTCACTGATGAGCAGGAGGTAGCCTCGGGAATTTTCTTTGCCAGGAATGAATTGGAGCTAGCTGTGATGGGGATCGAGCGCGGACATTTGAGTGCAACTGATGTGACTGATTGGTACGGTGACCTCAGCTGCCGCCGGCCGACGACGTTTGTCAACTCGACGTCTGCTCAGCATAAGTGACCCAGCAGTGACGACCGAATATGCCGAAGGCGATAGCAGGCGTCAAAAAAATCCCGGTTTTGTCAGCACATTGGATTCTGGAGGCTACTTGTTTTGTGTTACATAGGCATGCACGGCTTTAGATCGGGAAAGAAAATGTATATCACTTTTACAGCTAAGCGTAAGCGATAGTTACGCATACAACAGTACGTTGACTCGAGGGTAAAACTTGAAATTTGAAAAGAAGACAGAAGATATACAGACAGTGTAGACAAAGTGAGAGATCATGCCAGAATTTGTGCTGGTACTTGCCCGTGGTCTCAACCGTACTTTATGTCGGGCATAAATGACAGTATAGGCCTTCCTGTCTGTAAAATGTACGGCTCAGGTAGGCCAACATAAATGAAAACGGTCCTTTTCAGGACCAACAAATTTTCCAAAAAGAGAACTACCTAATCAAATGTGTTTGCATGTATTTATTATACACAGTGTGTGTGCGTTTGTATCTTTCGGTACGCTCCGAGTATTTGGTGTTTTTCCCCGCGTTGAACAATCAACGCTACGTACGTAAAAAGTAAACAACGTATCGCTCATGACTCATTTGCAATTTGCATATCATGTCAATCATGCAGATTCAAACTGAACATCGAACGTTATACCGGCGATATTACCGGCAAGTATTTTATCCTTTTCCTGGTTCCAGACGTCATTTCAAATTTGATTTCGTCAGAAACCAAGTATATTGTGCTCCAAATACTTATACACATATCCCTCAATTTCCAAGAAAAAAAATTAATCGGTAGATTTCTAAATTAACGGTTTTTATAGACGACGTCCAGAGCGTACCGAGTACGTTTGAATATCCCACCATTATGCCACTCTCGTAGGTTCTCGCGCTTTTATACGGGAGTTGGGGCTTTAACTCAATGCAAGCGAACCGCCAGCCATCACTGATGCAATAAAATCAGTGACGTCTGGCGGTTCGCCTGCAATGAGTCGAGAGCCTGTGATTGATCTCCTATTGCGAGCACGCTCAACTTGTCTAGATACACGATGTGCTACGCTGTGCCTTCAAACTTACACAAAGCCCACTTTTCTTCTCTTATGCGATGGGACCATATCCGTATCAGACGTGAATCTTGGTCTTTCACATAAGCCGCGCACAAGATAAGCCTACCACGGTGCAACATAGACAAAACTGCTGATTTTAGCGCGCAGTTTCTTTTCCAAAAACAGCCAACTTTTAATTTAAAATCGTGATCGATCGTAGTTTTCGAGCATGCTCATCTTGTTTAGATACACAATGTGCTAAGCTGCGTTTTTAGACTCATGCAAAGTTCGCATTTCTCTCTCTGTACGAGGGGACCATTTCGCGTCCGACATTTTGAATTTTGTTCTATAGCCAGTAACACTGCCCTGCTCCGCAGAGCTAGGTCTAGAATGGGATGTTGAATTGTAAAATAGGATTCGGAATGGCATGTTGTGTTGTCAAATGAAATTCAGAAGAGCATGTTGAATTGTAAAATAGAATTTGGAATGGCATGTTGTGTTGTCAAATGAAATTCAGAAGAGCATGTTGAATTGTAAAATAGAATTTGGAATGGCATGTTGTGTTGTCAAATGAAATTCAGAAGAGCATGTTGAATTGTGAAATAGAATTTGGAATGGCATGTTGTGTTGTCAAATGAAATTCAGAAGAGCATGTTGAATTGTGAAATAGAATTTGGAATGGCATGTTGTGTTGTCAAATGAAATTCAGAAGAGCATGTTGAATTGTAAAATAGAATTTGGAATGGCATGTTGTGTTGTCAAATGAAATTCAGAAGAGCATGTTGAATTGTGAAATAGAATTTGGAATGGCATGTTGTGTTGTCAAATGAAATTCAGAAGAGCATGTTGAATTGTGAAATAGAATTTGGAATGGCATGTTGTGTAATGAAATTCAGAACAGCATGTTTAATTGTGGAATAGAAAATGGAATAGCATACACAGTTGTGGAATAGGATACAGAGTAGCGGAATAGCATGTTGAGTAGTGAAATAGAAAGTGGAGTTGCATGTCAAGTTGTTAAATCAAAGTAGTAATTTTGGCATGGATTGGACACCATAGAACTACTGCCCAGTTCATCACATTTATGCCAGGGAGAACATATCTTGTAGATCTCGTAGCGTGATAAATGCGCAAAGACGGGTTCCAGCGCTGACCGATCAGCCACACATCGGAGCAATGTTAAACCCATTACATAACACATTGGCTCGACTTTTGAGGTGCAGAATGGAATGTAAACGTCCATGGGAATATTGACGCTGTTTATCCAACAAGTTTGGCCAAATCTTTTCAATGATTCTCAGCCTGTGAGCTTTACCAAGAAATGCTTGTGAGTGCACTACCTGGCCGAGCGAAACTTGAATGAAGGTAATGTTATATTTTGTTTAACCTATTGTTAGACCATTGTGCACAAATCCAAGCCCCTCTGATTGTGGGAAAAAAGGCTACAGTCTGTACACAGTGGGAGGGGGTATGTCTATATACTGGCCATTAGAAAACCATTTATGCGACCAAACAGAACTTTTGAATGTGAGCCATATTTTTATAACATTGTAGAAAAATCACTTGATTGTTTTTCTCAGCTGTAATCATGATTGGTAAATCATTCCTTGTGTGACAAGAACAGTAGAGGTTGAAATAGAGAATTAATCACTACATCATCAAATCTGTATTTGATCCATCAGCATATTGTATGTACTTTTGCCATACAAACTGTGACGTTTGAGCTTAAATGATCTCAGGAGAAACAAACTGTCAAGTTATTATCAGGATCTACCAAAACCTTCCCTTGGCATAATTCATAAAAGAAGCCCATCTTTATATTCATCATGGATGCAGTGTCATCTTCAACAAAAGTAAATATTAAGAAAATTGAGTAACAAACGAGTAAAAAAATCACCCATAATGTTCATTTATCTGCACAAGATCGTATTTTTTACGAGCATCTTATTAATTATTTGTTCTGTGTAAGCAAGATCTCTGCCACAGATGGAAATGCTTGGGATGCATCTTTCTGTATAAACTTTACTTAGTTTGACACTGTACATAGAAAGATAAGAAATGATGTCAGAGAATTTATATGACATACATGTAAAGTCAGTGGTGAGTAGCATAGAGTAGATATTTCATAAATGTGAGTGGAACTTTGTCATTTATCATACCATACATGTATACTGTCATTATTAATTTTACAGACTACAGTCCAACTCTATCTGTGATGTAATAATAAACTACTGGTATGTCATGTAAGTGTTCAGTGAGGGACCATGATTGAGACATATGACTCCTGTAAAATTTTCTTTTTCAGGATTTTGACACAGAGATGATGTATGGGAGACTTATTACCTGTAAGAAAAGACCACCAGTCCACCAGCCTTTCATTAACCCTTAAAATGTAAGTGTGATTATCTGACAAAGATCAAATCTGTCCAACATTCTCTCTCTTTCCAGTAATAAGACTTTGTTCACAAACACTTCAGGACGGGGAATGGCGGGGACTTGAAAACAGATATTTGTACTACGTGCAGGGGTGGGGGTGTCTGAGAAAAAATTGACATTGCAAAGGAGGAACTTAAAACATTTCTGAATATCAAATTCCTTTCCAAATATGTTATAGCACTTTCATTTCCTGCCATTTAATTTTCAGCACACCCTTTGGGCACTGTAAGTGATTAAAGCATAATAATGCACTTTTCATGCACATGTAATATTTAATTTTTGCTAACTGGAGACCACTAAAACTAATGGTATATGTATGTGTTATTACATTTGGATCATAAAGTAAGCTCACAGACAGTTTTAATCATTATGAAAGCCAAGTCGGAATATTGTTTATTTCTACACAAAATTTAGCTTATTGGACAATTTCACAATCGTCATGAAAGCTAAACCAATAATTTTTATCTGCTTAACATTTTCCAATTTTTTACTTCCCATTTGCCATACACATGGCAACTGGGAGGTTATATGGCATCAAAATATCTGTATGTAATATGTCTGACAATACATTGTATGTCCGTACAGTGTTTGTATGTCTGTCTATCTGTCTGTCCAGATCAAAACTTCCAAACCTCTGCTCATGTTGAGCTGATTTTTGAGTAGTCATGCCATGTGTGATGTACCGTAGATGTACCGTTGTTTAAATGAACCTCATCATTGAAATGATTGCAAAATTCTCATATTTGTATTTTTGTGGCAATATTTTCCACTTTTTTGATCAAACTATCTTATTCTTTGAAAGTGTTTATCCCATTTCTTACAAATTAGGTGCCCAGGTCATTATGAGATGAAGTACTTCATATATGCTTCAGTATAAGATTGATTTGCAGTAAAATTTTCTTAGTAACCATTCTGTAGCAATACAATGTTGCTGTATGTGTTTGCTAGCACTGAGTATTTCTTTATAATGGGAGTGCAGTGTCATCAAAAGTTTTGTTGTATTTTTCATGACATATCATTACATGTTGTTTTTGACCATTTGTTTATCTTTTCTGATCACAGCTTCTGGCCAAAAGAAGTCACCAATGACAACACATACAGACAGAAAAAACAATGTAGACATTTTGTCAACAAAAGGATACAATAATTCAAATAAGATAGACACCTTGGAAGCGTTAACCATTGTGGTCTGTGTAAGTCACATGTACAGAAACTACGTGTAGATGAGAAGTGAACATCAAATCTACAGCGATATTTTTTCCTATGATAAGCCCAAGACCTGAAAGTATGTAGAGCTGGAAACTGGACATGTTTAACAACCACGTGTTGAGCAATGAAACTTCATCGGATGAATGATCTGGTGGAATCAACGTAAACGTGTACTCAGAGACTGTAGTGACAGTGATGTAACGGGATGTAATGGAGGAATTCTTCTTGTATTACTGACAAAAGTTTGTTAATTTTCTTTCTGTACATTTCTTAAATTAGATTAAGTTGTATAAGTTGTATACAATTGAGCTTGTCATTTTCTTGTGGCACATGTAGCCAATGCAGCTGCCCTTCTCACTGTCTGCTCTCTTATTCGGTAGTTTAGTGAAACAGCAACAGTACACAGCAAAACTTCCATTCAGAAAGGCATGTCCAGGGCCAGCAGAAAACAAGCCAAAGGCCAGATTTAAGCTTGATTAAGGCTAGCCTAAGGCAAGCCCAAAGCATACCCAGCTTGACAGCAAAGTCTGCATGTCTCATTCTCACCTTGTCTGGGGCTATTGAGTCTGAATTACATTTATATGTGATTTCCTGCACATTGTAAGAGATAATGTAGTGTTGAAAGCTATTCTGTGGGTCACAGACTTACTTTGGGCTTGTTTTGGGATTATCTAAGTCATGCCCAAAGCAGGACTTAATTGAACACAAGTTTTGCTGTGTACTGTATCAGGTGTCTGTGTGAAGGTCTTATGTATTCAGTAAAATTCATTTGTTTGGAAAGGTATAGGCCCTTTCTTAACAAGTACAAGGCCTTGTGTCCTAGAATTATTACTAACTGTCATTTGCTATTAAAATTGTAACACATACAATTTCATATTTCAATGCTTTGACCATGACAACATCAGATATCAATAAATTTGCCTAGACACAGTGCACAATTGAACATCATCTCTACAAGGTTTGAGACGGTGTTCAATTGAACGCCATCTCAAAGAATGCCTGAGATGGCGTTCAATTGAATGCCGTCTCAAACATTCTTTGAGATGGCGTTCAACTGAACGCCGTCTCAAAGAATGCTTGAGATGGCGTTCAATGGAACGCCTTCTCAAAGAATGCTTGACTCAAAGAATGCTTGAGACGGCGTTCAATTGAACGCCGTCTCAAATATCAATTACCTGTTTTATTCTTCCAAAAATGTAATTATTTTTTATGACAGAGTTAATGATGCCAGACTGATAATAATATGCTGCGCAAATTGCAAAAAAGATTTGTTTTTGAGAAAGCCAATGCAAAGTTACTTTTTTGCCTGTAAAATATCTCAGTTCAATTTTCTTGTTGTAAATCTGTATTATTTTATTCATTAATTGTTGAATAAAAATGATAGTCAATAAAAATGTGTTTTTGTACTGTCACTTCTTGTGTTTCACTTTTGCAAGTGTGTCTTACATCTGAATTTATTGGATGAAATTATAAATTATTTGGACATATATAAAAATGAGATTTTTGAACTTGCAAATTTTAAAATATATTACATGGACCAAATTGAAATTTTGAATTGTGATTTTTATGTCAGTCATTATGAAGAACCTTCAAACGGCAGAATTTTGCTAACCAAAGAATTATGCAGGAAATTTTATCAGTCTGAAATTATAAACCATAAACATTAACTTTTTATAACAAAATTTTGCAAAATAGTAGTCAATTACAGTGAAACTAACAAATTTATCATGTAAATATCAGGAAACTCCAAGATCAGAAAATCCCAAATAGATCAGAAGGTGTTTGACTTGCCTCCTGAGATAACCCCGATATATAACCAATACCAGGCATAGCGTTGTTAAGTTTTTCCTTGCCTCTAGTCTCAGATTACCTAAAATCTACCTGCAGTGTTTCTCGCGAATTCTGTAATTTTCAAGCAGGGATCCGTAAATTTGATTATAATGTCTTTTCATTCGACTCATAGACTGTAATGGAAAGATTTCGTTTGTAAAGACTCATGTTTGAGAAATAGAAACACTCCACTACATTGATAAACACGGGTCATAAAAGGTTAGCCTGTCCAAGGTGCACAACGAATAGAACCGTCACGGCGGGTGCCATATGCTGAACCAAATGGAATAATAAAATATCGTGCCATGAACAAATTATATCATGCGCTTTATCTCTATTTGTGCACGGCTATACGTTTATATTGGATACAGTTTATATGGGATGTCACGTGAAGAAGGCGTGTCTAAATTCTACCTGTGGTGTGATCAACTTGCTGAACAAAGGTCATACTTTATCCAGAGCGTACCATTTTCTGCAGTGAACTATGTCTTCGGCGCGTAGATCGCTTCAAAAGTATTTTAAATATTTGTGAGGATCCAGAAAAAAGTCATTGATTGCGGAGATCCGACAATTAGGGATGCTCGCACAGTTTTCTCAACGCCGATGCTTCACGTATTGAAAGATGATGTGATAACGATTTGATCGATGTAAGTTGCAAGAAATTCGAACTCGATTATGATAATGTTACTGCCATTCGACGTTCTCCCAGTTGAGCGTGTGAGTATAGCCCTGCGTACGATGCTTGTTGTTCCCGGCGTTATACGACCTCCCAACCACAGCCCTGCTAAGCTCCATAGCTAAACTGACGACATGCGGCCCGATTTGGACCGCACACGAAAAACAACTCTTTTTTTCGGCCGAAATCAACTCGATTTCGATTAATGCCTACCAAATCACTGAACCGCTCAGAAAGTGACACCCCCAACCGTTAGTTTCCCAGCGTTGCACGGTCGAGGGCCCAGTGGCCGGCCACTAAATACGTTCATGTGAGATATGGCCGGTCACTGGGTCCTTGACCGTGCATCGCTGGACAACTAACGATTTAGGCGTCACAAGAGCAATTTTTTTGCAGTCTGTGAGCGATTGAGTTATTCGGGTAGGCATAGAGCGGAATCGAATCGCCGGTTTGGCTATGGAGCTTAGCAGGGCTGCCGTACTGTTCGCAGGGAAATGAGACTCGAAATATCCGGATACAAACGATTGATAACCCTTCATTTTCTTATTACACGACCTTGTGCTCGTGGAATTATGAGGAATTTAGCTGTTGCGAGTTTGGTTACCTTGTTGTCAACTTTCGTCAGTCATTACAAAGTACACAATTGACACTATATTGAAAATAATGGGTGAGCTGTGGATCACCGCCGTCTTCTAAGTTCACTTTTTAACTTGGCTAAAATAATGAGAGAGCTAAAGGATCACGCCTACTTTTGCAGCTCGCGAAATGCTCAAAGGAAAATGTCAAGGTATCATGGCCCATAAATTTTATTTCACTTTGTCCAACCTCTCCACAAATTCTGAGTGATAGGACCCCCTATCTTGAGTTTTCCCACCAAACAAGTATTCCACATTTTCAAGAATCACGGCTCTTTTCTCAATATCCTTTCGTATCTCTTCTTTTTCTGACATTCATAAAGCAAATAAAAAGTTTTGCATCATGTTACAATCGTATTTTTCTCAAAAGAAATGGTGATAACCTTGTTTTCTCTTCTAAGTTTTTTTCCTGGATCTTCCCATTTTTATTTTCCCCAACCCTTTCCCGAATCACCATAAATATCTAAAATAATTTTGAAACTGTATTCTCCCACCCTTCACTTTTTTCTGGATCCTAACAAATATAAAACCAAGTTTTATTTAAACAAGCGCTAACCCCCCCCTCCTCGTTCTTTTAATGACACAAACGATTTTCTTTAATATGGATCTACCACTACAAAAGCACACCTCTCTCCCCCTTTGTTTTTTTTACCCAAGCGATTTTTTTCTGGATGTTACCCCACCCCCCACCTTCGTTTTTTCAATGCCTCAGATTTTTTTTCTGGATATACCCCCTTTTTTATTAACTCCTGCGATTGTTTCCCCTATCTCCAACAGTACCCTTTCCGTTTTTATTTACCCCTAGCGATTTGTTTTATCTTTGATAACCCCCGGTCGTTTTCTTTAATCCCAGCGATTTTTTTTCTGGATCCTCACAAATATTTAACATAATTTTGAAAAAATCGCGCCCCTTAGTTGCCCTCCTAGTTTTTTCATTACCCCAGATTTTTTTTCTTGATGTACCCTCTTTTTTATTACCCCGGCGTTTTTTTCTCTATCTACCACAGTACCCTCTCCATTTTTATTTACCTCCAGCGATTTTTTTTATCTTGGATGACCCCCGTCGTTTTTTACCCCCGCCGTTTTTCTGGATCCTCATAAATATTTAAAATGATTTTAAAACAATCGGCGCGCCGTTCTATGTCATTGAAAGATCATCGACCCTGCCCCTCGCGACCAGAGCAACGATAGCATGTCATTTCTCAGCTAATTAAGGCAACATGTCATTTTCACAGGTAATTGTACTGCCGACAACGTTGTCAACTTTGCACAGATATGATCACAGTGTCGTAAGACAATTTTCAGATATTGATGCTGCATTGAGTCCCTTGCAGTCTACGTTTCTTATGGTCTCGGACGTTTAAAAAAATATTCGAAAGTATTGCTCGAAAGATGGTTCAACATTTTATTATTTTTCACAATAAGGCTAGTATGTTTTGTCATCATTTTTAAAATGGTGTTAATATTTGGAAGTATATTTATATGACAAAGGACATGTTTTTCTTCCGTAAATTTGGGTGGTGTAGCCAATAGCAATGTACATGAACATTCAAAGGTTTGTTGAGTAATTCTATCAATTTATACAAGTTGGCCCAATAGCAATGTCTATCATTAAACACTCTATATTCCCACTCCAATGCCTTTATGTAATTTTCGTCAGTTTCGGGACCTCCGCAGACTATTGATATATTGGGCATTGTAATTCTATGTTGACTAACTCTACAGTATTGTGTAAATAAATTCCTGCCAGATGAAGCAGTAAACTCATGTAGGTACGAAAAAAAGATCCACACGTTTAACTTCATTAGTATTCGGATCATTTTTACAATGCCTGTGGAAGAGTTATATTAACAAATTACCTATTGTGTAATTCTATGATAATGTTTGTTCGGGCTTTACGTAGACCTAGCTTAAGCTCGTTAATTATTATAGGAAATTGTACATATTAAAAATAGGCATTGTTTTCAATTTTTTTTTATAGAAGCTCCACTTAGTCGCAAAGAGATTACTTTAAGTTCAACTCACTGTCATGAGATTCAATAACTCATCTGAAACATATGCAAAGTCCCACATGCATAAATGTGTAATTATTCGTATTTGCTGTGACATCACGTAATTTCCGGATATATTGTCACCCTACACAGTTATACCATGGTCGTCACTATGGAAAATTTGATACCTAAACGAACTTGCATCAAAATGTAACCGACACACAAAGGTGATATCCAACATGAAATTTAGTATTCAATTCGATATATAGACATTATATATAGACATCGATAAGCCAGAGTAGGAACAAGATATCCACTATACCTATGTGCAGCTTGGACAACGTCTTATTAGTTTTTGGTATATTAAAGACTACATGAAAACAACTTAAATAGCTATTACGGATATATCATTACTCAAGATATTTACTCGACGTTTTGAGATCATTTCGAAAACTATTTGACATAGTTAAAATGCTTTTGCTATTGTTAGATAATACTAATAGTGTTCAATTTATTGTCATTGTAAAAATTAATGTCATGTTCATATTCCCGTAATATATTCAAGGGTGCAAAGAAATTATGGCAAGCCACTTTTTTAAAGCCGCCGTCCTCAATCCCAGGTTCGCGCATTGGTGGGTGCTCCAGCCTCTCAACATCGTTTCATTGTTTTGCGTCAAACGCCGCCACATTAGTAAATTTACAAACATAAGCTATTCACGTCGGACGTCGATGAGTACGTTAGAGTACGTACATTTTGGCATGAGGTCTTTTCACCATACTTGGTGCGTTCTAGTTACAGATTTCAACGATTCCAGCAGTGTATCGCTTGGCACCCGATGCGGACAGTGTCCTCGACCATCTTCCCCCCTCTACTGTCTATGCCTCGACCAACAAAATTACAAGTCAATACACTGGTATGCAAAGACACGATCTGCATCGTTAGAATTTCTCAAATTCTTAGAATTAATGTTTTTATTAAATTTGGAAGTTACATCGGTTTCGAATAATATAAAATGAGTATTTTCTGAACATTGAACCGTGATCTCGACGTTCTCAGCCAGCCGACGTAAATTTTTTATGAGGCCAAGATGGCGGTCGGAAGTCAGAAAACAAGTCCAGATTATCGTGTATTACATTATGTGCCAATTTGTGTTGCGATACTTCTTTTACATTGGAACCAAAAAAGTACAAAATTCAGATACATTTCGAAAACTGGGACAGAAAATCTTGTAAATTTCTCCGACATAATGAACTTTGATCGATATGCAGCAAGACTGCATTGCGTTGGTTATCTATATCATGGCACTTGCACACGTGGAGCTCGAAGTGACGACGGAATAAAACAAAAGAAGTCAAATCGTTGGTTTTAGCTTAATGGTCAAATAGATATTTGGTTTATGAGTAGACTCATGAAGGTACAAACGACACTCCATTGGAAACTATACACGGATACTTTACCGCTTCACACCTCTGTGCCGGCTTATTTAATATTTCTTGATTTGTCATTCTGAGTTTAGCATCATTAGTTTGGCAATGACATTGCGTCTGTTCGACTCCGACTCCATCGGAAGTACTGGGATATCCTGGATCTGACACACGCTTGGTGTGATAAGCGACTTTTGGCCCGAAAACAGCATCTGATGCAGGCCGATGACGTACTCGTCACAAGCAGAAAATTGATATGCCATTTTGCATGACTTCTAATCTGTCGTCCGATCGTTATATCCAAATTTGCCCGGCGTACCATACACATTTGCCATCGTTTGGTGTACGGTAGAAGCTTCAAACTAAACCAAACGGCCCTTATCAGGGCCATCAACTTTCTAGAAAGAGAGAACCCGATAATACATTTTCTTCTTCACGGTTACTAAGATGTAATCGACTTGAATGTAGTCTGATCACGTTTTTTATCCCCAGAAATGCGGCGGGTAGGTACAAAAGTTGGAGAACTGTGAAGAAACTATTGCGCACGTCTTTCGACACTGGAAATCTTGACACATATTTTATTTATTTTAGTCACCGTTAGCCGATAAGGCAAATGCTAATCGACATTAGGTACACATCCACCTTACTCGAGTCTTATTTTGCGCAAGGTTTGATTGACTGTGGTTCAAATCCCAATCGGCGTCCCCTGGGTCGACGCTCTCACCGGCCAAGCACAATTACTCACTAAATTTGTCCCGAGAACTTATCGGTTTGGAAAAATATGGAGTCGTTATGTATTGATCAGGAATTTACCCTGCTGTACAGCATTCCCATTTTATAAATTTTCATTAAAAATACGCAAAAAACCGCAATCTCTGGAGCTCTCAGTTCAAGCTACTATACTTGCACGGCGTCTCTTAGCATAATGGCGTCCTTTCATGTAATCCGGTATTTGTAACCAACGTGGATTTCAAATAATTGGTTAAACCCTCACTGCATCTCACACATGATTTCAACTGAGAATACAATGACCTCAACACTTTCAAGATGTTACCATACACTTATTCCACACTAAATCAATCTGTGAAAAAAATTGTCATGGTTGATTCTGACCATCCTTTACAGATAGATAATTTTGAACCAAAGGCTGCAGGGAAATACTGTCGATAGTACAATATCCCTTCCTAAAACCTGCGGAGATTCTTCATCTACATTATTTTCCTTTGTGCACCCGATTAGATTTGATTTAGAATCTTTGTAAAAAATTTACTGCGAACTGAAAGTAATTATATACCGGCCTATAATTTGTAACATCTTTCAATGACCCGTTTTATGTTAGGGGAAATTATTCCTTTACACCACTCCTCGGGAAATTGACCAAAGTTTACAGAAAGACGGTAATTCAATATCTACAGTATTTTATAGATTTCTGCAACAAGTCAATCTGGACCTGCAGCTTTTTGATTTTTAAAGGACTGTATTGCTATCACGAAATTAATTTTGTTCATAGAAAGTGGAGAATTTTCAATACATGCTCGACAGTAATCATCATCTTCATCTAAATTTCTTTCATACTCTCATTAGAGAAGACATCTATGGGAAGGTTTCTCTTCCCATTTACCAAAGTATGAAAATAACTATATCATTTTGACAGATATGTTACCATAACAAGCGGGTTGACGGGCGTGAAATTCAGTTGTTCTGAACGGTAACAAATTATGTTTTAGAAGTGTCAGTCAATGCCTTCTGGCTTTTATTGTCGCACAAGATAAATTTCCAAGTGCCGGGTTTGTCATCAAACTGACTTAGTTTTAAGTCAAAGTTTTGACATGATGTGAAGTACATTTTCAATTTATGAAGTGCTTCATTTCACGATACCGAATTCTGCGCCTTTAAGTTACTTCAGATCTAATGTCGATATCGGAAGCGTTGAAACACAGAGAAACATATACAGAGTGGCAACGCTTGCATGCTTTTTGTTCCATGGTCGTCTCGGTAGACTATTGGCTATTCATATTACAATTAGCTTCAAAGGTGTTAAACTTTTTGGAGGCTTTGTTTGTGGTTGATAATTAAACGAGATTATGCGAAAAATACGACGAGATGGCATCGTACTGCCAGTCGCGTAGCAACCATAGTTACTTTGTGAGCTCTCAGGCCAGAAACACTGCTTCACGCCAATCAAAACATAACACGCCAGCAGTTTCATAAACATGTCCTTCCTTGACGCACGTGTAAAAGACGGTATGACTGACCGTAACCATTGAGTAAAACCAGACAGTATCGATAAAAGACTTTAAAATTTGGTTCAAACACACTCATTATATATTCATAAAAATATGAGAGGAATTTTTAAAACGGTAAAACTCACTTTCCTGAAGCTCAAAACACTCCCGTTTTCGCCAGCACGTCAATTCCGCTCAGCACCACACGACAACAACAACACAAACTTTGCCGAACATACTTTCGCTTAACAATTGGCGAAAATCCGAAAATTACCGAAGGATACATGGTCGGCACTCTTCCGAAAAGAGAGGCGAGAGCAACCTGAGGCGAGGCGAATATGGATGGGTTACGTAACCGCTTCACGCCTTAAACAATACCCGTCGCCACATGTTCCTCTGTGGTTGAAACAAGAAAAACGGGCAACACCGTTACCTGCTCTGATGTCCCATAGAGGGGCATAATTGAGAGAAAGGGAATCGATGAACTTTTTTTTGAATTTAAAAATTTAGTCAAATAGAAACCTTGCGACATCAGACCCACGATTCAGTCGATATTATTTTAGCGTAGACAAAAGGAAATACGAGTGTTTGTTGAATTTTGTTCTGACAAAATAGGGTTGTATTTACCGGTCCTATAGTTCGAAGCGAAAGGTCGATGTCCTTTGTTTATCTTCACGTTTTCCATGATACATGGCATTTCGCACAAGATGAAAATGCTTACGATAATAAAATATAGCTAAGAAATATTTTCCTCTGCGAAAGCTAAATGCACGTTAATGGTTCAGATCACGATGAAACTCCGAGTGCTCTGTAGCATTCAAAGCGATAGTTGACAGCCGAACACCACTTTCTGGTCTGTGCTGAAATAGGAGTCCGGCCAACAGTACAATTCACGCACATTGCAAAATAGCCAGATGGCATGTACCCTCAAAAAAGGCTTCGTAAGTTAATATGTATTGCGTTTAATTTTTTATTGTTCGTGACGATGAAAATTGTCACCGTATTAAATAAACTAGATGTTGTGTATTGGATATTTTCTCGCCGAATCCGACATGACCGACAGACACATTGTAGCTGCATCAGCGAAAAATCAGGTACGGGTTGAAATTAACTGGACGAAGGAATATTCGAGAGTTCCTGTTTGTTGTTCTTGTTTTCTGTTTGGGAAACGGGAAAATAGGGTGAGGTTATTTTTTAAACGGTAGCAGGAAGGCAGTATGAAGGAACAGTTATTATTTTCTCTGCAATTATTTGTTCAACTCATGTTAGGTCAGCATAATACTATTTACATGCATATCGTTTATAATAATTAGTTGGTGGACTGCCAGTGCTATAGATTATGACCAAGAACGCAATTTCCTGCTGCCTAATTTGATTCTTTGTCAGCAAACTGTCATTTTAGTTTTAGTATGGCCCTATTGTCAAGGCATACCAGTCAATAAGAATTACTCTTCTGTCGTGAGGTTGCTTGCTGTGCCAATAGCCTATGTACTAAAATTTCATGGTTGAATTGTGAGCAAACCATAGCTCTGACCTAAAAACCACACAGCAAGTCAGTTTGTCATCAGAGTCGTCAACCTGCGTTAGTATCCTAGCATGAGAAGCAAGCTCCTGATGGCGTTCTGTATCCGCATGGCCGTGGACGACACGATGTCACCACACCGTTGCGACATACGATCTACTCAAGCTCATCTTCCAACTTCTAATTTTTCACTTCGAGATTCATATATTAGGACGGAAGTTCTTTACCAGGTTGAATAAAAAAAGACCCTTTAACTATCATACATTATAAAGAAGCTCATTCCAAGCAGCCAACAAATCAAAATGAAAAAATGAAAACTTTGTCGAGGGATAGAAAGTTACGGTACGAACCGGACGTGGTCAGTAGTTTCTGAATGTACTTTTATCAGCGTATTACTTTTAATCAATTGAACTTGACGAGGAAACTGTATACAAAAAAACAACAACAAAAAAAACAACAAAAAGCAAAGTTAAACCAACTATTAATTAAAATTCAGAAATGTCATTAGTAACTTTAGTTGATAATTTTTTACTCGGGAATGCTTTCATAAACTGTTATTAATATTCTCCTCATGACTTTTCTCAAATGCAATGAAGATTTGAATCAGGCCAGATATTCCTCGCTTTGCCATTTGTCTTTATGAGAGTAAATATTTTAAACGTTTTTCCCGAATCAAAGTGCAGTAGCGACTTTCAAATGACAGCGCGCCAGCAGATTGTTGCTGGATATCTATGTAAAAGTCTTACTACGGTTCAACCTATAGGTAATTTGAAACTTAAATCTTTGTATTGGCACTTTGATAAGTGTGGGTATTTCTTTTGGACAACATTTCTTATTATTCGATGTTGACTCAGTATGTTGGTCTCGTCATTAAATTTGTTTCTGATATTCGTATTTTCTATTTTCACACTACAAATGTTTCTTTGAGCAAACTTGGCTTCTGTACGATAAATGACACGACAATAAGAAGAAAGTAAGAATGAATTAGTATATTACTATTCACTGCGATCCTCTCGAGCGTTTCGTTTAGAGCATGGTGGTGTTTAATCTGAAGCCATGACCAGGTTTAGATTGATGATCAGGCCTAGCTACTCTGTCAGTACTATTCCATAAGAAACAGGAAAACAACAGTTTGTTGATGTTTCAAGATAATTTCCACATACGATGGGTGAGATTTGGTGTAGCAAAATTTAAAATAGATTCAGATTCGTGTATTGCTTTCAAGGCCTCTGGCCCATATGCAAGGGTGGTTACAGAAGTTTTAAATACATGAGATAACACAATAAATTTCTTTTTTCCCTAAAATTTAAATAATCACATCTTGTCCAGCAGAGCTAACCTCTAAATGACATATTTCAAAAATTCTATTTTGATAATTCTTATAACAAGAACTGCTGCCTTCTTAAATGTTTTACCCTTAATGACGAAGGCCTGTTATTGTTAGAGAATGTTCTGATGAATTTGTGTCTTTTTAGATCCGTGTAATTTAATAGAGGCGTGCTCGAAGGCATTCAAGGATATCAAGACGCAAGGATGTTAGTCATGCAATCGACTTTCAATAAAGCGACCCTGACACATATTTAATAGTGTTTTACTCGATATTGAAATTAAGAAAGGAACTAAATATTAACGCTTCCTGGTCAGGAAATCTGTGGTTCTCGAGCAAAGGATCGGTACGTCTGACTATAGTGGAACACTCAGACGGCTTTAATGTCACAGATTCGAAGAGAAATGTAGCAGAAGTGAACTAGCAGTATTAATACTAGTTGGAATACTGTCCTTCATGGATCAGAATATCTGAGAAAGAACGAGCCCCTACACTTAGACGTGTAAACAGTGTTCATGTTAGGTTTAACTCGACCATTTCGTACAACATATATATATATATATATATATATATATATATATATATATATATATATATATATATATATATATATATATATATATATTATATATATATATATATATATATATATATATATATATATATATTCTGTCACAGTTACAACACTTTGGCAATTTTATTGGTAACAAAGCGTTTGCTTCGTATTGAACAACTGCAGTAGGAAACTAACCTTCACTTATCTGCTGTGACAGATCTACCAAGAAGTCGATGAAAGTGCCAATCCTAGGAGAAGCCATATTTCGAACTATTAATTAGCTTTCCTCCTTGGAAACACAGTGTCGATAATCCAACAAGTTTCTTCTTATTGCCGCACGGCTGGCAATACCATTATATATGGGAAGTCGAATAGGAAGGCTTGTCTCACTGGTAACGGTGATCTGACTAGATTGTGGTCGAACGAAGGTCTAAAAGCACTTTATGGGGAACATACCATTTTAAGCAGGTAACACTTAGTCTCACAATTCGTATGTCGCATTGAAATCATTGTAAAGTGCAAGTCGCTTCTCTCCTCGCCATGTCTGTCCCTATCGCAGGTGGCGTACTTTCCCTCGATTATCAAATATTGCATTAGTCTGGTTCCCTGCCCCCTTTCTACCGTTGGCTGCGCTACACTCACAAAAAGGGTCAGGTATGCTGCAGCCATTTTGCCCACATGCGGGAAAATGGCAAAACGTTTTGACCGGTTGACCTCGCTGTTAATTTTATGCAGGAATTACAATAAAAATGCTTGGTCGAATGACGTATTGCCTTGAGGGCGGGATCGCCAGTGGTATAGGGGGAGGAGTACCTTTCCCGATGGTGATAAGTGGTGCAGATTACCGTCGCCGAGGTGACTGGTGTATACTCGTGCCAAAGGGGGGTTTACACGTGTGAGTTAAGTCCGGAGTTGACACCGGAATAAATTTAAACCTGTGTCAGTTGGACGTGTGAACAGACAACACCGAACTAACAAAGAACTAAATTAATTCGGTGTCGGAGGGCTGGTCCAGGTTCGGTGCTCCGTACTAAACAATGGCCTATTTACACGTGTGACCAGAACACCGAACTAAACGCCGAACTGTCTTCAGGCTTGCGGTCATTACCATAATGGACGGTGTTCAAGTAAGCTCTCGCGATCGCGGCAACAAATGGCCGCAGGAAGAGAGCAGGCAACTATTATGTTAATCTGGAGAGACGAAAATGTCATCCGTATGATGGACGGCACGTCGAGGGATCGGCAAGTGTATGAAGTCGTCGCTGCCAAGGCCAGGGAGAAGGGACTCGAGAGGACAGCGGAACAATGCCACAACAAAATCAAACGGTTGCGAGCTCAGTTCAAGTCCGTGTCCGACAACAACCGTCGTAGTGGCAGAGCTAGAAAAACGATGCCATTTTACGATGAGTTGTAGGTAGTAAAGGGAAAGCAACTGGTAGTAAAGGGAAAGCAACTCCACACATCGTACGGTTCATATTTGGGTTGTTTGCGTTTTGTGTATGATATTGTGTATAATATAAGTGTATATCATGTTTAACTGTTTTATGTAAAATGTTGGTTGGCCATGGCGAGATGTACCCGTAATCTACGTGTCCTGTGTTAATCCGCACTGGAGCGGAGAGACTACTGACACTGTGATTTCTGTCGTTTCGATGTACGGGCTATACGTTGTTATGAAGACTACTGTATTGTTGGTGGCGTTATTTCTTTCGCTTGACCCGAACTAAATTTATACCTTGTGTATGACGTGTAAACGTGAGATCGCTTAGATCGCTGATAAGGAATATTTACAGAGCGACTAATCAGATTCCCTCAGGTTTAAAAAAATACACGTGTAAACCCACCTATGGTTGATTTCCTGTTGACCAGTCGGATGGCAGAGTTGCAAATACCTGGACTGAACCATTTGGTTTTTGTGGGTGTAGGTGGTACTTTGACAATAAAAGTAAAGATGCACAGATATTGAGTTTATTGTCTTGTTTATGAGCGGCCAGTATTTCCAACAACATGAATTACGTGCATTTGCCCTAGGAGAAATCGAATGTAATCACATTCCTTAAGCTCAACGTACACTTAAGTGCCCCAAAGAACCATGGAATCACCCGACTTTCGATTGAAGAGATGAGTTTTGCCAAACCGCGTATACAGAAAAAGTGGCAGATGACTTTATTTTTAGAATCATAGACAGTAGAGCGAGATGTAAAAATGTGAAAGAGGCTCCCCACCTAACTATTCTAAATGTTTTTGTGTCGAGTTTGTGTTTGATTCATTTCGAAAATGTGTTCCTACATTCTTATCCCATTTTGTGTTTTAACAAAAATGTTTGTTCCGCCTCGGATATTTGTAGAGAAGTTTGGATTAGTGTGTACGGTAATGTTTTGTTTGTGTGGGGAAAGCTTATGGCGAGACGCAGCCGGACCTATGTTGTTACAAAAGTTGATAGAGTCGCCCTTTGACGCTCGCGTTTCGAAACCCGAGTGTGGTTTCTCATCAGTCGCAGTGTAGATTCATTCCTTAGTTTGTGTTTGTGAAAATTTATTTTAATGCATTTTAGTGGTCTTGCTTTTCGATTAGCGAGGCAAGTATATTAATTTTTGGTCACGTTGTGAGTCCGTTTGGTGGTTTGGTTTGTTTGTTCTATGTTTCTTTACTTCGGTAAATTTTGTTTTGACTGGTGTGTCTTTTAGATTTTTGCGGAGGTTTTTGAACTTTTTGGCAATTAGTACCACTGCGGGGTACGGATTTTATGTTTAGATACTTACAAGTATCCTGGTTGATGTGCTTGTTCTCGTACATTTTGATTAATAGTTCGTTTACTTTGTTTACCGTTTGTTCTGGCTTGTTGACTTGTATAATACTGAGTGTTGCGTAATTGCCTTTCGCATTCGTGTACGTAATCGTTTGTGTTGACATTGACAAAACCCGACCCTTGTCGAAGGGTTTTTTTTTCCGAAATTTGTCTATTGTTTGCAAGCTGGTTTATGGCAATTCTTTTAGCGCGTGACATGTTTTGTTTCCTTGTTTGAAAGGGTATCTCTAGAAGTGCGAGTTTAGCAGCTTCAGATAGCTTTCAAGTTTTTGTTTTTTGTTGTTCGTGGAGCCCAATTTGACTTTTCTTTGAATTGGTGTTGTTGCGATTGTTTGTGTCTCACGATGTAGCGTAGTCACATTTTACGACTTTATTTGTTGGAATCCTGAGGTGGTTTTATTCTGTTTGATTTTGTTGGTGTCCGAATTAATTTTAAGGCTTATGCCTAGTACTATTTTACGAAGTTCATAGCTTGAGCGATGATAGGTTATTGTTGAATTTCATGTTGCTGTCGGCTTTTCTTTGGAAATAGCTGATTTATTTCCACGGCCATTTTTTCTGTTACGTTACGGTGATTGTTTATTTTGTATTTAATGTTGTGTTACAGTTGTTTGTTATGTGTACGATTTTTGTTATTTCTTTTAAGTGTTTGTGTGTTCTATGTAATTTTATGGGGTTTTTTTGGTAGTTCTCTTTTTGGAGTATTTGGTGGCCCTGAAAAGGGCCGCTTGGTATGGGTTTTTGTTAGCGCTTGGCGCGTTTGTTTTGGCGATAAGCCTAGCTTTTTTATGCTTCTTTTCGCCGATTCGATGTGCTTGGTGTTTGCCGCCTTCTTGTCACTGTGTGTGCGTACATGGACGGTCTGCATAGCCCTTGAATTTGGTCTCGAATTTACAATCAAACTTACAGTTTAGGAGTATATATCAAAACTGATAAACGATTTATGTTTTCACATGGGTTCACAAAAAGTTTCGCCCTGTGTTCATTTTTGGCCAAGGAATTCCATCTACCCACCGGGCCCACCCTTTGCAGAGTAGTAAGCTTATGGGGCAAGTAAACATGGATGCGCCGGTGCGATTCAACGATCAGCCTGTATATCGGATCGAACGTCAACAATTTTACGGCTCGGACTATGATTTTATAAGTTTATACACAGTCCCTCGTGGATAGAGGGACTGTGGTTTATATAAAAAGTATAAGGCGCGGGTATTATATATTGACTGATTACTGTAGCTATAGATAGGCTACATTCAGGACGGGCAGCGACGGGCAGTAATTAGTAGGCAAAACAGGTGGTTTTCACCGTGGGCAGAACTCGGTGCAATGATACTGAACATTAATAGTAAGCCTGTCACCTTGAAGGTAATACTGTAGGTGAAACAAGGACTTCAAACGCACGATGATACAAACAACACCACAAGTGAAACGTACACATAGAAATACACGCGTTTCTACATTGTGCCCACCCGGGCCACGCGATTAAAATATGACTGATACTGCTGGATAGTGTTAATTGGGTCGGTAAACAGTCAATTAATAGTTTAATTGACTACCTGGATGATTGGCAGGTCGTGTCCAACGACGCATATGCAAAGCAGGCCAAAAGACAAAAGCCCCAAAAGTTATTGACAACTGGCCAGGGGTCACCATGAATACGCAATGAAGCTTCACTACGCAGAAACTGCGTAGTCAAGCCCTTCTTAACCGGTCAAATCGTCTTGGCATTTTTCGATAGAGGGAGTACGCGCGTTAGGGAGTCCTGTCATCTGGTTGCAAAATATGTCATGTGGTTGCTGGCTATGACACACCCATATTTGGTTATGTTTCGATGTCAAAGGTCAGAGTTGAAAGTCCAAGCATGGGTAATTCCTTGCATTCCTGATACCTTGTGCTAGCTCTGGTTGTCAAAGCACGTTTTCATTTGTGCTATTTCGAAGCAAGTGAGTACAAGTATATATAGTAGTCTGTTCGATTCTTGATCGTAGGCTTGTAACACAAGGATACGATTTCTCATATATCTCTGGTGTTGCATGCAGGCGGTTTTAAAATTCAGAGATCTTTAAAATTCAGAGGGTCAGACGAAACCAGGTCTACATGACAGTCCGCCTCTGACTGTGTCTACATACGTCAGTCATCATGATCGACCTCGACAAAAGAGTCAAAGAGATGTCTTGAAACACATCAAAGTCTGCTTATTTACAAACATTTAGGTGGTTGGCCTTGTTTTATATTATCACTTTTCTCTTGATAGGATGCATGCTTCAGTAACAACGGTCGAAAATGCTCAAAGCATAAACTGTGGGAAAGAAGAGATGTCATGCAAGCTGTGCCCAGTGAGGATGTTTAGTCCCACGAAATATAAGTGGAGACTGAAATGACACACTAAGGCCTACATAAAATCCTCAGTACCTTGTGGAGGTATGCAGCTAATTATGTTTGTCTTTATTGCCAATGTGTTCTGCTGTATAAGCTTTTATAAATTAATTCATATGTATCCTGTATAATTCCTGTGTATCTATTGGTTTTCAACTTTCTATGCTATCACAAACTGATTTAATTTGTCTAATCAAATTTTTTGCAGAATCTGCATTTGGAGCATGCCGAGTCACAATGTGTCACCTGGTTGCATGGAGACTCCGGTGCATCTCTCTTACACTGACAAGGCTGTGACTGCAACGTTTTCTCATTGGTCTTCATCTTTCTATGCTATCGCAAACTGATTTAAATTGTCTAATCTAAATTTTTTGCAGGAACTGCATTTTTAGTATGCTGAGTCACAATGTGTCACCTGGTTGCACGGACACTCTGGTGCATCTCTCTTACTGTGCTAAGGCTGTGACTGCTACATTTACTCATTGGTTTTCCTCTTTTTATGCTATCACTATTGATTTAAGTTGTCTAATCTAAATTTTTTGCAGGAACTGCATTTTTAGTATGCTGAGTCACATGTGTCACCTGGTTGCATGGACACTCCGGCGCATCTGTCTTAGTGTGCTATGGCTGTGGCTTCTAAGTTTTCTCATTGGTTTTCATCTTTCTATGCTATCGCCAACTGATTTAAGTTGTCTAATCAAATATTTTTGCAGAATCTGCATTTGGAGTATGCTGAGTCACAATGTGTCACGTGGTTCCATGGACACTCCGGCGCATATGTCTTAGTGTGCTATGACTTCCTCCTGTATGGAACGCCGTAGCTATCATAAATGCATTTTAAACATATTCTCTTTCCCATTTTCAGAACTTGTTTCGCATTTTTAGAACATGTTAGGCATTACTCTCACGTCACTCTGCATTGAAATTATCATTTTAGGCACAAAGTCATGGTTCAAGGCAGAACGGGAAACATTACCCCTACCCCTTATATTATAATTGTGTTTAAAAATGACTTAAAATTGACACAAACTGAAAGGCATAAGCTTTGTAACTTTATAATATGGACTTTTCCCAATTAAACTTTACATGTTTGGAAAGGCCCATTTCAGAGTTTTCAAACGGTATAACATTTATATGGTTTCATAATTCATGATTCGAGGCAGAAGGGAAACATTACCCCTACCCATATGTTGTAATTTCGTTCTTAAAAATCACTTAAAATGGACACAAACTGAAAGGCATAAGCTTTGTAACTTTAAAATATGGACTTTTAACAATAAAACTATACATGTTTGGAAAAGCCCATTTCAGAGCTTTTAAACAGTATAACATTTATATGGTTTCGTAATTCATGGTTCGAGGCAGAAAGGGAAACATTACCCCTACCCCATATGTTGTAATTTCGTTCTTAAAAATCACTTAAAATCGACACAAACCGAAAGGTTTAAGCTTTGTAACTTTTAAATATGCAATTTTTCCCCATAAATCTATATATTTTTAGAAAGGTCTGATGCAGCACTTTCAAAAATGTTATATTTTTATGGTTTGATCATTCATGATTCGAAACAAAAAGGGAAACATTACCCCTACCCCTTATGTTACACACGGATGTGTGGCATACCGCGTAATAAGAAAACAAGCTCATGCACCCACTAAATCTCAAGACACATACTTTTAATCTTGTTTTTCTTGTTTATTGCACTGAGTTCTTCCAAAAAATATATAAATACCTTATGAAAAATTGTTTGGAGGAACGGGAACTTAATTATTGGGTGTGAAATTTCGCAAATTTTACGATTTACGGCCAATGACCGATATAAAGTCTAATCGACGTTCGAATATTAATTAATCCCTATTAAGTTATATATCAATGAAGAGGCCATGATCTTGGCTTTCATAAAATGTAACGTTTATAGTATTTTATTTTTTCTGTTTCCGTCGAGCGGTAGATACGTGACCCCTACCCCATCGTTAAAATCCAAGATGGCGGCCAAGATGGCGGCAAAGATGGCGCCAAATGAACCCCATGGGACACGATTTGATTTTGGGAACATCAAAATTCATTAAATATAGACCCTAAGGATTACAAAAATGTAAGTTAAAAAAATACATCCATGGGGTGCATGGGAACCCTACCTTCCGACCCGACTACTTGATGTTTGTCACCAATTCTGTACCAGTCAACGCAGTTGCCCCCTGTTCCTGTCAGCGACGCATTTACATCATACAGATTGAAGTAAACACATGAAGCGCTTTGATTCTTTAAAGTCTGGGCTGTATGCTGCAAGCAGCCGTTTTCAGCTGCATCGCCTCAACACGTTGCTTTGTATTTTGGCATTACCTCGACTTGCTCCAAGTAATTTGGCATATAAATATCAAAACAATAAATTGTAGCAATAAGCTTTAGTGGATTGCCGCGTCACTGTTAGGCTGATGCATAGGTCAAGGGGTGAAACGCGTTGGCAACTTCTGTCAAGAAAAGCCAGCGACAGGGGAGGGCCAGTCTAGGCATAACCGCGTGTGATCTTTGAACAGTTCATTCATTAGACATCCTAGTTTACAGGTGACTTTAGTCTGATCATTGATCATGGGGGTAGGCATCACACATGCAAGGCATAATGTGTATTGACCACAAACACGCTGCCAAGGGGAAAGCATAGTAGCTATATTAGAAAAGCCTTTTAAATCAGACAACAGGTATTTCTTCAGAAAATACTTTTCATTTTATCCTTCGAAAATGCGACAACCGGCCGAAATGAGGATTTCAGCATTTTTATCCATTCGGCGGATTGACTGAGCCATCAAAGGTTTATTTTGTTATTAACGCAATATTTCGAGGCACCGAAAACATAGGTCTAATCTGAAAAACATTACGTCAAACTGGCAAGAAGTGTAATTGCAAACGGATGTAAAGCTTCGAGATAGGTTTTCATCCGGCCCATGTGCGTTTTTGAATTTGGGAAACTTTGATATTCTTAGATCCCGGCAGTTGAAGTCTCCATTTTAGAAATATGCCAGAAATTATAACCCTAGCCAGCGAGGTCGGCATGACATCTCTGGTTCGCCTTACCCAGAGTTGCCCTGAATACCTTACACGTTGAACATCTCTGGACCAGGACTGGCGTTGTGCTAACTATGGTCTTTCTCGGGTTAACATGCAAAGCGGTCCTCTTTGAAACCACTTCAACGTCCACAAAAGGGAAAATTTGAGTATGTTATCAAAGATTTTTGATATGAAAAAAATACCTTGGAAAAACGTTGAATAGGGCGCGTGAGGTAAGATTAGTTATGTAACGAATGTAAACACAGGCGTATACGTAGGTACCTTCATACTGTAGCTCTAATCATGCACCGGAATGGTTGACCCGCTTTGTTAATAGGTAAGCTCAATCATCCCGCCTCTAACTTATTGCCATGACCTATTGAACGTTTGGTCACTGTAAGCCGAAAGGGCAATTTAACAATGACTTCTCCTTGTTTACAAAGTTAACAGAACTGCAGATAAGCTGCACAAACCATCGATTGGCGCCTATATATATATATATATATATATATATATATATAATATATATATATATATATATATATATATATATATATATATATATATATATATGGCATGTCATTTGATAGACAGTGATTCACACAAATTAACTTATTGTATTCGTCTCTTGCCTCAGCTTGACCACAGACGGCTCATGCAAATTTCGAAAATCACCACTCTATCATGACTGTTTGAAAACTAATGTCACAGGTACACAACTAACATATTCACAAAATTTAAACATCCTGTATGCATACATCAGACTTCGCGATCGAAGTGTCTCCGTGTGTTACCTTTAAATACCCTATGCACAAAGAGCGTCACCGTTACAGCACTTCAATTCATACCCTGAGTGAGCGAGTCTCTATGACGCTATCATATTAATTGATTAATTATTAATTGGTTAGTTAGTTATAGTGACATGGGGTCAAATTATACGTTCTACTGAATAAATATATAGAGTAAACGATAATATTCCATCCAAATGGACTCATATGTCACTTTGAAACAGAAACAGAAACATAAGGGAATACCACAAAAAGCAAAGATATTGAAAAGAAAAACCCAGATAGGTCATTCTAAGCGGTTATGCAAATTATCTTTTCTTCAAAGGTACGCTCTTTCATTATATTGAGCTATGATTCCAACATTAATTTGCTGGAAAAACAACTTTAACATTACACGTTCATCTGGAATATTAGCTAAAACTTCGCTTACACATTTTAAGAAAACTGTTCCTATTTAATCATTATGTAATGTACAGTACGATGGTAAGTGAATCATAATTTTAGTCCGAAAAAAATCACAAAACCTTAAAATCAAACATCCGTAGCGGAAGTTTCCGAAAAGTTAAAACACCAGCACAAATGTGCGCTAACAGTGAGGCTGACGGGCGAGATTTGAGGTAACCAAACTTCCGCCCCATAGTTACTGTCATACAGCATTTATACCCGCCACTCAGACTAAGAATTGACAAAACATTCTATTTGCCATGTCAAGATCAATTTACAGTAAAAATTTTCCAACCTGCGTTCAAAATATGAAAAAAATATACTTGTCTCGTTTGACAAATCATTATTGTGTTTCAAAAGAAAACCCCTCAAAATACCCTATTTCAAAACCTTTGGTCATCCAAAGTAAGAAGTCTATTCCAACTTGAATACCGAACTATATTGCTACGATTTAAACATCACTCCAACCAGTATCACCTCTAATTGTGTGAGTTGACATGAACATATTAAGTATTGGATAAAGCCCGAGTACGAGGGCTCTTCTGGTAAATAAAGTCCAACTCAACGATAAAATGTCGAGGCCGCAGGCCGAGACATTTTATCATAGGGTGGAGAGAGCCCGAGTACGAGGGTTTTATCCCGGGGGGGGTACTTCCATTACTTGCCAATATGTATACGTGCCGCCCAATGGGGTGGGTATTTCAGCAACTTGGTCTAAAATGGGGGTATCAATTCACAGTAAACCAGGGTCTAAAATGGGGTCGATTTTTGAGTGCCACACAAGAACAAATTCCAACTGTCAGTTCCCGTCTTCCTAGCAGGGTTTTGAGCTGCACTCAATAAGCATCGATATCTTTTTGTGTGGCAGGGGAACCATTAAAGAGACCCCCTGGCTTTAGCCAAAATAAATGTAGACTTTGTTTTAAAACACTGTCACTAATTGGTCAGAATTCCATATATGGAAGAATTTTGCCCAATAGAAAATATCGAAACAAAGTGGCTCTACTACTACTCTCATAACAGGTCGACCATGGGAAAACTAGCAGTGCCTTATTGAAGTACGGCGAGGCTGCTTGTAGTTTGGAATTTTAAAAACCACCAGTTAGACTGTAACTGCAGATAAGGTGATATTTCAGAAGCTGGACAAAACTTTGGTGAGGGTGAAAGATAGTTTCTTTCACTAAATTTTTTTAGTATTTCCAAAAATGTTTTTGGGAAATCGTGGCTTGGCCAGCAACAACAAAACCGTAAATGCAGTGCACTGTAGTGGTAAGCTCTGCCGGTAGCTCGGTCACGCAAATGCTTGCTTTTTACCCGATTACATTTTTGCAAATTTTGACACTATGACTTTTGACCTAGGTCAAAGGTCATAAGGTCTTAAATGGGGTCCTAAAATAACGAGATTTTAGGTCTAAAATGGGCCCGGGTTTTTTACGTGCGGCCGCACACCCCTACCACTTCTCAGACCAGGTACCCCCCGGGGGTTTTATCCGACTTAAAAACTATCGCCCCTAACTGATATATTTTCGTTTCAATGTGTTTACATCACCCGTCCCCTTTGTCAATGTAACATGTTTAGGATATGAATTAAACTTTTATTTGTGAAATAGCCTTCCAATGTAATGGAACATCCTATAAATGCCCTAGGGCACATTAGTTCATTCATTAGTTCAGGCGACACAGGAATTAACGTTGCGCTCGAAACTTTATTTCCCCAGGTCAGCCTGATGGCTGCCTGGAGCAACTCTTAGCTCCGAGAGCCTGGAGATATGCTCACTCCAAGGCCACCCAAGTCCGACTCCCAAATTTACAATACTTTGTCGACAAGATAATTGTAAAAGAAAGAGTCCATGCAGCGCTGCATCAGGATTAAGGGGAACTTCAGACCACAGTCCGCGTAGATGGAGTAAATATATAGATCAGAAGACACAAGAATTAACGTTGCGCTCGAAATTTTATTTCCCCAGTCAGCCTGATGGCTGCCTGGGGCAACTCTTAGCTCCGAGAGCCTGGAGATATGCTCACTCCAAGGCTCCCAAAGTCCGAACCTCAAAACTTTAACAGTGTTTAGTCCAACAAAATATCAATTCATACACTTTCAATCCACACGTTTCCGTACGAATGAGGATCTATTTGAAAGCCATTTTTTGCAAAGATTTTTGGAACACCGATGCTTGGTCTCTATTTCCGTTTTACGCTAAGCCAGCGTGTTTTTCTTGTAAGTAAGATTTACGAACAGGCTTTATTTATTATAATGCTGACGGCAAACCAAGAGATGGTCACACGCAGACGCACAAAGTCCGCCATCCGAATGCCTACACGCTCTTTAATTATTCTTCGGGGCCAGACGAGCCCAATTATTACCCGCCAAAGACGCGACGATTATTTTTAAGATTAATAGCGATCATGCATTTTATGATTATAAAATCACACGTGTTTCAGACTTTCTTTTAAAGAAATGTACTTTGTCATAATCTCAACTCGGAGGGAACGGACGTATTATTTTGAAAATGAGGTCATTTTCTATTTCGAAATTGGCCCATGTCATAATCTTCCAAATCGACGCACAGAATAGTAATATTTCACGCTCAAAATACATTAGCGTTCTTGGACGCGAGTGATCAAGCTGACGTTTCTTTGTTTGGACTCTGACCGGGACTCTGACAATGCTGGCGCCACCAAATACCAGCACAGTATCGACGACATGACATTTACAAGAATTACCCAGTAACTTATTTTCTCATGGAGGTATTCTGCGTACTACCCCAATGTTCTATTGTGTTTCAACCGATCGTAAAATTGAGCCATTGTTATCAATTTAATTTATTCATAGTGTGGGTTTGAAACAAAAGAATTGTAGCAAGCCACGCACGGGCAAGTGATAATTTCTACTTTTGTAATATCCTTTCTAATGTCGGTAAATCAAAGCATTTTCGTATTATATTCTTTATGGCGTCGACATCCGACATAGCCAAGATATTGTATAAATAGACACTAACTCAGAGGAAAAAAGGAGAACTCAAGGACCGATAACCACGGTCACTCTCTTGTGGAGTGACCGAGACAGGACATTCACTCAGAAACTAGAACTTTGGACCACGATCACGAGCTCCAGTGGAGTCACCGCAACTAGGAACTAGGATCAACTAAGACTCATGTATCAGCGGGTGGGCCGGTAGGTCCAGTCATGGTTCCGTATTCAATAAATAAGTTTCAGTTATACATCAGCACTCGTCGTCAGATCCAGCTTCTTTCCTTTATGTTATGACACATGGATGTAGTCTCCTCCTACCTCCACGGTTTAAGGGTTGTTTTTCTCGTCCGGTGAATGATTGTTGTGTCAATGAATGATAATTTATTGGCTGCAGTCACAGGTCATGCCGTAGTTCTTTCTGCACCATAAGTGTTTCTGTAAATATTTGCAGAGTTAGTTTCGATGACTCAGTGACGAACTTATTGTGGCGAACATTGCGTCCAGTAACGGTGAAAATGTACAATCAAGTTAAGGAGTCATCTCGACCTAATTCGACTTTATCAACTTCATTAGAATTCAGGGTATGTTACTGATACTCAATGCTATCCTCTCGACCGTGTCATTTTTACGGCGTGGTGATGTTTACAGTAGGCCGAACAAAAAAATGTACTGTTCCGATAACCCGACCTGCCATATTTTTACCTGTCGACCCTAAACATTTTTAGAGCTACGTAAACACGAGGACGTCTTTTATGTTTATTTTCCTCTTATATGTATGATACATTTTTCTAGAAATATTGTGGTCAGTGTTTGACCGCCCTGGACCCTTGAAAATGCATATTTAAAAATAAAAATATTTGAAAAAAGTCCCTGCCCACCTACCTACCCTATTTTTGAAAGCAATGTTATGGGAACAGCACAATTTATTTTATTGGCCTTACTATGCACTTATTGCCAAAACCTACAAGTCATAAGGAGTACTTTAAATTTGTAGATCTACTTATTTTCTGGTGGTGGTTTTCCGAGCTACTTTGTCAGCGTGATTCACAGGAAAGAAAATCTATCCATTTTTGAAAGGCCTAGACAAACTGAAAGGTATCAACGTTGTAAAAGACATGACCAAACACAGTCGTAGACCTGCACAAGATATAGAAATGTTGTAGATCTATACAAGAATCCGCTATGTATCAGACAGATAGAGATTGGGAAAGCTTTCGATTGTAAAGACTTATGTTTGAGAAATAGAAACACTCCACTACATAAAAAAATACGGTCATAAAGGGTAAGCCTGTCCATGTATACAACGATTAGAACCGTTATGGCGGGTGCCATATGCTGAGGCAAATGGAATAATAAAATATCGTGCCTTGAACAAATTTTATCATGCGCTTGTGCGCGGAATGCAAACGCTGAGAAACTTGAGCCAGAATAATTTCGTCGTGATATTAAAAAACTGTGTCTTTAGTCTATGTCATGGCATATTTGCTTCTAAACAACAGTTACTAGAATATGGGTTCTTGAAATATTATACAAAAGCAAACTGACACTGCCAATTTTGGCAGCCATTTTTTCAACTTTAAGTAGGTTTTTCTTCCCGAAGGTTCAAATCCCCCAAAACCGTCGAAAATCCAAGATGCTTTATCTCATATTTCTGCACGGCTATACGTTTCAGTTTATATGGGATGTCACGTGAAGAAAGCGTGTCTAAATGGTACCTGTGGTGTGATCAACTTGCTGAACAAAGGTCAAACTTTATCCGGAGCATACCATTTTCTGCAGGTAACTATGTATACGGCGCGCAGATCGTTTCAAAATTATTTTCAATATTTGTGAGGATCCAGAAAAAAAATCATTCATTGCCGAGATCCGACGATTAGGGATACTCGCATAGGTTTCTCAATGCTGATGCTCCACGTATTGATATGAAAGCTGATGTAAGTACGACTCAATCGATGCAAGGCGCATGCAAATCGAAGTCGATATGATAAAATTACGGTCAGCCCAAGTTCTCCGAATTGAGCGTGTGAGTATAGGCCTGCGTACGATGCTGTGTGTTCCCGGCGTTATACGGCCTCCCACCACAGCCCTGCTATACTACATAGCCAAACCGACGACATGAGGTCCCAATATTGGGACCGCACACGAAATTCTACTTTTCTGACTATTTTCGGCTAAAATCATCTCAATTCCTATTTATGCCTACCCGAATCACTCAATCGCTCACAAACTGCAAACAAATTTGCCCTCGTGATGCCCCAAACCGTTAGTTTTCCAGCGATGGACGGTCGAGGGCCCAGTGGCCGGCCACTTGATACGTTCATGTGAGATATGGCCGGTCACATGGTCCTTGACCGTGGATCGCTGGAAAACTAAGGGTTCGGGGGTCACGAGAGCAAATTCGTTTGCAGTCTGTGAGCGATTGAGTTATTCGGGTAGGCATAGAGCGGAATTGAATCGCCGGTTTGGCTATGGAGCTTAGCAGGGCAGGGCTACAGTTCGATACGACACGAAACATTCGGATACAAACGTTTGATAACCCTTCACTTTCTTAATACACGACTTAGTGCTTGTGGAATTATGATGAATTGAGCTGTTTCGAGTTTGGTAACTTGTTGTCAACTTTCCTCGGTCATTATAAAGTACACCATCGACACTATATTGAAAATAATGAGTGAGCTGTTGGATCACCACTCCCTACATGTTTTACTTGAACAATAAATATGTGAGAGATAAAGGATCACCCCCTTTTTTGCATCTCGTGAAATTCTTAAGGAAAAAAAATCGAGATATCAAGGCCCCATAACTTTTTTTTAAATTTTGTCCACCCACTCCACAAATACTGAGTGGTAAGACCCCCCTATCTTGAGTTTTCCCACCAAACAAGTATTCAACAATTTCAAGAACCACGGCTCATTTCTCAATATCATTTCATATCTCATCTTTTTTCTGACATTCATAAAGCTACCAAAAAGCTTTGCATCATGATACAATCGTACTTTTCTCAAAGTAAATGGTGATAACCTCCTTTTTTCCTCTTCCCAGTGTTTTTTTTCTGGGTCTTCCCATTTTTATTTTCCCCAACCCTTTTTTGAATCACCATAAATATCTAAAATAATTTTGAAACTGTATTCTCCCACCCTCCACTTTTGTCTGGATCTTCACAAAGATCTAAAGAACCAATTTTTATTTACACCAACGCTAACCACCCCCCTCGTTTTTTTAATGACACAAACGATTTTCTTTAATTTGGATCTACCATTACAATAGTGCACCCCCCCCCTGTTTTTTTATCCCAGCGATTTTTTCTGGATGTTACCCTCCCCCCTCGTTTTTTCAATACCCCAGATTTTTTTCTGGATGTACCCTGTTTTTATTAACCCCGGCGGTTTTTTTTAATCTACCACAGTACTCTTTCCGTTTTTATTTATTCCTAGCGATTTGTTTTATCTTGGATGACCCCCGGTCGTTTTCTTTAACCCACGGCGATTTTTTCAGGATCCTCCCAAATATTTAAAATAATTTTGAAACAATCGGCGCGCCGTAGTTACCCTCCACGTTTTTTCATTACTCCAGTTTTTTCTGGGTGTACTTCCCCCCCCCTTTTTATTAACCCCAGCGTTTTTTCTCTATCTACTACAGTACCCTCTCCGTATTTATTTCCCTGCAGCGATTTTTTATCTTGAATGACTCCCCCATTCCCTTCGTTTTTTTAACCCCACAGTTTTTTTTCTGGATCCTCACAAATATTTAAATGATTTTGAAACAATCGGCGCGCCGTACTATGTCATTGAAAGTTCATTGACATGCTCCTCGCGACAAGAGCAACGACAGCATGTCATTTCTCAGCTAATTAAGGCAACATGTCATTTTCACAGGTAATTGTACTGCCGACAACGTGGTCAATTTTCCACAGATTATGACCAAAGTGTCGTAAGACAATTTTCAGACATTGATGCTACAATGAGTCCCTTGCTGTCTACGTTTCTTATGGAATCGGACGTTTAAAAATGTTATTCGAAAGAAGTGCTCGAAAGATGGTTGCAACATTTTATTATTTTTCACAACAAGGCTAGTATGTTTTGTCATCATATTTAAAATTGTGTTAATATTGGGAAGAATATCTTGTATGACACAAACAAGTCGGTCTTTTTTGATCAGAAGACATGTTTTTCTTTCAAAAAACTTGGTGGTGTAGCCAATAGCAATATACATGAACATTCAAATGTTTGTTGAGTAATTCTTTCCATTTATACAAGTTGGCCCGACAGCAGTACCTATCATTAAACACTCTCAATTCCCACTCCAATGTCTTTATATAAATTTTCGTCAGTTTTGGGACCTCCGCAGACTATTGATGTATTGTGCACTGTGATTCTATGTTGAGGAAATTTACAGTATTGTTTAAATAAATTCCTACCAGATGAAATAGTAAACTCATACAGGTACAAGAAAGATCCACATGGTAACTTCATTAGTTTTCGGAAACAATTTTTACAATGCCGCGCCTGCTGAACATCTTTGTTCACAAATTATCTATTGTGTAATTGTATGAGAATGTTTGTTCAGGTTCCTACGAAGACCGCTCTTTAATTATTACATATTAAAAATAGGCATGGTTTTCAAATGTTTTATAGAAGCTCCACTTAGGTGCAAAGAGATTAGTTTAAGTTCAACTCATTGTCATGAGAATCATAACTCATATGAAACATATGCAAATTCCTGCATTCATAAATGTGGAATTTTTTTTAATCAGTCCATCATCCAACAGGCGTTAGCCCAATTACAGGATGAGGTAACATAACCCACTAACCCCCAATGGAGCACTGAGGAGTAAAGTGCCTTGCTCAAGGGCACAACACCGTGCTAGAGTCTCAAACTCACCGTCCTCTGACAGTGAGTCCGTTACTCTGGACCTACCGGGTCTTGAACCGGGTCTCGAACCCACCATCCTGTGATAGCGAGTCCGTTACCCGAACCACTGGGCCACGGTGAAATTATTGTTTACTGTGACGTCACGTAATTTCCGGATATATTGTCACCCTACACAGGTATACCATGGTCGTCACTATGAAAAATGTTGATACCTAAACGAACTTGCATCAAAATGTGACCGACACACAAATTGTGATATTCAACATGAAATTTAAGGGGGTTTACACGTGTGAGTTAAGTCCGGAGTTGACACCGGAATAAATTTAAACCTGTGTCAGTTGGACGTGTGAACAGACAACACCGAACTAACAAAGAACTAAATTAATTCGGTGTCGGAGGGCTGGTCCAGGTTCGGTGCTCCGTACTAAACAATGGCCTATTTACACGTGTGACCAGAACACCGAACTAAACGCCGAACTATATCCTGTCTTCGGGCTTGCGGTCATTACCACAATGGACGGTGTTCAAGTAAGCTCTCGCGATCGCGGCAACAATTGGCCGCAGGAAGAGATCAGGCTACTAATGTCAATCTGGAGAGACAAAAATGTCACCCGTATGATGGACGGCAAGTGTGTGAAGTCGTCGCTGCCAAGGCCAGGGAGAAGGGACTCGAGAGGACAGCGGAACAATGCCACAACAAAATCAAACGGTTGCGAGCTCAGTTCAAGTCCGTGTCCGACAACAACAGTCGTAGTGGCAGAGCTAGAAAAACGATGCCATTTTACGATGAGTTGTAGGTAGTAAAGGGAAAGCAACTGGTAGTAAAGGGAAAGCAACTCCACACATCGTTCATATTTGGGTTGTTTGCGTTTTGTGTATGATATTGTGTATAATATAAGTGTATATCATGTTTAACTGTTTTATGTAAAATGTTGCTTGGCCATGGCGAGACGTACCCGTAATCTACGTGTCCTGTGTTAATCCGCACTGGAGCGGAGAGACTACTGACACTGTGATCCTTTGGCGCTACGTTTCGAAAACAGAGTTTTCTTCATCAGTCGCTTAAAATTCATTTTTGATTGGTGAGACGTGTTGAATGGTTGATTGTTTTTATTTTATAATATGTTGTTCCACTTACGTTTGGTAGGGAAGCTAGAATGTCTACTGTTTGGTCTTGTTGTGTTTGTGTAGGTTCGTGTGAACCTGAGTTTGAGCTATTGTAGTTTTTGTGAAGTCTGGCGCTTATAAGTGTGTCGCCTATATTTCTGTTCCTTCTATATGCGATTATTGGTTGGTTTTGGAACAGTTTTTTTAGTGTTTCGTCTTTTTCAAGTTCACTCCAGTTTTCTGTCAGGGCTTGCTTAATTTTTGTCGTTTCGATGTACGGGCTATACGTTGTTATGAAGATTACTGTATTGTTGGTGGCGTTATTTCTTTCGCTTGACCCGAACTAAATTTATACCTTGTGTATGACGTGTAAACGTGAGATCGCTTAGATCGCTGATAAGGATATTTACAGAGCGACTAATCAGATTCCCTCAGGTCTAAAAAAATACACGTGTAAACCCACCTTTAGTCTGCAATTCGATATATCTGCATAAATAGACATCGATAAGCCAGAGTAGGAATAGGATATCCACTATACCTATGTGCAGCTTGGATAACGTCTTATTAGTTTTTGGTATATTAAAGACTACATGAAAACAACTTCAATAGCTATTACGGATATATCATTACTACATGATATTTACTCGACCTATCGAGATTATTTCGAAAACTATTTGACATTGTTAAAAATGCTATTGCTATTGTTAGATAATACTAATAGTGTACAATTCATTGTCATTGTAAATAAAAATGTCATGTTTATATTCCCGAAATACATTCATGGGTGCAAAGAAATTATGACAGACCACTTTTATTGCTTAAATATCGTACATTTCAAATAATTGGTCAAACCTTAACTGCATCTCACACATGATTTCAACTGAGAATACAATGACCTCAACACTTTCAAGATGTTACCATACACTTATTCCACACGAAATCAATATGTGCAAAAAATTGTCATGGTTGATTCTGATCAACCTTTACAGACAGATATTTTTTGAACCAAGGCTGCAGTGAAAAATACTGTCGATAGTACAATATCCCTTCCTATAACCTGCGTGAGGTTCTTCAACTACATTATATTCCTTTGTACACGCGACTAATCTTGATTTAGAATCTTTGTAAAAAATTACTGCAAACTGTAAGTAATTATATACCTCTATAATTTGTAACATATTTCAATGGCCCCTTTATGTAAGGGAATTATCCATTTGCTCCTCTCCTCGGAAAAGTGACCAGAATCAATGATACAATTGAAAAGTTTACAGAGATACAGTACAGTATTTTACAGATTTCCTTTACAAGTCCATCTGGAACCACGGCTTTTTAATTCTTAAAGGAATTTCTTCTTCAGATATTATTTTCATCACAGAAAGTGGAGAATTTTCAATACATGCTCGACAGTACTCAACATCATCATCTAAATCTCTTTCATACTTTCATTAGAGAAGACATTTATAGGGAGGTTTCTCTGCCCATATTTTCCATAGTATAAAAATAACTATATCAATCCGATTGTAAACGGTAGCTTGGAAGGCACTAGTTGAAGTACATGTACCACGCAACATTTTTATAACTTGCCAAAAAATCTGAGGATCATTGCCTCTTTAATTCCATTTTTTTTCCGATCTGTTTGTAAATTACGGCGAGTTGTTCTACTCCGAGAACCATGTTGAAATACTCGGTGTTTACTTGTCAACACACCCTTAATATGTGCACACTCACACATCTTAATTTCATTCCTAACTAAATTCACTTGTGAAAATAACATTTCGTTTGTTATGATGAATCATGCTTTAAAAGGATAAGACATGTACTCAGTATTCAACTTGGTTTAAACATCCGTCTTGTTTTGAACAAAATAATGAAAACAGTACGTCATAGCTATCATTACATAAATGTTTTCAATTTCGTAAAAAAGAGTAATTGACATTATGGTGTAATTTTGTGTTATGTCACGTACTGGTCAGTTAGATGCAAAATTTAATGTTTTCTCTTAGTTTGAAAAAAAACCGCGAAAATTCGTAGTCTGGTACTTTCCAATGAATTGATTTTAGGTACGGGAGGAAGGAGTATAGCTGAACTTCACCAAGTTGATTTTTGAGGCTAGTATTTATATCAATAAAAACACATTTTGTGCAATGTCATTCCAACCTAATAAATCTGATTTCTGTGCCAAGTTATCATTTTGACAGATATGTTACCATAACAAGCAGGTAGACGGGAGTGAAATTCAGTTGTTCTGAACGGTAACGAATTCTGTTTTAGAAGTGTCAGTTAACGCCTTCCGGCTCTTAATGTCGCACAAAGATAACTTTTCAAGTGCTGGGTTTTTCATCAAAACTGACTTAGTTTTAAGTCAAAAGTTTTGACACAATGTGAAGTACATTTTCAGTTTATGAAGTGGCTAGTTTCACGATACCGAACTCTGCTCCTTTAGTTACTTCAGATCTAATGTCGATATCGGAAGGGAAGTTGAAACGACCGTAAAATGGGCAACACCATTACCTGCTCTGATTTCCCATAGAGGGGCATGATTGAGAGAAAGAGAATCGATAAACTTATTTTTGAATTTAACAATTTTGTCAAATCAAAACCTTGCAACATCAGACCAACGATTCATTCGATAATATTTAATCGTAGAGAGAAAAAAGACGATATTTGTTGAATTTTGTTCTGAGAAATAGGGTTGTATTTACCGGTCTTATAGTTGGGAGCGAAAGGTCGATGCCCTTTGTTTATGTTCACGTTTTCCGTGATACACGACCTTTCGCACAAGATGAAAATGCTTACGATCATAAAATACACCTTAGAAACATTTCCTCTGCGAAAGCTAAATGAATGTCAGTGGTTCAGACCAGGATTAAACTCCGAGTGTCCTGTAGCATTCAAAGCGATAGTTGATAGCCCAACGCCACTTTTTGGTTTGTGCTAAAATAGGAGTCCGGCCAACAGTTCAATTCACGGCACATGGCAAAATTTGCAATGGAGCATGAACCCTCAAAAAGGCTTCCTGAGTTAATATGTCTTGCGTTCGCTTTCTTTATTGTTCATGACGATGAATTATCAGCGTATTAAATAAACTAGCTGTTGTATTGCGGACATTTTCTCGCCGAATCGTGCGAGATGACCAACGAATACATTGTAGCTGCATCAGCAAACAACATGGGCTTCGATAAACGAGGAAATCAGGTACGGGGATAACATTAACTGGACGAAGGAATATTTGAGAGTTCCTGTTTGTTGTTCCTGTTTTCTGTTTGGGAAACGGGAAAATAGGGTGAGGTTATTTTGTAAACGGTAGCAGGAAGGCAGTATGAAGGGACAGTTATTATTTTCTCTGCAATTATTTGTTCAACTCGTGTTAGGTTTAACTTAGCATAATACTATTTACATGCACATTGTTTATAATAATTAGTTGATGGACTGCCAATGCTAGATTATGACCAAGAACGCCATTTCCTGCTATCTAACTTGATTATTTGTCAGCAAACTGTCATTAGCTCACGTGTGTAAACACGTGGGCTAATGTCATAGCGATGTCTGTCTGTCTGTCCGTGTGTGTGTGTGTGTGTGTGTGTGTGTGTGTGTGTGTGTCTGTCTGTCTGTCTGTCTGTTTACACGATAACTCAAAAACGCCTGAACGGATTCAAGTCAGATTTGGTACACAGGTACCATATGCTACTTGCAAGAACTGTTTAGATTTTGGTTAGTGTGGCTTGCATATTAATGAAGTTATGCAATATCGTTTTTTTTTCCTTACAATGGTTTCCCTATGGAGACGGTAATGACAGTGTAGACATATATCAAGAAATACTGCACAAAATTTCATGAAACTTTTCACAGATGACAATCTAAGAACATTATGATGATACTATGAGTGTCATGTCAATTATCTTCTCATTTGCATATTTAATGAATTTTTGTTATTAGTGTCATAACTCTGAAATTCCTGCACCAAACTTGATGATACTTGCAACAAATATTGATCTGATATATATCTTATTGTACTTAGAAGCATTAGGCAGTGTCAAGTTAACAATAGCTCATTTGCATATTTTATGAAGGTTTGTAATTAGTCATATAACTCCGATATAACTTCACCAAATGTGATGAAATCTGCTGCAGATACTGATCCGACTGATATCTAACTGTAGTGTAAAGCATTTAGTAGTGTGAAATTAATTAAGGGTTCATTTGCATATTTAATGAACTTTGTAATTAGGTATATAACTCTGAAATTACGGCACCCAAGTCAGTGAAATTGGGTACAGATATTGTTTTTATAAATATCTAATTGTACTGAGAAGCATTTGGCAGTGTCAAGTTAACAAATAGGTCATTTGCATATTTTATGAAGTCTAGTAATTAGTGATATAACTCCAAATAACTGCACCAAATGTGATGAAATCTGCTGCAGATACTGATCCGATAGATATCTAATTGTGGTGTAGAGCATTTAGTTGTGTGAAGTTAATTAAGGGTTCATTTGAATATTTAATGAACTTTGTAATTAATGATATTACTCAAAAATTGCAGCGTTAAATTTGATGAAACTTGCTACAGATGTTGAGCTGATAAATATCCAATTGTACTGAGAAGCATTGAGCAGTATCAAGTTAATAATTAGCTCATTTGCATATTTCATGAAGTCTTATAATTAGTCATATAACTCCGAAAAAACTGCATCAAATGTGATGAAACTGCTGCACATACTGATATCACAGATATCTCACTGTGTTGTAAAGCATTTAGTAGTGTAAAGTTAATTAAGGATTCATTTGCATATTTAGTAAACTTTGCAATTAGGTGTATAATTCTGAAATTTCGGCACCAATTTTTTTTAAAACATGGTACAGATATTGATTTGATAAATAGTTAATTGTGCTATGAATCATTGAACAGTGTCAAGTTAATTTAGGGTTTATTTGCATATTTAATGAACTTTGTAATTAGTGACATTACTCTAAAATTACAGCATTAAATTAAATAAAACGTGCTACAAATGTTGATCTGATGGATATCTAATTGTCCCATATAGCATTTAGCAGTGTCAAGTTAATTAACAGCTCATTTGCATATTAAATAAAGTTTTGTAATTAGTGATTAGACTCTGAGAGTACTGTGCGAAGTTTAAAAAAACCTGCTACATATAGTGATAACATATATCTCATTGTTCTGTGAAGCGTACTACTATTAATGAACCTGGTGTAAAACACATGAGCATATTCAGTTCATATCTGGTTTTTCGTTTGTTTTAAAAAGACTTTACAATTTATTGTAAATGTGCGACTTGCTACTTTCTTTACAACTTAAGATGTAACTAGTTTGTGGATAACAATACAGGACGCATTGCTTGAAAGACAGAGAGTGTTACGGAGATGGTTTATCCCACACAAAGGTTAATGAACCTAGCGGTCATTGATACCAGTAAAATTATCTCAATTATAAGTCGATATGCATACAAACCATATTTGAGACAAACGCAAATAGACGCTAATTACGTTTTACGAGGATGTTTACGGAAGTCTTGATGAAAACAAGAATATATTTGTTATATTAAGAATCATGAAGGTAGTCAATTACGTTTACATTAAGACCTACATATTCACGTTTATGATTGGATGTATCATTTTTATCTTTAATTCATGTCTATCGTATGATCAAAGCCACGCCTTAAAGATAACGTTTAAAATCCCATTCTAAAACAATTCAACGAATATAGTTGCTCAATAGATAGTTGCGAGAGAGAGAGAGAGAGAGAGAGAGAGAGAGAGAGAGAGAGAGAGAGAGAGAGAGAGAGAGAGAGAGAGAGAGAGAGAGAGGAGAGAGAGAGAGAGAGAGAGAGAGGAACACAGCGGACCCAAGACATTTAGACTATGGGAGAAGCGTATCTTGGGCGATGGCAACTGTCAAGCTTGTCTAAAGAGAAATAAAGTCTATGTACCGGTATACCAACGAACTCTGACCGTCTCGTGTAGTCAAAACACTAAAGATTCCCAGGTACCACTCAGCAGGCCAAGCGAGTTCACGAAGCAAACTCCCCTTTCAAAAGAACGAATAGTAACCAGTTCGTGTTCTCTCTTAATTTAGAGATGTATTATGCGCACTCGCAGTAACGTTTTGACCCGTTGACCCTTTGTTGCGCGTGCGTAGAGCAGGAAGTTGATCGTTCCTAAATGTCAGAGGTCAGAGCTAGCTAGCTCCGATCGCGCGGATCGCGCTGAGTTTTCTGCCTGACTGTCTACACCGTGTGTACTCCGTCGGAAGCTTCTGCTGTATACAGTAAACTTGCCGAATCAGGTCCACAGTTACAAAAGATCAGCAATCAACGGTAAATATACCTTTTTACAGTGATCCCATGATAAATTTGTGGAACCAGCGCTTCATTTTATCTTTCCTGGGAGCACGATGCAAGGCCTGCGACTGCGTGGCAGGGCTGTGTGTGTTACCGGCGTTGAGGCCACATAACGCCGGTACCCTGCGACGCAGAGCCCGCTGCCCGGACTTGTATTTCATGTTTGCATGCACGGCAGTTGTATTTCTTTTCGTGTTAAACTTCGCCATTGTACCGTCGACTGTTTGTCCCTTCCTGCCTATCTGTCGTTGTTGATCATTTCGAATATATTGCCATGGGGCTGTGTATGGCGTATAGTTATAAATATTATGATGCTGCATGGAAGTAGAAACTTCTTCCGCCATCGCCACGGTGAACGTACGTTGATGCTCCGATGGACGACTGCACTCTAGTCTGCAGAGGTACGTCAAAGGTGATCGTCAAAAACATAAGCTTCCGCAATGACCCTCGGGGGCTAGGCTTCCATAACTGACGTAGGTTTCTAAAACTATATTTAATTTCCCTTCCCCTCAGTCTTTTGCTACACGCCAACGACGCCAAAGGAGTCTCGCCATAAAGAGGTTGACAGGATCCGGACTAATGGAAGGAAACCAATTGAAGAGGAATTTTAGTCTGGCTTACGACACCAGGATGATAAAATTTACCAAAATAAAATTTGCTTCATGTGCATTATAACGTTTGTCTAGTCAAACTTCTTATAGGCTGATTTTCAGGTTGTTTTGATTTTGCTCTTGTTTTTGGGAAAACTATTTCCTCCAAAACTAGTTTGAGGGTTTTCTTTCGGTTTTGTTCTTATTTTTTTATCATCACTATATTTTTTGCACAGTGCAATGAAAGCATTTGTTCTTAGGTTAATATCAAAGACACATGTCAGCAGCATATCACTCATAGTTACTCAACAGGACTGTCCATGCAGCTCTACAAAGTACTACAAAAACAAGACAGAGAAACATTCCATAACTGCAAGAGTATTTATTTGAAAATTATAATACTTATATTGTTATACATGTTCATGGTGTTGTGAAATATAATAAAGATACTGCAATATGACTTAGTAGTGTCTTTTTAGTGTCTTTTTTAATTCAGATCCTCAGTCATGAAAAGCAATACAGAATTACTGGAATAACAATACTGACTAAATTCAAGGTATCTCTTGTAGAAATACCCAAACTGCAGACCTTTAAGATGCATCACCAAATTGACTAATCACAGGGCCAGGTTACTTACCCATATGACCCCATACATATATCATCTCAAAGACAAAAACTTATTATAAATGCTTGGCAACCCTAACATCAAAATTCTTTGACTCTCTAGCAATTGTACTCTACAGTATCTGATACATGCAACATTTATTTTAAAATGGGATCAAAATCATAAATATTCATAATGGTGTATTTCCCCTCTTATCACTTAACATCGAACTCAGTTTAAGTTTGAACCCATCTAAAGTGCGGTACGTACCCACTGACTTTATTCAATTCGTATACTGCCACTTGACGTAGCCGGCCCTGCGTACAACGCTGTATGTTCCTGGCGTTACACGGATGGGAGGCCGTATAGCGCCGGGAACACACACCATCGTACGCAGGGCTACCACTTGACGCAGCTGAACACTGGGATGAAACTGTGGACAATTGAAGGCTGTATTTTTTTCACTAAAAGAATTCCTTCGCAGGCTGTTCTATAAGTTGCCGTGCATAAGATCGTTATATTCTTGGTACGTTTACAAAGCTAAAACGTCGGAATTTCCCAAAATAGAAGTAGGCCGCTATGCATGTAAGGAAATGTCGAGTGTCCCCCAATGTCCCCCAAGGCGCAACGGCCATAAAATGCTGGCCTTTGTGTCCACCAATTGTTCATCGACAGTGTTGTTCACGTGGGATGAAAATATCGGCCAGAAAAGACACTGTACGATGGATTTGAATATAGCTGAATGAAATCATGGATATTCTGACAGAAACAACATGGCGGAAACCCTGAGAGGACCGCTGAAAGTATTGCATAAAATCTACCGGAAATCCGAACTTTCCACCCTCGCTGGTAGCAATGAAGTTAACTGAAAGTCCAAACTGTTTGTACTTCCAAGCTTGACCCGAATATGTCTCTCCATCGCCTTTACACAAGAGCCGAAAGCACCCGGTGCGGGACGCGTGCCCTGAGAAAATCCATTTTCGTGTTGAACGGATCGCTTATGCAAATATAAATCTGCGCATGCGCAATGCTCCAAAATACATCTCTAAATTAAGAGAGAACACGAACTGGTAACATAACATTCAAATTTGTCACCGTGTTAGGGAGTCATCTTGACCTAGTTAGCCGCCATACAATTCATGCAAATTCAGCGACTGTAGTTTTCTATTCACTACGATCCTCTCGACCGTTTCATTTGAGAGCGTGTTGGTTTTTTAAACTGAAGCGACGGCCAGGCTTTCAAAATTAATGTTGGTGATCTGATTAATCTCTCATGCTACCGATGGCAGTTTTCCCATCTACTCTGTCAGTGTCATTCCATCAAATAACAGGAATGCAACAGTTTATTACAGGTGATCGGTGAGGTCTAATAAATCAAAACTCTAAAATAATCCCCAAATTTGGTGCTTTTAACTTTCCCAGAAGAGCTAACCTCTCAATGTCATCTTCCAAAATTTTGTGGTTCTCAAGCAAATGATGGTGCATTGTACGTCTGTCTGTCATGTCTCTATTGACAGACTACAATGGAACACTCAGTCTGCTTTAAGGGTCATGGAAGCTAACTAGAGCAGAACAGAAGTGACCCGGCAGTAACATCACCAGTCAATACATTTCTTCGGTACCTGGCGTTTGCTTCGCATTGTAGAGAAGCCTACCGTGATCTAGCGCGTCTCACAGTTCCGCGAAGGGGCTATCGAGAGGGTTTAAGTTGTGAGAGGCCATTTTGCAAGCTGTAAATCACCTTTCCTTTAGGGCAAAGTGTCATTGCCCCACTAGCTGTCTCTTTTAGCATTTACTGTATTCAAAATAAAATACATTTTTTGAGAATGCACTAATTGAGGTGTGTTAATACACTTATTATTAACTACCCGCTGGGACTATATGAGTCAATTTTAATAAGATAAAGTTTACACTGCGATTAAATGTTGGCCAAACATTAATTCGCAGACCCTGATGCAAAGAAATACCGTTTATACTGTGTATATCTGCACTGAAATCTTCACATAAACAAGCAGAGTAGTCCAATGTAATGAAGAAGGATGATTCCTTTTAAGTTTAACATTATATATTCTGTTTCCTTTGTAATAGTATCACCAAATATTGGAAATGGCGGGAAATCAAAACGACTGTTACAATTTGAATTTACTTGTCAAACGTTTCACAAAGGAATGGTCTCCTAATGTAGTAAAAGCCCATATCCTTTCAGAGGGTAGAATTCAAGGTCAACAAATTTCAAGAGTTAGAGCTAGTGGGCTTTAATTATCCAAGATGATTCGTCTCATATGCCAACGGCTGTACGTATCCGTATACATGAACGCTCAATAGGAAGACGTGTTTCATTGGTACCAGTGATCTGCTTATAAACTATTTCCGAACAAAAGTCTAAAAGCACCTTCTCAGGAGTATACTGTTTTAAGCGGGAAACCATTTAGTCTCACATTCCGTATGTGGTATTGCAACATGGTGAAATGTTGCTTCAATAATTTATGTAGCCTACGGGCCGTGCGCCGGCTTTATTTGCCGTGTTGGCTGTGTAGCCCTGTCCCGTGTCGGACGTTTTGTCCCGGCCTGGGGCTACACAGCCAACACGCCAAATAAAGCCGGCGCACGGCCCACGGCTACAATTATTGCAGCTAGGTACAGTTCAAATCGCTTCTTTCCTCGCCATGTCTGTCTATTTTTTGCATTCTTGGTCTTTCTATCGCCTGTGGCGCACTTTGCCGTGATTATTAAATATTGCATCAAAATGGCGAAGGGGCTCGTTGCTCGGAAAGCGAGACCAGGTGAGCATGTTTTTGGATCGTCGATTCTGCCACTTGGCACCATGGTGTCTTTTCATTTCACAGCTGATTCTATTACAGGTAACGCCGTCAGTTTTCTAAGGAGTGACCTTGTGGCGCAAAGTGACGTCAGATAGTTTTAAGATATTGATGCGTCAAGAGTCCTTAAAGTCCCTTAGATAAGTCCAAGTCGTCATCTTTCATTCATAAGGTCTGAGTCAGTATTGTCAAACACTGTAAGAGTTATGAACTTATTCGTAGGAGACATCTCTTTATACTTTGTACACAATACCATCAAACGTCAAGGGAGACTCGTCAAGAAATTTTCCGTGGGAAATGCTTTATACTCTACCAAAAAATCAAATATTGACAAGAGACGGTATTGGTGAAAAAAAACAAAAAGGAGGTCGGTATTGGTGAAAAAAAACAAAAAGGAGGTAGCGGCGCAGCATAAATAAAACTTAGTCTGCCAATTTGACTGGTGTGATTTTCACAGTAAATTTCGTGGCAATGCCTCCGTCTTCGTGAACAGTACCATGGGGGACATTATATGTAGTGAGACCTAACAGAAAGGGTACAGCCAAGCAGTACACAGTAATTGGGCCTTACAGGACCGAAGACAACATTCACTGTAGCCTGTACACATATTTAAAGAGTAAAATCGTAGATCATTTTGAAACAGGACCAGTACGTACCTTATGGTCTCGGATGTTAACAGTTTTTTTTATAACCAAGACTAAGAGAGTCGCCATGTTTCAAAATCATATTCTCCAAAGATGTCATCTACAAAGTATTATCATTATATCGGTTGACACACATGCATGAGTGCCGTTCTAATAAAATTAAGTTAGTTTTTGGTTTGGCGAAAGCAATAATAGTATTAGGATATAAACATTCAAACCTCGAATGAACAATTTTAGCCTTGTGTGACGATTCTTGACATGCAATCATCTTTGTTACAATTACTTATGTTATGTACTTATGTTCCTGTTAAGTGTAGTGTTTATGTTCTGATTATATAATGAGTAACGTACTGCCTCCGAGACACGCACTTAAGAGGTCAGTAGACATATCCATGACATTCCGGACTGTATTTAAGTTTTGAAGTCCCTTCTTGTCAGCATGTGTAGCCTGTAAGTTTGTGTAAAAGTAAAAAGTAAAAGTAAGCCTTTATTGAAATCGTATCCCAGTTGGGATCTTGATCATAAAGTACAATAAAGGTTTTGCAAAAACAACAATGAAAGAGTATATATATATATATATATATATATATATATATATATATATATATATATATATATATATATATATATATATATATATATATACTATATATATATATATATAATATATATATATATATATATATATATATATATATATATATATATATATATATATATTATATATATATATATATATATATATAAAGTAAATATATAATTTGAAGTAACAGATGTCCTCGAGGGAAATTACAGTGCTAAATGCAAAAAGCAGAGCGGTATAAATAATAGATTACTTCAAGTACAAAGTAATGAAATCTATTACTTAAGTTTCATGCATCTTGCAATCCTCAGATAGAGTGAAAGGATTACTAGCTCGACACTTTGATAGCAAGATCGATAAATTGAAAAATGAACTTTTTACCACTTTAGACACAAAACTAAAGGAAGTCCGAGATGAATTTTCACTGGATTTGGCCAGAATGGAAAACCAAATGTCCTTGGTAGAAGAAAGGTTGCGTGCTTTGGAGGCCGGTCAAGGTACTGATGTTCAGTCTTCAGGAATTCCCGCAACTAACCAGGTGGCTGAATCGGATGTGTCAGTTATAGCAACTATGATTGAGCAACATCCCGATGAGAATTTGACCGAAAAAGTGCTTGGGGTAATTTCGGCACTTGGGGAAGAAGTTGCGAACAGTGTGAAATTGGTTAAATGTACCAGATTAAGAAGTCGGCAGGAAGGATTACCAGGTTTGGTGAAAATATCTTTTGAGAGTATTGGCCAGAAAATCGCGGTGCTGAGAGCAAAGCAGAAGCTCAAAGACAGTGAACGTTTTTCGAGAGTACATATAAAATCATGCAAATGTCATGTTGAACGCCTGATAGAAGTGAACGCGCGTACTGTTCTCTCCCTACTACCAAATGGCGCAGACTTCCGAATCGCGGGTAATGGTCGTATAATCCGAAAAAACCCAACTATGAATACATCATCACAGAATGTCCCTAGCGGAATGTCTCATGACTAGGATTCAGCCAGCCCTTGGACTGATAGCAGAATCACAATTGCACATATTAACGTTGGCGGGTGGACAGAATGGAACAAGGAACTTCGTACACAAATAGTTTTACATGCTAATGCTGACGTAGTTAGTATTAATGAAACCCATTTATCATCCCAAAATACAATCTATGTTGAAGGGTATAAATGGTTTGGTTTCAATCGATATCGCGTTCATACAGGTGCAAGTAGGTCTTTTGGTGGCGTTGGCATCTTTGTTAAGGACAGCATTTTGAGATATTACGTTGTTACAGTTTTTGACAAGGTATATGACGTTATTTTGACTATCAAGCTGAAACATCGGCTATCAGATTACTGTATATAATTGTTCTTTCTTGCTACCTGCCACCAGAAAACTCACCATGGGGCAAGGATACGTCAATTTTTTGTCATATTTTGAGTAAGCTTTATTTGGCAGACGAAGCAGATGCTGCGTTTTTATGCGGTGATTTTAATTCGCGCATAGGTAATTTGCATGATAATATAGTTGGTCTTGATGACATTCGAACCAGACAGGTGTTGGATGAAACAGTGAATCAGCATGGTAGAGCATTTATCGAATTTTGACTGACTCGAAACTCTGTGTACTTAATGGTAGAGTAAACCGTGGTACTGATAATTTTACATCTATCTCAGTAAGAGGTAGGGCCGTGGTTGATTATATTGCCATACCTCATGAATGTTACCAGCACTGTCAAGAGTTTACAGTATGTTCTATGTCCGATTTTTTAGATAAACATGGGCTATCCCATCTTTTGAATGACAGGTGCAAAATGCCAGACCACTCTCTATTGTCGGTATCATTCAATACTCGTTCAGCTGTATATGCCCCAGCGCCTGACCGACACGACAGGGCTGGTGCACATAACATAAAGAAGTTCGCTTCAAGGAAATACAAGCTAGCCGATATGCCAGCAACATTTATGAGTTCAAGAGTTGCACGCGAAGCAATAATTTCTATAATTGACAATATACAAACGTGTAATGATGACCAACGAAGTGTGGACAATATCTATACTGAACTCTGTGATTGCGTCATCAATGAGATGAACTCAACTCTGCGGTACCGTGACTGTATACGTACTATATCACGCCGTGGACAACGACCTTGCAAGCCGTACTGGAATGATGAACTCAAGGGTCTGTGGGAAACTATGCACTCAAAAGAAAAACTCTTCCTTAGGTGTCGAAATGACACTTGTACAAGGCGTAGATATCTAAACGATTTTAAGCTTGCTCAATATAAGTTTGACAAGAGGTTAAAATATTACGCCAGGCAATATAAGAAAGGTCTTTTTACAGAAATTGAGGCTGTTTGCTCCGGTGACCCCCACAGATTTTGGGACCATATCAAACGGCTAGGTCCACGTTGCCGTAGCGATACTATTATGGAAGTTTATGATGACAATGGCAGCGTTACTTCAGATCAAAAAACTGTCTTTGACGTATGGCGGAAAGATTTTGGTACACTGTATAATCATGTAAACGGTGATTTTGATGTCGACTTTCACAATCAAATGTGTCAACATAAGTATTTGATGTTGAACGATATGAATGACCCACTATATGTTAGTAATGATAGGCTCAATAGGAACATTACAGTGGAGGAAGTTGAATCTGTTGTAAGGAAAGCAAAATCTGGTAAAGCTGTTGGGGCTGATAATATCCCTTATGAGGTTCTCAAGAATGCTGAGGCAGTCAAACTGCTTCAACATTTGTTTCAACTTTGCTTTGATACTGGTATTGTTCCGAGTATATGGAAACACTCTGTGATTCTTCCAATTCCAAAAGATAAATCGGCTGATTCTCGTTTACCTTTAAATTACAGGGGCATAAGCTTGCAATGTGTTGTTTCTAAACTTTATAGTTCTATTTTGAATCGTAGGATTTTAGATTACCTGGAAAGTGATGAAGTCTTAGTTGATGAACAAAACGGGTTTAGAAAAGACCGTTCTTGCCAGGATCATCTTTTTGTTTTAAGTTCGATTATCCGTAATAGACTTATGAATAATCTGTCAACATACACAGCTTTCCTCGATCTGAGAAAAGCCTTTGATTATGTTAATAGAGACGCACTTTTTTATAATTGCTCCTGAATGGAGTCGATGGTAAGATGTATAATGCTGTAAACTCCCTTTATTCTGACACCAGTGCATCGATTTGTTTAAATGGTTTTCTTACAGAGTCGTTTGAAACACGCAGTGGTGTTAGGCAAGGGGATAATTTATCTCCGACTCTTTTTTGCTCTCTTTATAAATGACCTTGCTGTAAATATCAAGAATTTGCAATGTGGTATCAGAATAGGGGAGATGAATGTTAGTATTCTATTATATGCCGATGATATCGTTCTCATTTCTGATTGTGAGAACAATTTACAAGAAATGTTAAATTTGTTTCATACATGGTGCAGAAAATGGCGCCTAGTAGCTAATGTTGTAAAGTCGAAGGTTGTACATTTCCGAAAACACAATGTTATACGTAGTGATTTCCGTTTTCACATTGGTACGGATGAAATTGCTTTTGCTTCGAGATATAAATATCTCGGTATTATGTTTGACGAGTTCTTAGATTTTTCAGTAACTGCCGAAGCACTAGCTGATTCTGCTGGTAGGGCTCTGGGATTGATTTGCTCAAAATTTAAATATCTAAACAACATGGGGTTTAATACTTTCACCAAACTGTTTAATGCCTCTGTAACTCCTATTCTTGATTATTGTTCATCAATCTGGGGCTATGAGAACTTTCTTTTTCCTGAATTAGTCCAAAACAGGGCACTGCGTTATTTTCTGGGAGTACATAAATTTGCGCCTAAACTTGCTGTTCTTGGAGATACCGGCTGGGACATGTGTATCACTCGTAGATGGGTTAATATGGTTCGTTACTGGAACAGACTGAATTGTTTGGATGAAAATAGATTGACCAAGAAAATTTTTTTATGGGATAATTACTTGTGTGCTGGAAATTGGTCAGCAGAGTTGCATAATATTTTTGAAAGTTTAGACATTGATGATGTGACACCTTGTGACATAGATAGGGTCAAGGAGAACAAACAATTAAGTTGTGTTGAAAATTGGTACAATAATGTATTAAATAAACCAAAACTCCGTACTTATTCCACTTTTAAGACAGAGTACAGCACTGAAGGCTACCTAAACTTGGACTTATCTCGATCAGAAAGGTCTCTGTTTGCCCAGTTTCGTTTTGGTATCCTTCCTCTCAGGGTTGAAACAGGGCGATATAGAGGCGAGGCAGTGGCCAATCGTACATGTAAACTATGTGATTCGAATGATGTCGAGGATGAAGTTCATTTTATTTTCCATTGCTCATTGTATGATGACTTACGGTTTTCTTTATATAATTCTGTAAGTGAATCTTGTCCTGAATTTTTTTCTTACGATGATATATGTAAGCTAAAACATATCATGGTAAATCACCCAAGAGTTACCTCAAAATTCATTATTAGAGCTTTTAATAGGCGACGAAATGTTTTGTATGTTCCTAATTAGTGATTTGTGAGATTTCTTTGTTTTTCTAATTATATAGCACCCTCAATGATTTGTTAAATGAATTATATTTCATAGTGACTTATAAGCCCGATGGGCTGGGTAATTCATCCTGTATTTTTCTCTTTGAGTTATATACTTTGGTAATTACATGTCACTATAATAAACATACTACTACTACTACTACTACTACTACTACTACTACTACTATATGATCGGGACGAACCATTCTATTTGTAGGTAGTGTTAAAATTCGATAAATGATATTTTTTGGAGGCGACATTTTGAAACCAACTCAGAGCGTTTGTTTAACAGTGTAGATTTGTCAGCATTGATAATATGTAGCTTTTCTGATATACAAAGATTACATCGCTTGTTCATGTTAGAGTACTTCAATGCTTTATCAATGATTGACCATGAAATGTCAAAGTCTTGTCCCTTATTTCTTAAGTTCCATACATATTTTGATAACTCGGTGTCGTTTTTGTATCTCTCGTTGCGGAACGACTTCATGTGATTAGTGTAGCGCGTCTTAAGGTGTTATCAGTGAGGTCGATGTAAACCCTCTCTCCGTTGCCCTCCGTTGATACGTTGGCCTTGTACACCACGCCTTTGACTTGACAGTTACCCTTGAGGGGGCATGCCGACTTAACCCTGCAATTGCAATCTTCTGATTGTTATCAGAAGATGTTACGTGACAATATAACAAAGTCATACAAGTTAGCGACAACAGCATTTACAACGAAATTTATAGTGAGGCGAAGGAAATAGCAAGTGAACTCAATATTGCAGAAAGGATGGACACACTCGCTAAGCGCCAGGCCTTCATTACATTAAAAGACCACAAAGACAACTTCATGAACAATCCAACATGTAGACTTATTAATCCGACCAAAAGCGAGATGGGCAAAGTAAGTAAACAATTACTTGACGCAATCAACAATGATTTTAGATCACGTACGTGTGTGAACCAATGGAGGAACTAACCAGCTGTCATTGACTGATTTAAGGGAATATGGGGTAAATCAAAATGTAGATTCATTACATTTGACATTGTCAACTTCTATCCATCTATCTCAGAAGATCTCTTGCGTAAATCGCTTGATTTTGCGAGAGAATATACTTCAATTTCTGATGAAGTGGTTGATATCATAATGCACTCGAGAAAGACCCTACTTTTTGACCACATAACACCCTGGATTAAAAGAGAGAATAAGGATTTATTCGATGTGGCGATGGGCAGCTTCGATGGTGCTGAAATATGCGAGCTGGTGGGTCTGTATATACTTAACACACTCGCCAAAAAGTATGATAAGAATCATATCGGCTTATACCGGGATGACGGGCTTGGTGTACTCAAAAATATCACGGCCAGCAAGGCGGATAAGATCAGAAAGGAAATCACCAAGATATTTCGTGACATTGGCCTGAAAATCACGATCGAGACAAACCAGAAGATTACAAACTTCTTGGATGTGACATTTAATCTGAACGACGGCAAGTTCTATCCGTATCGTAAACCAAACGACCAAACAATGTATGTCCATAAGCAGTCTAATCACCCGCCAACCATTATTAATCACATACCTTACACAATAAGCAAACGCATCTCAACAATATCTAGTGATAAGGGCATCTTTGATAAATACAAAGGGCGATACAATACAGCGCTAAAGGCAAGCGGCTACACCGAACAAATTGAATTCACCAAGACCAACCAATCAGCGAGGAGAAACAATAACAGGAAGCGTCATATCACGTGGTTCAACCCCCCTCTCAGCAAGAACGTGGAAACAAACATCGGCAGGAAATTTCTCCAACTTCTCGATAAATATTTTCCAAGGGGTCTAAACTTCACAAGATCTTCAACAGAAACACAATTAAAGTGATTTATAGCTGTATGAGGAATATGGCAAGTATAATCAAATCACACAATAAGAGGGTAATCTCCGGAGAACAGCGTAAGGACCAACCAGCTGATTGCAATTGCAGGGTTAAGTCGGCATGCCCCTGTAGGGTAACTGTCAAGTCAAAGACGTGGTGTACAAGGCCAACGTATCAACGGAGGACAACGGAGAGAGGGTTTACATCGGCCTCACTGATAACACCTTCAAGACGCGCTACACTAATCACATGAAGTCGTTCTGCGACGAGAGATACAAAAACGACACCGAGTTATCAAAATATGTAATAGGAACTTAAGAAATAAGGGGCAAGACTTTGACATTTAATGGTCAATCATTGATAAAGCATTGAGCTACTCTAACATGAACAAGCGATATAATCTTTGTATATCAGAAAAGCTGCATATTATCAATGCTGACAATCTACACTGTTAAACAAACGCTCTGAGTTGGTTTCAAAATGTCGCCACCAAAACAAATATTATTTATCGAATTTTAACACTACCTAGAAATAGAATGGTTCGTTTCAATCATATATGTAAGAGTGTCGAGCTAGTAATCCTTTCACTCTATCTGAGGATTGCAAGATGCCTGAAACTTAAGTAATATATTTCATTACTTTGTACTTGAAGTAATCTATATATATATATATATATATATATATATATATATATATATATATATATATATATATATATATATATGTCTGTAAATATCTATATATGAGGTCAATACATTAGAAGTTCATAAATAGTTTACTATGTTTTTTCATTTTGTCTTGTCTGAGTTTAAACATGTATGTATGTATTCTCCCAATTCACATGGTGATGCTTTATCTGTCCTTGAAAAGATGCTTATAAGGTCTTGTGTACCTCTGAATGCGTTTTTACAAATGTTTAGTTTACTGAAAAAATCATGTATAATGTCTGTGTAGCCTTTGCAATGAAAAAGAAAATATATCTCATCTTCTACTTGTTTGTTTTGGCAAATTGGGCATGCTCTGTCTATGACATCAAGGTTTCTATATCTACCTGTTTCTATGTGTAGTATGTGTGCACTAATGTGTAATAAATTGCACAGGGCTGATCTGTGATCTGGGTTTTTTATAACATGAAGGTAGCTTTCGAGAGAGGAATCTTTTTCAAACTCTCTGTATGTGCGAAGTTTTTTTTATGGTGCCCTTGTCTGGTATCATCATGAATCAATTCAAATGCACATTTTTCATATATCTGTTTAACTTTTACATTGAAATTAGTTTTAAACTGTTGTCATTTTCTATTTTTACATTCATGGCATCTCCAATATGTATTCCTAACAATAAATGCACAACAGAGAATCTGGTCTTTTTTGCAATTCATTTTCGTGACTTTTTTATTTGAGGAACAACCCATCACACATTTCATATCAATTACAGACTTTTCCGTTTCCACGGGTTCGTTGGTAGTCCCCCTTGAAGTGTCGAAATCTCTTGAAATTCCCCTAACATGTTCTTGATATTTTCAAACCCTCCTGGCTCCAGGTTACTTCTCCCGCCCCATCCAAAGATGTTTATTAAATAAACCAATAAATTTGAGACAATATGTAGTTTCTGTTGCAAACATGCTCAGAATCTCACTGTCTCCTGTTTTCCACATCGTGGCAAACAGTAAGAGAATATGTTAGTTAAAACGTTCAGGTCAGAATTGACTTTTCGATCTCCCAGGGTATCGTCAATTCTAATATACAGCAATGTTCTGGACACCGATTGCGCCTATACCTGAAGTAATTTGTCAAAGCTTTATATTATTTTGTTGAGTCATTCCACTGATGTTTGCAAATATGTGGTCACGTGAATGATTGTTCTGTTGTCATAGAAGGACAATGAAGTGGGTGCAGTCGAAGGTCGTGCCCCAGCCAGTTCTATACCATACATGCTTTTGAAATCGTATACAGAGTCGGCTACCGTTGCCCAGTGACGTACTTTGCGCCTAGTAACATTCAAATTAATCACCGTGTTAGGGAGTTATCTTGACCTTGTTACCCGCTATAAAATTTATGCAAATTCAGGGACTGTAGTTTTCTATTCTCTAAGATCCTCTCGACCGTTTCATTTTAGAGCGTGTTGGTTTTTTAAACTAGTCGCGGCCAGGTGTTCATAATAAATTGATGTTGTTGGCCTGGTTAATCTCTCACGCTACCAATGGCAGTTTCCTATCTACTCTGTCAGTGTCATTCCATAACATAAAAGGAACGTAACAGTTTATTATAGGGATTCGGTATGGTCTAATTAATCAAAACTTAAAATAATCCAAAACTGAGGTGCTTTTAACTTTCCCAACTAACTTTCCTAACTAACCTCTCAATGACATTTCCCAAATTCTGTGGTTCTCAAGCAAAAAATTGGTTGGTAAAATGTACGTCTGTCGGTCATGTCTCTATTGATAGACGATAATGGAACACCAAGTCTGCTTTAAGGGTCACAGAAGCCAGCTCGAGCAGAACAGAAGTGACCGGGCAGTATCATCACCAGTCAATACATTTCTTCGGTACCTGGCGTTTGCTTCGCAATGTAGAGAAGCCTACCGTGATCTAGCTCGTCTCACAGTTCCGCGAAGGGGCTATCGAGATGGCGTAAGTTGTGAGAGGCCATTTTGCAAGCTCTTAATAAGCTTTCCTTTTGGGCAAAGTGTTAATGACCGACTAGTTGTCTCTTTCAGCATTTACTCTATTCAAATAAAATAAGTTTTTGGGAATGCACTAATTTAGGTGTGTGCATACACTTATTATTAACTACCCGCTTGGACTATATGAGTCAATTTGAATGAGATACATTTCCACTGCGATTAAATGTTGGCCAAACGTTAAGTCGCAGACCCTGATGCAAAGAAAGAAATGCCATTTATGCTTTGCATATTTGCACTGAGAAAAAGCGGTGTATTTTCCGGTCCTAATTCGGTGCAAAAGGTCGATGTATTTTGTTTATCCTAACGTTTTTCATGATACACGGCCTTTTGCACTAGATGAAACGGTTAAAATCATTAAATACAGCTTAGAAATGTGTTTCTCCGCGAAAGTTAAATACATGTCAATGCTTCAGACCCGGATAATAAAGTCGGAGTCCTCCCCGGCATTCCAAGCGATAGTTGACAGTCGGGCACTACTTTCTGGTCTTTGCAAAAATAGGACTCTGCCAACAGTAAAATTGACGGCATGTAACACGATATTAACTAATTTTGGATTGCGATCTTTTAAATTTGTTCAAATTTAGCAAAAGTATTATATATGTGTCCTATAGCAGAAAGTTACAATATTAAAAATCACCTAAAATCAAATTGCAAAAAAAAGGAAATATTAAAAAGAAAAGTAAAAGGAGCTTAAATTTTTTTCTTAAACCGACATTAGTACAATATTCCATTCTCCCAAATTAATTCCAATGGTGATATGTGAATAGAATCAGTAGGTACGTTATATACTCAGGAGTATCGTGCGCGATAGACTTCTTGCCTGACATCGGAGGACACGCTTATGAGCTAGGTAATTGCTGATACTTTATGATGTGCATCGGTGTAATCTGATTCATGATTGTCAAGCACTAGTTTGGTATGTTGTTAAGTTCATGCTTGCTGTAAATTTCATGGTTGTGTTTAAACTTTCGCTGTAATTTACATAATGGCATAAGAGAAAGCATCAGAATCATGAATTGGAGAAATGCTACATCACTTCTCACAAGGCTGGATTTTGCTTGGCTTACAGCCCTTTACGAATCTAAATGTTAGGTGTTGTTTTGTGTCCAGTGTTTCGTTGTTGGAATTTTGTGTGTTGCTTAGCACTACATGTGTCCATACATCGTTGGATTCGGCTGGGTTAACAGTTATTTATTTTTTTTGTGCTTTATGGCTGTGTTCCCAGATTGTTGAATACAGCTTAGCCAGCAGCAATGATAGTTTTCCGCTAGGGGAAGGTGTATCTCCACGGCAGAGTCCTAAAATTGTCATGTTTTTGATTTTGCTGCCACTCAGCCATATTTTTTATGTTATTTTCTTCATATTTGCAAGATTTTTGCATAGTTTATCAGTTATATTATCAAAGTAAAGTTTATGTGTATTGCAACCACTTTAGCGAGACTCAATCGAATTCTTTTTGTTCTGCCCGGTTCCCCCTTTGCTTCCATTAATAGGTGTGACTTGTGGATAAAAGGGTACACAGCAGAAGAAGATAGCTAGCTCAAGCAACACTAGAGGTAGGGCGCGTTTAACTACAGCTGTTATTTGAGCTACAGGGCAGCAGTAAACACCATCAACTTTATCAAGAGTTTGTAGGAGTTTTGTTTACATTTTTCCTTCTTTTAGAACCAATAGAAACTGATTCTTTGTGCATAGACTTACAAATTTATGCTGAGTTCACAAAAATGGTTAGGGAGCCGGAGGAATTCCGGGGGATTCAAAATTTTTTAGCGAAGTAGAGGGGACTTGAAAATTTTGCTCTACCTGTAGGGGGGACTTGAATTTTTTTTGGTTCCCTTTAATGTTTTACATTTTCTAAGTCCAAGTTTTTGTAGATAATTCAATGAAAAATTAATACCATTTTTATGTCATCCAATTATTGTAATGTTAGTAATAACTCAAAAAATCTAGAACCATTTTGCCATATTTTATTACTTTTATCTCAAAAAATCTAAACGTGCGATTGTTGTAAAAACAAACTTGAGCCTAGTAACAGGGCAGAAGCTGCAACTGTTAATGATTTTTGCTATATTCCTATGCAATATATCAACTACAGTTTCTTGTTGTATGCCTACAGCATGCTCAAACACACAATAGTCAGTTTGTCGACACAACCTGTATATAATATGTATTAGGTAATAATTTAATAAGAGTCCAGACCGAAGTCAGTTTTCAGTGATAAAAATGCATGGTACACATACACTGGCTATGAAAGCAAGCTGAATACTGGACAGTTCAACATGCTTTAGAGAGTAAAACAAGACGTAAGTTGTATAAACTGAAAAAAATATTGCCAAAATTATCAACGTTAACACAGCTACTCCCTGCGGGCAGTTTCACTATCAGGTACGCCTAACTACTGCAGTGTCACAGTCATTGCATACCTGAGCAGTGACAGAGATAGCGCTGTCCCTGATGTACATGGTAGTTGAAGAAAGAGATGGAGTCAAATGAGGCTCATGATAGTGAAACATATTTGTACACAAGATCAGGCAGAGAGTAACACATGGAAGACAAGGAGACTTGAAAAATTATCGGGAATTTTTGAATTCTAGCATATGACTATAATCAAATATTAAAGAAAAAAGATGGGGTCAACATGCTTGATTTTCTAAATTTTCACATTCTTATCATAAAATAATACAAAGGTAAAACTTTGAATAGTGAAGACTGAATGAAAAATTATGTGACCAAATTTGTCATTATTATACCCGAAATTTCAAGACATTAAAAATTTATCTGATGAATTATTTTAACCTACCAGTATTGTCAATTTTGAGTAGCATCTAATTCATACATGTCTTGTACTTTTGAAACAAATTTTTGGTAGGTCACTGTGCTCAGTTTTTTACAATATGGCAATTAGCCAGAATTCACCATTTGCCTACTCTCTCATGATCGTCATTTTGTGTGCTCTTCGGCAGGAGCAATTGACCTGGCCAGAGTTGGATTAACTCAAGTTGGCTTAGACTGATAAATCCAAAAAGTTCACTGATGCGTTTAAAAATGAATCAATTTAAGAACTTGCCTTAGGAATATTACTTTACAAACTGCTAATAACAGGAAGTGTTGAACACCTGCGAGATGAATGGCGCAATACGTTTTTTTTTTTTTCTGCGCGTGCATCTTTTACAAATATGCGGCCTTGTAATGGTTTGGGGGTCGACTTGAAAAGATTTGATCATACAGACGGGGCATTTGAAAAATTTTAGGGTATTTAGGGAGGATCGGAAAAAAATTATATTTCAATCGCGATTCCTCCACCCCCCCCCCCATCGTTATTTGTGAACGCAGCCTTATAGCAATGTCTTTTCTATTCTGATATGTTTTGAACAATACTCAAAAGTCATATTCTTATTTTATTCGTTTTATTTTTCTATATCATCTTGTGGGCCAAAATGCAAGTATCTTTAGCCAAAATCCAATATTCAGCCCGCTTTTATATGAGCGAACTTCCTCCCCTTAAAAGTAGAGTTATGTTATTCGAAGCTCAGCTTTCTTTTTGTTTGGCGTTATCACAATTTTTTCATCCCTTTTATCAACACCAGTATGTTACTACTACTTCAATAGGAGACTATCCAACAACCACAATCAGACGTTTTAGATGCTTGAAGTCTACTTGCCTAAAGGTACACATCCGTATGTCAGGCCTTTGTGTAAATTCGGCATTATCAAATTTCCAAAACAAAGTATATGTCACCAGCTGAAAACCCAGTTTTAGAGCTGCAACTGTTAGCAGGGTATGCAGTAAGTTATAATGTTGCAGGGTGGTTTCTGGTGTCATTAAAACATACACCTGTGCAACCTGCAATGCAGTACAATTTACTTATAAAATTTTCTCTACAAAGTATAGCGTTACAGAAGGACTTGCTGATTGAGACAATCCACTGGTCGCAGGGACTGCAGTACCTTGTCCTATTCCAGGTTATGTACTAGACTTTGTTCTTATGGGGCCGACACAAGGTGTGCCTTATGGCGTCTCGCATGATTGTGGTAAGATTTAATGATGAGTTACCTGTGAAAGGAAGCCAAAATGACGCTACATCACGGTGCATATCCAGAAATTCGGCTCTAGTATATATCTCCTCGAAAATTTGGCCTTGGAGACAATCTTCGAGGAATATTGCCAAATAAGTTTGCATATGAGCTACAAAACGTACAGAGTGGCTTGGTTTTAAATTCTGATCTGTCATAAAGTACCGAAGGAACAATTTACAGGACTGCAACTTACAGGTAACTCGAGCTTGATGACAAAACGTAGATTCGTCTTTCTGAGTTCCATGATGTGACCGGTGGGAAACCAAAGTCTCCCGCACAGTTCCTGACGACGGAGGAAGTTTGTATCACAGCCTATGAGCATGTCGATTCACATTGGCTAGTTTGCATACGAATTGTTGGAGGTTTATATTGTATTCGGATAGTTTTCAATCGGATTCGAACCCAACATACGGCATGTATGTTGAAGGCAGAGAAAACTGAATAAAGTTCCCCACATGTGGAATGGTTCTTAGGGGTATGTCGGTACAGCTCAGAGAGAACCCGGACAGACAGTAGTGTATGTAAGAGTAACCGTGAAAGTTTGCCTTTTCTGCTGAAAACGCCATAATTTCGATCACACTTGATCGTTATGGGTGTGAAGTAAAGAAGATAGACAATGGGAGATTGCGAGTGAAAGGAAAACTGACTAATATGTTTATATGAAATCGCGATGTTTATGTATGTTAAGCCAAATACTCAAACCCCTGCGTATGGCGTTCATATGGGTAAATTTCGTAAAGTTCGTATTTTCTTTAAAGAACGACCAAGCGACACATATATCATCGGCTTCACAGTAAATGACATTGAAAAGACTGGTGTCTAAAGTACAATAAATAAAATAAAAGATGGCGGGTAGACAGGCACTTCAGCATACAGAGACACCTATTCATGAATAGAGCTGTGACACAGGCACTCACCAATAAGAGTCTAGACCAATCTTGAGTTGTACATAGACAAGAAATCAAATGAATTTGCATCGGAGACGTAAGGAAACATAGACGAAAGCTGGTCAGTTAAGGCTGGCGTAAGAAATAAGAAAATAGATCGAACAAGAAAGCCAATAAAGGTAAAGACAAAGGTAAAAGAGTTCTGGTATGTCTGCCAAGAATGCCAATGTCAACAACAATGATGGTGTTGAAGCCATGAACGTGCCATTCAGTCCACGTGTTCCCGCTGTACAGGGTCCCTGAATAACATATCAAAAGCTGCAAATGACACGTTCCTGAGATTGAATAAACCATACAGGGTAGCTTAAATGTCAGTGTATAACGATATAATACTTTAAACCTTGGGTGGGTGTCTTGGTGTCATATTAGATCTGGTTTTTGTAAAGATTTCTTTTTCTGTTTCACTAAGTCCTCTATTTGTCCCGTGGTAAAATACGCAAAGTTTTAACACTATGTTACTTCTATCATGCATTTAGAAAAACTCTCATTCATCTGTTATCTGATGCGTTTGATTGCCTAATGTGTCAAAGCAAGCAAGGGTAAGTTACTAATCAGTGGACGCTGTGTGCAATTATCATATTAGAGGATTATACCATTTGCAAAATCAACAACGAATGCACTAGCAAGCGCACAACAGAAGCCATTGCTGGTGCGTACGTTGTTTTATCGCGACAGTCAATCAAACTAGCAAATTAGGAGACAGAAGTTTAACATATTTTGCCAGTACAGCTGACACACTATATTTCATAAGAAAATTAGCATTGAAGTATCTATATGCTATGTTTAAAAGACCATACAGATACATCTAGTAATTGAGAACAATTTATGCCTGTTTGGGTCAGAAGATTCCAAATATGATATCCTCGAAGTCCCTTGTGCAATGACAAAAACTTGAGGAGTGCTGCACATGCATTCTCAGCTGAAAATGGGTATTTATTCAAATGAAGTTAACATTACCAAGAATATGCTAATGAGTAGCGAAAGTGTAAACTTGGTGAAAATCTCAATAATCGTTAGTCAGACTGTCTTTGCAAGGCAGCTTACATTCCATATTGTTCAAAAAGTGTTGCACTGAAGTATCCATATGGTAAGTCTACAAGAGTACTTGCGTCGTACAGATCTTGTAAACAGCTATTTCATGTACAAGTATGCTAGATAACATAGTATATATACAAACAAAAATGTTATCTCTATAGACAGAAAACTTTGCTGCTCTATCCAGTAAGATCAGGCTATGAATCACAAGTCTTACATGTGTGGATGTAAAAATAACAATTTGCAACAACAAAATGCTGTGATAACTTTAAAATTTAGTTTGCAGGGTTTTTTGTTTCTTTCCATTGTCATACTGAATATTCATAAAATATTGTGACAGAACCCCATAGCCTGTGGGTGCAAACGCGCCCTACTAACAGTATTTGCATGAGTGCTGCAGTGTATTCGGTGGCAGTTCTTTCACTAGCGAAGTGAAGTGAAAGGACAGCCGAATACACCGCAGGTCATGGGGTCATGGTCCCAGGTCACGGGGTTCTGTTATATATGTTTTGTCTTTTATTTGCATCATTCATCGAGAGAATCGACGATTAGTCATGCGTACTACTTGTCAGTCAAATCCTAAACTTGACTTCAGAGCTTCAGCTCGACCCTGTGGAGTTACATAACATTGGCATCACTGTCGAATCGGCCTTCACTTTTCATTGGTCACACCGCCACGCCCTCTCTTTTGATTGGCTAAATCATTGTTTACTCGTTTATCAAGGATGACCTCATTCTGCTCGCGATCACACATACGTCGCAACTTTACACAAGCCATAGTATAGCCAGACGAGGAGAACTTTGAAAATGGAACACTTTTAATTTTTTCACATTTTGAGCTTGAAATTCTTCTAAATGATCGATACAAACGACACCTTAAAATTTATAGGAATTCAAGAATAAGATACGGCAAACGAAGCTTATCGAAAACGATCACATTTCAGTCTTCACCACGGCACACAAACGCTCACTGCTTATCAATACCGTGTAGGACACACAAACACAGAGTTAGACGTTCTAAATATTCTTAAAGATTCAAAATAGGAATGTCCGGTGAGAAAACAACCGGCAGAAAACGTCTCTGAAAAGTTCACTGTTTATTTGTCGTCCGAGACGTACATTGCCATGGGGCGACGTCTTTCGTGGCAGGCATCCCTGTGGCGTGTACGTCACTGACACTTGTTTGGTTGCGGTTGCCTTCGACGGTGAAGTTGAAATTAAATGTCTCACTGGTAATTGTTGCATTTGCAAACATACCCGCGACAGCACTTGCTTGTTGTGAAGTTATGGCAGGATTAGGCTTAAAAACTTCGGCAGGAAGAGAGGTGTTACCAGTCGATAATCGGGCTCATGTTTGGATTGACCGCCGATGAGAATATCGCTCATTTGTTTTTGTTGGTCGCTCAGAGCGAAGTTACCGCGTACCGTTAAGGCTGCTGTTTTTATGGCCGCAAGTTGAGCCACGGTGTTCGATGGTATACCAGCTGCATGTTGATTAACTTTAGCTTCGGTGAAATCACTGGCAAATCTGGGCTTTACACTTTCATCTTCACCTAACTTGGAAGTAAGTTATACTTTGGCCCGGTGGCAGTGGCCACGCTGCGCCGACGTCACCCGTTTTCAATAATTTTGCTATCGCTGACGAAAAACAGCTCTTCCGGATAACAAATATCATCCTCACACTGCGATAAGTACATGCAATTTTCTATTTCGAAGTTTTTATTGGAAATGTCACCCATTTTATGATAACTAGCACCGAACCAAGGTGAAATGAAATCTTTCAAACGACCATTTTCGCGCTTGCTAACAAAAATAGTTCCCGGTCAAATTGGAAATACTCATTAACATAAAGAAATGGCATAATATACTCCGCAACTTGTATCTATCAATCTTCACTGAATTTTCAACCCTGAGTTGAAGGCTGGTGGACAGCATTGTCCCGAGGCTGTCTTTCTCCAAGTTAAGCGATGTATTCACGCGTTGATGAAGTCTCTGTGCGATCAATGATAGCAATTATGCCTGTATAAAAAGTAAGTGCTCCACAAAGTTACATTTTGTTCGAGTGGGATCTTGAAAATCGAACATTATTTTTTTTCGCATAAAGTTAACATAGGGATGGCGACCATTTTGAATTTCAAATATCGCTAAATGATAGATAATTTGCTTCTATAATACCAAACTTTGCATGTAAGATGTAAGAGAATAGTAAGAGAATTGTTGAAAGTTTCATTGAGAAACATTTGAGCAAAAGTTTAAGTCTTTCACTTTGAGGCGCATATTACCTCAATGCTTTTCACTTATCGGTTTCAACTCTGAACTGTGTACTGCACTGTTATTCGAAACACAACCATTTTACGTTAAAAACCGCAAAGCTACAGAGAAGAACGCCATATAAGTTGTTTACAAAAGAATAATGTGTGGTTCTGACTACTTGATACCGAATTTTTACTTACCTAACCTAAACTGCGAAAGTTGTTTGTTTGTTTGTCTGATGATTGCTTTGAGTCTGAGTGTCTTGTCAATATCCCGGCAGGTTAGGTTGTTGGGAACTATTATATCTGCCAATTTTATCTGCCGGTGACAGTGACTCCATAAATTTCGCGCACGCGCATAGGTTTTGAGTTCCTGTTGTATGTCTACAGACTCTGCAACACCTGCAGTCGTGGTGGCATAGCGGTGGCATAGTACAATGAATACCCTCGACCTTCGTTTGTTCACCAATTCTGTACTAGAGTTCAACGCAGTTTCCCCTGTTCCTGTCAACGACGCATTTACATCATAAAGATTGAAGTAAACACATGAAGCACTTTGATTCTTCAACGTCCATGAAAGCTTGCCTTAAAACTCTCTAAAACTGATTTTAGGCGACATGCTGACGTTTGCAGCTGCACCGCCTGTACACGTTGCTTTGCATTTTGACATTACCTAGACTTGCTCCAAGTCTTTCGGCATATAAATCGCAAACACAATTAATTGTAGCAGTAAGCTTTAGTGGATTGCCGCGTCACTGTTAGGCTGATTCATAGGTCGCGGGGTGAAACGCGTTGGCTTGGCCAACCAGTAACTTCGGTCAAGAAAAGCCAAACGACGGGGGCGATCTAGTCTAGGCATAACCGCGTGTGATCTTTGAAGAGTTTATTTCATTGGACACCCTAGTTTACAGGTGACTTGAGCTTGATCATTGATCATGGAGTAAGCATCACACATGCATGGCAATAATGTGTATTGACAACAAAAACGCTGCCAAGGGGAAAGCATAGTAGCTATATGGGGAAAAGCCTTTAAATTGACGACCAGTATTTCTTCATAAAGGCTTTTCATTTTATCCTTCGAAAATGCGCCACCGGCCGAAATGAGGATTTCAGCATTTTTATCCATTCGGCGGATTGACTGAGCCATCAAAGGTTTATTTGTCACTTAGAATGCAATATTTCGAGGCACCGAAAACATTGGTAAAATCAAACATTACGTCAAACTGGCAAGAAGTGTAATTGCAAACGGATATAAAGCTTCAAGATAGGTTTTCATCCGAACCACGTGCGTTTTTCCTGATCTATAAACACAGAGGAAGAGAAACGGATAAATGAGAATTTATGATTATTATGCGCCCTAAAGTTAGCCACACGAGTGAAAAGGACGGGAATATTTAAGCCGTCAATCTCTAAAACTGATATGAGAAATCGGCGATTATCCAACTTTGCTCATATAATGACGAATATACGCAATTAAGTTGTAAGAAAATATTGAAGTTCAATATAAGAATAGATGATATTTGTCATAATGAGAAGACAATGTGATGATGATGAAGTAAGGAAAATTAAACAAAGTTCACTTATTTTCTTCATAGCTTGCGAGGATGGCCACCTTTACGCCGTTTAAAACTTGATGTAAACAGGAATTTAATATGTAATTTTTCGTTTGTTTTAAAAAGACTTTACAATTTATTGTAAATGTACGACTTTTTACGTTCTTTACACCTTAAATGTAACTAGTTTGTGGATAACAATGCGGGACGCATTGCTTGAAAGACGGAGAGTGTTATACGGAGATAGTTTATCCCACACAAAGGTTTAATGCACCTAGCGGTCATTGATACCAGTAAAATAATTAATTGAAACAATAAGATCTCAAATATAAGTCGATATACATACAAACCATATTTGAGACAAACGCACAATAACGCTAATTACGTTTTACGATGATGTTTACGGAAGTCTGGATGAAAACAAGAATATATTTGAATTATCATCTTTAGTGCCCTTAAAGGCCTCCGGCCCAAATAGCAGCTTTACAGAGCAAGTACAGAAATAAGTAACAAACGAAAGAGTACATAGGCAGTTAGAAAATTCTTTCCTCAGTTTATCTGCTTTACATACAAACAATGCCAGCTTGTAAGTGACTGAAATGTTATGGGAAGACATTAGTGAATAAAACTTTTCAAGAGTTGGCTCTGAATAAGACCATCGTGGTAAATATTGGCATCTTAAATTCTGATATGTGGGGCAAATACAGATAAAGTGATATTCATCCTCTATTTCCTGCGAGTCACAAATTTTACATGTTCTATCTTCTAAAATAGTACCCTGGGCTCTCCCTTTCTCTACCTCTAAATCAAGCCCGGAACTTCTGAGACAGGCAAGGGCTCTTTTAATATAAAGAAACATATTTGATGTTAAATAGTCCTCAGTGTGAAATAAAACTTGAAATTAAGATACACCCGAAGTTTGTCCTTAGTACACACTTCTGAATACCAATTCTGTTTAAAAATATCCAGTGCTCTCTGTGTAAAAGTTGGATGAAAAGGTCGAAGTTTCCTGGGCCTTGCCAAAACCAGACTTCTCCAAACCCATGCTCACATAGTAAATTTTTAACATGCGTAGCCCAAGATCTTTGTTGTTGTCATCAAGTGTCACAGCAAGATGATAAGCATGCTTAGTCACTCTGTTCGGGGGCATGTTTAAGATTTTATACCAATATGATAAAACCTTTTATAACTATAGATGAAAATTGGGAATCTACCGCAGTCCCCTAAAACAAAAGCATCCCGGAAGAGGCTTTCACTCCCATGAAAATTTTACAATATTTGAGATGTACTCGTTCGGTAACACTATACATGCGGTACGCCCAGATTTCACCCCATATGTCAATACTGGTAAAACCATTGAATCAAATAGCTTAAAGTATTCACGAAATGGTAAAGGACGAGTATTTCTGACCATACTGAGAATACAACCTATAGCTTTTCTAGCTTGATCTGCTAAGGTAAGTACAGCCTTACTCCATACATTTCGACTTGAAATCATTAGACCAAGGTATTTGTAATAAGTTACAGTTTTCATTTGTCGTCCATTAAAATACCATTTTTCACTCTTTTTCAGAACGCCCCTCACCTAAAAACAATGACTTGTGACTTGTTTAGGTTCACATTCATTTTCCACTTAGTGCAAAAGGACTCTAAAACTCGTAGTAATCTTTGTAATCCAACTGGGGTATCACTAAATATTGTTACATCGTCAGCATACAGTAATGAAAACAAATCATACAAATCTTATGTCAGTTCTATACCCCATACCCGCATTTTCTAACATATGTATTCATTCATTTATGAAAAGTGAAAACAAAAAGGGACTTAACATACATCCCTGTCGCACGCCAACAGAACAATGAAAGTAGTCTGTTCTCCCTTGTTGAGATTTTACACAGGATTTGAGCCCATGATACATCGACTTTAAAATGTTGAACATTTTACCCCGAACACCCTCGGAGCATAGTCTATATAGCAACAGATTGTGGTTTACAGAGTCAAAAGCCTTTGCTAAAATCCACAAATACACAAAAAAGCGCCCCCTTGGTCTACAAAGGTATTTTTGAATCATGACATGTACGTGAAAATATTATCAATAGTGCTGTAACCACGTCTGAAACGAGTCTGACACTCTGTAATGCAGTCAATCATCTCAGCCCATTTGGTCAACCTCTGATTCAAAACAAAAGTGAACATCTTACCAATCGAATCCAGAAGAGTTATGCCCCTGAAATTATTTGGGTCATGAAAGCTACCTTTCGTTATGTAGCGGGACGATATTCCCCATACTCCATTCTCTCGGAATACACCAGCATCGAAAATGCATTAAACAAAAAGTGTAAATCTGGAATGAGACTATTTTTTGCATCTATGAGAATTCATTTGGTATGCCATCAGGACCAGGGGATTTACCAGTTTTTAACACAGTCAAAGCATACATAATCTCATCTTTACTAATAGGATGATTGAGGATGTCCTCTTGGTTGAAATCTTGTTCTTCCTGGGAGGGTTCAAGGGTTTCTAGAAAATCTTCCACTGTTCTATCAAAAACATTTTTATCGAATGTATAGGGTTGTGCAGCATTTCGAAGTGATTCATCCAATCAGCAGCTGAGATATTAGATACGCGTTTACAGCCCCCTTAAACCGTTTAACTTGTTTCCAGATGTTTTGCTCATTGCTACTAAAAGAAGTATAAAAATTCCCTTTGTTGATTCTACACACAGATTTAAAGGTGCCTTACACTCCTTATAATTTTTCAAACTATCTTGGTCGTTACATCCTCTAAATTGTCGAAGAGCTTTGTACATTTTCGTTTTTGCCATTTCACATTCTTTATCAAACCATTTTGGTTGCAACACTCTATTATCACCCCTTTTCTTTACAGTAATCGTACAGTAATCTGATGCAGCCCAAGTTAATAAATCATACAATTTTGCAGCTAGATCATTTACATCAGCTATATCTGAATCAATAATGTGGCTGATATATGTTTGACCCTCCGTTGATATAATCTTTTCATTAAATTCACCTCGTTTCTCTTTATCCCATTTATAATATGTATAATCGTGAAAATCAAAGCCTTGTGCGCATGCTGTCTGTATATTTTCTGGATAACATGGCATTTCAATATCTATGGTAGAAGACAAAGGGAAATGGTCGGAATCACTCCTATCTTCAACATTAAAATCCGAAACGTGTTTAAACAAATCACTGGATGCAATCATATAGTCCACTACACTAGTCCCCCTGTTAGCAATACAGGTAAAGTTACCTACTAGATCATTTCCACATCTTCCATTCAAAAATGAATGGAGTAATCACGGCACAATTCCAACAGTCTCTACCAAAGGCATTACTTACAGAATCTTTTGATTTACGCTCTATATCAAAGTCATCAACCTCATAGTCATCAAATGTCATAGGTACATGATTTATGGAATCATTTATAATATAATCATAATCGTGTGCTGTTCTCGCATTGAAATCGCCCATAAGTAGCAGATGACTATCAGGGTAATTAACTTTTAAGTCTGAAATCTGATTTTCCAGCATATCAATCCCATTCTTTTCAAACCTGTAGCTCTTTGAACCTTCTGGGGGGATATAAAGACAACCTAAAATAACATTTTTCGAGAAACCAAACTTGCTACCATCTAGCATTAGAAAAACTGAATCTGGTAGCGTCGAGCCCAATCTGGAAATACCTGTTAAACACCAATTTTTTACAAACACAGAAACACCCTGCGCATCTGCCAGTACGGGATGTTTTTTCTCTGCAAGAATGGTATGATTTGTATCCCTGTAAAACTATATCTGAAAGTAATTCGCTGTGTAACCAGGTTTCAACAGTATAGACAATATCAAATTGATTGAAATATTCAATAACTGAGTAATCAGAGATTTACGAGATAAACCTTGTACATTCCATGAAAGAAAACGGATACTCTTTCGAACAAAATGTCCTAGTGGACCTTGGCCACCGCCCTATCTCGGACGATCATTTCTAATTACAGTGTCTGTCTTTTCATCATAACTGTAAAGAACCTTGACACCATTTTCATAAGCCCTGAGTGTCTTGTAATTTACAAAGGCCTTTATGTTTTTATTAATCAGTTCTTTGCGCTTACCAAAAAGTTTCTTCCTGATGAAACTCGTCTCACTTGAAAACGCTCATCAACAAAATGTTCGTACCGCGGAGCTCTTTCTTCTTGGACATAATCTTCTCTTTATCTTTAAATGTGGAACACATTGCGACTATCGGTCTGTTACTGTCAGATCCAGATTTCATTCTATGAACTCTTTCAAACGCGATGTTCTCTGTTATGTTCATTTTGTCCGATAGTAGAGTCTTTACCTTCATTTGCGTCTCCTTCCAGGACTCGTTTCCCTCTTCCTTCACTCCACGGAAGACGATGTTATTTCGCTTGGATCGGTCTTCCATTTCTGCCTTCGCTGTACTTAAACGTTTCATCTCTAACTCGATTCTGGCGATGTCATCTTCTAAGCCGTCAATCCTTTGTAATTTTCTTTGTTAACTTCTGCGTTTGTCATACATCTTCGATTGACTCTTCCATGTTATTCAGTTGAGTTTCCATTCTCTCTATTTTCTTATATAACATGTTTGGTGTCTCTCTTCAGCTCTTTTATAGTGCTTTGAATATCTTCAACATGGCAGTAACTGATTCCTCGGCAGCTGCTGGTCTCAGTTCCCCTGTTTTTGTCAACGTTGTTTGGCGAGTATCTGGTCCGGGGTTCATTTCTACGTTACCAGCCAACTGTAATAATCTACTAATAAATGGCTGCCATTTCGTTGTGATTTCGCAGAGTTTCACAATCGTTTTACAGGGCGTTGTAGAGAAATTTGAATTATATTAAGAATCATGAAGGTAGTCAATTACGTTTACATCAAGACCTACATATTGATGTTTATGATTGGATGTATCATTTTTATCTTTAATTCATGTCTATCGTATGATCAAAGCCACGCCTTAAAGATAACGTTTAAAATCCCATTCTAAAACAATACAACGAATATAGTTGCTGGAATAGATAGTTGCGAGAGAGAGAGGAACACAGCGGACCCAAGACATTTAGACTATGGGAGAAGCGTATCTTGATGGCGATGGCAACTGTCAAGCTTGTCTACAGAGAAATAAAGTCTATGTAGTACCAACGAACTCTGACCGTCTCGTGTAGTCAAAACACTAACGATTCCCAGGTACCTCCCTGCAGGCCAAGGCGAGTTCACGAGGCAAACTCCCCTTTCAAAAGAACGAATAGCAACAGAACATTCAAATTTGTCACCGTGTTAGGGAGTCATCTTGACCTAGTTAGCCGCCATACAATTCATGCAAATTCAGGGACTGTAGTTTTCTATTCACTACGATCTCTCGACCGTTTCATTTTAGAGCATGTTGGTTTTTAAACTGAAGCGACGGCTAGGCTTTCAAAATTAATGTTGGTGATCTGGTTAATCTCTCATGCTACCGATGGCAGTTTTCCCATCTATTCTGTCAGTGTCATTCCATCAAATAATAGGAATGCAACAGTTTATTACAGGTGATCGGTGTGGTCTAATAAATCAAAAGTCTAAAATAATCCCCAAATCTGGTGCTTTTAACTTTCCCAGAAGAGCTAACCTCTCAATATCATCTTCAAAAACTTTGTGGTTCTCAAGCAAATGATGGTGCATTGTACGTCTGTCTGTCATGTCTCTATTGACAGACTACAATGGAACACTCAGTCTGTTTTAAGGGTCATGGAAGCTAACTAGAGCAGAACAGAAGTGACCCGGCAGTATCATCACCAGTCAATACTTTACTTCGGTACCTAGCGTTTGCTTCGCATTGTAGAGAAGCCTACCGTGATCTAGCGCATCTCATAGTTCCGCGAAGGGCTATCGAGAGGGTTTAAGTTGTGAGAGGCCATTTTGCAAGCTGTAAATCAGCTTTGCTTTGGGTCAAAGTTAGACTTGGTTCAAGTCGGTGAATTTAAAAAAATAAAATCATTTATAATAGTTTCTCTTGTGTCTCTCCTATTTCGTACAAACCTATCCGGAATTTGGCAGCTCACGCCAGGTTTTCCCAGCGATTGAATGCGTCACGTTTGAGTCTGCGCAGTAGTGAGTTAGTTTCTGCCGGATGAAACTCCCCTGTATAGCGTTCACTCCACTCATCGCGTCCACTCACGCGCGCGTTTCACATGAAAGCAAAATACAAATCATTGCGTTCACTCCACTGAAACATTCACAAATCACAGACTTGAACCAAGTCTAGGTCAAAGTGTTAATGACCTACAAGCTGTCTCTTTTAGCATTTACTTTATTCAAAATAAAATAAGGTTTTGAGAATGCACTAATTAAGTTGTGTGCATACACTAATTATTAACTACTCGCTGGGACTATATGAGCCATTTTCAATGAGATAAAGTTTACACTGCGATTAAATGTTGGCCAAACATTAAGTCGCAGCCCCTGATGCAAAGAAAGAAAAGCCGTGTATACTGTGCATATCTGCACTGAAATCTTCACATAAACAAGCAGAGTAGTCCAATGTAATGCAGAGGGATGAATTATTTTAATTATAACATTGTATGTTCTGTTTCCTTTGTAATAGTATTACCAAATTTTGAAATGGCGGGAAATAAAACGACTGTTACAATTTGAATTTACTCGTCAAACGTTTCACAAAGGAATGGTCTCCTAATGTAGTAAAAGCCAATATCCTTTCAGAGGGTAGAATTCAAGGTCAACAAATTTCAAGAGTTAGAGCTAGTGGGCTTTAATTATCCAAGATGATTCGTCTCATATGCCAACGGCTGTATGTATCCGTATACATGAACGCTCAATAGAAGGCGTGTTTCATTGGTACCAGTGAGCTACTTATATACTATTTCCTAACAAAAGTCTAAAAGTACCTTCTCAGGAGCATACCGTTTTAAACGGGTAACCATTTAGTCTCACATTCCGTATGTGGCATTGCAACATGGTGAAATGTAGCTTCAATAATTGATGTAGCCAACGGGCCGTGTGCAGGCTTTATTTGCCGTGTTTGCTGTGTAGCCCCGTCCCGTGTCGGTGTTTTCGTTTCGCAGTTATCATCTTGAAGACTTCGGAAGCAAACCAGGTGCTTTGTCTGTCATATCGGCTTTTTATCGGTTTATATATCATCTTCACGCCTTTCTAAAATTCTATTTATTCATGGGTAGTGAGATCAAGGAAAGGTACTTGTGGTATTTTGATGCAGATGTTAAAAATCATACAAAATGTATTCATATTGCTTATCGTTAAATGCATCAATAAAGCTATCTTGTCATGGCATATATGCTATGGCTATTTAACATGACTCGATGCGAGTGTTTAGGAATTTCAATCAGTTAACACTCAGGTGTTAGTCTGAGATAAAAAGCAAGTGCTCCACAAAGTTACATTTTGATAAAAAATTTTAATTTTTATAACGTTTCTGTTTCTTGAATTTTTGAACCTTGTTTATCCCGACTTGGCATAACCAGGGACTGTAACATCAAGCCTTTCAGCCGTTGTCCTTGGTTGAACCTGCATATACCTTTAACATCAAATGTTCGAGTGGGCTCTTGAAATCGAAAATTATATTTTGCCATAAAGTTAACACAGGGATGGTAACCATTTTGAATTTCAAATATCGGTAAATGATAGATAATTTGCTGCTATAGTACCAAACTTTGCATGTAAGACAGTAAGAGGATTGTTGAAAGTTTCATAGAGAAACATTTGAGCAAAAGTTTAAGTCTTTCACTTTGAGGCGCATATTACCTCAATTCTTTTCACTTACCGGTTTCAACTCTGAACTGTTTACTGCACTGTTATTCGAACCTCGACCATTTTACGATGAGACCGCACAGCGACAGAGAAGAACGCCATATAAATTGTTTACACAGTATAAATTGTTTACAAAAGAATAATAGTATGGTTCTGGCTACTTGATACTCGAATTTTTACTTACCAAACCTAAACTGCGAAAGTTTGTTTGTTTGTTTGTTTGTTTGTTTGTTTGTTTGTTTGATGATTGCTTTGAGTCTAAGTGTCTTGTCAATATCCCCGGCAGGTTAGCTTGTTGGGAGCTATTATATCTGCCAATTTTATCTGGCGGTGACAGTGACTCCATAAATTTCGCGCACGCGCATAGGTTTTTGAGTTCCTGTTGTATGTCTACAGACTCCGCAACACCCGCAGTCGCGATAGCATAGTAAGTATAGGTTATCGCACTCGTAACAGTGCGTTTACGGTTGTTATCACGACACTTTTGGTCATCAGTTTGTAAAAGTCACGAGCCGCAGGCCGCAGGCCTCGTGACTTTTACAAACTGATGACCAAAAGTGTCGTGATAACAACCGTAAACGCACCGTTACGAGTTGTGATAACCGACTTATACCACGACAAACAACAAATTTGGCGAGAATTGCGATGGTTGCCTTTGCCATCATTTCGAATGTCACTTGAATGACGACCGTTCATTTACATGTGAATTAGAACTAACTACAGAACAGAGCATCTGTGTGGGAGGAAACTGTTTTCTGATTGGTTCGTTTATACACGTTCCCTTCTTTTTTTCTAATCGTCCCTGGCAAGCGCAGGTGGTGCTGAATGGGCTACTTATTCTGATTGGCTTATTTAAGTTTCATACGCTCAGAGACTCGTGTGATTGGCTCAAATTAATTAATTGTTCATGAAGTTCTCACCACGTGCACTGCCCTTGCACAAGTTTCCAGTTTCTACTTGGCTCCTCGAGTGTAGACATGGATGCTGCTCAATATTCTGATATTTCAGACTATGACAGCGATATTGACGTTTTGTGTCACGATATGATAAAGCAGATACCAACGAGGAAATAGCGGTAGAGGCAGCATTCACCCTCACAAAAACACAAGAGCTGTCACGTTGTGCAGCTCCAGTCAGTGGGAAGATATCGCTAAAATTCAACATTCACGTGTGGACACATTTTACAAGTGGTATAGCCACAAAATGATGACGTCAAATCGCCGTACACAATACACAGTGCCATAATTGCAAGGCGTCTGTGTTTTGTGTACGGCGATTTGACGTCATCAGTTTGTGGCCATACCACTTGTAAAATGGTGCCGAGAAATGAACGTATCAGTAAATCATGATTTACTGATACGTTCATTTCTCATTGTGTCACAATATGATAAAGCAGATACCAACGAGGAAATGGCGGTAGAGGCAGCATTCACGCTCACAAAACACAAGAGCTGTCACGTTTTGTAGCTCCAGTCAGCGCGGAAGATGTCGCTAAAATTCAACAGTCACGTGTTCAGGCTGTCGTACTTGTAAAAAGGAGTGTTCGACTGTAGCTCTCAAAGCAAAGACTTTAGACACGTAGAAATAAACAACGTAACTTAAACACTTGGCAGTATTGACTGAGAAAACTTTCCCTCACAACTTACATTCTTCTTCTCGTGTGAACGGCTGTGCTTGTTTTATGGAAATACCTGTCGCAAATACCGCCAAGTGGGCCATTCTATCGACGCGCATTGCCAAATGCTATAAATCCGGTAAAACACGTGACACGTAGTTTTTGGCCGCAATGTTTTGTCGCACCATTCAGCCTGATCAGGCTGTCGAAGTAGTGAGTGTTCACATTTGTGCCTGCACTATCATATGACATAGAAGCGAGGGAACTCAATTCTGGCTTGTCGTTTCGTGGTTGAAGTTCGTCGAGTAGATGGGACCGAATATCCATCACAAAGTTTGAGAGCTTTGTGTCGTAGCATTCTGTGGTATTTGCGTGACGAATGTCGTCGGCCAGACCTGAATTTTATGAACACCAAAAAAACGCACATTTTTTCAGGATTTCCACCATACAATTGACGGAATTATGAAAAACATTGATAGACGTGGTATCGGGGTTGACAAAAAACAAGCACAGCCGTTCACCGAGGAGGAGAATGTAAGTTGTGAGAGAAAGTTTTCTCAGTCAATACTGCCAAGTGCTTATTTCTACGTGTCTAAGTCTTTGCTTTGAGAGCTACAGTCGAAAACTCCTCTTTACAAGTGGAACAGTTCATTCTCGGATCTGACAGTGATGGCGACTTTGTAGAGTTCCATGGAAGACCATGTAAGAATAACCAAGAAGGGATTTATTCACGTAAAACCCCGTACAAGAATATCAGCCACTATGGCAATTTGTCAAATCCGTGTTGCTTGGTGAAACTTATAAAGAAATACCTGTCGCAAATACCGCCAAGTGGGCCATTCCATCGACGTGCATTGCCAAATGCTATAAATCCGGTAAAACACGTAACACGTAGTTTTTGGCCGCAATGTTTTGACCGGAAACAGTTCTGTAAGTCGAAAATTGACTTATTGGACTTTGCTTCGGAGGGACTGTGCTTCAACAACGATACTGTTTATTGTTGACAGGGGGGAGTAATCCTGGTTTTGGAGAAGCCAACAACGTCACTATATAACGCAACGTAGTGTCACTGAAGATGGATTATGCAAATAGCGATGCAAATGTGTCCACGATGTTTACAAAAGCTCCGCGAATTTGACATGGGATAGCCACGTGCATTTTTTTTAATCGTGAATTACACGGAAACCATTCCTTATCAAGTTCTCTTCGCAGAAAGTTGGGGTGAACACACTACGCCAGTATACCAAGCAAATGTGCGCCATGGCTGGTATAGAGGGATATCACACTGGGCATTCAGGCAAGGTAAGTTTTCTTTTACTAATGTCACACTGAAATGCGCCATATTCTTTCTGAGACAGTTTTGTAAACAATACAATTCACAATTTGGCAATGCATATGCTCGTCGATAGAATGGCTCAGTAGGCGATATTTGCGATGCAGATTTGATGAATTGCCAAAGTGGCGTTCGTTTTCAATATAGTTTAATGTTTTCAATAGGCTATTTGATTACTCTTTCAGGTGACTGCAGCAACCTCTCTTTACTGCCAAGGTTTTGATGAACAGTTGATAAAAGAGCGGACAGGGCATAGATCCGACGAAGCATTACGCGCTTACAAACGTACCAGTACTTCCCTGCAAGTGAAAGTATCGGACGCCTTGCAACCACCGTCCCCCAGCGAAGCTGACAAGACACCAAAACCAGTAAAAGACGACCCTGAACAACCGGATTCTGGAGAAGGCACAGAATCAGAGGGCCAAAATATGTCATCTGCAGGTTGTATTCTGATTCACGTTGAACATGGTTCGAAAAAGATGAATATCCTGTTTTAGACAGTGTTTGTCAATTATATGCCTTTCAAAAATAACGTGGCTTTTTGTGTTCATTCAGTATGCGTATGAATGGTTGGAATCCTGAATTTTCAGGTGGTTTCTACTTGTATGCAGATTTTGTTATCAGCCACCCTTTCTTTCATATGTTGATAAGTTATCACCACTCTTTTTTTGATATGTTAATTATCTCTATTCATAAAAGTGTGGTGATATCTTATCAACATATGAAAAAAAAGCATAAATACAATAGGAAACGTGTGAGTTTATGAGAATAAATGCACTGCAAGAACAATAGGTCAGATGATCTAGATTGGTATAACAATGAACTCCCTGACCTTTGTCACCAATTCTGTAATATAGTTCAACGCAGTTTCCCCGTTCCTATCACGGACGCATTTAGATTGTGATGTTAAAAATTTCACACTTAGTGAAAACATCTTAGGTCTACAATTGCTTAAAGCGTGTTTTTTTTCTAAAAAAAAGCATACAAAAAATTTTACACGTTTATTACGGGTTGAAATTTTAAAAACTTGAAAAGAAAATCAGAAAACCATCATGAACGTTTTGATTTTAACATCGGCGTGCAAGACACTGTACTAATGAACTTTCAATGTACGCCAAATATGATCTAACAACAAACATTCTATTTGGTTCGTATTACGATGTTAAAATGTTTTGTTTAATTATTAAACGGTGATATGGTATTTTAACGTCGACGTCAGTGTTTTTATTTGGTGAAATATCGTATAGAGATTAATGATCTGTAAGATAGGATTTTTTTTTAGCTTCTAAGCTGATTGTAATGAAATAATGAAAATTCGATGAAGAATTGTCTTTCCTCTGGTTATATTTCTCAAAATCTTACATCCAATCAAGAAAGAGTTGACTGTTCACTTCAGTCTCGTTTGATCATACAGCTAGCGAATAAGCAACAATCGCTGACAAAACAACGAAATTATTTATTAATTCATCACGGTTTGGATTTACATGACGGATTCTGAGTGTGAATGAAATGAGGCCTCCAGTGTAAGTGAGTCTGTGTATGATGTAATTCTACCAGTTGAATTATATAGATACATTTTTATACAAGTCGACATGTGTCATATAGTATTACAAGCAGAAATTAACCTCCGTTTCATGTCACCTACTTCTGTCATTACCATTGATATTATTTATTTGTGAAATTATTCTAAGATATGAATCGCACTTTAGTGATTGATACATTGCCTGTGTAAACAATATTTGAAAAATAGAAAAATGTCTTGTTTTATTTTTGTATATATAGGAGACGAGTTTTCAAGAGATTTGAGAGTTTTACGAGAACTTTATATAGTCGCGATGAGTAAAGGTGACTTTTTACGTGCGAAGTTATGGGAAAACTTCATATCGTAGAGATGAATTTATATAAGTTATAGTGACGATGCATTTGTTGGAGCATCGAAACAGATATTTTTTGATTTGACCATTATTTATACTGAAAGTTAATGCATATTGCAGTGTTCGAAATTCGTGGAAAATATAAACCAGTCAACAGGACTGGTAACTTTAAAAAGTTGCCTGTCCTGCCAAGAACTTGACAGTCCTGATATTATGCCTTGCAATTAAACGTACTCAAATACAACTAAAGTTACCTATACTGTAATAGGCTATTACCTTGTCTGTGACAAATGAAGATGGTATGGAATCATCTTTCTCTTTAAATAACCTTTATTTGTAAACAAACATCAATCGCAAGGTACATACTGCACAATACGTGAGTACTTTTACCTTGTTTTCACATGCGTACTGTCAGTTTCCATGTATAGCACAAAAAATCATATATTTAAAGTCATGAGTCTGGGAGAAAACAAGTACACAATGTACACAGTTTTGCATGAGCATGAGCGTTTCTGAATAGTTTAGACAGCTTATCAAATGTTGCAATGTTCATGGATTGCAGTGTCCTTTCCGCTACTGAGTCACCTGGAGCAGCATTTTTTGCATCGAGGTATTGCTTGGCATATTTATGCCCCTCTGAAGTTTCATGTTTTCAGAGCCTCGTGTCTGAGATTTGTAAAGCCTCTCACAAATGAACCATTCGAGTATTTTTTGTACTTGTCAGCATGTGTTTTTTTAGGCAATGGGCGCGTACACAGTTCTGCATAATTTGCAGTACAATTTCTGCTCGAGGGCACTATCGTCGGTGACTAACCAATCTTTAAATTCAATTTTCCATGACTGAACAATTGTTCTCTTACGTTTTGTGGCATCATACTCCCTGTTTGCCAGTAAGGTTTCCTCCGGTGTTCTTCGTTTTGCCGGGAGAGTTGGTATAGGCCAAGATAATTGCGGAGCATAATTCCTCAAAACTCACCACTGCGCAATTCCTTGTTATTGTCGATTGACACAGTACTTTGCAACTCATTAAAAATCTACTTTGATTGGTTGATTTTCAAGGTCATGCGTCATTCTGTCCAATCGGCTTGTTTCTTACTTGCAATACATGAACTGAGGAGGGGCCAAAAGATACCGTTGGCGGCGCTATCTAGGACAGCCAGTGTCAAAACACGGTCTATGAAGTATGATCGCCCAAAGTTAATTGTCGACCCCGCGCTGAATTCAACCTGTTCGACGGACTGGTAACTTTTTTATTTTATCAGTCAGCTGAAAAAATACCCAGTCTCGGATTGCCGGACAGGCGTTATTTCGAACACTGCATATTATGATGCTGCGATTCAGTTGCTTATTCTTTTTACATAACTGAGCTCACGAATTTTTTTGTGATATTGTTCTCATTCTTTGTTTCTTAAGAAGTTCAACAAAGAGGAAGAGAAACGGATAAATGAGAATTTATGATTATTATGCCCCTAAAGGAGCCACACGACGTGAAAAGGACGGGAATGATTTAAGCCGTCAATCTCTGAATTTATATGAGAATTTGGCGATTATCCCACTTTGCTCATATAATGACGAATATGCGCAATAAGTTGTAAGAAAATATTGAAGTTCAAAATAAGAATGGATGGTATTGTCATAATGAGAAGAAAATGTGATGATGATGAAGTAAGGAAAATTAAACAGAGTTCATTTATTTACCTCAGAGTTTGCGAGGATGGCCACCTTTGTGCCGTTTAAAAGTCGATGTAAACAAGGAATTTAATATGTAATTTTTCGTTTGTTTTAAAAAGACTTTAATTTATTGTAAATGTACGACTTTTTACTTTTTACACCTAAATATGTAACTAGTTTGTGGATAACAATGCGGGACGCATTGCTTGAAAGACGGAGAGTGTTACGGAGATGGTTTATCCCACACAAAGGTTAATGAGCCTAGCGGTCATTGATACCGGTAAAATAATTGAAACAACAAGAGCTCAATTATAAGTCGATATACATACAAACCATATTTAAGACAAACTCACAATAGCGTATAAAAATTTACGAGGATGTTTACGGAAGTCTGGATGAAAACAAGAATATATTTGAATTATATTAAGAATCATGAAGGTAGTCAAATACCTTTGCATCAAGACCTGTATTGATGTTTATGATTGGATGTATCATTTTATCTTTAATTCATGTCTATCGTTGATCAAAGCCACGCCTTAAAGATAACGTTTAAAATCCTATTCTAAAACAATACAACGAATATAGTTGCTGGAATAGATAATTGCGAGAGAGAAAGGAACACAGCAGACCCAAGACATTTAGACTATGGGAGAAGCGTATCTCGGGCGATGGCAACTGTCAACCTTAGTCTACACAGAAATAAAGTCTATGTGGTACCAACGAACTCTGACCGTCTCGTGTAGCCAATACACTGAAGATGCCCCGGTACCTCCCTGCAGGCCAAGGCGAGTTCACGAAGCAAACTCCCCTTTTAAAAGAACGAATAGTAACATAACATTCAAATTTGTCACCTTAAAGGGAGTCATCTCGACCTAGTTAGCCGCCATACAATTCATGCAAATTCAGCGACTGCAGTTTTCTATTCAATACGAACGTGTTCATTTTTAACTGAAGCGACGGCCAGGCTTTCAAATTAATGTCGGTGATCTGCTTAATCTCTATGCTACCGTTGGCAGTTTTCCCATCTACTCTGTCAGTGTCATTCCATCAAATAACAGGCATGGAAGAGTGTACTACAGGTGATCGGTGAGGTTTTAAAAAATCAAAACTCTAAAATAATCTCAAAACTCTGGTGATTTTAACTTTCCCAGAAGAGCTAACCTCTCAATGACATCTTCCAACATTTGTGGTTCTCAAGCAAAGGATGGTTTATTGACGTCTGTCTGTCATGTCTCTATTGATAGACTATAATGGGACACTCAGTCTGCTTTAAGGGTCACAGAAGCTAACTAGAGCAGAACAGAAGTGACCCGGCAGTATCACAACCAGTCAATACTTTACTTCGGTACCTAGCGTTTGCTTCGCATTGTAGAGAACCCTACCGCGATCTAGCGCATCTCTTAGTTTCGCGAAGGGGCTCTCGGGAGGTTTAAGTTGTGAGAGGCCATTTTGCAAGCTGTTAATCAGCTTTCCTTTGGTCAAAGTGTCAATGCCCCACTGGCTGTCTCTTTAAGCATTTACTGTATTCAAAATAAATAAGTTTTTGGGAATGTACTAATTAGGTGTGTGCATACACTTATTATTAACTACCCGCTGGGATTATATGAGCCATTTTCAATGAGATGAAGTTTACACTGCGATTGAATGCTGGCCAAACATTAAGTCGCAGACCCTGATGTAAAGAAGGAAAAACCGTTTATACTCTGCATATCTGCACTGAAATCTTCACATAAACAAGCAGAGTAGTCCAATGTTATGCAGAGGGATGAATCTTTTTCAACTGAAACTATTATATATTCTGTTTCCTTTGTAATAGTATTACCTAATTTTGGAAATGGCGGGAAATCAAAACGACTGTTAGAATTTGAATTTACTTGTCAAACGTTTCACAGAGGAATGGTCTCCTAATGTAGTAAAACTCCATATCCTTTCAGATTGTAGTATTCAAGGTCAACAAATTTCAAGAGTTAGAGCTAGTGGGCTTTAATTATCCAAGATTATTCACCTCATATGCCAGCGGCTGTATGTATCCGCATACATGAATGCTCAATAGGAAGACGTGTTTCATTGGTACCAGTGATCTGCTTATAAATTATTTCCGAACAAAAGTCTTAAAAGCACCTTCTCGGGAGCATACTTTTTTAAGCGGGCAACTATTTAGTCTCACATTCCGTACGTGGCATTGCAACATGGTGAAATGTAGCTTTAAGAATTGATGTAGCCAACGGGCCGTGCGCCGACTTTATTTACCGTGTTGGCTGTGTAGCCCCGTTCCATGTCGGCTGTGTTGTCCCGGGCCAGGTCTGAACAGCCGACGCGCCAAATAAAGCCGGCGCACGGCCCATGGCCTCAATTATTGCAACTAGGTAAAGTTCACATCGCTTCTTTCCTCGCCATGTCTGTCTACTTGTTATATTTTTGGTCGCTATCGCCTGTGCGCACTTTGCCTTAATTATTAAATATTGCATCAAAAAAGCAAAGGGGCTCGTTGCTGGGAAGCGAGACCAGGTGAGCATATTTTTTGGATTTATTTGACTCTAAAATGACATATTTTAATATGCAATATCTTCTCTGGTTTTCATGAAATAGGGAGAAACCTTACCCCATACCCCAAAGCTTTTTGTCTCAAATTACTGTCAAAAATAATCTTAATTTCTACCAATTATTTACGTAGACATTATAAAAAAGGAAATGCTTTGTATCAATTTGTTGTATTTGATACAAGTTCATGTTAGAAACTTGAAACGAACTTTTAACAGAAAAAATATTGCGTTGCTGTAGCTGTAACAGTAATATTTTGAAGGGTACCACAAAATCACAGTATTGCCAACTCGCATACGTTTTTGTTAAACCTGTCTTAATGTAAGTCATCTGCAGAGCCTTTTTAACATAACTTGGCTATTGCGGTATCATTAGAAAGGTATTTTTTCTTCTTTGATATTACATATTATATTATACAATATCTTATTTAGTGTTCAGGAAATAAGAACAAAACTTACCCCACACCCTTAAGTTTATATTGTAAATTACTGTCACTATACTGATTTAAAATTCTACCAAACTTTTATTTAGACATTACAAAAGGCAATGATTTGTATGATATCTATTTTATTTGCTACAGAGACATGTAACAATATGAGATAGACTTTAAACAGACAAAATATTGGAATTGAATGGTGGTGCTTTGAAGGTACCGTAAAGTCAGTCTTGCCCACTCGTATGTGTTTTTGTTAAATGTGTCATCTTGTAAGTCATCTGCTGAGTTTACTTTTTACTCTAACCTATCTTATGGGAAATCATTGGAAGAAAATTTTTGCCGTTAGGCGATATATTGTAATATGCAATATCTTCAATAGTTTTCATGAAATAGGACAAAAACTTACCCCATATCCCAAATTCGCAAACTGCAAAGTTTTCGAACAGATGTAGTTTGCAAATAAAATTAAGGGCTGGGGTAAGTTTTTTGCTATTTCATTACAACTTAAGATGATAATGCACTTTATGATATGCTAAAATTAAGAGTGATAAAATATTTGTAATGATACACTACAATCTGGGTAACGGATAAAATAAAGGTTGGCAGATAAATTTAATGGAAACTTGTTTAATAAAATTTCATGGGTTTCGGCAACATATATCCTGCTATGCTAACAATAATTATCCTGTTAATGGTATCTTTCATAGTTAGAAATGTCTCTGAAACAAATAAAATAGGTTTCATACAAAGTTTGTCTTTTTATAGATTTTATCGAAATTCAATGATAGTTTTGACAGTAATTTACGACATAAAACTTTTGGGTATGGGGTAATGTTTGGTCCTATTTCATGAAACTATAGAACATATTGTAATTACAATATATCATTTCAAAGCCAAATAAATTGTCTTTACAATTGCAGCCCATTAGGTCGGCTAAACTTGCTTAATATGTCGGAATAAATAATTTAAATACACAAAGCTGACAAAATTTCCTTAATAAAAAGTAAATCACAATGATGGTATTTTGGGTAAAAAAATTCAAATTGTCAAAATTCATTTTAAAGTCGTTCTATTCTATGTACACAAATTAATTTTGATAAAGTTGTGTTTTTCAGAAAGAGCACTATCTGACTTTCCAAAAATGTAAGGTTCGTGCTATTTCATGCTAGTTTACTTAATTTAGGGAAGGATATAGTACCCCTACCCCTACCCATTTTTCGCAATTTTTTGCGTTACATACAAATCATAAACCAGTGCAGACAGGTAGTGCATCCTAAATATCCAATGTTGACATCTTTTTCTTGTTCAGCAGATCAAACAAAAATACCCATGTAGTAGGTTTATAGGGTGTGCACGGTGGGCCCCTCCAGCCCACGGACTAAATGTTCTGGACACTGATGGCGCCTATACCTGAAGTAATTCAAAGCTTTAAATTATTTTGTTGAGTCATTCTACATGTCGTCACGTGAATGATTATTCTGTTGTCATAGAAGGACAATAAAGTGGTGCAGTCGAAGGTCGAGCCCTAGCCAGGTCTATACTATACATGCTTTTGTCATCATATACAGAGTCGGCTACCGTTGCCCAGTGACATACTTTGCGCCCTGTAACATTCAAATTTATCACCGTGTTAGGGAGTCATTTTGACCTTGTTAGCCGCTATAAAATTTATGCAAATTCAGGGATCACTTTTTTTTCTATTCACTACGATACTCCCGACCGTTTCATTTTAGAGTGTGTTGGTTTTTAAACTGAAGTGGCGGCCAGGCTTTCATAATAAATTAATGTTTTCGGTCTGGTTAATCTGTCATGCTACCGATGGCAGTTTTCCTATCTACTCCGTCAGTGTCATTCCATAACATAAAAGGAACGTAACTGTTTATCATAGGTGATCGTGAGGTCTAATAAATCAAAACTCTAAAATAATCCCTAGATCTGGGGCTTTTGACTTTTCCAGAAGAGCTAACCTCCAAATGACATCTTCCAAAATTTTGTGGTTCTCAAGCAAAGGATGGTGCATTGTACGTCTGTCTGTCATGTCTCTATTGATAGACTATAATGGAACACTCAGTCTGCTTTAAGGGTCACAGAAGCTAACTAGAGCAGAACAGAAGTGACCCGGCAGTAACATCACCAGTCAATACCTTACTTCGGTGTGTCCTATACTGTAGCTGGGTGTGCTTTATTTGGTCGAGTTGTTCTACCGGCAGAGCCAAGGGAAATTTGCAAATACTTCGTTACCTGAATGAGTGTTCTGTTGTCACATGAAGGAAAACGTACTTGCTGCTGTCGAAGGTCGTGCTTCAGCCAGGTCTACACTGTAATGTTTTTTGTTATCATTTACAAAGTCAGCTACGGTTGCTTATTGATAAATTACTGTGGCGTTCTTTGCGCCCAGTAATATACAAATTTATCACCGTGTTTGGGAGTCATCATGACATAATTAGCCGCCGTCAAATTCTTGCTAATTCACTTTATTACTGTATATCTCTATTCACTGCGATCCTCTCGAGCGTTTCGTTTTAGAGCGTGGTGGTGTTTAATCTGAAGCCATGACCAGGTTTACGTTTGATGATCAGGCTAGCTACTCTGTCAGTGCTATTTCATAAGAAACAGAACAAAAGTTTGTTGATCTTTTTCAGATAATTTCCACATAAGCTTACGGTCGGCGAGATTTAGTACAACAGAATATTAAAAAATCCCCAAACGTTGAATGTCTGAACCTTATCATAATATTTAAAATTGATTTAATGTTCATGGAATTGACTTAATATTTGCATTAAGGTAGTGACTCAGGTTTGTTGGTCAATTTTAGCAATTTTGTGATTATTTCATATTCTGAACCCTGAATTATGATCTTTCTACTAGAGAAAACTGAGGTACCATTATACTAGGAAATGTCTGAAATTTTAGTGAAAACACGGCCTTCTAACCACTGCGCGAGTTATTATTTTCTTTTTGTTTTAACAGTCCAGATTACTGTCAGCGATATCGTTATACCTTGAAGGAGATTATGTAAATGTTTACGCACTATGTTGCGCATGCGCGCACGTCTTCATAAGAGACGCTATTCTAACATGGCTGACGACTGCCGGCAGTATTCTTGACCGCGGAGTGACGTCACTTTCACCTCACGCACGCGAGTGAGGTGAATTGGGATTTGACCACGGTCGAGGGACCGTGATCTGACTATACGGGACAGTGAACAATGCAGAAATTATGTGACAAAGGACAGAACTTAGTGTTTATCATTGACATAAGGTTGAAAAATCCACACTTCAATATTTTGTTCTCACGGCACTGTGACGCAAAAATGACGTGAAAAACCGCATGTTCCTGGATGTCCGCGGTCAAGGATAAGCGGTGTAGAAAACGTAAACGGGGCCAAAGAAGCAAAATGGAAAGCTGATGGACACGAGCGTTTTGAAACTTTTGAAACTTTCTGACCTTGGCTCATACTACAACTGCCATTGAATTTGAAACATTTGTTGGTACTATGGTAATATGGTTGCACGCGTGATGTTGAGATGCATAACTATTCTTGACCGCGGACATCCGGGAACTTGCGGTTTTCACGTCATTTGTGCGTTACACTACCGTGAGAACAAAATATTGCAGTGTGGATTTTTCAACCTTTACACCAGTATTCAAAGTTTCAACATTATGTCAATGATAAACACTAAGTTCTGTTCTTTGTCACATAATTTCTGCATTGTTCACTGTCCTGTATAGTAAATCCCAATTCACCTCACTCGCGTGCGTGAGGTGAAAGTGACGTCACTCCGCGGTCAAGAATAGCTCCATACCTGGGCTCCATGCACACGCGCACGTACAGCACAGTAGATTACACTGCCGCCCCTCGACACTCTATTTAATCTTCACTGGAAAATATGGTTCTAAAACAGCAGCCCATATTTTGGACTTAGTTTGTAAATTGTCAATTCGACACTGAAAGGATATGAGTTTTTACTACATTAGGAGACCACTCCTCTGTGAAACGTTTGACAAGTAAAAGTGGAAATGGCGGGAAATCAAAACGACTGTTAGAATTTGAATTTACTTGTCAAACGTTTCACAGAGGAATGGTCTCCTAATGTAGTAAAACTCCATATCCTTTCAGATTGTAGTATTCAAGGTCAACAAATTTCAAGAGTTAGAGCTAGTGGGCTTAATTATCCAAGATTATTCACCTCATATGCCAGCGGCTGTATGTATCCGCATACATGAATGCTCAATAGGAAGGCGTGTTTCATTGGTACCAGTGATCTGCTTATAAATTATTTCCGAACAAAAGTCTTAAAAGCACCTTCTCGGGAGCATACTTTTTTAAGCGGGCAACTATTTAGTCTCACATTCCGTATGTGGCATTGCAACATGGTGAAATGTAGCTTTAAGAATTGATGTAGCCAAAGGGCCGTGCGCCGACTTTATTTACCGTGTTGGCTGTGTAGCCCCGTTCAATGTCGGCTGTGTTGTCCCGGGCCAGGTCTGAACAGCCGACGCGCCAAATAAAGCCGGCGCACGGCCCATGGCCTCAATTATTGCAACTAGGTAAAGTTCACATCGCTTCTTTCCTCGCCATGTCTGTCTACTTGTTATATTTTGGTCGCTATCGCCTGTGCGCACTTTGCCTTAATTATTAAATATTGCATCAAAAAAGCAAAGGGGCTCGTTGCTGGGAAAGCGAGACCAGGTGAGCATATTTTTGGATTTATTTGACTCTAAAATGACATATTTTAATATGCAATATCTTCTCTGGTTTTCATGAAATAGGGAGAAACTTACCCCATACCCCAAAGCTTTTTGTCTCAAATTACTGTCAAAAATAATCTTAATTTCTACCAATTATTTACGTAGACATTATAAAAAGGAAATGCTTTGTATCAAATTTGTTGTATTTGATACAAGTTCATGTTAGAAACTTGAAACGAACTTTTAACAGAAAAAATATTGCGTTGCTGTAGCTGTAACAGTAATATTTTGAAGGGTACCACAAAATCACAGTATTGCCAACTCGCATACGTTTTTGTTAAACCCGTCTTAATGTAAGTCATCTGCAGAGCCTTTTTTAACATAACTTGGCTATTGCGGTATCATTAGAAAGGTATTTTTTCTTCTTTGATATTACATATTATATTATACAATATCTTATTTAGTGTTCAGGAAATAAGAACAAAACTTACCCCACACCCTTAAGTTTATATTGTAAATTACTGTCACTATACTGATTTAAAATTCTACCAAACTTTTATTTAGACATTACAAAAGGCAATGATTTGTATGATATCTATTTTATTTGCTACAGAGACATGTAACAAATATGAGATAGACTTTAAACAGACAAAATATTGGAATTGAATGGTGGTGCTTTGAAGGGTACCGTAAAGTCAGTCTTGCCCACTCGTATGTGTTTTTGTTAAATGTGTCCTTTTGTAAGTCATCTGCTGAGCTTACTTTTTACTCTAACCTATCTTATGGGAAATCATTGGAAGAAAATTTTTGCCGTTAGGCGATATATTGTGATATGCAATATCTTCAATAGTTTTCATGAAATAGGACCAAAACTTACCCCGTATCCCAAATTCGCAAACTGAAAGTTTTCGAACAGATGTAGTTTGCAAATAAAATTAAGCGCTGGGGTAAGTTTTTTGCTATTTCATTACAACTTAAGATGATAATGCACTTTATGATATGCTAAAATTAAGAGTGATAAAATCTTTGTAATGATATACTACAATCTGGGCTACGGATAAAATAAAGTTTGGCAGATAATTTCACGGAAACTTGTTTAATAAAATTTCATGGGTTTCGGCAACATATATCCTGCTATGCTAACAATAATTATCCTGTTAATGGTATCTTTCATAGTTAGAAATGTCTCTGAACAAATAAAATAGGTTTCATACAAAGTTTGTCTTTTTTATAGATTTTATCGAATTCAATGCTAGTTTTGACAGTAATTTACGACATAAAACTTTTGGGTATGGGGTAATGTTTGGTCCTATTTCATGAAAACTATAGAACATATTGTAAATTACAATATATCATTTCAAAGCCAAATAAATTGTCTTTACAATTGCAGCCCATTAGGTCGGCTAAACTTGCTTAATATGTCGGAATAAATAATTCAAATACACAAAGCTGACAAAATTTCCTTAATAAAAAGTAAATCACAATGATGGTATTTTGGGTAAAAAAATTCAAATTGTCAAAATTCATTTTAAAGTCGTTCTATTCTATGTACACAAATTAATTTTGATAAAGTTGTGTTTTTCAGAAAGAGCACTATCTGAACTTTCCAAAAATGTAAGGTTCGTGCTATTTCATGCTAGTTTACTTAATTTAGGGAAGGATATAGTACCCCTACCCCTACCCATTTTTCGCAATTTTTTGCGTTACATACAAATCATAACCAGTGCAGACAGGTAGTGCATCCTAAAATATCCAATGTTGACATCTTTTTCTTGTTCAGCAGATCAAACAAAAATACCCATGTAGTAGGTTTATAGGTGTGCAGGTGGGCCCCTCCAGCCCACGGACTAAATGTTCTGGACACTGATGGCGCCTATACCTGAAGTAATTCAAAGCTTTAAATTATTTTGTTGAGTCATTCTACATGTCGTCACGTGAATGATTATTCTGTCGTCATAGAAGGACAATAAAGTGGTGCAGTCGAAGGTCGAGCCCCAGCCAGGTCTATACTACACATGCTTTTGTAATCATATACAGAGTCGGCTACCGTTGCCCAGTGACATACTTTGCGCCCTGTAACATTCAAATTTATCACCGTGTTAGGGAGTCATTTTGACCTTGTTAGCCGCTATAAAATTTTGCAAATTCAGGGATCACTGTTGTTTTCTATTCACTACGATCCTCCCGACCGTTTCATTTTAGAGTGTGTTGGTTTTTAACTGAAGTGGCGGCCAGGCTTTCATAATAAATTAATGTTTTCGGTCTGGTTAATCTGTCATGCTACCGATGGCAGTTTTCCTATCTACTCCGTCAGTGTCATTCCATAACATAAAAGGAACGTAACTGTTTATCATAGGTGATCGTGAGGTCTAATAAATCAAAACTCTAAAATAATCCCTAGATCTGGGGCTTTTGACTTTTCCAGAAGAGCTAACCTCCAAATGACATCTTCCAAAATTTTGTGGTTCTCAAGCAAAGGATGGTGCATTGTACGTCTGTCTGTCATGTCTCTATTGATAGACTATAATGGAACACTCAGTCTGCTTTAAGGGTCACAGAAGCTAACTAAGCAGAACAGAAGTGACCCGGCAGTAACATCACCAGTCAATACCTTACTTCGGTGTGTCCTATACTGTAGCTGGGTGTGCTTTATTTGGTCGAGTTGTTCTAACCGGCAGAGCCAAGGGAAATTTGCAAATACTTCGTTACCTGAATGAGTGTTCTGTTGTCACATGAAGGAAAACGTACTTGCTGCTGTCGAAGGTCGTGCTTCAGCCAGGTCTACACTGTAATGTTTTTTGTTATCATTTACACGTCAGCTACGGTTGCTTATTGATAAATTACTGTGGCGTTCTTTGCGCCCAGTAATATACAAATTTATCACCGTGTTTGGGAGTCATCATGACATAATTAGCCGCCGTCAAATTCTTGCTAATTCACTTTATTACTGTATATCTCTATTCACTGCGATCCTCTCGAGCGTTTCGTTTTAGAGCGTGGTGGTGTTTAATCTGAAGCCATGACCAGGTTTACGTTTGATGATCAGGCTAGCTACTCTGTCAGTGCTATTTCATAAGAAACAGAACAAAGTTTGTTGATCTTTTTCAGATAATTTCCACATAAGCTTACGGTCGGCGAGATTTAGTACAACAGAATATTAAAAAATCCCCAAACGTTGAATGTCTGAACCTTATCATAATATTTAAAATTGATTTAATGTTCATGGAATTGACTTAATATTTGCATTAAGGTAGTGACTCAGGTTTGTTGGTCAATTTTAGCAATTTTGTGATTATTTCATATTCTGAACCCCTGAATTATGATCTTTCTACTAGAGAAAACTGAGGTACCATTATACTAGGAAATGTCTGAAATTTTAGTGAAAACACGGCCTTCTAACCACTGCGCGAGTTATTATTTTCTTTTTGTTTTAACAGTCCAGATTACTGTCAGCGATATCGTTATACCTTGAAGGAGATTATGTAAATGTTTACGCACTATGTTGCGCATGCGCGCACGTCTTCATAGGAGACGCTATTCTAACATGGCTGACGACTGCCGGCAGTATTCTTGACCGCGGAGTGACGTCACTTTCACCTCACGCACGCGAGTGAGGTGAATTGGGATTTGACCACGGTCGAGGGACCGTGATCTGACTATACGGGACAGTGAACAATGCAGAAATTATGTGACAAAGGACAGAACTTAGTGTTTATCATTGACATAAGGTTGAAAATCCACACTTCAATATTTTGTTCTCACGGCACTGTGACGCAAAAATGACGTGAAAAACCGCATGTTCCTGGATGTCCGCGGTCAAGGATAAGCGGTGTAGAAAACGTAAACGGGGGCCAAAGAAGCAAATGGAAAGCTGATGGACACGAGCGTTTTGAAACTTTTGAAACTTTCTGACCTTGGCTCAAACTACAACTGCCATTGAATTTGAAACATTTGTTGGTACTATGGTAATATGGTTGCACGCGTGATGTTGAGATGCATAACTATTCTTGACCGCGGACATCCGGGAACTTGCGGTTTTCACGTCATTTTTGCGTCACACTGCCGTGAGAACAAAATATTGAAGTGTGGATTTTTCAACCTTTACACCAGTATTCAAAGTTTCAACATTATGTCAATGATAAACACTAAGTTCTGTCCTTTGTCACATAATTTCTGCATTGTTCACTGTCCTGTATAGTCAAATCCCAATTCACCTCACTCGCGTGCGTGAGGTGAAAGTGACGTCACTCCGCGGTCAAGAATAGCTCCATACCTGGGCTCCATGCACACGCGCACGTACAGCACAGTAGATTACACTGCCGCCCCTCGAGACTCTATTTAATCTTCACTGGAAAATATGGTTCTAAAACAGCAGCCCATATTTTGGACTTAGTTTGTAAATTGTCAATTCGACACTGAAAGGATATGGAGTTTTACTACATTAGGAGACCATTCCTCTGTGAAACGTTTGACAAGTAAAAGTGGAAATGGCGGGAAATCAAAACGACTGTTAGAATTTGAATTTACTTGTCAAACGTTTCACAGAGGAATGGTCTCCTAATGTAGTAAAACTCCATATCCTTTCAGATTGTAGTATTCAAGGTCAACAAATTTCAAGAGTTAGAGCTAGTGGGCTTTAATTATCCAAGATTATTCACCTCATATGCCAGCGGCTGTATGTATCCGCATACATGAATGCTCAATAGGAAGGCGTGTTTCATTGGTACCAGTGATCTGCTTATAAATTATTTCCGAACAAAGTCTTAAAAGCACCTTCTCGGGAGCATACTTTTTAAGCGGGCAACTATTTAGTCTCACATTCCGTACGTGGCATTGCAACATGGTGAAATGTAGCTTTAAGAATTGATGTAGCCAACGGGCCGTGCGCTGACTTTATTTACCGTGTTGGCTGTGTAGCCCGTTCCATGTCGGCTGTGTTGTCCCGGGCCAGGTCTGAACAGCCGACGCGCCAAATAAAGCCGGCGCACGGCCCATGGCCTCAATTATTGCAACTAGGTAAAGTTCACATCGCTTCTTTCCTCGCCATGTCTGTCTACTTGTTATATTTTTGGTCGCTATCGCCTGTGCGCACTTTGCCTTAATTATTAAATATTGCATCAAAAAAGCAAAGGGGCTCGTTGCTGGGAAAGCGAGACCAGGTGAGCATATTTTTGGATTTATTTGACTCTAAAATGACATATTTTAATATGCAATATCTTCTCTGGTTTTCATGAAATAGGGAGAAACCTTACCCCATACCCCAAAGCTTTTTGTCTCAAATTACTGTCAAAATAATCTTAATTTCTACCAATTATTTACGTAGACATTATACAAAAGGAAATGCTTTGTATCAAATTTGTTGTATTTGATACAAGTTCATGTTAGAAACTTGAAACGAACTTTTAACAGAAAAATATTGCGTTGCTGTAGCTGTAACAGTAATATTTTGAAGGGTACCACAAAATCACAGTATTGCCAACTCGCATACGTTTTTGTTAAACCTGTCTTAATGTAAGTCATCTGCAGAGCCTTTTTAACATAACTTGGCTATTGCGGTATCATTAGAAAGGTATTTTTTCTTCTTTGATATTACATATTATATTATACAATATCTTATTTAGTGTTCAGGAAATAAGAACAAAACTTACCCCACACCCTTAAGTTTATATTGTAAATTACTGTCACTATACTGATTTAAAATTCTACCAAACTTTTACTTAGACATTACAAAAGGCAATGATTTGTATGATATCTATTTTATTTGCTACAGAGACATGTAACAAATATGAGATAGACTTTAAACAGACAAAATATTGGAATTGAATGGTGGTGCTTTGAAGGGTACCGTAAAGTCAGTCTTGCCCACTCGTATGTGTTTTTGTTAAATGTGTCCTTTTGTAAGTCATCTGCTGAGCTTACTTTTTACTCTAACCTATCTTATGGGAAATCATTGGAAGAAAATTTTTGCCGTTAGGCGATATATTGTGATATGCAATATCTTCAATAGTTTTCATGAAATAGGACCAAAACTTACCCCATATCCCAAATTCGCAAACTGAAAAGTTTTCGAACAGATGTAGTTTGCAAATAAAATTAAGCGCTGGGGTAAGTTTTTTTGATATTTCATTACAACTTAAGATGATAATGCACTTTATGATATGCTAAAATTAAGAGTGATAAAATCTTTGTAATGATATACTACAATCTGGGTTACGGATAAAATAAAGTTTGGCAGATAAATTTCACGGAAACTTGTTTAATAAAATTTCATGGTTTCGGCAACATATATCCTGCTATGCTAACAATAATTATCCTGTTAATGGTATCTTTCATAGTTAGAAATGTCTCTGAAACAAATAAAATAGGTTTCATACAAAGTTTGTCTTTTTTATAGATTTTATCGAAATTCAATGATAGTTTTGACAGTAATTTACGACATAAACTTTTGGGTATGGGGTAATGTTTGGTCCTATTTCATGAAAACTATAGAACATATTGTATATTACAATATATCATTTCAAAGCCAAATAAATTGTCTTTACAATTGCAGCCCATTAGGTCGGCTAAACTTGCTTAATATGTCGGAATAAATAATTTAAATACACAAAGCTGACAAAATTTCCTTAATAAAAAGTAAATCACAATGATGGTATTTTGGGTAAAAAAAATTCAAAATTGTCAAAATTCATTTTAAAGTCGTTCTATTCTATGTACACAAATTAATTTTGATAAAGTTGTGTTTTTCAGAAAGAGCACTATCTGAACTTTCCAAAAATGTAAGGTTCGTGCTATTTCATGCTAGTTTACTTAATTTAGGGAAGGATATAGTACCCCCTACCCCTACCCATTTTTCGCAATTTTTTGCGTTACATACAAATCATAAACCAGTGCAGACAGGTAGTGCATCCTAAAATATCCAATGTTGACATCTTTTTCTTGTTCAGCAGATCAAACAAAAATACCCATGTAGTAGGTTTATAGGGTGTGCACGGTGGGCCCCTCCAGCCCACGGACTAAATGTTCTGGACACTGATGGCGCCTATACCTGAAGTAATTCAAAGCTTTAAATTATTTTGTTGAGTCATTCTACATGTCGTCACGTGAATGATTATTCTGTCGTCATAGAAGGACAATAAAGTGGGTGCAGTCGAAGGTCGAGCCCAGCCAGGTCTATACTACACATGCTTTTGTAATCATATACAGAGTCGGCTACCGTTGCCCAGTGACATACTTTGCGCCCTGTAACATTCAAATTTATCACCGTGTTAGGGAGTCATTTTGACCTTGTTAGCCGCTATAAAATTTTGCAAATTCAGGGATCACTGTTGTTTTCTATTCACTACGATCCTCCCGACCGTTTCATTTTAGAGTGTGTTGGTTTTTAAACTGAAGTGGCGGCCAGGCTTTCATAATAAATTAATGTTTTCGGTCTGGTTAATCTGTCTGCTACCGATGGCAGTTTTCCTATCTACTCCGTCAGTGTCATTCCATAACATAAAGGAACGTAACTGTTTATCATAGGTGATCGTGAGGTCTAATAAATCAAAACTCTAAAATAATCCCTAGATCTGGGGCTTTTGACTTTTCCAGAAGAGCTAACCTCCAAATGACATCTTCCAAAATTTTGTGGTTCTCAAGCAAAGGATGGTGCATTGTACGTCTGTCTGTCATGTCTCTATTGATAGACTATAATGGAACACTCAGTCTGCTTTAAGGGTCACAGAAGCTAACTAGAGCAGAACAGAAGTGACCCGGCAGTAACATCACCAGTCAATACCTTACTTCGGTGTGTCCTATACTGTAGCTGGGTGTGCTTTATTTGGTCGAGTTGTTCTACCGGCAGAGCCAAGGGAAATTTGCAAATACTTCGTTACCTGAATGAGTGTTCTGTTGTCACATGAAGGAAAACGTACTTGCTGCTGTCGAAGGTCGTGCTTCAGCCAGGTCTACACTGTAATGTTTTTTGTTATCATTTACAACGTCAGCTACGGTTGCTTATTGATAAATTACTGTGGCGTTCTTTGCGCCCAGTAATATACAAATTTATCACCGTGTTTGGGAGTCATCATGACATAATTAGCCGCCGTCAAATTCTTGCTAATTCACTTTATTACTGTATATCTCTATTCACTGCGATCCTCTCGAGCGTTTCGTTTTAGAGCGTGGTGGTGTTTAATCTGAAGCCATGACCGTGTTTACGTTTGATGATCAGGCTAGCTACTCTGTCAGTGCTATTTCATAAGAAACAGAACAAAAGTTTGTTGATCTTTTTCAGATAATTTCCACATAAGCTTACGGTCGGCGAGATTTAGTACAACAGAATATTAAAAAATCCCCAAACGTTGAATGTCTGAACCTTATCATAATATTTAAAATTGATTTAATGTTCATGGAATTGACTTAATATTTGCATTAAGGTAGTGACTCAGGTTTGTTGGTCAATTTTAGCAATTTTGTGATTATTTCATATTCTGAACCCCTGAATTATGATCTTTCTACTAGAGAAAACTGAGGTACCATTATACTAGGAAATGTCTGAAATTTTAGTGAAAACACGGCCTTCTAACCACTGCGCGAGTTATTATTTTCTTTTTGTTTTAACAGTCCAGATTACTGTCAGCGATATCGTTATACCTTGAAGGAGATTATGTAAATGTTTACGCACTATGTTGCGCATGCGCGCACGTCTTCATAAGAGACGCTATTCTAACATGGCTGACGACTGCCGGCAGTATTCTTGACCGCGGAGTGACGTCACTTTCACCTCACGCACGCGAGTGAGGTGAATTGGGATTTGACCACGGTCGAGGGACCGTGATCTGACTATACGGGACAGTGAACAATGCAGAAATTATGTGACAAAGGACAGAACTTAGTGTTTATCATTGACATAAGGTTGAAAAATCCACACTTCAATATTTTGTTCTCACGGCACTGTGACGCAAAAATGACGTGAAAAACCGCATGTTCCTGGATGTCCGCGGTCAAGGATAAGCGGTGTAGAAAACGTAAACGGGGGCCAAAGAAGCAAAATGGAAAGCTGATGGACACGAGCGTTTTGAAACTTTTGAAACTTTCTGACCTTGGCTCATACTACAACTGCCATTGAATTTGAAACATTTGTTGGTACTATGGTAATATGGTTGCACCGCGTGATGTTGAGATGCATAACTATTCTTGACCGCGGAACATCCGGGAACTTGCGGTTTTCACGTCATTTGTGCGTTACACTACCGTGAGAACAAATATTGCAGTGTGGATTTTTCAACCTTTACACCAGTATTCAAAGTTTCAACATTATGTCAATGATAAACACTAAGTTCTGTCCTTTGTCACATAATTTCTGCATTGTTCACTGTCCTGTATAGTAAAATCCCAATTCACCTCACTCGCGTGCGTGAGGTGAAAGTGACGTCACTCCGCGGTCAAGAATAGCTCCATACCTGGGCTCCATGCACACGCGCACGTACAGCACAGTAGATTACACTGCCGCCCCTCGAGACTCTATTTAATCTTCACTGGAAAATATGGTTCTAAAACAGCAGCCCATATTTTGGACTTAGTTTGTAAATTGTCAATTCGACACTGAAAGGATATGGAGTTTTACTACATTAGGAGACCATTCCTCTGTGAAACGTTTGACAAGTAAAAGTGGAAATGGCGGGAAATCAAAACGACTGTTAGAATTTGAATTTACTTGTCAAACGTTTCACAGAGGAATGGTCTCCTAATGTAGTAAAACTCCATATCCTTTCAGATTGTAGTATTCAAGGTCAACAAATTTCAAGAGTTAGAGCTAGTGGGCTTTAATTATCCAAGATTATTCACCTCATATGCCAGCGGCTGTATGTATCCGCATACATGAATGCTCAATAGGAAGGCGTGTTTCATTGGTACCAGTGATCTGCTTATAAATTATTTCCGAACAAAAGTCTTAAAAGCACCTTCTCGGGAGCATACTTTTTTAAGCGGGCAACTATTTAGTCTCACATTCCGTATGTGGCATTGCAACATGGTGAAATGTAGCTTTAAGAATTGATGTAGCCAACGGGCCGTGCGCCGACTTTATTTACCGTGTTGGCTGTGTAGCCCCGTTCAATGTCGGCTGTGTTGTCCCGGGCCAGGTCTGAACAGCCGACGCGCCAAATAAAGCCGGCGCACGGCCCATGGCCTCAATTATTGCAACTAGGTAAAGTTCACATCGCTTCTTTCCTCGCCATGTCTGTCTACTTGTTATATTTTTGGTCGCTATCGCCTGTGCGCACTTTGCCTTAATTATTAAATATTGCATCAAAAAAGCAAAGGGGCTCGTTGCTGGGAAAGCGAGACCAGGTGAGCATATTTTTGGATTTATTTGACTCTAAAATGACATATTTTAATATGCAATATCTTCTCTGGTTTTCATGAAATAGGGAGAAACCTTACCCCATACCCCAAAGCTTTTTGTCTCAAATTACTGTCAAAAATAATCTTAATTTCTACCAATTATTTACGTAGACATTATACAAAAGGAAATGCTTTGTATCAAATTTGTTGTATTTGATACAAGTTCATGTTAGAAACTTGAAACGAACTTTTAACAGAAAAAATATTGCGTTGCTGTAGCTGTAACAGTAATATTTTGAAGGGTACCACAAAATCACAGTATTGCCAACTCGCATACGTTTTTGTTAAACCCGTCTTAATGTAAGTCATCTGCAGAGCCTTTTTTAACATAACTTGGCTATTGCGGTATCATTAGAAAGGTATTTTTTCTTCTTTGATATTACATATTATATTATACAATATCTTATTTAGTGTTCAGGAAATAAGAACAAAACTTACCCCACACCCTTAAGTTTATATTGTAAATTACTGTCACTATACTGATTTAAAATTCTACCAAACTTTTATTTAGACATTACAAAAGGCAATGATTTGTATGATATCTATTTTATTTGCTACAGAGACATGTAACAAATATGAGATAGACTTTAAACAGACAAAATATTGGAATTGAATGGTGGTGCTTTGAAGGGTACCGTAAAGTCAGTCTTGCCCACTCGTATGTGTTTTTGTTAAATGTGTCCTTTTGTAAGTCATCTGCTGAGCTTACTTTTTACTCTAACCTATCTTATGGAAATCATTGGAAGAAAATTTTTGCCGTTAGGCGATATATTGTGATATGCAATATCTTCAATAGTTTTCATGAAATAGGACCAAAACTTACCCCGTATCCCAAATTCGCAAACTGAAAAGTTTTCGAACAGATGTAGTTTGCAAATAAAATTAAGCGCTGGGGTAATTTTTTTGCTATTTCATTACAACTTAAGATGATAATGCACTTTATGATATGCTAAAATTAAGAGTGATAAAATCTTTGTAATGATATACTACAATCTGGGTTACGGATAAAATAAAGTTTGGCAGATAAATTTCACGGAAACTTGTTTAATAAAATTTCATGGGTTTCGGCAACATATATCCTGCTATGCTAACAATAATTATCCTGTTAATGGTATCTTTCATAGTTAGAAATGTCTCTGAAACAAATAAAATAGGTTTCATACAAAGTTTGTCTTTTTATAGATTTTATCGAAATTCAATGCTAGTTTTGACAGTAATTTACGACATAAAACTTTTGGGTATGGGGTAATGTTTGGTCCTATTTCATGAAAACTATAGAACATATTGTAAATTACAATATATCATTTCAAAGCCAAATAAATTGTCTTTACAATTGCAGCCCATTAGGTCGGCTAAACTTGCTTAATATGTCGGAATAAATAATTCAAATACACAAAGCTGACAAAATTTCCTTAATAAAAAGTAAATCACAATGATGGTATTTTGGGTAAAAAAAATTCAAATTGTCAAAATTCATTTTAAAGTCGTTCTATTCTATGTACACAAATTAATTTTGATAAAGTTGTGTTTTTTCAGAAGAGCACTATCTGAACTTTCCAAAATGTAAGATTCGTGCTATTTCATGCTAGTTTACTTAATTTAGGGAAGGATATAGTACCCCCTACCCCTACCCATTTTTCGCAATTTTTTGCGTTACATACAAATCATAACCAGTGCAGACAGGTAGTGCATCCTAAAATATCCAATGTTGACATCTTTTTCTTGTTCAGCAGATCAAACAAAAATACCCATGTAGTAGGTTTATAGGGTGTGCACGGTGGGCCCCTCCAGCCCACGGACTAAATGTTCTGGACACTGATGGCGCCTATACCTGAAGTAATTCAAAGCTTTAAATTATTTTGTTGAGTCATTCTACATGTCGTCACGTGAATGATTATTCTGTCGTCATAGAAGGACAATAAAGTGGGTGCAGTCGAAGGTCGAGCCCCAGCCAGGTCTATACTACACATGCTTTTGTAATCATATACAGAGTCGGCTACCGTTGCCCAGTGACATACTTTGCGCCCTGTAACATTCAAATTTATCACCGTGTTAGGGAGTCATTTTGACCTTGTTAGCCGCTATAAAATTTTGCAAATTCAGGGATCACTGTTGTTTTCTATTCACTACGATCCTCCCGACCGTTTCATTTTAGAGTGTGTTGGTTTTTAAACTGAAGTGGCGGCCAGGCTTTCATAATAAATTAATGTTTTCGGTCTGGTTAATCTGTCATGCTACCGATGGCAGTTTTCCTATCTACTCCGTCAGTGTCATTCCATAACATAAAAGGAACGTAACTGTTTATCATAGGTGATCGTGAGGTCTAATAAATCAAAACTCTAAAATAATCCCTAGATCTGGGCTTTTGACTTTTCCAGAAGAGCTAACCTCCAAATGACATCTTCCAAAATTTTGTGGTTCTCAAGCAAGGATGGTGCATTGTACGTCTGTCTGTCATGTCTCTATTGATAGACTATAATGGAACACTCAGTCTGCTTTAAGGGTCACAGAAGCTAACTAGAGCAGAACAGAAGTGACCCGGCAGTAACATCACCAGTCAATACCTTACTTCGGTGTGTCCTATACTGTAGCTGGGTGTGCTTTATTTGGTCGAGTTGTTCTACGGCAGAGCCAAGGGAAATTTGCAAATACTTCGTTACCTGAATGAGTGTTCTGTTGTCACATGAAGGAAAACGTACTTGCTGCTGTCGAAGGTCGTGCTTCAGCCAGGTCTACACTGTAATGTTTTTTGTTATCATTTACAACGTCAGCTACGGTTGCTTATTGATAAATTACTGTGGCGTTCTTTGCGCCCAGTAATATACAAATTTATCACCGTGTTTGGGAGTCATCATGACATAATTAGCCGCCGTCAAATTCTTGCTAATTCACTTTATTACTGTATATCTCTATTCACTGCGATCCTCTCGAGCGTTTCGTTTTAGAGCGTGGTGGTGTTTAATCTGAAGCCATGACCAGGTTTACGTTTGATGATCAGGCTAGCTACTCTGTCAGTGCTATTTCATAAGAAACAGAACAAAAGTTTGTTGATCTTTTTCAGATAATTTCCACATAAGCTTACGGTCGGCGAGATTTAGTACAACAGAATATTAAAAAATCCCCAAACGTTGAATGTCTGAACCTTATCATAATATTTAAAATTGATTTAATGTTCATGAAATTGACTTAATATTTGCATTAAGGTAGTGACTCAGGTTTGTTGGTCATTTTAGCATTTTGTGATTATTTCATATTCTGAACCCCTGAATTATGATCTTTCTACTAGAGAAAACTGAGGTACCATTATACTAGGAAATGTCTGAAATTTTAGTGAAAACACGGCCTTCTAACCACTGCGCGAGTTATTATTTTCTTTTTGTTTTAACAGTCCAGATTACTGTCAGCGATATCGTTATACCTTGAAGGAGATTATGTAAATGTTTACGCACTATGTTGCGCATGCGCGCACGTCTTCATAAGAGACGCTATTCTAACATGGCTGACGACTGCCGGCAGTATTCTTGACCGCGGAGTGACGTCACTTTCACCTCACGCACGCGAGTGAGGTGAATTGGGATTTGACCACGGTCGAGGGACCGTGATCTGACTATACGGGACAGTGAACAATGCAGAAATTATGTGACAAAGGACAGAACTTAGTGTTTATCATTGACATAAGGTTGAAAAATCCACACTTCAATATTTTGTTCTCACGGCACTGTGACGCAAAAATGACGTGAAAAACCGCATGTTCCTGGATGTCCGCGGTCAAGGATAAGCGGTGTAGAAAACGTAAACGGGGGCCAAAGAAGCAAATGGAAAGCTGATGGACACGAGCGTTTTGAAACTTTTGAAACTTTCTGACCTTGGCTCATACTACAACTGCCATTGAATTTGAAACATCTGTTGGTACTATGGTAATATGGTTGCACGCGTGATGTTGAGATGCATAACTATTCTTAACCGCGGACCTCCGGGAACTTGCCGTTTCACGTCATTTTTGCGGCACACTTCTGTGAGAACAAAATATTGAAGTGTGGATTTTTCAACCTTTACACCAGTATTCAAAGTGTCAACATTATGTCAATGATAAACACTACGTTCTGTCCTTTGTCACATAATTTCTGCATTGTTCACTGTCCTGTATAGTCAAATCCCAATTCACCTCACTCGCGTGCGTGAGGTGAAAGTGACGTCACTCCGCGGTCAAGAATAGCTCCCTACCCGGGCTCCATACACACGCGCACGTACAGCACAGTAGATTACACTGCCGCCCCTCGAGACTCTATTTAATCTTCACTGGAAAATATGGTTCTAAAACAGCAGCCCATATTTTGGACTTAGTTTGTAAATTGTCAATTCGACACTGTTATGTCGGTCTAGAGCACAGCAACGTACGCGAAACGTCGCTTCACGATCGGTGCCGGTCTGTTTCTATCTGTGGTCATGAGAGTGTCGCTGGGTGTCGCGACACGTCGCCGTTTCAATTTTACAATCAGTGAATCTGTCGAGTATCGCCTCAGTCGTTTATTTTAAGTCATGAAGAATCGCTTTTACGTGTAACTGAAGTTGATTATGATTTCATACGCGGGACCATAATAGTACATGTCACAGTCGAAAGCGAAATAGCGCACGAAAAACCCGGTATCATTCCTGATGGTGAGCAAAAAGACTGCAGCAGATCACATGTGAAAACTACAAAAACAAGTGTGACTTACCCGTATTCCTTGAACTTCTCAACTACAGAATTTTTTAGAGCATCGAGAGTTGGTCGTCTCATATTCGAAAGCAAGCAAGCAAGCAAGTGACGTCCTGTACTATAGGCACAAAAATCGGCGCTAAAATGAACTTGACAACCATTTCACACTTGGTACGTGCATAAATTACGGGCTATGAGACCGGAAGTCGAGCGCTTGCGAGCAAGCGAGTGCGCGTCGTCGGCAGAACGCAGATCTGTAAATAAATAATAATAATATTTATTTCTTTAAAGCGCACTACACATACGTCTCAGTGCGCTTTACACATTTAAAATTGATAAAATACCAGCAAAGCATAACAAACTAAAATGTAAAAAAAAAATCAAATTAGGCTAAAAACGTACATGGTTAAAAATGATGAAAATTTCTGCAGAGTAAAAACAGTCAAACTACAAAATACATTATTAAAATTCTACAGAGTAAGTACCAGAAACGTTAAAATAAACAAGCATCAGCGGTTACGGTAAAATGGTGACCCTTCCAAAACATTAGTAATAGTGCTTTACAAAAAGGTGAGTCTTTAAAACGCGTTTAAAACAGTCAACGGACTTGGCATTACGAATTTCAAGGGGCAATGAGTTCCATAGAGAGGGTGCGCAGACAGAGAAAGCTCTCTGCCCATATGCCTTGTTGAACATTCCACGCGGTGGCACTACGCGTAAGGAATCACTCGATCTGAGATCTCTGGCAGGGGTGTATATCTCGATCAGATCCATGAGATAAAGTGGAGCAACATGATGAACTATTTTAAAGGTCGTCAACAAGATTTTGAATTTAATTCTAGCTTCTACGGGCAGCCAGTGTAGATCAATGAAAACAGGTGTGATATTATCAAATTTACGAGTACGCGAGACAAGGCGAGCTGCAGCATTCTGAAGTGATTGAAGGCGTCCGAGCTGAAATTTCCCAACACCATACAAAAGACTGTTGCAGTAATCCAGCTGAGAAGTAACAAATGCATGGACCATCTTTTCTGTGGTGGGTCTGTCCAACAATTGACGGATCTTGCCAATTCTACGCAATGCATAAAATCCATTCTTACAGATGTGGCTGATATGGTCTGACATCGAGCCGTCATGGGTAAGTTTCACACCGAGATTGCGAACTATAGCAGAAGGGGCAATATCTGACTCCCCAATCCTTAAACTTGAAAGTTTCACTGCATCGGATCTGAGACGAGACGAAAACTGAACAACCTCTGTCTTCTCATCATTAAGTATTAGCATATTGGATTTCATCCAGCAGCGGATTTCGCTGGCGCATACCTCGACAGAAACTCGAACTTCATCAGGTCTGCTACACACAACATAAATCTGTGTATCATCCGCATACATCATAGGATTAAAACCATGCTGGACGATGATGTCTTCAAGTGGTGATGTGTACAGAGTAAAAAGAATCGGGCCCAGGACTGAGCCCTGAGGAACACCATACTTCATGTGTGTACTAGCTGATGCTGCAGAGCCAACTTTGACGCACTGATTGCGATGGGTGAGATACGACTTGAACCACGATAGAGCTGTACCTGTGACACCAAACCGAAATTGAAGTCTATGAAGTAGTATCTCATGATCAACTGTGTCAAAAGCCGCCGACAAGTCTAGCATGATGAGGAGAACGTCGTTTTTGTCATTGAGAGCAAGCATGATGTCATTATGGACACGCAGAAGGGCAGTCTCTGTACTGTGATGAGCGCGATATGCGCTCTGGAACTTGGAAAACAGAGAGTGATCACTGTAAACCATTCCGGGTGTATTTTTAAAACTTGTCTAGTCTTGAAACCACACTCTAACCGTTACCAAACAGTGTACAGTTAGTATAATTAAGCTAGATACGTATTTGACAAACAGATTATGCCCTAAATTATCTTTCTAGTGTTTATCGTGTAAATAGTACCCACCGCTTACGCTGACAAGCCTCACGTTTCTTCGCACAATTTTCATCATTTTTAGGCGAACTAATGTTCAGGACTTGTCAGAAATTCTCCAACCTGATGCCCAGTAGTTAACCTAGACCCAGATCGAATGAATTTTTTAAAGGCACAAAAAACTGACTTTTTCAGCCATTTTGTGTGAAAAATAGGACGTTTACACAAATCGTCGATTTTCTCAGTTCCGAATTTTGCTATGTATGCGCACCCCCAAATGAGTGTAAGTCGGCGACGTGTGGGCGGATTTCCCCAATTCTTCGCATGCTCACACTTCATGATTAGACCTGAAAAACCGTGTTTTAGATTTTTGATAAACCCCCCGGAAGTGACGATAACTTGACAAACGTGAACAACAGACGATAATTTATGCGAAAATCCGACAGTTCAAACTTCGAAGGCTAACTGTGCAGAAACAAAAGCGAATTTCAAAACTCCAAAACACAGTTCCCCCCCCCCCCAGTATATGCAGCTGTCTAGTGCCTTTAACAGATCACTTAGGGGTGCTGCCAATTCTTACTTATACTTTTTTTAAGTGAAAAAACTCATATCACACGTTTTTGACTTAAACAAACAAACGAATGCATGTTTTGACAACTAAACATATTTTTTTACCTCCTTCAAATATAGACTTAACAGAAAATGTACCACATGTATGGTGTGAGACCCCTTTTTTATGTGAAACTTTTGATTGAAAATATGTGTCCATGAACCTGAGTCACTACCTTAAGTGATCCGGAGTAGAATTGAATCGTCTTTTATGGGATATTAACTTGTACAAGGGAGCTAAAATAGTTATTTTCTGTAATTAGACAAATGCCAAGCGTTGAAAGTTGATATTGACCTGCCTGATACATACAATTTTTGTTGTGATTGGTTCATAAACATTTCATTATGGTAACCTACACGTCCATTGACCGCGATATCTAGTACCACCTTTGTTAGAGATTGTCTTGCCTCCTGAGATAATCCCAATTCAAAACCAATACCAAGCATTGCGTTGTTAATTTTTTCTTGTCTCTAGCCTTAGATTAGTTAAAAACTACCGGCAGTGTTTCTCACGAATTCTCTAATTCTCAAGCAATGGATTTGTAGATTTGTTTGTACTGTCTCTTCATTTGACTCGTAGACTATGCTGGAACATTGCTTTAAAGGTCAAAGCTGCAAGCTGTAGTAGAAGTAAACAAGCGGTATGCAATACTTTCGATCGTGAAGAGTTGTGTCTGAGACAAAGAAACGCCCCACGACACAATAAACACGGTTCATAAAAGGTTAGCCTGACCATTGTGTACAACGAATAGAATGGAGGGTGCCATATACTGAAGCCCTGAAAGGAAAATGGAATCATACATATCTTGCCATGGACACGTTTTATCATTCACTTGTGCGCGGAATGCGAAAGTTGAGAAATTTATGTCAGAATGGTTTCATCGTCGCGTGATGTTACAAAACTGTGTGTGAAGCATGGGTAATGGTATGTTTGCTAGTGAACAACAGTTACTAGTATATGGGATCTTAGAAGCTTAGAGCAAATTGAAACTGTCAATTTTAGAAGCCATTTTCCAACTTTGTGTCGGTTTTTCTTCCCAAAATTTCAAATCCAAAAACAAGTCTCCGAAAATCCAAGATTTTTAACCTCATATTTCTGCATGGCTATACATGTCAGTTTTTATATGGAGTGTCACGTGAAAAAGGCGTGTCTAAATGGTACCTGTGGTGCGATGAACTTGGTGAACAAAGGTCAAACAAACTTTATCCGGAGCACATCATTTTCTGACTGTAACTATGTAATTAGAAGTTCATCAACCCTGCCAGTCGCGACCAGAGCATCGACATAATGTCATTTCTCAGGCATTTGTTATATGTTATATTCTTAGGCATTTGTTATATGGTGATGGGACTTTGTGATAGTGATAGGACTTTGTTATATGGTGATGCATATTTATTATATAGTGATTGGCATATGTTATATGTTGATAGGCATTTGTTATATGGTGATTGGCATTTGTTATATGGTGATGGGCATTTGTTATATGGTGATTGGCATTTGTTATATGGTGATGGACATTTGTTATATGGTGATTGGCATTTGTTATATGGTGATGGACATTTGTTATATGGTGATTGACATTTGTTATATGGTGATGGGCATTTGTTATATGGTGATGGCATTTGTTATATAGTGATTTGCATTTGTTTTATGGTGATAGGCATTTGTTATATTGTGATGGACATTTGTTATATAAAGATGAACATTTTTATACTGTGATTGGTAATGTGCATTTGTTTTATTGTGATGTTCTTTCATCATCTTATGATGTAGATTTTTATATGGTGATTTGCCATCGTTATATTGAGATGTGGATATGTCATATTATATTGTGATGTGTGATTGTTTTTTTGTGATGTTGATTCTTTCTATTTTGATTTGGAATCTTCGTGATAACGGTGACTGTAAACTTTCGATTCGTGAGTTTCAAAATTTTTAGCAAGCATAAGTAAGTTTTAAATCATTTAATCATTTTCAAATGTCAAACTAGGAATTTGGTTTATCAGTACTTAGCACGTCTATTGGTTGAAAATACCAGCATTGTATAGTACTGTAGGCCTACTACATATATTTTGCGGTACCCTCTGTGAGGCCATAGTCTATTAATCCCGAGGGAGGACTGACTGTCTAGGGAAAATGTGTGCCGGATTTCCCGCCTGATCAGCGACAATTACCCAAGAATTTAAACCACAGCAACTGGGCAGACTTTGAACTGTGAACGACATGGACGATTGCTGTCGTATTAAGTGGACTTCAATGTTATGTGAGATGTTAATGTTAATGGACTTCAATGTTAAATGGAGTTCAATGTTTTGAACTTGGACAGAGAGTGGGAGACGTGTTTGGAGTTTTCGTTTTCTATCATTAGAATTGCCGGGTGGTCACAGTAACCCTTTTTACTTTATTAAGTCACCTCCCCTCTCACACTATTTAAAGCAAGTCATGCCATTCCAAGAACATGAACAAATTATAGAAAAGCTCGCAGCATGACTGAATGTCTTTGTCTCCCCTCTCAACCAGAGTCTAACAGTTTACGCCCGCCCTGTTGCCATAGTGACTGTTGTCTTTCCATTCAGAAAATCCGTACAAGACAAAGACTGACACTGCACAGTGATATTTATTTTTTATCTGCAGCCTAGATCGGGACAAAACTCTATACCGTCAGCAATAAACCACAAAAGTACACGCTGCAGCATATCTGTCGATATTTAGATCTTAGAAAATTTGCACAGGAACATTGACGAATTTGTGTGGAGTTCGTACACCCATGAGTCGCCTAAGCCTTATGCCGCAAAAACTGCATGTGTTTTTTTTTTTCGGCCAAACCATTGTGGCCCAAATACACGGATGTCAAATGGGCCGGTGCAAAAGTTACGCTACAAGCCGTTTAATCTACAACGAACACGTCGGCTAATGAACAGAAGCGAAATAGCCTGGCGGTTCAGTATACGTGCACAGGAACAACTTCCGGTTCTCTTCCGGTCAAGCTGATATATATATATATATATATATATATATATATATATATATATATATATATATATATATATATATATATATATATATATATATATATCCGTCCGTGTGATCAAAATTCAGATGCCGCCAACTAAGCTGTTTGTGCAAAAAGGTGTTCGTGCGAAGTTTTTTCAGCGGGCGGGCAAATTTCGAATTCGAAACTAATCAGCGGGCGGGGAGAAAATATCGATATTTATTGTGGGCGGGGAAGAAATTTCATTACTTTCAGCGGGCGGGGAGAAAATTTTTGACAGTGGGCACCTGAAAATACGTAGAGGGAGGGGAAAGCGGCGTGGTTGATAGAACTTGAGGAGAAATTAAGCGCCTAACTTAGAGGGGAGCAATGTTCCAAGTATACTGCTAACTACTGGCATGGTTTTGTGTTGATCTGGGTTGCCTAGTGGACATCTAGTTGGCAATGGGAATTTTAGTAGCGGGGAGAGGGCAGCGGGGAGCTTGAATTGTTGTGGGGAGCGCGGAGCGGGCAGACTGGAGATACCAGAGGGCAGTGGGCATCAAAATTCAGTGGGAGGGCACAATTTCAGCGTATGCCAGTGGGAGGGCAGTTACGAACAGCTCTCACTTTCCCCTCCAAATTTTAGGTCAAGGTCAAAAATAAGAAAAAAATCGGTATATCAGCCTTAAAAACATGTTTTGTGATGATTTTGCGAAATTCATGAAATTTACCAGTTGGCGGCACCTGAAAATTTGAGAGTATTGTCGCATACTGTGATATCCAAAACATTGATATAAAAACACTCCGCAATAAAACTAATGCTACTACAAATGATGATAATGATTAAATAATAAAAGGGTTCACGATGATTAGCGTCAAGTCTGTTCAATAATGAAAACAGACTCTAAGGCATGTCTTTAGCCCCGGTCTTACATGTACGGTTATCGAGGTTCATGTCATTCATTTCGTGTTCACTCATTACATAGCCGTGCAATATATGTCCAGCAGAATTGTTCAGAGTTCAGAGTCAGCGACGGTCCTGTTGCCATCGTTGCAAATTCCATTGGTAACAGTAACTTTGCTGCAGTCATTGTCGCCTGTGGGCCGTGCCCCAGCTTTTTCTGCCGTGTTCGCTGTGTAGCGCCGGGCGGTGTTTGTGTAGCGCTGTACGGGCCGGTGCTGCGCTACACAGCCAACAAGGCAGGAAAAGGCGGCGCACAGCCCGTCGGCTACAACTATTGCAGCTTCATGTAACTTTAACCGATCCGACCTTGAAAATCAAACACACAACTTCGTCAGATAGTCCTCCCGTGGGATTGCGCCGGGCTTCCGGCTTCTCAGAGGACGCTTTCGTAACCCCGGTCGCATTCGTACCGTAAAAATTGTATTACGCCAACGATGCTATATTACGAGTGATTATAATATCAGTTATTTAAACATACAAGGTGGTGATATACCTAATTCTTAGTTATATGATATTGTATCATATGCCTAGCTACCGTTTAGAAATTGAGTTTCATTATTCTAAACGTTTCTTGAATACACATATATTTATTTGCATCTCAAAATAGGCGTTGCATGGTCCTCATCACATAATGAAAAGTCCACAGCACAACATGATGAATCCATATCACAATATAAAGAATGCCCATCAGCATATAAAGAATGCTCATCATAATATAACGAACACGCATCACAATAAAGTATGCGCGTCACAATATAAGGAATGGCCATCACAATATGAGGAATACACATCACAATATGAGGAATACACATTACAATATAACAAATGCCGGTCGCAAAATAAAAAATGACCAATATAATTTTAAAAATGCCCATCACAATATAACAAATGCTCATTATAATATTACAAGTACCCATCACTATATAAAAATGTGCATCACCATACAACAAATGTGCATCACTATGTAACAAACCCGCATCACCGCATAAAAAATGCGCATTACCATATAACAAGTACCCATCACTATATAACAAATGCCCATCACTATATAACAAATGCACATCACTATATAACAAATGCACATCACTATATAACAAATGCACATCACTATATAACAAATGCACATCACCATATAACAAATGTGCATCACTATATAACAAATGGGCATCACTATATAACGAATGTGCATCACCATATAACAAATGCACATCACCATATAACAAATGCGCATGACCATATAACAAATGCACATTAAATAATCATTTTACTTCACTTAAGACAGCTACGGCTTTCCATACAAAGCCCTACATGTATGCATGTTGAATTATTCGTCTTTGCTGTGATATCACATAATTTCCGGATATATTGTCAACCAATACAGTTATACCATGGTCGTCACAATGGAACATGTTGATACCTAAACGAAATTGCATTAAAATGTGATCGATGACCGATACACTAATGTGATATCCATCATGAACTGTAGTCAGCACAGTTTTAATTACTGAGCTTTGGAAATAAATCTCCGATATATCTGCATAAATAGACATCGATGAGTTAGAGTAGCAACAGGATGTCTACTACCTATGTGCAGCTAGGACAACATCTATTACTTTTTGAGATATTAAAGACTACATGAAAACAAATTCAACAGCTAAAAAGGATATATCATCACTACATGATATCTACTCGACCTATAGAGATATTGCGAAAACTATTTGAGGTTATTTAAAATGTCATTGTTAGATAACACTTAGTGTAAAATTTATTGTCATCATTGTCAAAAATATATTATGTTTAAATTTCCAAATAATTTCAACGGTGTAGAAAATTAAAGTACGGCTACTTTATTGCTTAAATATAGTGCATTTGAAATAATTTGTCAAACCGTCACAGCATCTCACATATGATTTCAACTGAGAATACATTGACCTTAAGACGTTCAAGATGTCACCATGTAATCCACATGAAATCAATCAATGAAACATTGGTCATGATTGCTTCTGGCCAACCTTTACAGATAGATATTTTGAACCAAAGACTGCAGGGAAATACTGTCGATAGTACAATATCCCTTCCTAAAACCAGCGTGAGGTTTTTCAATTACGTAATTTTCCTTTGTTCACGCAACAAATCTTCTTTTAAAATCTTTGTAAACATTTTACTGTAAACTGGAAGTAATTACATGAATTCCTTCTTCAGATATAATTTTATTCACAGAAAGTGGAGAATTTTATTACATGATCGACAGTACTCAATATCTTCATCTAAATCCCTTTTCATACTTTCATTAGAAAAACATCTATGGGAAGTTTTTCTCCCCGTTTACCAAAGTATGAAAATAACTATATCAATCCGATGGTGAAATGCTAGCTTGGAAGGTACTAGTTGAAGTACATGTACCACGTAACGTTTTCAGAACCTGAATATCTACCCAGAGGTGCATTCTAACGAAGAGTTTTCTGAAGTTTAGGACACCATACTTTAATCTGTTGCATGTGTGTAGATGGATTCATTATAAAACACTCTAGTGATGATTTCAAAAAAGGAATGGAGTCGATAAGATTTCAAGCCCATAAATGGATAGCTGTCGTCTCAATCATGTACAATGTATTGTGAAGATAAAGAACACTGAAAACCTCATGTGTAGATTATTGTGTTTATGATTCCCATTATTTTCGATCTGTTCCTAAATAACGTGGAGGTGTTGTATTGCGACAACCATGTCAAAATGCGTGTTGTCTATTTGCCAACACAATCTGTATGTGTGTATATGTGCACTCTCAAATCTATTTCTGCACAACCTTATTTCATTGCTAACTAAATTCACTTGGGAAAATTTTCCTTTGTTATGATGCATCATGCTTTTAGAGGCTAATACATATGCTCATTATTCAAACTTGGTGTAGGGAAAGAGGACGAAAACGTCCGTCTTCTTTTCAATAAAATAGTATGTCACAGCTGTCATTATAATTTTGTTTTCATTTTCGCAAAAAATGGTGTAATTTTTAATCATGTTACGTACTGGTCAGTTAGAAGCAAATTTATTTCTTAATTTGAAAAAAATCGCGGAAATTAGTAGTCGTGTACTTCTAATGCATTGATTTGAGGTACAGGAGGAAGGAGTATGAGCTGAACTTCACCGAGTTCATTATTGAGGCGAGTATTTGTATCAATAAAAACACCACTTGTGTAGAATGTCTTTCACGAAATGAACGCGATTTCTGCGCAGAGTTATCAATTTTGATATATATTAATTATAACAAGCGGGTTGACGGGCGCTAAATTCAATTGTTCTGACCAATAACAAATACTCTTTAGAAATGTCAGCTTATGCCGCCGACTTTAATTTTGTGGCGAACAGATACAGTTTGAAGTGTTGGGTTTATTATCGAAACTAAGTTTGTTGTTAATATTTGTTCTGTCAGTGATCATATTGACGTGTTGAAGCAAAGATGGCTGACTTAGTTATTTTGACATGATGTGAAGTGAATTTTCAATTTATGGAATGGCTAATTTTATGATATGGAATTCTGCTTCTAATTACTTAAGATCTAATCGATATAAGAAGTATTGAAACAATGACTAACGGGTAACACCATTACCTGCCCTGGTTTCCTATAGAGTGGCAAAATTGAGAGAATATTATCAATAAACTCATTCTTAGGAGTGAAATAACACTTAGAACTCAAAAGACGATAACATGAGATTACCATCATGAATTTAACATTTAGTCAAAAAGAAACCTTGCACATCAGACCCACGATTCATTCGATAATTTTTAATCGCAGAGAAAAGGAAATACGCATTTTGTATGAATGTTGTTCTGAGAAGGAGCATTGTATTTAGTGGTCCTGGTACGGTGCAAAAGATCGATGTCTTTGTTTATCTTCACGTTTTCCATGATAAGTTTACTCGGCTTTCGCAATGGATGAAACGCTAATTATCGTTATTATTATTTCTTTATTTCGGACCTTAATACACGTCCATATATATTAAAGAATATGAAAATACATATATTAATATACTGATCATGTTCGAAAAAACTAATTGCCCTTGGTATTACATTCACAATATTGACTCGCAGTAAGAATGTTGTCTTTATCTACCTTTTTTCTCAAATCAGATGTGAAGTACATAGTATTATGAACTTTTCGTACAGTGATATTGCCACTTGTTGATATACGTTTTATTAAATTATTGTGCTTTCTAAGCGGAGCATCAAAACCATCAATCCTATTACTGACAAACACTGAACTGGCTCTACTACACCTGTCATAAAAACGAGTATGCGGGCTGCATTGTTGGAACCAACTTTTAGCCTTTTCAGAGTACTGCTATTTTAGCTGACCCAATGCCAGGTTGTGACCAAGAACGTCATATCCTGCTATCTAACTTCATTCTTTGTAAGCAAATGGTCATTTTAGTTTCACTTTGACCCTATCGGAGGGCAGACTAGTTAATAAGAACAACTCGTTTAGTTGGCGTTAGGTTGCTTGCTGTGCCGATACAACGTCTCTGAACTAAAGCATTAACTGTGAGTAAACCATAGTTTAGACCTCTTAGAATATTTCTGACCTAAAAAACGTAAGGCAAGTCAATTTGTCATCCGAGTCGTCAACTCCGTTCATATCATCGCATGAGAAGCCAGCTCCTGAGGAGGATGTATGCACATGGCCGTGAACGATACACTGTCATAATGCCATTCTGACATATGATCTAGTCTAGCCCATCTTCCAACTTCCAATATTTTACTCCGACACTAATATATTAGGGCAAAAGTTCTGAATCAGGTTGAATAACATGCAGACCCTATCATATATTATTAAAAAACAAAATCCAACTGTACCAGCAAATAAATAATAAATCAAAGTAAAACTTAAGTTGCCCACGCGGTAATAGTTGAAAAATGCAAGATTAATTGAACAATAGAATTTGTCACAATACAAATTTACCAAACGAAAAGGATTTGTGTACCTATAATATAAAAACAGGCATGGGATCTCTCAAGTTTCATGAGCTCAATGAAAGATCTAGACCAAAATATTTCTATTAACATTACATGACACATAAATATTAATCAGTCTTTTATTAGAGTAAACAAAGCAAGACATTATTCTTAGAATGGACAAATAATATGCATTATTCAAGTAACACCATACAATGCTATAGAAGAACAAACTTAATAAGTTACACAACAACTACAATAAAGTTAGAGAAATCTAAACTTGTGAAGTGTAACTTTGAAATTTTGTGTAATTGTGACATGAATGATTCCAGATTAGTTGTTTTGCTGGACTGTATGCATCGTGAATTGTGTAGGGGTAATGACATGATCAGATCAAAGTAAGTGAATTTGGTATCATTGACAGCAAAGGTTTGTCAATTCTATGCCTGTGTGTCAAATTTTCCAGTTATTTTGTCTGAAAAGGCATCTTTCACTGTATACTCCCTGGAGGTGAATGCGACAAGATATAATTCGTTATTAATTATGATCAGCCGTTCAGAAATCTGTGGAGAGAAAAAGGGATGTATATATAAAATAACTAATTATGTGAAGCTCATCAAACTTCAAACCAGATATGAACTGAATATGCTCACGTGTTTTACAACAGGTTCATTAATAGTAGTACGCTTCACAGAACAACATGAGATATATGTCATCACTAAGTATAGCAGGTACACAGTACTCTCAGAGTTTAATCACTAATTACAAAACTTTATTTGATATGCGAATGAGCTGTCAATTAACTTGACACTGCTCAATGCTTTATGGGACAATTAGATATCCATCAGATAAACATTTGTAGCACGTTTTATTTAATTTAATGCTGTAATTTTAGAGTAATGTCACTTATTACAAAGTTCATTAAATATGCAAATAAACCCTACATTAACTTGACACTGTTCAATGATTCATAGCACAATTAAATATTTATCAAGTCAATATCTGTATCGCGTTTCACCAAATTTTAGTGCCGAAATTTCAGAGTTATATACCTAATTACAAAATTTATTAAATATGCAAATGAACCCTTTATTAACTTTATACTACTAAATGCCTTACAACACAGTTAGATATCTGTCGTATCAGTATGTGCAGCAGTGTTCATCACATTTGATGCAGTTATTTCGGAGTTATATGACTAATTATAAGACTTCATGGAATATGCAAATGAGCTAATTATTAACTTGACACCGCTCAATGCTTCTCAGTACAATTGGATATTTATCAGATCAACATCTGTAGCAAGTTTCATCAAATTTAATGCTTTAATTTTTGAGTAATATCACTAATTACAAAGTTCATTAAATATGCAAATGAACCCTTAATTAACTTCACACAACTAAATGCTCTACACCACAATTAGATATCTATCGGATCAGTATCTGCAGCAGTTTCAGCACATTTGGTGCAGTTATTTTGGAGTTATACCACTAATTACTAAACTTCATAAAATATGCAAATGACATATTTGTTAACTTGACACTGCCAAATGCTTCTCAGTACAATTAGATATTTATCAAAACAATATCTGTACCCAATTTCACTGACTTGGGTGCTGTAATTTCAGAGTTATATACCTAATTACAAAGTTCATTAAATATGCAAATGAACCCTTAATTAATTCTACACTACTAAATGCTTTACACTACAGTTAGATATCAGTCGGATCAGTATCTGCAGCAGATTTCATCACATTTGGTGAAGTTATATCGGAGTTATATGACTAATTACAAACCTTCATAAAATATGCAAATGAGCTATTTATTAACTTGACACTGCCTAATGCTTTTAAGTATAATTAGATATATATCAGATCAATATTTGTTGCAAGTATCATCAAGTTTGGTGCAGGAATTTCAGAGTTATCTCACTAATAACAAAAGTTCATTAAATATGCAAATGAGAAGATAATTGACATGACACTCACAGTATCATCATAATGTTCTTACATTGTCATCTGTGAAAAGTTTCATGAAATTTTGTGCAGTATTTCTTGATATATGTCTACACTGTCATTACCGTCTCCATAGGGAAACCATTGTACGGAAAAAATCGATATTGCATAACTTCATTAATATGCAAGCCACACTAACCAAAATCTAATCAGTTCTTGCAAGTACCACATGGTACCTGTGTACCAAATCTGACTTGAATCCGTTCAGGCGTTTTTGAGTTATCGTGTAAACAGACAGACAGACACACACACACACACACACACTAACACACACACACACACACACACGGACAGACAGACAGACATCGCTATGACAATAGCCCACGTGTTTACACACGTGAGCTAAAAATGTATTCAATGAATATTACAAAGTGTAAGTATGGTGTAAACATAGCATGTTCATTATGCAAAAGTATGTTAAATACAACTTGGATCAAATCCACTCCACTACGTTTTGTTTATGGCCTAATTACTAAAAGGCATTAAATGTGTAAATGAGCTAATTATAATATGAGACACTCATGAAATTAAAGCATGAATAAAAGTATAGCTGCTGAAGTTAAGAAGTCCTATCGAATTAAGTTTCAAATATCAGATTCACTTTTGTCATATAGCCGAAGTACAGAATTTCATAAATCTAAGTATAACCAATGTACCCGAGAAGTTTAATGAAATGTCTTTTGATACACTTCCTTATTAAAAAATTGCATTACATATGCAAATAATGTATGGATTAAAATGTCATAGATTACTGCAACCAACACTACATATGATCAACAAATGGCAAGGGACCCATTTAAATTGTTGCACTGACTATTGATACATAGCCTAAGTACAGAAATTAATTAAACAAGAAAATGAGCTTGAATCAAGAATCTCACTGTCCGTGAATCGTTTATGTGTTGAATGCTACAAATGAAAATGAAAGCCCAGGAAACGGAGAATGAAGGGCTATACATTTACATTTGTGTACATGTAAAATCCGAATCGGGTCAAGTATAGAACTGGTGAAGTCATTGCCATGATGTGTTGTCTTTATTGTCTGGCCCGACACCGTTACGCTAAAATTACCAGGAGAATACTCACTAGATGAGTATTATTGTAATATTGTATCAAATTGTTGCACCAAAATCAGACCCATACAGGTGGTAGAATCTGCATGCCGAAGCTGAACTGAAAGGAACATTGCAAGCATAAGCTTAATGTACTAAAATGTAGCCAAACGGATACAACGATGTTCGATCAATTTCCACTGTTACCTACTCCCCTCCTGGTTGAAAACATTGATAAGTGCATCACAAGGATTAACAAAACGCGGTAAAACCTCGCTTTCATTCCCGTAACTGCGGGAACAGCAACACGAGTGTGACAGAACTATTGGTTCAAAGTGAGAATAATCATGAAGCCTATTGGCTACAAAGTCTTCCAAAGCCATGCGTTATTAACAAAGTCTGTTTTCGATGATGTTCACACGGTGACGTCATACAACTTTAGAATCGCATTTGAACATCAGGCTATTACATGCAAAATACGAAACAAATGAAAATTGTTACGAACAACTATCGACAATTTCACAATCTTGCACGAACAAGACAAACATCTGAACACAGTGGCGATATACGACACCGTTCGGGCCTCCGCTACAGAGTTATGCGTTATGGTTTATTCTTGAATGTTCATGACCCCGGGGCCGCTATCCGTGACTGTGATGTTTGACAGATGTCACATGAATGTATCACAGTCAAATTCATGATGCTGACAAATCGCTGTGATCGGCAGATTTTAGATTATAATAACGGTCAGAGCAGAAAGTCTGTCCCGGTTCTCGGAATTCAGTCTGCTTTACTCAGAAAAAGACTAGTCTCCATAGTTACAATGCAAATTTCGACCTTGACGTGTGGTGAGTATTCCAATCCGCGGTCTTCGAGAGACAGAGACTATGAATTGAACTTTCTCTCGCTACCCGAGCAATCACAAAAAAGTACCGTGTGTGTTGATTTTCCGCATTCGACACCATCGCTCAACCGTGTTTTTACTCGTGTACACAGCTATGAAAGGAATTTGTTTTGGCGTACGCGGTTGTTGCTACATGTAGTTGGTTTGCCAATGTGGGTTTCACGTTAATTACACGCCCTGTACAGGACAAACTGCCAAGGTATATTGCTTCAATTTCACGATCACTTCACCAATGTGACCATCTAACATTTTATTCATTCGAATCACTGTTTTATAAGTCCGCGGAGATTTAGCGACTCAAATTCTGCGGGTCATAAAAAGCATGGCAGGAACAAAAACATCGAATTACAAACACGATAACAGTCGAACATCGAGCGCGAGCTGGTGAACGCGAACCGAGCACACAGCTCCTTGTAAAATAATATAAAATGATATCATTTAAAGTGGTAAGCTGGACACGAGAGAGAGAGAGAGAGAGAGAGAGAGAGAGAGAGAGAGAGAGAGAGAGAGAGAGAGAGAGAGAGAGATGGATGAACTGGTAACTCTATCGTATCTTTCTCACGTTGATTTACATACCACAGAGATGCCACAAAAAAGCCGATCGACTAATTCCACTGAACACTGAAACGTTAACATTCAAACGAAATAACACAAACTCACTTTTATTTTTCGGAGCCTGGGGCAATCTATAAAGCGGCATAAAGCAAAATCTGTATTGAGAAAAGCGGTATAGAGATATTTTCGTTCTACGGAAAACATCAACTCGGAAACGGTATCTATGCTTACGTTATTTGTAGTCCTGTGATCATACGTGACACCTCACACTCTGAAAAAGCCATAAAATAACTTACCTGCTGTATGTATGTTCACAACATATCACTGTACTGCCCTCAAAGAAAGCTACGTAATGCACTGTCATAGTCATATCGATCACGGCTAGCACGTAACCATGCCATGTCAGCTTTGGATCAACTCTCTTCACCTGTTCTGTTCACCAGAACGCTGACTGTATGCGCTTGCGCACTTGATGGTGCACGTGATCTAGGGCTGGGTCGTTTTGTACTATAAGGTGGGGTTTTGAATATTGTATAACTTTTTGTCTCTATAGGACATTGCCACCGAGGTAGTAGACAACCCAGGGATTATTCAAAAGTAGCCATGGCATAGGATTACATGTAGAAATGTCAGAAAACATACTTGGAATCTAGTCAGTTTCCTGAAACTTCCACAAATGATTCACTGAAAGATGCTTTATTGAAAAAAATACCATTCCATCATGCTTTATTTTTAGAGAACGTGATGGTAGTAGGTTTTCCTTTGAATAGCCGCTGATGCAAAAATGCTGACTTAGCACTTTTTTCCACAAGATTTAATATATCAAATAGGTGGCATCTTTGTTATTGGATCAGTAACTTCATATCTGTTGTCTATATCGGAAATACTACATGTAGTGATTAAATAACAATATTTTTATCCACCATGGTTATTTTTTTCTTTATAGCGGTCAAATTTGCAATAAAGTCGTGTTTGGTGTTTGTTACTCAAAATCATGGGGTAATTTGTGATTTAATGTAAATTATCTCAAAAAGCAGAATGACAACACCAATTTTTCTAGTCATAATATAATTCTCACCCTTCCAGCTAAAACATATATGATTTCTAGAAAAAAATGACAATATTCTTGGAATTGGGCAGTCCTCAACCTAAAATCAATAATAAATAAAAGTGTTTTATGCCATTATTGGCTGTTTATTTGGGGATATGGATAATTAAAACAAGCGCACGGCAAACGCAACTTCCACTTTTAGGGGAGAGGGTTTGGAGTGTATGTTTGATTTCATAGCGATGTAATTACTGATTGTAGGTATGCTGATGCAGAGTGAGGATGAGACTTGGTTAGATTTTCACCCTTCCAAACTTTCGTTTAGGCGGGGTTGAGGGCAACACAATAAGTTATGTTTACCGTGCACAAGCTTTAATTATCCATGGCCTCTTACTTTTAGGCAATAACTCTTTTTATGATTTAGGTGTGCTGTCACAAAATAGACATGAACACGCTATTATGAGCAATATAAGACACTTACATTAGAAAAATTCCTAAATTTTGTGAAGGTTTTGTCCGTTGGTAATTTTGTCTGACATATTCACAGTATTGTATTTGTGGTATTTACACTTGACATGAAATGAAAGTGATCCTGTGTTATTGTATATGTTGCTGTTGTCTGTAATTTGACACTTTTCTCCAAGGTTATGCCATTAGATTTTAACTTGATTGAAATGCTTATGTTTAACATCACTAGCAATATCCATTGTGTATAGCTTCAATTTAATATCTAAATGTGAAAGATTGGAAAATATGTGAAATACAAATTAGATGTGAACTTGCCGTGCCTAACACCACGGTACGTAATCATATCATCAAAATAGCAAAATTCTTAAACTTTTGTCATATTCTTTCTTCATTCCTTCTTGTCCCTAATTGGTAAAAGCATTTAATATGCAAACTACTAAAATGCAGATTTAAAACTGCTACATGAACATATTAGTGTCGTATCATAGAATCGTCAATATACATAGCATTTTGTCGACTTTGGTCATCTATACAGATATATATTCCAAATGAGAAAAGTCTCTTAAATACCTTAGTTACTTATTAGGTTTGTAAAAATGCTAAATGACTTTCACTTATGTTATATCAGAGTATTTTCAATTTATATAGCAAGTTTTGTCAACTTTGGTCAGTCAATCCAGATGTATATCTGTAATAAAGAAAGTTCATTACATATACAAACAAACAGTTACATTGTCAAAATCCTTAAACAGACAAACAAACAGACAAACATAAATACAGACATACACAGAGAATTAAAAACATCAGTACCACAATAGCTCATTCGAATGAACACACTAGCTAAACATCGTAGTCACAGTAAATATTATTTATCCAAGTCCTGTGTGCCCCACTCCTCATAATTTAGTGCATCCTCCCTTGCTATGTAAATGAGCAAAAATAAGTCAAAATATTACTTCAAAAATTAATTTCTGCTGAACTATGCAACCAACAGCCACCAAAACTTTATCAGATCTATTTTCCATCCTAAAGATTCTGTGTACCTAATTTCATGACATTTGATGAACGAGTTTGAGAGATATGACCCATAACACACACACACACACAGACATACATATTACAGACACACATACAGACTAACAAACGCCACCCTATGACAATGGCCCAACTTAGGTGGGCTACGCCCACCGCGTGGGCCAAAAAGAGTGAAAAGTTTGTCGAAGGACAGAAAGTTATCGGACATAGCACCCCGGCATTTGAGCCGTGATCAGCAGATTCCGAATGTACTGTTATCGAGCATTACTTGTAGTCAATTGAGCTTGACAAGAAAACTGTATACAAAAAGGAGCGTTAAACCAACTATCAATTAAAATTCAGGCAATGTCAGTAGTAACTTTAGTTAATAATTCATTACTCGGGAAAGCTTTCATAACCTTGTTGATATTCTCCTCGAGAGCATTTACAAAATACCTTCTTCACACACAACACACTGATGTGAAGTCTCGATTATATTTCTTCACTTTTCTTAAATGCACTAAAGATTTGAATTAGAACAGTTATTCCTCGCTTTTGTATTTATGAGACTGAATATTTTTAACGTTTTTCCCCCAAATCAGAGTTTAGCAGTCGACTTTGGAATGACAGCGCGCAAGCAGATTGTGGCTGAATATCTATGTAAAACTCATAACACTTTCAACCAACAGGCAATTTGAAACTAAAATCTTAGTATTGTCTTTTTGATAAGAGTTAGGATATTTCTTTTGACAATTAGATATTATTCCCTTATATTTTTCTTCGTTCAGCGAAGGAAAATACGAGTGACGTAATGACCGTTTCACCACGAGTCGACGGTCATTACGTCACGAGTATACTTATCACATGATATACTTATCACATGCACAAGCCAAGAATTCGTTATTTTTTGCAAAATAAAATAAGTTTTCCATGACGATTCCGCGTTTAAACTTTTGAACTACTTTAGGAATAAATATCAGTACGCCGTGCACAAGTTGTCAATCATTTCCAGTCGTCCATCGTGTGCGTTAGCGCTCACGTTCGTTCGTGTGTGGAGCAAATGACAGCTCTCGGTCTACACGTAGGCTACCTTCCGCAAAGTTATACTCTATTTCAAAGATAGCATAGTCCTAGAAATTTATCACAGACGAAGATACGCTATTTTTCGGGAACAAATATCGACTGAATCTCGACGGCGCGAACACTGTAACGTCGCGCCTGACCCTGTTTGCAATGCGTACGGAACCCACGGTATACGCGACCAGCTTCGAGTTCGTTGTTTCCGCAAATTATTCACGTAATTCCTTCGGAATATACAGGCGATACACTCTTGTGTTTACATTGTTCGGATTAGTAATGTCGTAGTCTGTGAAAATATCGATTTCATTACATGACTTTTGATCGTGGAGAATATCGGCCGCCGTGTTGTTTGTTTACATATTTACGAGCACACCGAAGATCGACAAAAAAAGGTCCGACGCACCAAATTGATGACATAGACGCGGGTTGTCGTGACGTAGAACGACCAGAGAATAAATCCCGTATTTTTTGTTCGGAGACGACAAACTTGGCTTGTGCATGTGATAACATTTCTTATTCTACAATGTTGACTCAGGATGTTGGTCTCGTCATACAATTGGTTTCTGATATCAGTACATAGTATTTTCACATCACACGTGTTTCCTGAGCAAATTTGGCCGTCTTCTGTGCGATAAATGACGCGTCAATTAAGAATATAGCAAGAATCAGTTAAGCTTATTCTAATGACGAAATTTTCATAAACACAAATCCACGTGATATCAATAAAAGCGTTTTTCATCGTAAGTACTAATATTCTATTATTTTTTTGCCATTTGAAGTATGTAAACATAAACGAAGTATGATTTTATGTGGAATTTTGAGGCAACGAAGACTACGCCAACCGAATACTTAGAATTAAAATTCTGAGCTATAAACTGACTTTAAATGAGTTTTCATTCTGACATTCTTTATATTGCTAGAGGAGAGCTATCATTACGTGGAAGATAGACAATTAATACGGTGAACGGGAGAAGTAAATTGAAATGGCATGCGTTAATTTACAATGCGTTTCGAAATTTATAGGCTCAAACATTTGCTCAAGTGTTTCTCAAAGAAACTTTCAAACATCCCCCTTTCAAAATCTAGACTAAAACTCGTGATTACCTTGCACTATGAAAACACATTACATTACAATTAAAGATATTTTAAATACAATATGGCCGCACTATTCTCCATATATATTTCTTTGACTCAATTTTGGTATGCATCTTTCAACCATCATTCATCAACAATTGTGGTCAATAACAAGGTCAAAGAACCATTGATACATAATGATAATACATTAGTATCATGTTTATCTGCATTTTGCCATTATGTTGGCAACAAAGAAATATAAATCTCGTTTTGCATAAATTTGCGGAGATTTCGACCGTTAAGAACAAGGATTTCGGAGATCAATCCATGTGCACTTTCAATAAACCTGTTCATCTTCAACTAATACTGCTGTACTTAAAATTATAAAACATTTTGCTGACACCTCAAACTATATAATTTGAACGTTGACAGTGAACTTTAAGGCGGATCCAAAAGTAGGACAAAATGGCAAATGTACTTCATAATTGACATCCATCATGCTGCTTCGCCAAAGTCAGACGTCTTTTGAATGTTCTGAACTCTTGCTTCTTGTTGTTCATTTTATTGGTTTTTGAAAGTTTAAACCCTTTCACTATTACACGCATGTCCGTCAAAATGTCCAGGTTAAAACTGGCCTTTCAATCTCCCTGCATATCTTTCAGCAATATCTTGGACAGTGGGTGCCTTTACCTGTAGTAATTTGTCTAATTCAGTAAATTCTCAATGGGTTTTGACTCATACGTACAGCACCCGGTCACCTACATTCCAACCTTTCCCCACACAGAAACTGGGCAGTTTGGATTATTCATACCTATCTTAATCCTACTGTTCGTAATGTTTATGTCGTAAACACATCTATCGCACACTTTAAACACCTTTCCCGGGTTCTTGAACCCGGTTGGTCAAAATTGGCTGTTCTGGCCTTTTTGATCACCCCTCTTAAAATGCTTGGATAGTTGACTTGGAAAACAATTAACATTGAAAGTTTCATTAGCAAGTAAGCCAAACACCGGAGACATCATGAGACACGAACAATCGCAACAACACCAATTCAAAGAAAAGTCAAATTGGACTCCACGAACAGCAAAAATACAAAAACCTGAAAGCTATCTGAAGCTGCTAAACTCGCACTTCTAGAGATACCCTTTCAAACAAGGAAACAAAACATGTCGCGTGCCCAAAGAATCGCGATAAACCAGCTTGCAAACAGTAGACAAATTACCATAAAAAACCTTTGACAAGGGTCGGGTTTTGTCTTTGTCAACACAAAAGATTACGTACACGAATGCGAAAGGCAATTACGCAACACTAAGTATTATACACAACTAGCCAGTGACGACACAGAACAAACAGTAAACAAGTACACGAACTATTACAACAAAATGTACGAGAACAAACACATCGATCATGATACTTGTAAGTATCTTGATCAAGAAAACATAAAATCCGTACCCCGCAGTGGTACTTATTGCCTAAAAATTCACAAACCTCGGCAGATTTCTAAAAGACACTATTCAAAACAAAATTTACTGAAGTAAAGAAACACAGAACAAACAAACTGAACCACCAAACGGACTCACAACGAGACCCAAACATTAATATACTTGCCTCGCTACTCGAAGAGCAAGACCACTAAAATGCATTAAAATAATTTTTCACAAACACAAACTAAGGAAAGAATCTACACTGCGACTGATGAGAAACCACACTCGGTTTCGAAACGCAAGCGTCAAAGGGCCACTCTATCAACTCTGTAACACAATAGGTCCGGCTGCGTCTCGCCATAAGCTTTCCCCACACAACAAAACATTACCGTACACACTGATCCAAACTTCCCTACAAATATCCGAGGCGAAACAAACATTTTTGTTAACACAAACAATCGGATAAGAATGTAGGAACACATTTTTGAAACGAATCAAACACAAACTCGACACAAAAACATTTTGGATAGTTAGGTGGGAGCCTCTTTCACACTTTTTACATTCATTGCTCTTGTGTGGGGGGTTGTCAACCTGATGTAATCGCAAATCCTCAGATTTCCATCTGATATAGGTATGTACGTAAACAAGAAAAGTAAACTCATGAATTTTAATAGACGGGGTGGCTAAGACCAATTTCAAGCGAGATTGGTCTCAGCCACCCCGTCTAAGTCTGTGTGGGAAAAGTTGTCTGTACTGCGGCATTATGTAATATGACGCATTTTGTAACAACTTACGCAAAATGTAATAAGGGTATCAGCATTTTGTAATAAAATATTGTTTACGCGATTTGTAATAAGGGTATCAGCGTTTTGTAATAAAACGCGTTTTGTAACATTAGTTAACGCATTTTGTAATAATTATAAACATCCGCTGATATTGTATGTATTTCAAAATGCTTTGTGGTTTCTGAATACGTAAAAATGTAATAGCATATAATGACGTCGAGATTATATCTCACTACCAGTGCTAGGTTATCATAATAATGCCAGATAAGGGGGTCTAAGTTCAACTGATTCCCAGTATTAGTCCAACAATTATGAGTGTAATTGTCAGTAAAATAATCGTCCACTGGCGTTGGTTTCCTTATTTATTGCTTATTCCATTATTTTCACATATATGAAGCGCGATGTCACGACATTTTGTTAGAAAAAGTTAATTTGACATAAAACGGCCGATTAAAGTGGAAAATAAACGAACGAAAGGTTGCAGTATTCTAAGCAACTTCTATTCGTATGATATGTGTTTCTCTAAAGTTGATTTTCGATAATTTACAGTAATAAGAGGTGAGGGGCACGTTAATATGTCAATGCTGACAGCTGATATTTATCAAAATATACTGAAATAACACTGACGTGAAGAAGTCAATTATAATACTGAATGATAATTTATTTTTAATCATCCAACAGACAAGAACAAAATAAAGCTCTATCGACAGACATGCCACTTTTTCTTGTATGTAAAAGGTGACAATTCATATCTACTGAGCCATGGATTTGTTTTCTCAGATCAATTTCTTTCCCATTGTGTTCCTCCTTTGAATCTACGCTATCGCCCAATGGTAAATTTGTCTAGCCAACGAGCTAGGATAAGCTGCCCTGCAATACTGTAATTAAGCTAAATTTGACTCGCTATCCTATTGGTTATACCTGCCAAATATCTGCCATTATCATTAAATGATAACAGCCATAGAAAGACAGACAGACAGACAGACAGACAGACAGACAGACAGACAGACAGACAGACAGACAGACAGATAGATAGATAGATAGACAGGCATACTCAGGCACTCTTTCCTCCCTCCCTCCCTCCCTCCCTCCATCCCTACCTACATAGACGCAGAGATACATACATAGGCCTACATACATACATACATACATACATACATACATACATACATACATACATACATACATACATACATACATACATACATACATACATACATACATACATACATACATACATACTCAACAGGTCAGATATACTTCCGCTTTAGTAGCTAAACAAGTCAAATCACTATAACATAATATTATTCCATTGTAGTTTAGTTTTGTTTAGTTTACTTTACTTTAGATTACTTCAGTATAGTTAAGGTTATGAAAATAACGCAAAGAATGTATAAAAACATATGCATGTGGTCATTAGCTCGCGTTTATCGTGTCGGGCGATGCGTTGAACTGATGTCTGAGTGCTTACTTTGAGGTATTTTCGTAATAATTATTATTATACATCTCCTTTCATATCAAGAATATATGCACCCCTCGTTTCCGATGCATTATTCCATACACATTAGAGGCATATATGCATCGCTTTCTTAACTGCGAGCGGATTAAGGGTAAACGCCATCTTTGTTTCCTGCTCATCCAACATTCGATGCACTAGCCGAGCATGCGATGTCGTGCCATATTTGTACAGTGCCGTCTCAATGAACACTTCCGTTATTACCTCATAATATTTTTCACCTTCAACACAGTCGTAAAACATTTACTTCTGTTTCTTTTATCAGAAATTATTTTCAAAGTACAGTATGGAGTTTCGTTCACAACAAGGAGGTGCCTGCCGGTGACAGACTCGCGCTGGTGGTTTCCTCCGTGTAAGCGATTCCATGACGCAATGTTATCATCAAATATGAAAATAAAGGGGTAATCGCACGCCCGTTACGTGCCCGCTTTTACGGAAGCTCGATTCTATTGTTTGCGAAGGCAGATGTATAATAATTTATTTTATGTTATTATATTTTATTTTATCAGAGTATCTATCTGTTGATTGCTGGTTGTCTCCAATACATCAGAAACAATGTCGTTATCCTCTATTTAATAAATCAACTGAGTGTGTATACCAATGATTCTCTCAAATATATGACAATAAAGCAGTCAAAATCTAGTAGTTACCTGCCTCAGATGATCAGTCGGTAAAAATATCGATTGACAGCCATCTAAAATTAAGTCTTTCTAATTTGAAATGGAAGTCGGGGAGCGATCAATTTTTTGTACTTACTTACCGAGTAAACACACACTTTGTAATACCATTCCAAAGTCAATAAAATATTCGTTAATGCTTTAAAACTTGGAAAAATTTTTTAAAATTAATTAAAAAATGCGTAAACTTTATTACAAAATGCTAACAGCCTTGTTACATTTTGCGTAAGTAGTTATGGCCCGTTGGATAGTCCACACATCTCGCAAAATGCGAGAGTTCAAAATCTCGCGAGACTTGTGGACTATAATTTGGGAGTTGGTCCATGCATAGATGGGCCCCCCCGAGGGAACTCCTGAACCCCAAGGACCCCCTGCTCAGTGAGAATTTACAACGTCAACGCACCCCACTCTGATTGTTTTATGCAAATGAGGCAAGACTATAAGTAGCAGGGCAATGCCAGGGCCACTGTCGCATTTCTGTGTGTCAGCCTCGGTGACGCAGCACTGATCACTGTTGGATCCATTCTCTGTTGGTGTGGCTCCTCCGTCAACCTTATCATGGATGATAAGGAGTGGGACGATTTGTGTTTGACCAATTCTGAGTTGGATGAGGTGCTTGGGTGGGCTGACCAGTGCTTTGATTATACCGTAAGTGATACATTTTTTTATTTTTTTTCTAAATTTTCTTACAGTCCATCATATGTATGTATATCTCATATCGTTTCTGAATGTTTTTTACCTCTACAGAATGCGTCGACTTTGCAGCCATGCTATGGTACAGCCAATGGTCAACCCCTGTATGCTCCACAGAATGACGATCTTGATGTGAGTACCTTTACATATTGATTTGAAGCAAGTACGTGCTCTAGTCCCCCCCCTACCCCATCCGTTTCAAAACAAACAAGTTAGCTATGTTCCACTGAGAGGGGAAAAATGACATTCTAGGTTGCGTGAGGTTGGATAGCAAAGTCGAGCACGTACACAGCTCATGACTGTCTGGTGCATTGCACTCTCTGACTGTGCCTCATTTTTTCGCATTCAGCAGATGGCCTGTTGGTTACTTGGTCCGTGATCACAACAGTCAAAGATTTCCTATGCTTGTAGGCGAGCGGCAGACACACCCATTTTTCACACTTAATGTACCCACCTTACTACGGCCACATCATACATCATTTGAAAGCTTATTATCTCTACTTCAAGAAAATTGACGATGTGGAGCTGCCAAGTAGGGCCATAACCCCCTAATTTGCATAATTCACATGGGTACCTAATTTGCATAAATGTGATATAAAATTAGGAAATTCATTGTTAACTACTCTAAACATACTTTTAAACTATTGAGTGATATATCAAATGAAAGGTATTTGCATGTAGAATACAAAATTGATATCCAAAAAGATATTTAAAATGGTTTTACTGAAATATTTTCATATTAATACTGAAAAAAATATTTAACCCTTTTGAATAACAATATCTTAAAAATTTGAACACATACAGCCACATCATACAGCCACATTATACATCATTTGAAAGCTTACTATCTCTACTTGAAGAAAATAGACAACATTTAGTTGTCAAGTACGGCCGTAGCCCCTAATTTGCATAAGTCCCACGGGTACCCAATTTGCATAAATGCGATTAATATTAGATATTTATTATTCACTACTCGAAAAATACTTTTAAACTATCGAATGATATATCAAATGAAAGGTATTTGCATGTAGAATACTAAAAAGACATCCAAAAATATATTTAAATTCATTTTACTGAAATATTGTCATATTTATATTGAAAAATATTTTCCCCTTTTCAATAACAATATTTAAAAAAATTAATACAAAAAGCCAAATCTTACAGCATCATCATACGTTATTTAAAAGCTTACTATCTCTACTTCAAGAAAATTGACAATGTGGAGCTGTCAAGTACGGACGTGGCCCTTAATTTGCATAATTTACATGGTACCCTATTTGCATAAATGCGATATAAAATTAGAAATTTATTAACTACTATAAACATACTTTAAACTATCGAGTGATATATCAAATGAAAGGTATTTGCACGGAGAATACAAAATGGATATCCAAAGAGATATTAAAATGATTTTACTTAAAAGATTTTCGTACTAATGTAGAACAATATACTTTCCCCTTTTTAATAACGATATTATAATAATTTTAACACATAGAACCGCATCACACAACCACATCAAACGTTTATTTGAAAGCCTATTATCTCTGCCTCATGAAAAAGACGATATGCAGCTGACAAATAGGGCTGTAATGATTTAATTTGCATAATGCAAACGGGTACCTAATTTTCATGAATACAATATAAAATTACAAAAATCAATTGTAAAGTACTCTAAACTTACTTTTCAACTATCAAGTGATATATCAAATGATAGGTATTTGCATGTAGAATAGAATCATGAACTCCAAACGTGTATTCAAAATATTCTTATTGAATATTTTCAATTAAATCGTAAACGTTTTGACTAGTTTATAATATTAAAATATTGTGTACTAATACGAATAATGCTAAAGTTTTGGGGATAAATATCTGAATTTGTTTTGCAATTGATTTTTTGTTTATTAAGGATACGAAAACTGGAACATTTTCCTGTCTAATTCCCATATAGCTGAACAACAAGAATACATAAAACCAATTGGAACTAATTTGGGATAATTGGGTCTCCATATTTTGCAAATTTTCTAAAGCGTGTTTTGTGCTCTATAGTTGAGTGTTGAAATATAACAAGTTACTCTTAAAACATTACAAGTAAAAAGAAAGCAGATGTTTAAATTTGCAAATTAAACCGACATTACTTCACCATCCAATTATCCCAAATTAGTTCCAATCTTGTTATAAATAGCTGTGTGTTGAATGACCCTTTTGTATTATTGATGTCATTTTTGTTTCAATTTCTCTAGAAATCTTGTTTGATGGAGACATCATTGGTTACTACATCTGTGTTACATCTGTATTTTCAGTTCAGTTATGTGGAATATGTAGACGGAAGGCACCATATTTCATTTATCGTATTTATTGTCATATAATGAAGGAAAAGCAACTCAACACACCGTTCATATCTTCGTTGTTTGCATTTTGTGTATGATATTGTGTATATTGTCAGTGTATATTATGTTTGGCTGTTTTATATAAAGTGTTAATTAGCCATGGCGATTATTCTAGTTAAGAGTAAAACACTAGCACCACTTACAAGTTGGTACCTTATGCTAAAAATACAAGTGAACAAAATGACGCCCACGAGGAAAGTTCGTGGGCCGCCCAATTATAAGTGGATGATGCAGTCCAACCTTTCACAGATCAAAATTCATTGACTATTTTCTCAATAAATCGTGAAGAAATAAACAACATACATCAAGATACGACTGATTTTACACGGAAAATTGAGACAATAAAAGTTCCGGCCAATGCGACATTGGTAACACTAGACATTGTTTCAATGTACACTAATACAACGCACAATGAACCAATGGAATCAGTCGACAGAGCATGAAAGGAAAGATCATCAAATGATTGCATAATCAAACAACCAACAACAAAATACATGATAGCTATGCTGAAAATAATCTTGAAAAACAACACTTTCAAGTCAACAGTGAATTTTACCGTCATGTATTTGGGTGCGGTACGAGATCTCCAGTTTTACCAGAAATTCCCGACATTACATTTCACAAGACAAAATGAGAATAATTCAGCAACACACTGAACAAATATCGCTCTGACTGAGATTCAGAAACGATGTATGATTCTCATTGGAACTCAACACGAGCTTAATGAATTCATATCAAACATGAAAAAATGCATCATACTTTAAATTTTCGAAAGCTCTTCTCAAGAAATCATATCGTTAGACCTCATTATCTATAAAGGTCATCGGTGGAACAAAGAGGACATTCTCGACTGCAAAACACACACAAAACCAACAGATACATTGCGGTTCACGAAACCAAACGGCAACATTCAAGGGCCTTGTTAAACGCGAAACATTACGATACATTAGAACAATCATGCAACAACAAGGCAATAGAGAATACAAGATATTTTCGAGATAAAAGTAATGAAACGCGACCAAACGATTCTAAATCTTGTTAAATTATTACTTACTTTGGACAATCGGATGACATTTAAATGTTATTAAATTTTCATTTAATTACTTTCAAAACCTTGGAATCGTAAAAAGTAAAAGGGAACCAAAACATTTTCAGGTCCCCTATATGCTGATCAAAATCTCCAAGTACCCCTCTACAATCTCCCAAAATTTTCGAATCCAACCCGAATTCCTCTGCCTCTCACCGTTATTTGTGAGCGTAGCCTAATCACATACATAAGAAACGGAAATATAAGCGTTACGATGATGCCAAACTTCACAAAACCTACAACAGTCCGATCTCCGATTCAAATGAGCGTACACAAATACAGCCTGAACGAACAGTAGACATCCTAGCTTCCGTACTTGAACAAACTGAACTTTCAGTGGAACAACTCGATTGGTAACACCTACAATCATTCAATCAGTGCACATGTTTCACCAAAAAAAATGAAGGACTGATGAAGACAACTCAGTACTCTCAAAAGGTAGCATCAAAGGATCGCAGTGTCACATTAGTCTTGCTACCCCATAGGGCAGGACACGTAGATTAGGGCTTCGTCTCGCCATGGCAAATCAACACTATACACAAACATAACATAATATACACTTACAATATACACATGAACCGTACACAAAATTCAAACAACTAAGATATGAACGATTTGCGGAGCTGCTTTCTCTTATTACATGTCACCAATTGTGTCTGCTGTCGAATTAATCTTCCCTGCACAGACCTTTGTTCCTGCCAAGGCAGCGATAACTGTGGCAACCCTTTTACTCATGACAATGCTGGTGAAGAAGAGGATGATGAATTCCTACAATTACTAGATTTACTGGAAATGACATGAATGATTTGGATCATGAATCATGCCATTACTTTGACTGCAGCTTACTCTGACACATTGTTTCAGCTACAAAGCTACATTTCAACAACTACAATAGTGTCTTTCGTGTGGATCTTTTTGTTGCATTGATACTTAAATTACTTTTTTTTAAATACCATTATTAAAAAGAGGAAATATTTATTTCGACAGAAATATGAAAATATTTCCGTAAATTAATTTAAATATCACTTTTGATATCAATTTTGTGTTTTACATGCAAATACCATCACCACAGACCATATATCACTCGATAGTGTAAAAGTGTGTTTAGAATAGTTAACAATGAATTTTCTAATTTCATATCTCATTTTTGCAAATTGCTTACCAGTGTAATTTATGGACATAAAGGGGTACGGCCTTCCTTGATAGCTCCACTTTGTCAATTTTCTTCAAGTAGATATAATAAGCTTTCAAATGACGTATGATGTGGCTGTATGATAGGACTCTATGTGTTAACATTTTTAAAATATTGTTATTCTAAAGGGGAAAATATTTTTTCCATATAAATATGAAAATATTTCAGTGAAATCCATTTCAATATCTCTTTGAATATTCATTTTGTATTCTACATGTAACTACCTTTCATTTGATATATCACTCGATAGTTTAAACGTATGTTTAGAAAAGTTAACTATAAATTTATAATACTATATCGCATTTATGCAAATTGGGTATGCGTGTTTATTATGCAAATTAGGGGGTTATAGCCCGATTTGGTAGCTCCAAATTGTCAATTTTCGTGAAGTAGAGATAATAAGCTTTCAAATGACGTATGGTGTGGCTGTGTGTTGTTGCTGTATGTGTAAAATTTTTAAAATATTGTTATTCAAAAGGGAAAATATTTTTTTCCATATAAACATGAAATATTTCAGTATAATCAATTTCAATATCTCTTTGAATATCCATTTTGTATTTTACATGGAAAGACCTTTCATTTGATATATCACTCGATAGTTTAAACGTATCGTTAGAGAAGTTAACAATAAATTTCAAATATTATATCGCATTTATGCAAATTGGGTACCCTTGTTAATTATGCAAATTAGGAGGTTATGGCCCTACTTGGCAGCTCCACATCGTCAATTTTCTTAAAGTAGAGATAATAAGCTTTCAAATGACGTATGATGTGGCCGTATGTAAGGTGGTTACATTAAACTCCTAAAATAAGGCCCTTTTTGTTGATTCGCCGCTCGCCTATTATGTCAGGCAGGTCTGACCTATTGGAGTAATTAGGTCATGTACTTGGGTCGTGATCAAAAGATGTTGAAACAGTGTAGCAATTTTTTTTTGATTGACAGTCTCAGGTTGCTGTGTAAGTCAAATGGATTATTTTTTTTATATGTTGCTATAAATAACCGGCGACCGGCCGCAGGGCAGTAGAATGTATGCAAAAAATAAAAAAAAAACTCAAAGTGAGTTTGAAAGCCGTAGGCAGTTGTAAAAATAAAATCATCACTTCTCGGGGAATGTATGTCTTTATGTGGTTTTTTATTTCCCCTTTTTCTGCAGAATGAGTCGACTTTGCAGCTTCCCCCCGAGAAACAAACTACCGTTCAATGCGAACAGACACAACCAGTACCGGGGTCCCCTCGAAATTGTGATCCTGATCCTGTTAAGTAATAAGTTATGATTTAATATTTGTCATTGGCTCTGTAATATTTTCTTCCACTTGAAAAAAAAATATATGTTCATTGGAGAGGGAAAACAGGAATCAAAGTCAACATTACTGATGTTGGAATTTCTCCTCAGTAAACTAATTTCGAAACATATAAACAATACGTGACATGCAAGGTGCATGCACCTCTCTGCGCTGGCCGGTGCTAGTTTGTGTCATTAGCTTGGTGCGTGATCAGTGCAATCGACGGCTAAGATCGTGATCGAAAGAGGTAGAAACAATGTACCCCAATTTTTTTTTGATTGACAGTCCCACAGCTTGTGCTGGATGAAAATATCCTGCGCGCCCTTTGTTGTATAGTCTGCTAAGGGACGATTCAGAATTTACTTCCAGGGGGGGTGGAGGATTTTCAGGGGGGGGGGGCCACCCATTTTTCCCAAGAAAATTTAGGGGGGGCCAGACAAAAATACCACAATCTTTTAGGGGGGGGGCCAAGGAAAAAAACATCAATTCAATATTTGCCCAGAATTTCTGATCTCTACAAAAGAGAACCATAGACGCTACCTGGGTGACAGATAAACTCAACATGTTTAGTTAAACTCCTTTAGCTGCCAAATTCGGTAATATTCACAGTGGTTTGTTTTATGCATCTATAGCAGTATCTTGTTCTCCTCCCTGAAGCGTTATGAAATGTCCAGTATTTAGCATGTCAATACAAACCATACAGTGAACAGTCAGGGTTGTTTTTGTTGAAAAGAGATCTCAGATCAAGTCCAGACTAGAATTCATTTATCAACAATAACAATGGTCATTTATGTTCACACTGGTATGTTGCTAAATACAGCATTGGGTGTTCTATGTAGTGATAGAATAACAAACAAATGCTGATACACAGAGATGAACATTGAACAAATGCTAAAAATTACAGCAAATGTCTTTTTAAGGTTGTGTTTACCTTGTAGCTTGTAAAGCAGTTGAAAGTTGCATGATAAAGAAGTGTTAATTTATGCAAATGTATGTAAATCACCCGATTTCTTGGCTTCTTTTGCCTCCCAATTTCAAAATTTCCAAAGAATTTAACTCCACTCCGGCTGGGTCAAATTTTCTGAAATTTCACATTATGTTTTTTAAATGCTATATAACACAACAACTATCAATTGGTTTTGTTTGGCAATAAAGCTCTTACATTTTTAATAAGAGGCATTTTGAATAAGAGGCATTTTAATTTTGCTGATCATGATTTTAATCAATTATTAGAGTGTCAGTCTTTAAACCCCTACAATTTTAAAATGAGGATGGATAATGCCAAATAAAATAGTTGTTTTTTCTACATGAATACTCTCCTTTCAAGTGAAATATTACATTTCAGAAAATACTGTCTAGATTTTGACTTAAATAAATTTTTATCATTAATACAAAAATTGAGGTTTTTTACCCCAAATATACACCCACTTCATCCTTTGAGTAAACTACTGCTACTGCTACTCTTCTTTTCTGCTCCTTTTTTCTATGTTTCATTCTCATCAATTTTACCCTTTCTAAATTTTTAAATGTTCTTATAACTTTTTACAGTGCTTACATCTACTATAAACTTTTTGAAAATAAATTTATGGCCGTCTCATCTTCAAGGTGCTTTTCAGCGAATAGTTTTTTAATGTTGAAAATAAAAATATTATGTATTACTGTCAAAAATATATGGTGAAAAATTTACAAAAGGGTGATTTTCCAATAATCCTGTATGTGCATCCAGAAGATCATGTGGCACTGCGCCAATGCTATGGTGTCGGATTGTTGAAATATTGTGTACACAAGAAATTTGCTGTAGTCCAAGAAGTGATCTCAGTGTGTATGAGGCTAGGAGAAATGTGGATAGGCTTACACATTGTGTATTGATGCTAATACTTATGTGTCCCATTCATTCTGATATGTATAATCAAAGATTTCACAGTGGCGGCTGGCAGAAAAGGCAAAAAAACAAATTAACATTTATTGTTTCGTGTCATCTGAAAACATGCGCATCATGACTATTTTAAAATTAAAGTTTGTTGAAAAAATTTGAAATATGCATGCTCTGTCAATTTTGAAAAATACTGCTGACAAAATGTGAATTTTGACTTGCACAGGGTTGTCTGCATTTTAATATGAACATTGGGTTGTGAATGGAATGAGCAGAATAAAATGTGAATTCATGTTTTGGATAAGGTGTTTTGTCCAAGAAATGTTCTAAAATATTCCTCAGCATTTTTGCTTTCAGTGGCAGCTACTTGGTTTTATGATAACCAAATTAGAAAAAAGAGAAAATTAAAACAAGTTGGCTTTCACCAATTTTAATTCCTAATGTTTAAAACTTTCACCGTGAGTCTGCAAATATTCAGCATCATCAAATGAAAATGTATGCTGAACGTGTGCATGTACATGTACATCTCACTTTCCAGAAATATCTGGATATCTGCAAATGATGTACCATTAAACTTCAAGATATATATCACTTTGCCAATTATCTGCTCCCTGATTTTCTGTTCACCATTTCTAACTGACATCTTTGCTTGTCTTTGTGTGCATCATATGTATCAGTGAGACATGACGAAAGAAGTATTCATATTTAGTAATTAACTTTTCTTTAGAAATTTACAACCAGATATGTTTATTGCTACCCTTTCCAAAAGTGTGCCACTTGCAGTCCCTGCAAATCATTCTTTTTATAGTCACATAACCCTGAAATGATTTGTTATATCATCGATTAATGTCCACTAGGCCCTACAGTTCCTGCAACTTGTTAGACTAGATATGTCTATAATGTACCGTATAAGCATTCATGTATATATTAGGGAGGGGGGGGCCATGGAAAAAAAACAGGAAAGATGAGGGGGGGCCATTGATTTTTTCTATAATTTACTAGGGGGGGGGGCCATGGAAAAAAATCACCGAGAAAATAGAGAATCCTCCACCCCCCCTGGAAGTAAATTCTGAATCGTCAAACTGATCTCAGCCGCCCCCGCGAGCAGCAAAGAAGAAACAAAAAAACGATGTAAAAAAATAAATGATAAAAAGGTCAAAGTGAACTTTGAAACCTGTAATTGAAAACATGACCTAAATCAATGATCACTTCCCCCCCCCCACCCCCACGCCCCGGATAAGTGTGTTTTACATATTTTTGTGTTCTTTTCTCTGCAGGATGGGCTGACTTCACAGCTCGACAGAGCAACTCAAAATCAGCATCCCATGTCTCATCGGCCGTACGGGAACTGTGACGTGAGTAATATTTATGATGTACTATTTGTCATGAGATTTATGATGTATTATTTGGCTGAGATTTCCCCGTTCAAAAAAAATCACTAAAGACACAAAGAATGAAATTTAAAAATCGCTGAGGCCATAAAGTAGGATAGCATTTGTAGCCATTGCCTTGCTCAGAACATGTAAACAATAGGTAACTTGCAAGTGCATGCACTTTCTGGCCGTGTGTGCGTGATCAATGCAGTCGACTGAATAAGGTCAACGATCTTTCCTTTCTACCGTCACAACCTTTTGCAGTAATTAGGTCATGTTCTTCAGTCGTGCACCCGTGATCAAAAGGTATAGGAATATTGTAGCATTTTGATTTAATTGACAGTCAGAGTCAGAGGTCGTGTGCGTGAAAAGGAAAATTCCACCTATTGTTTCTACTGCCAACTGCACAAGCAAGCTGTCTGCTGGTTCGTCGGCTTGAGTCTTACCTGAGAGCTGACAAATCTAGGGGACCCCCTCGCATGTAAACAAACAATCAAACTAAATGAAAAGATCGGCGTGAAATATAAACCAGCAATTTACGGAAGGGGAAAATGATTGCTTTTTGCGTTGTGGAGAAAGGGAGGTTTAATCGACAAACTGAATGCAGTTTAAAGAAAGAAAAAAAACACAGTGTGTATTATTTGGCGATTTATTTTGTGCATTGGAAGGGGTCATGTAAATGCAATCGTGATATCCGCCATATTGTACTGATAACTGAGGACGTTTATAGCTTTGTGACATTATTTTTTTTGTTGGTGTTGTTGATCTGTGCAATCAAAGTATAGCCTCTACCGCTATAAAATTTTAATGAATTTGCATTCACTTCTGAATCAGTAAAGTAAATGATGCATCGATGCAGGACTTTGCAAAATTGACAAACACAAATTTACAAATTCTTCAGTCTGTGAGTTACTGTGCTGAATATGAAGGTATACAGATTTATATAGGCAGTGCACAGTATACATGAGTATATAGTGCCAAAAGTTCTGGCCAGTATTTAGTGTTTTATGAAACACAACACAACCCCCTCCCGCCCTTTGAATGCAATATTTTTTTTAATTTTCTCAGACTTTCTCTGTGTTAAAATATAAGAATATATGTTGTTTTGCAGTGCACAGTACACATGAGCGCAAACTGTTCTGGCCAGTATTTTTGTGTTAAATTCAGCTAGTAAATTTTATATTTTATGACACACAACCCACCCCTCCCCTTTGAATGGAATATGTATATTTTTTATTATTTGATCAAACTTTTCTCTGTGTTAAAAATAAGAATATGGGTTGTTTTACTGTTTAAATATTTATTTGTTGATTTTATTCTTATCAGGACAACACTGCCTCTGAGAGTGATCATGATGATGAAGGAAGGGACAAAGATCATCATAATAAATTAATTATGTAAGTGTACAATATTTCCACATTTTTTTTCAGGTAATACATAGCAAATACTCAGTTAACTTCATCATATATGATAAGAGGTCAATATTTGTCTTTGACACAAAGTTAAAGCAAGCACACACACACATATTTTGATTTATCATGATGACGTTTATTTTTTTTTCTAGGTTATTATTAGTATTATTTTCATTATGGTATTTCTGTGGGAGTAAATGAAGCAATTTTTTTTGTCCCTTCATTTTAGGCAAAGAGCACAGCAACCAAAGAAGCAATATATCAGGCTGAGAAAAAATGTAATGATGGTGAAGAGTACATGGGATTTTCCTTGGGGTGAAGAAATTGGTGATAGTGAAGAAAACAGCTGCAGCAATGTGAACTCAGATCCGTCACGCGGTAGTAGTAGTACTAGTACTAGTAGTACAAGTAGTAGTACTAGTAGTAGTAGTAGTAGTAGTAGTAGTAGTGTGAAGAAAACAGTGGCAGCAATTTGAACTCAGATTCTTCACTCGATAGTAGTAATAGTAGTTGTAGTAGTGATGACAGTAATTATTTAGGCACTCAAATTTTCAATGACAAATTACAAACTCTAATCAATCAATATACTCCCCATTCCCCCTTAAATACTGATGATAGTGAAAATTCAAAGGATTCTCCCACCCCCATGAATACCCAAGAATTCAATGCAAAATGGCAGATTCTCATTGCAAATAACCATTGCCCTCCTTCCTCACAAAGTTCCACCTCCACTACATCACATCCAATAAGTCAAATTGGTCAGGGGTCAACAGATGACATGCCACCAGATGACTCGCCAGCAGATGAAGACGTCGGGGCTGAGTACTATCAAATCACACGCGTCCGAGAACGTCAAGTACAAAAATTCAATGCTTTAGCGCATGATTATGAAATCAAATTCAATGATATTAAACCAGTTCGTGGCTTCATACAAGTCATGTCAGTACTACAAGACGTCTTTCGAAGCATCCTCGACAGGCTGACTAACGGTATCCCTGAAAGAGACCGTGTGCGAATTACACTGGAAAGTCCATCACTTCCCTATCAAATTTGGTTACCTTTCTCACCAGACTTACAGTCGACAGGGTATTGGGTGAAATTGAACGGGTGCTGCAATCATACGAAGAGTTCACTCTTGATGAAAACATCTACATCAACTTCATTCATGTACACATGCCTCAGGGACAGGAAAGGATTGGAGAAGGAGACCTGTCAACATTGCCCGTCGACTCCGATTGATGAGGAGTGTCATCCGCATCGCTAACACCGATGAACTGTGCTGTGCGAGGGCAATAGTGACGGCAATTGCTCACATCAATTGCAACAGTGATCCTGAATGGGACTCAGTACGAAGGGGACGGCGGCACAGACAAGACGTGCAGCTGAACTCATCACTCAGGCAGGTATCCCACCCGGGCCATGTGGAAATGAAGAACTCGACAAGTTGCAAGCTGCCGTACCATTATACAGGAGCCATGTCATTTCCGATGATAAATCTCGTACACTTATTTATCAGGGACGTGACACTGCAGAACACAATATATACTTGTACCATCATCACAACCACTATGATGTGGTGACGTCGATGCCTGCATTTTGGAAGAAAGCCCACTATTGTCACAACTGCAACACAGCATACGAACACAAGCATGAACATGTTTGTGAAGTTTTCTGCAAATATTGCCATACTCCTCCATCTGTCCGCCTACTGATGATAAAATCTACTGTAAAGACTGTCATCGTTACTTTCTTGGTCAACAGTGTTTCAACAATCACAATGCAACAAGTGGTCATGCTGTAAACACTGTATGTCAGGTCATCCGTCGTTGCAAGTTGTGTGTGTAACCATCAATTGGGAAAAGAGAAGTAAAAAGAAGAAACATCGTTGTGGTGAGGAAAATACTGCAGAGTCTGCAAACAATACGAAGACAGTGACCACTTGTGTTTTATCCAGCCTATTGGCAAGAAAAAGAAGAAGAGGCCGACACAGTAGATAACAGTGATGATCAGGGTGATGTGTTCGACTTCGAAGTCCAAGAAGATGATGAAGAAGATAGTGAAGAAGAAGTGAAGTATTATTTCTTCGACTTCGAATGTACCCAAGATGGTGGAGTCCATGTCCCGAATTTTTGCATCGTCCAGTCTGAGTCTTGCTCAGAGCAAGTTTTCCATGGTCCTAACACTAAACAAGAATTCTGTGATTGGGCACTTTCTGAAGAAAACTCCCCCGGCACTTTCATAGCACACAATCTTCAAGGATACGATGGTCAGTTCATTTTGCAGTACTGCCATGAGAATAATGTTCAACCTGAAGTCATTATCAATGGAACCAAAATCATCCGCATTTTCATCCCAGTTTAAACATTAAATTCATCGACTCCTACAATTTCCTCCCTGTGGCTTTGGCTCAACTTCCCGACATGTTTGAACTGGCTGAACTGCACAAAGGTTACTTTCCCCATTTCTTCAACACAGCGGAGAATCAAGAATACATCGGTCCTCTCCCAGATGCACAATACTACGGTCCTGATGGTATGAAACAACATCAGAGAGAGAAATTCCTGAGATGGTACGAAGAAGAGCGATCGAAAAATCATCCTTTCAACCTGAAACAAGAACTTGAGAACTACTGTAGAAGCGATGTAGACATCTTAAGGAGGAGTTGTTTGAAATTTCAAGATATGTTCAAACAACAGAATGGTGTGGATCCATTCAGGGATTGTGTGACCATCGCATCAGCCTGCAATGTCGTTCTACGCAGGAATTTTCTCAAGAAAGATACCATCGGGATCATTCCAGATCACGGCTACATCCACCGAAGAAATCAATCTGTCATTGCATTGCAGTGGTTGGAGTGGCTTGCATATAAGAAGAATGTCAACATTCAACATGTATACAACGGGGGTGAGAAGAAAATTGATCGATATTGGCTAGATGGGTATGATGAAGCAAACAACACTGCTTATGAGATGCACGGTTGCTACTACCATGGCTGTCCGCGATGTTACGAAGACGATGATATCGTCAACACCAAACTAAGAGAAGACCATGGGTGATCTCTACCAATGTACCCTCGACAAGATGCGATTTCTATGCATCAATGGCTTCAATGTGATCGAAATGTGGGAATGTGACTTTAAGAGAGATATTCGCGAAAACCAAGACCTGCAAGAATTCATCAAGTCACTTGATCTACAGGAGCCTCTTTATCCACGGGATGCCTTCTATGGTGGTAGAACCAATGCAACGAGGCTTTACCATGAGTGTGAGGATAACGAAGAGATTCACTATGTCGATTTCACAAGCCTCTACCCTTATGTCAACAAGTACTGTAAGTACCCCATCAAGCATCCGCAAGTCCGCACCAAGAACATCATACTGCCTGTTCAGTGGTACTTTGATGTTGCCAAATGTCGAGTGTTGCCACCACGGCAACTTTACTTTCCTGTTCTCCCCCTTAGAGTGGATAAGAAACTGATGTTTCCCCTCTGCAGAAGCTGTGCAGATACCAAACAGCAGGCACCGTGTGAACATAGCGATGACCAACGATCCTTTGTGGGAACTTGGACAACACCAGAGTTAGCAAAAGCTGTGGAGAAGGGGTACAAAGTCGTCAAAGTGTTTGAGGTGTGGCACTACAGAGAAAGTGAAGAGTACAACAGAGAGTCACAAACAGGTGGGCTCTTCACCGATTACATCAATACCTTCTTAAAGTTGAAACAAGAGAGCAGTGGTTGGCCTTCATGGTGTCAGACGGAAGATGACCAAGACCGATACATCCGTGAGTACCATGAGAGAGAAGGTATCCTACTTGACAAGACCAAGATTCATCGAAATCCAGGTCAGCGAGCATTGGCAAAACTGATGCTGAATTCCATGTGGGGCAAGTTTGCTCAACGTAACAACTTTCCACAGCTTCAGTACATCCAAGAACCTGCAGAACTCTTCCGGTTACTCACAAGTGCAACACACCGTCAACAACTTGTCTTTTGTCAACGATAACATGGTCGCTGTACAACATTCACTTCGGGATGAATTTGTCGAAGGTGCCGTTAATACAAATGTTGTCATTGCAGCATTCACCACAGCCTATGCCCGCCTGAAGTTGTATGATCTTCTTGAAGCCATTGGTGAGTGTGTCTTGTACTTTGATACCGATTCTGTCATCTTTGTCAGCAAGTCAGACATGTATGAACCACCTCTGGGTGACTACTTAGGAGATCTCACCAGTGAACTTGAACCTCCAGGCAATTACATTACCAAGTTTGTGTCCGGTGGAGCCAAAAACTATGCCTTCTGTCTAGCACAACCCGACAGGAAGGGAAACCGCACTCTTTGTAAAGTCAGAGGGATCACCTTAAATTACCGCAACAGTTTGAACATCAACTTTGATGCCATCACTCGTCTGGTCACCACTTGCCCATCATCAACCATCACCGTGAATGACCCCGCCAAAATCCGACGTGTTGGATGTGATGTTGTCACTAAAAGTGAAAGTAAAAAATATGCCCTAGTTTATGATAAGAGAGCATTGATTGAAAATTACAAAACCCTTCCCTATGGGTATTAAAACTGTACTTTGTCCATGAAACACACCGGATGCCAACAAATGTTTGGCAAATGCTTTTCTTCATATTTTCCTCTCCCACCCCTCTTTGTCAATCAAGCAGTTTCCAATACTTTGTAAGAAAGAAAAAAAGGTATGGTAATTATAATTGTAATTCAATAGGCTTTGTTGATATCATTCAAAGAAATTAAATTCAAGTTATTAAGTTGTATGTAAATAATTTTGGTGAAGCTGTTTTCACAATTTAATAGGATAAATTGCAAAAACAAAATTGAAATCTTCCTGATCAGTTTTGTGGCAATGGTATTCTGATCATTCTATTTGTTAGAGTTGTATAATTCATTCACTTTCAAAGTCTTGGAATGTATGTATTTGATATTTGGAGAATTTGTAAATGCAAGAAAAGAGACAAGAAGGTACATTTTTTCCCCTTTAAATTTTAAATATTGAAGACGACAGACCAACAGTTTGTTCATTTTTTTCTTTCAACAGAATTATCTGTAGATTTCAACTTTCATCTTTCGAAGGTCATTTTGTATGTTGTATGTCAACAAACAAAAACAAAACGATTATGGTTAAACCTTTTTTTTGTCAAGGAATGTAATAAACGCAAATCAACTTTGTTAATTTAAAAAAATTCAGAGGCTGGTTTGAATTCATTTGTTGATGTTTGTGTATAAACATTAGCTGAATGCGTAAACATGTATGTATATTTGTATGTGTGTGTCGTCTCTTCACAAGACTTCACCCAAAGGCCAAAAAGGGCCCGACTGCCCCGAGGGCCACCGAAGAAGATTGCTCTTGGTCAATGAGTTACATCACACTTCGTTTGGGTATAACACCCCCTACAAACACTTTGAGGCCCTCTTGCCCCTCGGGCCTTTTTTTGCCCTCCCTCTGTCAGGAAATGAGAACATCCTTAAGCTTTCCTGTATAAGTTTGTACTATTTCAGCCTAACACTCATTTGGTGTGATGGGTCTTATTCTGCAAACACTCTTGAAGCTGATCATCAATAATCGAGATTTCTCCAATCCTATGTTCTTCCTGTATTTGTGTGTGCTGCCATACATCATCTATGAGAAATTTTTCAAAAGGAAGCCAATCTCATGTTGATCAGAGTGGAGAGATTGACTGAAAGGAAATCAACCAAAAAGTCCCATCACGGTGAAGATCAAGTTGGTCAACTTGGTATACCATGCCACGAATGCGAAAGAACTGTCCTTACCCTGGTTGTCATGCAAAACATCTCGTAAGACTGGCAAATCATCTCACACAAGTGCATAATATTGAAGATAAAGTTGAAAGACACAGATTTTTAAAACTGGCCAGACAATCTGACACTCATCAATTGATGTGCCAGTTGATACGAATCGTTCGTCTACTGTCTGAACAACATCAATCAAGTCAAAATTTGCCAAAGTGCTGTCTGACATGAATGTACCACAAGATCTGATTGGCAACAAGGAAAGATGGAACTGGATTCAGTCTCAGCGAAAATCAAAAGGATTGTTTCAGCCAAGAGGTGATGATGAAGAAGGTGATCATGGAGTGTTTGCTGGACAATCATCCGCCAAAAGAAAAAGATAAGGAGGGAGATACGTCCTGTCATTTCAACCGCTGCAAGACCACGGCATCGATCATCCATGACAGGGAATTGGCTCAACTTTTAAAACATCACTCGACAATTTGATGATAGTCATTCCAAAGGAGACCTCTGTCATGGAGTGTTGTCCACCTTCTCTATCCCTTGGCGATGTCCTCAAACGGGTGAGGTGCCTCTGTGCTTGCTGTTCTGGATCCATAGTCATCAAACATGAAACCTGTGACCAAATTGACGGACTTGGATCAGCACCTAAGCCAGGTGTATTACGATCCAAGTCATTCCGCAAGTTTTGGAGGAATCGATGCTGTTTACCGTGCTGCAAAAGAGAAGGGAATAAAGACCAACCGTCAGAAAGTGAGAGAATGGATGCAACATCAGGACACTTACACATTACACAAACCAGTGAGGTGGAAGTTTCCAAGGGCTAGAGTGATTGTCGGTGGAATGGATCAACAGTGGCAAGCTGATCTTGCAGACGTCAGTTCACTAGCAAAATACAATTCAGGGTTCCGATACATCCTCACCTGCATTGACATTTTATCCAAGTATGCCTGGGCCATTCCCTTGAAAGACAAACGAGGGGTCACTTTGGTGGCAGCGTTTGAACAGATTTGAAGACTGGACGAAAACCAGAAAAAACTACAACGGATCAAGGCAAAGAATTCGTAAACCACCTATTTCAGAAATTTCTGAAGAGTGAAGACATTCAATTTTTCACCACCAGAAACGAAACGAAAGCTTCTGTGGTTGAACGTTTCAATCGTACGCTGAAAACTAAAATGTGGAAGTACTTTACCAGAAACAACACCCTCAGCTACCTATCGGTGCTTCCTCAGCTAATGCAATCTTTCAACAACACTTGGCATTGTCAGCATTAAAGAAAACCAGCGTCTGTCAACAGTTAAAGTTCCGAGCAAACCCCTGAAACTGGACTTCACCAAAGCTGGTGGTCAATCATTCATCATGGTCTACTTTTCCCTGTTTACAGGAACAAATAAAATAGGCAGGGATGAAGGAATCAACATCAAACACTATGAATACGACAATGGGTACACACTGTTTGCATTTGATCTCACACCGGACTTGTCTTCCGACGGAGGACATTTGAACCTAGTCAAAGAAGGCAACCTGGGCATCGAACTGCAGTTCAGACAAGCCCTGCCAAATACTGTGAATTTACTCGTGTATGGCAAACTGGATAACATCATTGAAATCGACAGAGACCGCAATGTTCTCTTTGATTACTGAAGTTCATTCCTTGACTCCAGTGAACGATGGACACGTTAAAGTTGAAAGAGATCTTGAGTACAGATCGACACACTGCATCATCTTTTGCCGGGGTGAAACCATCAGACCGACTGCCTAAGACCAGACTAAAGTCCTATCCTGCTGCCTTTGTGGCCAATGTGGACCCAAGTACTCAACCAGGGAAACACTGGGTGGCTTTCTACTTTGCCGATAGCGACCATGGGGAATATTTCGATTCGTACGGACGTCCACCTAACAGGACACCTTTCAAGGCATTCCTGAACAGGAACTCTCTCGACTGGATCTATAACAGAAAAAGGCTCCAGGGACCTCTTTCTTCAGTGTGTGGACAATACGTCCTTTACTATCTGCTACATCGTTGCCGGGGATGGTCCATGTCGAACATTGTGAAGCAGTTTACTGAGGACTTGACTTTTAATGACTTTCTCGTGAATGATTTCATTGAAAATTGACTGGTGTTGATTTTGACATTTATGATGTTAACTTTTTACAGACTCGTTTGACTTAGAAGTCATATTCATTACATTGTTACTAGTTCTTGTGTTGGCTTTCCTGTTGGTGTTCAATAAATTTTCAAACTTGTTCAATTGAAAATACAAGCATCTGCGTCTGATTTTTTTTCCTCAGAGATGAAGGGCCATAAAGGGAGGAAGGGGGAGGGGGGAGCAATTAAACATACTCATTCATCAAAACAATCATACAAAGAGTATAGACGGACAAGTTATTGATTTTCATTTTAAACAATAACAGTAAATTTTATTTTCTCAAAGTTAACAAAATTTAACAAGGCAAAAAAGCATGAAACACAACACCTTTTTTTATTGCAAGTGTCTCTCAATGTCCTTGGCAAACTTGTAATGTCCGGAAAAAAAATCATTTAGAAAGTGAAGGAAATCGAAGTGATTAATTGCTTGCAGAACCAAATTTTGAACAAACTGCGGTAATCATGTCATTGCACAAAACCATTCCGTAAACAGACAGACTGTCCGATAAAGCTTCATAACATCCTTCAGGGTCTTCACTCCAGCGATAGTACAGTAACTCCAAGAGATCATCAAGATCGAGTAATCCGAGTGGAACATTATGATCCAGGGTGATGTAACACAGTTCAGCCATGGCGAGAACAGACTTCTGAACAGCCAGCATGTTGACTCGTTTGGCAGCATCAGTAAAGTATTTGATGATCGCTTCCCGTTGACCTGCAGGGGCATTGCCATAGTACAGGCACTCATGGTCTCTCTGAGATGGGTAATCTTCCTTGCATCCCTCACAGTTTTGATTGATGATGGCATTTACTTGGTCCAGAATGAGCTTGGCGTAGACATATTTGGCCACTCTCCTTGCCACTTGCCTGTCCAAGTCATTTGGCATATCACTGAAGGAAGGCTCTGAAAAAAGGACGAAAGACGGGTCTGTGAGTTCCAAGTCAATTGCATGTCAGTGTCTTGGCAGCATCATCAATACTCTGCATGATACATTTCAGCCGATTCCACTGATCCAAATTCAAATTGATTCCCTTCTTTGTTGGTATCAGTTCTCCAGTGTCGGGTTTCTTGAAGAATTCACGTATTCCAACGTACACATTTCCCTTGTACATCTGCACACTCACAATCCGAGCTGACGTCTCTGTGTCACGCAGAAGAAATCTGAATTGTCTCTCACCTGCTTGACTAGTTGTGCCAGGCTTGGAAGGTTGAGGGACCAAAGCAGCAACTGATGACTGACTGGACTGAGTCTGATCAGGCATGGGCACTTCCTGAGTAGGCTCTGGCAAGTCGGGGCTCTTCCTTCCAGGAACATCAGCAAATCTCTCATCTTGATCAGAGACTGTTGGCATTGTCCAGACGCTGGTGTTGGTCTTTACATTAAAGTAATATGGACGTTCAGCCTTCACTGAATAACACTTGCGCCATCCCTCTTCCAGTAGTCTTGGTGATAGTATAGGAGTAGCCATAGCTTGAATAGTTGAGCTGTTGTTGTTGTTTGGATGAATGCCTGAGCAGAATTGGCCCTCAGCTGGCCCTCTTGCTACTTATATACTCTTGTTTTGCATATATTAACCAGTTAACCAATCAGGAAAGGGTATGGCCATCCCAATATCCTTTGCGGTATTTAAACGGACCAATGAGAGGGACTCGCTAATTTCATTTTGCATACTAGGGGGTCTTTTCTAAGGTCATGACCTCCATATAACCCCCTAGAAGCATGACAGTTGTCAACTCTCGCGCTACACGAGAGGACACAAATCTCGCGAGATGTGTGGACTATACCACAGCCAGTACTACTTGCGTAGACAATTTTTTATTACAAAATGCTGATACCCTTGTTACAAAACGCGTAGACTGGTTTATTACAAATACTGCAGACGTTATTACAAAATGCGTCAGTTATTACAAAATGCGTTAACTGTTATTACAAAGTGCGATTTATTACAAAATGCTGATACCCTTGTTACATTATGCGTAGACAATTTTTTATTACAAATGCTGATACCCTTGTTACAAAACGCGTAGACTAGTTTATTACAAAATACTGCAGACGTTATTACAAAATGCGTCAGTTATTACAAATATGCTGATACCCCTTATTACATTTTGCGTAAGTTATTACAAACACGTCAGTATTACAAAATGCCGCAGCACAACATCACAGTCAAACTGCTTAATTGTATTTGGTTGAATGGTTCCACTTGCAGAGTTAAGGGAAGTTTGCAAATGTGTCGTCGCGTTAATGATTGTTCTGTTGTCATACAAAGGACAATTTATTGGCCGCAGTCGAAGGTCGTGCCCCAGCCAGGGCTACACTATAATGTTTTTCTGTAATCATTCATAGAGTCCGCAACCGTTCTTTAGAGATAAAATCATTGTGGCGCAATTTGCGCCAGGTAACATTCAAATTTATCACTGTGTTAAGGAGTCATCTTGACCCAATTAGCCGCCATCAAATTCACGCAAATTCACAGTATTTCTATATTCACTGCGATCTTCTCGACCGTTTCATTTTAAAGTGCGGTGTTGTGTAAACTGATGCGATGGCCGGCTTATATATAAACTGGTATTGATGGTTTATTTTGTCAAATCTCCCATATACCGATGGCAGTTTACCTACCTTCTCTGTCAGTGCAATGCCACTAGAAACAGAAAAGCAACAGTTTGTTGATTCTTTGAGATATTTTCACAGATGATAAGTGAGATAATTGCATCAAAACTCTAAAATAATCCCAATACTTTGATGATTTGAACTTCCCCATATGAGCTAACCTCTAAATTATATCTCCATAATTAAATTTATTCTGACGACGAGTGTATACTTTCAATACCGTAGGCCTGTTGTTGACAGAGAAGTGTAAAGATTCATGTTTTTTAAGGCGTTTTCGAAGAAGATCGAGGACATCAAGACGCAAGGATGTTACTCATGTAATCGACTTTCAATAAAGGGACCCTGAAAATAGTATATTACTGTTTTACCTCATATTCATAAGTAGAAAGGAATAAAAAAATTAACGTTGCCCGTTGTCCGGAGTTCTGTGATTCTCAAGCAAAGGATCTGTACATCTCTTGATCATGTCTTCTGATTATAATGGAACACTCAGACGGCTTTAATGGACACAGATTCAAAGCTAAATGAAGCAGAAGTGAACTAGCAGTATTACCACTAATTGTAATACAAACCTTCATGGATCAGAATATCTGAGAAGAACGAGGTCCCTACACTTAAACACGTAAACAGTGTTCATCAGGTTCATGAGAGGATTAAGTAGACCATTTTGTACGATTGTATATATATATATATAGAATGACTATTTAAGATATAAATGTATGTAAAATGTAATATATATATATATATATATATATTATATTATATATATATATATATATATATATATATAAGTAGAAAACAGAAAACAGGACTTAGTCATATTCTCAGGGGTGTGAAATGCATGTGCTCAATATTCAAAACCTAAGGATTCGAAAAATCGGTTTGCACTGCAACAGCACTTTGCTTATTTTATCGGTCACAGAGCGTTTGCCTCGACTTGACCACCACAGTGAGGGAACCTCTTACCTAGAGTAAGGTGGCTATCCAGTTTCTTGAACAGCACGTTTAAACGGGCTAATGCCGACAGACTCCATTTTAAACTGTTAATTAGCTTTCCCTCCTTTAAAACAAAGCGTCTATAATCCAAGATTCTTCACCTCGATATGCTGTACTTGTCATACACACTAGAAGACTGATTGGAAGGCTATCTCACCGGCACTTGGTGGTCCGATAAGATTTTTGCCGAACAAAGGTCTAAAATAACCATATTCGGACCATACCATTTTAAGGAGGTAACCATTAGTCTCTTTCCAGACGTCGCAGTGTAAAGTGCACGTCGCTTCTCTCCTTGCCATGTTGCGCACTTTGCCTTGGCATTAGCAAAGCGAAGGGAGCTGGAAAAGCTAGACCAGGCAAGGGTGCCTTCAGTTATTATGAGGGGATGGTCCGGAGGACATTGAGGGTGGTCCATCATGCAAAAGGTGAACCTCCCCAAATTCCCCGTTCGAAATATGATCCTCTCCTCCTTCCTCTCCCAAAACTCACAGGTTTGAAAGGTGAGTATAACCTTGATAGAACCGCTAACTTTGTTATATAACAAGCAAAGATATTAGGAGGAAATTTTGGTCATACCTCTAGTTCTTGCTCTGTCTATCTAGTGCTGTGTCCTGACCAACTCCCTATAGCATGGTTAAGTATGCCAAGTATTCTGCTGGTCAACAAAGCCCATACACGTGTAATGACTGTTGTTGTTGTTGTTGTTGACAAAACGATTCTTGTTCGGACTTGAATTTCATTTTCAACAATAACAGTGTTGAGCTAATTTTCAACTATTATCAAATGGTTTTATCATCCTGACATTTGACTTTTAGGCCTATTTTTAAATTTAAAGTATTTGGTCTAAGATTGAAATCTATGAATTGTATACTGCCTTGAGGATGGCACTTTGCGGTCATTCAAATTTCCCTCTGACAAAACATGTTTCCAACAATGCACTATTTCCGTTTTCCCGATCTGCATTTTACTAAAGATCTCATTTTCCTATTTTATTTTGGGCGTGGCAGCTGACACTGTCTATCTTTGGCCTAGGAATGCATCAAATTGTGACAGTTATTTGCGCGGGCAACTTGTTTCAGGGGATTGAGTAACGAACATAAAAAGAACAATTGTGTTGCCTCTAGAAAGGAATGTCCTACATACACACTTTAAACTTTCCATTCCGATACTTTCCCGGTTACCGATACGTCAGCATATGGTAGATGAATAGAAAAAAAAAGAATGTGTTCACATTGGCGCCCTCACAGTCGAAAATGTAGGTTTGATATGAAGTGGCAAAGTTTCGCACCTATGTTGATGGAAGAAAATACAGTTAGATTCTGAACATGCTAAATGACTCGTAGAAGTACATTAGATATGTACAGTCATGCGAACAAGAACGCACCTTCTGCACAAGAGACTACAGTTTTGTTTTGTTTTTTGGTCATATTTCATGGATTTGAAATATCAAAGGTATGTTCGGGGCATTTGAAATTTTTTTGAGACTTAAAGGGGGCTTGAAACAATCCTTGGCACATTTCGGAAATCGAAATGGAGCTAATTTTCAATTTTCAAATGGTGTTATAATCTTGATTATTAACTTTTAGCCTCTTTTAAAATTTAAAATCATTGGTCTGAGATTGAAATATAGCAAATAGATATATACTGCTGTGAGAATGGCACTTTGTTGCCATCCAAAGTTTCCTCTAAAAACTCTATTTCAAACAATGCATTATTTCCGTTTTCATTTTGGGCGTGGCGAGGTATCTTCGGATACTATTGCGGAAATAACTGTATCGAATCGGAATTTGTTTCTGCGTGCCCAAATTAATTCGGCTGGGGATGGGGGGTTCGACATGCTAATTTCTTTGTTTGATGCGTGATGCATATTTTTGTCATTGAAGTTGAATTGCTGTCAGTTGTTTTCTAGAGTAGCAATTATAGATCATTATAGCAATTTAACTCGGAAATGCCTAGCTGTAACTGAAAGAAAAATACTTTCGTGCAAATGTCAGTTTACGCAATCCAACTGCTATCGACAAACGATGTCCCCGCGGATAAATAATGTATTCTCATTATACAACTTTCCTCTCAAGAAAATATTACGAAAGAAAAATGCGAGAGTTCAAAGTCTTTACGGTACGAATGCCGCATTAGAGGAACTTTTCTTCATCTGTACCCGCGGTGTCAGAGATTAACGTCATAGGTTCCGTGAACGTGTACATTACTTATACGACTGTTTCGTACGTGACGTAACTGAAAGAGCCAAATGTAGGAAGATTTTAATCAAAATGTCAACAGCCAAACTTAGGTAACAGCTATATACTAACGCTATAACTACATTTTGATTTTAAATCACCGATGCAGTGTTGTATATTTAGTACCACACGAATTCATGCCCGTCACCGGGTGGCCGCAACGGCTTTGGCCTTTACGTGATACTGTCATGATGATCATTTTATTGACCCTGCTGTTCTCATCTGGCAAGTACCTAAATAGGAAATATAATTATATGGAGCATACATTAAAGACGATGCCGCCTTCAACTGAAATTCCAAGTAAATCACAGCGCAACAAATTAACATAAGATGCATTATCACGCCTTTCACCGACGAAACTCGATAACAATTATGAATGACTAAAATGTACTGGCGTAAATTTTTTAATACTATTTTTAATGTACAAAATTTAGACATTTTGATAATTTTATTACTTGTACATGGTTTAATCTGTTTTTACCTGTTTGTTTCTTTTCTAAGTTTATATTTGTTTTCATCGTTTATTTTTGTCCTGTTAGATTTTCTTGTTTTTCTTTGTCATTTTTATCTTTTGTCTTTTCTTAATGAAGTGAACCTATAATTGGGGCAACCTGTTGGTTTATAATAATGATGAATAAATAAATAAATAAATAAATAAATATGTTTTCCTTCCTTCGGGCACTTTAAAGTCCACGCTGATCTTCTTCGATTAATCCGATCATTATGAGTCGTTCCGATTTTATATTGATGGCTTTATATAAGCAAACCGATACCAGAATGATCATTATAATTTCGACTTTACAAGCTAAACTTACGCTTTTATAAATTGCACGTGTGAACAAAATTTCCTCAAGAAACTTTGTTACCCAAGCAGGGTTGAAAGGATATTTCATCTGGAAAATTTCCATCATCCTTGTAAACTCTAACAAGAGATCATTTTTTATCACTTTCCCACCAGGCAGAGACTTGGAATCACGAGCAAAGTGGAGAGTAAATTTAAGATGGCGAAAGTGAACAACGCCATCCCTGCAGAATCACAGATCATCTGATCTTCCAAAAATAATTCCACGGAGACCTTTGCCACCGTGTAAGCCAGTACAACCACTAAAGCAAGGAGCGAGACTACAGAGATCGGAATACATTATATCTGAAAAAAGAAAAAAAAATATATATATATATATATATCAGATGAAAAAATTAGCACACGTCTACTGATCTGATTGTATATTTTCTGTTTATTCTGATAAAGTCCTACTTTTAGGACGAAAAGATGTCAAATTACAGAAATATACAACAGGATCAGTAGACGTGTGCAAATTATTCATCCGCTATTGCCAAACCACGCTACGAACAACATATATATTATATATATTATATATATATATAATATATATATATATATATATATATATATATATATATATATATATATATATATATATATATATATATATATATATATATATATATATATATATATAATAATTAATATATTGTCATATAATAGATATTCTGAATAAATAGATTTTACATTAAATTTTATATAATATATATATAATATATGTATATATATATGTATATATTACTCTAACATACATACGCACGTAAACTAGTGTAAATAGATAGATACAGAGATAGAGAGAGATAAATAGACAGGTAAATAGATAGATAGTTGAGAGATGGATGGAAGCTATCTGTACAACTCAAGTTACTATATATATTATATATATATATATATGATATATATATATATATATATATATATATATATATATATATATATTATCTATATATATATATATATATATATATATATATATATATATATATATATATATATATATATATATATATAATATGAAAGTTCATTGCAAGTATTGCTGGCAGAGTGCTCGATGGTGCAGATCCAGAGCAAAATAGTGTAGTGTTAACGGGAACTAAGGCAGTTTCAAGGTAGGCGTTGTATTACTGGACAGTTTCGTGTAGGTAGAACCTACACTCATCAGATACCATAGCCTATTGAACAAGAACGCGGGTGCTCAACAGAAGATATGCGTAGTACTGGACTGAATATGCAAATGAGCCTGAAGTTGAATGGCAGTAAAAAATGAATGGGGAGTGACAGATGGTGATGATTTGCCTGTCTCATGAAAAGCAGTCAGGTAACAAAATTCTTTAGGAGAAATTTGCTGGAGTGGCGACATGTGTTAACGAGTTCATTGCGTTTGTTGAGGGTGGCCAATTGGGGTTTGCATATTATAAAGTATTTTTCCCAAAGATATAGATTGCATCTGTTGCTGATGGGGTTGTAGGGTTTGGTTTGTTCGAGGATTTTCCATGTGATGTTATAATTGATGTTTTTTTTCCTTTAATGTCCATATGTATTTACTGAGTTCTGCACTATTCTTTTTGGCTGAGTTCTTGAAGGATGCTTTGTGGTTGTTGAATCGGGTTTGGAAAGTGCCGGCAGTGAGTCCTACATATGTCTGATTTGGTTTGCTGTCCCGGGAAGAGACTGTGGCTTGAAAAGTGACGGATTCGGATAGGCAGTGTCCGGACATGGGGCATGATGGCCGCACTTGGCAGTTACATTGTTTTTTCGCACTGTTATCTGTTTTATTAGAGATGATTGTTTTGTTGTGGCCCTGGATAAGTTGCGCTGTATTGCTCATGGTGCTATAACTGATTTTAATGGTGTTCCGGTTGAATATCTTGTGGAGGGCGTGGTCCTTGGTGAATTCTTCTTTGATTATTTTCAGGAACTCTTTTCCGACGTTGGTGGCCACGTTTTTGCTGTATGGTGGGTTGTACCAGATTACAGGGATGATGGCCTCGGCATCATCAAAGCCACACCAAGACAGGTTGAACTCATTAAAAAAGATCTGTGCGCCATCTTCAACCGCAATGGCCTCAAAATCACCATCGAGGCAAACAAGAAAATAGTCGACTTCCTTGACATCACCCTGAACTTGAACACCGGAAAATACATGCCGTACACCAAACCGAACAATACACCCCAATACGTCCACAGCAAATCCAACCATCCACCTAGAATCCTCAAAAACATACCAGCATCCATCAACAAACGACTCGCAGAAATCTCCTGTGATGAAGAGTCCTTCAACGCAGCCGCCCCATTCTACCAACAAGCAATTAACAAAAGTGGATATAAGCACAAACTCCAGTTTTCGCCACCATCAACACAACCACAAGCCAACAAAAGAAACCGCAACAGAAACATAATCTGGTACAACCCACCATACACCATTACACCATTCAACTTCAGGCTCATTTGCATATTCAGTCCAGTACTACGCATATCTTCTGTTGAGCACCCGCGTTCTCGTTCAATAGGCTATGGTATCTGATGAGTGTAGGTTCTACCTACACGAAACTGTCCAGTAATACAACGCCTACCTTGAAACTGCCTTAGTTCCCGTTAACACTACACTATATATATATATATATATATATATATATATATATATATATATATATATATATATATATATATATATATATATATATATATATATATATATATATATATAAAATATATTTTAATATAATAGATATTGTAAAATATATTGTACAATTGTACAATATATATATATATATATATATATATAATATATATATATATATATATATATATATATATATTATACGGAGAATCTAGGAACTTGTTATAGTTGTCACTCTACAGGCTGTTTCATGCGCTAAGTAATCATCATGAGTGAGGATTATGGCGGGAATGGGACTGTTATATTGTGTTGCAGGTGAGTATGCATATTCAAATAAGCGGTTGCGGCCAATGGCAGGTCAGTTATTAATGAGAAGCCATATCCTCACTCCTGATGATTGCTTAGCGCATGAAACAGCCTTTAGAGTGACAACTACAAGTTCCTAGATTTTCAGTATTACCGCCTTGCAGATATGCATTGAGCACTATACTTTGCCTGCATTCACAAACAATCCATTTGTCTTATATATATATATATATATAATATATATATATATATATATATATATATATATATATATATAATACTCTAACATATATACGCACGTATACTAGTGTGAGTAGATAGATACAGAGATAGAGAGAAATAGATAAATAGACAGGTAAATAGATAGATGAGAGATAAATAGACAGATAGTTACAGCTAACTTTTCAGTGTTAAGGGAACGGTGTGTAGCGTATAAGTCATGATTATACAATTCCACTGTCACAGCGACTGTTAATGTTCTTACCCTAGTGCTTCCTGTCTTTACACTCATGATGCCCCTGGCGGCAGTGCAATCTCCAAGCAAGATTGCTGTGACATGCAAGGGAAAAGGGCCAATCAGAGTATCATATGTATCAAAACGATCAAGAGAGCTGACTTATTTTGAATTCGATAATATCGATATCCTGCGCCATCGTAATATCGACAGTCACTTTCACCGACAATTTGTTTCCCGCCTTTTTTTTCTCGAAATGTATTGTAAAAGCCGTTTAAAGCCTGCCTCAGGGATGTAGATCGTATTGCTGCCGAATATGTGTCGAATTTTAAACAAGATGCCATGAGAAATGAGATCGCACGCTACGGCCGGAAAAACAGGCTGTCACTCGAAATTAGTTTAGAAAAAGAAGTACCGAACTGAGAATGTATCGTAAATGCAACGTCACAGTGATACCGATAAATGAAAGACTATATAAACGAACTGAATTCGTGTACGTATTACACTCAGGAGAAAATGTCCGTACGTCGATGTAGTGACATAAAATCAAACGAACTAAAAGATGACTTCTAACGGTTGATGATTCGCGCGTATGCTGGATAGGCTGGCAAAACATTTGTCAGCACTAACATACCAAACATTAACACAATGCAATCTACCACACTCACTCAACTTCAAGTTTTCTACGAATTTCAAAGTCAATCAAGGACGGTCTGTCACTTACACAGGAAGAATACTGACTCGGTTACTTTCTCTTGCAAGCTCCTATTATAAAACAAAGAAAATACAGTTTGTCTCCCTTGGCAAGTCATGTACAATGTGGGCTTCGGTGCGTACCATGATTGTAGTATGAGTCATGTATGAGAAAAACGAAAATAAAGTTACCGCGGACATTTTTAAATTGTATGAGTATTTAGGATCAATTGTTGATTTTAGTTGCAGAAATCGAAAATCGCAACCAAAATCACATTTGTTACCAAAATAATACTGATTTTAACTTACCTTGCATACGAAGTAACGGGCATAGACAACGGTGATCGCCACTCTTTGCATTGCGAATGCGTGAATTTCATACACACGTCATTGCGAATTGAGTCGAGGAGGTGATAGGCTGTGTAAAGTATTCGATTGGAATGAATGTATACATAGTATATGCAGCGGAAATAAATAACGTTACTCAGAGAAGTTATATCAGTTTATTCAGAAATTCATCACAAGATCAATAATATCATCATCTTAAAATAGTCAGGAGCAGCCGAAGCCACAGCTCTCTGTTCGTTCCAAAATGTGATCTCTTTCTCCAATTGTCTACATCATCTGCTGTTTCAATGGGTATTGAAATAGCCAAAACACTTCACTCTGCGATTAGCATGTAATTGTAATACTCCATAGTAGGCTTGCTTGCAAATGGGATGGTTTTAGAAAAGTTTGAACTTGTAATTTTACTCAGTCACTTTCATGGCCATTAAATATGGCAACAACGATACCAAATTCACTTACTTCATAAGCACATGGCATTAATTGGAGTCGTTCAATGGATCGAGAATGCCAAACTGCATCCCTTCGTTTTGCGTCATGTATGTGTAGGCGAGGCTGTATCTTTACATAGGTGTGAAATGCATTTCAAACTGCTGGCTCTGTTGCAAAGATAGATATTAGAAACCGAGGCAAAATTTGCAGTTACGTGTTTAACAAATTTAACACACAAAGAAACAGACAAATCAGATTTGTCTAACGTAGGCCATGAGACTTTCATTAAAATGAATCTCAAAGGGAACCGTTTACATAATGAATGTAAAATTGTTTGAAATTTGGTTCCGTTTTCTTTTAGCGGGGCCAATTCATACGAATCTACACAAAAGTGCTCAATGTTTTGCGATCAAACCACACTTTTTGTAAGACCAATATGCTGTAAGCCTAATCCAAGGAAGTGCACATTTACGGGGTATACAAGATTGAAAGATCGACCAAGTACGAGGGGGGGGGGGGCGTAGAGGGCGCACTCGGGCGACGGGTCTTTAGTTCACTTGGACCTAACACCTGAAACGTGTGGGAAGAACCAGCATTTCATAGACTTTTCGAAAACTAAGACAATGAAAGTTTCTCCCACGGCGAGAGCTTTAATATGAGCCAAACAAATGGCAGTTCAAAAAGTATTGTAAACATTTTTGAGTCCAAATATTAAAACCTACATGAAGTGTACTAAAATACAATTGCAAAGGGAGAAAACGCATTTTGGTTTCCATGTTTACCTTCAAGAAATCAACCACACCCCTTGAGCAAGAAAGGAAGAGACTGGTCAGTTTCTTCAGCCTGGAGACGGTGGATTCATGGGGGTCACCCTGTTTTTGGTGATGGTGAGGGGGTCACCATGGTTTTGAAAGTCTCGGGGGAGGGAGGTCAGTGTTTTTTGTTTTTTTTATAATATTTTTATTTTATTTTATCAATAACAAAGACAAAGACTGGCAAAGACTGATTACAAAAGTCTAAACCAAAGGCAAAAAAGAAATACTACAGATACTGCAAGGACAATATTGAAAATGGATACATTCATTGTACAGAGCTGGTTTCATTTTCAGAGAGATAGGAGGAACTATGCGGCAAATTCCTTCCATTTGTCTTTATAAATAGACACTGTGTTCGTTCTTTTTGAAATAAAAAATTCTAGTCTTTGAATATGTCTGACTTTAATTCTCAATATCTGAAACGTTGGTGCTTCTTTTTTAAGTTTACAGTCATAAATATACTTTTTGTACACCAGTACTATGTTATTGAGTAAATCTGACCAATTTTTTTCACCCAAAATAATCTGTCTTTGTGTTGGATTGTTTGGACAATTTAAAGTTGCGTGCCATAATTTGCACATATCTTTCCATACACTTTTAACAATGTCACATTCCACAAACAAGTGAACAATTGTCTCAGGGACTAATTGACAAAAGTACATAGGTCTGAACTTACTAAATGGGACTTCATTTTAAAAAGCGATGCATTTGTATAAATAATGTTGTGGTTAAGTCTCCATTGAAAATCACGAAGTGTACTACAGATAGTTACTTTGAAAGGCATTTTGTATATAAACTTCCAATCTAAATCCTCTTGGAAAATTCTGATAAAGAAAAATTGACTTCTTGGACTGACAAAATAAGAATCAGATATCATATCTCGAAGCAATTTTGAGAAGATTTTCTAAGTGAAAGCGACAAATTCTGACCATGTACCATAACAGCATTTTCAGGTCGCACACAAACTGCTTGATGAATTTTCAGGTATTTAGGTATAGCAGATATTAGCCCTTGCCACTGTAAAAAGTTAATTTTGTTTATCCCAAGATTTCTAAAGAAATTCCAATCTTTAAATTGCCTTCAGAGGTAAAAATATCTGAGATATAGACAATTCCAAGTTTGTAGAAGTCATTTAAAAATATACTTTTCCCATTAATCAAAATATTTTTGTTATTCCATATTATTTCAAAAGGTGGGGGTAAATCATTTGTGAAAAGGATTTCCATAATTGTAATATTTCTTTCAAAAAAGGAGGACAATTTTACACCAAGTGCCTTTAGTGAGTAAGTGCACTTAAAGATAAAAGGTCCACCAACTGTTTCAAATAGTAATCAAAGACCAATTTCCAAGGATGAAACGTGAGAAAAGATAGTGTTTGACCCAGGTCACTTTTAAAGCCTTTTGCAGAGCAACTATATCCAACATTCTGAGTCCACCTTGGCCTATGTCACCTATCATAGTGTCACGTGCTACTCTATCGTGACCCTTCCATATAAAGGAATAGATTTTAGAATTTAAAATTCTTAAATCTCTCTGATCAACATTGATGTGAGAGAAAATGTAGACAAACTTTGGAATAACAAGGGTCTTTACAATTTGCAACCTACCAAATAGAGAAAGGGAACGTCCTTTCCACAGCTTAGAACATTTGATAACCCTTCAAATGGTGCACTCAAATTCATTTTATATGCAGCTACAGTATTATAAGAGAAAAAAACACCCACAATCTTAATAGGCGACATAGGCCATTTCACCCCGAACGGTCTATCCTTACAATGCTTGATTTTCCTAACCACAGTGCTTCAGTTTTATCAAGATTCACATGTAAACCAGAATCACAGAAAACTTTGTGAGGAGACAAAGGAGGTTATTTGCTGACTGTACGTCACTGAGAAAACATGTTAAATCATCCGCATACGCTGAGCTCTTAATTTCTTGGTTCTCTACTAAAATACCATGAATGTTATCGTCATATTGCTTTTTTACCAACAGAAGGTCCAAAGAAATAATAAAAAGAATTGGAGAGAGTGGGTCCCCTTGTCTAACTCCCCTAGTTAAATTGAAATATCTTGTAGAAAGACCCCTATTCATAACACAGCTAGACGGATTTTTATGAAGGTATGTACCCACTTCATAAGTGAAGGGCCAAAATTAAAAATTTCGAGGGATTTAAACATAAATTCCCATTCGAGGCTATCAAAGCTTTTTGAAAATCAATTGCCAAGAGAATACCTTCAATATCTGTGTCTTTAGTAAAGTTCATAATACCATCAATTAAACGAATACATTGACCTATTGTTCTATTTTTTACAAAAGCCGTTTGGGCGATGCTGATAATACTATCTAGCACTTTATCCATCCTATTGGCAATACATCTAGCTGCAATTTTATAGTCAGTATTCAATAATGTAATAGGACGCCAATTAGATATATATCTTTTGTCTTTCCCTATTTTCTCAACTAAAGTAATGACCCCTTGTGATTGACTTGTTAACAAATGCTCTGTTTCATAAGCTTCATTTATAGAATTTATTACGTACGGTCCGAGTTGATTCCAGAAAATTTGATAAAATTCGACTGTTAAACCATCGTGTCCAGGAGTCTTGTTTTTGTTCATATTTTGCAGAGCCAGAGTGGCCTCTTTTAAAGTAATTGGACCTTCACATAATAGCTTATCTCTGGTTTTAAGTCTAGGGATATGTTCTCTGAGAAAAAAAGCATCTCCCATTGACTCATCAGTGTAGCCATTCCTGAAGACGAGTAGTGTAGAGCCTAGAGTAAAAGCTAAAATATGAGTTTGGATTTCTGCAGAGGATGTCAGCAAATTATCAGAAGAATCAAAAAGCTGAGTTATAAGTGATTTTTTGGCATTATAACGTTCAAGTCCCAAAAAATATTTGGTATTCTTTTCTCCAAATTCATACCAGTCAGCACGTGAACGAATAAAAGCACCCTCTGCAATATAGTCATATTCTATTTTTAAGGCTTCTTGAACAGTTTCCAATTTAGCACGCACGTCATCTGAGTCATTATTACAAATCTCAATGTCAATATCCCTAAGTTTAGATTCCAATGAGTCAATTAACTCTCTTCGTTCTTTAGCTTTTCTTTTTGAAAACTGAATTGTGGTGGTCTTAATTTTAAACTTGATATATTCCCAAGCCCCTTGCTTATCATCTGGATTGTGATACTCATTCACCCATTGTTGAATACTACTGCTGACAAGTCTAATATACTCAGAATCATAAAGTAAACTATTGTTAAATTTCCAAAGAGAGGTTCCCAGTCGACACCGATTATCTGTAATAGAAATAGTGATTGCACTATGGTCTGATAACACATTTGGTATGATATCACAATAATTCACTGTTGTTTGTAGAGAGCCACTCACTAAAAAGTAATCCAATCTACTCTGAGTCAAGGAAGGACGTAATCGACGCCATGTATAACGTTTCACACAGGGGTTTCTGGTTCTCCATATATCAATTAGATCAAACTCCAACAGAATATCTCTAAAAATATTAGCGGAATTATTCCACATTCTTGATTTTAACCCTGACCTATCAAGCTCAGGATTTTGGACAAAATTGTGATCTCCACCCCAGATTATCTCACGTTCTGGATCTAGATGAAGATCCTTTAGCATGTTGAATAAATGTTCCAAAAAGCTGGCATGAGAGTTCTCAAAATTTGGTCCATAAGTATTTACAAGGAGAAAGGGCTTGTTATTGATATCAATAGAAATAATAATAATTCTTCCTTCTGAATCACGGCTAACTTCATTGATAGTAAATCTAGGTTTCTAATAATAGTAACAACTCCACGGCTACTAGAGGTGCCATGGGAGAAGATATAATGGCCTGGGAGAAATTTTGACCATCTTTTCTCATCCTCATGGGTTGAGTGCGCCTCCTGGATCATAATAATATTATATTGCGCCTCTTTCAGCCAGTCAAAAACCCTCCTACGCTTCCTCCCTTCCCCAATCCTCTGACATTTAAACTTATTACTTTAACCATTTTTCAGAAAATCTCCATGTAACAATTAACAATTTGTCCCTGCAGCAATCTGTAGAATGAACAAAAAAGTTACGTGCCAGTCTCTAGCAGACAAAGACCAAAAACACAAAAACACACTGACTATAACATCAGTGAAACCTCCAAAAAGCACAGCATACAGAGTGCAAAAATAAAACAAAAATGATGCCAACCTGGCGCGAGAGAAGCTAGCGGACATACTATATATGGCTCAGTCATCTAGAGCCTTGCCCTGACAGACGATAAAATATTTTAAACAAAACCACTGACGGCAAAAAGAAAAAAAGCAAAGAAGTTGACAAATCCAACATATGACCCTTCTAGTAGATATCTGGCTTGGCAGCTATAACATTATAAATGAGTGATTACAGTAATGCAGAGCATCTAACACTTGGGCAAAAAAAAAAGTGAAAAAAATCTAACGAACATCTGGCAGACTGAAACAATGTCTCCAACATCTTTGTCCGCATCTAATATTCAAAGTTGACAAGCACATTGCATCAGCATAAAAATTTCCAAAGTGCGGACAGTCACAAGAGTTTGTATTTCTTCAGAAAGTGACTCCAAAATAAATTTATAATAAACTGTATAAATGTTCGCAAAATGCCAAAAACATAGCCTAGCCGTTCTTTACTTGTATTTTTTTTCTTATTATAAGTAGCATAATCTGAATGAAGTTTGTTGTCGACTGACAGCTTTCCATATACAAAACAAGCCTATTTGTTTTGACAATCGTTTACAAAGGCAGAATTCATGATAAAGCGTTAGCTAATTAAAGCTTAAAGCTGGCGAACAGCTTTCTGAATACAGAACGAACCTTATTTCTGACTTTATATACAGAGTTAATGATATAGCGTTCGCAGAATAAAGTTTGTTGTCGACGAACAGCCCTCCGTTCACGAGACGAACCTGTTTCAGACTTCATAAGCAGAATGATACAGCGTTATGATACAGCGTTAGCTGAAAGACGCCAATTTATGTCGACGAGCAGCTATCGATAAGAGAACCAACCTTATTTCCGACTTTAAGTAGAGTTTATGATACAGCATCAGCAGAATAGAGCTTGTCGTCTACAAAGAGCTTTCCATTCACAAAACGAACCTTTTTTCCAGCTTTGTAAGCAGAGTTCATAACTTCGCGTAGACTTTGTTTCACCTGGTAGTCCGATTTACACAGGTCGACTTGAACAAAAACGTTTGTGTCCTTCAAAACTTCCCTTCGTCTCCTTAGAATCTGTTGACGGTGCATCTTCGACGAAAACCGCACAATGATATGTCTGGGTTGTTTGCGATAAGCTTCCTTCATGATGGAAGAAGGGGAGCGGTGTGCGTTGTCGATATGAATGTCCGCCATCTTGAATTTATCACGCAATAGTTTACTCACTAAGTCAGAGCAAATTTCACCTTTCGTCTCGGGGATACCGCCAAAACGTAAATTGAGACTTCTGGACTGTCTCTCTAAATTCAGAGCAGTGTTTTCAGTTTCTGTTATTCTCTCCATTGCTTGGTGCAAGGCTTTGGTCAGCTTGTCTTTCTGCGTTTCGAGATTACTAATACGGTGACGTACCTCGAGCATATCTTGGCCCATGGCGTTCGCACTTTCTTCCAATTCCTCAAATTTTTGCTCCACCTTTTCCACACGTCCAAGAACTATCGTCTGTTCTTTACGAATTTCGTTGACCGTTTTGGAAACTACTTCGACAGTCTCTGCAAGTTCCGCGAGGCATTCTGAAATAATCGCTTTCAATGCTGCTGCCGACCATCCTTCAGGCAGACCACTTGTGGCATCAGATCCAGCTGCAGCTGTATCACTCACGTGTCTCTGAGAACGCATGCTATCGCCATCTTGAAAGTACTTTGAAATTGCTCCCTTGTCTTGTGGACGGGTTTTTGCTCCAGAACGGGTTTCTCTGGTTGGTGCACTCATTGTAGTGACTTCAGACTACACTGGTAGTCGTGTAAAAACTTTCTGTGAGGATATTCTATGGATTTTCAAAACTTTGTCGTCATAATTTCTACCAGTTCTGCAGGAGCAGCGGGCAGGCGATGCTCACTCCAACATGACCCCCTAGCGAGGTCAGTGTTTTTGAACTAAGACACCGGGTCATTATATTCTTGCACAAAATGCATCATACCAGCCACGAAATGCATCATTCATGTGTAGTCATCGGCGAGCTCTTCAGGCGTGTGTTTGCAAATTGAAAGTCTATTTTGCAAAGCATCATAGTAGCCATAAAGTGCATCATTTAGTTACAGTTTTCGGCGCGCCTAGTAATTTTTTGCTGCTTTACTACATATATCTACTCCTGTACTCTTGTACCCTGAAAATTTGCAAAAGTCACGTCACATATAGCAATAACACTCATTATTGACAATGATCTATAGATATGGCCAACAAGTCACCCAGAACTCCTTTGAATATCCCAACCTTGCTTTTACATATCTCAATCAACTTATTAAGTAAATACAAGGGCTAGAGGTTTCGTTTTGTTTTGATATCAACGAGTATTGTACCAAACTCATTCCTCCAATTAGTTTGATGACCTTTGGTGACCTTTGACCGACTTGCATGTTCGTCGAGGGCTGGAGCTTCAGCTTTTGCTGGATATTGATCAGCTGGGACAATGTTTTCGAGAATTTGGGAATGACCTTGACTGGCCTTTGACCATACTTGCTTTGCTTCCAGATATTATTTTCCTTTTTGACAAGAAATTCCGTGAACTTGTTGACAACACTTCCCAAAGGGGTCTAAGCTTCAAAAGATCTTCAATAGAAACACAGTTGTATGAAGAATATAGGCTAGTATAATCAAAATCACATAATTAGAGAGTAATCACCGAGGACCAACGTCAAGATCGACCAGCTGATTGTAATTGCCGGGACAAGTCTACATGCCCCTTGAAGCAGGGTAACTGTCAAGTCGAAGGTGTGGTTTACAAGGCCTAGGTATCGACGGGGACAACACGGAGAAGTTCTACATCGGACTTACTGATAACACCTCGCTAATCACATGCAATCGTTCCGTAACGAAAGGTATCGGCCTGCACGGAGCTTTTTAAGTACGTCTGGTCCCTAAAACAGAATAACCAGGTCTTTGACATTTCGTGGTCAATTATTGACAAAGCATTAAGTTACTCTAACATAAGCAAGCAATGGAATCATGTATATCAGAAAACTACTACACATTATCAGTGCTGTCAAATCTACGCTGTTCAACAAACGCTCGGAGTTTGTCTCAAAATGTCACACCAAAATAAATATTATTTATCAAATTTTAACACCACTTCAAATAGAATGGTATGTCCCGATCACACATATTTAAGACTGTCGAGCTAAGAATCATTTCACTTCATCTGTCTGATCATTTCACTTCATCTGTCTGATGATTGCAGAATGCATGAAACTTAAGTAACAGATATAATTACTTTGTACTTGAAGTAATTTTGTGTTATTATTTATAACGCTCTGCTTTAGCATCGAGCATTGTAATTTCCCACGAGGACATCTGTATACTTCGTGATATATATATATATATATATATATATATATATATATATATATATATATATATATATATAAAATATATATATAGATATATATATAGATATATATATATATATATATATATATATATATATATATATACACACACATATATATATATATATATATATATATATATATATATATATATATATATATATATATATATATATATATATATATATATATATATATATATATATATATATATATATATATATATATATATATATGTAACCCCGGTTACGATTGTAAGTCAGGTGATTAGATCTGCTGCGTGTTGTTGAGTGTGATGACACATGTGTGGAATTTCATTGATAGCATCTTCGCCCACGATGCATTGCAATGCTCTACTGATTTTCACTGCTGAAGACATTACTTTGGTGTGGATGTACGTTTAGGAATTATTATCCGTTTTACTGCCAGGAGAAATTCCAAGACAACATGGTTGGTCTTTTACATGACTGTGTTTACAGGTATGTGTATTTGAGCGCTTTGGTATTGAAAACAATGAACTTTTAAAAGTCTCAAAGTGTGAGACACACCCCTCAAGCTAGCTAAAACGTGGAAGGACCATGTGTTTCCCAATTGACAGGAAAAGTTTCTAAGTTGTTATTCTGTAGTTAGTTTGATTCTAGTAGTACTTTATGATAGTAGTGAAGTTTTATTTAACATGTTGAAATTTGGGTTTTCTGATTTTGAAGGAAATTTTCTGTGATTCTTAGTTCTTTGTTTCAATGGGATTTTTGTACAGTGTATTTGCTATCATGTTGACTTAGTCTCATCCTGAATGAGATTGTGTAAACAGAAGGAAACGCTTACATAACTGCCATTGGTCTTTTACATGACTGTGCTTACAGAGGAGATCCAGTTAATGAATTACTGGTAGACTGCGTGTGTTCCTGTGTGTTCCTATTGTGTGGCCCGAGTGAAGAGCAAGGAGTGCCTGAATTTGTTCGAGTCAATCATCAACTCGAGTATTGCTACCAGGGTTGGAATAACAAATCCCCAGGGAGGAGCGGCTTGAAGGACTCTGTGTGTGTAACGTAGTTTCCTATTGGATAGACTATCATCGTCATAGCAACACGACGGACATTGACCTACAACTACAGAGAAGCCATTGTACAGCCATATGAACAATAGCTAAGTGAATGAACCCTAGACAACAGCCATTTTAGAATTATCTGGAACTTTATTATGGTGGATGAACTTTAGATTTTGCGCCTGGAAATTATTTTCCAGTAATACTGCCATTGGTTTTAATCATTGTAAACCAGTGTTTTATTCTTTTATTATTATTATCGTTAGTAGTAGAGATTTTAGTGTGTAGTGAAATAAACCCTTAATATAAACTGCAACGCAAATTGTACGATAATCATTCTTTCCTGGTTTGTTTATTGTGTGATATGAACCTTGGTCGGGTTTAATTATCTGGCTAAATTTAATTGTCAGTTTAATTACCCGATTACAAAATTGGGGGCTTATCTGGGAATGGATATTGGATTGAATGAGTAATTTATCGTACAGTTAATGTTGCAGTAGTGTTTTAACAGTTAAGACTATAGATTACAAAAGACCAACCCCGTTGATATCAGTATTGCATTGCATTGTTTGTTTTGTTTTGTTGTTGACAAAAAATGGATGAGCTTGAGAGAAAAGCAGTTGAAGTATATGATAAGAATGGTATTGATCTTAGACATGGATTAGTTTTCTGGGTTTCCCATGCAACTATTAATGATGTGAGTGATCTACTACAGTTTATTACCAGAGAATATAAAGATGCCGACTTGACAGAAATATTAAGATGTGAAGGGGGAATAGGTGTGCTTTGTCACTCAGTCACAAAGAGGGAATGGGCTGATTCTTGGCACATGAAAAGAGTGGAGCCGACACTAGTGTTGGGATGTTCACTCCTGTTGCCTCGGTTTTTTAAAACGCTAAGGTTCCCCCATTCGGTCAAAGTCAGAGAGGAGGCTTCCCTGCATATGGCCAGCAGCGATGGAGCATCTTAGCGCTGGATAAGGGAGGGACCGGAACCTATAAAGGAGGATTTGGGTGATTGGCGGACGGCAATCAAGACTCCACCACCGTTGACCCCAGCACAATTGGCTGGATTTGACGGCTACGATGATGTACAGGACAGAGAACCAGCAGAATATGTTTCATTGCCTCCCCTCCCAGGAATAGTACGCCTTACCAGCCGAGAGAAAGACCCCCAGAGAAAGACCCCCAGCAGATCACCACCACAACGCCAAGCTGGTCCTGACGCTGCTTGGATGATATGATGGAGAAACTTGTGACTAACCTGCAACCAAGGACTAATGAGTCTGGGTGGTATCGTAAACTGAGAGTTTTCTCCGGTAGGTTGCCAGTACCAGTAAATGAAGACGACTACGAAAGTTGGGCAGAGCAAGCAGAGCAAATGATCAAAGAGTGGAATGTATCAGACGCAGAAAAGAAGAAACGTATCGCTGAAAGTTTAGCCGGACCTGCTATGAACACTATTAGGTCATTGACCCCAGCACCCAATTTGACAGTACGTGATTACCTTGATGCCCTTGAGGGTTCGTATGGCACAAGACTTACACCTGCCGAGTCTTTGAAGGCATTTCAGTCGTGTTATCAGAAAGAAGAATGGTCACATTCTCAGTATTTGCAGGAATTACAGACTCTGTTGCGACGAGCAATACGACAAGGCAGTGTCAAAGAGTATGAGGCCGATTACCTTCGCCTGAAACAGTTCACCGATGGAGTGTTGTACAATGAAAGCCACTTGTCATCGCTGCAACTCGACACGAAGCTCAACCAACCGCCAGGTTACATCGAGTTAATGCAGATGGTAAGGAAGGAGGAAGCACGTCAAGAAGAGAAAGCTAAGAACAGAGCCCATAAGGGGACAACACCGAGTGCCAGTACGAATTACACCGCTGTCTGTGATAGTTTTGAAGCAACCGCAACATCGGCACCAGTGGCAAAGCAAACATTGGATAAGTAGGATATACAGCAAGTAGTTCAGCAGGTAATGGATCAGATGATGAAAGGAAACGACAACCAGTCACCCACACAGCCAGCCTCGAGTAACACCTGGTCGACGCCCCTTACGAAAATAGTCTGTAGATATTCAATTGAACTCTGATATTCTATAGAAATTCTGTATATTATATGGAAATCTGATGAAAATATGCTTCCATTGAAATTCATTGAAAATTTTCAATACAATTCTGTAGAAAAATTTAAATTTTATAGAATTTTAATGTGTATAGAAACTTTAAATTCTATTGAAGTTTGCTGATAATTTTCTGTAGAAAATCTGCAGAAATTAAACATATTTTTAATGGAATTTTTCAGTTCCATAGCTTTTGTGGAAATTTTTTTTCTGTTTTTTTTTCCCCACAGTTTACACTGTTTCAGACTTAAGTTCATGTTTTTGCATGTTGGCATGAGCTTTGATAAGAACTCAGTGACATATATATAGCTGGTTTCAATATGGAAAAGGTAGTGACATATACCTATGGAGAGTTCTAAGCACATTCTCGTGTACCCTTTAATTCTGAAAAGTTATTTTCATTTACACACACGTGCCAGGAAAATGTATACAGTTTCAATTGTACCATATTCCTTTTGCCATTGCTTTCGTACATTTCATGACTGTACACAGACCAACCTGACTCTCTTTGTTAGATCCTAGGTCAAGTGAGCTGACCTGTGCCTTTGCTTTGTTATGCAAATAGTTTCCTGCCTTTACAATGCGCTGATTACATAATAGTGTAGCCACGCATTATTCATTTGAACTTGAGGCAGTCCACAGTGCACATGGCTCTTATGAAAAGTACTAAAGTTCAACTCCAAATTCCATGGAAAATTAGGATCCAAGGTCCATTAGCAAGATTCTAACAGTGTTATGGAGAAGGGAGCTCACTAATATGTCACAACTGTAAGGATCCACATTGCAGCATCAACTGAAAATTACGTGAGTTAAGATACACAACACTTTAATTATGCACTTGGCTGAGTTGACAACTCAAAACTGCTAGACTGGAGAGGTAGGCCTTGCATTCATATGTGTAGGTTGCTTTATATTTTGTAGTCCCTGTATGTTTCATCAAGTTTCGAACGATTGTTAATCATAATTCTTTTAGAAATAAACTACATGTTTATAATTTACTTGCTGCCTGATTTTTTGTGAGTTTTGCAGTAATTCCTTGCATTGGTATCTATGGCAATATCATACGGTGGTACTCCTTACTTAATAAAGTTTAACACATATTGTTGTCTTACTTTCTAAGAGATTGAACTTGTATAAGACAAACAAACTTCTGTAAAAGAGTGCAGAAATTAAATATAGTTTTACAGAAATTCTACATAAACATTCTGTAGAATGTGGTATAAATTCAAATAGTGCTACAGATATTCTGTAGAACGTGTATCGAATTTACATAGAAATTCTGTAAATTCTACAGAAATGATACAGAAATTCTGTTGAATTTCTACAGGGGGCCAAAACTCCATTAAACTCCGTTAATTTCCATAAAGGTTCAGTAGAATTTCTGTAGAAATTCTGTATCACTTTAATTGAATTTTGTCATCAATTTCAATAGAATTTCTACAGAAAATTTTCATAAGGGGCCAACTAGTCAGCAACGACCACGTCAGCAAAATCGCAGGAGAGAGAGCAGAACCAGTCCCAAGTGTCGACACCAGCTTCCACCCCAACACCAGAAACGTCGACATCAGCAACGGAGTCGTTGAGTTCTAACCCAGCGGGATCTGATATGTTCAAGAAATTGAACTTTTGCTTTAATTGTGGTTTGGACGGACATACGGAGAAGAAATGTTTCAGAAAGGATAATCCAGACCTACAGTTGGTCAAGCAGAAGTTCGCACGAGCATTTTTTGAGTCGAAGGGAAACTACCGGGGACACCCACAGTAGAGGGGCCAGTGGATGTCCAAGAAGAGTGTAGCCCCAGTAATACACATGAAGAAAGGAAAGACAAAATTGAAAACATTGCACAAGTAAACGAACACTCCGTAGCCAGTAAACCACTACCCGAAGGGCTGGTAGGCGATAGTATGACTACAGAAGTGTTCGTCGATGGAATCAGTTGCCAGTGTTTACTTGACAGTGGTTCCCAAGTCACCCTCATTTCGCGCTCGTTTTATGACCGACACCTGTCTCACTGCCGCCTCAAGCCAATTGAAGACTTGGTAGTACGTGGTGCAGGTGATCAAGTGGTTCCGTACTATGGGTATATTACAGTATCTATTCGGTTCCCTAAGGAAGTAGCTGGAGTGGAGGAGACTTGTGAAACACTTGCGTTAGTTACCCCAGACCGTGACCAAAGTGGAGACGTACCAGTGATTTGTGGTACCAACACTAGTATATTTCGTAATATGGCCCATAGATGTAAAGAAATAGCGGGAAAGCATTACTTGAAGAAGTTACCGATGGCAGCCCTCTTCACCGAAGCATACAAGAGGATAGATGCCTTTGACAAGTGTGGCCATGATGGACGGATCAGCCCTGTTAGGCTAGCAGGGAGGAGACCCGTTACTATACCAAGTGGAAAGACAATGCCATTGACATGTATAGGAAGAGGAATAATTGGATTGCCAGAAACTACCGTGTTGGTGGAAACCCCATCCCATCACCACACCCCAGGAGGATTGATAATAAAGAGCAGTGTCACCACCCTCCTACCAGGGAGTACCCAACGAGTGAAAGTCATTGTGCATAATGATACCAGACATAACATAACCCTCATGCCAAGACGTGTTGTTGCGGACTTAGTCTTACCAGAATGGGTGCGGCCCATACAACCCAGTGAACTTATACCTGAACCAGAACAAAAGGGCTCTGAGGGGAATACTGAGTGTGGCAGTTACCAAACGAAAGTGACAGCACAGGACAGTGCTGACAAGACAGAAAATGAAGCGGACTTCATTGTGGACTTTGGTGACTCCCCGCTTAGTTATGAGGACAAGGTCAGAATCAATGAGAAGCTAAAGCAACGACGGCATGTGTTTTCGCAACATGATTGGGATGTAGGACATACGTCGGCCATTGAACATCGCATTCCCCTGAGCGACCCGACCCCTTTTCGTGAGAGGTCACGGAGAATTGCACCGGCGGACTTCTACGATACGAAGCGCCACATCCAGGAATTGTTAGATGCCGGTATAATAAAGGAGTCAAAGAGCCCATATGCTTCGCCTATTGTGCTTGTGAGAAAGAAATCGGGGGCGATACGTATGTGCGTTGACTATCGAACTCTAAACACGAGGACAATACCCGATCAGTACACGGTACCTAAGATACAGGAAGCACTCGATTGCCTAAACGGGTGCACATGGTTTCATGTGCTGGATTTGAAGTCAGGTTATTATCAGATACCCATGGCGGAGGAAGACAAGGAGAAGACAGCTTTTATATGTCCCCTTGGTTTCTACCAGTTTGAACGGATGCCCCAGGGAATCACAGGAGCACCAGCCACTTTTCAGAGACTGATGGAGAAATGTATGAGTGATATGCACCTGATAGAACTATTGATATACTTGGATGATTTGATCATATTTGGCAGATCAGTTGACGAAGCAGAAGACTGGCTAATGAAAGCGCTGGACCGATTAGCTGAGTATGGTTTGAAATTATCACCTGAGAAATGTCAGCTATTCTGGAGGACAGTCACCTATGTCGGACATAAAGTTGATGAAAATGGCGTGAGCCCTGACCCCAGCAAGATAGAAGCTTTGAAGAATTGGCCCACCCCAAAGAATATTAAAGAGCTAAAGACATTTCTTGGATTTACAGGATACTATCGACGCTTTGTAGAGAATTATGCCAAATTGTCAAGCCAATGAACGACCTGACTGCTGGGTATATCCCTCCGAAGTTGAGAAGAGGCTAGGGAAGTACAAGGACAATGATGGCGTACCATTCAGAAGTGCTACAGAACCATTCGGCGATAGATGGACGCTAGAGTGTCAAAAGGCCATGGATAAGATCATCGAACTACTGACAAACGCACCAGTATTAGCCTTTGCAGACCTATCCCGACCGTTTATACTGCATACAGATGCCAGTCTGGATGGCCTGGGTGGAGTACTGTACCAAGAAAATGATGGCCTGCTTAAACAATCGCCTTTGCCAGTCGAGGACTGACAAAAAGTGAAAAGAGATATCCAGTGCATAAGTTAGAGTTCCTCGCCTTGAAGTGGTGTGTCACAAGCAAGTTTCACGACTATCTGTATGGGACGAAGTTCAAAGTTGTTACTGACAACAACCCGCTGACTTACGTCCTTACCACAGCAAAGTTAGATGCTACGGGACACAGGTGGTTAGCTGCCCTGGCAGCGTATGATTTCACACTACAGTATAGAAGTGGCCGAGCAAACATCGACGCTGATGCACTGTCTCGCCGACCAAATGCAGACATGCCAGATGACCAAGAATCACTAGATATGGAAGAAAAGATAAGGCGACTGAGAGAGCGTGTCCTAGGAGTTGATAAACAATCAGATGAAATTATGACCAGAGAAGTGATAGGCGCCATTACCATGAGCCATGGTATCACAAGACCCACTACAGCCAAGGTATGTCAGCATAGTGTTCTGTCTTGCACTTGTACCACCGAAGTTGACAATAACCAGCACCACAGTAAGATTGAATCACCCGCACTTGCTGAAACAGTGGCCATCTCAGCAGCTGCATTGCCGAAACCGTATTACCAGTTACAATACTATGGTGAAAATCCCCCTGGAACCCCTGTCTCCATGGTAGCAAAAGAGAAGGATTGGTTCGCCTTGCAAAGAAATGATGAAGTGTTGAATGAAGTGATAGGCTACATTGAAGACGAAAAGAAGAAAGTAGACTTGAAATCACTTCCTGATGAAGTCAAGATATTGCTTAGACAAAGAAACAGGTTGTTTCTATGGCACAGAGTATTATTCCGAAAGACTAGAGATAACCATGGAAGGGAGACTAATCAGCTGGTATTACCGACCAAGTATAGGGCACAAGCCATGGAAGCCTTGCATGATGACATGGGTCACATGGGAGTCGACCGAACTTTCGATCTCCTCAGAGCAAGATTCTACTGGCCAAGGATGAGAGCAGATGTGGAAAGAAAGTGCCAGACTTGTAGTAGGTGCGTACAGAGAAAACAGTTGCCACGCCGCGCTGCTCCGATGATAAACATCTTCTCCAGCTGCCCAATGGAATTAGTCTGCATCGATTTCCTGACAATAGAACAGGACAGAAGTAACACTCAGAATGTACTAGTGGTAACTGATCATTATACTAGATATGCTCAGGCGTACCCGACTAAAGATCAAGAAGCAAAGACGGTGGCGAAAGTTCTATGGGAGAAGTTCTTTGTGCATTATGGACTACCAGCCCGTATCCATAGCGACCAGGGACGCAGCTTTGAGAACAGACTCATAAGAGAATTACTGAAAGTGGCCGGTATACGCAAGTCTCGAACTACCCCATATCACCCTCAGGGGGATCCGCAGCCAGAGAGATTTAACCGTACGCTGCTGAACATGCTAGGAACGTTAAACACCAAGGAAAAGCAGCACTGGAGTCAGCATATCAGTTTTCTGGTGCATGCTTACAATTGTACCAAGAATGATGCCACTCAGTTCTCACCGTATTACCTCATGTTTGGAAGAGAAGCCAGACTACCCATTGATCTTTGTTTTGGTGTTAGCCCAGATGAATACACCAAACATCGATTACTTGCAGTACGTCGAGGACCTGAAAAGCAGACTGAAAGGAGCCTATGAATTAGCTGAAAATGAAGCAAAGAAGAAAGCACTCGCCAACAAGAGACGCTATGACAGCAAGGTGCGTGGTAGTGATCTGCTTGTGGGAGACAGAGTACTAATACGCAACGTCGGGTTGATAGGCAAACACAAACTGGCCGATCGCTGGAAACCTGATGTGCATGTTGTTGAGAAGAGATTGGACGACAACTTGCCCGTGTATGTGGTAAAACCAGAAACTGGAGATGGGGTAGAACGGACACTACATAGGAACATGCTACTTCCTATTGGCTATTTGTCCGCCTCAGAACCAGAAGAGGTTGAAATTGAAGAAAGAAGACCGGTTACCAGACAGTTCGCCAAACAACAGACTGATAAGAAAGAGGACACAGACACTGATTCAGATATGGAGGAATTGTTTGCCAACCCGCCAATCCCCAAAGCATCACCCATAGTAACCGATGACAATGATATCAGCACCATAGAACAGCAGCTGACCCTACTGATACAACAGATGTGCCTGATGAAAAAGAAACACACCAGAATGAAGTGGAAATTATGCCACAACCACCCAAAGAGGGACGACCAAAACGACAGAATGCTAGACGGCCTGCTGATAAATTGACCTATGACCGAATGGGGGTACAAGCAAATTGCAAATTTGCTAAGCCTGTTAAGTCCTACCACTCATGTAATACCTTTACCGGGTACAGAGATGTTTCTTGTTTGCAAAGACGTGAAGTATGATTAGAGTGACTGACTGTTAAAAACAATAACAGTGGGTTACATTGACAATGACCTTTGCCTTTTTAAGTTTTAATGTTTTAACTTGAGTCTCATTATATCAATTACCAAAGTAACTTACACCCGGAGTGTGTAAGCATCTGAGGGGAATGTGTAACCCCGGTTACGATTGTAAGTCATGTGATTAGATCTGCTGCGTGTTGTTTGAGTGTGATGACACATGTGTGGAATTTCATTGATAGCGTCTTCACCCACAATGCATTGCAATGCTCTACTGATTTTCACTGCTGAAGACAGTACTTTGGTGTGGATGTACGTTTATTATTATTTTTTTTTTATTATTTGTTTATTTCGGACAACATTAGTCCATATAAATTACACAAAGGAAATACAGATACTGTGATACAAAAAAAATGGTGTTGGATATACTATCCATATATAAATTCATTCACTAACCATGAAAGATCGACTTTCTCCACAGGTTACGCAAGTCAGAACTGTAAAACAGTACATCATTGACCATTCTTACAATTGTATTTTCACTGTAAGATATTCTTTTCATCAGACTATACATTTGCTTTCGTAAAAGAGCATCAAAACTATCAATCCTATTAGAAACAAACATAGAGCTTGCACTACTGCGTCTCTCATAGCCAAGAAAAATGCGAGCTGCATTATTGTAACCAACTTTCACTTTTTTCAAGACACCAGCAGTATAATTAACCCACAGATTACCACCATATAATTGGTAACAATATGCTTTGAAAAGGTTACACTTTACATTCAATGAACATAATGAAAATTTTCTCAAAAGCATATTTGCAGATACATATAATGCTCTCTTTTGACGCTCAATGTCTTCATTATCACTAAACTGGTCCGTCACCAAATACCCAAGATGCTTTTTCTTTGCTACAAATGTAATTTTCATACCATTAAGATAAACAGATGGAGTATAGGAATTATTATCCGTTTTACTGCCAAGGAGAAATTCCAAGACAACGTGGTTGGTCTTTTACATGACTGTGTTTACAGGTATGTGTATTTGAGCGCTTTGGTATTGAAAACAATGAACTTTTTAAAGTCTCAAAGTGTGAGACACACCCCTCAAGTTAAAACGTGGAAGGACCATGTGTTTTCCCAATTGACAGGAAAAGTTTCTAAGTTGTTATTCTGTAGTTAGTTTGATTCTAGTAGTACTTTATGATAGTAGTGAAGTTTATTTAACATGTTGAAATTTGGGTTTTCTGATTTTGAAGGAAATTTTCTGTGATTCTTAGTTCTTTGTTTCAATGGGATTTTTGAACAGTGTATTTGCTATCATGTTGACTTAGTCTCATCCTGAATGAGATTGTGTAAAGAGAAGGAAACGCTTACATAACTGCCATTGGTCTTTTACATGACTGTGTTTACAGAGGAGATCCAGTTAATGAATTACTGGTAGACTGCGTGTGTTCCTGTGTGTTCCTATTGTGTGGCCCGAGTGAAGAGCCAAGGAGTGCCTGGAATTTGTTCGAGTCAATCATCAACTCGAGTATGGCTACCAGGGTTGGAATAACAAATCCCCAGGGAGGAGCGGCTGGAAGGACTCTGTGTGTGTAACGTAGTTTCCTATTGGATAGACTATCATCGTCATAGCAACACGACGGACATTGACCTACAACTTACGGAGAAGCCATTGTACAGCCATATGAACAATAGCTAAGTGAATGAACCCTAGACAACAGCCATTTTAGAATTATCTGGAACTTTATTATGGTGGATGAACTTTAGATTTTGCGCCTGGAAATTATTTTCCAGTAATACTGCCATTGGTTTTAATCATTGTAAACCAGTGTTTTATTCTTTTATTATTATTATCGTTAGTAGTAGAGATTTTAGCTGTAGTGAAATAAACCTTAATATAAACTGCAACGCAAATTGTACGATAATCATTCTTTCCTGGTTTGTTTATTGTGTGATATGAACCTTGGTCGGGTTTAATTATCTGGCTAAATTTAATTGTCAGTTTAATTACCCGGTTACATATATATATATATATATATATATATATATATATATATATATATATATATATATATATATATATATATATATATATATATATATATATATATATTCATATCGAAGTGTACAGATGACTGCGGGTAGCAACTACTGAAGGAAGCACGCACCTTTGAACTAAAACGAAGAGGTTATCGATTAAAGTTTATTGAAATTTGCATGCCAACAAAACCAGAAATGCAGATGATGTGGGTTTGAGGTCGTCTGGTGCACAATGGTGTCTGTCTCGTCTCGGTCTCAGGTGATGTTATATAAGGTTACGTTGTTTACACATTGGTAGCTGTTTTGGGAAAGGACGTGAAGCCACTGTCAATGCGGCGATGTCCTGTGTCACGGGTGCCAGGAGAGAAGGGGAGAATCCCCGGGATGGATTTCGATACAATTCTGACCTCCTTGGGTGACTTTGGACCATATCAGAGAAACTCTTCGTGTTTAATGCGGCATTTTTGGTGACAGTTCCGTTCATCGTATTTGCGCAAGTCTTCATAAGCGACGATGTCGACTTCGTGTGCCTGGCTGAGATTCAAAACGGGTCATCCCCGAACGCGACGTCCTTCAGAGCAACTCAGATCGTTGAAAATAGAGGAGGGTGTGACATTTTTGAGAAAACACTCACCAAAAACTGGTCTACGGTATACTCGAGTACTGACCTCCTATCACACGCGATTGTGCACCGCCTTTGTTGAAGGTCGATTCCCTCCGAGGTTGTGCTGGCGTTCATGCTGAAGCTTAGACAAAGCTTTGATTCAAAAAAATCCAAGTCCAAGGTTGTATTGCAATCTTGTACAAAGGTTAATGCCCAAAGTTTGAATGAGGTTATTTTCGAAGGTTAAATACAACTTCAGCCTTAGAACCTTCGTCAAATGTTCACAATGAACCTTTCGACAACCTTAGTTTTCCGAAAGGTTAGACAAAGGTTACTTTCACAAGGTTAAATACAGCTTCGGCCTTAGAACCTTAGTCAAATGTTTACAATGAACCTTTTGACAACCTTAGTTTTCTGAAAGGTTAGACAAAGGTTACTTTTGTAAGGTTGCTTAAAGCTTCAGCCTTAGAACCTTCGTCAAATGTTTACAATAAACCTTTTGACAGCCTTGTTTCTTAAAGGTTGGGCAAAGGTTATTTTCCCAAGGTCAAATAAAGTTTCAGTCTGAAAACATTTTTGAATTTTGATTTGAACCTTTCAAATATTTTATTTTTAGATACATAGTATGAATGCTGTTTTCGAAGATAACATATAGAGTTGTCTAAAAAGATACTTACCTCATATATACAATTCTAACTCGTCATTTTCATTATCCAGTATAGTAATTTTGTCTGATGTCCTCGTGGCCCGGCGCGGCAGGCAATCGCATTGTATGGCTATCGTGACCTTTACACTGTGATGTAATAACGTATGTTGACAGGGAGCATGTTGACAGCGCCACCTTCTTGTCGTACCATTGTTTAAAGTTCAAAAGGGGTGTTTGAACTACACAGAGGGATTAACAAAACAATTATCGCAAAATGTAGAAATTGTGCTGAAATGGCGTGTTTTATCGGCGATTTTGGTTTCTATAGAAGAGGAAATTTGACACTATAAGAAAGTTCAATATCTTTTCACACTCTAACGCTATTTGGACACTAACTCACATCGACCCGAGAATTGCAAAGTGGTTTCGCCGGACCTTGTGGTCGGTGCACATGGTGACTGGAAGTGGTGGTATCTCGTTTTTGGAATCTAACGAAGGTGTGTTATTATTGTAATTTTTCCTGTGATTATCTTTAATTAGATACCAAGTCCAATTTTTAAATGGCAAGACTTTAAGTTTAAATGTGATTATTTTACATACGGTAAATTGGGAAAAAGAGCGATGAGAACATTATCATCGTAGTTCGGTCTGATGACCATGTGCTATTTTCTCGAGAATTTATGTCCCCCAATATATCTTTCTTGATTGCAAAGATCGAGCATCGTTCATGCTTGGTCGTGACTTGTTGGCTCATTAATAGGTGGATCATTTCGTTCAAATTATGTAAATATGTTATGTTCTTGTTGGCCATTTGCTAATGTTCCTGGACTGGGTCCTACTAATTATTTAGGGGTACACCATTTGATTTCTTGGGGGGGGGTATGGAGGATTTTGAGAAAAAAAAACTGTCGCCATGTGGGATAGAAGAAAAAAAATTGATCCTATCATGGCCCGATAAAAAAAATTTCATAACAGACAGAGGTTAAAAAAAAATGTCAATATACACCAGAAATTAGCTAAATTTGGAAACCCTATTCTCATGTATTCTTTGCGGGTGCACCGCCATAGGCGGCGCAAATGTTTTTTCCCACGAGCAATTCTTTTTTTTCCCCAGCACTTATGATATAAGCAGGCACTACATAGGTCTACTTTACACCTCAGTACACTCAATGTTTTCCTTCCCTTTTCTGACCGAAGAAATCATATTTTAGGATTTCTGTTGCAATATCTCAATGGCATATGCACTATCTAAAGGGGACTATTTGACTTCTGTAAATTGTGAAAATTTTGAAACCCAAGACAGGAGGATTTAATAATCTAGAGTTAAAACCAATACATTATTCTCTCAATATAAATATATTAGAAAGATGTACAAGTTGACAATGAATAATTGAGGAACAACAAATATAATGAATTGCAAGGGAGGGGGTCACCAAAAAAATTGAAAACTTCAGGGGGATATTACTCAAAATGTGGAGAGGAAGAAGGGGGGGGCGGGGTTACTCAATTTTTTTGTCTGAAATAAATTGAAACATATCAGATTGCACCATTGCACACATCCATTTCTCAAACTTTTCAATGTGAGAGGGGGCACCCCCTCTCGTGCTCTCCCCCCTTGGGTCTTCTAACAGTTTTACTTGTAAAACACAAATTTAAAATACCTATCGGATTGCATTACGCTGCACAGTGGCGCACATCAATTTCTCAAAATTTTCACAGGATCTAGGACACAACTGAACTGTTGTGAATCCATCCTTGATTATCACGGGGGGGGGGGGGTACATGTTTTAATTTACCTCAGTCCAATGACAATTTTGACAGTTAAACATACTATATTCAGGCTTTTCATTAGAAGCTGGCAGCTGGAGAAATGACAGAAGAAGGTCACAGATTTTCCGTTCCTGTATATTTATTTATCTATAGTCTCTGGCAAACAGAACTGTTTTTCACAAATTGTATTGTCATTGTTTGTGTGTCATGTTTTAATTTACCTCATTCCAATGACAATTTTGACAGTTAAACATACTTTATCCAGGCTTTTCATTAGAAGCTGGCAGCTGGAGAAATGACAGAAGAAGGTCACAGATTTTCCGTTCCTGTATATTTATTTATCTATAGTCTCTGGCAAACAGAACTGTTTTACACAAATTGTATTGTCATTGTTTGGTTGTTGAATATTTTGACACAAACACTGATCATGTAAAAAATGTAAAAAAATATTGCAGTGTTTAATGTCATTTTCAAACAGTTTTACTGAGTGCAAAATAACCTGAAACTCATCTCAGATTGCACCATTAAACACATCAATTTCTCAAAATTTTCAATACGACAGAGGGAAACCCCCTTTCATACTCTCTCCCTTGGGGTATTCTAACAGTTTCCCTTATTAAAAAATTAAAAAACACTTCTCAGATTGCACCAGACTGCAACATTGCACATATCAACATCTTAAAAATTACCATGCAAGATAGGGGAAAGCCCCTGTGACAGTTTCCCTCTAAGCCTCTCGTGTATTTCTCTCCCTGTACTTTCAATGCCCGGTCAGATATCCTAGTGAAAACCCTGTCATAATACCCATCCAAATTAAACAATATACTATATGGTTAGATACTGCGTGACCTTTTATATCTTTATCGTATTGTGACTTTGAATTTCATTTTGATGGGTTCACCTTTTTTGAACCATCATGAGATAACTGATGATAGCCTAGTAGGGTACATCAGGATTTCAAAGGTCTTAACTGTTGCTGTATTTTTTAAATTTTACAAATACATGTATTTGTATTTAACTTTTCTAAGTGGGGGAATCAGTCAAAATTTCAGAGTTAGAGAAGGGACTTACTCAAATTCACCATGGTTGACGAGAGGGGCGGTCACTCGAAATTTCGGAGTTTCAGGCCGTAAATTATAGGACAGCTACCTTATATATAACGCATTACAAACTTGATGACAAATTAAAAAATATTGCACTGCTCCTCCATTAGAAAAAAAAAAATGATGCAGGTCTGAGAGTAGAAAAAAAATTGTTGTAACTGTGACAGGAAAAAAAAATTTGCTCCCATACAGATTCTCTCCTTTCCCCCCCCAAAAAAATAATCAAATTGTTCTCCCCTTAATACTGCCCTTTCATAATTGCTCGATGACAGCCCGAGAACTGCCCGAGGAAAAAGTAGGCCAGATTTCGTCCATTTTAACACTAAGCCAGTAGGTTCGGTCTATTTCATGCCAAGCCAACCAAAATTATTGTTGATTTGGCATTAATTTTGATGCTTTCTCAGGCTGTTTTGGAACTCAGAAGACGCCGAACTTAAAGGACGTCGCCAGCTTGACAGTGAACCTAATGTGGTGAAGCTAGCAGCCAAATACGTATCAGGCAATATTATGGTGTGTATAAGCAAGCACCTTTAACTTGCAAGCCATTTTCCTCTTTTAGTGTGACATCAATCAAACGTACAAAATTGCTGATACAACTACAAGTATTCACATAAACATTATTTATTAACTTCTTGTATGGATCAAATTCAACTACACTTATACTGCACATCAGTAGTATTTTCTTAGAACTCAAGATACAGTCTGTAAAGTCAAAATATGTAGTGTTCATCCTTTTCACTTACCATGTTCTATGCTAATACATCAATATTATCAGACTATATACACCTTAACTAGTTATTAGTTTCTTTGCATAAATTTCAGATATTATAGTTAGCATGTCTATGCTGGTGTATATCCATTTCACTTAGTGTGTCTTACATATATACACCCAACTAACAACCAAGACTATATCTCAATTCTTAATTAATTTCTTTGCATTGAATTAACCTGATTTTAATCAGAACGATGTGCTAGCCAATGGCTGTACAAGAGAATATATTGTCTGCTTGGATGAAAGAAAGAGTGTGTATACATTCACATCTCATGTCTTACACATAAATATCCATACTAAGAACTAATACTTGTCTTCTTTCTTAATTAATTTCATTGCATAAATTATTTCTGTTTCAATTATTACCCTTGTGCTTATCATGGCAATACAATATACCGGTAATGCCAGTGTATGTTGGAATGAAAGGAAGAGGGTTCATACATTTCAACTAAGTTGTCTTACACACATACCAACAAATTACACTTGTCTCATTTATTAAGTGATTCCTTTGCATAAATTGATTTTTTTTGCAGAAATTATGTCTATTTCAATTAACAAATATATGCTAGCCTATGGCTGCACAAAATTTAATCATAAGAATACCAAAGTTAAATTTTTATTTTTTTACAAGTAGACCATGCAGTCATTGATATTATTTATATGAAACTATATAAATGTGCGAAAAACTGTGTTTATAAACATATATTGCTGTGTTTCCTCTGGATTCTGGAATTTTACAGTAAATTTACGTATTGGGTATTGAAAGTTTTCGTAAATTTTTAAATTTATAAGCAAACTTAACCGTGCCAATACAGAATATCATTCAATCAAATTCAAATAAAGTATCATATGCTTAGAACTATTTTGAGGTTTTGGGACATTCAGCTCCTAGTCAACTAGTTGCTTCGTTGCATTCGTATATTTACAATTCAACAATGAAAAAAATGTTAATTATCTAAAAATTTAGTAATTTTTCGAATTTGAGAGTGGCAGCGGAAACACATTATTGAAATGACAGATGTATTCTAGATTCCAAAAATTCTCTTAGTATGAGTGAATTTGAAGCGGTTGACGAGAAATTTATTGTGGTTGTAATTACATTTATAACGTACTTTTGATTCTTCTGACTTCGTTGCGTTCAATTCGATATCTCTTATTTACAAGTTTCAAATCACATCTACCACCCTTGCAGTCGTGTACAACACTGATCATTTGAACTATTTTTTTGGTTCAACTAGCGAATGCTGTCCTGTCTGTCTTATTACTTGGCAACCAAAGAGCTCATCAGTTAAAGGTGTGTTGGGTGATACCATTTCTGTTTCGTAATCCTCTATTTGGATGACCCCTTTACTTGGTAGTTTGTTTAACTTTATTTCAGCAATTGTTGCGATGACACCGATTCTGTCCTATCAAAATAGATTGATACATGAAGTGTTATTAATAATTGAAATTCTTACAACAATACACTATTCACATTGATCCAGAATGACAATTGTAAGATCACATGTGGAAATGATAGATAATCTTTAGACCATCACTTTTTTTTAATTTTCAGAAAAGACCCTCTGAATGGTGACGCATAATTGCAATTATATAAATTCAATGACCATGATTTTTACAGTGGAGTCAACATGAAATGGGACGCCTAATTAGCAAATTATCAATCTGTATGCTGGCCAAATTGTGAATTCAGTCGGTAATTAAGAAGGTAATTTGTTTACTTTTCAGCTATATCTGTTTTTATTCTAGTCAACCAGTCCGGGTCATTTCCAAAATTGGCGAATCATTATGATAATGTATTCTGGCTTTTAGCCAATCATCAACCAGATTACATCATTAAACATTGAACATGTCACGCTAGGTCACAAATTACCCACCGAGTGTGATTGGCAGTTTTGGGCCACTTATTAAGCCTCTGTCTTGTGAATTTCGACGAATTTCAATTGTCAATATAATCCACGTCTTCTGCTGAACAAGTCCGATGAGTGAAGAAATATTCGAAATATTTACGATTCATTTCTACCTGCATTTTATCGATTTCACTCAAGTACTGAGAATCATTTTGCAGATGTTCGTCATCTCTTTTAGAAATACTGCTATAAGGCCAGAGAGAAAAAAAATCTAGTTCATCGGAGTTTTGGGACCAAGTTCCAGGAGCAGCGAGCGAAATTTTTTTTTTTTTTTAGGCCAAAGGTTAACTCGGTTCTCTGGCATTTTTGCACAGATGCAGACAAGGCAAGATAATTGTTTCCCTTTTTACCAGAAATATCTCAGACAAGAAACACTGATACTGGTAACTGAATTCAATACTATATTTCCCAACAATAACATAGGCCATTACATTCACAGTTAGTGTTTGCACAACATATTCTGAGTATTTCAACATTCTCTCAGAATAAAACTGAAATGTACAGCAAATCACTGAAATCCAACAATTCAGTATTGTCCTTTAATATTGTCCTGGTGGAACCTAGCATCTGAGTTTTTTCATTTTACTTTGGCCCCATGTTTTGGCTTCTTTACCACTGTCTCTACACATTTTACACAATGGTCTAACAAGAACACTGCAGTACTTTGATCGGATTGAAGTTATATAGTCATCATTCAGATCGTACTTTAACATCGACTCAACCATTTGTTTTGTCATTGCCGTAATTGTTTATACTTTCGATGCAATTTTCATTCAATCTGATGCACCGTCCATCTGCTGTAACGATCTTGTTGAACAAATCGCCGAATGTAATCAGGACAAACACTGAATAGCGTCTTTGGAACTAACTGTTGGCCATCACGTCGAATGTTGGCGATCAAATTAATACTCATGATGTGACATGTACTAACCTTTACAAAAAGAGGAAATTTCTGGCCAAATCGACCCACTTTGCCTCGTGATTCGCTAAATTCAGACGTCACAACAACATGTTGGTAATCAACTAAGTCCAAGCACCAGTGAAACACGTCGGAAGTCTCATTCAAAATCCCATGCCCGCGAAAACCCGGCAAAGTGTTAGGGCGCCACCAGCGGCAGAACTAAAAATATTTGTAATGCGGAAGTAAGAATTTGCGGCGATCAAAAAAAAAAAATCCAAATATGCCAAAGTAGAAGCGACGATTCCGATGAACAATTTATTTTTTCTTCCTGGCCTAAAGGTTATTTGTGTAGGTACGCGTATGGCGTTTTGCAAGAAGGAAGAGCGATGTCAGCTTTAAAATGATACCTGTTTTGTAGTTGTTCTATGCAGACTAAAATGGTATGAGATTTAGAAAATGTGTTGATAGATTGGCGACACCACAGTTCGACATTCGTTAGGATTTGTGATCGACGCCATTTTCGATACAAATGGGGTTTTCTAAACGATCTGTGTACGTACACGATTTATATTTCACATGACTTCAGGACAGAGTCTCGGAATCATAGCGGTTTGTTGGTGGGACCGTTCGTGTTTATGTTTATCCTCATGCTTGATTTGTTCCTGAACAAGGATGTCTTTTATGTTTTATTCCTTTTGTATGCTATGATAGGTTTTTCTGGAAAAACTTTGACCAGTGTTTAATCGGCTTCTATTATTTTCCAATTTTTTGTTAGACATTGTTTGATTTGCCTGGTTTTGATGAATGGACTGAAGGTCGTCGTGTAGACCAGTTTTGTTCTTATGTCATTCCCCTTATCTTTATCGGTGAGGTATCGTTGACAGTTGGTGAGATTAACATCTTTCTTTATACGATATATATCTTTTTTTCTATAATCTTGTTGTTGAAGTGTGCATGTGAGAAAGCTGACCTTTTCAATGAAGTCCATGTCCTTGTTACATGTGCGAGCATATCGGAGAAGTTCACCTTTAATGAAGCCTTTGAAAGAGTCGCTCGGGTGACACGAATTTCTCAATAAATATTGGAATGTGTCGGTTGGTGTTTGTGTTGGTTTTGAAGTCGAGCCTTCTTTCTCAATTTAATCTCTGACTTTTAAAGACCGTTACGTCAAGGTATGAGACTTTATCGACATAATATTCAAATGTGAATTTGAACATAGGGTGCAGCATGTTGCACTCCCCGACAAAGGTTTGGAGTTCACTTTCTGTTCCCGTGTAAATCATAAAGATGTCATCTCTGAAACGTTTCCATACGAATATTTGATCGGAGTGGAGATTTAGAAAGGTTTTTCTCCGTGTCATGGATTGTGATGTCAGTGATCTGAGAATACCTGGATTGCTCATTGTTTGATATACTTGACATTGACTAGATTGTTTTTATTTTCAAACAAAAATCTGTTACCATAACTCTTTCTGTCATTTTATACCTTCAAACATTCTAATACACATACCTTATCTTCATTATCTTTGTATAATACTGATGCCCCTATCTTTACTGTTTCAAGTGATCCAGCCACCACTGCTGAGTAGTTTTTGAACCATCCTTGGGTCATTTCATCAATTGTCATTTCAACACCCAATTGCTGATTAAGGTAAGTTGTCATATCTTCTTTTGCAACTCTCAATTCACCCATTCGTCTTGTAACCTGATGCCTGTTGTTATCTCTGTCCGGATTTGTCATCATTCCACATGACTTCACCAGTTGCGTCTCTCGCCCAAATAGGTAATTTTGGATCATTGGAGACTCTCCAATTGCTTGTACTCCTGATCCTGCATGACATCTGTGATAAAAATGCCATTGATTAACCATTTATTAAAAAATTCACATGTAACAGTTGTGAATATCACGCACTATGTGACTTGTTGTCAATGGAAAATGAGTTTACAAACAACTTTTCATTATTTAGCGTAGTTCACTTAAAAGATTTATATTCAATGGTGACCATGTCATTAAGAAAAACTTGTGTAGACAAATTTACATCTTACGTAGTGATAAAGACTCTGATTATAATTTGTAAGTTAACCTTAAAATGTAGAATGACCACTGCTCTTTAACTCATATTTTTTATTGTAATTTCTCTTTACGTTTTGTGTCAAAATTAACATAATACAAAATCGTATGAACAAATTTTGCTGTAACTATTTGGTCGCATTTGCGCTCTACTGATGGTGGTTAGTGATCATATTTGAGTGAACTTTTGACAATTTAATGTGGTCAGGGTACACATATATTTAAATAGCTATAGCAAATAGCTATATTGTACTCTCATACAGGCATCAAAATTTCATACTTTGATCATTTGATTAAGATAAGGTGGTTTTTGATGTAAATGAAGAAATTTTGCTTCATGAACTTATCTAAAATGTGAGACAGTCCCTTACATGGTTTTATCTGGTCCTTTCCATTGTCCACCATCTAAAAAGAAACCTCAAAACTTCTTGTTTCGCCATATGCCTGACAGTGTCAGAACTTGGGTTGTGCCTGTTGGTATATTCTTGCACCATTCGAATACGCCATTCTCCTCCTCAAACTTCTCTGCATGAAATCCATGTGTATGTCCATGTTTGGCAATATCGTCGGGTATGTGTAATAGATAGTGTGTTGTTTGTTTGCTGTTTGAAATTATAAGAAATATAGTTATATCGTTAACTGAGATATGAAATGTATTGATCATGTGAGATATCACTGATGTGTGGCTTATGTAATCATTGTGCCTCTACGTATCCTACTCTGTCTATCAGCAGATTTTCCAATTATAGAGTTTTAGTAATTTTCATGGTTGTTCATGTAAGAAAAAAATTTAACTTGATATACCTTATAAGTTTGCTACCAAGTTCAGTCAGGATATCAATGAAATGATGGATAGTGTTTCTCATGTCTTCTATCTCTTCAGGTGTATATCCTGCTTGCCGGTACACCATGTGTGTTATCTAAGTATGACATTCATAAAGAAGATTCCACAGTAAGTATTAAGAATGCATTCACTAATAATGATGGGAAACTGTAGGAATTTAGGAATGTTTTGAGAGGTTTTCACATGGTTGGGAGATATGAAAATTTTTTGGTTTCTTACTTTTAGATTCTTCACAGTCTGCAGCACAACCCCTGATTTCCGGTACCATTGTATCATGGGTATTTTGGGGTGATCAGTGGAAAACAACAACTCACTCAACTTGGCATTTCAACACCAATTCTTAATCTAATATGACAGTCAAAATTCTTTCAAATACGGCAGCCCAAAGCGCAGCCCATATGTTACCATATTTTTGTGAGTAGCGCAGCCAGTCATAGAAATTGAGCAGGGGACCAGAATGAAGCAAGAACACCTAATAATTGTGAATTGAAGCTGCAACTGCTGATCATAACTGTTCAATTTTTCCATTTTATGTATCCACTACATTTTCCTGCTACATTATTCATATAACCCAAAATATCCCTTTTGTTGATAAGCATTAAGCGCATGATATTTTATACTCGATGTATATTGTCGATTTTGGTAACATGGTCGTAATGATAATGATTCTTGAATTAATGACACTGACCTCAGACAAGAGGCAATATGCCTTAACGTAACCAGTTGGAACTGATTTACAACGTGCAAGGTGAAATGGTGCGATTTGTACCTGTATTGAAAATATCATATGATGTTTTTTAATATACATCTGCAATTGTGTCATCAAAATGGTAGTTAATTAGTAAAGTATTATTAGCTCATATTTGGTATGTATATGTGTGCGTATATATGTCCGTCCCACGCAAAAGCTCCCAAACTGCAATACCTACAATCTTAGTATATGGTGTTCAGGTTGACCCAGGGATTGAGATGTGAGGTTGTGTTAATGAACATGTCAGTGTCAAAAATACGCAAATGAGGTAAGAAAAACGGGAAATCCTGCAAATGTGTGGGACTTGTGGTATTAATTGAAACGGCCTACGCATCTGAGTCTTGAGGTTTATGACCTTTAACCTATTTGTATGCAGTTTACCTATTACGTGTATGAGTGGTAGCAATGACTGGAAAAGGCTAATCCGCTAACACTGAGTCATTACCTGTTATGGCACAATACCACTAATTAATTTCCTATAGGTCACCACAGTAGCGTTGAGCTCGATTTTCCTATTTTAAAACATTCAGCGGCACGAACCCTCGTAACAGGTGTTAAGTCAATGTGAACTTGACTACTGGTTAATTTTTCATGTGGGTAAGTCCACGGAAATTTGAGAAAGCGATGAAAATAGCACCCTCAGTGTTGTTTTTGACAAAATTTAGGCTCATTGTTATGATTTCTATTAGCCCTAGAACTCCTCATATTACCACCAAATGCTTCAGTCATTATTCATAACAGTCTGCATTTTTATTCAGGCAGAAAAATATCTCTACAAAATTCTTTACGTTAAATTTCAAACTAAACAAGCATCCATACAGATATCAAAACTTCAAGGTCTGCACTATTTACTTCGTGGGTAACGAACCCGGAAGTTAATTAGTGGGCTTGTACCTTATTGTTCATGAACTCATACAAATTGGCAGACCTGGTGAAACCATGAAGGACTGTGTTGAAAATTCCTCTACTAAGCAAGTTTCTAAAGTTGAACTACAGTACCAAAAGTTTCAGATCTTATTTACTTTTGTCATTTTTGGTTTTTTTTGGTTTAAATATTACTAGATGACTAATTCAAACCAGGTATGAGCACACTGTCCTTGACTTTATTTTTTATAAAACTCAAAGTCAATCCTTAAATGGGAAGTATGTGTCCAAATAAAATTACAGTTCATTGGACACCTATTGATGGAAAACAAAGGCAGTATTTAAAAATGGGAGTTGCTAAAGGTGTCACTCTGACATTCAAAAACAAGTTATGTTCAATATGTAACCACACTTACCCAAATTTTATAGTGCCTTCCAATGAAACTGTTTAAATGTTTCATAGATTTGGAAGACAAATGTCTTTCAAATGAGGACCAATCGAATTCATCTATCGATAGTTGCAAGATTTGACCATCATTCTCATCCATAAGTCCAGTTATTTCTGTCATAAGATTTTTGTTAGGGTTCAGCAGAATGGCGTGTAACCGGTCTTGAGGTGTGTCACTCAAAAAAGAATACAAAACAAGGAAATATAATATTATTAATTAGTAATAATTATGGCCAAAATGTAACTTCTGTCTGTTAACTGTGGGTGTAAAGTGGACTCGTCCAAGGGAGTGTCTCTATTATAGTTTGTTATAACTTATGTATATAAAAACCAATATCATAACAGTTAACCTGAAGGAAACTGTTGGTTATTCTGATCCCAACATTTCTTAATGTTGCAAGGATTAAAATTGTGTGATTCTGACAATGTGAAACAGTTGTAAATGGTATGTTAATACTGTATTTATCATGTTTTTATTCAATTTCTTTTTTATAAGTAAGAACAATAATATATTTGAGTCACTATTATATGAATAGTCTACAATGGTACCAGAATCACTGTAGGTATGTAGTTTTTCAACATTTTTTAAGGTGGCACTGAATGTTGCCAACAGTATTTTTTTTTTCTAACCAATATTTCTCATCAGAGATGACAAGGAAACCCCCTCATACTATATATTTTCAAAACGCAGAAACTCAAAGGTTTATCATGATAACAGTAGTGGGTGTATTTTTTGGGTAAAAAACCTCAATTTTGGAGTAATGATAACAATTGTTTTAAGACAAGAACTTGACACTTTTGTAACTTGAAGGAAGTGTAAGTCTAAAACTTGACACTTTTGTAACTTGAAGGAAGTGTATATGTAGAAAAAAACTTATGCAGATCATAACCAGACTATACTAACCTATATGGACAGAATTTATCCACATCGAACAGACAATTTTTGTTCTCTTTTATCCCAGTTTCTCGTCTTAGTTTTTTTCTTTGGTTTTCAGACTCAACCAGTTTTACCTTCCTTATGATATCTTGCACGTTTCTCTTCGTCCGACATCTGCCTATTTCACCAAGACTAGTCTTATCAATCTAAAATTTATAAAAGAGTAATATTTGTAATATTAGGAGATGTCACGATTTCATGACACCTATGATTAATGATTGTACAATGTCGAATATTAATATGCTTCTACCATCAAGAACAATAGAATTTTGCATGCACTAAGCAAAAGAGCCTTATGGTACACCAGTTCGGAAACACATACGGTTAACAGGCACTCCTTCCCATGTGGCTGTATATGTATAAACTCAAAATCTTACTGTATAATGATAATGTATTATTAGTGTTCCAATTTGAATTATAAATTGGTCTTCTCTGTATCTTTTAGTTCATGAAGCAAAATGGAATTTGGTGCCTTTTATTCTTTGTCTTATTGACAAACATCAACAAAGAAATTAATGTATAGTGAAACCAATCTATGAAACATTAATTTTTCCTTCTCCTTAATGCACATGCTCAGTTCTATTCAACAGAATGCACTAGAATTTATTAATATATGAATAATCTAACAATTCGAAAAAAATAGGTGAAATATCAGTTATGGTTTAAATTTTCAAAGTGAATATGAAGTGTTCTACTTACATCACAAACTCTACATGGTTTATTCGCAGAGGCACCAAGATGGTTGTGACTTTTGATGCCATCACACTGTCGAAGATGCCAATAGCAACTTGTGGCTTTTTAATGATATCTTCTCCAGTAGAGGCATCAAAAGTCATCAATCCATCTTTGGATATGTTAATGTCGTCAATTATTGGTTCCAACAGCTCCAATGGCTGTGCGATATTCGATGTGGAAACAAAGTGCACATTTTTCAGTTGATTCTTTTCCTTTGCAGGTAAGCCGGACAGTTGTAAAGATATCACGTGAAAACTATTCCACTGTTTAGATTTATTTCCACTGGTTTCGTTAGCGTAGATGTGAAAGGCACCGTGAATTCGGGTATCCTGGATGTGTTCCTGATATATGTCACTTTTTCCTGAAATAAGGTTGTTTTCAATTTAGACCAGAAAACCATTAACATAACTAAAAGTTTACTTGTAGCGAGTGCATTTATTCAAAATCACATGATGAAAAGGTGAGCTCAAAAATGTGTTAGATTGCATAAAATATATAAAAAGCAGGCGACGCGCTGCCTGCTAACAGTTATTTATTGGCGAGGGTGATGGAAAAGTCAAATTAAATGGCGGAGCTTGCCGAGCCTGCTATTTATGGTTTTCTCTTGTCCGCACCCATAAATAAAGGTTAATTGTCGGTGTGGAGTCTGTTATTTCCACTATACTTTCAGCGAACAAAAGAAAAAATTCAAAAATTACCAAAATTCACTGAATAGCGCAGTATGTGTTAACGCACTGTCACGCATGCCATATAATCGTGCAAATTGAGAAATATTTTTTTTGAAAAAGGGTGTCTAAACTTGGCTCATTAGTGCTTTTATTATGTGATTGATTATGATATTTTTACAAATTACATGATACTTTTCAGCTGTAATGTTATGCCGTTTATAATATTATTCATATTCATATTCAGGGGAACAGAAACAAATCATTACTGTGTATTTGGAAACAGTAACATGGTTCAGCTCGCCCATTTAAAAGGCAAATGATAGCGCACGGTCATATATTATAATGTACTGTACCTCATGTGTTAACGGATCCAAGTAAATTTCTCCATCCATTGTGAGCATGTGAGTTATCAGATAATTATCTGGAACTATCCTTACAATGTCATCAATATTGACTACCATTAATGAGTTCTTTAATGGAACAATAGATCTGAAAAAGACAACAAAAGTAACTGATAATGAATTAAATTTATAGCTCATATTTGTTTCTTATATAGTACAATCCAGTAATTAACTTTTAATCATAAATTTATTCATTTCTAAATTCAAAATTAATGGACTTTAGTTCTAATTTTTGAGTATTTATTTGGATTTACCAAAATTACGTGTGTAAACTATCTTTTCTTTTTCTTGTTTTATAGACTGGTTAAAGCCCAGTAATACGATTAAGCAATAGAGCACACCCAACAATAGTATACCACAAATTTTGTCCAGTTCACGACATATATGCATAAGCGATAGCGAGTGTTGCTGCATATATGAAGTTGACTGGTCACAATCTCGCAGTATACTATCGTGGGGAGTGCTTTATTGCTATTATATCATACAGTATATTGAAATTCTTGTGTGAGCCATCAATAAACCGGTATGGTATAATTGTCAATATTGCATTTATTTGAAATTACCATTGTTACTGTTGACACATGTTTTATATTCCAGAATTAATTAAAATAACAATGACAAAAAGACTGACTGTACATATACAGACCATATTTAAAAACTATACACATCCCTACATTCAGAGATGAAGACAAAATATTCAGGACATGCAGGGCTGACTGACTCAGAACAGACCAAATTTAACATATATATCTGACAAAACATAGTTTAAATTTTTTTACTTGCCAAAATACATGCTTTTTTATAATACCTTTCTGACTAAGTATGCAAAAAAGGTCTCAGAATTTCATCTTCAGGAGATAATGTCTTCTGAACCAATGCTTGTACCTTCTTCATTTTTGCCACTCCAGAGTTTACTACTGATACAGATATATTGTAATCTTTGTATTAGATATTTTATGATAGTGTTGTTTATACAATGTTTAAAATGTAGTTTAAATGTGTTGATAGTCAAAATAGTACTCTAATAAATTCCTTGATCACATACCAAAATATTACCTGTATGATATCTATGTGCATATATTGATTAAAGGTATACAGTCACTTGTAATCTAAATATGCCAATATATTGTCAAAGGGGCATTCCTTTGTATATAAATGTCTATGTGGGGGCCTTCTTTTGAAAGGCAGCCAACCGCTTAAAATCTGTGATTGGTTAGATTTTCTCTTTCCATGGTAACTTTTGCAATTTGGAACAAGTGACAGTATACCTTAAAAAATAAGTGTTACATGTTATACTTAGCAATGTATATTAGTGTAAACATTGTATAACACAGACTGTATCAGTCCATGTATATGATGTATCTTTACTGAAGTTTTTTCATCAATCTTGAAAATTTAAATCTTTTGATCATCAGCAACTATACTAAATTTTCCATTATGTACATCGTTAACTCAAATTCATTTAAAAAGAGATTAAATCATGTTAAAATAAATTCAAATTATTAAAATGAAAAAAAATGAGTCTACTGTAATTGTTATTTTATATAATGTAACAAAATGGAAATAGTATCGATACAATCTTTTCTCTAAAGGATTTTATTATACCAGTCTCATTGTTTACGAGTGAGACTGGATCTCCAGCAAAAAATCCCTTGCAATATTTTGCAGGGAAATCTGATGCCCATTTTCTTCCATCACACTGCTCATATATGTCTCCAGTCTCGACTGGAAATCTAGAGGAATGGATCAATCACAGCATATGATCAATATTTTGGAGAATACACCTGAAAATAGTATTAATTTCGAAGTCCGCAAAAAAATTATATAATTAAGTTATAATCACCTGTTTATGCATGAGGCTATTTTTGGGTTCCCCATCAAAAGCTTGATGAGCACTGAGGGTCTTATGTATGAGAGTGGTGTTCCATCTTCTGTTCTTGTCTGTAAAGTTACGGAAAATAAGAATAAATATAAACATCTGACCACTATTAGTGCAAGATGCGAGGTATAATGATATTCAAATATGCAGATTACATTAATGAGCATTGTTTCGGTATTAAAATTTTATGCTAATGACCCTTAATCAATGTGGAATATTCATGTACCTCGAATCTTGCATTGTATATCTGACCAAATTGAATCCTCAAGGGACAGATAAAATTATTCAGTCTGAGAGATGTTTGATTCAAATATATCCTTTTAACATCAATAGGATGAGATTTAGTAAATGGTACACAAGGCAACCATATTTCATCAGATTGTCATTACATCAACATAGAATTTACCAGCACTGAACAGATAGAAACAACACATATTGTTTATCGTTTATTCTGATCAAATATTGATTTGATCAGAATAAACGATAAACAATATGTGTTGTTTCTATCTGTTCAGTGCTGGTAAATTCTATGTTGATGTAATGACAATCTGATGAAATATGGTTGCCTTGTGTACCATTTACTAAATCTCATCCTATTGATGTTAAAAGGATATATTTGAATCAAACATCTCTCAGACTGAATAATTTTATCTGTCCCTTGAGGATTCAATTTGGTCAGATATACAATGCAAGATTCGAGGTACATGAATATTCCACATTGATTAAGGGTCATTAGCATAGAATTCACTCCCTATCGCTCGTGCATATATGTAGTTTACTAATCAAATCTCATGGTATACAATTGCTCGGTGTGCTTTATTGCTCAAATAAAACAAACGTACATACGCACATACATGAAGAGAGACAGACATGAGTATTTATATACATATATACATATATGCACACATACATTTACATACATACCAACACAAATACGTACTCACATAAATACATACATTCATACATACACACACCCATAAATCCATCAATCCATCTGTCCATACCTACATACATACATACATTCATTCATACATACATACATACATACATACATACATACATACATACATACATACATACATACATACATACATACATACATACAACATACATACATACATACATACATACACACATACATAAACACATACACACATACATACTCACAGAGGTAAATAGTCCAATAAAAAAAAAGAGTGTTTCTGATCATTGACATGTGGCAAAAATGATGTGGCGGCGCGATTTTTTTTTTCAATTTTTAGCTACTATAGACTAGTCTATAGAAGCTATTGGGATGGGTATCCGTCCAGCGTCAGGCGTCAGTCTGTATGTATGTATGTCCGTTTTTGAGGCGTCCGTCCACTCAAATATCTTGAGAACTGCAGTACTTACTGATTTGATATTTGATGTGTAGATGAAAAATAGGATTTTGAGAAACTGTTATTTTCAATTTTTTTATATTGTTGAAAATAGACAAATTAATGCAAAAAAAGGCATTTTTGGTAAAAAATCTTCTTCTTCATAACCACTGGTGAGACAGCTTTGTTATTTGGTATACAGGTCCCTAGGGATAACGCAACTTAGATTTGTTAAAATTGTGATGAATATGGAAATCTGTATGTATTTTTACAGAATTTTTTTTTACATTTTTTGGTCAGGCCATCCTGAAATGAGCTATCAAAGATATCCGCCTTCTACATCAATACATGTGTCACAAAAGGTTATTCTCTACATGACGCAGCAGAACTCTGTCAACTGTTGAGTCGCTTGTTTTTTTCAAAACCGCTGGTCAGACAGCTTTAATATTTGGTTTACAAGTCCCTAGGATGACCTTAGTGAGATAATTTCATAGAGTCAGGAAATACTTAATTTTCAATATCCATGTCTATAGTAACTTCAGGGACTTTGGCACTATGTTTTAAATTTTTAATGGAATTTGATACATTTCCCCATTTTTTCCATAGAGGCATTGAAAAACAGGAAAAAAAGAGTTGGCGCGCACGCTTTGAAATGATGCGCGCAATGACCAGAAACAAATTATTGTTTGTGGCCTAAATGTATACATACACACATACATACATGCGATTGATTGACACTAACACCTACATCTTGCATGCATACATACATACATACATACATACATACATACATACATACATACATACATACATACATACATACATACATACATACATACATACATACATACATACATACATACATACATACATACATACATACATACATACATACATACATACATACATACATAATACATACATACATACATACATACATACATACATACATACATACATACATACATACATACATACATACATACATACATACTACATACATACATACATACATACATACATACATACATACATACATAATACATACATACATACACATACATACATACATACATACATACATGTACCGGTATACCTACCTGCCTGCCAGCAAGCCTACCTGCATACCTACCTAGAAAACTACCTACCTACCTACCTACATACCTACCTACCAACAAGCATGAATGACAATTTAAATAATACATTCATTTGTAAATTACTTGCTTAATTGAATTTGATGTTAATGAATACTTTTTAAAATCTTACAGCTTCTCAGATTTGAGTCAAACAGAGGACACACGATAAAAGACCTGAACCGACTACTATGGCGATCATTTTATCCGTCATATGAAACCGATTATGAACAACGTTGAGGAGAACAATGCTTATGGTAACTTACATTTGTCAAATTTTTAAAGGCATAATTTATGAAGATATTATATGCATATGTATGAATTGTAAAGATTTGTTTTATTCTATCGAGTTAGAATTCATATACTTTCAATGTAGTTAAGTATAAAAACTGTAACTTTTGGATATTTAGCATTATTGTCCCTTTGGTTTCATGTTCATCTCCAATGACATGATGAAATTCCAAGTATCAAGCATACGAACACAATCGTATTGTATATAATAAGCATTATTACAGTTGAAATTTGAATTACAATCTGTACTTTCATTCATTTAACCATATCAACAACAATAATGACCACATGGATCACAAATACTAGGAAAAATATACAAAAAGTTACAGATAGTGTCCCCTAAAGGTAGAACACACCTAGGGGACAGACAGGCAGACTCTCAAACTTTTACATGTGCTCTCATGATATACCACATGTTGGTGTTCATTTTAAAGCTGTTAATGAAAGAAAACTTTTCACTGACGTAGTTTTTCGAAATTCAGAAATTTTTATTTTTCTCCATAGAGTTAACACATGGGGGCCATTTTGAATTTCTATTATCGGTAAATCTTGGGTAATTTGTTTCTCGAGTACCAAAATTTGCACGGTGACCCCATATTTTTGTTCTTGATTTTGAAAGAGAATGATTGAAACATCACTTGAGGAAAGTTAGAGCAAAAGTTTAAGTCTTTCACTTTCGAGGTGATACTACCTTAAAGAGATATATGTTATGAGTAAAGATTGAAGAAAAAATCAAATTAAAACAACTTGAATCCAAACTACATGTAATAATGTTGAATCTAAAATTGAAAAAAAAAAATTAAATTGTGCCACAAATTTGCATTCAAAGTTTAACTCATTACAGTTGATTGTGACTGAGAACCTCAACAAGGACACAACATTTGTTGATGTATGAAACAATACTCAACAATATATCAGGTCCCTTTGGAGGCTACAGTCATAATATTTTCCTGCACCTGTAAATTAAAAAATAGACAAAATTATTTTGTGTACATGTGATTGTTTTTCTTTATTTCCAGAGAGCGTTTGCACACCAGAAGGATCTATTCGGTAGAATTGGAAACAAGCATGAAAAAGAAATAAACAATTTCTGGAGTAAATTCAAAATATTCTGGGCTCGGTGTATTACTGACAGTAGAGAGAACAAATGGTCTTATTGGTTTGAGAGAGACGAAAAGAGAAGAAAGGCATATACAGGGGAAGAGTAGATAACCTAAGATCAACCTTATCAATCACTAGAATTTTACACTGCAATAAGTTAATGTAAGAAATGCACGTTTGTCAACCATTTGTTCACAACAGAAATTTTTATCTAGTAAATAATTTCCTGTTTGCTGATAACTACATAGGGTCTCAAAGGGTTTTCACTGTTAGGTTTTATTAGGTAATTGGTTATAATATGAAAATTTGTTCAAATTTTAGAAATTTTTTACTCAATTATGAGATTTTCTTATTATTTTTGTCAAGATTTTTTGCACATATAAGAATAAATGGTTAGCGTGACAGCTTTGACTACGTCTCAGTCATTTACATTGATAATAGTAAGCTTTAACCGTAATTACACTCATAGACTTTTTATATTTATTTTAACTACAATCAGCTGCAAAAACAATGTTTTAATGACCAACCTTCTCCAGCAGATAAATATCAGTTATTCGCAACATTGTTGTTCAAGTTGATAAAAAGGAATCCGAATGTACAACTGATCAGCTACAGATTGTCATTGAAAAGTCAATTATCAAGTTGATTGACAAAGGGGCAATTGAATGTTAGATCTCTGACTTGCTATAATTTTTCACTGTTTTTTGTCTTTCATGTGAACTACAGTTTCTTTTTCTATTCAAGGATTAGAAAAAGAAACAGCAGCTGACGGGAAAGACAAAAACAACGAAAAATCATAAAAGACTTATGTGAAGAAGAGTTAATGAATATTTCGATAAGAAAGAAAAGAGGAAAGGCAGTACGTGTCACATTTCATAAAACTAATCGAGATAAATTACAGCAGATGTAACATTAACTTTTGAAGATTTTTAATAGTAATTTTGTTCTGCCTTGCAACATGCTGTGTTAGAGAGCAGGATATAACTGGGCATTTAGTCATGCTGTATGATCTACAGAACCAGAAAGTGCAACTTTAGCGAGCCAGAACAAAATTTATGAAAAAATCACCGAAGGTTACCACTACTGTACCTCCTGAGGAATAAATTTGAGATAATATTGATAGAACAAAGCTTTGAGAAGGATTGTATATGGCAAGTGGTCAAAGGTCAGAAGGTCAATGGTTCATTGAAGGTTAGAAGGTCGAAGCTTCAACAATGGTTGGTACACTGAAGCTTCGACCAAGATCAGGAAATCAAAGCTGCAGTAAAGGTAGGTAGTTGAAGCTTTAAAAAAGGTCAAAAAGAGGAAGCTTCGAAAGAGGTTAGTATTTTGAAGCTTTAACAAAGGTCAGAAAGAGGAAGCTTAGAAAGAGGTTGGAATGTTGAAGCTTCGACAAAGGTCAGGAGGTCAAAGATTCAACAAAGCTCGGCAGTAAAGCTTTCCGAAGGTTGGTTCATCAAAGCTTCAGCAAATAGGCAAACCTTGGTTGAAGGTTCAAATCACAAATCTTCAAATAATCTTGGTACGCAAATTGGTGATTGAAGCTTGGGCATGAAGCTTCGTCTGAGCTTTGAACAAGCTTTGCCAAAGGTGTTGCACAATCGCGTGTGTACCGGAGGTGCAGATAACAGCACATTGTCGTATAGCACGAACGTAGAAGGGCGAATATGCGCAAAATGGGGTTACGACCGATCACAACACCAATGCACCACAGTCACTGATCATGAGGTAACACGTATGATATTGTAACATTGCTAAGTATTGCTGTGTTTAAGTCTCAACTATAGACTGGAATTTTAAAAATTGCGTTGTTGTAAGATGGCTCTTGTACATTGCGTGGGTCAATGGAGACTCATTGTGCTTTAACCGTTTTGCCTGGAAGCAGAATAGGGCAAGTAGAAACGATACATTCGCCTCCTGTGCGTGCATATAGTATTTTTACTTAGGGGTGGACCATTTGATTTCGGGAGGGGAGCTGGGTGAAATGGGTTTGGCAACTATTTTTTGTCACCTACCCAGGTCGAAATACGTCAAATCCGGAATTCGAATGGACCACGGTACAAACAAACCCACGTGAGGAAAACGCGCACAGACGTACGTTTATTTCTGTACGCGTTTGTATTCATGTGGGTTTGTTCGTACGCACGTGATCTCTTGGACGCACTGAGTCTGTAGAACGCATCGCGTCCGTTTTATTCCAGAGCGTACCATTTTTTCTAAACGTTGTCTTGAAATAATTTTTGTTTCCCAGTAGCGGAATTCAAAGCATTTCATGTTCAACAAAAACAAAAGTATTCTATCATAGTCGTTGCAAATTACAGTGTTTGTAAAATAAGAATTGTTATAACTATTTTTGATTTTTTTAGGATAAGAATGTTCAGTGTATCAACTACTATTTCTTGTTCTACTCTCTAGAGTTTATTGAAATACCCAGTATTCAGCATGTGAACATAACAAGTATACATGTAAAGTGAATAAATATTGTGTACAAATGGATGTCACTCTAGACTAAAATTTAATTGTGCACAACAACAATGCATTGTATACATATAATGGCTGTAATTCTTGTTTGTCAAGATGGATAGTAAAACAACAAACTTTAGTGACACTGAACAAAAATACCGAAACATCAGGAAACGTTACGGTTTCTTGCTTTTTGCATTTAATTATTTAATCATGTAAAAAATATGTATATTTTTGCACGTACACAGTACTCCTTGATTATTTAATATTTACAAATCATGAAAAATGTTGCTTCTTTTTATCTGCATGTCCTATAACCTCTTGTCTTTATCGTTAATTCATAGTCATAAAATCTTCCTGAGAACTGTTTATGTAGTTCTTTCAAATTCACTTTGCTTGTTCCTACAGATGTTCACATTCAAAACTTCAACTTGTAAGTTGTGACAAAATAAGCTGTGTTAGCTTTCCAGAATATCAAAAAATGTTCTGCAGAAACATTGCTCTGATTGCTTGAAGTTTGCACTGTGGTTTTCAGAAACCAAGCATTCCAAAAAATGGCGTTTTATAAAACATTATAGCAAATTGTCAAACGGAACTTTTTAAAGAAAAAATGTAACAAATCCTCCTTCTACCTTTTCCTGGAGTACATTAGCCTTTCATAGTTAAGAAATTAAAAAAATGCTAGCAGTAATTCATTTGTAAACAACTTGCAATTATTCAGAATACTAGTACACTTTCATGCATACTCAGGTTTCTGCTCATTCATCCATATATTCTATGCAACAGATTAATTCACCAATCTATGAAAGCTTGGCCATAATTACCGCTGAAGACGCACTCTGCTGTCTCAGGGTACATCAAAAACAGTTTTTTACAGACTTGAATTATTTTTCCATGCATACTGGGCAGACAGTCGACGTCTTGTTTACTAAATGGCTAGCAACACTTTTCATTTCGAAAATCTTCTAGCCCCCTCCCAGAAATCAAAAGGTCCACCCTTATGTCAATGATCGACTCAGGGTCAGCCGGGCCATGTAACGCACTATACGTATTGACAATGAAACAAGGTCTACTTGAATAATGAAGCGATGACTCGTTAGATAAAGGCTAATGTGCAGGATCTCGGAAGCTGTGATCCAATTGGTTCCCTGAATCTCAGTATACCGTTATCATTGAATTATATACAATAGACTCCTTAAGTTGCTGTGAATAGTGACAAGTAACCTTCCGAGCTGCACATTGATACTGTCGTACCGATATCTGCCTCCCTGTTAGTACGTCATAAATATCTCAAAACAGCCGTCGGGATTGACCAGACAATCTCTAAAATGGCTGCACCACAGTGGATAAATTTTCGGTGACGTTGATAATATCAAGACTAGGGCATGGCATTCTGAAACATGGCTTGAACTTTATGTCAGCTAGTCACTAACTGCAAAGTCAATGTCATCGCAATGTTGTGGTCAGAGTAATTACGGATAAGTAACAGGTATCGTTAGCGTTCCGTTCATTGCCAAGGAATTGCTTTGCATCCTCGTCCCCAGGCAAAATCAGCTCCACTAAGGGGAGTAATAAACAGATAGACTGCATCATATGCAAGTATATAGTACATACACCATGATACTGTTTTTCTTTTTAGTGGAACCTTATGTGTGACAGAAAATGGCTAAGGGAACTAGCCCTGTCTGCAGTCTACGCTGGAATGACTGTCGGGTCCGGCATCTGCGGAACAATTTCGGATAGGTGACTTAAATCCACCATTATTAGAAGCGTGGCCTTTCTGGAAAATCCTCTCATTTTTATCGATGACAGCAAATCGAACTCCTGAGTCATGTATTAACAGTTTTTCCGCAGTGTTGGTCGTTTTATGTTGTCTATTTTTATGAATCATACACTTTCACGTAGTCACAATGGTCCATTATTACAACCGCGCATAGCTGTCTTTTTGCATCAGATGCCCTATTCAGGGTTATATCGTCTGTTCAGTCATGATAAATTAATGTGATCGCCTATGTTCATTGATAAAAGCTTTCTCGACACTTATGTATAGTAAACACCTATTACTTGGTCATAAGGGCTATAGCGCCCGTTTATTGCCCGAAGGACCGTGTGTTACCAGAAACACATCGCTATTCCCGGGGCCCTAGGCCGAGGGGTATAACGATGTGTTTCTGGTAGCACACGGCCACGAGGGGTAATAGACGGGCACTATGGCCCGAATAAAGACCAGATTATAGGTGTTTATAACGCACCACACGCTCATGTTGTATTATGTTATAGTTTTTAATGTGTTTTGATATTTTGCACTGCAACAATCCATTGTGACAAGTTCACTTGGCGATATTTCCACAGCGTTAACAGTATGGTGCCACTTTCTTCCAAAATATTCTAAGCATACCTAACAACATCCTTGGTTGCACTTGAATCTTTTTCGTCGATGAGCTGCTCAAGTTCCTAGGCTGTTGGAATGGAAAATCTATCAGTTTTAGAGAGAGGCTCGTCGCTCATCCAGGGCGCACATCATGTTCTAGTCACCCGTCATTGTTTGAAAGTTGCAGAAAGACTACGGTCACGTTACGAGGCACTTTTCCAAATTTGGTAAAAACTATTTCCCTAGGGTAATAGTGTTTCAAAAATACCCTCTGACGTCACTTTTGTCGATTAAGTGGGGACTAGACATATCGATTTTCTCGTCACGTGACGTATTCTGGCGAATCGCAACACCGAATGAGCATGTGGCGTGTTACAAATACAAATAATCCCATGACGTAACGCTGGGCCCCTTGGCGTAATAAGGGGCGCTATAGCCCTCATGACAGGTAATTAGGTGTTTAAAGCGATGTCCACTTTAATTATAGTAAGGCCATTTAAAGAAAATTCTTTGTTTGCCGTCCTTGATTTTTTGGAAAACCTACTGGCCAGCCAGGAGAAAAAAAACAAACACAGACAAAAACACAAGTGTATTAACATCAGCTCAATTTAATTTGTTTCCTTTGGAAAAATAATACTGTTATTTGTAATAGTGTTAACATTGTGTTTGTTTTCTTAATTTTCTCTGAAAACCTACCAGCACACGCGGACGGCATACAAATTACTTTGTTTAAAGCGCCTCCGAATGTATATCTGCTTAGTGATTGCAGGTACTTGTAATAGAAACTGTTCATTCATAGAAGCCGTATAGATAAACGGTAACTCATATCTTCATTACTGATCGTCGTACATAAGAACCCCTGTTCTTGGATGGTAGTTCCTACAATAAGTTCTGTTCATTTGAAATAGTGGTGACCTATGTTGACGGTTGTTGCACGTGTTGATTTTGTTCATATGAATTTATCTATCAGGAACGTTTCTTTCTGTAGAGATTTTAGTCGCATTGACATTAAACCTCAGCGTCTCTCCATTTTAGCCAACAGGAAATGTTCCAAAATGCAACATGATTCCGTCTACTTTCTAGGTATGGAAGACTGCGGGCGATTTCCTCGGCTTTGCTTATCCAAAGCATCTTTTGCTTCCTGTCTGCGGCATCGCCACATCTCTCCATGTTCATTTTCTGTCAGTTCATCGTTGGCTGCTCATACCCAGGTATACTGGTGGCATCGTTTACATACGGTATGCTACGTATAGAATCTAAACGCTGACTAGGCCGATATTTTTGTAAAAGCATGGCTTTTGTGGCTAATTTGTATGAAAGTACATTCCATGAACTATTTCCATTTATCAAGTCTTTGGTGCAAATACATCACATTTCCGTTCATTTTTGTAATTTTTATTTCCTTCGACAAATCAAGTCCGTGAACCAAGTAATAATTTTAATGCGACGGTTGCTAAATAAGACCAAATCATTGATCGACCAGGAAAACGCAGTAGGTGGAAGAACTTACAGGCGGGCAACATATCATGCTACATACCAATTTATTTTCTTCTCCTGAAGAAAGATCGGAGAAGTGGTTTGATCGCCAAATATTCATCTAGTGAACAATTTTAGACCAATGCATTTTTCCTATTGACAACAAGTCATGGTCCTTGTAGTTACATCTTCAAATGATGTTCATGACATGTAATATACTGTGTGTAAGCGAACACACACATTTTGGAAATTAACCACGTGATGCAGTGTTGCACAAGTTCCAAGCGTTTACATGAATTAATATTAATCAACATATAATTAACAGAAGATGAAGCAGATAGTTGATGTTTTTGGTTGAAATTGCAACTTTTGAAGACTCAGTTCACCTTCTCACAATTAACACACAGTTATCGAATGGACCGGACCTTCGAAGCGAGCAATCATGGAAATATGCTGGCGTTGATGTTTCCTGTGGGTCACATGATCTTTGCTCTCGTTGCCTATTTACTGAGGCACTGGAGGCTGCTACAAATTGTTGTGGGAATACCTCAGTTGGCGCTGCTATTCGTCTTTGTATTCAGGTGCGAGTCTGTCGGCCGGTTCTTTTCTGAGGGGGACCGTAGCCGTTTGTTATCTCCATACCACAATCCGAATGCTTCTCGCGACCTTAAATAGCGTTTGCCTCGTGCGGGGGTCTACATGATATTCAAATGCTTTTAACACTACGTTTTGAAAACAGAGTTTTATTCACCAGTCGCTTAAAATTCATTTCTGATGAGTGAATCGTATGATTGTGTGTGTGCCATGTTGATCCAGTCAAGTTTGTTCTTCAAGTCGGGAAGCTAGAATGTCTGTGGTGCAGCTTCGTTGAATTTGTGCCAGTTCGAGCTATTTTGCTTTTGCAAAGTTTGGCATTTATAAGTGTATCGCTTACATTTCTGTTTCTTTTGTATGTAATCATTAGTTGCTTTTGAAACAGATTTCAAACTTATCAGAATGCAAAGCTCAAACTTAGGTGAGGAAAAAGTAAAATTGGTCCCTTCCCCTGTTCATGACACCGTCACAAGTTTTCGATCAGATGCTGTTCTAATAAACATTCTAAACAGGACACAACTCTTGGCAAATACAATTGACTCTGTTAATTGTACACTGAAATTGAAGTAGTTTTCGTATTTTATATATTGCAGACTCATTCCAGAATCACCAAGATGGTTGCTTTCACTCGGGCACGTGAACGAGGCTGATATCATCATACGAGAGGCGGTGCGGACCAATCAAAAGACACTTCCAAGTTCCTATTTTGCGTATACCAGGTTATCATCATACGTAAGAGGAAAATAGTATTTATATCGTTCGCCACTGGATATGAAATACACGTGTTGACTCATTACAGAGAGATAGGTATTGGCGTATTCGTCAAGAGCTCTCGAGATCAGGCTGCTGTGTTCAAGGCCCATGCTCCATATGGTGAAGTTGCTGGCCGAATATTTGTGTACTATTGTAGTGTTATGGAAAGTTGAGGACCTCAATGTCCGTCGTACAAGGGCTTTTTCACTACCTCTCCCTCTTTCTGCCCTTTCTAGTGATCGATTTTAACCTTGTGTGTTTGGATGCTTTTCGAGATATGACCTCGAATATATACCCATCATCATTACGCAGGACTTGCTCATTTATCATGTGTCTCGCGTGCTTTTGATAAATCAACGAGAGAGAGAGAGAGAGAGAGAGAGAGAGAGAGAGAGAGAGAGAGAGAAGAGAGGAGAGAGAGAGAGAGAGAGAGAGAGAGAGAGAGAGGGAGGGAGAAAGAGAGAGACTGACGTAAGAAAAAAACTAAAAACACTATCGTGATATGATCCCAGAGACTGTAGTCTGCATACCATTGCATCTTCAGAACTTATTAACGAAATCTTACAATTGATATACGTCTAAAAAGTCGTCGAGACTGTCATTCAATGCTACTTTGAACAACACTGAGTACTTGCTGGGTTTTTATCTTTCTATATCAACTTAGGGTGACCGTCCTCAAAAGATAAAGACGCAAAAACCGGAGACAAGTTCCAAGTCACGCAGTAATTCCCACAATTTCACGGATTTGTTCAAAACGCCAAAACTTCGACAAACCACACTAATCATTCTGTGTAACTGGTGAGTTATTGATATTTAACGATTTCGGGAGACGGAACGAGGATTTGAAATATTTAACAATTTTATAAATTTACATAATTCCAGGAGGTCCAGCTCTTTCGTAAACTATAATGGGGCTGCATGCTTAAATACATAAATACAGAGACGAACAATCAATTCAAGACAAAAATACTGTTTAAAAGGCGTAAGACAACCATGCGCTTATGCCTGATGGCAATGGTTTCCGTAAAATGTTAAGGGCAGGGTCATATCGTCTGCGGCTGCGCAACTTTCCCGGTGACAAACATTGCCTCTTCAAAGAATTCGCGATGAATGTCAAACAACTATGAAGCAAAGTCAGCATTTGATACATGTTCATAGCTTACTAGTTTTGTGGCTGTCCAATCACCGCAAGAGTTTCACCAAATCAGCTGTTGCGTCCCTTCGTTTATATGGATCTGCTTCGGCCGCGGTCACCAGTGTCGGTACAACCGCCACTCTGAAATGTTGAATATGCACAAGGGATATCGGGATATGTTGTTGAACATGACAAACGGAGTCGTGCACAGCCGCAGACAGGGTGACCACCCTCCCTGTAAATGCACATCGATAGCCAATTTTAGATTATTCTGCCTACCAATATGAAATCCCTTTTATGCTTGCTCTTCACATTGCACATGCTTACCCGCGAAGATCTGTGCTTTGATAATTTGTTGCAAACATTCTATTGTCATCTTCTTGCCATCCACTTGCAAGCAAGGCGTCGGTAGTTTTATTCAAACAACATACAGATTCATTTCTGTCCGTTGATGCCGTAAGCCAATGTCATATTTTGAGAGATATTGCTATATTGCTACTCCTGGACTTCCTTCCTTTTCAGCCACAGTTTGAATATATCTTCTCAAAAAGTTAGCCGGCTTTGTCTATTTTTTCATAGCCGTAACAGTCTTGTATGAATATGTATACTCTAGTTATCATGACAACCATTGCATGATCATAGATTTTCCTAATATACACTTTAAACAATTGAAGAAAATATACGATTATTTTAATAAAAGCAAAGTAGTCAATATGCGGTACTTATTTATATTTCATTCAGGTTTTCAGTTGTTTTGCCTTATTTTGGATTATCGGTGTTTTCGACGTCACTTGCCGGCAACAGATATGTCAATTTCTTCCTGTCTGGGTTTGTAGAAGTAATGGCTATATTCATTTCGTCGTACACTATAAACCGCTGGGGGCGCCCTAGGCCGATCGCAGTTTTCTGTCTCATCGGCGGGGTGTTTTGTATCCTCAGTCCGTTTCCAAAGAACGGTGAGTGCAGCTCGATTTGGCTTTGAATGTTGCTTAATTATTGAGCATCAAATTTACAGAGGATACAATAACACTTAATTTTCATTTGAATAGATTTTGTCTGATATGGCAGTAACACTTCCGAGTGCAACTTATGTCGCAAACTCACGTCCTAAAATTTGTCAATTGACATGGGAAGTTCAATGTTGTTTCGCTTCTAGGTAGTTTTGAGTTTCGAGAGTCAATTGAAATGCTCCTACCTGTAATCTATACAGGTGAAAATATTCGACAGCTAAAATTATGTAGGACTTTCGAATAACAAAATTTTTATGGCTGTTGTATTTCACAGGTTTTCAGTACCTTGGCACTGCATTTGACTAGTCTGATAGCTAAAGTTGGCGCTGCGGCTGCCTTCTGGTCTGGTTTCGTACAAGTGGCCGAACTCTTCCCAACAGTTGTCGGGTAAGTCTTTGATTATATTGCTGAAACACACACACACATATGGGCTACGACATGATATGTTGCTTCTTTTCTCAATTAGACAAAGCTGGAGATGTAAGTTTCATTGGTACCCATTGGTCCTTACAAGTACCGTAAATTGTACCATTGTCTTGGAATCTACAATTCCTAATCTGTCTTTGCAACAATGACATTGGGCATTTTCACGTTTGCAGATTGTAACGACGAGTTTAACACCAAGCATTTCGATATGCTGTTGGCAGAACGACAAAGACTTTGCATTTTATAAACAGAAACATACACAGGATGTTAGTCGTAAGTTACGGCTAACGGAGCTTTAAACAACCGAAGTCTATCATTCATTTATTCTCGTTAGGACACTGTTTTGATCAATAGTTCTTGGCCAGACTCGAAGGAAGGAACTAACAAGCGACGTGTGGTACGCAAAACTTCATCTGAATCGGGTTATAGACCTGAAATGTCTATTTCATCATTTGCGTTTCAGTAACAGTGGTGTAAGCGTTTGTATTCTGGCAAGTCGTGTATCGTCAATTATTATGCCCTTCTTGCGATTGTTGTCCGATGTATGGCAGCCTCTTCCGTACGTCATCATGGGATCCTTGACAGCATCATCAGGTGCTTTGGTGTTATTGGTGCCAGAAACGAAAAACCGTCCCGTACCAGCGACGATTGAAGAGTTTGAAATGCTCCACAAGTGAGTGTGTTGGTTTTGATTATATCGTTTGCCTGTATCTGCGACGAAGGTAGTTTCTCTCACACGGAGGTTAAAGAGAAGCAGTCGTCGGAACTCTGCTCAAAGGTTGCCGGGGACCCCGGCGATCGATGTAAACACTGTATTAAGGGTACGTTAGCGATTGATGAAAGTTGAAACATGTTTGTTAACAATGAATATCGTACAATTTGCATCTAGATATCATGTATGAAATACATGTTTGTAACAAGAAAGTCGCACACGCGCAGTTCCACGACTGATTCCCTTTAATGCACGGGTGGTCATCAACACTAGTAAAAATGTTAATTAAAACAACAAGAGCGAAATTATAAATGATTTGGGTACAAACCGTATTGGAGGCGAATGCACAGAGAAGTTAATTCCCTTTTACGAGGCTTTTTCGAAGATTTGACGCAAGATATGTTGGAATGATATTGAAATAATGAAAACAGTTAATACTTGATGAAGAAACCTAAGAATTTCAAGTGATGTATCTCAACGACCTCTCGCATGGCAATATCCTGACATAAGGCAATCGTCTATGGTAATATACCTGTAAATGTGTTCAGACTATGAGTTGATGTTGTCATTAATTTTCGTAATGGGTTTCACTGTTTCATACTTTGTACTGGCGACAGTGTATCGTCGATGGTATGGAGCTAGAACAGTCTGTACAGCACTGTGGAATCAATCAGATTTGTTTAAGGTAGAATGCGCCTCGGGGACAGATATTCGGACTCTCAAACGTTTACAATTCTTTTCTGATCTACCACTTGTGTGGGCTCATTTTAAAGCTCTTAATGTAAGCAAAGATTTTCACCGTCTTAGGTTTTCGAAAATCCAAATTTTATTTTCTCTCCATAGACTTAACACAGGGATGGCGGCCATTTTGAAATATCGCTAAATCTCGGGTTATTTGTTTCTCTAGCATCAACATTTGCGAAGTGACCCCGATTTTATCCTTGATTTTTGAAAATAAAATGGGAGAAGTTGTTTGAGGAAAGTTTAAGCAAAAATTTAAGTCTCTGACTTTCGAGGCGCATACTACCTTAAACGGTACTAATCATTGTTCTTGTCTGGAACAAAATTTCAGTGATGTTACAGCGTGTAAATAAGCCTGCTGTTGGTACTCTTAGCCAAAGTAATAAAAAATTGTACACAGTTCTGAAAATATAAGCATAACAATATTGTCCTGCGTTCCGATCAGCTTTTCCTGCGGTACGATTTGTCATGCATATCGATTTAAATGCATATACAGCATACGTTTATATCTTTTCTGCCAACAGAACACGAAGAAAGGCGAAGGGAAGGGGCGACATTGCTGTGGTATCCGGAAAGGCAGGCCACACGCTCTGTGAATCTGTCATGAGCTGTGATGTGTGATAGCCTGTCTCTGATTTTCGTATGGATAAGCTGTGCTTGTCGGATTCTTCAAACGGTCCGTTCAGTTCAGAGGGATCCGAAACACTGGCCTGACTTTTTCCAGAGTACGGGAGCCGCTGCTCTGAACAAACTATTTCTTTGTGCGCGATCGCATGTGACAAAGTCTACACTTATCAGCTGGACTTTGAACATAAGAATGAGATCATATTTGAAAGATAACTCGGAGCAAACCCGTGAATACACTTAAAGTCAGGACTAACATATTAAAAACAAATCGCTGTGTAACCCGGCAACTGGTACAGAACTGGAGTGATATGAAGAGTAATTTTTGAAAGAGTTACAATTCTTGCAGCCACGTTTAGAACACGTTGAATCTGAATAATTGAATTATTCACTGATTATTCGGAAGTCCGTACAACAGAGAGTTACAGAAAGCATGGACAAGTTGTTCTGCGGTAGATCTTGATAAATATTTACGAATACGCGCAATGCATCGTAGATGAAAGGTTGCTGTACGGCAGATCTCTGATAAATGAGTTCTCAGAGTGAGATGAGAGTCAAGGATGGCGCCCAGGCTAAGCCTGATAGCTAACAGGAATTTTAGCATCCCATACACCAATTTCTGTAATATTTCTATCTAACGGATTATACTAGGAGGAAATTGCATATTCCATTATCATCGTTTAAAGTGAGAAAATTGGTAGACATCCAGATCTTACATCTGAAATGCAATTTTCAAGATTTGAAATCATTCTAATGGCAATGTCCCTGTTGAAAGACATACAATGTTGAATCATCAGCATAAAAACTATAAAGACATCCATGACTGGCCATTCATTTTCCGAATGGAGAAGTATAAACCTTGAAAAGAATTGAACCTAACACTGATCCCTGAGGTACCCAGGTATCAAGTGGATGAAATGATTATTGAGTGGAATTTATAAGAACACATTGACTTCCATTTGAAAGATATGACCCAAACCACTGAAGTGCATAACCAGAAAGACCAAAGTGGTCTCTTAAACGATGTAATAGAATAGTATGGTTGAAAGTATCAAATACAGCAGAAAGGTCAAGTAAACCAAGAATACATCACACTCATCATCGAGGGCAAGCAAAATATCGTAACTTTTACGAGCAGTTTCACTGCTGTGCTTGGCTTGTGGTTAGTATATAGATTGCATTGGTTCATAACACGTTCTAATCTTCGATAAAAACGACAAATTTGAAACAGGTCGAACATTTTTGAGAATTTCCTGGTTCAGAGATGGTTTTTTAAGAATTGGTTTAACAACGGCTAACTTAAATACATCAGGTATACAAAACCAGACTGCAAATATTCGGTGAAAATCTCAGTAAGATATGCATTTACAACAACAGGGTTCTTAAAAATCTTCTTGGGAATTGGGTCTAAGCATCAATAGGTTGATGACGAACTTCGGACCGGATTGTGTTATGTATTTTGTCAGCAGTTGTGGGTTAAAAACATCGAGTTTACACTCAACACGTGCTTCAGTGGAAGACTTTAAATGTTGATTATTAGAAATAGTGGGTAAAGTCTCTTTCGCCGGAGTTTCTCTACCGCGCGAGTCAATGTGATGGTACATTTCGATCAACGTATTAGAAAAGCATGTTCTAAATTTTGAAGATTCGACGCCAAGCACGGCCAATTTATCAAGTATTCATCGTTGAGACCGAAGGATAACAAAAAGAATATGAAAATCGTCTATGAGCGTACAGTGCCCGTTGAGGTGCGTCTCGGCACAGATATCTCCAACTTTTACAATATTATTTTGGCCTACCACTTATAGGGCTCATTTTAAAGCTTATGGAGTAAATACAATTTGCACTGGGTTAGTTTTGTGAAATCGAGAATTTTTATTTTCCCATATAAAGAAAACATGAGAATGGCGGCCATTTTGAATGACTGATATCGGTAGATGTCAGTAATTTGTTTCTCTAGGAACAAACTTTGTACAGTGACGCGGATTTTGATTCCTGATTTTGAAAGAGTGTGGTTGAAAGTTTGTTTAAGGAAAGTTTGAGTAAACGATTTAGTCTTTCATTTTCGAGACGCCCACTACCTCAATTAATATGCTATACGTAATCTCTGGCAACGACGTATTCAAGACAGACGTAATGCTCTATATTGTAGTCAACCATTCATTAGAGTTTCCATTTACATAGCTGCTCAACCGTTTTGTAAGTTAGAGTGACCGTGAGTAAAATCGAAAGCTGAGTAGCTTTTGGTTAAAAAGAATGTAACCTTACATAATGTCACAGCTCCCGACTATTAAACAAATCAATTGTTTGTATAGTAGTTGAAAAGTTCAACATCTTTTGTCATACTTATTAGAAACAATGCATTGAATTCTTCGTTCTACTTTCTATAGTATTCTTTTTGGACTTCACTTTAATGTTTTGAAATGGTAGAAAATAGGTTGCATTCACAAACATCTCTTCACCCTCTTCATTCTGCCAAAACAGCAACGAGACACTAGATCATCTTTTCTACACCTGTAAATTCACTGAGACCTTCTGGAACGAGTTTCACACATTTTTCGAGGAATCTCTCAGTTTGTTCACTAGACATAACTTAAATGAAGTGCTCTTTGGTGTTGAAGGTTACTCTGACATCATAATCACTTGCTACTGTTAGCCAAAAGACACATCTATGCCATGAAAATGAAACAGAGTAAACCACACTTTGCAGCTTTTATGTTGCAAGTGAAATTCAACTACCATCTAGAGTAAGAAATAGCTCTGAAAAAAGACAAATTAGAGAGACATTGCAGCAAATGGATTTAATTTTACATAAAATTGTAGATAACTAAGCACTGTACTTCATTTTGATTTAAGTTACTGTTACTAAAGAAAATGTTACCAATAAAACAACTTAAATACAAAAAAAAAACATCTCTGGAGTTTGGGGCGGGAGACTTGACAAAGGGGATTTGAAAATATCAATGTTTGGGTGCATTTGAAAGGATATTGGGACTTTAAATGACAACTCGAAACGAAACTGTCTTTGATTGATATGAAATAAATATTCAGGGTCTCTTGAATAAAATTTAAAAAGAATGTATGGAAAAAACACATCTGTAGAGTATTTTTTCTTAAGAAGAAGAAGTCAACGACTCCTTTAGCCAAACAGAAGGTAGTCGCACACGAATACAGCCCTAAGCCAATAAGAGAGCCGTCATTATTTACACCCTAGGGTCGGATGAATCTAAGGGGTCTACTAAAATTGAAAGCTACAAGGGTGTTGCACAAAATATGGAGAGAAAGAAAGGGGGGTTACTCAATTTTGGTTCGAAATAATTTAAACACCTCTGAGATTGCACCATTGCACACATCAGTTTCTCAAAATTTTCGATGCGAGAGGGGATACACCCGCTCCCAAGTGGGGTGTCCTAACAGTTTTACTTAGTGAATAAAAACATTAAAAACACCTCTCAGATTGCACACCACATCAATTTCTCAATATTTTCCACACAAGATAGGGGACACTCCCCTCTCACACTTTCCCCCTCAGCCTCCGGCGAGTTCTCTTCCTTGAACTCTTCAAATTCTGCCCAGTCAGATATCCTAGTGAAAACACTGTCATGGTACCCTTCCAAATTAAACAAAGCTATTGTTGGATACAGGTTATAGCATGAGATTTTATGTTTATATTTGTTGCGACTTTGAATGTCGTTTCCGTTGGTTTCAACTCTTTCAACCTTTATGAGATACCGATGGTAATCTAGCAGAGTACTCAATGATTTGAAAGATCTTTACTATTGCTGTATTTTTGTACATTTTACAAATAACTGTATTGATATTACTTTTTAAGTGATGTTGGGGTTACTCAAATTCGTCATGGTTGACCGCGGGAGGCGGGGGTACTTGAAATGTCGGAGTTTCCAATGAAATTTCTACGACCCCCAGGCAGTAAATGATGAAGGCTCACAAACATACAATCTTTTACAGTGGGGTTACTAGAAATTATTGAGTTTCCGATAAACCTTCCCCCAGCCGTAAATCATGAAGGCTCCCTAACATACAATCTTTTACAGGGTAGGGGGGGGGGTTACTAGAAATTTCGGAGTTTCCAATGACATTTCTCCACCCCCCCAGGCAGTAAATGATGATGGCTCCCTAACATACAATCTTTTACTCATTACGATTACCTAATTTGTATATTAATATCCCTACTTATATCATTTCAATATTAATACTGCCACGCTGGCAAAAACAAGTGTCAGAAGTGATAAGTTCCTTCACATGCTGAGACCGTAGAGACGCACTGAAATGCAGTCCAAGAATTTCATCGGATATGGCTACTGGCCTCTCAAGGGAGCATTAGTTTTTTGTTTTGTTTTGTTTTTTTTTATGGGGAGGGGTCGGTGGAAATCAGGGGGGGGGAGTGACTTTTACGAAACCGTTTTTAGGGGAGTCAATTTGTCTCTATTCGGACTAAATTGTTTCCAACACTTTTCTCAGATGTTCTACCACTTTAGGGAGCTCATTTTGAAGTTTTTTGATGATTAAGAAATATATTCATCTTCTTAGTCATTCGAAAATCGAACATTTTATTTTCACACATAGAGTTAACACAGGGATGGCGGCAATTTTGAATTTCAAATATCGGTAGATGTACGAAAAATTAGTAATCTTGCACCAAACATTGCTCTGTATCCTTGATTTGGTAAGAGTATGCTTGACGTTTTCATTGAGGAAAGTTTGAGCAAAAGTTGAAGTCTTTGACTTTCAAGGCGAGTGCAACCTTAAACACATGACCCCACTATCACAAAGGCAACAATAGACCTAATAAATTCGCTCGCTCTGAGCGTCAGCAACAAGGTTAAATTTAGATTCAGCAGCTCTATAATACGCTAGGTATGTAAAAGGTAACACCAGGATTTTTTTATCTACGACGCCTGGAAATCAGGGTCTGCTAACCAAAACAATACATTCTGTACAGATTTGGCGTAAATGTGTAGAGGTTCTGACAACATCGATTCGGAATCTTGCTGGAAATACCGACAATGTAGCTGCCAGATATTATGCTGTAGCATCTAGTACTGGAGCGAGGTTGCAGTATCAGCATACGTGAGTTTGTGACAATTTGCATGCCAACCGGCAAAGCCAAGGCGCCGTTATCAGCGAGCACAAAGGTCTTTCTCCATGCAGTGATTGTTACATCACGTTGTTCGAACGTTGTTGTTGTTTTGGCGCACAATGGGGCATGACCTGCAATGCTGAAATTATAGACATCACGCTTGTCAGGACACGGACGGGGGATGGATTTCGATACAATACTTGCCTCCTTGGGTGACTTTGGACCGTATCAAAGGAAACTCTTTGTGTTAACGCGGCCTTCTTGATGACAGTTCCGTTCATCGTATTTGCGCAAGTTTTTATAAGCGACGATGTCGACTTCGTGTGCCTGGCTGAGATTCAAAACGGGTCGTCACGAACGCGACTCGGATCATTACAAATAAAGACCGATGTGACCTTTTGGAAAACACATTCATCGGAAACTGGTCAATGGTATACACGAGTAGCGATCATTTATCGGGCCGAGACAACGGCACTTTGCCCTTTGATACGACTATAAAAGGCCGAACGTGCATGAAATGGGGTTACGACCGATCGCAGCACCAATCCACCACAGTCACTGAGGTAAAACGTGTGATACATGGCTTTTTGTCGTTTTATTCTAGACCGTTTTTATCAAAATTGTTTTGTTGTTTCGGTTAACTTTCCCCCGGAAAGCAGTATTTAATAAATTCACACGACTTTTGAAATGCGAAAAAAGCCAATGTAGTCTGGTTTGAAATACGTTTGATTGTGGGAAACCCACTTGCACATAGATTTTGCTGGCTGTGCCACTCGCTCATATGTACAAATGGGCCGATGTTATTTATTCGCCATCAGACGGCAGACGGAAACGCCCATTTATAAACGGCGCATGCGTGCAGAGATAGTATTTTGACTTGTGTCAATAATTGGCGGAAAGATAAGGGACTGGTCATTTTCTTCAGTCTTGGGGCGATGGAATATTTTTTGCCGCCGTGAAAAAGTGGGACCTGCCCCCATTCCACTTTCGAAAACAGGGTGACGCCCCGCTTCTAGCTTCGAAAACAGGGTGATATAATACATATATATATATATAATATATTATATATATATATATATATATATATATATATATATATATATATATATATATATATATATATATATATATATATATATATATATCTCGAAGTATACAGATGTCCTCGTGGGAAATTACGTGCTCAATGCTAAAGCAGAGGCGGTTTAAATAAACAGATTACTTCAAGTACAAAGTAATGAAATATATTACTTAAGTTTCATGTATCTTGCAATCCTCAGATAGAAGTGAAAGGATTACTAACTCGACACTATTACATATATGATTGGGACGAACCGTTGTATTTGTAGGTGGTGTTAAAATTCGATAAATAATATTTGTTTTGGTGGCGACATTTGAAACCAACTCAAAGCGTTTGTTTTAACAGTGTAGATTTGTCAGCATTGATAATAATTGTGCAGCTTTCCTGATATACAAAGATTACATCGCTTGTTAGTCCCCGCGGACGAAGTCCAGCGGGGACTTATAGAATGGGTCCCGTGCGTGCGTGCGTGCGTCCATCCGTCCGGAGCCGTTTCTCAGACACTGCTGAACCAATTTTGTTCAAACTTGGCACAAAGGCATAGCACTATGACCTACAGATGCACATCGATTTATTTTGCGATACGATTCAATATGGCCACAAGGTGGCCATATTTTTGCGATTTTTCATGTCTTTGAACCATAACTCAAACATCCTTGAACCGATTCTGTTCAAACTTGGCACAAAGGCATAACACTATGGCCTACATATGCATGTAGAATTATATTGCGATACGATCCAATATGGGTGTGAGGCGGCCATTTTGTTTGCGATTTTTCGTGTCTTTGAACCATAACTCAAACATCCTTGAACCGATTCTGTTAAAATTGGCACAAAGGCATAGCACTATGACCTACAGAGCACATCGATTTATTTGTTGATACTATCGCAATATGGCCGCAAGGTGACCATATTTTGCGATTTTTCATGTCTTTGAGCCATAACTCAAACATCCTTGAACAGATTCTGTTCAAACATGGCACAAAGGCATAACACTATGGCCTACATATGCATGCCAAATTATATTGCGATATAATCCAATATGGGCGTGACACGGCCATTTGTTTGCGATTTTTTCGTGTCTTTGAACCATTAACTCAATCATCCTTGAACCGATTCTGTTCAAACGTGGCACAAAGGCATAACACTATGGCCTACATATGCATGTCGAATTATATTGCGATACGATCCAATATGGGCGTGAGGCGGCCATTTTGTTTGCGATTTTTTCATGTCTTTGAACCATAACTCAAACATCCTTGAACCGATTTTGTTCAAACATGGCACAAAGGCAAAGCACTATGGCATACATATGCATGTATCAATTAACCTTGCGATAGGAGCCAATATGGCTGCAGAACTGCCATTTTGTTGGAATTTTGCATGTCTTTGAAGCTTAATTCAAAGGTCATTACACCAATTTTGTCCAAACTTGGCACAAAGATCATGCACTATGGCATACATATACATGCCAATGTACTGTGTGACATGTTCCAATATGGTTGCCAGATTGTCATTTTTTCCCAATATCGCTGCCAGATGGTCATTTTTGGATTTCTTCATGTCTTTGAGGCTTAATCATATGCAAATATTCCTTATCCAATGTTGTTGAGACTTGGTACAAAGATAAAGTACTATGGCATACATATGCATGTCTACTAATTTTGTGCTATGATCCATATGGTCAATAGACAGCCATTTGATTTCAATTTTGGTGTGATTTTTTTATGTCTTTGAAACATAAACATAGGTCACTGTCCTTCGATGGACTGATTTTGTCTAAACGTGATATGGCTGCATTCTTGTGCACATTAATTTGTTTCATTATATGATCGAAAATGGCTGATTACAACAACATACCCGATCCATTTCTAAAATTCCACCAAACCATGTGTATAGTATGTGCCATCATGACACTAGACGCAGTGTGGGCATCGTTATGTGTGATGTAATTGAGAGTTCCTTCAGTGGTCATTACCGGCAAAGATGGGTCAATTTTATGAAACGTTCCTCAGATTACTTTATTATGCAAGTCACAGGCCTGATGCACCCGTTGCATCAATGTCATTCCACAGCTACCTAGACCACAGCTACCTAGACACCAAAGATTATAACAAAATGGACAAGCGGGGACTGTGTCATCAACGATGACTTGTTCATGTTAGAGTAGCTCAATGCTTTATCAATGATTGACCATGAATGTCAAAGACTTGGCCCTTATTTCTTAAATTCCATACAAAATTTTGACAACTCGGTGTCGTTTGTGTATCTCTCGTTACGGAACGATTGCATGGGTCAGTGTGGCGCGTCTTGCAGGTGTTATCAGTGAGGCCGATGTAAACTAACGCAGAGACAGAAAAATGTATGTCTGATATATCAAAGTTACACGCTGGAAGGTCGAGCCGAAAAATGCAACTGAATGATGAAATTCGTGGCTTGTGTGGTTTGTTTAGGCAAGTATGAGCCCGTGTTGTACTTCAAAAATATACTGACCCCTCTATTAGGCATTTCAAAAACATGGTGACCCACCATCTCCAAAGTCAAAAACAGGGTGACACCCATACATCCATCGGCTCCCCAGGCCGAAGAAACTGACCAGTCCCTAAGGAGGCTTCATATCACCATCCTTATTGACATCGAAATCTCGAAAGACAAACAACAAAGGCGTGACTCGTGATGTTGTTTGCTTTGTATAGTGGAACCTGGTGTGTGACAGAAAATGGCTGAGGGAACTAGCCCAGTCTGCAGTCTATGCGGGAATGACAGTTGGATCCGGCATCTACGGAACTATTTCGGACAGGTGACTACAATCCACCATTACATGTGTTGATGTATACTTGTAATAAGACTTGCGGTCGCAGACGACCTCACAAATAACAAAAAATTCTGCACGCACCATTTTGAACAATCGAATAAGACCTCATTTAGGGACTGGTCAGTTTCTTCGGCCTCGGGGCGGTAGATTATTTTTGCCGACGTTAAAAAGTGGCTTAACCCCCCCCCCCCCAATTCCGGTTTTCGAAAACAGAGTGACATCCCCATTCCAACTTTTAAAGACAGGGTGACCCCCGCGACAAATCGGGAATGTTTCATGTTTGTCGTATGTACTGCAGATTTCATAATGATAAGTACACTTTGCCAAACCAGACTTTCAAGCTGCAAACATGCAGATATCTCTGATATGTCTGATTATTAAAGTTACGCGCCAAAAAAATGCAACTGAATGATGAAATTCTTGGCCGGTACGATGTGTTTTAGGCAGGTATGACTCCGTGTTGTAATTCAAAAACACACTGATCCCCCTATTGAGCATTTCAAAGACATGGTGACCCCATCACAAGTCCAAAGTCAACTGAAAAACAGGTGACCCCATGAATCCACCGCCCCCTGGCCGAAGAAACTGACCAGTCCTTTATTTATTTCAGTAGATAAACCTTAATTCTCTTCTAAATAACCTCTTCGAATTTATTGATCAGAAAATTTACATTTTGGAAATTAAGTAACGTATAGGACCATGACATATGATAAATATAAGGCTTAGCTTTGCATTTCATAAACAGAGCGCTGTCTATTTTGCCATACCCTGGTACATTACCACAATGCATTATCACAGGAAGAGTGTCCTATCAAAGATATTATTTTAATTTGTCATGACTGTAAATTGACCCCTTGTGTCATTTATCAATTGTTTTTCTTCATTGATGATAATTGTATGTTGGCCATTTAAATCGATGGTAATTTCAAATAATCACCCTCGGTTCCATGAATAGCAATCGTGCATGTCGCTACCATTGTACGTGGAATGTTAGCATAGCTCTGTCCAACGATGAGTGACGATTGTGGATGTGTAATCGTCTGTGTTATGGTCTAAAGTGCCTGTTAATTATAGCGTTCTTGCATAGACAGTCTACAGTCTATGGTTCATGTTATAGCCGTACTGTCCGTGAGACATGCCTGTGTGAGTCCTATCATTGATACAAGGAACAGAGAAAGTGTCACACATGAACATTATACAAACTACTTACTTATCATTTATCGTGGTCATTACATACCGCCCCCTACTGTTTGTTCACAGTAATTGCATATAATACATATTGTCCAACGATTACTTTCTCTCTTATATCAGAAATGTTGAAAATGTGTCACTATTATAAAATCGACCGATTAGGCTTTTGTTTACTAAATTTAATTATGAAGGGTTTTCCTTAGATTTTTCCATCTGCCTTTATTTGTGTCATAATGTATTTAACTCAGGACAGAGTTTTTTCTACTTAGGGACTGGACATAAATTACAGGGGGGGTTGTTTTTCGAAACACCGCTGCATCAAAAATAGTGACCCTTCAAAAGTTCATGCACAAAAATTAGTGACCCTCCCCCTTATCCGTGCATGAAAATAAGTGACCCTCCCCTGTTACTCAATACCCCCCCCCCCTCAACAAACCCGCAATGCGTTCAAGACCTCCTTCTGACTGGCTATACTTTTGAAGTCCCCTCCCAAAAAGAAGGGCAAAATGCGGCCGATATAACGCTTTGTCCAAAAAATATCAAATCATATGTGTGTGATAATTCATGTAAATGTACTTTGCTTGAAGTGGCAGGTAAAAAGTGCATGCATGTACAAAAAATGTAATTTTTAGATTTCATCGACAATGTCGATTCACTATGCATGGCAGCCTATGATGAAACTATGAATATTTTTTTCCCAATACAAAACTAGGTAAATCTGTGCATTTATGTACACCTAATTATTAGTATTAATGTTCATGACTAGACTACAGTGGTTTCAAGTCAATGGTTGTGCAAGAAATTTGTTTTTGGAATTTCACTGAAATGTCCATTCACTATGCATGGCAGCCTATGATGAAACTATGAATATTTTTTTTCCAATACAAAACTAGGTAAATCTGTGCATTTATGTACACCTAATTATTAGTATTAATGTTCATGATTAGACTAGAGTGGTTTCAAATCAATGGTTGTGCAAGAAATTTGATTTTGGAATTTCACTGAAATGTCCATTCACTATGCATGGCAGCCTATGATGAAACTATGAATTTTTTTCCAATACAAAACTAGGTAAATCTGTGCATTTATGTACACCTTATTATTAGTATTAATGTCATGATTAGACTACAGTGGTTTCAAGTCTATGGTTGCGCAAGAAATTTGATTTTGGCATTTCACTGAAATGTCCATTCACTATGCATGGCAGCCTATGATGAAACTATGAATATTTTTTTTAAATACAAAACTAAGTAAATCTGTGCATTTATGTACACCTAATTATTAGTATTAATGTTCATGACTAGACTACAGTGGTTTCAAGTCTATGGTTGTGCAAGAAATTTGATTTTGGAATTTCACTGAAATGTCCATTCACTATGCATGGCAGCCTATGATGAAACTATGAATATTTTTTTCCAATACAAAACTAGGTAAATCTGTGCATTTATGTACACGTAATTATTAGTATTAATGTTCATGATTAGACTAGAGTGGTTTCAAGTCCATGGTTGTGCAAGAAATTTTATTTTGGAATTTCACCGAAATGTTGATTCACTATACATTGTAGGCTATGAGGAAACTACAAATAACTCATAGGTTATCTGATCCTAAATTGTTATTCAAAAGTTGTTCGACCTGAAGCTTCCAGTTGTTATTGATGACATTTTGCACTTTTCTGAATAGTTTGTATTCTGTCAATGTCCTCAAAAAATGAAAAATGTACATACAGCTTCATGAACATTGACACCGACCTATACCCAATGTATTGTCAATGGGAGAATGATATCAAATAAGTGATCTCTCCATTGTTATTGAAAGCGTCATTACAGGGGACAGTTTATATGTACAATAGAGGAGTTGGATAAGTAGAAATCATGACAACTTAAATCAATGTGACTGCTTGGATCATTAATACATTGTTATTATACCTTTACACTCACGCCCGAAGGGCGCGCCGGAAATGGAAATGACAGAAAATGAAAGTGCCAGGAGGCATTTTTTCTTTTTTCTGTATTCCATATTCTTTAATACGTGCACATGCAATTTCAGTTTTAATGCATAAAAACTGTGACCCTCCCCAATAGGCTTGCACAAAATTTTATGACCCTTCAAAAATGCTTGCGCGGAAAATGGCGACCCACCCCCAAAAAACATCGCCCCCCCTGTAATTTGTGTCCAGTCCCTTACGATGTATATTTCTAAGGGTTCTGATGTAAAGTACAATCAGTTTGTAAATCAGACTACCCTCATTAAATAAAATGAAAATGAATGAATGAATGAATGAATGAATGAATGAATGAATGAATGAATGAATGAATGAATGAATGAATGAATAAATAAAGAAATGGTTGTTTAAAGAGCCTGCGCTCCCATGCGTAAACTCTTCTGATAAATTGTTCCGAATGCATATTGATGGAAGTCCCTTCAGTTCATTTGTACTATGGATGCGCAGCTAGTACCTCCTATTCACTGTCGGCAGTCACGTGTACTGATACACTTTCATATTCACTTGTGATTTTAGATTATGACTGAAATGATGCATATTTCTATCTGATATTTAGGTATGGAAGATTGCCGTCGATAGCCTCGGCTTTGTTTATCCAAAGCGTATTTTGCTTCCTGTCAGCGGTATCACCACATCTCGCCATGTTTATTTTCTGTCAGTTCATCGTTGGGTGCACATACCCAGGTGTACTGGTGGCATCATATACATACGGTACGTTGCGTACAGAATATTAGCACGGCCTATGAGCGGTGAACTAGAAAATCATTGAAGAAAATTGAGAGTCTCCGAAGCCCATTCTACTTTAACTTTTACATTTGCGTTGATCACATATATGTAGAGATGCCATATTTTAAGACATTTAGCCGGATTTTTCTTTTCACACCATACAGTTATCGAATGGACTGGACCTTCAAAGAGAGCCATCATAGGAAATATGTTAGCGCTGACGTTTCCACTGGGTCACATGATTTTTGCTCTCGTTGCGTATTTCCTGAGGCACTGGAGGCTACTACAAATTGCTGTTGGGATACCTCAAGCCGTCCTACTTGTTGTCTTCGTATTCAGGTGCGAGTCTGTTTCCCGGGTCTTTTGAGAGAGAGTCTCAGCCATTTGTTGTCCGCCTGCCACAAAAATGTTACCACAGAGTTCTATTTTATGGGGCCGCATAACAGCTCAATTTATAGAGCGTAATTATTCATGCTATTTGTGTGAGACCGTGACCTCTTCCCCTTCTGACGTCGCCTCAACCCGACGCCTTTTTTGGGTGAGACATTCAATTGTTCAAGCTTTAGTAGGCTGAGCTAGGATAACAATTTATATGTCAATCCCGCGTAAGCCTCCAATAGCCCTATTTGCGGTGAAATTGATTGACTAACACCAAATTTATGATAATGTCAAGGTCAATCGTCGGTGTTGAGAAAGTGTTTCGTTCACAAATGTATTTTCATCCGCTTTTGTTTAGATCTGTAGCGTACGCAGTTTTTAACGAACGATCTTGACTGAAAACAGCACATAGCAAATACAATCGAATAAATCAAAAAATAGCTTGAAAATGTAAGACTGTCTTAATCTTTTTTTCATTGTAGACTCATTCCAGAATCACCAAGATGGCTGCTTTCACTCGGGCACGTGAACGAGGCTGATATTATAATCCGAGAAGCTGTGCGGGCCAATCAAAAGACACTTCCAAGTTCCTATTTTGCGTATACCAGATTATCGTCACACGTAAGAAAACATGCGGGAAATGTTTATTATCTGTCACAATTTTTTTGTGAAATTAGAATGGAAGTCACATTACCTGAGCTGTGAGAGTTATAACTCCTAAAGATAGTAAAGCTTTAAGGAGCATACATTTTGTGCTAAGTATAACCACTGGTAAAAACACAACATTTAGCAGCATCCTACTTTACTAATCATGGAGCAACAATGACACCATCATATTTTTTTTTCATTAGCTTTATACGAAATCTTCACCCAAACGAATTTATACTGCTAAATACCAAGGATGATTGAAAATGAATGCTTGCTACAGATCTTTCTTTTTCTCTACCAACTCAGAATTCGATGAAGGAAAAGGCAGAGAACCCGAAGAAAAGTTCGAAGTCACAAAGCAACCACTACAACTACACTGATCTGTTCAAAACACCGAAACTTTGCCAAACAACCCTGATCATTCTGTATTTATGGTAAGTAGTTGATATTTCATCATACGTCATGGTTTGATCCGAAGACATCGTTTTTGTCATTAAAATTGATCCCGAATGTTTCCCTACTTTGTTTGTCTCTTAGTCACCGAATAAAAAATGTATACACATAAACGACAGAACGAAACTTATATAAGCGAGCCAATCATAAGCGCATGTGTTGCCACTTATAGAGTAACATGAAAAGTATCCCGGATGTAAAATGATACATACTGTAGTATAAAGTATAGATATAACATCTTAGTTTGAGGTAGAACGCGCCTCGAAAGTGCAGTGAAAGACTTACAATTTTGCTCAAAATTCCCTCAATCAAACTCTAAACCATTTACTTCCGCAATCAATATTAAATATCGGGGGTCAGCATGCAAACATTGTTACTAGAGACTGAAAAACATTTACGAACACTTAAAATTCAAAATTGTCGCCATCCCTGTGCTAACGCGAACAGGAACAATCAAAATTTCAATTTTCACAAACATAAAAAAACGATAAGAACGTTATTTACTCCATCAAGTGCAAATTAAGTCCCCATAACTGGTAGACTAAAAAGTATTATAAAGGTTTGAGAGTCCGAATGACTACTAGTATCCAAAAGTCGCGTTCTATCTTAATAGGACAATCATATGCTCGTCGATGGTTTTTATTTTCGATCGAACAATACATTTAATCAACACAAAGAATTGAATACAGGAGCACCTTAAATGCGAGCAAACATGTTCCCATATACTGCTGTTAAAATCCTTTTTAGACGAACAATACCAATTGAATCAGACGTACTTTTAAAATAACTCTGAGATAATATAATGAATCAGGCGAAACAGACAACAAATTGATCATATTTTCACACTTCGTGTTGAGCTCGTCTCGCAACAGTATATCCTATAATATTGCCAGACACGTGAACAACAACATGCAACGGGCGCTTCGCAGAAATAATCCCTTCTTAAACAAATAGTTCTGATGTTTTTGAGCTGCTCTACCATACAGAATAATCAGTGTCTATGCATATTTTACTTATCCAGCTTTTCAATTGTGTTGCCCTATTTTGGATTATCGGTGTTTTCGACGTCACTTGCCGGCAACAGATATGTCAATTTCTTCCTGTCTGGACTGGTTGAAGTGCTTGCTATACTACTATCGTCTTACGCACTCCACCGCTGGGGGCGCCCTAAGCCGATCGGAGTGTGTAGTATCGTCTGCGGCATCTTTTGTTTCCTCAGTCCATTTCCAAAGAACGGTGAGTTCAGTTCGATTTGGCTTTGAATATTCATCAATTATTGAGCATCTTGTAGGCTGGGACGTGCAAAGACATTTTTTATTTAGTTAAGCATTAAGAATATTTTTCCGAGCAGCAAATGGGCACACCTGAAGAAGAAATGGTCCGTACACTGAAAGCCTTAATCTCGTAATATCTCGCGTTATAGCTCACGCATTAAGAGGGTCAGCGCATATCTTTAATTCACCGAGCGGAAAAAAAATCAATCCCCGATCGACAGACTCATTAAATTTTGTCAAGTATGGCTGTGATTTAGGATTACAAAGGAGAATCCGAAGAGGTGTCGAGTTACATGGAAAGTTATTGTTGTTTCCTTCACATATAGTTTCAAGTTTTCACGGTCATGTTATTGCCTGCTCCCATTGTCTCGACAAATTAAACTGTGAAGAAATTTTTAATGACGATCTTACATGTCACCTGTATTCTCACAGGTTTACAACACTTAGGCACTGCATTCGCATTGATAGCTAAAGTCGGGGCTGCGGCGGCCTTCTGGTCCAGTTTTGTTCACGTGGCCGAACTCTACCCAACTGTCGGTCGGGTAAGTTCTATTAATGATAATAATACATACAAGTGGCCACGACGCGATATGCAATAATTTTATGCAATTAAAAACGAGAGAAAAGCCAAAATAATTGAAGCAGGTGTTGTAGGCGAGAACTCTCTTTGCCCTATAACATACGTGCGCGTATCGTTCTCATTGTAACCATTGCAATTTTAATAAGTACATTTGTTACGTTTACGATGGATATCTTCTACATATGAATCCTAGGCCGAACTCAACTTCACTCTGTGACAACAAGGACGGTAGACATTTTCATACGGACCGTGACCTCGAGTTGAACTCAAAGCATTTCGACATGTTTGCCAGAAGGACAGGACATACTAAACATTTACTGTTATGACATGTCACAAACCTTGAAATCAATAAAAATAAGGGATGGATAATGGTGCTTTAGAGGGGCAGGATTTTTATCAGCTTTATACAACGAAAAGTCGGCCGAGTGTGCGGCCACCACCAGCCGTCGTATATACCGTGACGCGTAGTACACAATTGCAAACTGTCTTTAGAATCTGATTTTGGTCTTGATGAAATTTCCATCTCATCATTTTTGTTGCAGTAACATTGGTTTAGCCTCTGTGTTCTCGTAAGCCGCACATCCACAATCCTGATGCCCTTCATGCGATTGCTATCGGATGTATGGCAGCCTCTTCCCTACGTCATCATGGGATCCTGACAGTGTTAGCGGGGGCTTTGGTGTTATTGGTGCCGGAAACGAAAAACCGTCCCGTACCGGCGACGATTGAAGAGTTTGAAAAACTACACAAGTGAGTGTGTGCTGCTTTCATATCGTTTGCGTGTTCTGACTGTTGCACTGTACAGACGTCGATAATTTTTGAATTGGTATCCGGTTTGAGAATCTTACAGGGTACATGTAGACGGTGTTTTTTATTCTCGGTTAAAAATTCAAATTCTCCATTTCAAGTATAGTACACATTAATTCCGTGATGTCAACCGACCATTGATACACTGTTGTTGTTGTTGTTGTTGTTGTTGTTGTTGTTGTTGTTGTTGTTGTTGTTGATACACGGGGCAAAAGCACTGAACAATTATCAAATCTCGCAATATCCTATGGAATTGAAAATGGAGGCACCAATCATACTGGCATGCGTTTCGAACACTTTTTTTCACCTTGCAATTGCGTCGCGAATATAGATTCAAATACACACATTTTATGCCTTTTCTGTTGACAGAAAACGAAGAAATGCGAAGGAAGAGGGCGACAATGCTGTGATAGCCGGAAAGTCAGACTATAAGCTTTGCGAATCTGGTATGAACTGTGATGTATGAACGCCTGTCTCTTACGTCCGGAGCTAGTCTCGCATGCCAGACCTCGAACCTGCATGCGACGCGAGCGGCGAGCAGCGAGTAACCGCAGGTTACGAGGTCTGGCAAGAACCAACTGCTCAGGAATGTGATGACGTCAAAAGTGGGCTGTCTTTCCTATGCTAATAAGTATACTTTGGACCACCGCGTACAGACGGCCATTATACATAACGCATTTTCACTGTACTTGTCCACCACGTTTCACATATCTGCGCCGAAAAAACACTCAACCAAAAATCTACGGCGAGAATTTATTTGTGAGGCCATTTACCACCAGCTCATCGGCAGTTGAATGGGGCAAAAATCTGAGCTTCGTTTGAACGGAGCAAAATGAAAAGCAAACTCCATAGAGGATGTCGACGATCAACAAAATGCAATCGCACGCATTGAAGCAAGGCCGGAGCAATCTTAAAATTAGAGATTGGCCATATCTTGTCGGCAATTCACGGAAACGTCGTCTCCTTCCAGATAATCTGTCATAGCTACCTCCTGCTTCGGTTTCACGCTGTCCATCACCACTTTCTTCAACGGGATAGATCATTTTTGCAGATTTTTTTCATCATGGTTTAATACTGAAGATAGCGTGACCGTGATTTCATGAAGCCGTACTGTCTGAGGTCAACCATCAACGTAAGGCAGTTTACTTCGAATGAAACATTTCTGGATGAATGACACAATCATTCAGTCAAATTCAAAAGGCTATTTTTAGACGCTCCACCTACATACATGAATAAACAACAGATGTACTCTTTCATCCAGCCGATTTTCGAAGCATTCTATTGGACAGTATATATAGCACGTCGGTTCTAGCCAGACCTCGTAACCTGTGGTTACTCGCTGCTCGCGGCTTCGCCGCTCGCGCAGCACGCAGGTTTCGAGGTCTGGCATGCGAGACTAGTCCGGAGCGAGCACCTGTGTTTGCCGGCCTCTTCAAATGTCCTTTCATCTTCTCGGAGATGGGAAGCGCTTAGCGTATTTTCGCGGAATCCAAAGTGTCGGCGCCGCAAAAACGACCGCGACCGGTAAATCCCAATTCCATCGCAGTTGTTAGAAACTGGAGACCTACGTGTTAACGTTTTTGAGTTAATATGGTCTGTTCTTGTCCTCCAGATAAGAGACGCGATCGAATCATGAAGCCTAGTCTGACAGCCATGATTTCATCTGCGTAACTGGCTAGGAAGGTTCGCCTCATGCGAATATGACACTGAAAACCTGTACATACCTCGGTCCATTCTGTTGACTAAAACTGTAGTATTACAGCTGAACATTCCAGGAACTAAAGTCAATTTGTTTTGGGAGTGAAATAACCGGCTGGTTGTGCAATACACATAACCCAAAAGTATGACACCGTGCAATAAATATTTTAGTGGATCTTGTCAAGATCTAAGTTTGACTGAATTTAAGGCAGTATGCGCCTCGATAGTGAAAACTTAAACTTTTGCTCAAACTTTTCTCAGTGAAACGTTAAACCATTCTTTACTAAATCAAGAATGAAAATCATGGGCCACCGTGCAAACTTTGGTACTGTAGAAGCAACTTATCTGACATTAACCGTTGCTTGAAGTTTAAAGTGGCCGCCATCCCTGTGTTAAGTCTATGGGGAAAAATAAAATTTTCAATTTTGACGGTATCTTTTTCTTTCTCCAAGAGGGTTTAAAATGAGCCCCAACGAGTGGTTGATCAGAAAAGAATTGTAAAAATTTGAGTCCGAACACCGATTCGCATTCGACTCTATGAGACTGAAGTAAATGTTTTGAACACTGTGAAACCTGTGCGTGCGATGGCTGATTACTAGTCACAATCATATAGCTATCAAGAATATTACATCAGAAGGGAGATTGATGACGTCATTTAAAAGATCAATGGTGAGAAGTCAAACGTTTGGAGAGCTGTGACTATAAAACTGTTTTGTAAATAAAGTCATACAGGAAACTATGAGTCCATTATTACTTTTGCTTTATTCCATAAAGTCTTTAATATTTTTTAAATAATACAGCTCATCAAGTTGAATATTCATCGTACCTCACAATCAAACGCAATGGAATAAAATATCTACACGACCAGCAAGGTGGGTCCAATGCAAGCAGGAAATGACATCATACAAGCGGAAAGAGCTGCACACATTAAATATAAATTATATATACTGAATGATTTTGGCGCTTGTATTAAGTATTTGACAGTATTTATATATGATATTGATAATCGTACTATACAAAGTGGGGTATCATTATTTGCTTAAAAATACAACTAAAATAGTCTGCGTTTTTCCCCGAAATGGGTAAGAGTTATCGGCACATCTGTTGACAGATCGACATGCGATCTGTGGGTTGGTTTGGTAAAATGGATTGAGAAAATGTTGTGAAGAGAAAGACTTCAAAGAAGCATTGACTGAAAATATTAATCTTACATGCACCCGATGAAGATATGTGAAATATGTGCAGGATTTCACTGATAACCACGTTATATACTTATAAATTTTTTAGCCATCTATGACCAGTAATTTCATCTACATGGATAACTATATCATTCATATAGTAGTTGTACGCTAGATAGAAACAGCCGGATGATTGGTAATATGATAAAGCCGCTGACGTCATGAATGTATCAGGAAGGTTTAACCCTTTGAGTGCCAAAGTCAATTTTGTCAACTTTATGAAATATAACGCAGAACGATTTTTTTTTAGGTCCAAACATTTTTCCCAGATTTTTCCCAAATTTTGGTTAAAACTGTAGCGTATGAAAAGCGCTGTCCATTTGGTCCAAAATTATTAAAAGAATTACGGGAAAATGCATAAAAATGGTGAATATTGCACTAAAATTTTGCTGTGAAAAATTACAACACTTAAAGGGTTAATCTCTCGGTATCAACTAACCGGACTTTTGTCACTCGGGGCTACAGTTGCGGATATGGTATACGTGTTGTGGGAAGATGCCCGGCGTTGAACAAACCGTCCAACAACCGTCATCTACAGATCACTTTGCGCGTGAACGAGGATGTAGGAACAAACTGTGTTACTTATCCTGTTATTCGACCGACCAGCGTAGCTGTACCTTAGACTACCTTTCACCCGGCATGTAAGAGTCATTTTCCAGTACAAAAGTAAATGCCCATGAGTGTTTTACAACTTTGATAAAATCTACAATAGCATGGCAAGATGCAGCATAAAAATTGTAAATGGCGCCAAATAAAAGTGTGACTTTTCAAGTAATCGTTCACTAACATTCATGAGTGACTTGGCGTCTGCTTTTCATGCCAACCAAAAAATTGTTTCGACGACATGAATAGAACTCAAGATACACACCATTGATATGATATTAATCCTTTCCAATGATATGGACGTTCAAGGCTTCAAGTTATCATTGAGTATCCTCTGTACTCATAAAATATGACAAGAGTTTGTTACAGTGGGTGCGTAAACACGAGGCAACAGCAAATCGGAACTCAAGTTCTTATTTCCCCCCACATAACCACCGCAGGCAAGTTTGTTTTCATAGCTGAAGTAATGGTAGTCTTGATTGACGTACAGGAAAAGTAAACATTGTGACATGTACTTCAATGTAATGATTTACTGCCGCATGCCACGCAAGGTCAATCTATTCGTCATAAATCGGTGAGATTGATAGGAAATCTTAACATGCACTACCTGTCCGTTAGAGCACGTCTGTGAACTAAGGGCTGTTTCATAGACAGCAGCGGGGATCTTCCCCTCTACTGTCTATGCTCTTAATGCGCTATTGTAGGTAATGTCATATTATATCGAATATCCATTCAAAATCCCACCCAACCGTTTCGTAAGTGAGCACGGATTTTTGTGAGGGTTGAAAAGACTGAAGGCTTGTGAGTTTTCAGTTGAAAAGAATCGTTTCACTGTAGGCCTACTTGTCGGTTGCACCCTTACGTAAGGTCGCAGATTTGGACTGAATAACGATTCAAGCTTAGTGGATGACAGGCAAGAGTGGAGGACGCCATCTTTAAATCGTCCGATTTATCCAATAAACGGTACTCGTACGCGTTTTGCCATACTTACAAGACACAATGAACGAATTCTCGCTCTAGTTTCACATAGTTTTCTTATGGAACTTGAGTTTGATTTTGTAGTAAACAAGTCATTAAACCAGAAGCAGTAAATATCCTAAAATAACTGAATATGCAAACCGTTATAACATCCCTCTCTGCGGTACAGATATTAAATAGTTTTATTTGTCAATCAAAGGAGTAAATGTTCGATCAAATGACAATATTACACTAGCCCGCGATGGTATAGTGGCCTCATTCAAAACAACATTTTTACAGCACCTATATGAATGCTATGATGTGTTTCTATCGTCTCCAGAGAAAAAACGGACGAAAATTTCATCGAACATGTCAATGTGATCTGAGAATGATTTGAACTACAGTTACCGCCTGAGTAAAAGCTTTGCATCTTTTTCGCAAACCCAAACCACGCCCTCACCGTGCACAATCGGTATCAAACCACCGAATCGCCTGTTTTCATCCGCTGTTCCAAGGAATCTGGCAAGCTCTCGGCGAGACAGAAGATCGCCGTCGTGCTTGCCAAATTCAAATAACGACTCCTTGGTGGCGTTTCGACTGCCTTCGCCAAGTCGGGAAAACTGTCACCGAAGTCCTCGATGAACGACTCCATAGGGCCAGCCACGGACGACACGGTCGTCGCAGCGAAAACTGACGCTGCCACGGGGGTAGGTCCCGCCACGGCCTCAATTCCCTTAAGTGGCCGATAAATTGAGTACTTTGCACACATATGCACCATACTTCTTTACAAACTTGTTAATCTTATTGACCCTATAACCAGGTGTCCCGAGAAAATGGTAATTACCGGGACATTCACACAGCAAGTGGACGGCAAATCCGTCCCTGACGCGTGAAAAACTTTGAAGCTGACCCGTTCTAATCCAGCGTAGCTGCCCTCATTGATCGGTAGCAAGAGGAACAGTCTTGGACATTCCCTGTCGTCGAGGGTTCTGTGCAGTTTATCCACGATGTCGGTCATTTTTATTACATCACCCTGCCCGGCTGTTGACAGGTATTCCTGCCAGCTGTTGTATCGGTGTCCCTGGTATCGGGAGCAGTTGAAGTTCTTTCTGTCAAGGTTCCCTGGGAAGGATTCTCCCTTGTCGATACACTTTGGGCAAGGTATGAACCTGTGCAGGGTAAGTCCTCGATATTCTGCTTTTTGCCAGACGTTGATCACGTGGTGCACTACCTGTTCAAGGGAGCAACAGGGTTGATTTCCTCTCACAGTGATGAGGATGCTGTTGCTATGGTACAGGAGCTCAAGGCGGATGTGATGTATAGGGTTACGTGCCTCATGCGACTCTTTGCGACATTTCCCACAATGCTTGGCCGGTTGTTTCGAGAGGTAGACTATCTGATTAGCATAATATATCGGTGCATTCATTATAAATGCCCGGTCTTTATTGACCGTACCGATGACGTCACAGAACAGCAGAGGTGGAAGGAAACTGAAGTGGCACATTTGACTTGCCTGTCTCTCTCCCTTCTTTGGGGAGGCTGGCCAATCGTCAAAGCCAGGCTGTCCTATCGACAACTTACATGGGAACAGAAAAGTGCCCTCAGAGTCATTGAACTTGAAGCATATGCCCATCTCAATAAGAAGTCTTATGAGATAGTCATGGTGTTCGGGCTTGACATTCACCCATGCTCGCTGCAGGTTTTCTATCGTCAAAATACCGTTATCGTCGATGAAGTTGGTTTTGAACGATATCAAAGTTCGCAAGAGCGAAGCGAGCCACTCCGGGTTTAATATGACCAAATCATCCTCCTCTAACCAGTTGTGCCTTCCCTGAAGATGATGTTACCCTGGCAACAAAGAAAGGCGGTGGCATTTTTCAGTGACGCGTTGGTCCCCATTTCACCAAAAATTTCCCGTGAGAGACTTTCATATTCGCGATAACCGCATCACCGGATTTGAGGCTTCGTCAACCTTCAGGACCATCAACTTTTCCTGAATTTACACCAAGACTCGGGGATGTTCGGTAAGAGGTCGGATATAATCGATTCGGCCTCGCGTGCGAGGGCTTGCCGAAGCTGTTTTATGCTGTCGTTTCGCAACTGTCCTGGAAAATTTTTAACGCTGCTGACCTCGTAGTACCCTACGATGTGGGGTAGTTTGAATTCGAGCGCTTGCGCACTAGGTTTGGCTGATTTATTGCACTGTGGTGACCATGGACGATTGTCAAAAGCAGCATATCCCGCCAAATCATTTTTGAAGTTGCTCACCCTTTGGTAGGACCCGGACGTTTGGCACAAAAAGCAGTTATCGAGCACATAATAGTCATGGTGATCAATTTGATGCTGTCTAGAAGCTGCTCGAAATATGTCGGAAAATTGTTGCCAAATGTAATCGAGAACACTTGGATTCAACATCGATATATCCGCATGCGTGCCGACAATAATCACTCTTGCATTAGGCGCGAATACATGTATCGTCTGCAGCCACAAGAGCACCCTACCGTACTGATTGAGTGAATTTGCACGCGACGACTTGTCTCCAACAGCGCATTTACTGAGGTCAAAGGTCACTATAATTAAGGAATCGTCAGTAACAAAGAGGGTGTGAGTTTCTAAAAAATCCACATCCCCAGCAAAATCAAAAGTGATCAACTTTACAACAGATTCCCTCATTTTGATGGTTGCCATCTCTATCCCATCTGTCTTGTCGACATCAGTTGGTTTCTCGCACAGCGCCCTCACGAGAGTTGTTTTACGGACCCTTCATAACCTGCGAGAATTAATTTCACTGTGTCATTGGGTACTAATCTCGAAGCCAGAAATTCTCGTAAGTAAGATAGAACGGCGTCCTTCCGTCCTCCTGCAATGCAACAGGTATAAGCACCGCAGGGTTATTATGAATTGAAAATGATTCGTAATCTGATTTATTGATCAATGTTGACGGAATGTTATGGATATTATTGTCATGCGCAGAAAACACCACAAGTCCCTGAATGTCTCCGATGTCTTCTGGGAGATCTGTCAAACCATTGTTGTTTAGGAAGAGTTCCTTGACCGAGTGAAGTCTGGGTTGAATTAGTTTTCTCGTTCTCGTCGAGGAGCTGTGGTATTTCCTTCCATTCAAATTTGACTGTTTTTCTGACTTAGGCATTAGCTTGCAATGGCTGACATTCAAGACATTCGGTCTGCCGAGAAATTGGATTTTATAAGGCACAACAAGGTCACAAGCTATGAAACAGACAACTTTCACTGTATCTAACAACCAAGACATGGTAACATACTGATTGAAGGATGTAGAATTTATTATAACTACACTGTGAGAGATTCCCAAACGACCCTCCAATTTGTTGATCAAACTTACATCCATATTGCCCAGTATCAAAGACCTCACATGTCTATTTCCGAAAAGTCTTATGATCGTCTTGAGGACTTGTCTCTCCATGCCAAATATCATTATTGACAGTTCACTACCAATACCGAATTCATGTTGAACTTTGTCATCAATGTCTTTTGCAAGGATGTCATGAACTTCAACCTGTCCGTTCGGTCGGTGACAAATTATTTTTGCGATGTTCTGCAGCTTGCATAGAGTCTCCTGTAATAAAAGAAGTAAAGTACATGTATTTACTCTACATACATACATACATACATACATACATACATACATACATACATACATACATACATACATACATACATACATACATACATACATACATACATACATACATACACTTTGTTTCTGTACAACCATATTTTTAGAGGTTGGAAGATGGTAGAGACAGAGGTTAGTACAGCAGATGTGGTAAATAAGCGTTGTATACATGCGTTTCTTTGTATCTGTATGTTTAGAGTTACATAGTTTGTACAGGATATTGTCGTGTTCAAACCTTAGTTTCCGTATTCACATAGCTGCCTGCTTCCAAAAAGTAAAATAAAGTCTTCAACATGCTGAAGGTTGCCTCTGAAGTGTTTCCCTGGTGTTCTACCACATAATCCTGCGGTGATAAAAACAATACACACTCGAGAAATCTTCATTTTTTGTCACGTCTTCTATTTATGTCAATGTCTAGCACATATCAAGAAGGCCAAAAGCCAGTTATTATAATTTGTGTTTTGTCCTCCGAGTTAAGTGTTGAGTTAATCAAACATATTTTTGTAATTCAACTGTTGTATGTAGTTTCGTTGTCATAATAGCAAAGCATAACAATATGTACATGAGAATATGCAACACAGCACAAGTTATCAATATGTCCAGAATCGGATCGTCAAAGACGACATTCTTTGGGGGCGATTTTGCCCTAAAATTCACTTACATTGTATCGTCTTGCTATTTGGCATATTGGATAAACTCCATACTGCAAATAACATAAGTCATAAACATCTTTTAATATCAAAAATCGTACTATGTACATATGCAAAGAGACTTGTTTCTCAACATATACCACTGCAATATTAATCTACACCATTTTCAATAATTAATAGCGCATACAAACGTACATATGAAAGTAAAGACAAATGGGGCTTGAATGAGGTTCTTTCAAGGCCATGTGAGGCTCAGAGTCGATTTCATCACCATTCCGTACCACATCGATCTCATTCATGTAAAAGGAAAGTGCGCTGTACCCAAAACAGATTAAGAGGCATTTTAATGTTGCAAATCATGTTTTAATCACTTTTTTGAGTGTCAGTCTTTCAACCCATGCCATTTTAGAATATGGATTGATAATCCTATAGTCGTTTTTTCTACATATACTCTTGTTTAAGTGAATTATTACATTGTAGACAATACATCAAGTTTTCGACTTATCATAATCAAAATTTACCAAAATTGAGTTTTTTTACTCCAAATATACACCCCTTCATCCTTCATGTAAACTATTTCTACCATACTAAACTTTAGAGTATCTGCTTTTTGAAAATACATAGTATGAGGGGGTTTCCTTGTCATCTTAGATTAGAAATATTCCTTTGAAAAAACTGTTGGTAATGTGCAACTCTACCTTAAATTTTAAAAACATGGAAAAGGACAGACGTTTAACATATATTATTACCTATGCGGCGCTAATATCTCGTAAAGGCGATAATCGATGCCTGTGATATGCTAGTAAGGTGGGTTTCAATTCGGTGCTACAACTCTGTTTTTGAGTCATACACATATGTACGATATAAACGATTAGCTTGGGTATCACCATACCTTTCCAAGGTTCCAATTTACAGTAAACCTGCACAGGCAACTCTGTCTGGACCAATAGCTGGACCGGTGATTGCACTTGATCTACAATGTAGCTGTTTTTAGTGACAATCACAACTGAAAGTTTACTTAGAAGATGTTTTCTCCCGAAAACTGTCTCATGCAAAGAGTTGTGGCACCTAACAGAAACCAACTATAGTGTTTGAAGAAATAATGTGCCATTGATTTTTTTTTCTAGTTTATCTTGTGAAAGCCAGCATTGACACTTGTGGATCATTTTGCCTTTAGAGGAGGGTGGCGGGTGATACCCTATACCTTAATAGATTGTTACTCGATTGATCTATGTGCTGAATAAACGTGATAAATGGTATACTCACGTCATTCGGTAAATGTCTGTCGGCACCTGCGTCCAGGAGGACCTTGACGACATCAGCGTGACCGAATTCTGCTGCCTGGATCAGTGGAGACTCGCCATGCTGTGAGAAGAGATGTTTCATCTCAGAATGTCATTTCATACATACAACTTTATCATACCAGCTGTGGTCCACTAATCCAAAGATCTCGTCAGAAGACATAAATGCTGACGAGATTCTAAAAAAGTCACGTGACGTGTGAGCCCCGGATGAGAGAGAGAGAGTATTTAGGACATTGAAGATGTAATGATCTTGACTTATGATACGACAGCGTGTAAACATTTTAATTCCCATGCACGTCTACTGGTTATAATGAACTACGATTGTTTCTATCGGAATACAAAGATCGTTCACCTGTTAAATAGACTGTGTTTCACTTACAGCATTTAATACGTTCTTGTCAGCTCCCTCTTCCAAGAGGATCTTTATGACCTCGAGATGACCTTTCGCCGCTGCGTCATGAACTGCTCTGTGACCGTCCTATGAATTTAACATGGAAAGATATCACATGTATGACCCCCACCTGCGACAACTCTATTACTGGAGAAATTGGAAAAGCACACTTTCATCGGGAAGCCAGGATATCGATGCTGATCAATACCGTTCTGTACCTGGAAGAGCAATTGGGTTTGGTATTTTGTAACGACTAGATGTATCACGTTGACATGTATACTGGACCACTTTTAACCTGTTCACCCCGATTCCTGTAAACAGGTTAACACTCACCATTGATAACAATGGGTTTGGGCCAAACATGGTGGTGAAAGGGTTAAACTTACGTGATTTACACTCTCCTTGTTTGCGCCGGCTTTGATGAGGGCTCTGACAACATCTGCATGCCCTTCGTAACTCGCTTGTGTAAAGGTCTATCTCCGTACTAAAATTGCAAAGAAAGAAAAAAACATTGAGATTTAAAGCTCTGGTTAGTTATGAAAGAAAGTGCAAAAAAACACACAAAAAACAACAAAAGAAACAAGAGAAAACTTACCAGCATATCCATTGAGTTCACTTCAGCGCCATGTTGCAATAGAGTCTGTATAACTTCAGCAGCGCCATTCTTTGCGGCCCAGTGTAGCGCGGTGTGTCCCAACTAGAGGGAGAATGAAAGGAGAGATTGTCTTAAATTCCACACGTCAGCATGAAGGGACAAGCCGGTATCGTAAGAGGCAAGAACGCAAGAAGGTACGAGTTGTTTGTAGGTCGATGGGTAGGAGGTATTTGTATGATTTCTGCAACTGTTTGAATTGGAACACCTTTGCTGCCGTAGCGGCGCTCTCTTTGGTAATCTTGTCGTAATTGTTTTCGCACAAAATAACATACAATACTGAAACTGTGTGCCTTGGATTTTTGATACCATTGTCATTGATATCGAAGTTCTCCACCCATAGACTATGTTTCAAGTTAGCCTACATTTCGTTACAATATACGGCTAGAAATTACAAGTTACAAATTTATAGTGATTTCGCGGAAAGGTATTTTCATCTTACTTTAGCATTTTTGAACTCAATGTCGTAGTCTTCAAGAAGATATTGCTCTACCAGTTGGCGGTCTCCTCTCCCTGCAGCAAGGTGTAGTTTGTACTGAAAGCGAATGAATGTAAGGCTTTCTTTACCCTTTATCCTTGCTGACTGTCTGTCTGCCTCTCTCTCTCTCTCTCTCTCTCTCTCTCTCTCTCTCTCTCTCTCTCTCTCTCTCTCTCATGAACCATTTCATGACATCAGAATCTGTGCAGAATTCCATTGGCTGACAAGAAAAATCAGCTTACCAGATTGTTCTACGTACTAACACGCACCAATTATAACTGAGAATTCCTACCTTGTCAATGTCTCGTCTGTCAGCTCCCTTCTCTAATAAATACTCCACAATCTCGAAGTGACAACATTCCGCTGCAATTTGTATAGCGGTAAAGCCCTCCTGAAATTGGAATAACACACTGTCATACTCTGAGTAGAATGGATCTCGGGGACAGATATTCCAGCTCTAAAAAGTTTACCATTCGTTTCTTATCTATCCCTTGTAGGGCTCATCTTAAAGCTCTTTGAGTAAGATATAGTTTCACCGTCATAGTTTTTCGAAAATCGAAAATCCTATTTTCTCCAAAACACAGGAATTGCAGCCATATTGATTTTCAAATATAGGTAAATTTTAGATTATTTTTTCACTGTAACAAAACTTGCACAATGGCCCCTGATTATTATACTTAATTTGGTGAGAGAGTGGTTAAAAACTGCACTGAGGAAAAATTGAGCAATTAAAAATTTCAGTCTTTAAATTTCGAAGCACATACTATCTCAACATATGCAACGATCAACAGTCTTGGAATAGTCACATCGAATTCAAAGTTTGGGTACAATGTCAATGATGATCGAGCTTGCAATAAATTCATGTATTTTCAAAAGATATTCCTATCCCAAATAATATAACCTTCACGGAGTCTTTCACAGGGCATCACTTGGTATCTTTTGACTACCGACAGATGTCAGAGTGATGTTCTGGTATATGATATTTGCCACAAACACACAGTATTATTACCAAGTTCAAAGTTTCCAGGTCAGCTCCTTTCTCCACCAATAGCCTCGCCATGTCTGGATAGTTCTTCAGGGCGGCGGTATGCAAAGCACTTTCCCTTTTCTGTCAAAGAAAGAGATTGGTAGCTGTTGGTCCGTAGCTATATGAGCATGGGTTTCCGACGGGTCTTTTACGCCTCCAAACCACATCTATGGAACATTCAAAGGATGAGCAACAGGGTGTTTTTCTCTGCATGCTCACTGGAAGGAGCAAAATCTGCCCCATTCATCAAGATTATGGGGCAGACTTGACATTTAAGGGGCAGAAACAACAGAAATTCACAGGTCTCTACAGTATGAGCTTGGGTCACCGTCATGGGCGTATTTCCTTGCTGTCTTGTACGCGATTTTCGCGCTGTCAGTAACTTTTAAAGGGCAGAAAATGGCTAGATATGCGCACTTGCACAGTCGACAGAGAACCCTGACGTGTACAAGCTGCTACACACGATTTTTTCGACCGATTCGTAATCTGCCAATCGTCGTCTTGGTAAGACCACAGTCCCTCGATCTGTCTCTGTCATGCAATAAAAGTTTAAAGGTCACCGCTGAGGTGACTCTTGTGATGTGCCAAACCGCGCCCGACAGTTTTATTGCAGCAAAAGCACAGTCGTCTGGTTGTCATGTTGGAAAAAGTTTGAAGCCAGTGGCATTCAGGTGCAATTTGTCGGATTTTGGCTCTGAATGGTAAGTTCCTCTATAACAAGGCTATAGATGGATGAGTTTTGCCACATCGTTAATTGGATGCAAATCGATTCCTATGTGCTTACACACGGATTCGGTTTAGCTGTAGTGGCATGAAAAGTCGTCGAAGTCAAAATGAAGCACGTAAAAGACAGAAAACCCGTCAGATTACCACCATCACAGCTATTGACCTGCAGTGTGGAGTAGATGCACCACTGGAGTTCTTTATTACGGTGTTTAAATTGTTTCAACGGGGGTAGCCCTTGGTTATTGAGACTAGTTTACACATCATTGAAGTAACGGTGAGTATTGATGTTAAATGAAATACTTTCTCATCGTCATCCATAGTCTACTGCCCTCATATCTACCTGTCCGAGTACAAATAATACATTATTCTCGTGCATGATTTGTGTAGCATACCAGCTGTCTTGCCATTTAAACATTTAACATACCGACATACGTTTCGGCCAGTACTTTTCATACGTGACAAAAATTAGGAGTCGATTGATCGTGACAGTTTTGCCGCCTAAAGTTCTCCGTATCAAGTTCATTACCAATAAACTAGCTATGAACATTTTACCTCTGTCAGGACATTCACATCAGCACCATTGTCTATAAGATGTTGCGATATCTCTGCATTGTTTTTCCTTACAGCTCTGTGTAATGCCGTCATATTGGACTGCAACGTGTAAAGATGTAAAGTGATTGGAATAACATTGTTATTTACAAAGGACGGGTGGTTCAATTAAAATTAAAACAGAGAGTAACACGATGGAAATCTTTCGGCTTTTTAATCAGATTCTTTGACATGAAAAAATGTCCTACGTTTTGTTTTGCAATTTTCACTCACCTGTATAAGGGTTAATGGATTTGTCCCTGCATAAGTATCACATGTTATCATATACGAACGATAGGATTTGAATCTCTGCTAGTGTGGAACGCCCTCTATGTCAATGAGAGCATTGTTGCCACCAAAGGTATGTCAACGCTGTGGCAGTTAGGCCAAGACTCATACAAAGTTTGTTTCTCATCCCAGACACTCAAAAATGATGCAGTGACGCGGGGTTTCTTATTCTCAACTTTTTATTCTCCAATGAAAAAGAACGTGCGCAAAAAACATGAAAACAACATAGGAATGCAGGCAGAGATAAATGCACGGCAGTGTGCTTAGTATTTTGGTATAGCAACAGTTCTGTGGTTTGACTTTCAGTGCAGCAATGCACAGTTTTAACAGCGTAATATATATAACATTGACATATGTGTACAGCTCTGAATGGAATGTTAGTGTCAGTTATTTTGTTTACAGTTCTGTTTTACACAGCACTGTGATATGCACTTTCGTCGCGTATTGTTGCGGTTCATTTTTCATTATAATTGATATGATGGCAAACAAGCTGTTTGCTATGACAACCGTATGTTACGTTTCTGTGATGATAATCAGATTTGAATTGTAAGATTGATTCCTATATATCTTTATTAATAAAATATTATTTCTGATATCCTCGCACAAATTGTTGCTATACAAAATACTAAAGCAACACTGCTGCTCATTTCCTCATGAGTAGAAAAACAGGTCGACGCGACGGGTCTGAATTGACGCGCACGAGGATGAGAAACAAACTTTTTATTTTTCTTGGCCTTATCTGAGATCAAGGTTGCGACGGTATGCTTTTGAGAAGATTTACCTTATCACCAATGTTTGCATCGGCGCCATTTTCAAGAAGGTACTGCGTCATCTCACTGTCGTTTCTCTCCACTGACAGATGCAATGGAGTGTTGTGATTCTACATAAACAAAGAGGATAGGTTTTACTTATTTTTTCTAAAAGTTTAACATTCTGTTCAAGCCCAATTATACATTCCGTACATTTCGGAGTCATCACACCTTTTATACGCCAAATAAGTGTGGTAGTTCAGTTTTTGTATAAAATCAATGAGTAATTCTAAAATGAGGGTTCCGAAGATTTATGACTTTTTTATTTCAAATTTCATTATTCTGGTTGTTTAAAATCTCTCCTGTAAATTTTCCAAGGCAAAAAGTTTGTGGAGTAATTTACGACAGGTACAGCCGGTGATAGTCGGTGTCATTTTCAAAAGCGCCACCTGCGGTGCACGCTTCGCAACCCACGATTTCACCAATAATAATTAATTAGTAATAATTACTGTGACAACAAAAAATACTCTTCGAAGCTTCACACCTTACGTTATTGATCGTGAATGCGTAGTCGCTTAAAAATGTCGAATGTGTCATATTCATAGCTTCTTTTGTTGATGTCATTACGATAGACTTTTTTCTATACTGTATTAGAAAATGCTTTATAAACTGAGTAAGTTATATCGTGTCGACCTAATCAAACATAATATTTATGTACACTATGTGACTATCATTTCGCAACAGGTTTGCTATTGCCTGAACAACAGCTGTGAGAATATTCTACATTCTCCCATACTCACTGATAGGTGGCGCCCACGTGCAGCAACAACCGTTGATCACTTTTTCGTTTTGCAGCTTCTTTCCGAAAATAAAACTCACCTCATTTTTCGCATTGACGTCAGATCCAATATCGATCAGATGCTTTGTTATTTCCAGATTACCGTTCGCAACAGACACATGTAATAAGTGATTTCCTTCCTATTTCCAAAAAATAACAAAAATAACTACTTAAATTACATCACTGTATTTAAGAATAAGACAGTCAATGATGAAGTAAATGGATAGTCAGCTTTGTATGTAATTAAGAACAACATCTTTGAAAATAGAGGAGACTTTCAGCACTTACCGGTCCACGAATATTAATATCTTGACAGGCGTTAATCAAGCTATGAAACGTTTCGTTGTCATTTTCGCTTAAAGCCGTGAATAGAGTATCCTTAAAGAAATAAATAATTGATCTATCGTTAAAAGTTAAAATGACACATTATTGGCCCAAGACAGCAATTCCTCGCATTTTCAGGATATTCTGCGATGGTAACTTTACAAAATTTCGCTTTTAAATTTCACTTTAACGCTGCATGGGTCATCGTAAAGCAATACAACAGCTCGCCTGGTACCCCGGGTCAGGTACGTTTTAGTGTCCAGTGTTAACAAGAGGGGGCGACTGGGCAAATCACACGATAGGCGGAGTTTTTTCACGCGAAAGCCTTTCATTTAACCTACTAGATGCTTAAAACCAGTAGTGTTTCGAAGAAAGGTCTCAACATCTGAAGACGAATTATTGTTAGAATTCCACCATGTCATCATGGCAATGCGTTGTGTCTGAATAAATCGAAACGAGTTGAGATGTGTCGGCGATGTGCGCGCACACGCTTTTTCTCCTGCACTCCGAATCAATTCCGTATGTCGTACATTTGCAAAGCAAAGTTAGGAAACTTTAGACTCAAAATTCCCAAGTTCAGTCTCACAATATACGATGAAACAGCTCTTTGTTGTGTTTTGCTTGCTTTTTGTCAGGTTTCATAGGGACACAGGAAGACAGGGAGACTCTTAGATAGACAGAATGGCAGTGAAAGTATTAGAAGGTCACATACCTCATCAAACTGGTCTTTGGCGTTGCCAGCCTCGTCTGTTGCCATGTTCATAAGTATTTCACCATTTATATTGAACAGTCATTGTATATCCTGAAAAAAGACAGAAAAGTCCAGGAAAGTAATCACTTGTTTTAAATATCACTTCAGGGCCTTTTCACTTTCACTTTCGCTATACCAAGTTCCATGTTCGTTTGTCTCACATTATTTTCACGCGAGACTGTTCTGTAGGTATTTGCGGTTCTCTTTTCGTTTCCACTTTCACCTGGCCCTCACTTGCCGCTCAAGCCTCCTTGTCTGTTCCAGTAAGACACCGTAAGCCAACTTTAACCCCCCCCCCGTTCCAATCCAGAGACACTGTGACCAACAAACAGACAAAGTAACGCTTGAATATTCATACCGCCTTCAACTTCAGAGAAGTAGCTCTTCTCAACACTCGAACACCGTCCTCAATGTAAAACTGGCTAACTTTGCTCCCATAGTTTAATTCAATCTTACCTGTTTGTAAATTGCTCTGAGGGTGAATGAGTTCATTCGGGTGGCGGTGAGTCATCGATACTTGAAGAATTGATTACATGCAGTAAAAATCACTATCAAATGCTTTGGCACACACCACGGCTTTGGAATTTATCGACCTGATGGTTCTTTTCGCGTAGCTCTGTGACCGATGGCGAAGGTTAATCTCGGTGAACCTCTGAACAGGATGACCAGTAATGCGCATGCGTAGTGGTATAAATTATGGTTTGAGTCAAATGATCCCGTATGAATAAACTAGCTGCGACCGTTGACAACAACCGGCATGAGAATTGTTATTGTTGAAATGCTAGGTGATATATTTTCATATTCTGCCTAGTTGTCACAATTGATGAATATTGTGATTTATTTTGCAACTCTCAAATCAATTCTTGACTTGCCTCAAGTCTGTGGGACTAGAAATAATCTTGACTTCAGCAGACTGTCGCGTTAATGATTAGGTGATCACGAAGTCGAGGCAATATACCCAGGCGCAGCCAACGAAGTCATTCGTGCAAAAAGGTGTTCGTGCAAAAAGGTGTTAGTGCGCATTTTTTCAGTGGTAGGGCAATTTTTTTAACCAGCGGGCAGGGAGAAAAGTTAATTTTTACTGCGGACAGGGAAGAAATTCCAGTTTAAAAGTGAGCGAGGAGAAAATTTCTGCCAGTGGGTACTGGAAAATAGGTAGAGGGAGGGCATGCTGTTGTTGATAGAACTTCAGCGAGATTAAGCGGTGTCAGTAGTGAGGAGACGGCAGTGGGGAGCTTGAATTGTTGTGGGAAGTGGGGAGCTGACAGACATAGATACTGGAAGGACAGTTGGCATTCAGTGGAAGGGCATGTTTTTCGCATATGCTTGCGGCAGCATAGTTACCAATAACTTCACCTTCCCCTCTATAAAGTCAAGATATGGGGTATGTTTTGTGATGATTATATAAAATTGACACAATTTAACATTTGGTTAAGCGTGTGGGGGGAGGATCTTTAATATCGGATGTCACTGAGAAGACAGCTGGACTCGGAAGAGTTAACAATAAACACGTAACTATTTATTGAAAACACTGGAGAGAGGATCCTGAACTCCTCACGTTACATGGAAATTCGAAGAGCAACAAAACATGGAAAAGCTCGTTTTCATTTCCCGAAACGGCGGGAAAAGCAACACAGAACTTTGTATCAAAGTTAGAATAAACATGAACGTCATTGGCTAATTCTCCAAAGTCATGCATGGAAACAAATCCTGGTTTTCGATGACGTTCGCACGGTGATGTCAAACAAGTTTAGAATCCTATTTAAACATGAAGCTACAGCATGCAAAATATGCAGTTTATGAAAACATAACAAAAACACTCAACAATTTCAAACTTTCACGACATTCTCCGGCCGGCCAAAGTTAATATCGACTGAAAGTCATATTTATAGGCAGGAATCGTGATATGATATTCCCAAAAGTCTGTCCGTGGGAAAGGTGTCGAAAAATAGACTGAAACATTCAGTGAAAAAGTCTTCACATTGATCAGTATCGAGATATACACAAATAATCCAAATTTGTCACAAGTCTTTCATACAATCTTGGATTAATTGACGCGCGACTATGGCAGTCTTCCGTTTATGTCGGGCATCCATTGTGTGATTGTCCGCGAGCATTGGAACATCAGATCCTGGCAACTGGTCCGTACTTTCCAGACAATCAAGTGACTGTACTTCAAGGGGGTAAAGTTTCTGAATCTGTCGATTAGTAATACCGATGACGTCATAAGTTTGGCCGATCTTACCAGACCTTCTTTCCCGTAGATGAGTTTAAGAACTTTAGCCATTTTCCACTTCATTCGCTTGTCTACATCACAAGGATTATATCGCCGATCTGTATAGAATTAGTTTTAATTCCAGTAGCAGTTAGTCGATGTCGTTCTCTGAGCGCGGTGAGATACTCTGTGGACCATCTTTTCCAAAAGCTATATAGACTTCAGATGAGAAAGATGTCGATATCTTTCATTCAAAGCGTTATAATTTCCATACGACGGGTTGTTGAGCTCCTCATCATCCGCAGATATGTAGGGTAGAGTCGTTAACGGTCGACCCTGGAGTAGATGTGACGGCGTCAATGCGATTGGGTCATCCTCGTTAACTTTGTAGACACGTAAGTCAGGGGTCTATCATTCAATGTGGCTTCAATTTCTGTGAGTAGAGTGCGTAGCTCATCAAAAGTGCGACCCAATACCTTCTTTATTGTGGTTTTCGTGAGTCCAATTAAACATTCCCAAAACCCACCGTGCCAAGGTGCGCGTTTTGGTATGAAGGTCCAGGTAACTCGGTGTTCGGCAAGTAAGTCCTTCACTTCTTGAGAATTCATCAAATCGTGAAGTTCGGCAGCAGCAGAAAGGTAAGTTGACGCATTGTCCGACAACACCTAGAAGGCAAAGATCGTCGTGCCGCAAAGTGTCGAAATGCCATCATGAAGGAGCGAGTAGTAAGGTCTGGTACCACCTCAAGATGTACAGCACGCGATACGGCACATGTAAACAGGCATACGTACGATTTCATTTCTTTATTGTTCGTGGATTTGACGAATAAAGGGCTAGTGAAATCAACTCCGGTTACCGCGAATGGTGGGACCATATTGATACGATAGTCCGGTAATGGTGCAGTTAATGGCTTTTGATAGGGTTTACCGTATACTCGTCGACATGTCACACATTTCCATATGATAGAGTTCACTGCATGCCGTGTTTGTGGTATCCAATAGCGCTGGCGGAGTGACGTGATGATTGTTTGGGCACCACTATGTTTGAGTCGAACGTGATCATGCCGAATGATCAAATTAGTGAAAGGATGGCCATTAGGCAGTAGGATGGGGAACTTGGTAGAAAACTCAATCGGTGCGTTATGTATTCGTGCCCCGCAGCGTAGAATTCCACCGTCATCGATGAACAGTTTGAGTTGTTTCACCAATGGTCCATACTTTCTGTTGTTTCCGCGAAGTGAAGTTATGGTGTCGTCAAAACGGTCATTCTGAATTTGCTTGATCCACTCAATTTCGGACTGATTTATCTCATCTGCTGTTACTTGTCTATGCGGTACATTGTCTTTGTGTTTCAATATTGTCACAAAACGACGAACAAGCGCAGTAACTGGCAAAAGTTTGTTCAGAGAACTGTAGTTCGATTGGTCAATAGCGTGTTGAATTCCGACGGGAATTTCAATTTGAGCGACAACTTCAGGTGGCGACTTTATCTGTGGATAGTCACGTGTCATTTCAGTGCCTGAGATGTCCTGATGAATCATGTCATAATCCTTGACAGCAGGTAGAGTAGAGCAAATGTCCGCAGGTGGGAGACTAGCCACGTGATAAGCAGAGGTTTCGTCCTGATTGAGTTCTTAAGGCTCTTCAACTCTGGTTGTCATGGTATTCGCGCTTGTGTTACTTTGTTTGTTGGATGATGGAGTGTCGAACAATTCGCAGTTTGGCCAGTTGTCTCTGTCGGATAGCCATACTGGTCCATTCCACCAGAGTGTAGAAGTACTCAACTCTCGTGCAGTAATTCAGCGAGTGATGAGGTCCGCCGGGTTGTATGCTGTACGGCAGTATTTGTAGGTGTGTTGGAAATTATTTATTTCCTTCACTCTGTTTGCGGTGAAGACAGGCAGCCTTTTCTTGCTGTTTATCCATCGTAGGACGATCTGTGAATCGGACCAACGCACGCGCTCTGTGAAGTTGTACTTCGATGATAATGCGTTTTGTACAAACTTACTCAGTCGAGTGGCGACAACAGAAGCCATGAGCTCTAATTTGGGCAAAGTTAAAGTTTTGTTGTTGATTGGTGCCACACGTGTTTTAGCCATAACAATTGCTGTTTTATCGTTTTTCCTGAGGTAAACGACGGCTCCATAGGCTTTCTTTGAAGCGTCAACGAAGACGTGCAGCTTGCAATTGTTATCATCGACGTTATTAGTCTTTCCATCAAAGTATCGACGATTGAATGTAGTACGGGTGCTCTGGCTGAGGTTGTCGGCGATTGAGTACCATGCTTTTGACATAGTTTCGTTTAGAGGTTCATCCCAGTGTATGTCTGACTTCCAAATGTCCTGAATGAGTAGTTTCACTTTGACATGTACTGGCGATAATAATCCAACGGATCATACAAAGACGCAGTATGACTGACAACTTCCCTTTTAGTAGTCAACAGGTCTGGTGACGTATTGCTAATGTCTTTGTACGTGAGCGTGTCCTTCTCAGAGTCCCATTGCATGCCAAGAGTACCGATGCATGGCGTTGACTTTAATTTGTCATCTTTCTCAGCGAGTTTACGAACAGCGTCACTGTTTGATGACCAGGAGCGTAAGTTGAAACCACTAGAGTCCATCAGTTTGTTGGCTTCTTCGTAATATTGAACGGCTTCAGATTCAGTAGGGCATCCACTGATGACATCATCAACATAAATGTCTTGTTTCAAGTCCGCTGCTGTCTGATTTTCTGGATCAGCTTCCATTTGTGTTTTAATGACAGCGTTGAGTATGAAAGGGCTGCAGACCACTCCGAACAATACTGATTTGAATTGATATGTGACGAATTCGCTGTCGATATCATTCGGGTCTGAAAGCCACAAGAACTTTGTGAACTTTCTCTCGTAGGGCTCAAGCCGTATTTGAAGGAACGCCTTCTCGATGTCGCTGGTTAGTGTGATCGGATTGGCTCTGAAATGCAGTAGAATTGAAGTTAAATCATTCAGTAAAGGCGATCCCGTCATCAAACAGTCGTTCAAGCTTGGAGAAGTGTTATTGCCTTTGCAACTGCAATTGTACACTATTCAGATGGGCATGGTTGTAGAGTCTTTCTTGACATGTCTGTGAGGCAAGTAGTGACCAAATTCCATGTTGTCGTTTTCGACGTGTTCGATGAAACCTTGTTTCTCTTGGTCAGTAATTACTTTGTGGTAGATGCTCACAATGTCAGCTGGTAGACGGCATATCATCGCGCGTGTTCTATTATTAGCAACATGAAAGTTAGTGGGCAGCGGATCGTGGTTTGGTTTCCATGGCAACTTGGCGACGAAGTGGTTGTTCTCACGGCGGAGATGAGTATCTCTGTAGGACTCGAATTCTGCTTCTCTTGAGAGCGTTGTGCTGCATTGTGTCGTGTCATCCTTTATTCCAATGGACTCCAAGTCCCAGTATGTAGTTATCGCATTGTCACTCAGAGTGTCAATCATGACGTGTAAAACATTGGCCGCAGCAGTAGATTTACCATTCTGTTTTGGGCCAGAAAGTAAGTATCCAAACGGCGAATCAACGGCAGTGGGTCCCTGTCCGCGGATAATTTCGTTGCCAACGAAACTCCAGTAGTAGTCAGCGCCGATGAGAATATCAATATCGTAGCAGGCATCATTTGAGACAGTGTGTGCTAGACGGAGGCCCTTCAAATAAGGCAATACGGATAGTTTTCAATCGGATTCGAACCCACAACATACGGCATCAGTCGCCTAGCTGTGAGGCCACAGACAGAACCACTCGGCTAAATCTCCACTCCAAAAAGAGTGGTTCAATAGCCGGCTAAGTTGTTACATTTTTCTGACTGAGACCGCTCAACACGTTGTTGTTAGCAAATGAGAGTCTATGTGATTCTTTAGGCCCGTAGAAATTTCAGGAATCAGCAGTGCTTCAATTTCAGCTTTGTCATCAGAGAGAGTGTGAAGATTGAAAGTTCCTTTTTTCATAGAGTGGACCCGAGTATGCTTATTTCCGAAGGCGGAAAGATCGACAGTTTCTGAACGCGTGATATTGGCGCGAACGCGATCGGCAAAACTCTCAGTAACAAATGTACGGTTCGCCCCTTCGTCAAATAGTACGGTAGCGGTCAAAACAGTTCCATTGTCTGATGAGACTGGTATCTTGGCGGTTTTTCTACAATACCGGACCTGTCGGAGTACAACTGCCCAATGAGAAATGTACCTGAGTATTTTCACTAATAAACTTTGAAGTTTGGCTTCCGCTATCAGTTTGAGTTTTTCGTTCAGTTGGATGGTTGTCCTGCCTGCGAGTTGATCCATCGTTATGGTTACTTGATTTATGGCGAGGAACAAATTCACTTTGATGTAGCGAAGTGTGATGTCTACGTTTACACAGTCTGCATGAGAATTTTGAAGCACAATGTCCGACAGTATGTTTTCCCAGACAGTTATAGCAAAGTTTACTTCGGCGTACGATCTCCATGCGGGACTTTGCATCTGATACTACTGTACAATCAGTTGCCGGATAAGATCCACTGTAGTAAATACACGGGCGTTGTCTAGGTGTGCGTACAGGTCTCTGTCCTTTAATCGTAGAATTAGAGTGAAAAGTGGCGATGGTTGCCGGTTGGTGCGGCAAATCATTTTCATTATCAGTGTTATGTTACCAACAGATCTGACTTCAATTTGCATAAGATGGCTTTTCGGAGGGCTGGTAGATCCCAGGCATCATCTCCGCGTGTTCTTGCGAGTATTCGTTGTATTTCTGACGGTAGTTTCTCCAGTATCATGGGTATTAGTAGTTTACCATAGGAGGCTTCGTTTTCTCCCAGAGCGTGTAGACCGCGTACATGGGATTCAAGTGTATCGTAGAAATGGCGCAGACTTGATACATCTGCCGTTGGAGTGGGCAGTTCCCACAGAGATTTCATGTGAGCGCTGATAATCGTTTGGGGTTGGCCATATCTTTCCTTGAGAAGTGTCATAGCGTTGACATAGTTTGCGTCGGTTAGATCAAGTCCTTCAATTGTACGCGCTGCTTCGTCTGTCAAAAGACTTCGTAGATATGTGAACTTCTGAATATTTGAAAGTGACTTATCATCGTGAATAGAGGCGTTAAATGTGTCGATGAAACTCATCCATTTCAGAGTATTTCCTGCAAATGTTTGAAGCTCGAGTTTAGGCATGGGCACTCTGTTGTTCTGAATTGATAGTCTTAATAAAAAAGGCTGCTTATATGTAAATACGAACTTTGATGATAACTGTGTAAGAAATTTATAACAGAATGCCGTTCAGATTGAAATGCCGACTTAGCTACAAAACCAGATCAAGGTCGGACGTGTCTACGGGAACGTCACAAGCGACCACATCGACCGTATTCTTTTGATGCTAAACGTCGCGGCGGAACGACGCACGCATATATACGCGTACTATAGGTACGCGCGCGACCTGCACTGTGTCGTTTCACATAATGATATATATACACAAGGGTATGCAAATCATTTCTGGACGATATTATTACCGATGATGTGAGGCATGATATATATACACAAGGGTATGCAAATCATTTCTGGACGATATTATTTACCGATGATGTGAGTCGAATTCCGTCGCGAAAACGAAGTATGAAATTTGAAATGGCATCGTAGCACACATCAAGTTATGAAAATGACAGACATGTTGTAGATATTCGAAATATGACCGAGAATAAATGCATCGCTAATCCTGACTATGTGCGTTACAAATTGCCGTTATCCGGTAGCGACTTTGGATGTTCGAACGTCGCAAAATACGCTAATATAGCAAATGCCGTTCTGTGGTTTCGTCATGCGCAGAAGAAAGGACATATTTTTTATTTCTCTTCGTAGTAAAAACCTTCCAATATAATATTCCAAAGAAGAGCATTTAATTTTTTTCAGTTTTAGTGAAAGCCTTTCAATAGAACCCGAAAGATTTTTTCAAATGTGCATTTCTTTTTACTCAGTCTGTTTTGGTCGAACGGAACGTGAACAAGCCTTGCAGGTCAAGGGTTACATTTTCACATTTTTTTCTTTGTTTTCATTCTATATTTTACTTTCTATCGTCAGTGAGTTACATTTCAAAAATAAAAAAATTGTTTACCTTTTGCGGACGTTTTAGAGGGTAATAGCATCTGTCCCCCCTGTCCCCCCTTTTTTGTAACGCACATCGTCAGGTTCCATGTTCATATGAGCATACCCTTATATAGCCCTGGGTTCCATCGGCGCGGAGTTCGAGGCCGCGTTCGTGTGTACGGTGACGCTTCTATGGCCTCTCACACCGCCGCCATGGTGCCACACATAGAAAAAACGGCGAGCGCGCAGCACTTTGCTGCGCTCACTTTTCGAATGCGGAAAAGCACCTGAAATGATGTACTAGTATCAGAAAATACAAAATATTGTTGTTACTTCCTCAATTAATACCTACTTTTACTTTACCACGTTTACATCTCTCTTGCGACTGCCGACTGACGTAAAACGGACAGCAATTTTGTATTTTGTTTCATCTGCGCATGCACGAGCAGGACATCAGCAACGATCTCATGACGTCAGCCCCTGGAAGGCAGCTCGAGCGCTCGTGACATGTAAGATGCTTCCTATTCGTCAAAAGTCTGTTAGCGTTTGTCATATGTACGTTGCCGTTAAACAATGGAAAGTGTTACAACCGTAGTATTGATATCTTCAACGGTTCCTTTTTAGGGAAAATGAAATTCAAATTACTTTTTAACTCATTCGAAAAGTTCTCGGACTTCTACTCGTGCATGCGCAGATGGATGAAACAAAATACAAAAATTGCTGTCCGTTTTACTCCATTAAAAAAACATTTCTCAGCTTTGAAAGATATCCACCTGCTTTAAATACAACAATTTTTGTCTTCGTTAAGTTTACTGACAATTTCCAAACTTTGCAATAGCTACTTAAAGAATTGAAAAGACGTTGTAAACCAATAACAGTATCAGAAAAAAGTACGACACCATCAGCAAATAACAAAGAAAACAATTCAATCAAATCTGGAAATAATTGTATACCACGATATTGACTTCTATTTAATTCACTGGATAATTCGTTAATAAAAAATGAAAACAGAATTGGGCTAAGCATACATCCTTGACAAACCCATATAGGGCATTGGAGATATCTGTTAAAATTGTTGCACATGCCCAAATGTTGCGTTGCCTGCATTGTTCTTCACATTATTTGAGAATAGAAACCGATAGAAAACATAAAATAGATAGAAATGAACGAATTTGTCTGTATGTGAAAGAAATGAAATTGAACACGAATGTCATTTTATTATTATTTGTCCTTTTTTTGATTGTCTTAGGAAGAAACATATCACTGCTATCTATCTTAATCCACCCATGGAAAGGAATTTCTCAAATTAATGACGTCAACCGATGTATACACACAGCAATGCCTAGCGGCTTTTACTTACCATGCAATGAAATTAAGAAAAGAAATTAACGCTATGTGAAATGTATTCTTCAACTTTCCGTTCTTCCTGTCAGTTTTCATTCTTTACATAACATTGTCAAGTATTATGGGCCGATGGCCTAAGAGTACTGAATAAAGACCATTGATATATATATATATATATATATATATATATATATATATATATATATATATATATATATATATATATATATATATATATATATATATATATATATACATATACATATATATATACATATATATATATATATATATATATATATATATATATATATATATATATATATATGTATATAGATGTTACATTATGGCTCTGCTGTCACAGTACGAATTCGATGATTCCTTGCCACACCTCTGAGAGAGTGCAGAGATCGTGTAGTTCATTGAACTATTTACCTTTTCATAATCACTTTTACTTTTAAGGATGAGACACGTGCACGTTTCTCGTCTTTGCACTTGGTGGACTATACTTGCCCAAAGTTTACAGGCATATATATCAACACAATAAATTGAAAAAATAAACTGAAGCAGACTGCCGCATTAGTTGTAGGCTGTTGCGTCATATCGTGGAGTGAGCGCGTTTGCCTACAGCCAGTAGCTGCTGCCAAGAAAAGTCAGGCCAAGCGACAGGGCCAGTCTAATAGTTGGTTGACCCATGCACCGTATTATTCACATCTTGTGACTGGGTCACAATACGTTATGCAGGATGCGTGTTGTGTTCTCAATAAAATAACATTTCCCGCATGCGGAAAAGTTGTTTTCATAAAAACAGTAACCCGGTCGAAAGCGAAAATTTAGGTCGGAGGAACAGAGAAAGTGCTATCGTTCACATACACATAGCTTAGAAGGAAAAACCCGATGAATTCATTTACGAGTACGGTAAATTCCCTCATCTTGTCTGGCATTTATGCTGGCCAACGCCCAAAACTATTTCGTTATCCCTCTGGAGTGACGGCTCATTTTATATTGCAGACTCTAAGATGTATTTGTAATTAACATTCGTCCCGAAGTCCTCCCAACATCAGGAGCTTTGCTTAAATTATTCAAGTGTATTTAGACGTGAATATTAACATGTTCTTTCACATTCACTTAGTTCCTGTGTTAAGTGTGTGTGAGTGTATGTGTACGTGCGTGTGTGTACAATGTTGTTAATCTGTGTGAGATATTTTCAATAGTTACTGAATTCATAGTAGGAGCTGCAGTCTAAGCATTCTATGTGTCTCTGGAGAATGGCTGTTTTTTTCTGAATGTAGATTATGTTAATTGAATGGTGCATATGCTGTAAAATATTTGTCTGTTGTCATATACAGGCTTTGTAGCGTCACTGCCAGCAACGCACAGCTACATGTATTCAGTCAGGTTCATTGTCCATTATCTGAGATTCTTTGTACTTAATTCCTCTCTGAAACTGCTATGCAGAAAACTTCCATATTTGGTCTACAAGTCATGTACAATAATTTATCTTGGAATTGTTCAACCAGACCACAAGGACATTTGTTTACAAATCGTTCACACAGGAAAGGTGCATTAACCGGGAACACTTTATATATATATTACATAATAGGATACTGGTAAAACAAACTGTATAATGTTTGTACTTTTCTTATCTCCTCCCCAGATATGAGCATCTTAGGTTAATGTTGCCATGGCAGCTGCATCATCAAGCAACTCCAATCAAGGTTTGAATCCTACCAACCATTCACCAAGATCAATATCTTCTGCAAGCCCTCGGTCTCCACGCTAACGCGTTTACAACCATGATTATCCCCAACCAAATAAAACATTCACATCAGAAAGTCATTCGAATGACATGTTGGGCAGCCTTAACTCACTACGGATTGAAAAACTCCTGTGTGACGGAACAGTGATTGCTAATGGCACGCACTATATGATTCACCGTGCAGTACTTGCTTCGTGCAGCGACTACTTCAAAACCATCTTTACTACTGGAAATGGTATCCGGGAAGTTGAACTTCCCAGGTAACCACTGAAGGTCTTGAAGCAATTCTGGAAGACTGCTACACGTCGCAGATTACACTCATGCTTGAAAATGTAGAATCCGTCCTACATGCAGCGATTCAGTTGGACATGAAAACCATTACAAACCACTGTCCGGAGTACCTTCAGACTGCAATCTGTTCAGACAATGCGATACATATACTCTTCCTGCAGACCGACTCAAATTTATGAGTTTACTGAACGTCGCACAGGAGTACATCATCGATAACTTTGTGGATGTGGCACAGACACAAAGCTATCAGTTATTGAAATCAGATCAAGTTGCGTGATTTTACAACCGGACAGGCTAGCCGTGCAGTCTGAATTGCAGCTTTTCAAATTTGCCGCCAGCTGGATTTTACACGACAGAGAAACACGTAAGCAGTTTTCAAGCAAGTTAATGAAGAGCATCCGTTTCCCGTTAATTTCATCGGGCGATTTAGCTGACTACCTACAGTCCCATAACTTCATGCTGTTGATCGACCGTTAAATTATTACATCGTCCCACATATAGGCAGCATTCCTTGCAGTCACCACGAACAAAACTACGATCGACAAATGATGTATTTCTGGCAACTTGTGGTGAATTCGGTGGCCACCAAGTCAATAACCATGTTTTTAACTTCGATGACTACCAAGGAAAGTGGAAGCGCTTGACTATGATGCCGCTTAAACGAGTTGATCATTGTGTGATGGTATTGAACCACTTTCTGTACATTGTTGGTGGCCAGGTCAGTTTGAACTCTAATGGTAAAGACAGCATTGGGACAGTCCATCGCTATGATCCCAGATTCAACACATGGCTTCAGATCTGTCCGATGCAGCAGGGAAGAGCATTCTTTGTACTGGAAGGTCTGGGTGGATGTCTGTTTGCTGTGGCAGGGAAAAATGAACAGGGTCCTCTCTCTTCTGTGGAATGCTACAAGCCAGAAGTGAATGGATGGAAATATGTGCCGTCCTTTACCGATGCAACATATGCATTAGCTGGATGTACACCTAAAAATAAACTGTACATCTCCGGGGGATTTAGCAACATGCTGTTTTCAAATTCCTTATTCCTTCAGTGAGGGCTCCAATTGCTGGGAGCCTCTGCAGTCTATGCAGGTGCCGCGTGGCCTCCATATGATGGTCGCACTGAAGTGTTGCGTCTACGTCATGGAAGGCAATCCCGTAAATGCATATGGCGACCAAATAGACGTGATGAACTGCGAAAGTTATAATCCTGAAACTAACGAGTGGCTGAGTCTTTCACCAATGCTGACCGGACTGAACATGTCGGGCTTTGCTGTGTTAGACAATAGGATTTACATCATGGGCGGCTATGATGGTTCGCAGTCGGCAGCGGGAGAAAGACATACGGTGTTACACGACTCAAGAGGATGAGTGGGATGTTGTAGGGGAACTTCCAGAACCTCTCCTCAGAACTGCATGTTGTACACTGACTCTGCCCCATCATGTTTTCATGAGGCCATCAGACACTGAGTCAGTTACCTCAAGGCATACTCTGTCTTCTCAACGTTCAATGGAATCAAGGCCTAGCTTGAGTGGACAGAGTGCCATCAGTATGTCAAGGCAAGGCAGTAGAGGTAGTCGAAGGTAGACCCATCAGAAATTACCTTGTTCCAATGACTTCTGACAGGTAATAACAATACCCATAGTCTACGGCTTGTAGTTAAATGTCAATAAGAGGATACAGTGAACGCACTGCACTGGTCGTCATATGAGTTTATGATTGTGATTAAATTCACAAATATAGCAATGCACTGGTGGGTGTTCCATAAAGCATTATATTTATGGCCCAGCGCAAGAGGGATGTATCTCCTGCGTTAAAGGGAATGGTCGTCGGATTCGTGTACCTGTGTGAGTTTCTTGTTACAAACAATTTATTTCGTGCATGATATTTTTATCCCTTCAAAGCCTAGGAGATATGTCCCCCTTGCACTTGCACACAGATGCATGCATTTGAAGTCATCAAATATGCAGCAAACAACTTATAACCATTACATTATCATGTTCCAACAAATAGCGTAGCATAGAATATGCCATAGTACGAACTGATCGCCATGGTATGTGACATAGTCAGAATTCACTTCTGCTGACAGAAATTCAGACGAGTGTTTCTTGCTCCTGTGTTTACAGTGCTTGAGCTTATGGTTGAATGCCTTGACACTAGGATTATATATATAAGTCATTGTCATAATATCTCTGATAACTATCACTTTCATCATTCCTGTAGGCATTGCCATTACCACAACTGACCTTATATAAAGTATATTTTGTGTCTAACAAAGTATAACTCCTGACCAAAGTGTGAATAGGATTTATGTACAAAGTAATTAGGATGTGTATAGCATCGGTACGAATGATCAGTGTTGAATCTAGAGCGCTGCATTGCAGGATTAGCGGGTTACAGCACAAAATGCTGCAATGGAAATTACCAAGTGCGTCAACAATGACGCACCACCATGCACACCAGTGCTTTGGGCGACCAGATAGTGCATGGAAATCAAGCAGGTTCTTCTTACATGGAGTTCGCCGGTTGGAGGGTTGATTTGTTACACTGAGCTAACATGTCTCAACAACAAGAGAAACATTTACAACTTTATAGTCACTGTACATGTTAATGACAATATTGTAAATTGTTGTTATCATCGTTTTCCAGCTGTTATGAATAAGGGAGCCTTCAGTAATTACAGGGGGGTGGGCCGGGGGAATTGGGGGAGGGTCACTTTTTAGAAATCAGTTCAAGGGGGAGGGTCACTTTTTATAAACCTAGCTTGGGGGGAGGTCACTTTTGACAGAAGCTGATATTATGGCCAAAACTTTGATTGCCTCTGTGATGTTTCCTAAATAGGAACTCACCAACAAAATACGCACACACTTATAGACCCCAATGCATAGTGAATTGACATTTTGGTGAAATTCCAAAATCAATTTTCTTGCACAACCATGGACTTGTTACCACTCTAGTCTAATCAAGAACAATAACGTGAATAATCAAGCATACATAAATGCACAGATTTATCTAATTTTGTACTGAAAAAAATTATATATAGTTTCATCATAGACCTCAATGCACAGTGTATGGACATTTTGGTGAAATTCCAAAATCAAATTTCTTTCACAACCATAGACTTGTAACCACTGTAGTCTAATCAAGAAAAATTATATCAATAATCAAGCATGCATAAATGCACAGATTTATCTAATTTTGTATTGGAAAAAACTATTCATAATTTCATCATAAACACCATGGATATTGAACCAACTTTTTAGATGAAATTCAGAAATCAATTTCTTGTACACAAATGTTCATTTTACTTCCCTATTTAAGCAAAGTACATTTAAATACATTATCAAACATATATAAAATACAGATATAGCATGTTTTGTGGGGGTAAATTGTCAATAATTTGCCTGATAGACTCCATGTATGATTTGATATTTTTGGATGAAGCACTAAATCAGCTACATCTTGCCTTCTTATAGTTGCACACAATATGGTGACCCTCCCTAAAATGTATGAAATACCATATCTCTTCAACAATTCTTGCGTGATAAATTGCGACTGTCCCTCCAAAAACACCAGTCCTCCCCTATGTAATTTATCCCTAACATAACAATTGAACCCATTGTTATGTAAATTAGCTGATACTGTTTTAGTTGTTCCGGGGAGAATACCGCAGTGGTTGGGGCGGGAGGGTCAAGTTTTAGAATGTCGGACAAGGGGGAGGGTCACATTTTAGACAGGAGGATAATTTGTTTGTGGCTTGTTTGTTGTTGGGAGTTCTCAGAAAACGAAATAGGCCTTCATGTGTACAATGTTAAACTAGGGTATAAATATTATTATTATTATTATATTATTATTTATTATTAAAAACTTCTTTAAAGCGTATTACACATACGTCTTAGCGCGTTGTACATGACTGAAGAAAAAAATACATGACTAAAATGAGAGCAAATGTAGTTTTTAAAATAAAAGTCACAAATATTGCGAAGAAATTTGGAGAGGAAGTAAAAACAGCGTAAAATGAGCAAAATGGCTAAAATCACAGTTGATAAAACTCAGTAAAAAGGTAGGTCTTCAAAGCACGTTTAAAACATTCAACATTTGTTGCAGAGCAAATCTCTGATGGCAATGAATTCCAAAGGAAAGGTGTATGAACAGAAAAGGCCTATTGGCCGTAGGACTTTATTATACTTCCCCTTTGGCGGGACTAAACGTAGCTTTTCCATGGACCAGAGATTTCTTGCCGGAACATACAACTCAATTAAGTCGATCAAGTACATGGGTGCAATACCATTAATAATAAAAAACCTTAAATCTTATTCGAGCTTCGATTGGAAGCCAATGCAAGTCGATCAACATGGGTGTAATATGGTCAAATTTGCGAGATTGAGTGACGAGACGTGCAGCAGCATTTTGAACTGATTGCAATCGAGAAAGCTGTTCTTTTGGTACTCTGTACAAGAGACTATTGCAGTAGTCCAATTAGGATTTGACGAAGGCATGGATCAATGTCTCGGTGGTACTTCTGCTGATACGGTGTAGAGAATAATATCCGTAAATAAATAAATAAATACCGTATAAATAATTACGGTCAGAACAATGAATATTAATTAATCTTATAAATATTAATGAATGAAAAAAATGCCCCCTACTTTTCAAAAATGCCCCAGAATTGAAGACCATAGGCCAAAATGCCCCCAACTCTCTTATCCTAGATTGAACACTGAATGATGTTTACATAGAGTATATATTATGTAGGATATGATGCTACATTAAGCAGTCATAAAATGGAATGCTTAATAATACTTTGTGTATACTTACAAACCTTTCAAAGAATACATTTTATGTGTACAAGAAAAGTACATGATTCTGACTTAGGCTCTGTACTGATTTCACGATGCAAAATTCTGACTAAGGTTATTGCCAGTTAGGTGCTCTGTACATTTTATCTATACACACAAAACATGATTCCACTGTTAGACTTTGATTGGCATGTGGCATGATTCTGTGCACATTTCAGTATACATGAAATATAGTCGGCTCTTTAAGTATTTTTGGTTCAACTTTCTCCAGGGTGAAGTAGGATTTAACTATAAATGAATCCTACACATTTCATAGAAGTTTAATTTGTGTCGGGTTTATATTTACCTAAAACTATACCTATAGTACCAAGTTTTTGGTATGGGTATTGCTGAACTAAAATTTCTGACATATTTCTTTCATGATATTAATATCAAAGTGACACATTACAAAGATCAGCTAGCCAGCAAGACCAGTAATACTATATTTTTTTCTGTTCTAATATCAATGCAGTATGAAAGCTTATTACAGTTGAATCTTCTTCTGTGTTACTCTATGCAAAGTATAAGTGCATAGAGAAAGAACCCTCCGATTGATTTCATTTTCCATAAGGTTCTTTGCTAGACAAGTTACACCAGTAGATTATACATGTACATGCAGCGTATAGCAGATAGCATTGGCATCAGCTTTGGCAAACATGTACATGCAACAACTTTGAGAACAGGGTGATTTATTAGTCCCCACGGACACCGTCCGGGGAGACTAATAGGTTTGGTCATGTCCGTGCGTCCGTGCGTCAGTGCGTCCGTCCGTCCGTTCACGCAGATATCTCAGACATGCCCTGGTCAATTTCTTTCAAACTTTGCACAAGGATAGTACCCTACCCCATACAGATGCACGTTGATTTGTTTCACAATGCGATCAAATTTGGCCGTGTTAGAGGACTTTTTAGTTTACACCTCCATAGACTCACATGTATAAGTCAGTCCATAGACTCCCATGTATAAGGCCAAGGAAAATAAAAAATTAGTTTCTCATCGTATTTATATTGCAAAAAGGATGCAGTGACACAGTTTTTAGTCCCCACGGATGAAGTCCAGGGGGCTAATAGATTGGGTCATGTCCGTCCGTGAGTCCATCCGTGAGTCCATCCGTTCATGCAGATATCTCAGATATTTTGACAAAATGTCACATGACCTCGGTGACCTTTGATCTCAAATATACATATCTGTCCACAACTCAGTAACCACAAGTGCTACACCCTTCAGGTATAGTATGATGGGACACCTTATGACGCCAAATATTGTACCTCATTCATTATGCGTATATCTAATTTTGAGCGAGCCAATAGAGCTAGGGATAACTTAGCAATACAATTTTTTTTGACAAAATGTCATATGACCTTTGACCTCAAATATACATATTTGTCCATAACTCAGTAACTACAAATGGTACACTCTTCATTTATGGTATGATGGGAGACCTTATGACGCTACATACTGTACCTCATTAATTATGCGCCACATACTGTACCTCATTAATTATGCGCATATCTAATTCTGAGCAAGCCAATAGAGCTGGATGTCTGATTTTTGGTATAAGGGGATAACTATAGGATAGAATTTTTTTGAGGAAATGTCATGTAACCTCGATAACCTTTGACCTAAAATATACGTTTATGTCAATAAATAAGTAACCACAAGTGCCATGTCCTTTATATTTAATAGGATGGGATACCTTATGAAAAAACATGCTTTACCTTATTAATTATGCACACATCGAATTCTGGGCAAGGGAATAGAGCTAGAGGTCTGATTTTTGGCATATAGGGATTAATTAGCACAACAATTTTTTTTTCAAAATGTCACCTGATCTTGATGACCTTTGACCTTGATTATACATATATATGCATAACTCAGTAACCACAAGTTTGATACCCTTCAATTTTGATAGGATATTAGACCTTAAGATGTCATATCTTGTACCTCATTTATTATTTGCATATGTATTTCTTGGCTGGCCAATACAGCTAGAGGTCTGATCTTTTTGTTCCGATTTAGAACCATTACTTAGACATGCCTCATGTGTTTTCAAATTGGGAACGACATAGACCCATGTGCCCATAGATCTCAACATATACACTGCAGTGATACTTCTTAATGACCACATTTCCCTGCCCCATCAAGACTAATACTCCTATTACTAGTGGGGACTATGTCATTGTCAATGACTTGTTTATGATATCAATCCCAGGAAAATTATTGGTTTAAAGTTAATAGAAATCAGAATTTGCGATAAGTTACATGGGTGTATTGTTCATATTGTGTGACTCTCTTTAAAATCAGTAGGGCCATAATGTATATTTATGTAAAATATTGAAAATTCAAAACTACATGCCATGTTTTGTAAAAACGTATCGCAACCTTTTTTAACATGAACAATCGGAGTGGAATTTTTGTTACAGGGAGTGGGGAATGAAATAGTGAAGCGAAATACATTGAACTCAATGTCATAACATGTAAATTAATGAGTACACCAGATATCTGTATACTTCGTAAATTGGTGAAGCTGCATCGTCCGTAGGCAGGTGAGATGTAAAATTAATTTTGTGTACAATACTTACCGTGTATTATATGTTTGACATGTGAAAAGTTGTGGAATTGAGGAATGAATTTATATACACGTAGATCAGGAAATTCAGTATATAATGTAGCAATTAACACATAATCTATTTCAGTACAGTAAAATGCAAAATATTTAAGACACTGATTCATATGCGTGTTGGCATTCCTGAAGCTTAGGTGAACTGGCTGTATTTGATTATTGAAATAATATTAACAAATATATATTCGTCTTAACATTGCCAAGTGATAAGTGTACATAATGGCATAAAAGTAACTAATCTATTGGCAGGCATGCATAATTAAGAGTTGTGTTCATAATCTTGTATATTCATCATCAAACACTAACACAAGCTCCAGACATTTCCAAATAGTCTCATTTTAGCTAGAATTGTAAGTTTTTCACAATTTTGCAACATGTACGTATTTGTTCTGTCTATAATAAAGTGCTGAGTGAGCACAGAAAGAAATGGCCATGTATATACAAGGTTCTAGATTTTTTTCATCATTATGATATCGTTCAAAATATGAAACAGGTTTTTGAGACACTGTTTGTTACCTAGGACTCTGTATTTTGCTGTAATTACACTCTCGTGATGTAGTCTCCGTAAGGTGTTTTGAAGTTCCCACTAAACTAAATGCCAACATACACTGTATAGTAGTCTACAAGTATGTATATACTTGTGTATAGGCAGCTTGTTTATTTTTTATAGTTGCAGTAAAGTCCAGAATTCTCAGAACGTTTCACGAAAAGTAGAACACAAAGTAATTTACATACATACAGATTGTGTAGATATACTGAATACAAGATATTTGTTGTTTCATGGGAACATGATATTGTAGTAAAACCATTGTAATAAATATATTGAAAGTTATAGAGTGAGTCTCTTCTATAGATTGAATGAGAACTTAAATTTTTCAGAAAGTTTAAACATGCATTTTTTATAAAATGTGTGAAGAAATGTATCTATAAATGAATATCATTCTATATAAATTGCTGATTGTGTAGATTGTTATGTCTGTAAAAATTGGTATGACGTATCTATAATTTGAAAAATGGTTGTAAACAGCTCTTGGTATCATAACAATACTTGCAATAATACATGCGATTTTGTGTGGTACCGATTTGTGTTTTTTGGTCATAATGTGAATATACCAGTATGTTTTATTCTTTTTCCTATTTTAGTTACTTTAATGGATTTGTCAATTTACTTTGAAGAATTTTACATACTTTGTATGATGTTTTGTAGAACAGAATTCACACATTGTGCGTCTTTGCTACATTTACTTTTTGTTGTAGTTTTTAGCTCACGTGTTCTCACGTGGGCTAATGTGACAGCAAATTCTCTGTGTCTGTCCGTGTGTTTGTGTGAGTGTGTGAGTGTGTGTGAGGGTGTGTGTGTGTATGTGTCTGTCTGTCTGTTTACATGATAACTCAAAACGCCTGAACAGATTCAAATCAGATTTGGAACACAGGTACCATATGCTACTTGCAAAACATGATTAGATTTTGATTAGTTTGACTTGCATAATGATGTTATGCAATATCATTTATTCTGTACAATTGCTTTCCTATGGAGACGGTAATGACAGTGTAGACATATATCAAGAAATACTGCACAAAATTTCATGGAACCTTTCAGAGATGACAATCCCAGACCATTATTATGATACTCTGAGGTTCATGTCAATTATCTGTTCATTTGCATATTTAATGAACTTTTGTTATTAGCGACATAACTCTGAAATTCCTGCACCAACCTTGATGATACGTGCAACAAATATTGATCTGATATATATCTGATTATACTAAGAAGCATTGGGCAGTGTCAAGTTTATTATAGCTCATTTGCATATTTTACAAATTTTATAAAATAGCACCAAATATGCTGCAGATACTGATCTGACTGATATCAAACTGTCGTTTAAGGCACTTAGAAGTGTCATTAAGGGTTCATTTGCATATCTAATGAACTTTGTAATTAGGTATATAACTCTAAATTACGGCACCCAAGTCAGTGTCGATTATATTGGTATGAATTTGGTTTATTGACAAGAATATTGAAAAACATAAGACAATAAATCCTCGACAGAGATAGTTACTCTGGCAGTATAGCGTATACACGTCTAGTCTTATCAGTAGTCTGTCTTCCACTCCGCGTGGTTGCTCAATTGAACTGCTGTCAGAAGATACAATGTCTGTCTTTGTTCTTGTGTTTTGGTTAGTGAATATCCTGAGGTCTGCAAATGTAACGTAACATCTCCTCGTTGTTTTGGCACTTTAAATTGAGACAGGTCAAAGGTACAATTGTTTTACACAACTTCATAACAGTAAAAAGTATGCAGTAATTCTCGTCATAATGTATTATTCATGCGTCCAGTAGTGTCTGAAAATGTTAATACAAGTCGAGTCATCAGCAGTCAATTTCAATGCTTGATAACTAAGTTTGTAATTTTGTCAAACTCAAAATCTGTACAAGTCATTTGCATATAACACGTCATTTCTTCCATTCAGGGGTCACATTAGCAGGTCAAGTTGTTCTGTTGAGTAAATGCTAAAATGTTCTAGTCTGTTTACTGGATATCCAACATTCTGTGAAGCGTACTACTATTAATGAACCTGTTGTAAAACACGTGAGCACATTCAGTTCATATCTGGTTCTTTTTCTTACTCTTGACTTTAAGTATCTAACATGCGAGCAGAATTTACCCCAATACATCTCAAAATGCTATATTTAGAAGCCGGACAAGAGCATCACATTGATATGCATCAAAGAAGTCGTTAATGTTTACTAATGTAGGGACTCACCTAATTGGATTTTATCTGAAATTTGACAGCAATATTGATTTTGCTATATTCCTATCATGAGATGTTCTGTCCTCAATGTATGTTTATGATTGCCTCTAGGTGTTAATGTTGATAGTGAAATCATAAAATGCAATGCCTGTACTATGTAAATATCCATACATATAGGTAAAAGTTAAACACACTCCTCATTTGCATATTCATTAGGCCATTAATGGAGGGATGGTTAATTGTGCATTTGTGACAAAGTTGAATCAAGGCGCAAAACCAAAGGTTACACTTTTTAAAACATAGTCAGTGCTGTAATTCTGCTACTGTGATTTGAGGCTTGACAATGCCTTATAAATGCGTCTCACAGTATCATAAGTTGATTCAAAATGGCAAGTTTTATCGAAATATGTTTCTTATATATGAACATGCTGCCATGGTATTTGCAGTTGAAAAATATTCAGGAGTTCTACTTACTTTTTGTTTTGCCCTTAGTACTCGATTGCCTGTCATTACCTGTAATCATGATCCAAATTTTATGCCTTAGTGTGCAGAAGAAACGGAAATAATGTTTTGTAATAATTAACAGGAAGGAATGACAAAATATTTTCGAAAAGCGTAGACTACAATGGTTTGAAGTAAAAAGGGTATGTCGCCATTTTTATGTATACATGACAGCAAAACTAGTTCTGAATGTTTTTGAAGGGCGCTCTCTAGTGTTTTTAATGATTTGAGCCTGATTGGGCAAACGTTGGTGATGTGACGGTGGTGTAAGCAATGACATTTATTGCTGAAATTAGGGTGGGGTTTTCATGCAATTTAGCTTTGAGAGTTTCTGATATAATAATACATAAATTTTTAACATCTACAATGACAGATAATTGTTTTGGTTCTAGTAGAGCGGAAGTATCAAGCAATGCAGTTTGACCATTATTTTGATATTTTATGACAGTTTCAGTACATATTCTGTTTGGCAAATACTATGTATATGTGCAAAGATCGTATCCATTGTTATTGATGACAAGTGAATTCCAGTCCGGACTTGAATTCAAATTTTAACAAAAGCTATAAATGGACAACCCAACACATATTCCATATCTATTAAGGTAGCGACTCAGTTTCATTGTCACTTATTTTCAATCCTCATTTTCACAAAGAAGACGTGGTCACACACCCGACATGTGGTACTTTTTTATCTGCTCGGTCACCGAAGAGTTCAGAAAATTTGTTAGTTTTTCAAAAACAGTGCGCATACGGCTGTTTTACTCAAAAACACGTGTTTTTTAGTTTTTTTACTCAAAAAAGTGTAAGTACAAATCTCCAATCGGCCTTGGTGATCTGTTTACGGCAATCGACGGCTGGGTATACTGGGCAAAAAACCGTGTCCCGGATTTTTTGAAATTCGCTTTTGTTTTCGCACAATGCACCTTCAAAGTGTCAACTTGACGTTTTTTGCATAAATTATCGGCCTTTGTTCACGTTTGTCAGGATATCTTCACTTCCAGGCCCTTTATCGGAAATCTGAGACACGTTCTTTCAGATATATTCATTCACTGTCCACAGGTGAAAAATCAGGCTAGTCTGTCCAGGCGCCGCCGACTTATATTTATTTGAATAATGTAGGCACTGCCAAAACGGAACTGAGAAAATCGACGATTTGTGTAAACGACCTATGCGTCACACATTGTGACCAAGAGTCCGACTCGCGCACTATTTTCTGCGAATTTTCTTATATCAGGAATAAGTTGAAATATTTAGAGTCAGTTTTGGGAATTTTGAATATGTTTAGGATTGCAGATCGTGTGAAAATAGAAAGAAATTATACACTAAACTGGCAAATGCTTAGTGCCAGCAGTGGTTGGTATTTACACAACAAACACAGAGGGGTACTTAGCGATTTAATCCATTTTTGGAACGTTTAACTAGCATATTAACTGTATACTGTTAACTCAACGGTTACAATCTGGTTACCAGTGTTCACAGTCAAGACGAAGACGTCGAAACTTGTGTAAAAAAGTCTATCAGATCGAGACCTGTTTGCTGTCGTCGCGCGATCGCGTCGGGCATTCACTTGTTCTTGACTCAAGTTGTCTACTTCCTGTCTCGCGATCGGCAATTTATGCATGTTCTTTGTGAAAAGTGATTGTCAAGTTCATGTTAGCGCCGACACTGTGCGAACGGGACGTCACTTGTTAGTTTTCCTACCTCAAGATGAGACGAGCACATGTAACTCTTGACAACATAAAATGTCTGTCGTATTTTCTTAGCTTTTGCACCGCACTGCAAACTTGTCGCCCTTCGTTACGACGGGAGAGATTGACTCGTGTTATTTTTTCAAACTTTATTTATATGTGTTCTTGTACCGATTTTATCAAACTAATAATAACCACGCCGTAGCGTAGAACAGTGCAGGCTGTCATCGACAGCGTGTTCCGAGAGACAGAGTATCGACTAGTCTACACAGCTAGTGGAGTCACTCGACTTGCGCAATACCAGCGCACACATTATTATTTCGGAGATTTTTACTTTTAGTCAAACTTTTGATGACTGACCTCATATAGCAAAAATTGCTAGTTTCAGCACTTCTAGAAGTTGAGCCGGATTTGTTTTACGTTCAGTGTTGAGGTCCAGCTAGCAGCTGTGGAGTCTGCGGGTAATTGATAAGTTTAGACAACACGCACACAATAATCATTTGTGAACCCTCGCAATTCACGTTTGACGTAATTTAATTTTTGGGTTCTATTTAAAGAAAGAAAAGGCATGAAATAAAAAAAAAATATTTCCATTTCGTTTCGAAAAATTAGCAGATCGGTGAACTTGCTCTTGTGAATCTACATTATGTGTGTATGAACTCCTGCACTGGCTTGGGAAACTCCTTGACATAAATGTCACTTGTTGTCGGGTACGGTGTTGTTCAAGGTTTCTCAGCAGACACGAAAAGACTGCACGATAGAAAACTCGAGTTTAAAATTATAAAAGAACACGATACTAACACCAAGCATGTACAGCAAGAGTGATAAAATTATCGCAACTAACAGAAGTTTCATCTCGCTCAGGCTAATTTTTGGACTCGGGTATGCAATCAGCATAGCCTAGGATATGTTCGAAAAGCAGCGTGTCAAATACTTTCATAGTTGTCTCCGTTATCGTCTGCGTCCTCGGCCAAATCTGACTCTTCACTGCATTCTTGATCGTTATTGCAGGGAGTATGAGTCAAAGTCGGACTGTTTTACATTTAAATCGACCTTTGCGCACGTTGCCGTCTTTTTCAGGTCCGCTTTTGTGGACCTCGCTTGCTTTTTCGACGGTACGGAGCGCGAGCGCCGGCTTTGGTCTGCTCGACGTGTTTGCCGTACCGATACATGCGGAGTTAAAACGCTGAGCATAACGTTGAAGCTAGCGCATGCGCACTATACCGCAAAGCTATACATAATCTCTGCGTGTTTATCAAAGATATCGTGGTCGGTAATCCGCGACCGTTAAGACAAAAGGGAAATAATGGCACGCGGTGTAGCTGATAGTTTTCCATTTTAGTAATATTTCAGGAATTTCCCGGTACGATGTGACCAACACCTTTCAAAGGTCAAATTGCTAAAATTGACCTTTGAACCTGAGTCGCATCGTTAAAGAGTTTCGTTTCGAGTCTCCAATTTAAGTCCAAAATCCTTCGAATGCCCCCAGCATAATTGATATTTTCAATTCCCGCTGTCAATTCTTCAGTTTTCTCCATAGGTTTTTTGAATACAGCCTAGGTACAGTAAAGAACAAGACCTCTCTACACAGTAGAGAGAGCATTTATTTGTGTTAAATTTGTATTAAATTCTAAGTGGTCGACTTTTCAACTTAGCCAAGATACCTGCTATATTCTATTTTTTTTTTGCTCTGCTGTCAGAGATGCGGCGCTTATTGAATAGGTGGATCTGTGCTGGCGAACATCAACTTTTACATTTAAGGCTTCTTCTTCTGCATGGTCAATACTATTCCCTCAATAAGTGGAGTATAGGTCACCGGAGACGACCTCAAGGGGTGCTGCATCAAATGCAGCGTATTTTGCGCAAAATCACTTTGTGCAAATATCAATTGTAATTAATTTATTACCCAAGATATAAGATATTAGTTGGGTTCCCCTTTTAGCGTGTCAGGCAGTCAGAAGTCGCGTGAGATACAAATGTTAATTTATGCCAATAAACCAATATCCTGGCTTCTTTTTACTCCCAATTTTAAAATTTCTAAAGAATACAACTCCACTCTAGTTGGGTCAAATTTTCTGAAGTTTTCACAGTATGTCCTTTAAATACGATATAATCAACTACTATTTTGTATGGCAATAGTTGTCTTACATTTGAATATGAGGCATTTTAATTTTGTTAATCATGTTTGTAGTCATTTTTTGAGTGCCAGTCTTTCAACCCATGCTTTTAGAATGAGGATATATAATGGAAATAAAAGTCTTTTTTTACGTACTCTTGTTTAAAGTGAAATATAACATTTTACAAAACTTTATTAAATTTTCAACTTAAATTAATTTCTATCATTAATATCATAACTCGGGTTTTTACCTCAAATATACACCCCTTCATCCTTCCAGTAAACAAATGCTAGCATAGTTAACTTTAGATTCCCTTTCCTTTGAAATATACAGTATGAGGGCGTTCCTTGTCATCTTACATAAGAAAAAATTCCCTTCAAAATATGTGTTTGCAAAATGCAGCTCCACCTTAATTAAAAATTGTTCGAATTGTAATGAAATATGCAAATTTGTATTTTAAGGCCAATTTTGCTATTTTTTGTCAAAAATATACACCTCAACGGTTGCTCCGACAGCTTTAATATATGGTGTAGAGATTCCTAAATTGTTACCTTATTCAGATTTACTCAAATTGCGATGCATATTCTAAGTCGCACTTTAAAGCAACTTTGACATTTTTGATCAAAAGATCTTTAAAAATCTCCTTTAAAACTGCTCAGACAGCTTTCGCATTTGACATATAAGTACCTTAAATTTGGCACATAAGTAACTAGGGATAAGCTATTTCTGATTTGTTCAAATTGCAATTAAATATGAAATTTGTATCAAGACACCTTTTGGTCATTTTTAGTCATTTTTGTTTACAAAATCACTTCTCTTATAGCTTTGATATTTGGTATATAGATTCATTTGGATTTAAGATGTGACTTATTGGAATTATGATGAAATCTACAATTTATATTTTAAGGGAAATGTTTTGCCATTGGTATTCTCTGTGCAGCGCTGATGAAACTCGTCGAAATATTCTGGTATCAAACATGCTTGCTAGTCTTAGCTTACTTGTCCGAGTTCACGGAAAACATCAACAAAATCTAAACGATATGATTTGTAATTATAACTTCCCATAGAAGTTATTTGCCAGTCCAAACGTCAGTGCCACATGAATATCATGAAAGACTTACTAATGCGTACGCGTACTAATAAAACTTAATTAAGGGTAACTAATTAAACTTTTCTACTATCAAGTTGTCTATCAACCTGCAATGGTGGTTAATAACAGGGTCATATTACCATACGAAATGTGGATTACCTAATTATTGCATCACTCTAATATTTCTATGACATAAAATATGCTGGTAACCTGCAATGGTGGTTAATAAGAGGCTCATATTACCATACGAAATGTGTATTACTTAATAATTGCATCACTCAAATATTTTATCACATAAAATATACCGGTATCACTACGTACTTGGCCCCTCAACTAGAAGAATAGTTTTACTAGGATACATAACGTTCTTTTTGAATCAGCGTGACAGGCATAAGGGCAGGCAGCTTTGCAACTTAGCATGTTTGGGCAGCACAAAACTGATTATATGTCGGGGTAGACTGTGCCTGTATGTTCACCAACCATTTACTCCGATGGAGTTATTTGGTTTTGAAATTTTGCATATACACAAACCATAACAACAAGAAATTCAATAATTTTTATAAAGACAAGTCTATCTACTGCAAGTGTATTTGGTATTCCTAATTCCTGAATAAATTATAAAATTAGTAAATTAAAATAAAAAAGATTTCAAAAAGTGTAATTTTTAATAAAAGTTACAATTCCTTAATCCTAATGAATCAATTTTGCTTTTACTTTAGGTAAAAGGCATATTATTAAATTTCACAATTTTCTGGACCATAAGCCTAAATTTGAACTCAATTTATAATTTTCTATTCAACAGAAAAAGAAACATATCAAATATATATAGATAATATTAATTAAGCTTTTGCTGCCAATGATAGACTTTATATTTCAGATTGGGCCTTCAAAATCATTTTAGTTGCAAGGAGCATATTTTAAACTATTTTGATGTTGTTATAGGGTACCATGATATTTTCTCGAATCTCCCGCCCGCTTCAGAAGTGTGTGTGCTGCAGCCTATATTGTTAATGACAAGATATGTTTGTATTTATGACAGGAAGAAATCAATTCAAATTATAGTGAGTTTGGCTTTTGTGTGGTATGTTTCAGTGTAAAAGATAGAAAGCAATTATTTGCAGATTGGACATCAGTTGTGGAAAAGATAACTTTATTTCAACAAAAATGCAAAATCTACAGATCTACATAATGGTGAATGTGTCGAATAAAGGGCCAAATTAGACAAAGTAACTTTAATAGCAGTTCGGCAACATGTAGTTGTGCGCCCTCAATTGTATCGAACTGAAAGATTGGACGGTCAGGTTAACTGGTTGTGGCTCGGCGCATTGCTTTGCAATGATAGATGACAGACAGTCCTTGGAGATCGCCTAACTTACAATATTTTATTGTTGAAGGAAAAAATTCATATCATTCAATATCGGTTTGACTAGTTGTTCTTCAATAAACTTAAAAATTCGAATGTCAACAAAGATGAAGGAGAGAATGTCGCCTATAAAACCTCTAATAGTGTTGATCAAAAAAGGGCGTCTACAATTGTCATGACACCTTAACTGATTGTTCCATGTTGAATGCTTTCAACAATATGTATGAATCGTTCTTATTGTGAAGCAGTCGTAAGAAAAATTGTGAAAAGATAGCGAAACTGTATCCACATGTAGGTTAAAACCTAAGGAAAACATTTAAAATACAGCATCATCTCAAAGCATGGTTTTGAATGAATCAGAGTCATTTCAGTTTTCAAAGTCACTATGCATTCTCTGGTTTAAATCCGTGTAGGACAATTTCGACATGAGCAAACATACATGTATGGACTGACATTATTTATGTGCAAATGACTAGGTGACTAATGAAGTTCGTTCTACAAACATCCTTCAATATTAATCAGTAAGCTTGCTTGTCAGACGGTTGAATTATTGAAATATCTGCCGTAGTTTGTTTAAGGGTCGTGAGATCAGCTTCTTTAAATAAGTCGCTTGACATCAAAGGTTGACACATTTTTGATATGTTAGGGAGATGTAGAGGTATTGATTCCTGTTGTGGCCTGTCGTGGCTGTTTTTATGGCTAAGGTCATCACCACCTTCCAAAACGCTGTCTTTCCTGTAGTCAGGCAAAAGCTCTAGAATGCATAAGATCACTCAAAATAAATGTCGCATAGTCCATTTTTTTTCACCCATGGAGGGACTCTCTTTGTCTGTGTTATTTTCTGAAACTGACAAGCGGCAGCTTTTTTCATTTGTCCGTGTCGCTTACAGACAAATTATGAAAATCATTTTTAGTTTCAAGGAGCATATTTCAAACTGTTGTGAGGTTGTTATAGGGTACCATGATATTTTCTAGAATCTCCCGCCCGCTTCAAAAGTGTATGTTGCTGCAGCCTATGTTGTTAATGACAAGATATGTTCACATTTATGACAGAAAGAATCAGTTTTTTCAATTCAAGTTAATATGATTATGGCTTTTGTGTGGTGTGCATCATGTAAAAGACAAAAAGCAGTTTTTTTGCAGATTTGACTTCAGTTGTAAACAATATAACTTTAATTCAACAAAATTGTAAATACAAGAGATCTACATAGCTGTGTATGTGTCGAGCAAAAGGCCAAATAAGAAAAAGTGATTTAAAAAGCTGTTCGGCAACATGTAGTAGTGCGCCCTCTATTGGTAACGAACTGGTAAGATTAGACGGTCAGGTTAAAGGGCAAAGTCCAGCGCCGTGGGCGCACAATAGGCAACGTGGTAGTGACGTTGGTTGTTGGCAAACACTGGGCGGGATGGTTTATCACTTGCTTAGTCGTTGGCTTATCAGAGAAATATAAACTATCTGTTACACCAGGCCCTACCGATTATCACGTTTGCCTGAGTATTAGGGAAGTGTCTAGGGTTCATACAATTCAAGCCTACCTTATAACTAGGGTTTGTGGAGTGGGCCTAAGGGCGGTTGGTCTGGCCAACAGACCTACCTCTCGACTGTGATGTCTTCGCTAGGTGACTCGATGCCGTACGATGTCAGTAGTAAAATAAAGGTGGTCAACTGTGATAAATTTGTTTTATTTAACTACAGGGAGGGGGAATTTCCTTCCCTCTTACGCGTTTGTGCATGCGTGTAAGAGGGAATTCCCCGCTGAGTCAGATATAGGTCACTCACGTTCCAAATGGGACTTGCGCAATGCGCTAGCTATGACTCACTGGGTAATCACTATCAGAACATCTGTCGGAACGGCATTCTATTATCGGATGGAAGGGAGATCATTTGTTAGATAGATTCTGACTGTGATGTAAGTAAAAAATTCTGCTCTTCCGAAGGCAACAGGGGAACCGTGCCCCTACGGAACGGTTCCGGAGGCGATTCTCGTCTTCTGGATGTAAGTATGAATTTTATCAATATCTTCTGGTTGGTCCCTTTTCACTATGTTTGGAGTCGTATTAACACTTATGTTAGATTTTCAACCCCTACGGTTCCGATAGGGATGTTGCGCAATACCTTTCCAGCAGGGGCTTTCCAGTAGGACTTTCCCGTTTCCGATAGGCTTCGAGTGTTGCTTAGCAGCCTGTGATGTCATAACTGAGATGTGACATTCTACAGTTTTCATGAAAAATTTCTACAGAATTTTTTCTGAACTCGAGAGTTAACTTGTTCACCCGATAGATAAAATTTTAGAAATTTCCTCTGAACTTAAAATATGTCGGAAGACCATTACTTCAAATAATATGAGACGTTTTAGATAAATGATACTAATATCTAAAGTGTAAGTAGTTGTATCTTTTCTAACAAATGAAATGTTGCCGGAACGACTTTCTTCCCCTGTCGGAACGGTTAAAATATCTAAATTATTTTGATCTTTATCTATAGATATGATATATTACAAGGTGTTCTTGAATCTGTTTTTAAAGCGATATTTCCAACTAAATCGTCAAATCTGTTCCTGTACTTAACTTTATGCATTTGATAAAAACTGTACCATGTTCAGTTATTTTCATATTATCAGTCATCTGTTGATTCGCAGTCTGTAAATTTAATTTAGCTGTCTCCTCCCCCACACTCTTCAGACCCAGTTTCTTTAAAGTGGTGTCCTAAAATAAACTTACTTGAACCCTGCTAGCTGTATATGAACAATAATTCTCCCCATTACTTATCCACCTTCGCAGTGTATTATCTGTCTTCATTATTGTATTAAGAGGACTAATTTTAAGGTGAACCGGTATACCGAGTAGTGTAATGTATGGGTTATTAGGCTTAAGATAAAGGCGAAAATCGGACAATTTATATTTGTTAACATTGCTATCAAAATAAATCCCATTTGGAGTTCCCGGCAGTTAAGTAACACCTCCTGGAATTTCACCTTTCAATATATCTAAGATGTTACGCGGTACATTATAAGGCATGAATTTCTGACTATCCCCATCCCATGTCAGAGCAAAAGGAGTAGGATCATTTGCAGCCTTTGTAGCGTCTATTATGGACTCATCGATGTCTTTCAGTTCGGAAAATTCTACAGCATGTTCGTGCTTCTGCACTGTTGCTGCCGATAAAACGAAATATTTTCGCGGTCCTTGTATCGAAGGACGTAATCCTTATTATGATTACCAGCTATCTTAGTATAATGGTTTGAATTGCACCTAGACAGAAGTTACTTGGGCCAGACATAATTATCGTATATACAGTGAAAATTAAAATAATACCTTGTAATAATATACAATCATGGCTTCAGCAATAGGAATGACAGTTCTCGGTGCTGTATTAAATGCAACGGCATTCACAGGAGGAAATATTATCGGTCAAAAGCTTTCCGGGAATGGTGAGGCTCTTATTGAAGAAAAAATTAGACATGATAAAGCATTAGAAAAATTTGAACATGACAAAAATGTCTGGTCAGAAAAAAAGATTACTCCAAGCTGATTGGGAAAGAGAAAATTAAGCAAAGGACGCGCATGCTGCAGCTGAATTAAGAGATACAGATGCAGAAATAGTTGAAGAAGCAGCAGCGGTGGCGCAAGCCAACTCTGCGTCAGGGCCAGTTCAATTCTCAGATTATTATCAGCCCAGTCCTGAGCAAAAGAAATATGAAATGATTTATATTGCTGGAGGATTGGTCATGGGATGGTTTATGCTTCGCTAGCTTTGCTGATGCGTTAGCTACAGCAATTCAATACAAAAGCTAGTTGGCCAGTTATTGAAATTGACTATGTTTCCATCCTGATCTGTTATCCAAATACGCATTGAACTCATATAATCTGAGCCTTTTCTCAATGGCATGGAAATTGAGCCCCCGTTTTTTAAGTCATAGGTGACCTTTTCACTTATTTGTTTTGTATCCTGGATGGGAAGTATTTGTAAACAGTCCGATACTTTCCCCTGTATGTATTCGCCAGAGCCAAATGAAACATAATTTCCAGTAACATCAACGACATCTGAATGAACGATGTATTTAGTGACTGTTAATAAATCTGCTGTCTTCGGACTCATAGTACTTTTTTCCACTGGGTTGTCATCTCCTCTATCTGAAAAGCCGATGACGTTAGCGAAGTTACCTATGGCATTAAAAAATACTTTAACATGTTTAGCCAAAGTTAGAAGAACGCGGTTTGTCGGCAGATGTTTTTCAAATTTGATTTTCGGCTGCAACCCAATTTCTTTATTGAGTGTATCAATATTGTAGTTTCCTGGACGTATTGATTTAGTCTTCTTCGGTTGCCCATTTTCTTGATATTTTATTATAGTATTTGTCCTCGATATGTTATAGCATAAATTAAGAGTGAATACTGTAAAAGTCTTATTTGAGTAAACTGAGATATGTCAATGCAAGGGTTAAAATTAACAGTGACCAGCTTATAATAATATTTTAATAATATTTATTTCTTTAAAGCGCACTACACATACGTCTCAGTGCGCTTACCCATTTTGCTTTCAATCCAAATGATCATACTTACTGTATATACATTACAAAGTATAAGGTTCTGCAGGAATAATATTTTTCTGTTCAAGGAGATCTTTGGTTGCAACCGTGGCAGCAGTCGCTCCACCTAATTTTATCCACCGAGTCAAATTTGGTCGACTTGGATCGCCCATATCCATTTTCAGAAATTTGCTGGAGATCATTAGATATCCCATCGTAAGTCCAGCGATTACAATACCATCATACATTGTGTTTACAACTGTTTTAGTATCCATGATTGCTGACAAGTATATAAAATAGAAAAATAAAATAATTACGGAATTCCTTACGGAGTTAATCCATCTCATACAATATAGAGGGACCGGGATTTGGTTGCCCTATCGGAACCCCTATCGGAACAGTAACCGTAGGGGTTCTGGAGGGGGAAAACTTACTTTCCGCTACCATTCCGGGCTCTGTTTTTGTCACTTTCTGAAGCGGCTCATCTTTCCGGAGGGGACAATTATGCCGAGCACGCCCAAAATATAGCCCTAATGCAGTCAATGAAACTCCTATAATTCCTAAAACAAGATAACATTTATTATACCAGCCATCACACTGTTGTGGCGGAAGGCTTATACAGTTTGCTTCAGTCATACTATCATTAGTCATTGCTTCCCGCTTCAACTTCTTGTTTTGCCTGTTCCATTCTGCTAGTCGCTTCCCTGCAGCCACTCTCCCTGGATGCTTCGTCGGTAATGTAATTTTCTCTATATTGCGCTGCGGCTTGTTCCGGAGGGTAGTCGTCGGAGCTTGTGGTGTCGGAGTCGGCGGAGCCCCTTCGGAACGCGTTTCCGTTTGCTGAGTCGGTGCTTGCGAAGTTGAATCCATTTATTTCGGGTATTATATTAAACCCGATTTTTTTAAAATCTAAATGTTTACCCGTAATTAAACCGGTGGAAACTAGAGCAAGTATGGGTCCCCATGTGTAGGCTATCCGTCCTGATAATCGTTTTATTTCACTGTTTAGAATAAAATCCTTTTTAAGATCAGTGGCATAGTTATCTCGGTCATCGATTGGAACTACCTGACTTATTGCTCTTGCTCCTAGATCTATGAAACTTTGAGTGATATTATCACTTATAAGAGAACTGTATTTCGCTTCATACATTTTGAAGGCTTTATTTACCGTTTCATCTCCCTATTTTTCTACATCAGCAACTGAAATCTCCTTACCAAAAAATAACTTACTCTGGCCACTTGCGATGACACAGAGTATTTTTTCACGTTTCGTCTCTATTATGGATCGAGCGTCCGACGCTGCGGTTGGTAGTGCCCCTTCTGAACTGTTCTGATAGGGCGCTGTCGTATTTGCTGCTGCCGATGACTTTATTAAATTCTCCATTGTTTGCAGTATGTTATCTATTCTTAGTAAAAAATAAAAAATTCGTTTAAACCTGAATCCGAAATATAGTATTAACATAGTCTGGAATGTCAGTACGATTCCGAAGGTAAAATATGGAAAATTCTCCTCCATTGAAATCTATCTGTATATACAAACACGAATCATGAGTACAGACCTATTCCCGGTTGCTTTTCAATTGAATAAAACCGCTGGCGGACATATGCCGACAGTACAGCATGCTGATATTCCTTCCAAATCGAATGACATAAAACCTATTCTCATTGACTTAGAAATATATGTAACGCCGACAGATAAATTTACTTTTCATCCTCAGGATATATTTAAAGATAACGTAATCACTCATGGATCAGCAAAAGAAAGTAATGTCTGGCTGGGCTGGCACATGAAATACTGGGACCAGCAATTAAATTTTGCTGTATGGTGCAGCACTACTGGTTGTGGTATATCATTCGCCCATCTCTTCGATAAGAAATTTCCGCCGCAAATACGATCATTCTGTCGTTTTCATGTATATTTTACAATATGTCGGATTCTTCATGAAATGGGCGTTGCACTTCCAGACGATACTGTCTTCAAAGCCGGTGACAATCCGTACAATCTCGTCCAATATGAACTTCTCTGTACAGAATTTGGAAATATAAGCCCAACGAAGTCTGACTTTCGTTATCGTTTCGGTCAAAACTCAGGTCTTGGTTATGGTTATGAATATTACACTAATTGGGACCAGTTGACGTCAGCCAAAAGCAATATACAATGGTCATGACTTTTTCCTCTCCGCCGACGGAGGCGTTTTCTATACACATACCATTTTTGGAAAGAAAAAACATGTACTGCCCGACAAAGACCGACCACATTATTATTTCTTTAGAAATGATGGATCGGAGGGTCAATACAATAGTTTCATCCCTCTGAAGGGAGACAGGGGACTAACAAAGGCCGGTCTCGCCCGCCTCAATGTACTAAAAGGCTACTTTAACTGGGTAGGCAAAGTACTCTGCAAAGTATGTAAAAGTAATATGTTTGAACTCATAATACCTCATACACAATTGTTCACATTAAGATATTTTTCACACCTTTTACCAATGGGGAGCAGGAGACATAAGTACCACTTTTGATGTAATTGAAAAGTGAAGAAACATGTGAATATTTATCATTGTTTTTTGCAGCTTTGACATATTGGCATAGGGTCACATCTGGTTAGTTACTTTATCCACTCTAAAAGGTAATAATATTCCAAGGTTTACACGGGTGTAAGATGTAGGGAATAGGAGAGCATATACCTATGATAAATACACCAGGTGGATAGTGTTAACACAAAGACGTAATTGCATCCTACAATATTAACACTTGTACCTTTATAAACAGAGAAGTAAAATTGGGCCAAAGGTAGAAATTTTCTCCTCATACTTTGGCCTGGACAAATGTTGGTTGAATGGACACATGTGTCAGTATCTAAAAATTAGCTACTTTCACCAATATTTAACAGGGGTCTAAATTTGGCAAATGTGGTCATTGGGTGCTCATACTTTGACCTGGACAAATGCTGTTTGAATTGACACATTTGTCAGCACTCTAAAAGTAGCTTCTTTTACCGATATAAAACAGGGGTCTAAATTTTGGCAAATGTGGTCATTGGCGCTCATATTTTGACCTGGACAAATGTTGTTTGAATTGACACATTTGTCAGTACTCTAAAAGTAGCTTCTTTCACCCATATTTAACAGGGGTCTAAATTTTGGCAAATGTGGTCATTGGGTGCTCATATTTTGACCTGGACAAATGTTGTTTGAATTGACACATTTGTCAGTACTCAAAAAGTAGCTTCTTTCACCCATATATAACAGGGGTCTAAATTTTGGCAAATGTGGTCATTGGGTGCTCATATTTTGACCTGGACAAATGTTGTTTGAATTGACACATTTGTCAGTGCTCAAAAAGTAGCTTCTTTCACCCATATATAACAGGGGTCTAAATTTTGGCAAATGTGGTCATTGGGCGCTCATATTTTGACCTGGACAAATGTTGTTTGAATTGACACATTTGTCAGCACTCTAAAAGTAGCTTCTATCACCCATATTTAACAGGGGTCTAAATTTTGGCAAATGTGGTCATTGGGTGCTCATATTTTGACCTGGACAAATGTTGTTTGAATGGACACATTTGTCAGTACTCAAAAAGTAGCTTCTTTCACCCATATATAACAGGGGTCTAAATTTTGGCAAATGTGGTCATTGGGTGCTCATATTTTGACCTGGACAAATGCTGTTTGAATTGACACATTTGTCAGTACTCAAAAAGTAGCTTCTTTCACCCATATTTAACAGGGGTCTAAATTTTGGCAAATGTGGTCATTGGGCGCTCATATTTTGACCTGGACAAATGTTGTTTGAATTGACACATTTGTCAGTACTCAAAAAGTAGCTTCTTTCACCCATATTTAACAGGGGTCTAAATTTTGGCAAATGTGGTCATTGGGTGCTCATATTTTGACCTGGACAAAGGCTGTCTGGATTGACACATTTGTCAGTACTGTAAAAGTAGCTTCTTTTACCGATATAAAACAGGGGTCTAAATTTTGGCAAATGTGGTCATTGGGCGCTCATATTTGACCTGGACAAATGACGTTTGAATTGACACATTTGTCAGTACTTAAAAGTAGCTTCTTTCACCCATATTAACAGGGGTCTAAATTTTGGCAAATGTGGTCATTGGGTGCTCATATTTTGACCTGGACAAATGTTGTTTGAATTGACACATTTGTCAGTACTTAAAAAGTAGCTTCTTTTACCGATATAAAACAGGGGTCTAAATTTTGGCAAATGTGGTCATTGGGTGCTCATATTTTGACCTGGACAAAGGCTGTCTGAATTGACACATTTGTCAGTACTGTAAAAGTAGCTTCTTTTACCGATATAAAACAGGGGTCTAAATTTTGGCAGATGTGGTCATTGGGCGCTCATATTTTGACCTGGACAAATGTTGTCTTAATTGACACATTTGTCAGTACTGTAAAAGTAGCTTCTTTCACCCATATTTAACAGGGTCTAAATTTTGGCAAATGTGGTCATTGGATGCTCATATTTTGACCTGGACAAATGACGTTTGAATTGACACATTTGTCAGTACTTAAAAAGTAGCTTCTTTCACCCATATTTAACAGGGGTCTAAATTTGGCAAATGTGGTCATTGGGTGCTCATATTTTGACCTGGACAAATGTTGTTTGAATTGACACATTTGTCAGTACTTAAAAGTAGCTTCTTTCACCCATATTTAACAGGGGTCTAAATTTTGGCAAATGCGGTAATGGTTTCTAATACTTTGGCCTGGACAAATGTTGTTGGATTGTCACTCCAAAAGTAAACACTTATACTAATATAAACACCAAGGAAAGATTATCAAGTAGAAACACAAGCAAACAATCTCACCCACACAGGCAAATAAACAAGTAAATTTTAAAAATTCAACCGTTTAATTTACATGAAAAAAAAACAAAAAAACAATCTCATTCTCAGTCATGAATATATGACATGTATATGTCATCAGAGGATACAGATTCATTGGCGGAGTTTGATTCTTCTGACGACGATTTAGAAATAACGAGAAAAGCCAAACCGCTGCGTAAAAGGCCCCTGCTCTGGAGAGCTAAGTTTTTAAATGACACTTTTTCAATGCTAGATAAGAGACACGAAAGAAAATTGAACAAAATGGGGGGTGGTTTTATACATGAAAGGAGGGAGGGCTCTGCATCCACTAGGCCATTGCCTGATGGGTCTCCTTCATGGGCAGTGAGGAGTTCACATCTGGAGAGGGACAATGAGTAAAGAGGATGAGGGAAATTTCCATGTTTTAATTGAACGCAGTAGTATTAATTTGTTTAGTTTAGTTATAGTTAGTTATTTTTTCTGAAATACAAATCAATGAGATTGTTTTTTTGTTTTTTTTTCATGTAAATTAAACGGTTGAATTTTTAAAATTTACTTGTTTATTTGCCTGTGTGGGTGAGATTGTTTGCTTGTGTTTCTACTTGATAATCTTTCCTTGGTGTTTATATTAGTATAAGTGTTTACTTTTGGAGTGACAATCCAACAACATTTGTCCAGGCCAAAGTATAGAACCATTACCGCATTTGCCAAAATTTAGACCCCTGTTAAATATGGGTGAAAGAAGCTACTTTTTAAGTACTGACAAATGTGTCAATTCAAACAACATTTGTCCAGGTCAAAATATGAGCACCCAATGACCACATTTGCCAAAATTTAGACCCCTGTTAAATATGGGTGAAAGAAGCTACTTTTTAAGTACTGACAAATGTGTCAATTCAAACGTCATTTGTCCAGGTCAAAATATGAGCATCCAATGACCACATTTGCCAAAATTTAGACCCCTGTTAAATATGGGTGAAAGAAGCTACTTTTACAGTACTGACAAATGTGTCAATTAAGACAACATTTGTCCAGGTCAAAATATGAGCGCCCAATGACCACATCTGCCAAAATTTAGACCCTGTTTTATATCGGTAAAAGAAGCTACTTTTACAGTACTGACAAATGTGTCAATTCAGACAGCCTTTGTCCAGGTCAAAATATGAGCACCCAATGACCACATTTGCCAAAATTTAGACCCCTGTTTATATCGGTAAAAGAAGCTACTTTTTAAGTACTGACAAATGTGTCAATTCAAACAACATTTGTCCAGGTCAAAATATGAGCACCCAATGACCACATTTGCCAAAATTTAGACCCCTGTTAAATATGGGTGAAAGAAGCTACTTTTTAAGTACTGACAAATGTGTCAATTCAAACGTCATTTGTCCAGGTCAAAATATGAGCGCCCAATGACCACATTTGCCAAAATTTAGACCCCTGTTTTATATCGGTAAAAGAAGCTACTTTTACAGTACTGACAAATGTGTCAATTCAGACAGCCTTTGTCCAGTCAAAATATGAGCACCCAATGACCACATTTGCCAAAATTTAGACCCCTGTTAAATATGGGTGAAAGAAGCTACTTTTTGAGTACTGACAAATGTGTCCATTCAAACAACATTTGTCCAGGTCAAAATATGAGCACCCAATGACCACATTTGCCAAAATTTAGACCCCTGTTAAATATGGGTGAAAGAAGCTACTTTTTAAGTACTGACAATGTGTCAATTCAAACAACATTTGTCCAGGTCAAAATATGAGCACCCAATGACCACATTTGCCAAAATTTAGACCCCTGTTAAACATGGGTGAAAGAAGCTACTTTTACAGTACTGACAATGTGTCAATTCAAACAACATTTGTCCAGGTCAAAATATGAGCGCCCAATGACCACATTTGCCAAAATTTAGACCCCTGTTTTATATCGGTAAAAGAAGCTACTTTTTAAGTACTGACAAATGTGTCAATTCAAACAACATTTGTCCAGGTCAAAATATGAGCACCCAATGACCACATTTGCTAAATTTAGACCCCTGTTAAATATGGGTGAAAGAAGCTACTTTTTAAGTACTGACAAATGTGTCAATTCAAACAACATTTGTCCAGGTCAAAATATGAGCACCCAATGACCACATTTGCCAAAATTTAGACCCCTGTTAAATATGGGTGAAAGAAGCTACTTTTAGAGTACTGACAAATGTGTCAATTCAAACAACATTTGTCCAGGTCAAAATATGAGCGCCCAATGACCACATTTGCCAAAATTTAGACCCCTGTTTTATATCGGTAAAAGAAGCTACTTTTACAGTACTGACAATGTGTCAATTCAGACAGCCTTTGTCCAGGTCAAAATATGAGCACCCAATGACCACATTTGCCAAAATTTAGACCCCTGTTTTATATGGGTGAAAGTAGCTAATTTTGGATACTAACACATGTGTAAATTAAACCAAATTTGTCCAGGTCAAAATATGAGGAGAAAATTTCTACCTTTGGCCCAATTTTACTTCTCTGTTTATAAAGGTACAAGTGTTAATATTGTAGGATGCAATTACGTCTTTGTGTTAACACCATCCACCTGGTGTATTTATCATAGGTATATGCTCTCCTTTTCCCTACATCTTACACCCGTGTAAACCTTGGAATATTATTACCTTTTAGAGTGGATAAAGTAACTAAAATGTGACCCTATGCCATTATGTCAAAGCTGCAAACAACTATGATAAATATTCACATTTTTCCACACATTTCAATTACAATCAAAAGTAGTAGTTATTTCTCCTGCTCCCGATTGGTAAAAGGTGTGAAAAATATCTTAATGTGAACAATTGTGTATGAGGTATTATGAGTTCAAACATATTACTTTTACATACTTTGCAGAGTACTTTGCCTACCCAGTTAAAGTAGCCTTTTAGTACATTGAGGCGGGCGAGACCGGCCTTTGTTAGTCCCTGTCTCCCTTCAGAGGGATGAAACTATTGTATTGACCCTCCGATCCATCATTTCTAAAGAAATAATAATGTGGTCGGTCTTTGTCGGGCAGTACATGTTTTTTCTTTCCAAAAATGGTAGGTGTATAGAAAACGCCTCCGTCGGCGGAGAGGAAAAAGTCATGACCATTGTATATTGCTTTTGGCTGACGAACGGGACCACGATTAGTGTAATATTCATAACCATAACCAAGACCTGAGTTTTGACCGAAACGATAACGAAAGTCAGACTTCGTTGGGCTTATATTTCCAAATTCTGTACAGAGAAGTTCATATTGGACGAGATTGTACGGATTGTCACCGGCTTTGAAGACAGTATCGTCTGGAAGTGCAACGCCCATTTCATGAAGAATCCGACATATTGTAAAATATACATGAAAACGACAGAATGATCGTATTTGCGGCGGAAATTTCTTATCGAAGAGATGGGCGAATGATATACCACAACCAGTAGTGCTGCACCATACAGCAAAATTTAATTGCTGGTCCCAATATTTCATGTGCCAGCCCAGCCAGACATTACTTTCTTTTGCTGATCCATGAGTGATTACGTTATCTTTAAATATATCCTGAGGATGAAAAGTAAATTTATCTGTCGGCGTTACATATATTTCTAAGTCAATGAGAATAGGTTTTATGTCATTCGGTTTGGGAGGAATATCAGCATGCTGTACTGTCGGCATATGTCCGCCAGCGGTTTTATTCAATTGAAAAGCAACCGGGAATAGGTCTGTACTCATGATTCGTGTTTCTATATACAGATAGATTTTAATGGAGGAGAATTTTCCATATTTTACCTTCGGAATCGTACTGACATTCCAGACTATGTTAATACTATATTTCGGATTCAGGTTTAAACGAATTTTTTATTTTTTACTAAGAATAGATAACATACTGCAAACAATGGAGAATTTAATAAAGTCATCGGCAGCAGCAAATACGACAGTGCCCTATCGGAACAGTTCAGAAGGGGCACTACCAACCGCAGCGTCGGACGCTCGATCCATAATAGAGACGAAACGTGAAAAAATACTCTGTGTCATCGCAAGTGGCCAGAGTAAGTTATTTTTTGGTAAGGAGATTTCAGTTGCTGACGTAGAAAAATGGGGAGATGAAACGGTAAATAAAGCCTTCAAAATGTATGAAGCGAAATACAGTTCTCTTATAAGTGATAATATCACTCAAAGTTTCATAGATCTAGGAGCAAGAGCAATAAGTCAGGTAGTTCCAATCGATGACCGAGATAACTATGCCACTGATCTTAAAAAGGATTTTATTCTAAACAGTGAAATAAAACGATTATCAGGACGGATAGCCTACACATGGGGGCCCATACTTGCTCTAGTTTCCACCTGTTTAATTACGGGTAAACATTTAGATTTTAAAAAAATCGGGTTTAATATAATACCCGAAATAAATGGATTCAACTTCGCAAGCACCGACTCAGCAAACGGAAACGCGTTCCGAAGGGGCTCCGCCGACTCCGACACCACAAGCTCCGACGACTACCCTCCGGAACAAGCCGCAGCGCAATATAGAGAAAATTACATTACCGACGAAGCATCCAGGGAGAGTGGCTGCAGGGAAGCGACTAGCAGAATGGAACAGGCAAAACAAGAAGATGAAGCGGGAAGCAATGACTAATGATAGTATGACTGAAGCAGACTGTACAAGCCTTCCTCCACAACAGTGTGATGAATGATATAATAAATGTCATCTTGTTTTAGGAATTATAGGAGTTTCATTGTCTGCATTAGGGCTATATTTTGGACGTGCTTGGCATAATTGTTCCCTCCGGAAAGATGAGCCGCTTCAGAAAGTGACAAAAACAGAGGTGGGAATGGTAGCGAAAAGTAATTTTTCCCCCTCTGGAACCCCTACAGTTACCGTTCCGATAGGGGTTCCGATAGGGCAACCAAATCCCGGTCCCTCTAGTCAGTCATATATTCAATTCCTTCCTTTTGGTAAAAAAATACGTCTTCATGGCAACTGGAAAAAAGGTGTTATGGTCAATTTGAGGTATTAATGAAAGTAAACATTTGATCTTAGTTATATTTTATTATTTCTTTATGTGTTATTGAATTCTCTATGCATTAAGTTGATGTAAAACTTAAACTTTGACTGTATGTCTATAATACTGCACTTTTGAGCTCATGATCTATCCATGATCATCCTATCATCTTGTCTTAAACTGAAAATTCCACAACATACCACAAGCAAATATTTTCTCCAATGATATACATTATCATTTGATCAAACTCACCCTGAATGACAGCTTCATCCTCCTCAAGCTGTTCTTTACTGCTTTCTTTATCTCAACATTGATATTGCGATTAAGTTCGTGACCAAATCTGAAAGAATAATGGCAACAGTCAGACCCTGGCAAGCAACCATGAAAAGTACAAGGCAGACTTTTCTCCACTGAGTGGTCCATACAATTTAAATTCCACATTGAAGACATCAATCATGCAATAGGTACTTGGTAGACATTGTCATTTGCACTGAATGCCACCACCCCCTTGTGCCGTACAAATATCCACATGTACAGTACAGTTAGAGGTACAGAACAATTACATTTCAGGTAAGAACACCGTCTAAGAAACACATTTATTTCACTGTCTTAGGGTTATCCCACTTTTGCTTGAGGGCAAATATCATAAGTATCATAATTTGGGAAGGTATTGGAATTTTCACTAGGGAAAACAAATTACAATTAATCATTGGTGACACTGAACATTCAATGAAGAGTAAGATTAAGTGATTGAGTCAACGCCACACTTAATCACTAAGAGTAACCATGCCTAGGTAATGTATAATCTCTGTGTGAAAATGATAAGAAACTGTACGAACTAAAAGGCCAACACGTAATTTTAAAGAGAACTGGGTGCAAAAACAGCACAGCTAAAAATAAGGATGCACTCTAGAAAATAAATTTAATGGATACTTACGGCTTACTTGTGTCCCACCTTTGACCGCTCTCTACCAGGCCGTTGTATACAGTGTGAACTGCATTCTGTGAGAAGAAAAACATCAAAGTTTGAGATGAACAGAATAAGGATGCTGTGGTAAACACTCACAGACTATCAACAATAAGTTAATTCTTCACATATGCGAATCATAACAGTAACCATGCCTAGGTAATGTATAATCTCTATGTGAAAATGATAAACCGTACGATAAAATCTTGAACTTATTAGCCGACACGGCAAAATCATAAAGCGGACCGGGTGCAGAAACAACAAGGCTAAAAATAAGGATGCACGTTAATGTGCAGGTCATAGGTAACTCGATTACGACCTTACATTAGTTTGAACACAGGGGGCAGACGAAAGTCCCCTGGGCTGGGTAGGAGGGGGTTTTTGTGCAACGGTTTACCTTATTTATTTTATTAATTTTGACTGCGATATTTCAAATAAAGTTCAACTCCAAAATGTCTGACTGCCTTCTTTAAAACAACAAGTAATTTTATTAATTTTGACTGTGGTATTTCAAATAAAGATTTTGATACCACACTGTCCGACTGCTTATATATTACCGTCTGACTGCTTATATATTACCGACAAGTCCTTATCTCCTCTCCAACTTACAAGTGTATACACCACTGTAATTGCGCCGTTAACATTGCCAACTTGCTAATCCGCTGTCAGTATCAGTGGATTAAGTGATTGAGTCAACGCCACAGCCTGTGGTGTTGACTTAATAAGCTAATCCGCTTAATTTTGACTGTGGTATTTCAAATACAAGATTTCGACTCCACACCGTCTGACTGCTTATATATTACTGTCTGACTGCTTATATATTACCGACAAGTCCTTATCTCCTCTCCAACTTACAAGTGTATACACCACTGTAATTGCCCGTTAACATTGCCAACTTGCTAATCCGCTGTCAGTATCAGTGGATTAAGTGATTGGGTCAACGCCACAGCCTGTGGTGTTGACTTAATAAGCTAATCCGCTTAATTTTGACTGTGGTATTTCAAATAAAAGATTTCGACTCCACACCGTCTGACTGCTTATATATTACCGTCTGACTGCTTATATATTACCGACAAGTCCTTATCTCCTCTCCAACTTACAAGTGTATACACCACTGTAATTGCGCCGTAAACATTGCCAACTTGCTAATCCGCTGTCAGTATCAGCGGATTAAGTGATTGAGTCAACGCCACAGCCTGTGGTGTTAACTTAAAGGGGAAGTTCACCAAGGATGATTTTTACATATGTGCTAGCTTTGTGGTCACTTACCCCGGAAAAGCTATTTTCGCCATTTATAACTTGCACGATTTTTACAAAAACCGATAGAAATAGTACAGGAAGTTGCCCATGTAATTTGAATCATGGGAAAAAAGCGCCAAGCTTGGAGCTTGCATAATGTGATATGGAAGGCACCATTTTTCCATGGGTATGGCATTGTCCACTCACCCATGCTTAAACCAGGCTGTGCGTATTTACATAACTTTTGTTTATACTGATATCCTTGCATAAACGGTGAATCACTTATGATAAACTGTCCACTGTCAGATTTTATGTTGTTGTTTACTACTGCATTACTGTGAGTGGACAATGTGGGGGCCATACCCATCCGAAGATGGTCCCTTCCATATCACATGATGCAAGCTCCAAGCTTGGGGCTTTTTTCCCATGATTCAAATTACATGGGCATTTTCCTGTACTATTTTTATCATTTTCGTAAAAATCGGGCGAGTTATAAATGGTGAAAATAGCTTTTCTGGGGTAAATGACCACAGAGCTACCACATATGTAAAAATCATCCTTGGTGAACTTCCCCTTTAATAAGCTAATCCGCTGATAAGCGCAGTCATTAACAAGTTGCCAATGTTTGCGGAGCAATTAGAGTGCCAGTGAAATGTGCACTGGTTGAAGAGGAGATAAGGTATTGTATGTATTGAAAACAGTCAGACAGTCAGGAGTAGATATTAATCATAGTCAAAATTAATAAAATCAAAGAAGGTAAACCGTTGCATAAAAAGCGCCTCCTCCCCACCCCAGGGGACTTTCATCTGCCGCCTGTGGTTTGAGGGTAAAACAACGTAAAACCATGGATGTTTTACATCCATGTAAAACAAATCGAAACACGGATGCCGAAACGTCTTGGGTCACGGTGCGGTGCCGAAACAACCTGTGGCCAGAAATTTTGAGATGCTGAAATGACTCATTGCCTACACTACCAAATACTATCCCACCAACAGTGTAAAGCAGATGCGTTGGGATAGGCGAGATTCTACGCCTGTAAGTTATTTGTTATTTATTTGTCGCTGCTAAGCTAACTTTTCGATGTTGTGATCCACGGAGAACGTAAACCTCAAAAGACAAAGATGCGTACAAACGATTCTCACGATTTGATTTCAGTGAATTTGATTGCTGCGATTTTTTTCTACACGTTGCGGTCTCCTTATTTCATGCCCGAGTCGTCTCGGCACCACAAGACGTTTCGCCACCGCTCACGGCTACCTGACAGAACTAGTGCTTGAGCGTAAAAAGTATTTAAATTTATAGTGCCAACCATATCACGTACGTGCTTTAATCTTTGTGAGAACATGGTACGAGCCCGTAAGGAAAAGCTTCATTTCATCTTCATATATCTGTTTTTCTAAGTTTATCGATAGCGATAGCCGCCGACACGGCAAAAGTTTGAAAGTGGTGCCGTAACAAACGGCAAAACTCACACAAAATGCACATAAAAGTACTGTCAGAACGCAAAGGTCCGGCTTGCGAATGAGGCGCTCAGCCAATTACTAAATAGTTTGAAAAAATCGAAACAGGAATCGCGAAACGTCTGGGGTTGAGGTGCCGAAATGACTTGGGGCTGGAAATTGAGAGGACGAAAACTTTGCCGAAACGATCAGTTACCCATACTGGGATCGAATATGGAACTATCGGTAAGGGTTGGCGAAAATCGGGGGGGGGGTACCTGCTCTGAGAAGTGGTAGGGTGTGCGGCCGCACGTAAAAAACCCGGGGCCCATTTTAGACCTAAAATCTCGTTATTTTAGGACCCCATTTTAGACCTTATGACCTTTGACCTAGGTCAAAAGTCATAGTGTCAAAATTTGCAAAAATGTAATCGGGTAAAAAGCAAGCATTTGCGTGACCGAGCTACCGGCAGAGCTTACCACTACACTGCATTTACGGTTTTGTTGTTGCTGGCCAAGCCATGATTTCCCAAAAACATTTTTGGAAATACTAAAAAAATTGAGTGAAAGAAACTATCTTTCACCCTCACCAAAGTTTTGTCCAGCTTCTGAAATTATCACTTATCTGCAGTTACAGTCTAACTGGTGGTTTTTAAAATTCCAAACTACAAGCAGCCTCGCCGTACTTCAATAAGGCACTGCTAGTTTTCCCATGGTCGACCTGTTATGAGAGTAGTAGTAGAGCCACTTTGTTTCGATATTTTCTATTGGGCAAAATTCTTCCATATATGGAATTCTGACCAATTAGTGACAGTGTTTTAAAACAAAGTCTACATTTATTTTGGCTAAAGCCAGGGGGTCTCTTTAATCGTTCCCCTGCCACACAAAAAGATATCGATGCTTATTGAGTGCAGCTCAAAACCCTGTGCTTGGAAGACGGGAACTGACAGTTGGAATTTGTTCACTGTGGCACTCAAAAATCGACCCCATTTTAGACCCTGGTTTACTGTGAATTGATACCCCCATTTTAGACCAAGTTGCTGAAATACCCACCCCATTGGGCGGCACGTATACATATTGGCAAGTAATGGAAGTACCCCCCCCCCCGGGGCGAAAATGACTCTCGACACTTGTAAAAATTAATTTCGGAAATCCTTACCTTCACTTTGATCGATGGTCTGACTTTCCTTCGGTCTTGCGTAGCGATTGCCAGTTTTTTCTTCTAGTAGCTGCTGTTTCTTTAACATTTCCTCCTGATTTTTCAGCAGGCGCCGAAGTTCATTCTTGCTGATTGTCACTTCATCTTGGCCGCGATCTCGGCCAGGACTCGGCGATGATGACGCCCATTCGCTTGAAATTGGCGACGACTGCATTATGCTAGCGGTGATGACTTTGGGTGATAACTTGCTTTGCGGAGATAATCTTCTTATAGACACTGTTGCTGAAGGAACAGATTTGTAATTCGCGGACTAGAGCAAATCGCACAATGACTTCTGGGTATATCCTCGTACGACTAAGTTTTTTTTTTAATGTAGAATTATGAAAATTACAATAAAATTATTTCTTTAAATATAAATAGAATCGATAACAAGCAATATATTTATGTGTTTCTGTGCACAAATTAAAATACCACTATTGCATGCTATTTTATGACATCGTTTCTTCACGTTAGAATGTCAGTGGTAGCAATCGAGGATGTTTTGGTGTACAACTTCCGGTAGCTGCTGGCTGCTGTCTCGAGCTCTGCCTCTCCCGCGCAATCAAAAGTCAAGTTGTTGAAGATTTCCAAAAACGACTCCTTCATTCTCTCTAAAAATATCGAGCATCTAGGATCTAGGTAAGTAAAAAGGTGTTCGTAAACTGTTGTGTACGCTAAGCGTGTTGCCTCGTGCATCGTTTAGTCGCTTGAATAGCATGACACCGGTAAAGCACCCTCGGTGAGCTCATTTTTGAACCTCGATAAAGTTCGAGCTTTAAAATCTTACAAATTCACTTCTGATCTACTACTTGCGTGTCATAATTTTTGAGCGCGAAATTAAAGAAAAGTTTCTACAGCAATTTTTTTTAAATCGGAATTTCATTTTTCTCGTTAGAGTTTCACACAGCGATGACGGCCACATGTCCACATATCGTGAGATCTTAGGTCAATTGGTCTTCCCGTAGTACCAAAGTTTGCACAGCTACAGTGATGCCCTATTTTTATTCTTGCTTGGTAAATGACTATCGAAAATTTTATTGTTGAAAGTGTGAGCAAATGTCAAACACATTCTCTTCTGGGGCGCACGAAGTAGAACACGGAGTGCCGTAGGTGAAGCACACGTGAGCGAGTTGAGTGAGAGATCAGAACTACAATTATGACACATTATGTCATTTGTGTATGTCGAAACAATGCATATGGTGTTTTATGTAGTCAATCTGGCTGTGACTGCGACAACGACTCAACGAGTTGTCATAATCACGACCCTGCGTTCTCAACTTGAAATGACGGTAAAGAAGGATGACTGCGAATCCAAACTAAGCGACAAACAGCTGAGCTAGCGTCGGTCGGTTACGCAGTCAATACGACAGAAAAAGGCCGGTGATTTGCAGAGCCCCAATGATTAAACCGTCGCAATATCCAGGCAAAACCTCCAGCTACAGCAAGGTAGCTACAACTGATCACACTTTACGACAATATATTCAATACTGGTCATATTCTGTACAATTGAAGTAGTCATTGGTCGGCTATGATTAAAACATCGATGTCAGTGGCGGCCTCAGGCCGGTCAATCACTGCGGCACAATGCACAGTGACGCCTCTCTGTTGTTCACCGTGACACTTGCAAAACTTCCGTATTGCTATTTTTCGACAACCTTGATCGACAGAATAGAACAATAGGTACTCTGCTGCACGCGACGCTTGTCGCTGACACCTGTTTTTAGCAGTATCGGATCAGCCTCATCAAATTCGAGTACATATACTGTGTTCCCACTAGCCAAACCAACCCCGCCGGTAACTAACGGTTTTGATTGGTAAACACCTGTGGATTAACCCTTAATCTCTACTTATGTCCATACACGGAATTTCCTCCGGTGTTTTGAGGAAAACACCGGTGTTTTGCGCCCTCTACGTTCAATATATGTCTATAGTACAGGTTGGATAAAACAACAATGGCGGATGTCCAGGACGCAACTGTAGCGGCGTGTCTCCTGTATTTTCACCTTCATATGCGATCCAGACGGATTCAACAGTTCAATCGTCGCCTCAGGAATGCCCAGCAACATGGACACAACGTACTTCAGTTTGACCATGACGAGTACGCAAGAAATTTTCAAGAACGCCGTAGGCGATCGACCATGCGTTTCATGTACATGCTGCTTCAGGAGGAAATCAGGAGGGCTACTTCATCTTCCGACCAGTTATTTCCCCTGAAAGCTGGAGGGCATTGAACGGGAGCGAGAGATCTGTTGTCTTCCATGGTTCGTGTCGAGTCCAGCTATGCGTACTGTGCACTCGAGCTGATAGGTCAGAGGTAATGTTTTGGACAAAAGTCGTCGCGAGAGGGCGTTTACACCGTCGTTAACCGTTCTGACACACAATTTGCGTCGGCGCGCCGTTGCAGGTCTGACGAAATTCGACGCCGTAGATCGACGCCGTCGCAGCACCGTCGTTAACTGTTCTCACACGTGGTTTTCGTCGTTGTTTACCATAACAACGGCGTTCACAACGTTGTTGAATGCTGTGTCAGAACGGCCCTATAGACCATGTTCGTGAATGGAAGAGCTTAGGAGGTGTGAAAAAGTGATGTGGCTGACTCGCGTACACCAGAGTCACCCGTCGAGGCGATGTGTTTTAGTATCAAAAATGAAAAGTTCTTTTGTCTTGTCTGTACATTAAATTGAGAAAAAATCTTCGGGGAAAATTTGTCGACGGCGCTTGGCTGACTCTGACTACAGCCTGTAGTTCAGAACCTTGCCTGTACTACGCTGTAGACTGTTGACATCGTTCGGGTCAATCCTAGCTTCTTCGCTTTGTTATTACGTCTCCGGCGTATTTCTTTCGACGATCTTCGTAAGTGTAAACACATTTGAGGGTTTTGGTACGTGTCATTACTTTGTTGAAAAATAAGGAGAAACGTTTTTATCATGACACATGATCACAGGCGTGTGTGTGTCTATGCCCAGTCTCAAAGATGCGGGTTCGCAGAAAAAAAAAAGTTTGAGTTACATGCATTGCGTACTCCCGCTTCCATTGCGTTCAAAATATTAGTTCTGGTCGTCAAACGAATGAATTCTTTCAGAAACTGAAAGCGGGGGTTATTTTTTCTTTTGTCTTGTCAAGTCAACAGGTAAACACGTTTTAATGCCAGAGATGCATCACTAATGCGTAATGTACACTTATTAGCGCCGGGGAAGTGATATTTGTTTGCTCAGTAGGAACTAAGTTTTTTTGAATAGTTGATAGACCAGTCTGAAAAACGATGTTTCAGTATTCCTTCTTTTTTCTTTCAGCACCATCCACTTTCTCATCACCAATTTCCTTGTATTACGCAATTCCAGTGGGACATATCTCTGATTGTGAGTGCTATAGGTGAGTATAGACAAATTTTCAAGTGATGCGTGTTCACTGTCCAAGGTGTGCACTGTTGATTTGCATAGTCTCAATCTGTGACAATGTGCTCGACTTCCTCTTATCTTTGTCAACACCTGTGATTGACCTCCAGTCATCTTTGTCAACATATGTCAAGTAGGGGTATTAAAAATGCATATTATACAATGAAGGTTGTGGCTTTCATATTGTATCTGATTAGGAGTGAATGATTTTCTGTCCAGGTGCCTAAAGTCTGAAACTATCTGAAGTGGGCTTTGACAGTCCATGACAATAGAGAGACATGTGTAATTTTAGGCAATTTTTTCAGTATTCTGGTTCTAAATATTATTTAGAGTCTCTTGTTCTACACCTTTTAGCATGGCTAACTTAAAGTGTGTTTGAATGACAAAAAATGTTGTTTCACACATATGACTGGCAAGCCTTTTGATAAATGAGGATTGCAGTTAGAGAAAATTGTAGAAAGCTAAACCTCAGTATTAACTTCACATTGAGGGGCAACTTTATTCGGGAGATGCAAAACAAGCTTGGGAAGGGCTAGGCAAATGAAACAACAACCCACAAATTATGCAAATGGTCAAACTTTTGCAAATAATTTGAATGTATTTGATGGTAGATTTGACACTGAGGATTTAAACAGAGAGTGTAACCGGATGTGTGAAAATATTCCATTTCATCAATCTGTAAACTGATATATATTCAGTCTGTACACATTTCCATCCAAACACGATATCTTGACCTGATGTGTTGCATTGATTTTAGCTGAGTGTTCAATAAAAATGCAACCTCATATTCTCCACATTAATTAACTGTTTGATTTGGATATCATTCAAGGCTTCCTTTCTAGTAGACCAAAAAGGGTGTTGATGTATGCCACCGTTTTAAAACACTTGTCTTGAATACACACACTCCATACGGTTATGTTTGATCGCCATCACTGTTTACTTATGGCCATGAAGGGATAATTAAAACGTCAGTTGTCAATTTGTTTAAATATGTTAATAACAAAGTACTTGCAGGCACGGCCACTAAACAACAGATGTATTTCTATTGAGTAGCAACCTTGCAAAACTGGTAATAAGTTTACTGGAAATTATGAGCTAATTGTAGATAAAAGCACTAATAGTAAGGGTTTTACTTTTGAAACAGTTGTAATGAATGAAAAGCCTGTTGAAATCGTTGAGTGTTTTTAAAAAAAATAGAGATCACCATGGAGCTACCTCCATTGGATCAGAGAGAGATAAACATTGAAATTTCAGTGAAAAAACTAAATGAATAGTTATGAGGGCCATGCAGTGTATGTTTTTTTTTGAGGATGCTGAAAAGTTTTGATGTTAGTCAGAGAGCTTTGTAGAGAGTGTTCACACATTAAACATAACAGTGTTGTATTTTAATGTGAGTGTCAGCAATTTCATAAACAATGGCAGGAAAATAATTTATATGAAACAAAATCCACTCTGTGAGCTGTATAAAAGCGCCATTCATATAAAAGTAAATGCAACTTTACACTGCTCACCCTTTACATGTACATATTGGGAAATGCCATCTTGACGGCGATATAGAGTATATTGTACCCATAATTAAGAAAGTTTCAAAATATTGTTATTTCAAGTGAAATGACCATACTGAATACAGACCTCCTTTGTTCATAGGAGACAGATCTTATTGTATATCGAGGAGATTGAAACTTTATTTATTAACATTAATATGTTTTGGGTAAAGCAAAGGCGACTTTCACAATTGGACAATAGCTAGTATTCTATTGTAAAATACCAAGCATTCTGCCTCTCAGAGCAGCCTGAATCCTTGTAATCATCTTTGTTATTTATGACAAATTAATTCTAGTCCTTACTTGAATCTTGGGTGCTTGAATTTACTTTTCCATAATAACCATGATTACTGTATGTATATAGGATGATATTGATACATGGATTCAAACAAGAAATTGCAGTTAGTAAACAGAACAAAAATACTGACAAAATAGCTAAAAGTTGCATTTAATTGGAGCTTTACAGCCTTTAGGGATATGTTGCAAATATGAATTTGTTATTTTTTTATCATCAGCTGCAATTTAGTTATTTCTTCTACATTTAAATATTCTTATTTGTGACACACTTTGAGACACTGTGATCTTCCATGCGCTGTTAAATAGTGCTGTCTATGGCATTTTTTATTGCAAAAAGCATCTCAGGATACAATTCCAGGATTCCTTGAAAGAAATACCATTAATGACACACCAGTAGCCTGAGGCATTGTAAGCTTTTGTGCATGGCCTAAAAACTACATCAAAATCTTAAAATTCTGTAAATGTTGGGAAAATTGTATGTCAAGCATTGATTTATTTAGAAGCTGTAGTGCAAAGACTTCATGTTCTATTCATATAAAATGTAGGTGTCTTAAGCTGCTGAAATAAGTTATTACATTTGCGATGTTGATCAAAGCTTATGATACCTTGTTTCTTTTTCTTTTTTTCAGCAACATCTACGTAATCAACCAGTATTTCCATCTATCTGATCTAGCGTTAATTGTCTCTGATTCTGCATGCCATCAAATAGTTAAGCATTCACATTCCATCAATAAACCACTGATGTTTGTACACAACAAATATTCCTATGGGGAAAGTACACTGTATCATGTGACCAGACTCAACAGGTATTAGCACCAGTGACCTGCTGATCTTTAGAACCCATACATAGTTTATCTATTGTTTGCACAAGTATTCATTGAATAAACCGTGTCTGTACCTGTACAATAGAAGTGAAGCTACTCTTGAAGCTTTTTTCCAACAATACTACAGCTTTGCATATTTTACTTCAGCAGTTAGTGACATGGAGCTTATGTATGTATGGTGTCGTCTGTCATCCAATGTTCGATATCTGTCAACGTTTTACATTCCAAGTTTCTTCGAAATGCCCTGTTAAATTTCTCTTTTAAAACTACTGGTCATACAACTTTGATATTTGGAATAAAGGTCCCTTGGGATGACCTTTCAAGATTTGTTTAAATTGACCAGGAATATGCAAATTTGTATTTTAAAGGCAATCCTTGTCATTTTTGGTTAAAAAATATTTCACCTGTGACCAAATCTTTTTCTGATAGCTTTGATAATTGCTATTTAGGTTCATAAAGATAATAAAAATGTGATGTGTTGCAATTATGATAAAACCTACAACTTTGCATCTTTTGGAAAGTTTTGCCATTTTTGGTACAAAAATTGTTTCTCAAAAAACTATGCTCTTGATCAGTCTGGGTCTTTCCAAAATTGGTATTGCTTTATCGTAATATTTTCTATCAGATTGGCCACATTGTCGACACACATTTTTTTAAAAATGCTTACAATTTTTAGTCTGGCTCAGACAACCACAACAGGGTATCATTTTAAAGCTTTGACATTGCTTTTACGTCTTGCAAAATGCCACATGTATACCTACACAAATAACCTTTATAACAGTATTTCCAATAGAGATGACAAACATCTACAAAATGATTCTCAGTACTTGAGAGAAATCGATAAAGTTGGGGAAGAAATGAATCATCATATTTCGAATATTTTCACACATATCACACTAATTTTTGGTCATGATCTTCTGAGAGCACGTGGAGCATGTTGACAGTCAAAATTTGTTGAAATTGATGGGACACAGGCTTAATGGGAAGCCAAAACATGCCGATCACACTTGGCACATAATTTGTGACACATACTTTATTAATGATGTATTCTGGTTGATGATTGGCTAACAGTTGGAATATATTGTCATAATGAGTCACTGATTTCGGAAATGACCTGGACTGCTGATAGCGTTGATATTTAGTATACAGGTTCCCAGGTTTGTCTGAATGTGATGAAATTTGCAATTTTGTATTTTTGCAGCATTAGCCTTTTTTTTGTCAGACCATCCTGAAATAAGCTATCCAATATTTATACCTTCTTCATCAACACATGTGTTTCAAATGGTTATTCTGTACACAACACAGCAGATTTCTATCAGCCGTTATGTCGCTTGTCATGTATTTTGTGACTTCTTGTTGAAAATCACTTGTATTGGATATCCAGTTCCATAAAAAATATGTATGCACAATCAAGCTTGAATATGTATGGTATTTGTTAGTGATTCAGTATCAGTGAACAATCTTCTAATTCGCCTTCAATGTGTTTCTTTTATGTAGTGATCAAATGGATGCAAAAAGAAAACACTGTCCACACTGTGATGAAGAGTTGGTAACAAAGGTCTACAAGCGGCACCGCAGACAATATTTCAATGAAATTTCGAACAGTTGGACTACAGTTGCAGACATTAAGCAAGGAGACGATGAACCACGTGATGTCGGTGATGTTCTGCGTGATATCACCACCAACGATGGTGGACAAAGCAACACTATATGTGATTTCCTTGGATTGTGCACTGAAGAAAACTCAGAAAAGTATACTCAACAAGAGAACATCAAGGCTTTCATGGAAACATCGGAGGAAGAAGATCAAGCATACTTCTGTGAGCCCAGTGTAGAGGAGGAAAGGGATTTCATTAGCAATTAATGTAATTTTGAGATTTGGGACACTATAAATGAGAATGAACTCAATGAAGATTTTATTGAACAGTTGGACTCGTCAAATCTCTATGCTTCAGTTTTTGCAGAGGAGTCACATGACCCAAGACTATTGGCACTTGCTAATTGGTTCTGTCTGTTTTTATCTTACCTATGGTATTTCCACAATTTGACAGAGACATGCATGTTATTGATACTTGGGTTTTTTAGAATGATGTTCCTTTTTATAGGGCAACTGTTCCCATGTATGGCTGCCTTTTCTGTTCTCCTGCCTATGAGCCTCTACAAGCTAAAAAAATGCTGGGTTTCAATGAAGACAATTTCACCAAATTTGTTGTTTGCCAAAAGTGCAGTTCCATTTACAAGTTTGATGACTGCTACAAAAGAGTTGGCAGTCAAAACATACCAGTCAATTGCAAATATCGAGAGTTTCCCGCTCATAGACAGAAGAGGCACAGGCAACCATGTGGGGCACCTTTGCTTAAAGAGGTAGAAGTCAAAGGAAATAAGAAGCGTTTGTACCCTTTTAAAGTTTACTGTTTCAAATCTGTCCTGCATTCTTTGTCACATCTGGTCAAAAGAGATGGTTTTGTAGAAAAATGTGAAATGTGGCGAGATAGGAGACCATCTCCTGGTGTTATGTCAGATGTGTATGATGGAAGGATTTGGAGAGAGTTTCAAAGTGTGCAGGGCAAACCATTCTTAAGTGCTCCCAAAAATTATGCAATGCAATTAAACTTAGATTGGTTTTGCCCCTTCAAGCACCTTCCATACAGTGTAGGAGCATTGTATCTAATCATTCTTAACTTGCCACGTGCAGAGAGGTACAAAAAGGAAAATGTAATTCTTGTCGGGTTAATACCTGGGCCACGGGAACCAACATTGAATATAAACCCATTTCTGGGACCTTTAATTGATGAACTCAAGCTTTTATGGATGAAGGGTTAGCATGTTCTATAACAGAATCAGGAAAACAGATAGTTTGTAAATTTCATGCTGCCTTGATAAATATTGTATCAGATGTGCCAGCTACAAGAAAACTTTGTGGTTTTGTTGGTCATATGGCTAAAAAGGGATGCTCTAAATGTGAGAAGGAGTTTATCACTGGGAATTTTGGTGAAAAAATCAACTATGGTGGTTTTGAACCAGCTAACAGAAGGCATAACGCACGGCACCGTAATCAGGCAATAGAAACTGATGAACAGACCTCAAAAACTGATAGGGATTCATTAGTGTCAGAGTATGGTGTACGGTATACATCATTGATTCAACTAACATATTTTGACTGTGTTAGATTTCATGTGATTGATCCACTTCACAATTTATTTCTAGGAACTGGCAAACACATAATGAAGAATGTATGGCTAAACAAGGAAAAACCTAAAATTTCAAAATCTCAGCTAGAAACCATCCAACAAAAGATTGACTGTGCCAAAGTTCCTTCAGAAATGGGAAGAATGCCACTTAAAATTGCTACAAATTTTGGTGGATTCACTGCTGACCAATGGAAGCATTGGATCATTCTTTTCTCAGTGTTTTTCTCTGAAAGGAATTTTACCTGCAAAAGATATGGAGATGTGGCGCTTCTTTGTATTGGCTTGTCGTCTTCTGTGTTCTCCAGTGGTAACTTTGAGTAACATTGCTAAAGGCCATTCTTACTTAATGCAGTTTTGTCGCCAGTTTGAGAAGCTTTATGGGTCAGAAAAGGTGACGCCAAATATGCACTATCACACCCATTTGGTTGATTGCATTTTAGATTATGGACCAGTTTATTCTTTCTGGACCTTCCCATATGAGCGATATAATGGAATACTTTCAGATTATTGTGCAAACCATAGATCAATTGAGATACAAATAATGCGGAAATTTGTAAATGAGCAGCTGTTAAATTACACGCCAAGGCCAGCAGATTACCAGGATTTCAATGAATTTTTCCCACTCTCTTGTCAGGGAAATCCCTTTGCAAATTTACATATCCAAAGAGGTAGTGATAATGAAGATGCAATGACACAGCTTCGTAAAATGTCACTGGAAGTACTGATTTTGATGTGTCCATAGCACTGAAAACAATGCATTTGTTCAGTATGGTGGGGCCTGTTTGTATGGATTTCCTTGAACCATCATGGGTCACAATCTTAGAGAGATGTATCGGGTTGTACTTGGAGAATCTGTCCTGCAAACTGTGAGTGGTTACATAAAGAAATGTGTAGCAGTCAAAGTAGCAGAAAATGTGTTAGGTTCTGAAGACTCACGGTACAGGAGATCTTCATATGTTTTGGCACGATGGTGTACACTGGGTGGCAAGATTGACTTCGATAATGGGCCACTTAGACCAGGCATAGTAGAGTACAGGGCCTGAAAATTTCCCTTTTTTCCCACTGGTCCCAGGACCAGTGACCCGTTTTTTTTCACTGGTCCCACGATAAAATCCACTGGTCCTCAAAAATTTGCATAACAATACGAGAATGATTCATTTCTCGTACTCATGTTATATATGCATTTCTATCAGATTTGCTTGGGATTTACATACAGCAAAAACTGTCAATCTTTGTAATATAGACACTCTGCATAAACATTTACTTGGTAGACTTCTCAAGTTCTGGTACACACACTTAACATTTTATTTTTACTATAGCTATAAAGTTCATTTTATAATTGCCCAGCGATTGATTCTTTTCCATTTAAAATGCAAAAAAAAGGTTGAAAACACCAAATATCTGAGAAGAACTTTTTCCTTTGATATCAATAGCAAATTGCCATAAAGCTGTTTTGACAAGCTAGGCGGTTCTTGTTAAGGTCAGCTACAATCGAGCTAGGGGGTCTTGACTATATAAGGAAGTCAGCATGGTGACCTCCTAAACTCTGAAGCTTGCCTGCTACGGACGATCGGAAACTTATAATGAGACTCCTTCCAGAGAAATTTACTGCAAAATACTACTTTGATAGTCAGAGATATAATATTTTCACACAATTTTGGGGTTGCTGATATTTTTAGGTGAGACTACGGTCTGGTTTTTGCCACGTTACATTTTACATGTAGATGAGTTCATGGCCCAGGCCCAGTGCAGTGGCTAGTGGACGCACATCGCCTTGCTCATATCATGAATCGCTACAGAGTAACTGATTTTGTAGCTAGAAGACGTAGTCTCACAATGGACTCTTGGTGTCAGTGAAATTCTAGGCCTGATTTTAGTGCGTCCCAGTTACTCCCGTATTTTGAGGGACGTACCGGTAGTTTCCAATTTTGCGTCAAAAGACACAAGAACACAATCTTGGAAAAACACTGGAAACTCCGTTGCGAAGTAAATTGACTCCCGTTTCCTACTGGTCCGCGGACTTTTAAGGGGTAATTTTATACTGGTCCGGGATAAAAAATCACTGGTCCGGGACCTCGGACCAGCGTAATTTTCTGGCCCTGAGAGTACTACTTTTCACAGTGTTTAACATTTGATGGTAAACCAGAAGTGTTTATTTCAGCAAAGGTACAATGGTTTCAGCAACATAATAAAAAAAATACTATGGAGAACCAGTAGAGGTTTGGTGTAAGAATGCATTTGAAATGTCTGGCCCTGCATCCTTCATTCCAGTTCAGAGGATTCAGAGTAAATTCATAGCAGGATTTGATACTATAAACTGAGAGAAAGTAATGTGTGTCATTCCACACCCGGTGAAATTTTACATGTAGTGTGTAACTACAAAGTGATTCCCTTTAGCAGTACTGATATTTATTACAATCGAATGTCATATCAGTTTATATGGATTGTATGTAAATGGAATTTCATTGAACTGAAATTGTAAAGTGCTTTGAAACAATGTAATAAGAAAATGAATGACAATTTGTATACAGGAACTTTTTTGTATTGAATAAATGGTTTAATTTTGCCGCATTTACTAGTTTACATATGTTCATTTCGTTTTGTTTGGGTATATGTGGTTAGACATATTTAGGTTGTTTGCGAAGATAGTTATGAAGAAATACAATTACCTTATCCATGACAATGAATTATATTGAAGAGAAGGCAAATCAGTGAATAGGGGATGACTGTGCATGTGTGATATTTTTTCAGTCCAGTGACTTTGATCAGGTGCAACAAATCCATTAAACTTCAAAGAACAAAATAGAACTTCTAAGAACAAGCAAGAGAAAGGGGCGCAAGAGAAAACATTGTAGCATTGGAAAGACAGAAATGCATGGTTCTATTTGATCTAGCGGGAACCATCTTATGTGTTTTTTTTTCTGTAGCAGTGTCAACTACCCAACCCAAAGGTTATTGAAAATAGTTATAGTGAAAATTTCCTGTGTTATTCAACATTTGAAAAATTAAGTGCCTTACAGTGTTATGTTGTCAATCGAGCAAGGCGAAAAGTAGGATTTTATAGACCCAAAGTCAAACTCAAATTCGACCAGCCTACACTGCATGATTGCAGTACTGTACCTCATCACTGGGCAACTGTGAGGGCAAAGCCCCAGCCAGACACTCGACATACCAGTAGGGCTAGTGTATCACAACCTGAAATACTTTCCACGAAGTTGAAATGAATTTTAAGACCGCTCAGGTGCCGCCAACTTAAGGGTGGACCATTTGATACCCTGGGGGGTCTGGAAGATTTTCCAAAAAAATCCTAGCAGATATAAGGGGAATTGTTCACTGATTCTAGATAAGTGAACACACTTTGTAGATACATGCATATCATCTCTTGTGTGTTGACCAATAGATAATTTTGAACTCTGGTATGATTGGGACATGGACAGATTGCACTGACAAGTCAGATGACAGAATTGCAGAAGATGTTACAACAAAACTGTTATCGTCAAGTATTATAATCCGTGGCACATTTCGCCAAACCAATAAACCAATTTGCATTTTCAAAAAAGAAAATCGAAATGGAACTAATTTTCAATTTTCAACTGGTTTTCTCATCTTGACTATTAACATTTAGGCCTATTTCTAAATCTAAAATCTTTGGGCTGAGATTGAAATATAGGAAACAGGTATGTATACTGTATATGTATAGGTGTGTATACTTAGGATGGCACTTTGCGGCCATTAAAATTTCCCTCTGACAAACTCTATTTCCAACAATGCACATTTCCAATATACCAAATGTCCAATTTTCCCATTTCATTTGGGGCGTGGCCAAGTATTTTTTCATTACTAGGTCGGAAATAACTGTATCGAATTGGAATTAAGGTGTAACATTCATCTCAGTATGACCAAATATACTGGGGGGGGGGGCTTACGATAATTAGCACAAGATACTTTTAAAAATTAGCGGGATGAGGTACTGGTCAGTTTCTTCGGCCTTGGAGGCCGGTGGATTCATGGGGTCACCCTGTTTTTCACTTTGGTGATGGGGTCACCTATTTTGAAATGCCCAATTGGGGTCAATGTGTTTTTAAATTTTGACGCGGGCTCATACTTGCCTAAAATGCATTTCAGATTCTTACTTCTATGAGAAAAGTCGCGCGTCTTTCAATATTTCAACACATATTTCTTTTCTTAAATAAAATACGCCTAAACCCAGAGAAAATCATATTTATTTATTATAATATTACTATGTCAGATATCAGTCTAGAAATGGTTTGGCTCAATAAATAAGTTTCAACGTGCTTGGAGAAGTGGTCCAGTGCGCCGAACGGCTTGTACCCTTGCCTTGAAAAGAAGAAATAGCATCTTACGATATTGCCAAAGTCCCCGATATTAGGCGCCGTGGCGATCAAATCCAAGTGTGACGAAAAACGTTTGGAGATTAATGTTCCCATAAACCCCACAGTACCCCCAGGAGAAATATGACAAGAGCTTATTTTGTTGCAAGTGGCCGATAGAATCCACCAAATACAGTTTAATATAGGGGGGGGGGGAAACAGATTTTTGCATTTACTGGAAGCGACTTACACAATTGCTGTTGCGGTACACGATATGCCTGATGAGAGACAACACAAATTTTATTCAGTAACCTCATTACATGCAGTTGCTTATAGCATAACTTCATGCTTCATTCGCCACTTCGATGTGAAAGTAGTGCCGCAACAGGAAATTCACCGATTTAAGCCAGATTATGGCCTATTCCTGTGCAAATGTGAAAAAAGTCAAGCTGCTGGTCAGATGAACTGTATACTAGCCGTGTAACATTACCTATTTATGTTATACAAGCTCAACTGTAGTAATGACATCACTGCCCATCCATGCCCCTGTGGCAAAAGTGCGTACTTTTTTGAAAGTCACGGTAAAAATTAAAGACAGTCAAATTATGGCAGTAATTACGTTCACATTTGAAAGAATCTTTTTAAATAAATCAGACATTTGAATGAGTTGAGAAGGGTTTAAGAGTAAATATAGTAGTAACCATATTAAATGCACAGGTTCAAATGACGATGAGGCTTTTTGTCTGTGCATGGGGGTAGGAGGAGACCTACCTCCATGGATATCAGTGTGCAAGGGGAAATATTTTCATAATCTTAGTACCAACCATACATGTGACGGTGTTCTCCATCATCAGATCATTTGTAATTCAAGTTGTCATCGCCACCCGCCATCTTTCTGATTCCTATACCGTCAAAATAAGCTGAAATGTTTTAATCTGTTCTATAGCACTACAATACTGTGGTAGAACCATGACAATAATATCGGAGTCCACTGGAAAATTACACAACCCATACTGAGACTTGTACGCAATTTAATCATAAACCCTGGACTACTATGTCTCGATCAAGAAATTTCTTTACATCCATGGTTAACATTTCTCCTGTCATATGTGTTTCCCCAGTCGTTGCAAAGTAAAAGCGTAAGTGTGTAGGAGTTCTGTGGTAGAATCACAAACATTTTATGTTTCCTACTGGGACAGTTTTAAATGCAAATTTAAAATGTACGTGACTTGTCACATAGACCATCGAAAATATATAGTATCAAGCTAATTATACGACATATCGTTTGCAAAAACATTTATCGCCGATAATATCTGGTTAAGTATCGGCTATTTCACAAACCAGCATCACGACGCACAAGTCAAGTCATCCAAAGGCTTGTATCGTATAGTATCGATATTTGAGTCCCGAAATTGTCGATATGTCAAACTTCGATATTTACCCGATATTTTTCGGCGATTTGGGGACTCTTAATATCGATACTAGACGATACTAGCATGACTTGCCTCGTGCCTCGGCACGCCGGATCTGTGAAATCAAGAACTGACTCTCGCTTCAATACTAGACGACACTAGATTCAGTCAAATCGCAAGTAAATATCCGATATATATCGGAGATTTCACCACCTCACAGTTCTGGCCAAACCCGACTTCCATGGACTGACTCTAGCTTCGATACTAGACGATACTAAATTCAGTCAAATCGCAAGTAAATATCCGATATATATCGGAGATTTCACCACCTCAGAGTTCTGGTCAAACCCGACTTCCAAGGACTGATAGCTTCGATACTAGACGATACTATAGATTCAGTCAAATCGCAAGTATATCCGATATATATCTGAGATTTCACCACCTCAGAGTTCTGGTCAAACCCGACTTCCAAGGACCGACTCTAGCTTCGATACTAGACGATACTAGATTCAGTCAAATCGCAAGTAGGATCCGATATATATCTGAGATTTTCACCACCTTACTGATCTGGCCAACCCGACTTCCAAGGACTGACTCTAGCTTCGATACTAGACGTTACTAGATTAAGAGAAATCGCAAGTAAATATCCGATATATATCGGAGATTTCGGCCCTTTATAGATCTGTCTTAGCCAATCTAACTTCGATATTGTATAGTCTAGTAGCCGTAAATATCGGATATCATATAAAAGTGCAATGTCGCGGTGTCCTCGAGGCGGGTGTCAGGCATTCAGACTCTTTACAATTCTCTTCTGATATACCACATATGGGGGTTCATTTTAAAGCTCTTGGTGAAAGAAAACTTTTCATCGGCTTAGTTTTCCGAAATTCGAACATTTTCATTTTTTCTCCATAGAGTTAACCCATAGACATTGGAGGGGGACTACTGTCTATGGTTAACCACAGTCCCTCTATCCATGTCCACATGGATAGAGGGACTATGAGTTAACACAGGGATGGCGTCCATTTTGATTTTCTAACATCGGTAAATCTTTGGTAATTTGTTTCTCTAGTACCAAAATTTGCATGATGACCCTATTTTGATTTTTTGATTTTGAAAGAGAAGGATTGAAAGATTATTTGATGAAAGATAGTAAAAGTTTAAGTCTTTCACTTTCGAGGTGAATACTGTATACCTTAAGTACCGACTCATAGAGATTTAAAATATTTCTAAGTATCAGAGGCACAGGAAACAGCCGAAAGGGATATCAAGGGGAAAGGGGGAGCTATCCGTCTAGACATATCGACTGACAGACAACAGACAGACATACAGTCATAAAAGAAGCAAGATGACGGCGGCGCTCATAATGCAATGTGCCTCTCTTTTATACATCCATGCTGGAGCTAGAAATCATTAGCAACACGGGGCGAGATGTCAAGAAATCTGGCTTTTTACAGTGTTTAAATAAAAAAGTCACCGTAAATACATCAACACTCGATTCCAATGCTTAGTTTTCAAATCGAAGATCATTTACACCTACTTTTCGTCGATTTTGTTTAAAAAGTTTGACGACAACATTTGTGCTTCTATTTTTACATCCTTGATTTGTGTAAACCACATGTAAACTCCAGGTGCGTGTGTATCCAAATCTGAGTTGCTTCTGTACACATATCCATACAATACTGGGTTAATTTCCGCTTACGCACAATAGCAACGATGCAGTGTCACAGAAAATGGCGCAAATTAACATTTATTTTCGGACTGCTAGAAGGGAAGTAAAATCATGCAGAGTTTATTTTTGTTTTTCATGTTTCAATCTTATTAATATCGATATGTTACTTTGAAACGTCCTTTACTCTTAGATTACACGATACACTTTCGGTTTGGAGATATATGCCGAGTGCAATTTCGGTCATGTAGAAACTCCTTTTCGAGACTCAGCATTTTCTAGGACTGCGAGCTTGATTCCGATAGACAATACCGAATGTTGGACCCCTGGACCCTGCTACAAGGTTTCCTGTACATGAGTTCGATTTCTTTCAAGTACACAAAAAGGTGCTAAACAGTTGGAATAAATTTGTGTGACAGCGAAAATTCTTTGTTTGCCGTCCGTTGATTTTTGAATAATGTACCATACAGCAAACGTAGGCAAGAAACACAAGTGTATTAATATAAGTTCGAATTATATTTAGTTTCCTTTGGAAAATAATATTTTTTTGTCAATAACATTGTGTTTGTTGTTCTTTAAGTTGGTCTGAAAACCTACCAGAACGCGGACGGGGAACAAAGAATTATATTTACAGCGCCCGAAGGAAATTTTCCACTGAAACTGTCCCTTGTTTGAATAGGCAGAGTAGATACTAATCCGAAGTCTGTGATTCTGGACGACGATCTTGAGATGAGGTCACGGGCTCAATTCTATCATGGATATGAAAACATCCATGATTCTATTTTGCGGAGTTTTCGTTTTTGGAAAACGTATAGGTTCTAGAAAGTTTTAATGACCATGCAATTCTTTCTCGTGCCTTAACAGAATGCACCACGCAGGAGAACTTGAATTCGAGTTAGGTGCGGAATTGTGCCTCTCGCCGTGTTCCTGTTCTAAACTCTGTGTATTGTCAATGGGAGCTAAATAAGCTAAACACAATAAAACACAGCTAAACACAGCTAAATTACGATATTTAGCCCGATCTAAAAAGTGTTCTTAACTTTCTAATATAGCTGGAGTTTAGCTCGGCTTTGAAGAGTCAAAAATTCTTTCCAGTGAAATAACCGATAATTACGATAATTATCCTGATCTAAATAGCGTTCTAAACTTTCTAATTTAGCTGGAGTTTAGCTCGGCTGTGAGGGGTAAAAACTTTTTTCCAGCGATATATCCGATAATTGCGATATTAAGCCCGATCTAAATAGCGTTCTAAACTTTCTAATTTAGCTGGAGTTTAGATCGACTCTGAGGATCAAAAAGTAATTTCAGCAATGCATCCGAATAATTACAACGCTTATTCTCTTTTCCAACTTGTTCTGTGATGTGAAATATTGGTAACGAGTGTTTCAAACTTGAAGATGGATGGGTTCGAAGACGACATATTGTAGGACCAAGAAAATTATATAAAATACTAGGAGGACAAACAAAAATTCTTGACTTAAATTTAAAAATGGGACCAATTTCTGAAGATAGCCCCAGAACACAGGTAATTCTCTGTTCCGATTTGTTCATAGATGTGATATATTGGTAACGACTGCGTTTCAGAGAATGATACAGTACGAAGACGACATGTTGTAGAACCCAGAAAATTATATAAAATATAGGAGGGCGACCAAATTAACTTGTACGCTGCTCGATAGTTGATGTGTTATGCGGTAAAAATAGCGGTTGTTGGTTTGTTTCCGAAATGAACTCTCTATGAATTGTCCCCTGTACCATCCTCGCTGACATATTCGCTGATCAGTTCCCACCTCTTTTGGCGTTCGTTCAAGGAAGTGACGGGCAGGGTCTAGGCCTACAATACCAAGAACTTCTCCCGTTGAACTGAGATAAAAATACCCAGTATGTTAAAGTTTACCCAGTGATGTACTGCTTTGTCACGTCAACTGGCGTCAGATTTTTTTGCGAGGAAATCTACTTAGTAGATTACAATTTCAATGGAAAACAAAAGGCTATGACATTCTTTTGTGCGCTTACTGACTAGAACAAACTTGATCCCAGGGAACGCCAGGTTTAGTGTGGTCGAGCATATTTGTGTGGCCGTGCCAAGTGATGTAATAATTTGGCAATCGTCAGATTAAAATGTGTTAATTGTTCTTATCAACAGACTTTGTTTCTGTGAGCCAAGATCGTGGGAAAGAAGGTTATTACACCTGTCAGTCGAAATGCCAGAACAGACAGTAAACCAAGTACACGAACTATTAAACAAAATGTACGGGAACAAACACATCGACCACGATACTTGTAAGTATCTTGATCCAATAAACACAATCCGTACCCCGCAGTGGTATTCCTTAAAATTCACAAACCTCCGCAAAAATCTAAAAGACACACTGGTCAAAACAAAATTTACTGAAGTAAAGAAACATAGAACAAACAAACTGAACCACCAAACGGACTCACAACGAGACCAAAAATTAATATACTTGCCTCGCTACTCGAAGAGCAAGACCACTAAAATGCATTAAAATAAATTTTCACAAACACAAACTAAGAAAGAATCTACACTGCGAGTGATGAGAAACCACACTAGGGTTCGAAACGCAAGCGTCAAAGGGCCACTCTATTAACATTGTAACACCATGGGCCCGGCTGCGTCTCGCCATAAGCTTTTCCCACACAAATAAAACATTACCGTAGACACTAATCCAAACTTCCCTACAGATATTCGAAGCGAAACAAACATTTCATTAACACAAACAATCGGACAAGAATGTAGGAACACATATTCGAAACGAATCAAACACAAACTCGACACAAAAACATTTTGATAGTTAGGTGGGGAGCCGCTTTCACATTTTTACATTCCTCATTAGGACCTGTCTCTTTTACGTACAGGAAATATACTATTTCTAATGAATTGTCTTTGTACTACACTAGTCCAAAAAGTTCCTGCAGGCGCTATTGGAGTGGCAGCCGATTTCATTTTTTTCTCAAACAGCTGTGACTTTTAACATTTCTGAATTGTTTTGCTCGTTTTTGTTTTTCTTTTCTGAAACTGAAGTACCCCTTTCTTACATTAGACCGGCTAGCAGGTTCACCATGCTTTAACGAGCCAGGTAACTTGTTTGAGAATGATTCTGAATGCAGGGGGGATGCAGATACTAGCCTAGTCTGCTACTTGTCGGCTATGCAACGTATAGATCGCCAATAAGCCACAAATCGTGATAGCTGAAAGTGCCGGTTGTGCGGCATAGAAACATGTACATGTTGCCCGCTTCATCTTACGGTTACAATACACGGTAATACGTAACAGCTAATGACGGGAAACGCATGGCATGAGACCATCAGGTAACCGGTACTTTATTATAGGTCTACCTTAAACTCATCCTTCATGCAGTGACATCATGTCTTGATGGAACCCTTAAAATCACACAACGGGAGTGAAAGTTATTCAAAGACACTTTGACAACGCGGTTGTATTTGACGAAAACTAGCTATATTTCACCATGCTTTACCATAATCATTATAGAAACAGGAGTAAAGATAAGCATTTGTCACAAACTGTAGTAGCCCTGGCTTTACCGACTCTTTGCACAGCCAGAGTATATCAAGGAAACGTCGTTGCTTTTTACCATGGCGTTTAATCACATATTCACATGTTTTTCTACCTGGTTAACTACAAAATAACAGGTATATTTTAACATTGGAAACACAACCAAATTTATTTTTGTAAATCATGGTGACAAAGCATTTCAAACAATAGACTTTTACAAGATATTGAAAGTTCTAAGTTGAACTTTATTTTACAGTGAGGTACGGCCAGCTGTAAATTTAGTTCTATAGCCAAGTGGTCAAACTACAACATTTACCATCATACGTTTCATGAAAATAATAAGGGAAAATAGATACTTTGGTCTACTTTCCGCAGGTGTAAGAGTAAGCAACACTTAAGTATACTGCAGCGTTATCACAAGTAAAAATGTGTTCACAGTTGTCCGTTTCAGCATGTTCTACCACCACAGTAAAATGAAATAAATATTCAATGATATCAACACCTGGTCAAAGCTTGCTCCAAATATTCCACCCTACTTTACCCACTCCGGCAAAGTTGGGCAAATTAGATATTTTGACACAGTGTTGTAGCAGTGTATTTCACAATCCTTTGATAACCATCGCACACAAAGGAAAAAAGTCGTTGTTTATCACTAAGCTAAATAAACACATACGCACACATTTGCCCCATTAAAACCATGATATCATAGGCTGTTATAACAAGGGAAATATCACCGCCTGTAACTTTACAATGTCATATTGTCAAAGTATTAAAAAAGGATAGACTTATTGTGGCTCGTGAAAGTTCCGACTTGACTTTACTTTGCAGTAGTGAGAAAGAATGTGTAAATAGTCTACTTTGTACAATTGACACCCCACTGACTTTGTCCTTCTGCAAGGGGTGTGAATGTACTAGAGTCTTGTCCAAAGGTAAAACATGGTCAAAGTTAATAGTTTTTGCATGTTATGTACCAGCTATAAAATGTACTGTGTTTACCCGGTCAAAGTTTGCCCCCAATATTTTACCCTACTTTACCCACCCCGGCAAAGAGCGGCAAATTAGCCACTTTCTACATAGTGATAATGCAGTGCATTTATCAATCCTTTGATAACCAGAGTAAACAATGGGGAAACTTTATTGTTTGACACTACGATGTATGATCAAATGCGCACGCCTTTATCATCCGTATAAACTATAACATAACAAGTCACTTTTAACAACGGAAAACAGAGCCGAATTTGACTTTGCAATACCTTGCCATTAAAGGATTTACAAATTAAAGCCTTTTTCGGCTAGGAAATGTTTAACTGAGCAAAACTTTGAAGGGATGAGAAATTATGTGTAAACTGACTACTTTTACACTAGTGTCAACTACTGCCTTTGTCATACTGTAAGGCTCATGAATAATAAAGTCAAAGGTGCTACTTTCCTTGCCTGCGACCCCGGATTCGAAAGCTAGGCAAAATATTGCATGTACTACACTGTCATTACAAGGTAAAACATGGTCAAAGTTACTAGTTTTGCATGTTATGTACCAGCTATAAAATGATAGAAATAGACAGTACTGTGTTTACCCGGTCAAAGTTTGCCCCCAATATTTTACCCTACTTTACCCACCCCGGCAAAGAGCGGCAAATTAGCCACTTTCTACATAGTGATAATGCAGTGCATTTATCAATCCTTTGATAACCAGAGTAAACAATGGGGAAACTTTATTGTTTGACACTACGATGTATGATCAAATACGCACGCCTTTATCACCCGTATAAACTATAACATAACAAGTCACTTTTAACAACGGAAAACAGAGCCGAATTTTACCCTGCAATACCTTGCCGTTAAAGGATTTACAAATTAAAGCCTTTTTTCGGCTAGGAAATTTTAACTGAGCAATACTTTGAAGGGATGAGAAATTATGTGTAAACTGACTGCTTTTACACTAGTGTCAAACTACTGCCTTTGTTATACTGTAAGGCTCATGAATAATAAAGTCAAAGGTGCTACTTTCCTTGCCTGCGACCCCGGTTCGAAAGCTAGGCAAAATATTGCATGTACTACACTGTCATTACAAGGTAAAACATGGTCAAAGTTACTAGTTTTATGCATGTTATGTACCAACTATAAGATGATAGAAGTAGACAGTACTGTGTTTACCCGGTCAAAGTTTGCCCCCAATATTTTACCCTACTTTACCCACCCCGGCAAAGAGCGGCAAATTAGCCACTTTCTACATAGTGATAATGCAGTACATTTATCAATCCTTTGATAACCAGAGTAAACAATGGGGAAACTTTATTGTTTGACACTACGATGTATGATCAAATACGCACGCCTTTATCACCCGTATAAACTATAACATAACAAGTCACTTTTAACAACGGAAAACAGAGCCGAATTTTACTCTGCAATACCTTGCCGTTAAAGGATTTACAAATTAAAGCCTTTTTTCGGCTAGGAAATTTTTAACTGAGCAATACTTTGAAGGGATGAGAATATACGTGTAAACTGACTGCTTTTACACTAGTGTCAAACTACTGCCTTTGTCATACTGTAAGGCTCATGAATAATAAAGTCAAAGGTGCTACTTTCCTTGCCTGCGACCCCGGTTCGAAAGCTAGGCAAAATATTGCATGTACTACACTGTCATTACAAGGTAAAACATGGTCAAAGTTACTAGTTTTTGCATGTTATGTACCAGCTATAAGATGATAGAAATAGACAGTACTGTGTTTACCCGGTCAAAGTTTGCCCCCAATATTTTACCCTACTTTACCCACCCCGGCAAAGAGCGGCAAATTAGCCACTTTCTACATAGTGATGATATAGTGAATTTATCAATCCTTTGATAACCAGAATAAACAATGGGGAAACTTTATTGTTTGACACTACGATGTATGATCAAATACGCACGCCTTTATCACCCGTATAAACTATAACATAACAAGTCACTTTTAACAACGGAAAACACAGCCGAATTTTACTCTGCAATACCTTAGCGTTAAAGGATTTACAAATTGTAGCCTTTCTTCGGCTAGGATATTTTTAACTGAGCAATACTTTGAAGGGATGAGAAATTATGTGTAAAGTGACTGTTTTTACACTAGTGTCAAACTACTGCCTTTGTCATACTGCATTGCCAATGAACTATTTAGACAAAGGTGGTACTTTAGTTGCGTGTGCCCCCGGGTCAAAAGCCAGGCAAAATTGCCTGTACTACACTGTCATCACAAGGTAAAACATGGTTAATGATACTAGTTTTTTCATGTTATGATACCGCAGTGAAATGATAGAAGTAGACAGTACTATGTTTACCCGGTCAAAGTTTGCCCCCAATATTTCACCCTACTTTACCCACCCCGGCAAAGAGCGGCAAATTAGCTTTTTGGTACAGTGGGTGCCAAGCCTTGAAGCCTACGTATATTGCATACTTGGCGCACAAGCAAATATTCTCAGTACCATAGTGGGTGATACTGACAGTGCACAGCAAGTCCGAAAAGAATTTGGCGTTCTCCTCAAAGATGAAATTCGTAATACCGACAAAGTAATCAGTTATAGGCGATACCAAGACACAGTAACAAATACTTGATATGGCCGTTTCTCCCAATTTACTTCTCTTGCCGTCTAAAATGGTCATTCTTTCGGGCCCGGCAATCTCAGATTATAATAATGAATTGCAATACGCAACAGAATCTATGCTCTTCGGGGTGAATGGTGATATAAACACGGAAATTAAAGAAAGTGCTAAATATGAGATGGATGGGGACGAGGATGCTGTGAAGTGGCAGGACGACCCGCTTCACAATGACACAAGTCGGATTCCTATCGGAACCCTTATCGGACAGTTCCGGCAGGGGTTCCGAAGGCAGTAGATAGTCGCTGGCGCAGATCCTATTCACGAATATGGCAAAATTGGTTTGTTATCTTTAGCCATGTTCATTACATTTATGTACAGTATATAGATCTGATGTATGCAACCGTGCCATTCAACATGATTGTAACTGAACTGACAAATTCTGGCAAAACAGAATATGTGATGGATCTCCTCACCGGTCCGTACCTAGGAAAATTTGAATATATAGTTTTCATTTGTCCGACATTCATGAACAATAAAACGTATAATAAAAGATTCATTTTCACCAATGACAATGTGTTTATATTTCCGGTCGGACTCGATGCTGTGGATGATACACTAGCCTTTGTACATAAGGAATGGGCCGGCACGAACACTTTAATAATCCTCGACGACTGTGCCTCGTCCAAAGATATGAAGAAGCGCAGTGACATTTTAGTCAAACTTGGTTTCAGCGCAAGACATGACGGATTATCTGTCTGGGTTCTGACCCAACAATATACTAGTATTAGTAAACCATTCAGGGAAAACATACAGATGTTAGTACTATTTTACACACCAAGCAAGACAGACAACAAGACTATTATAAAAGAATATGGAATGGAGGTGTCAGAACGGGAGGTCACTTCCCTAATCAGACAATTGAAAAACACACCATTCAGTAAACTAGTATTTCATTTACGGCATCCGTACGACATACAATTTTTCGTATAATATAGCTAATCATGGCTTCGCCCGAAGGTTTCACCAATAGGAATCCCGAAGGAACTCTTAGAGAATTATATTACAACCCGAAAACTGGTTTTGGAGGTGAACATAAATTATATGACGCAGCACGCGCCAGTGGACAAAAAGTTACTAGGAAAGAGGTACAGGACTGGTTAAAAACTCAGCTAACTTATAATCTACATAAATCCGTACCTCGTACTCGCAGAGGGAGGCGTGTTTTCGTATCATTGATAGACGAGTTTTAGCGGAATTTATGGAATTCCCTTCACCATTCGCAAAAGAGAATATAAACATTCGAAAGTTATTCAATAAGTACCATGGAAGAAGTCTTAATTTCTTGAAAACCGAAAGTGTCAGTTTACCACCATTCTTCCATCCGCCCGGCCAAGTATTTATCATGTATTGCCGTAAGTAATGTTCACTTATTGCATCTTTTTTGGCTGTATGTGGATGAGGTGGTACCCCGGATCCTTCACATATTAAGTTTGCAAGATCTTCAAAGCAACTTCTCATGTTGCCATGGTCCGTTCTTTCGAGTCCTCCTTTTTCAGCTTTATCGATAAGTTCTGGCTGAAGTATAATGTACACAACTGACATGAGCCATAGACAAGTAACTTTAAAGTCTTGTCCCCTTTCGGAACGGTAGGGCTTCATCATATCAAGTGCCTGTAAGTCAAACAGAGCATTATAAGCACACACTGTTTCACAAGCATTAAGAAGTTTGTGTAGGTTCTTGAGTGAGACTCGAGGTTGTTCTAGTTGTTCTTGATTAGGTGGATAATAAGCTTTTTCAAGTTCGTCTTTGGAAAAACCGTCTATTAAAAATCCCTGGCTGCCGCTATCGCGTGCCGAAGGGCCGCCCCATGCAATTCCAAAGTCAAAAGCTCGTGGAAAATCTACTGGCCCGACTGTCTCGGTATCAATTGTTGGATTAAGTATATTCTTGAGAACTTCAGGCGTAAGAGGTTGACTAATTATCAAACATGGAAGTCTGTAGTCGTTGCAAATTTCTAAGAAAGTCTGTTTGAACTTATCGTGAATCTCTTCTAGTTCTTTTAAGGTAGCTATTTCATATTGTCTGGCTCGAGTCAGAATATTCCGCCTGCAATAATCAAAAGGCATATCTTTGAATATGATAATGAAACTGTGTAAATCGTCAAATGCCTTTGAAACAATCTTTTTTTTCTTCTGACGAAACGCCCCGGATTCGAGAAAAAGTCAGATGTTGAATTATACTTGAGTCACAAATAATGTGGTCGGTGGTGCCCGCCAAATTTACTGCATCGTAACTCTTACCACTTCCAGTTGGTCCATTTATGAATATGTATGACATTTTTTGTGCTATCTATATCATAGAAAAAATTTTTTAAAATTATTTTTGTAAAGATATATTACGATAAGACAATGGCAATCCTTTCTATTTCAGATGCAATAAAAATACTTGAAAGTGGAGAAAACGTCCAAATCAGTGACGGCAAACTCATATTTGGTGAATATGTAGATCCTTTCATATATATAGACAGTGAGCTAGAAGTGGTTTTCCCCATCGGACCTAAATATGGTTCAAAAGATCCTGCTACATGCGATGAAATGTGTGTCCGTTGGCAACAAAGTCTTCAAAAGTTTACCGATTTAATAGTATTCCGTACCTTAGGTGAAAGTTTCGATGCAAGCACTGCTAAAAGCTATGCTGCAAGCCTGGCCGCTCACTCCAAGAATCCTATTGGAACCGAAGGGATTCCGCAGGTATTATTTTACAATCCATCTAAAGTGTATCAGAAGCGAGGGAGCGACAAACAGACAAAGTATTTTAAATTTCGGTTTAAAAGAGGGGGAAATCACAATTTCGCTACATGTATTGATATAGTTCAAGAAATTGACTGTGGTTTTAAAGCAGTGAGCCCATTGCCAGCCAGAGAAAATCCTGCTATTGTACCTCGTAATATCCGAAAAGGTAGTAAGATAGAATTCTTAGCATTTAAACCACGCTTATTTAAAAGTAATCTTTCTTTCACTAAAGAGAGGTTAAAAAACGAAAAAACCAGAAATTCAAGATGCGGAAGAACTAGTTGACTTAGAAAGATTAGGCGAGATATATAAACAAATAAATGCTGCCAAAAATATTATAGTGGATTTTGATGACCTATCATAGAATATTTTTCTTTTTTAAATATTTTTTAGGATAGTATATATTATAAAGATTATTATGGATGAGAATATTGACGTTTCCCGCCGCTTACGAAAAGCAGTCGACGGGGCAGTTTTACAAAAAGAATTTCCTGAAGTCAAGCGAGTCGAGGATATTAAAACGATCGATATCGAAGATATGACCAAAATAAGAAAGATGTACTCTGTTTATGCAGAAATGGAAGTCAAATTAGTGGATCCGAAAAATGGTAATACACAAATTCGTACATTGCCTGTAAAATTAAAAGATACATACACAAAAGATGTAAGAGGATCAGAGAAAAAAACAACAATTAATAGATTGCTACGACCATATGCTTGATACAATTGAAAATGTTGAGGGTTCTGGTCTCGTTCTCGAGGAGATACTTAATTTTGAAGTAATTCTAGTAGAAGTTTTACTGGGGGCCGGAACGCGTTCCGAAGGGGAACGAGTCCAACTTCCCAGATGGTTAAAAAATAAGCATTGTGTGAGCGATCTTATTCTACCTTCTGGCAGCGAGAATTGTTTTCAATACGCAGTTGTAGCAAGTATAAAGTTAGGTGACGAAAAGTTTCGTGAAAAGAAATGTGGTCAGACTAGAAAAAACTGGAAGACGTATGACAAATTTATGGCCGATTACTCTTTTGATGGAATACCATTTCCTACGCCCGCCGATGAGACTGTATTCAAGCGCTTCGAGCAGCAAAATCCAGGCATCAAACTCCAAGTATTTCAGATCTACGAGAATGATCCCGCCCCGTCCGACATAACTGTGTTATATAGTAGCTGTAGCGGAGCCGAAGGCGGAGCTCGTTCCGATAGGGATCAAATAGCAAATATCTTACTGATAATCGGCGAAGACGGCAGCCACTTCGTACCAATTACTAAATTAAATCGCCTTCTTAATTCTCGTAATAATCGAAAGAATGAGCGCAGACAGAAGTGTATTTGTATGGTTTGTAAGCAAGGTTTTGCATCAACAGAAGAATTAGAAATACATCAGGTATACTGTGGAACAGACACTGCTCAGCCAGTTTTTCCTAAGGAAGTGTGTCAATTCGAAGGACATAAGAAGAAGGTTCCCTGTCCCTACGTCGTGTATGCAGATACTGAGGCAATTATTGAGAAGGGCACCGGCCGACACATTCCAATTTGTATTTCGTATGTTATGATTGAACCATGGCCAGGCAGTAAGCCGAAAGTTTTTAGTAAAAGAACATTCACAGGTACAGATTGTGTTACAGAATTTCTAAAGGATATGAAGAAAAGGGCTGAGAATTATTCGAAATTGTATTATTGGAAAATAAAACCGATGAAAGATAGATCTAATTACAAAGATCCAAACTGTATTGCATGTGGAGATCAAGGATAAAGATACTTTTTATTGTGAAAGTGCCGCCCATCAAGAACCATTACTATATACTTTCACAACCTCAAGGGATACGATGGTTCTTTATTTTTTAAAAATACATGAAATCAGGGATGTTGACCCTTCCGTTCCAGTAGGGGAACGCGAACCAGAGCCAAAATACATAGCTAAGACGGGTAATGGTGGAATTATGTGTCTTATGAAAACATTTATTTTTAGTGCCTCAATTGTTGTCGATGGGGAGAGGGAGACAAAGAAACGTTTCTTTTCTATAAAGTTTATGGACAGTGCTCAGTTGATGTCTGGGTCGCTCGCGAAGTTGGCAAAGACTGTGCCAGAGGATGGATGGACGGCAGTACCACTTTCGTACCCGGACATTCAGCGGGCGAAAGGTTTCTTCCCGTATGAATATTTAGACTCGGTTGACAGACTAGAAGAGGACCAGCTCCCGGAGAGACACAAATTTTATAGCGAATTAACAGAAGAGGGGATTTCGGAGTCCGATCACGAACATGCATTGCGAGTATGGGACGAAGTTGAATGTAAGACGATTCATGATTATATGGAATTCTATTGTGAGACGGACGTTCTCCTTCTTGCAAATATATTCGAAAATTTCTGTGACACATGTTTAGAAGCATATAAGTTAGATCCAGCCCACTATATGTCAGCGCCCGGCTTGACATGGGATGCTATGTTACTTTACACAGGTAATAAATTTAAACTCATTCAAGATGCTGAGCAGATGAATTTCATTCAGAGGGGAATTCGAGGTTGTATCAGTCAGTGTATGATCCGGAGAAACCCCTTCGGAACGAGTTAACTGAAATAAAATATCTCGATGCTAATAATCTTTACGGATGGGCAATGAGTCAACCAATGCCAATGGGCGGACTTCATTGGATGACGATGGAAGAATTGTTAGAATGGGAAGGCGGAGCAGGCTTGGATTGGGGACCCGGCGCTAGATTTCCGCCAAGTTTTCTAGAAGTAGACTTAGAATACCCTACCGAATTACATGAAGAACATTCCGATCTACCACTAGCGCCGCATCACTACGAATTTCCGAGGCAGGGCAGTCGACTGATTACAAGTCTAATGGACAGAGAGAGATACGTCTTACATTATAAGTTGCTTGAATTCTATCTTCGGATGGGAATGCGACTGAAAAAGATTCATCGGGCGCTTGCCTTCGAAGAGGCGCCATGTCTTGCAGAATATATTGACTTTAACACTAAAATGAGGGCAAAGGGGAAGACAGATTTTGAAAAGAATTTCTATAAGCTTATGAATAATGCAATGTTCGGCAAGACAATAGAAGACGTTCGAAAGTACAGAGACTTTAAATTTGTTTCGGGCCATAGTACGGATAGTGGTCGTAAAAAGATTCAGAAGTATAATCCAAAGATGAAACATATAACTCTCATAACTTCCAAAGAGGATGGTGATTCCTGCGACAGTGTCCTACTGGAACTGAAAAGGGATCAATATGAATATAAAAAGCCAGTTTTCATTGGCGCGGCAGTGCTTGAACTTTCTAAGTTGCTTATGTATGAGACGCATTACAATTACTTTCGAAAGCAGTTCAAAGGAATACGATTAGCCTACATAGATACTGATAGTTTTATTTACAGTGTGCCTCTTTCTTCTGCAGACACAACTTTCAATGATATAGTTCGGAAAGATGTGGAAAAGAATGGTAAGGAGTCGATATATGATACTAGTGGGATAAAAGAAGGGATGGGAGTTCCAAAGATTAATAAAAGGTGATAGGTAAATTTAAATATGAGTTGAATGGAGAACCTATTCTTCATTTTGTCGGCATACGCTCGAAAGTGCATGCTTTTCGGACTACGAAAAAAAATAAAGGGATAAAAGATGTTTGTGTTAGAAAACATTTGAACTTTGAAGACTATAAGGATCTGTTTGAAACTGGTGCATTCCGAAGGAAGGAGCCCGAGCGGGCACAATTTGTACAGTTTGTACGAAAAAAACCTGGAGAAATCCGTAGTGAAAAGCGTAGTAAAATCATGATGGCGCCAAATGATATCAAACGTGTGCAGTTATACAATCCAGACACGGGCGAATGGCTAGCAGAAACATGGCCGATAGGACGGAGTTCCCCTTCGGAATAGAAACAGAGTTAACTTTCATATCCATTTAATCCATAATGTCGCATGTATCTTTCTAGCGGCGGACTAAATCCTTCTTGTTTTTGTATATCTAGTGCCTGATGAAATATGTTTTGAATAAGTTCTGAGGCATTTTCTGTTGTTGCGCCTTTTTCTTGTATTTGTGTAAGCAGCTGTTTATATTGTACGTAATAATGTTTATATTTCTCTCGCCTTTTTGATACTCCTGTTTTTCCTTGTATTACATCAATAATAACACCTGGTATAGGAGTTAAAGCTAAAAGAACTGGAACTGTCGGAATTGCTGCTATGACAGCAGAACTTACAAGAATTCCCTTAGTCACATTAAGAGCCATATCAATTCGTCCCATTAATTTATAACTGCGGCGATATGCAGCGCTAGTTCTTTCGATATAGTCGGCCAACTGTTCAACGCTTTCAACAACTGAGACGTGCATTTTTTTTACTGTATATGTAAGGAATGATAAAAAATAATTGTAGTAATATAGAGAGACAATATGGCAACAGGAGGAGAAGATATACCACTCCAGGATTTCGATGATGCAAATTTAAATGACGATGATGCTACTGCTGAAACATACTTCATAGACGATGATAATGCCCTTGCAGAAGCCGATCCTTTCCAGGCTGGCCCGCAGGTTGGTCGTTTGACTGAACTTAGAGTAGATAAAAAATTAAGTATGATTAATCAATTCTTAGACTATAATAAAATTACTGATCCGGATGCACTAAATGTATTGGCTACGGAATCTGAGATTAGGGATGGAAAACTGTATTATAAAAACCTCAAGTTGTCTAAAGATAGAGGAGGTGGATTTTATAAGTTCGCCACATTAATGAGAGAAAAAGGAGGACATGAATTTATGAGAGATGTATTCGGAGGCCGCTCTAGCGCAGAGCCCGAATATGTGAGTCGTACATTGTATTCTGAAGATGTGAAAAATGATAAAATACCGGCTGAGAAGATGACACCAGAAGACATGGGTATATACAAAGATGAACTTACATTCTTACGGCAAGATGCTAGTGGTAATGCAGATAAAATACAAGCTTTTGAAAATAAGATTGATGAATGGAATAATCTAAACCCTGAATATAGAGCTATTAATGATGAATTAAGGATTGCGAATATGCGTCTTGACGAGCTTAACAATGAAAAAAAGAAAATAACGCTAGAGAAAAAAGAAGTTGAAAAACAGTTAAAGGAAATTCCTGAAGAACACAGCCATGAAAAAGAAAAAGCCGAAAAACTACTAGCTGAACTCATAACAAGCGAAGCTAAAATTGACAATCGAATTAAATATGAACATGATAAGATCAGTGAGGCACATGAAAGTCTGGCTACGACTAAGTCTCTTCGTGATGTAATTTCCGATCCAGATTTGTCACTAAGGTTTAAACTGACAGAGTTATTTAAACGAAATGGTATTACAATAGCTGCATTACTTACTGCCCTTGGAATGACAATATCAACAATTGCCTTGGCTGTGACTAAAGGAGGACGAGGGGGAGCAGCAGGAACTGGAGCAAACAATGGTTCAGGCCCGCCCAAAATATATTTGGGCGGGCCTGTATATTAAAAACATTGGCCACAAAAAGTGCTGCTGCAATACCAGGTTTAATCGGTTCACTTGTTAGTTTTCTATTAAAAACAGCAGGATCAGTTGTCGGATTTGTTGGAGAACAGCTATGGATATTTTTAACAGGTTTAACATTAGTCATTATAAATAAAATTATGTATTAATATATGACCAAGCATGGTTAAAAGAATATTACAAAGTTTCTTTCTAAAAATAAAGACCTGTTTGGTTTCTCTGTCGAATTGGAATGGTGTAAACTCTGACGAGTAAATCAACATATACTTCGAGCAAATCCAGGTGTCCGACTCAAAGATGATAATCTATATCATAACATATTAGCTTTCGTGAAGGAATGTCAAAAGACTAACTTCTTTAAGCGACTAGAATTCATAAACGTCTTTCAGGAGGTTGATAATGATGAAATGGAAGTCCAACATTTACAAGAATATTGGGTTCTTCGATTGATTCGCGACACAGGTAATCGATTTATCTTTCAGTCAGATGGAAATATTTATGTGAAGATGTGATTTATTTTTGATTTTTTCTTCTGAGTTACTATATACATTACACGAAAATGGGATACGATAGAACATTATCACCGAATTTCACCAACCGAATACCGCAGGGAACGAAAGCAGTAAGAACTCATCATGTGATTGCTCATAATCCAAGTGAGGCAGATCCAGGCCAGACACTTATCATACGATGTCCAAAGTTAGAAAGCGGAGTAGTACTAGTTCCAGATACTTTCGACCTGGTTTTTGATCTCGAAGTAACGGGAAATGAAGATAACCGAGTAGTACAAAATGTTGCAAAAAATATAATCGAGCGTATGGTTCTCACATTTGAGGGTCAGGCACTTTTCAATTTGAATAAATATAATCTTATTGAATGTTATCGCGATCTCTTCAAACATGAAAAGGAGAGAACAAACATGACACTGTACAGAATTCAGAACGAAAATCTAAGAAAATTAAGAAGTGCAGCGAACGGTGCAAATTACGGCGTCGTGGACGATCTTTTACTTTTTGACACATATAAAACAAAATATGCTATTCGTCTGAATCATCCGGCAAAAGACCACTAATTCATTCCCATAGGCCACCACAGTAGCGTTGAGCTCGATTTTCCTATTTTAAAACATTCAGCGGCACGAATCCTCTTAACAGGTGTTAGGTCAATGTCAGCTTGACTACTGATTAATTTTTCGTGTGGGCAAGTCCACGGAAATTTTGAGATAGCGATGAAAATAGCGCCCTCAGTGGTGTTTTTGACAAAATTCAGGCTTATTGTTATGATTTCCATTTAGCCCTAGAACTCCTCATATTACCACCAAATGCTTCAGCCATTATTCGCAACAGTCTGCATTTTGATTCAGGCAGAAAAATATCTTTACAAAAATTCTTGACGTTAAAGTTCAAACTAAACAAGCATCCATGCAGATATCAAAACTTCAAGGTCTGCACTATTTTTCTTCCGAACTATCTTCGTGGGTAACGAACCCAGAAGTGAATTAGTGATCTTGTGCCAATATAGTGAACCTTAATTCACAAAAGTGCACAATTTTAACACCAATCAAAGTACTGGTGGATATGACTCAAATACTAAAATAAAAGAAAATTTAACCTTACACTTCAATTGCTACACTTGCCTCAAGACATACATTCATCGGCCCTATGGCAGCAATTTGCGTCACCTCTGTACCAAGCTATATGACACCATATGACATAAAAACACATTCCCGGCAAACAAATTTTGTGTCCCAAACACTCATATCAGAATACTTTTACAATTGCTTAGTTGTGTTCTTCCCCAAAAAGATAATGATTTCACAAATAGAATCTCTCCCCGAATTTAAACCCCGGTTTCAAGGGCTAGGCCTATTTTTATCGACTTTTTACGGAAATTTTGAATCATAAATTTCTCTGTAGAAAACCGCTATGAATGGATTTGCACGAATTTTTGATATAAAAGCAAGAAATTGTATGTCTAAACAATAAAAGTACTGGTTTGACAAATTAAGTTAAATTAGGAGAGAAATTGACAAAAAGCTATGCCATACCCCTATTCCTGACAGAGTCCAATATGGCCGCCAGCAGGGATTTGGGCCCCCCAAGTATATCAAAATTAGTGTCTGAGCTGGTTTCCACATACCTTTATATTTCCAAGTATTGTTCGGAGTGATAGAGAGTGCAAAAGGTTGTTATTTTTCAGCATAGGACATCATACGTACTGAAATATGTCCCCCTATAGGGCTTCCTTTGGGCCATCAATTAGGCACAAGAGCACTAATTCATTTCCCTTAGGCCACCACAGTAGCGGTGAGCTCGATTTTCCTATTTCAAAACATTCAGCGGCACAAATCCTCTGAACAGGTGTTAGGTCAATGTCAGCTTGACTACTTATTAATTTTTCGTGTGGGCAAGTCCATGGAAATTTTGAGATAGCGATGAAAATATCGCCCTCAGTGGTGTTTTTGACAAATTTCAGGCTTATTGTTATGATTTCTATTAGCCCTAGAACTCCTCATATTACCACCAAATGCTTCAGCCATTATTCGCAACAGTCTGCATTTTGATTCAGGCAGAAAAATATCTTTACAAAAATTCTTGACGTTAAAGTTCAAACTAAACAAGCATCCATGCAGATATCAAAACTTCAAGGTCTGCACTATTTTTCTTCCGAACTATCTTCGTGGGTAACGAACCCAGAAGTGAATTAGTGATCTTGTGCCAATATAGTGAACCTTAAATTCACAAAAGTGCACAATTTTAACACCAATCAAAGTACTGGTGGATATGACTCAAATACTAAAATAAAAGAAAATTTAACCTTACACTTCAATTGCTACACTTGCCTCAAGACATACATTCATCGGCCCTATGGCAGCAATTTGCGTCACCTCTGTACCAAGCTATATGACACCATATGACATAAAAACACATTCCCGGCAAACAAATTTTGTGTCCCAAACACTCATATCAGAATACTTTTACAATTGCTTAGTTGTGTTCTTCCCAAAAAAGATAATGATTTCACAAATAGAATCTCTCCCCGAATTAAACCCCGGTTTCAGGGGCTAGGCCTATTTTCATCGACTTTTTACGGAAATTTTGAATAATAAATTTCTCTGTAGAAAACCGCTATGAATGGATTTGCACGAATTTTTGATATAAAAGCAAGAAATTGTATGTCTAAACAATAAAAGTACTGGTTTGACAAATTAAGTTAAATTAGGAGAGAAATTGACAAAAAGCTATGCCATACCCCTATTCCTGACAGAGTCCAATATGGCCGCCAGCAGGGATTTGGGCCCCCCAAGTATATCAAAATTAGTGTCTGAGCTGGTTTCCACATACCTTTATATTTCCAAGTATTGTTCGGAGTGATAGAGAGTGCAAAAGGTTGTTATTTTTCAGCATAGGACATCATACGTACTGAAATATGTCCCAATATAGGGCTTCCTTTGGGCCGTCAATTAAGTGAACCTTAAATTCACAAAAGTGCACAATTTTAACACCAATCAAAGTACTGGTGGATATGACTCAAATACTAAAATAAAAGAAAATTTAACCTTACACTTCAATTGCTACACTTGCCTCAAGACATACATTCATCGGCCCTATGGCAGCAATTTGCGTCACCTCTGTACCAAGCTATATGACACCATATGACATAAAAACACATTCCCGGCAAACAAATTTTGTGTCCCAAACACTCATATCAGAATACTTTTACAATTGCTTAGTTGTGTTCTTCCCCAAAAAGATAATGATTTCACAAATAGAATCTCTCCCCGAATTTAAACCCCGGTTTCAAGGGCTAGGCCTATTTTCATCGACTTTTTACGGAAATTTTGAATCATAAATTTCTCTGTAGAAAACCGCTATGAATGGATTTGCACGAATTTTTGATATAAAAGCAAGAAATTGTATGTCTAAACAATAAAAGTACTGGTTTGACAAATTAAGTTAAATTAGGAGAGAAATTGACAAAAAGCTATGCCATACCCCTATTCCTGACAGAGTCCAATATGGCCGCCAGCAGGGATTTGGGCCCCCCAAGTATATCAAAATAAGTGTCTGAGCTGGTTTCCACATACCTTTATATTTCCAAGTATTGTTCGGAGTGATAGAAAGTGCAAAAGGTTGTTATTTTTCAGCGTAGGACATCATACGTACTGAAATATGTCCCCCTATAGGGCTTCCTTTGGGCCGTCAATTAAGTGAACCTTAAATTGACAAAAGTGAACAATTTTAACACCAATCAAAGTACTGGTGGATATGACTCAAATACTAAAATAAAAGAAAATTTAACCTTACACTTCAATTGCTACACTTGCCTCAAGACATACATTCATCGGCCCTATGGCAGCAATTTGCGTCACCTCTGTACCAAGCTATATGACACCATATGACATAAAAACACATTCCTGGCAAACAAATTTTGTGTCCCAAACACTCATATCAGAATACTTTTACAATTGCTTAGTTGTGTTCTTCCCCAAAAAGATAATGATTTCACAAATAGAATATCTCTCCCCGAATTTAAACCCCGGTTTCAGGGGCTAGGCCTATTTTCATCGACTTTTTACGGAAATTTTGAATCATAAATTTCTCTGTAGAAAACTTCTATGAATGGATTTGCACGAATTTTTGATATAAAAGCAAGAAATTGTATGTCTAAACAATAAAAGTACTGGTTTGACAAATTAAGTTAAATTAGGAGAGAAATTGACAAAAAGCTATGCCATACCCCTATTCCTGACAGAGTCCAATATGGCCGCCAGCAGGGATTTGGGCCCCCAAGTATATCAAAATTAGTGTTTGAGCTGGTTTCCACATACCTTTATATTTCCAAGTATTGTTCGGAGTGCTAGAAAGTGCAAAAGGTTGTTATTTTTCTGCGTAGGACATCATACGTACTGAAATATGTCCCCCTATAGGGCTTCCTTTGGGCCGTCAATTAAGTGAACCTTAAATTCACAAAAGTGCACAATTTTAACACCAATCAAAGTACTGGTGGATATGACTCAAATACTACAATAAAAGAAAATTTAACCTTACACTTCAATTGCTACACTTGCCTCAAGACATACATTCATCGGCCCTATGGCAGCAATTTGCGTCACCTCTGTACCAAGCTATATGACACCATCCCGTACGAAAGATCAAAACTTGCTACATATTAGTACATATATGTTACAAATTTGATACACACTTTAATTGAACATGTGAAATATGCACCAAGTTTGTACTAGTTTGGTACACACTATGGGATTTTCACCATGGTAGTTGTGACATTTGTACCAAGCTTGTAGATATATATGAAATACAAATCAAGTTGGTACGAACTTTAGATTTTTTTAGCTGTCCCACGTGGCACTAGTAGTTTTGTCACAGAATTGAAACAATGATCGAACTACGTACCCTGTGTTCATTGTACAAAATGGCAAATTAATTTAATTCTTTTTTATTCAAAAATTTTTTAAATACTCTCGGTTGTTAAACACATATGAATTAGGTTACGCGTGGAATGCACAAATTTATAAAAACCATTGAGGTAGCTACCTCCATATCAAACCATTGCAACATCATGAATGAAAAACATCAAAAGTCAACTAAGCTGCCTTTTTTCAAACAATTTCCTTGGACATATTTTAAATGATAAGGATCCAAAAATGGTACTCGAATTCCATTTAAAGACTTTTTGTTCCGTTCACTAGTCGTAACCACTGAAAGTACCTGTCATGTGTCCGCCAAAACACATTCACACTGTCATACCAGTACTGAGTACGCTCAGAGCAGGAAAAATCATTGCCACGGCTATAAATGATTACTTGCATTATTACACATGTCCAAAGACCATGGATCCCAGCTGACACCAAATGTCTTCAAATGATTGATTTCAAGTGCATAAAAGTTTGTAAAAAAGTATATACTCTCCCATTTCTCGAGAAACTGACGTTTCAGATAAATGAGAGCATCAAGGTCACAGGTCACACAGCCTATTATGTATTTGAACTTCGACCTTACAAGATCACATGTCGTGAAGAGAGACACTTGATTGGCTACTTTGGCCAACACCAGCATTTGAATTCCACTGCACCATAGCAAGTCATGGATCATGCACTGCTTCAGCAGTCAAATTTACAACGTTTTTACCTGCCGTTTTGGGGAGAAATTGTAGATTATTTCTGTCATCCGACGATTAAGGGAACAAAGAAGAGATTTGGGAGTACAATTGTTGTTTGATGAAGGACACATTGCCTCCGTTCGACATCGAGAGTTTATGTAAGTTAAACACATTCAGTGGATCATGGATGTCCGTTATACACTCAAATGACCTTGGACAATTCCGCGGGATTTCAGTTAAGTTTCAAGCTAGAGTTTGCTGCTTTGACACTTTCCATGCCACAGAGGACCATTTCAAACCAACCACTGTTCATTGAGAACATCATGATGACAAGAAGTGAGACTGTCCCTATCGATCATTGCATTGGTTCTTAAGATAGAAACTCCACTGCATGCTGTGCATTGGACAAATCGGACATGGCAGAGTTATTTTCGTCACAGTTGTCAGTATCTTACGGTGGAAACAATATTTTGGACTCGGCGGAACTAATCTATCATCCAAGTGATGTGGAATGTGGTTGTGTTTAGTTGTTTGCTTTTTGAAGTTGGACTGAACACTAAGTGTCTGTTCAAATATCGCTGTTAAGTCAAGGTCATCCCATGAAGTTATTATTTTTTTTTTAGCTCTGGACAATGTTTTTCGATGATTTTGCGTTTTGATTTGAACATGTAATAATACAACATTAAGTTAAAACTCTTATGTTTTCCATGTACATTCTATCGGAAAGGTATTTTGAAATGTTTAAAGTGAATTTTATTCGTCAACAAAAGTATATATGTCACAAAAATTACAATTTTTTGAATAAGTTTTTCATAGTTAACTATCTATGAGACTTTAATATTTTTTCACCATTCAGTTTCTATTTGGTACACATTTAAAAAATTGTGATCTGTATGATCTTCTTTAAAGAGACAGAATTTACCATTTTTCAATCTAAATTCCATTGTCAGGGAATGTTTTGAATCAGAGTGTACTGTACATATATGCCAAAAAGAATATATTTTACAGCTCATTTTATGTATAAAGTACAAAGATTGTATGTTTATTATAGTAGAGATACTGTTTTATTCTGCAGTAATATATTGTGGTTTTTAGTTAACAAAATTTATTGTGTGAGAAGTTTTTTTCTTTTTACAGTGTAGTAATATAGTTGAATGTGTCGTAGGGTGAGTGCGTGTTGGATGTAGTAATATCCTCTCAACTTTTTCATAGATGTTCAACCTAACATCTGGATACATGACTCTAAGGTGAATTTTAGAATCTGCTGCTCACAAGGTAAACATATCTAAAGAGTGTACATTTATAAGCCAGTTTAGAAAGAATCATTTGTATACAATACAATGGGGAGTAGCAGCACGATGATGTCATGTACCACATGTTGTGTGAGCATTACTTTGAAAAAGACGCTGTCAGGAATTACAATCATCTAAATCCCCTGAAATGTAACCAGGGCAACAGTACCGGTATATGTCTGCTGTTGCTAAGGCAACAGATACCATGCCCACGATATTGAATCCCCCCCCCCACATCTCAAAGCTTGGTGCACACTCAATACAAACAAAAACTAAATGACCTCTACATTCTCTGTACAAACTTGGTGCAATGTTCATCACACTCTCCACACATACTTGCTGCAAACTTAGCCTATTTTGAATCAAAGTGTATATAACTGACTAGCAAGATTGGTGCTTGTTTGGATGTCAGAATTTGTATCAAGTTTGTAACAAATAAGGAATGCAAACTTGTGGCAAATTTTGATCTTTCGTAAGGGATATGACATATAAACACATTCCCGGCAAACAAATTTTGTGTCCCAAACACTCATATCAGAATACTTTTACAATTGCTTAGTTGTGTTCTTCCCAAAAAAGATAATGATTTCACAAATAGAATCTTTCCCCGAAATTAAACCCCGGTTTCAGGGGCTAGGCCTATTTTCATCGACTTTTTACGGAAATTTTGAATCATAAATTTCTCTCTAGAAAACCGCTATGAATGGATTTGCACGAATTTTTGATATAAAAGCAAGAAATTGTATGTCTAAACAATAAAAGTACTGGTTTGACAAATTAAGTTAAATTAGGAGAGAAATTGACAAAAAGCTATGCCATACCCCTATTCCTGACAGAGTCCAATATGGCCGCCAGCAGGGATTTGGGCCCCCCAAGTATATCAAAATTAGTGTCTGAGCTGGTTTCCACATACCTTTATATTTCCAAGTATTGTTCGGAGTGATAGAGAGTGCAAAAGGTTGTTATTTTTCAGCATAGGACATCATACGTACTGAAATATGTCCCCCTATAGGGCTTCCTTTGGGCCATCAATTAGGCACAAGACCACTAATTCATTTCCCATAGGCCACCACAGTAGCGTTGAGCTCGATTTTCCTATTTTAAAACATTCAGCGGCACGAATCCTCTTAACAGGTGTTAGGTCAATGTCAGCTTGACTACTGATTAATTTTTCGCGTGGGCAAGTCCACGGAAATTTTGAGATAGCGATGAAAATAGCGCCCTCAGTGGTGTTTTTGACAAATTTCAGGCTTATTGTTATGATTTCTATTAGCCCTAGAACTCCTCATATTACCACCAAATGCTTCAGCCATTATTCGCAACAGTCTGCATTTTGATTCAGGCAGAAAAATCTTTACAAAAATTCTTGACGTTAAAGTTCAAACTAAACAAGCATCCATGCAGATATCAAAACTTCAGGTCTGCACTATTTTTCTTCCGAACTATCTTTGTGGGTAACGAACCCGGAAGTGAATTAGTGATCTTGTGCCAATATAGTGAACCTTAAATTCACAAAAGTGAACAATTTTAACATCAAAGTACTGGTGGATATGACTCAAATACTACAATAAAGAAAATTTAACCTTACACTTCAATTGCTACACTTGCCTCAAGACATACATTCATCGGCCCTATGGCAGCAATTTGCGTCACCTCTGTACCAAGCTATATGACACCATATGAAAAAAAACACATTCCCGGCAAACAAATTTTGTGTCCCAAACACTCATATCAGAATACTTTTACAATTGCTTAGTTGTGTTCTTCCCAAAAAAGATAATGATTTCACAAATAGAATCTCTCCCCGAATTTAAACCCCGGTTTCAGGGGCTAGGCCTATTTTCATCGACTTTTTACGGAAATTTTGAATCATAAATTTCTCTGTAGAAAACCGCTATGAATGGATTTGCACGAATTTTTGATATAAAAGCAAGAAATTGTATGTCTAAACAATAAAATTACTGGTTTGACAAATTAAGTTAAATTAGGAGAGAAATTGACAAAAAGCTATGCCATACCCCTATTCCTGACAGAGTCCAATATGGCCGCCAGCAGGGATTTGGCCCCCTAAGTATATCAAAATTAGTGTCTGAGCTGGTTTCCACATACCTTATTATATTTCCAAGTATTGTTCGGAGTGATAGAAAGTGCAAAAGGTTGTTATTTTTCAGCGTAGGACATCATACGTACTGAAATATGTCCCAATATAGGGCTTCCTTTGGGCCGTCAATTAAGTGAACCTTAAATTCACAAAAGTGCACAATTTTAACACCAATCAAAGTACTGGTGGATATGACTCAAATACTAAAATAAAAGAAAATTTAACCTTACACTTCAATTGCTACACTTGCCTCAAGACAAGTACATTCATCGGCCCTATGGCAGCAATTTGCGTCACCTCTGTACCAAGCTATATGACACCATATGACATAAAAACACATTCCCGGCAAACAAATTTTGTGTCCCAAACACTCATATCAGAATACTTTTACAATTGCTTAGTTGTGTTCTTCCCAAAAAGATATGATTTCACAAATAGAATCTCTCCCCGAATTTAAACCCCGGTTTCAGGGGCTAGGCCTATTTTCATCGACTTTTACGGAAATTTTGAATCATAAATTTCTCTGTAGAAAACCGCTATGAATGGATTTGCACGAATTTTTGATATAAAGCAAGAAATTGTATGTCTAAACAATAAAAGTACTGGTTTGACAAATTAAGTTAAATTAGGAGAGAAATTGACAAAAAGCTATGCCATACCCCTATTCCTGACAGAGTCCAATATGGCCGCCAGCAGGGATTTGGGCCCCCCAAGTATATCAAAATAAGTGTTTGAGCTGGTTTCCACATACCTTTATATTTCCAAGTATTGTTCGGAGTGATAGAAAGTGCAAAAGGTTGTTATTTTTCAGCGTAGGACATCATACGTACTGAAATATGTCCCCTATAGGGCTTCCTTTGGGCCGTCAATTAGGCACAAGACCACTAATTCATTTCCCATAGGCCACCACAGTAGCGTTGAGCTCGATTTTCCTATTTTAAAACATTCAGCGGCACGAATCCTCTTAACAGGTGTTAGGTCAATGTCAGCTTGACTACTGATTAATTTTCGCGTGGGCAAGTCCACGGAAATTTTGAGATAGCGATGAAAATAGCGCCCTCAGTGGTATTTTTGACAAATTTCAGGCTTATTGTTATGATTTCTATTAGCCCTAGAACTCCTCATATTACCACCAAATGCTTCAGCCATTATTCGCAACAGTCTGCATTTTGATTCAGGCAGAAAAATATCTTTACAAAAATTCTTGACGTTAAAGTTCAAACTAAACAAGCATCCATGCAGATATCAAAACTTCAAGGTCTGCACTATTTTTCTTCCGAACTATCTTTGTGGGTAACGAACCCGGAAGTGAATTAGTGATCTTGTGCCAATATAGTGAACCTTAAATTCACAAAAGTGCACAATTTTAACACCAATCAAAGTACTGGTGGATATGACTCAAATACTAAAATAAAAGAAAATTTAACCTTACACTTCAATTGCTACACTTGCCTCAAGACACATTCATCGGCCCTATGGCAGCAATTTGCGTCACCTCTGTACCAAGCTATATGACACCATATGACATAAAAACGCATTCCCGGCAAACAAATTTTGTGTCCCAAACACTCATATCAGAATACTTTTACAATTGCTTAGTTGTGTTCTTCCCCAAAAAGATAATGATTTCACAAATAGAATCTCTCCCCGAATTTAAACCCCGGTTTCAAGGGCTAGGCCTATTTTCATCGACTTTTTACGGAAATTTTGAATCATAAATTTCTCTGTAGAAAACCGCTATGAATGGATTTGCACGAATTTTTGATATAAAAGCAAGAAATTGTATGTCTAAACAATAAAAGTACTGGTTTGACAAATTAAGTTAAATTAGGAGAGAAATTGACAAAAAGCTATGCCATACCCCTATTCCTGACAGAGTCCAATATGGCCGCCAGCAGGGATTGGGCCCCCCAAGTATATCAAAATTAGTGTCTGAGCTGGTTTCCACATACCTTTATATTTCCAAGTATTGTTCGGAGTGATAGAAAGTGCAAAAGGTTGTTATTTTTCAGCGTAGGACATCATACGTACTGAAATATGTCCCCCTATAGGGCTTCCTTTGGGCCGTCAATTATAGTGAACCTTAAATTCACAAAAGTGCACAATTTTAACACCAATCAAAGTACTGGTGGATATGACTCAAATACTAAAATAAAAGAAAATTTAACCTTACACTTCAATTGCTACACTTGCCTCAAGACATACATTCATCGGCCCTATGGCAGCAATTTGCGTCACCTCTGTACCAAGCTATATGACACCATATGACATAAAAACACATTCCTGGCAAACAAATTTTGTGTCCCAAACACTCATATCAGAATACTTTTACAATTGCTTAGTTGTGTTCTTCCCCAAAAAGATAATGATTTCACAAATAGAATCTCTCCCCGAATTTAAACCCCGGTTTCAGGGGCTAGCCTATTTTCATCGACTTTTTACGGAAATTTTGAATAATAAATTTCTCTCTAGAAAACCGCTATGAATGGATTTGCACGAATTTTTGATATAAAAGCAAGAAATTGTATGTCTAAACAATAAAAGTACTGGTTTGACAAATTAAGTTAAATTAGGAGAGAAATTGACAAAAAGCTATGCCATACCCCTATTCCTGACAGAGTCCAATATGGCCGCCAGCAGGGATTTGGGCCCCCCAAGTATATCAAAATTAGTGTCTGAGCTGGTTTCCACATACCTTTATATTTCCAAGTATTGTTCGGAGTGATAGAAAGTGCAAAGGTTGTTATTTTTCAGCATAGGACATCATACGTACTGAAATATGTCCCCCTATAGGGCTTCCTTTGAGCCGTCAATATAGTGAACCTTAAATTCACAAAAGTGCACAATTTTAACACCAATCAAAGTACTGGTGGATATGACTCAAATACTAAAATAAAAGAAAATTTAACCTTACACTTCAATTGCTACACTTGCCTCAAGACATACATTCATCGGCCCTATGGCAGCAATTTGCGTCACCTCTGTACCAAGCTATATGACACCATATGACATAAAAACACATTCCTGGCAAACAAATTTTGTGTCCCAAACACTCATATCAGAATACTTTTACAATTGCTTAGTTGTGTTCTTCCCCAAAAAGATAATGATTTCACAAATAGAATCTCTCCCCGAATTTAAACCCCGGTTTCAGGGGCTAGGCCTATTTTCATCGACTTTTTACGGAAATTTTGAATCATAAATTTCTCTGTAGAAAACCGCTATGAATGGATTTGCACGAATTTTTGATATAAAAGCAAGAAATTGTATGTCTAAACAATAAAAGTACTGGTTTGACAAATTAAGTTAAATTAGGAGAGAAATTGACAAAAAGCTATGCCCCCCAAGTATATCAAAATTAGTGTCTGAGCTGGTTTCCACATACCTTTATATTTCCAAGTATTGTTCGGAGTGATAGAAAGTGCAAAAGGTTGTTATTTTTCAGCGTAGGACATCATACGTACTGAAATATGTCCCCCTATAGGGCTTCCTTTGGGCCGTCAATTAGGCACAAGACCACTAATTCATTTCCCATAGGCCACCACAGTAGCGTTGAGCTCGATTTTCCTATTTTAAAACATTCAGCGGCACGAATCCTCTTAACAGGTGTTAGGTCAATGTCAGCTTGACTACTGATTAATTTTTCGCGTGGGCAAGTCCACGGAAATTTTGAGATAGCGATGAAATAGCGCCCTCAGTGGTGTTTTTGACAAATTTCAGGCTTATTGTTATGATTTCTATTAGCCCTAGAACTCCTCATATTACCACCAAATGCTTCAGCCATTATTCGCAACAGTCTGCATTTTGATTCAGGCAGAAAAATATCTTTACAAAAATTCTTGACGTTAAAGTTCAAACTAAACAAGCATCCATGCAGATATCAAAACTTCAAGGTCTGCACTATTTTTCTTCCGAACTATCTTCGTGGGTAACGAACCCGGAAGTGAATTAGTGATCTTGTGCCAATATAGTGAACCTTAAATTCACAAAAGTGCACAATTTTAACACCAATCAAAGTACTGGTGGATATGACTCAAATACTAAAATAAAAGAAAATTTAACCTTACACTTCAATTGCTACACTTGCCTCAAGACATACATTCATCGGCCCTATGGCAGCAATTTGCGTCACCTCTGTACCAAGCTATATGACACCATATGACATAAAAACACATTCCCGGCAAACAAATTTTGTGTCCCAAACACTCATATCAGAATACTTTTACAATTGCTTAGTTGTGTTCTTCCCCAAAAAGATAATGATTTCACAAATAGAATCTCTCCCCGAATTTAAACCCCGGTTTCAAGGGCTAGGCCTATTTTCATCGACTTTTTACGGAAATTTTGAATCATAAATTTCTCTGTAGAAAACCGCTATGAATGGATTTGCACGAATTTTTGATATAAAAGCAAGAAATTGTATGTCTAAACAATAAAAGTACTGGTTTGACAAATTAAGTTAAATTAGGAGAGAAATTGACAAAAAGCTATGCCCCCCAAGTATATCAAAATTAGTGTCTGAGCTGGTTTCCACATACCTTTATATTTCCAAGTATTGTTCGGAGTGATAGAAAGTGCAAAAGGTTGTTATTTTTCAGCGTAGGACATCATACGTACTGAAATATGTCCCCCTATAGGGCTTCCTTTGGGCCGTCAATTAGGCACAAGACCACTAATTCATTTCCCATAGGCCACCACAGTAGCGTTGAGCTCGATTTTCCTATTTTAAAACATTCAGCGGCACGAATCCTCTTAACAGGTGTTAGGTCAATGTCAGCTTGACTACTGATTAATTTTTCGCGTGGGCAAGTCCACGGAAATTTTGAGATAGCGATGAAAATAGCGCCCTCAGTGGTGTTTTGACAAATTTCAGGCTTATTGTTATGATTTCTATTAGCCCTAGAACTCCTCATATTACCACCAAATGCTTCAGCCATTATTCGCAACAGTCTGCATTTTGATTCAGGCAGAAAAATATCTTTACAAAAATTCTTGACGTTAAAGTTCAAACTAAACAAGCATCCATGCAGATATCAAAACTTCAAGGTCTGCACTATTTTTCTTCCGAACTATCTTCGTGGGTAACGAACCCGGAAGTGAATTAGTGATCTTGTGCCAATATAGTGAACCTTAAATTCACAAAAGTGCACAATTTTAACACCAATCAAAGTACTGGTGGATATGACTCAAATACTAAAATAAAAGAAAATTTAACCTTACACTTCAATTGCTACACTTGCCTCAAGACATACATTCATCGGCCCTATGGCAGCAATTTGCGTCACCTCTGTACCAAGCTATATGACACCATATGACATAAAAACACATTCCCGGCAAACAAATTTTGTGTCCCAAACACTCATATCAGAATACTTTTACAATTGCTTAGTTGTGTTCTTCCCCAAAAAGATAATGATTTCACAAATAGAATCTCTCCCCGAATTTAAACCCCGGTTTCAGGGGCTAGGCCTATTTCATCGACTTTTTACGGAAATTTTGAATCATAAATTTCTCTGTAGAAAACCGCTATGAATGGATTTGCACGAATTTTTGATATAAAAGCAAGAAATTGTATGTCTAAACAATAAAAGTACTGGTTTGACAAATTAAGTTAAATTAGGAGAGAAATTGACAAAAAGCTATGCCCCCCAAGTATATCAAAATTAGTGTCTGAGCTGGTTTCCACATACCTTTATATTTCCAAGTATTGTTCGGAGTGATAGAAAGTGCAAAAGGTTGTTATTTTTCAGCGTAGGACATCATACGTACTGAAATATGTCCCCCTATAGGGCTTCCTTTGGGCCGTCAATTAGGCACAAGACCACTAATTCATTTCCCATAGGCCACCACAGTAGCGTTGAGCTCGATTTTCCTATTTTAAAACATTCAGCGGCACGAATCCTCTTAACAGGTGTTAGGTCAATGTCAGCTTGACTACTGATTAATTTTTCGCGTGGGCAAGTCCACGGAAATTTTGAGATAGCGATGAAAATAGCGCCCTCAGTGGTGTTTTTGACAAATTTCAGGCTTATTGTTATGATTTCTATTAGCCCTAGAACTCCTCATTACCACCAAATGCTTCAGCCATTATTCGCAACAGTCTGCATTTTGATTCAGGCAGAAAAATATCTTTACAAAAATCTTGACGTTAAAGTTCAAACTAAACAAGCATCCATGCAGATATCAAAACTTCAAGGTCTGCACTATTTTTCTTCCGAACTATCTTCGTGGGTAACGAACCCGGAAGTGAATTAGTGATCTTGTGCCAATATAGTGAACCTTAAATTCACAAAAGTGCACAATTTTAACACCAATCAAAGTACTGGTGGATATGACTCAAATACTAAAATAAAAGAAAATTTAACCTTACACTTCAATTGCTACACTTGCCTCAAGACATACATTCATCGGCCCTATGGCAGCAATTTGCGTCACCTCTGTACCAAGCTATATGACACCATATGACATAAAAACACATTCCCGCAAACAAATTTTGTGTCCCAAACACTCATATCAGAATACTTTTACAATTGCTTAGTTGTGTTCTTCCAAAAAGATAATGATTTCACAAATAGAATCTCTCCCCGAATTTAAACCCGGTTTCAGGGGCTAGGCCTATTTTCATCGACTTTTTACGGAAATTTTGAATCATAAATTTCTCTGTAGAAAACCGCTATGAATGGATTTGCACGAATTTTTGATATAAAAGCAAGAAATTGTATGTCTAAACAATAAAAGTACTGGTTTGACAAATTAAGTTAAATTAGGAGAGAAATTGACAAAAAGCTATGCCCCCCAAGTATATCAAAATTAGTGTCTGAGCTGGTTTCCACATACCTTTATATTTCCAAGTATTGTTCGGAGTGATAGAAAGTGCAAAAGGTTGTTATTTTTCAGCGTAGGACATCATACGTACTGAAATATGTCCCCCTATAGGGCTTCCTTTGGGCCGTCAATTAGGCACAAGACCACTAATTCATTTCCCATAGGCCACCACAGTAGCGTTGAGCTCGATTTTCCTATTTTAAAACATTCAGCGGCACGAATCCTCTTAACAGGTGTTAGGTCAATGTCAGCTTGACTACTGATTAATTTTTCGTGTGGGCAAGTCCACGGAAATTTTGAGATAGCGATGAAAATAGCGCCCTCAGTGGTGTTTTTGACAAATTTCAGGCTTATTGTTATGATTTCTATTAGCCCTAGAACTCCTCATATTACCACCAAATGCTTCAGCCATTATTCGCAACAGTCTGCATTTTGATTCAGGCAGAAAAATATCTTTACAAAAATTCTTGACGTTAAAGTTCAAACTAAACAAGCATCCATGCAGATATCAAAACTTCAGGTCTGCACTATTTTTCTTCCGAACTATCTTCGTGGGTAACGAACCCGGAAGTGAATTAGTGATCTTGTGCCAATATAGTGAACCTTAAATTCACAAAAGTGCACAATTTAACACCAATCAAAGTACTGGTGGATATGACTCAAATACTAAAATAAAAGAAAATTTAACCTTACACTTCAATTGCTACACTTGCCTCAAGACATACATTCATCGGCCCTATGGCAGCAATTTGCGTCACCTCTGTACCAAGCTATATGACACCATATGACATAAAACACATTCCCGGCAAACAAATTTTGTGTCCAAAACACTCATATCAGAATACTTTTACAATTGCTTAGTTGTGTTCTTCCCAAAAAAGATAATGATTTCACAAATAGAATCTCTCCCCGAATTTAAACCCCGGTTTCAGGGGCTAGGCCTATTTTCATCGACTTTTTACGGAAATTTTGAATCATAAATTTCTCTGTAGAAAACCGCTATGAATGGATTTGCACGAATTTTTGATATAAAAGCAAGAAATTGTATGTCTAAACAATAAAAGTACTGGTTTGACAAATTAAGTTAAATTAGGAGAGAAATTGACAAAAAGCTATGCCCCCCAAGTATATCAAATTAGTGTCTGAGCTGGTTTCCACATACCTTTATATTTCCAAGTATTGTTCGGAGTGATAGAAAGTGCAAAAGGTTGTTATTTTTCAGCGTAGGACATCATACGTACTGAAATATGTCCCCCTATAGCGCTTCCTTTGGGCCGTCAATTAGGCACAAGACCACTAATTCATTTCCCATAGGCCACCACAGTAGCGTTGAGCTCGATTTTCCTATTTTAAAACATTCAGCGGCACGAATCCTCTTAACAGGTGTTAGGTCAATGTCAGCTTGACTACTGATTAATTTTTCGTGTGGGCAAGTCCACGGAAATTTTGAGATAGCGATGAAAATAGCGCCCTCAGTGGTGTTTTTGACAAATTTCAGGCTTATTGTTATGATTTCTATTAGCCCTAGAACTCCTCATATTACCACCAAATGCTTCAGCCATTATTCGCAACAGTCTGCATTTTGATTCAGGCAGAAAAATATCTTTACAAAAATTCTTGACGTTAAAGTTCAAACTAAACAAGCATCCATGCAGATATCAAAACTTCAAGGTCTGCACTATTTTTCTTCCGAACTATCTTCGTGGGTAACGAACCCGGAAGTGAATTAGTGATCTTGTGCCAATATAGTGAACCTTAAATTCACAAAAGTGCACAATTTAACACCAATCAAAGTACTGGTGGATATGACTCAAATACTAAAATAAAAGAAAATTTAACCTTACACTTCAATTGCTACACTTGCCTCAAGACATACATTCATCGGCCCTATGGCAGCAATTTGCGTCACCTCTGTACCAAGCTATATGACACCATATGACATAAAAACACATTCCCGGCAAACAAATTTTGTGTCCCAAACACTCATATCAGAATACTTTTACAATTGCTTAGTTGTGTTCTTCCCAAAAAAGATAATGATTTCACAAATAGAATCTCTCCCCGAATTTAAACCCCGGTTTCAGGGGCTAGGCCTATTTTCATCGACTTTTTACGGAAATTTTGAATCATAAATTTCTCTGTAGAAAACCGCTATGAATGGATTTGCACGAATTTTTGATATAAAAGAAAGAAATTGTATGTCTAAACAATAAAAGTACTGGTTTGACAAATTAAGTTGAATTAGGGGAGAAATTGACAAAAAGCTATGCCCCCCAAGTATATCAAAATTAGTGTCTGAGCTGGTTTCCACATACCTTTATATTTCCAAGTATTGTTCGGAGTGATAGAAAGTGCAAAAGGTTGTTATTTTTCAGCGTAGGACATCAACGTACTGAAATATGTCCCCCTATAGGGCTTCCTTTGGGCCGTCAATTAGGCACAAGACCACTAATTCATTTCCCATAGGCCACCACAGTAGCGTTGAGCTCGATTTTCCTATTTTAAAACATTCAGCGGCACGAATCCTCTTAACAGGTGTTAGGTCAATGTCAGCTTAACTACCGATTAATTTTTCGTGTGGGCAAGTCCACGGAAATTTTGAGATAGCAATGAAAATAGCGCCCTCAGTGGTGTTTTTGACAAATTTCAGGCTTATTGTTATGATTTCTATTAGCCCTAGAACTCCTCATATTACCACCAAATGCTTCAGCCATTATTCGCAACAGTCTGCATTTTGATTCAGGCAGAAAAATATCTTTACAAAAATTCTTGACGTTAAAGTTCAAACTAAACAAGCATCCATGCAGATATCAAAACTTCAAGGTCTGCACTATTTTTCTTCCGAACTATCTTCGTGGGTAACGAACCCGGAAGTGAATTAGTGATCTTGTGCCAATATAGTGAACCTTAAATTCACAAAAGTGCACAATTTTAACACCAATCAAAGTACTGGTGGATATGACTCAAATACTAAAATAAAAGAAAATTTAACCTTACACTTCAATTGCTACACTTGCCTCAAGACATACATTCATCGGCCCTATGGCAGCAATTTGCGTCACCTCTGTACCAAGCTATATGACACCATATGACATAAAACACATTTCCGGCAAACAAATTTTGTGTCCCAAACACTCATATCAGAATACTTTTACAATTGCTTAGTTGTGTTCTTCCCAAAAAAGATAATGATTTCACAATAGAATCTCTCCCCGAATTTAAACCCCGGTTTCAGGGGCTAGGCCTATTTTGATCGACTTTTTACGGAAATTTTGAATCATAAATTTCTCTGTAGAAAACCGCTATGAATGGATTTGCACGAATTTTTGATATAAAAGCAAGAAATTGTATGTCTAAACAATAAAAGTACTGGTTTGACAAATTAAGTTAAATTAGGAGAGAAATTGACAAAAAGCTATGCCATACCCCTATTCCTGACAGAGTCCAATATGGCCGCCAGCAGGGATTTGGGCCCCCAAGTATATCAAAATTAGTGTCTGAGCTGGTTTCCACATACCTTTATATTTCCAAGTATTGTTCGGAGTGATAGAAAGTGCAAAAGGTTGTTATTTTTCAGCGTAGGACATCATACGTACTGAAATATGTCCCCCTATAGGGCTTCCTTTGGGCCGTCAATTAAGTGAACCTTAAATTCACAAAAGTGCACATTTTAACACCAATCAAAGTACTGGTGGATATGACAAATACTAAAATAAAAGAAAATTTAACCTTACACTTCAATTGCTACACTTGCCTCAAGACATACATTCATCGGCCCTATGGCAGCAATTTGCGTCACCTCTGTACCAAGCTATATGACACCATATGACATAAAAACACATTTCCGGCAAACAAATTTTGTGTCCCAAACACTCATATCAGAATACTTTTACAATTGCTTAGTTGTGTTCTTCCCAAAAAAGATAATGATTTCACAAATAGAATCTCTCCCGAATTTAAACCCCGGTTTCAGGGGCTAGGCCTATTTTCATCGACTTTTTACGGAAATTTGAATCATAAATTTCTCTGTAGAAAACCGCTATGAATGGATTTGCACGAATTTTTGATATAAAAGCAAGAAATTGTATGTCTAAACAATAAAAGTACTGGTTTGACAAATTAAGTTAAATTAGGAGAGAAATTGACAAAAAGCTATGCCATACCCCTATTCCTGACAGAGTCCAATATGGCCGCCAGCAGGGATTTGGGCCCCCCAAGTATATCAAAATTAGTGTCTGAGCTGGTTTCCACATACCTTTATATTTCCAAGTATTGTTCGGAGTGATAGAAAGTGCAAAAGGTTGTTATTTTTCAGCGTAGGACATAATACGTACTGAAATATGTCCCCTATAGGGCTTCCTTTGGGCCGTCAATTAAGTGAACCTTAAATTCACAAAAGTGCACAATTTTAACACCAATCAAAGTACTGGTAGATATGACTCAAATACTTAAATAAAAGAAAATTTAACCTTACACTTCAATTGCTACACTTGCCTCAAGACATACATTCATCGGCCCTATGGCAGCAATTTGCGTCACCTCTGTACCAAGCTATATGACACCATATGACATAAAAACACATTCCCGGCAAACAAATTTTGTGTCCCAAACACTCATATCAGAATACTTTACAATTGCTTAGTTGTGTTCTTCCCAAAAAAGATAATGATTTCACAAATAGAATCTCTCCCGAATTTAAAACCCCGGTTTCAGGGGCTAGGCCTATTTCATCGACTTTTTACGGAAATTTTGAATCATAAATTTCTCTGTAGAAAACCGCTATGAATGGATTTGCACGAATTTTTGATATAAAAGCAAGAAATTGTATGTCTAAACAATAAAAGTACTGGTTTGACAAATTAAGTTAAATTAGGAGAGAAATTGACAAAAAGCTATGCCCCCAAGTATATCAAAATTAGTGTCTGAGCTGGTTTCCACATACCTTTATATTTCCAAGTATTGTTCGGAGTGATAGAAAGTGCAAAAGGTTGTTATTTTTCAGCGTAGGACATCATACGTACTGAAATATGTCCCCCTATAGGGCTTCCTTTGGGCCGTCAATTAGGCACAAGACCACTAATTCATTTCCCATAGGCCACCACAGTAGCGTTGAGCTCGATTTTCCTATTTTAAAACATTCAGCGGCACGAATCCTCTTAACAGGTGTTAGGTCAATGTCAGCTTGACTACTGATTAATTTTTCGTGTGGGCAAGTCCACGGAAATTTTGAGATAGCGATGAAAATAGCGCCCTCAGTGGTGTTTTTGACAAATTTCAGGCTTATTGTTATGATTTCTATTAGCCCTAGAACTCCTCATATTACCACCAAATGCTTCAGCCATTATTCGCAACAGTCTGCATTTTGATTCAGGCAGAAAAATATCTTTACAAAAATTCTTGACGTTAAAGTTCAAACTAAACAAGCATCCATGCAGATATCAAAACTTCAAGGTCTGCACTATTTTTCTTCCGAACTATCTTCGTGGGTAACGAACCCGGAAGTGAATTAGTGATCTTGTGCCAATATAGTGAACCTTAAATTCACAAAAGTGCACAATTTTAACACCAATCAAAGTACTGGTGGATATGACTCAAATACTAAAATAAAAGAAAATTTAACCTTACACTTCAATTGCTACACTTGCCTCAAGACATACATTCATCGGCCCTATGGCAGCAATTTGCGTCACCTCTGTACCAAGCTATATGACACCATATGACATAAAAAACACATTCCCGGCAAACAAATTTTGTGTCCCAAACACTCATATCAGAATACTTTTACAATTGCTTAGTTGTGTTCTTCCCAAAAAAGATAATGATTTCACAAATAGAATCTCTCCCCGAATTTAAACCCCGGTTTCAGGGGCTAGGCCTATTTTCATCGACTTTTTACGGAAATTTTGAATCATAAATTTCTCTGTAGAAAACCGCTATGAATGGATTGCACGAATTTTTGATATAAAAGCAAGAAATTGTATGTCTAAACAATAAAAGTACTGGTTTGACAAATTAAGTTAAATTAGGAGAGAAATTGACAAAAGCTATGCCCCCAAGTATATCAAAATTAGTGTCTGAGCTGGTTTCCACATACCTTTATATTTCCAAGTATTGTTCGGAGTGATAGAAAGTGCAAAAGGTTGTTATTTTTCAGCATAGGACATCATACGTACTGAAATATGTCCCCCTATAGGGCTTCCTTTGGGCCGTCAATTAGGCACAAGACCACTAATTCATTTCCCATAGGCCACCACAGTAGCGTTGAGCTCGATTTTCCTATTTTAAAACATTCAGCGGCACGAATCCTCTTAACAGGTGTTAGGTCAATGTCAGCTTGACTACTGATTAATTTTTCGTGTGGGCAAGTCCACGGAAATTTTGAGATAGCGATGAAAATAGCGCCCTCAGTGGTGTTTTTGACAAATTTCAGGCTTATTGTTATGATTTCTATTAGCCCTAGAACTCCTCATATTACCACCAAATGCTTCAGCCATTATTCGCAACAGTCTGCATTTTGATTCAGGCAGAAAAATATCTTTACAAAAATTCTTGACGTTAAAGTTCAAACTAAACAAGCATCCATGCAGATATCAAAACTTCAAGGTCTGCACTATTTTTCTTCCGAACTATCTTCGTGGGTAACGAACCCGGAAGTGAATTAGTGATCTTGTGCCAATATAGTGAACCTTAAATTCACAAAAGTGCACAATTTTAACACCAATCAAAGTACTGGTGGATATGACTCAAATACTAAAATAAAAGAAAATTTAACCTTACACTTCAATTGCTACACTTGCCTCAAGACATACATTCATCGGCCCTATGGCAGCAATTTGCGTCACCTCTGTACCAAGCTATATGACACCATATGACATAAAAACACATTCCCGCAAACAAATTTTGTGTCCCAAACACTCATATCAGAATACTTTTACAATTGCTTAGTTGTGTTCTTCCCCAAAAAGATAATGATTTCACAAATAGAATCTCTCCCCGAATTTAAACCCCGGTTTCAAGGGCTAGGCCTATTTTTATCGACTTTTTACGGAAATTTTGAATAATAAATTTCTCTCTAGAAAACCGCTATGAATGGATTTGCACGAATTTTTGATATAAAAGCAAGAAATTGTATGTCTAAACAATAAAAGTACTGGTTTGACAAATTAAGTTAAATTAGGAGAGAAATTGACAAAAAGCTATGCCATACCCCTATTCCTGACAGAGTCCAATATGGCCGCCAGCAGGGATTTGGGCCCCCCAAGTATATCAAAATTAGTGTCTGAGCTGGTTTCCACATACCTTTATATTTCCAAGTATTGTTCGGCGTGATAGAAAGTGCAAAAGGTTGTTATTTTTCAGCGTAGGACATAATACGTACTGAAATATGTCCCCCTATAGGGCTTCCTTGGGCCGTCAATTAAGTGAACCTTAAATTCACAAAAGTGCACAATTTTAACACCAATCAAAGTACTGGTAGATATGACTCAAATACTTAAATAAAAGAAAATTTAACCTTACACTTCAATTGCTACACTTGCCTCAAGACATACATTCATCGGCCCTATGGCAGCAATTTGCGTCACCTCTGTACCAAGCCATATGACACCATATGACATAAAAACACATTCCCGGCAAACAAATTTTGTGTCCCAAACACTCATATCAGAATACTTTTACAATTGCTTAGTTGTGTTCTTCCCCAAAAAGATAATGATTTCACAAATAGAATCTCTCCCCGAATTTAAACCCCGGTTTCAGGGGCTAGGCCTATTTTGATCGATTCGATTTTTACGGAAATTTTGAATCATAAATTTCTCTGTAGAAAACCGCTATGAATGGATTTGCACGAATTTTTGATATAAAAGCAAGAAATTGTATGTCTAAACAATAAAAGTACTGGTTTGACAAATTAAGTTAAATTAGGAGAGAAATTGACAAAAAGCTATGCCATACCCCTATTCTGACAGAGTCCAATATGGCCGCCAGCAGGGATTTGGGCCCCCCAAGTATATCAAAATTAGTGTCTGAGCTGGTTTCCACATACCTTTATATTTCCAAGTATGTTCGGAGTGATAGAAAGTGCAAAAGGTTGTTATTTTTCAGCGTAGGACATCATACGTACTGAAATATGTCCCCCTATAGGGCTTCCTTTGGGCCGTCAATTAGGCACAAGACCACTAATTCATTTCCCATAGGCCACCACAGTAGCGTTGAGCTCGATTTTCCTATTTTAAAACATTCAGCGGCACGAATCCTCTTAACAGGTGTTAGGTCAATGTCAGCTTGACTACTGATTAATTTTTCGCGTTCGCAAGTCCACGGAAATTTTGAGATAGCGATGAAAATAGCGCCCTCAGTGGTGTTTTTGACAAATTTCAGGCTTATTGTTATGATTTCTATTAGCCCTAGAACTCCTCATATTACCACCAAATGCTTCAGCCATTATTCGCAAAACAGTCTGCATTTTGATTCAGGCAGAAAAATATCTTTACAAAAATTCTTGACGTTAAAGTTCAAACTAAACAAGCATCCATGCAGATATCAAAACTTCAAGGTCTGCACTATTTTTCTTCCGAACTATCTTCGTGGGTAACGAACCCGGAAGTGAATTAGTGATCTTGTGCCAATATAGTGAACCTTAAATTCACAAAAGTGCACAATTTTAACACCAATCAAAGTACTGGTGGATATGACTCAAATACTAAAATAAAAGAAAATTTAACCTTACACTTCAATTGCTACACTTGCCTCAAGACATACATTCATCGGCCCTATGGCAGCAATTTGCGTCACCTCTGTACCAAGCTATATGACACCATATGACATAAAAACACATTCCCGGCAAACAAATTTTGTGTCCCAAACACTCATATCAGAATACTTTTACAATTGCTTAGTTGTGTTCTTCCCCAAAAAGATAATGATTTCACAAATAGAATCTCTCCCCGAATTTAAACCCCGGTTTCGGGGGCTAGGCCTATTTTCATCGACTTTTTACGGAAATTTTGAATCATAAATTTCTCTGTAGAAAACCGCTATGAATGGATTTGCACGAATTTTTGATATAAAAGCAAGAAATTGTATGTCTAAACAATAAAAGTACTGGTTTGACAAATTAAGTTAAATTAGGAGAGAAATTGACAAAAAGCTATGCCCCCCAAGTATATCAAAATTAGTGTCTGAGCTGGTTTCCACATACCTTTATATTTCCAAGTATTGTTCGGAGTGATAGAAAGTGCAAAAGGTTGTTATTTTTCAGCGTAGGACATCATACGTACTGAAATATGTCCCCCCTATAGGGCTTCCTTTGGGCCGTCAATTAGGCACAAGACCACTAATTCATTTCCCATAGGCCACCACAGTAGCGTTGAGCTCGATTTTCCTATTTTAAAACATTCAGCGGCACGAATCCTCTTAACAGGTGTTAGGTCAATGTCAGCTTGACTACTGATTAATTTTTCGTGTGGGCAAGTCCACGGAAATTTTGAGATAGCGATGAAAATAGCGCCCTCAGTGGTGTTTTTGACAAATTTCAGGCTTATTGTTATGATTTCTATTAGCCCTAGAACTCCTCATATTACCACCAAATGCTTCAGCCATTATTCGCAACAGTCTGCATTTTGATTCAGGCAGAAAAATATCTTTACAAAAATTCTTGACGTTAAAGTTCAAACTAAACAAGCATCCATGCAGATATCAAAACTTCAAGGTCTGCACTATTTTTCTTCCGAACTATCTTCGTGGGTAACGAACCCGGAAGTGAATTAGTGATCTTGTGCCAATATAGTGAACCTTAAATTCACAAAAGTGCACAATTTTAACACCAATCAAAGTACTGGTGGATATGACTCAAATACTAAAATAAAAGAAAATTTAACCTTACACTTCAATTGCTACACTTGCCTCAAGACATACATTCATCGGCCCTATGGCAGCAATTTGCGTCACCTCTGTACCAAGCTATATGACACCATATGACATAAAAACACATTTCCGGCAAACAAATTTTGTGTCCCAAACACTCATATCAGAATACTTTTACAATTGCTTAGTTGTGTTCTTCCCCAAAAAGATAATGATTTCACAAATAGAATCTCTCCCCGAATTTAAACCCGGTTTCAGGGGCTAGGCCTATTTTCATCGACTTTTTACGGAAATTTTGAATCATAAATTTCTCTGTAGAAAACCGCTATGAATGGATTTGCACGAATTTTTGATATAAAAGCAAGAAATTGTATGTCTAAACAATAAAAGTACTGGTTTGACAAATTAAGTTAAATTAGGAGAGAAATTGACAAAAAGCTATGCCATACCCCTATTCCTGACAGAGTCCAATATGGCCGCCAGCAGGGATTTGGGCCCCCCAAGTATATCAAAATTAGTGTCTGAGCTGGTTTCCACATACTTTATATTTCCAAGTATTGTTCGGAGTGATAGAAAGTGCAAAAGGTTGTTATTTTTCAGCGTAGGACATCATACGTACTGAAATATGTCCCCCTATAGGGCTTCCTTTGGGCCGTCAATTAAGTGAACCTTAAATTCACAAAAGTGCACAATTTTAACACCAATCAAAGTACTGGTGGATATGACTCAAATACTAAAATAAAAGAAAATTTAACCTTACACTTCAATTGCTACACTTGCCTCAAGACATACATTCATCGGCCCTATGGCAGCAATTTGCGTCACCTCTGTACCAAGCTATATGACACCATATGACATAAAAAACACATTTCCGGCAAACAAATTTTGTGTCCCAAACACTCATATCAGAATACTTTTACAATTGCTTAGTTGTGTTCTTCCCCAAAAAGATAATGATTTCACAAATAGAATCTCTCCCCGAATTTAAACCCCGGTTTCAAGGGCTAGGCCTATTTTTATCGACTTTTTACGGAAATTTTGAATAATAAATTTCTCTCTAGAAAACCGCTATGAATGGATTTGCACGAATTTTTGATATAAAAGCAAGAAATTGTATGTCTAAACAATAAAAGTACTGGTTTGACAAATTAAGTTAAATTAGGAGAGAAATTGACAAAAAGCTATGCCATACCCCTATTCCTGACAGAGTCCAATATGGCCGCCAGCAGGGATTTGGGCCCCCCAAGTATATCAAAATTAGTGTCTGAGCTGGTTTCCACATACCTTTATATTTCCAAGTATTGTTCGGCGTGATAGAAAGTGCAAAAGGTTGTTATTTTTCAGCGTAGGACATAATACGTACTGAAATATGTCCCCTATAGGGCTTCCTTTGGGCCGTCAATTAAGTGAACCTTAAATTCACAAAAGTGCACAATTTTAACACCAATCAAAGTACTGGTAGATATGACTCAAATACTTAAATAAAAGAAAATTTAACCTTACACTTCAATTGCTACACTTGCCTCAAGACATACATTCATCGGCCCTATGGCAGCAATTTGCGTCACCTCTGTACCAAGCTATATGACACCATATGACATAAAAACACATTCCCGGCAAACAAATTTGTGTCCCAAACACTCATATCAGAATACTTTTACAATTGCTTAGTTGTGTTCTTCCCCAAAAAGATAATGATTTCACAAATAGAATCTCTCCCCGAATTTAAACCCCGGTTTCAGGGGCTAGGCCTATTTTCATCGACTTTTTACGGAAATTTTGAATCATAAATTTCTCTGTAGAAAACCGCTATGAATGGATTTGCACGAATTTTTGATATAAAAGCAAGAAATTGTATGTCTAAACAATAAAAGTACTGGTTGACAAATTAAGTTAAATTAGGAGAGAAATTGACAAAAAGCTATGCCCCCCAAGTATATCAAAATTAGTGTCTGAGCTGGTTTCCACATACCTTTATATTTCCAAGTATTGTTCGGAGTGATAGAAAGTGCAAAAGGTTGTTATTTTTCAGCGTAGGACATCATACGTACTGAAATATGTCCCCCTATAGGGCTTCCTTTGGGCCGTCAATTAGGCACAAGACCACTAATTCATTTCCCATAGGCCACCACAGTAGCGTTGAGCTCGATTTTCCTATTTTAAAACATTCAGCGGCACGAATCCTCTTAACAGGTGTTAGGTCAATGTCAGCTTGACTACTGATTAATTTTCGTCGCGTGGGCAAGTCCACGGAAATTTTGAGATAGCGATGAAAATAGCGCCCTCAGTGGTGTTTTTGACAAATTTCAGGCTTATTGTTATGATTTCTATTAGCCCTAGAACTCCTCATATTACCACCAAATGCTTCAGCCATTATTCGCAACAGTCTGCATTTTGATTCAGGCAGAAAAATATCTTTACAAAAATTCTTGACGTTAAAGTTCAAACTAAACAAGCATCCATGCAGATATCAAAACTTCAAGGTCTGCACTATTTTTCTTCCGAACTATCTTCGTGGGTAACGAACCCGGAAGTGAATTAGTGATCTTGTGCCAATATAGTGAACCTTAAATTCACAAAAGTGCACAATTTTAACACCAATCAAAGTACTGGTGGATATGACTCAAATACTAAAATAAAAGAAAATTTAACCTTACACTTCAATTGCTACACTTGCCTCAAGACATACATTCATCGGCCCTATGGCAGCAATTTGCGTCACCTCTGTACCAAGCTATATGACACCATATGACATAAAAACACATTTCCGGCAAACAAATTTGTGTCCCAAACACTCATATCAGAATACTTTTACAATTGCTTAGTTGTGTTCTTCCCCAAAAAGATAATGATTTCACAAATAGAATCTCTCCCCGAATTTAAACCCCGGTTTCAGGGGCTAGGCCTATTTTCATCGACTTTTTACGGAAATTTTGAATCATAAATTTCTCTGTAGAAAACCGCTATGAATGGATTTGCACGAATTTTTGATATAAAGCAAGAAATTGTATGTCTAAACAATAAAAGTACTGGTTTGACAAATTAAGTTAAATTAGGAGAGAAATTGACAAAAAGCTATGCCATACCCCTATTCCTGACTGAGTCCAATATGGCCGCCAGCAGGGATTTTGGCCCCCCAAGTATATCAAAATTAGTGTCTGAGCTGGTTTCCACATACCTTTATATTTCCAAGTATTGTTCGGAGTGATAGAAAGTGCAAAAGGTTGTTATTTTTCAGCATAGGACATCATACGTACTGAAATATGTCCCCCTATAGGGCTTCCTTTGGGCCGTCAATTAAGTGAACTTTAAATTTACAAAAGTGCACAATTTTAACACCAATCAAAGTACTGGTGGATATGACTCAAATACTAAAATAAAAGAAAATTTAACCTTACACTTCAATTGCTACACTTGCCTCAAGACATACATTCATCGGCCCTATGGCAGCAATTTGCGTCACCTCTGTACCAAGCTATATGACACCATATGACATAAAAACACATTTCCGGCAAACAAATTTTGTGTCCCAAACACTCATATCAGAATACTTTACAATTGCTTAGTTGTGTTCTTCCCAAAAAAGATAATGATTTCACAAATAGAATCTCTCCCCGAATTTAAACCCCGGTTTCAGGGGCTAGGCCTATTTTCATCGACTTTTTACGGAAATTTTGAATCATAAATTTCTCTATAGAAAACCGCTATGAATGGATTTGCACGAATTTTTGATATAAAAGCAAGAAATTGTATGTCTAAACAATAAAAGTACTGGTTTGACAATTAAGTTAAATTAGGAGAGAAATTGACAAAAAGCTATGCCATACCCCTATTCCTGACAGAGTCCAATATGGCCGCCAGCAGGGATTTGGGCCCCCCAAGTATATCAAAATTAGTGTCTGAGCTGGTTTCCACATACCTTATATTTCCAAGTATTGTTCGGCGTGATAGAAAGTGCAAAAGGTTGTTATTTTCAGCGTAGGACATAATACGTACTGAAATATGTCCCCTATAGGGCTTCCTTTGGGCCGTCAATTAAGTGAACCTTAAATTCACAAAAGTGCACAATTTTAACACCAATCAAAGTACTGGTAGATATGACTCAAATACTTAAATAAAAGAAAATTTAACCTTACACTTCAATTGCTACACTTGCCTCAAGACATACATTCATCGGCCCTATGGCAGCAATTTGCGTCACCTCTGTACCAAGCTATATGACACCATATGACATAAAAACACATTCCCGGCAAACAAATTTGTGTCCCAAACACTCATATCAGAATACTTTTACAATTGCTTAGTTGTGTTCTTCCCCAAAAAGATAATGATTTCACAAATAGAATCTCTCCCCGAATTTAAACCCCGGTTTCAGGGGCTAGGCCTATTTTCATCGACTTTTTACGGAAATTTTGAATCATAAATTTCTCTGTAGAAAACCGCTATGAATGGATTTGCACGAATTTTTGATATAAAAGCAAGAAATTGTATGTCTAAACAATAAAAGTACTGGTTTGACAAATTAAGTTAAATTAGGAGAGAAATTGACAAAAAGCTATGCCCCCCAAGTATATCAAAATTAGTGTCTGAGCTGGTTTCCACATACCTTTATATTTCCAAGTATTGTTCGGAGTGATAGAAAGTGCAAAAGGTTGTTATTTTTAGCGTAGGACATCATACGTACTGAAATATGTCCCCCTATAGGGCTTCCTTTGGGCCGTCAATTAGGCACAAGACCACTAATTCATTTCCCATAGGCCACCACAGTAGCGTTGAGCTCGATTTTCCTATTTTAAAACATTCAGCGGCACGAATCCTCTTAACAGGTGTTAGGTCAATGTCAGCTTGACTACTGATTAATTTTTCGCGTGGGCAAGTCCACGGAAATTTTGAGATAGCGATGAAAATAGCGCCCTCAGTGGTGTTTTTGACAAATTTCAGGCTTATTGTTATGATTTCTATTAGCCCTAGAACTCCTCATATTACCACCAAATGCTTCAGCCATTATTCGCAACAGTCTGCATTTTGATTCAGGCAGAAAAATATCTTTACAAAAATTCTTGACGTTAAAGTTCAAACTAAACAAGCATCCATGCAGATATCAAAACTTCAAGGTCTGCACTATTTTTCTTCCGAACTATCTTCGTGGGTAACGAACCCGGAAGTGAATTAGTGATCTTGTGCCAATATAGTGAACCTTAAATTCACAAAAGTGCACAATTTTAACACCAATCAAAGTACTGGTGGATATGACTCAAATACTAAAATAAAAGAAAATTTAACCTTACACTTCAATTGCTACACTTGCCTCAAGACATACATTCATCGGCCCTATGGCAGCAATTTGCGTCACCTCTGTACCAAGCTATATGACACCATATGACATAAAAACACATTCCCGGCAAACAAATTTTGTGTCCCAAACACTCATATCAGAATACTTTTACAATTGCTTAGTTGTGTTCTTCCCCAAAAAGATAATGATTTCACAAATAGAATCTCTCCCCGAATTTAAACCCCGGTTTCAGGGGCTAGGCCTATTTTCATCGACTTTTTACGGAAATTTTGAATCATAAATTTCTCTGTAGAAAACCGCTATGAATGGATTTGCACGAATTTTTGATATAAAGCAAGAAATTGTATGTCTAAACAATAAAAGTACTGGTTTGACAAATTAAGTTAAATTAGGAGAGAAATTGACAAAAAGCTATGCCCCCCAAGTATATCAAAATTAGTGTCTGAGCTGGTTTCCACATACCTTTATATTTCCAAGTATTGTTCGGAGTGATAGAAAGTGCAAAAGGTTGTTATTTTTCAGCGTAGGACATCATACGTACTGAAATATGTCCCCCTATAGGGCTTCCTTTGGGCCGTCAATTAGGCACAAGACCACTAATTCATTTCCCATAGGCCACCACAGTAGCGTTGAGCTCGATTTTCCTATTTTAAAACATTCAGCGGCGCGGCACGAATCCTCTTAACAGGTGTTAGGTCAATGTCAGCTTGACTACTGATTAATTTTTCGCGTGGGCAAGTCCACGGAAATTTTGAGATAGCGATGAAAATAGCGCCCTCAGTGGTATTTTTGACAAATTTCAGGCTTATTGTTATGATTTCTATTAGCCCTAGAACTCCTCATATTACCACCAAATGCTTCAGCCATTATTCGCAACAGTCTGCATTTTGATTCAGGCAGAAAAATATCTTTACAAAAATTCTTGACGTTAAAGTTCAAACTAAACAAGCATCCATGCAGATATCAAAACTTCAAGGTCTGCACTATTTTTCTTCCGAACTATCTTCGTGGGTAACGAACCCGGAAGTGAATTAGTGATCTTGTGCCAATATAGTGAACCTTAAATTCACAAAAGTGCACAATTTTAACACCAATCAAAGTACTGGTGGATATGACTCAAATACTAAAATAAAAGAAAATTTAACCTTACACTTCAATTGCTACACTGCCTCAAGACATACATTCATCGGCCCTATGGCAGCAATTTGCGTCACCTCTGTACCAAGCTATATGACACCATATGACATAAAAACACATTCCCGGCAAACAAATTTTGTGTCCCAAACACTCATATCAGAATACTTTTCAATTGCTTAGTTGTGTTCTTCCCCAAAAAGATAATGATTTCACAAATAGAATCTCTCCCCGAATTTAAACCCCGGTTTCAAGGGCTAGGCCTATTTTCATCGACTTTTTACGGAAATTTGAATCATAAATTTCTCTCTAGAAAACCGCTATGAATGGATTTGCACGAATTTTTGATATAAAAGCAAGAAATTGTATGTCTAAACAATAAAAGTACTGGTTTGACAAATTAAGTTAAATTAGGAGAGAAATTGACAAAAAGCTATGCCATACCCCTATTCCTGACAGAGTCCAATATGGCCGCCAGCAGGGATTTGGGCCCCCCAAGTATATCAAAATTAGTGTCTGAGCTGGTTTCCACATACCTTTATATTTCCAAGTATTGTTCGGCGTGATAGAAAGTGCAAAAGGTTGTTATTTTTCAGCGTAGGACATAATACGTACTGAAATATGTCCCCCTATAGGCTTCCTTTGGGCCGTCAATTAAGTGAACCTTAAATTCACAAAAGTGCACAATTTTAACACCAATCAAAGTACTGGTAGATATGACTCAAATACTTAAATAAAAGAAAATTTAACCTTACACTTCAATTGCTACACTTGCCTCAAGACATACATTCATCGGCCCTATGGCAGCAATTTGCGTCACCTCTGTACCAAGCTATATGACACCATATGACATAAAAACACATTCCCGGCAAACAAATTTTGTGTCCCAAACACTCATATCAGAATACTTTTACAATTGCTTAGTTGTGTTCTTCCCAAAAAAGATAATGATTTCACAAATAGAATCTCTCCCGAAATTAAACCCCGGTTTCAGGGGCTAGGCCTATTTTCATCGACTTTTACGGAAATTTGAATCATAAATTTCTCTGTAGAAAACCGCTATGAATGGATTTGCACGAATTTTTGATATAAAAGCAAGAATTGTATGTCTAAACAATAAAAGTACTGGTTTGACAAATTAAGTTAAATTAGGAGAGAAATTGACAAAAAGCTATGCCATACCCCTATTCCTGACAGAGTCCAATATGGCCGCCAGCAGGGATTTGGGCCCCCAAGTATATCAAAATTAGTGTCTGAGCTGGTTTCCACATACCTTTATTTCCAAGTATTGTTCGGCGTGATAGAAAGTGCAAAAGGTTGTTATTTTCAGCGTAGGACATAATACGTACTGAAATATGTCCCCCTATAGGGCTTCCTTTGGGCCGTCAATTAAGTGAACCTTAAATTCACAAAAGTGCACAATTTTAACACCAATCAAAGTACTGGTAGATATGACTCAAATACTTAAATAAAAGAAAATTTAACCTTACACTTCAATTGCTACACTTGCCTCAAGACATACATTCATCGGCCCTATGGCAGCAATTTGCGTCACCTCTGTACCAAGCTATATGACACCATATGACATAAAAACACATTCCCGGCAAACAAATTTTGTGTCCCAAACACTCATATCAGAATACTTTTACAATTGCTTAGTTGTGTTTCTTCCCAAAAAAGATAATGATTTCACAAATAGAATCTCTCCCCGAATTTAAACCCCGGTTTCAGGGGCTAGGCCTATTTTCATCGACTTTTTACGGAAATTTTGAATCATAAATTTCTCTGTAGAAAACCGCTATGAATGGATTTGCACGAATTTTTGATATAAAAGCAAGAAATTGTATGTCTAAACAATAAAAGTACTGGTTTGACAAATTAAGTTAAATTAGGAGAGAAATGACAAAAAGCTATGCCATACCCCTATTCCTGACAGAGTCCAATATGGCCGCCAGCAGGGATTTGGGCCCCCCAAGTATATCAAAATTAGTGTCTGAGCTGGTTTCCACATACCTTTATATTTCCAAGTATTGTTCGGCGTGATAGAAAGTGCAAAAGGTTGTTATTTTTCAGCGTAGGACATAATACGTACTGAAATATGTCCCCCTATAGGGCTTCCTTTGGGCCGTCAATTAAGTGAACCTTAAATTCACAAAAGTGCACAATTTTAACACCAATCAAAGTACTGGTAGATATGACTCAAATACTTAAATAAAAGAAAATTTAACCTTACACTTCAATTGCTACACTTGCCTCAAGACATACATTCATCGGCCCTATGGCAGCAATTTGCGTCACCTCTGTACCAAGCTATATGACACCATATGACATAAAAACACATTCCCGGCAAACAAATTTGTGTCCCAAACACTCATATCAGAATACTTTTACAATTGCTTAGTTGTGTTCTTCCCCAAAAAGATAATGATTTCACAAATAGAATCTCTCCCCGAATTTAAACCCGGTTTCAGGGGCTAGGCCTATTTTCATCGACTTTTTACGGAAATTTTGAATCATAAATTTCTCTGTAGAAAACCGCTATGAATGGATTTGCACGAATTTTTGATATAAAAGCAAGAAATTGTATGTCTAAACAATAAAAGTACTGGTTTGACAAATTAAGTTAAATTAGGAGAGAAATTGACAAAAAGCTATGCCATACCCCTATTCCTGACAGAGTCCAATATGGCCGCCAGCAGGGATTTGGGCCCCCCAAGTATATCAAATTAGTGTCTGAGCTGGTTTCCACATACCTTATATTTCCAAGTATTGTTCGGCGTGATAGAAAGTGCAAAAGGTTGTTATTTTTCAGCGTAGGACATATACGTACTGAAATATGTCCCCTATAGGGCTTCCTTTGGGCCGTCAATTAAGTGAACCTTAAATTCACAAAAGTGCACAATTTTAACACCAATCAAAGTACTGGTAGATATGACTCAAATACTTAAATAAAAGAAAATTTAACCTTACACTTCAATTGCTACACTTGCCTCAAGACATACATTCATCGGCCCTATGGCAGCACAATTTGCGTCACCTCTGTACCAAGCTATATGACACCATATGACATAAAAACACATTCCCGGCAAACAAATTTTGTGTCCCAAACACTCATATCAGAATACTTTTACAATTGCTTAGTTGTGTTCTTCCCCAAAAAGATAATGATTTCACAAATAGAATCTCTCCCCGAATTTAAACCCCGGTTTCAAGGGCTAGGCCTATTTTTATCGACTTTTTACGGAAATTTTGAATCATAAATTTCTCTGTAGAAAACCGCTATGAATGGATTTGCACGAATTTTTGATATAAAAGCAAGAAATTGTATGTCTAAACAATAAAAGTACTGGTTTGACAAATTAAGTTAAATTAGGAGAGAAATTGACAAAAAGCTATGCCATACCCCTATTCCTGACAGAGTCCAATATGGCCGCCAGCAGGGATTTGGGCCCCCAAGTATATCAAAATTAGTGTCTGAGCTGGTTTCCACATACCTTTATATTTCCAAGTATTGTTCGGAGTGATAGAAAGTGCAAAAGGTTGTTATTTTTCAGCATAGGACATCATACGTACTGAAATATGTCCCCCTATAGGGCTTCCTTTGGGCCATCAATTAGGCACAAGACCACTAATTCATTTCCCATAGGCCACCACAGTAGCGTTGAGCTCGATTTTCCTATTTTAAAACATTCAGCGGCACGAATCCTCTTAACAGGTGTTAGGTCAATGTCAGCTTGACTACTGATTAATTTTTCGTGTGGGCAAGTCCACGGAAATTTTGAGATAGCGATGAAAATAGCGCCCTCAGTGGTATTTTTGACAAATTTCAGGCTTATTGTTATGATTTCTATTAGCCCTAGAACTCCTCATATTACCACCAAATGCTTCAGCCATTATTCGCAACAGTCTGCATTTTGATTCAGGCAGAAAAATATCTTTACAAAAATTCTTGACGTTAAAGTTCAAACTAAACAAGCATCCATGCAGATATCAAAACTTCAAGGTCTGCACTATTTTTCTTCCGAACTATCTTCGTGGGTAACGAACCCGGAAGTGAATTAGTGATCTTGTGCCAATATAGTGAACCTTAAATTCACAAAAGTGCACAATTTTAACACCAATCAAAGTACTGGTGGATATGACTCAAATACTAAAATAAAAGAAAATTTAACCTTACACTTCAATTGCTACACTTGCCTCAAGACATACATTCATCGGCCCTATGGCAGCAATTTGCGTCACCTCTGTACCAAGCTATATGACACCATATGACATAAAAACACATTCCCGGCAAACAAATTTGTGTCCCAAACACTCATATCAGAATACTTTTACAATTGCTTAGTTGTGTTCTTCCCCAAAAAGATAATGATTTCACAAATAGAATCTCTCCCCGAATTTAAACCCCGGTTTCAAGGGCTAGGCCTATTTTTATCGACTTTTTACGGAAATTTTGAATAATAAATTTCTCTCTAGAAAACCGCTATGAATGGATTTGCACGAATTTTTGATATAAAAGCAAGAAATTGTATGTCTAAACAATAAAAGTACTGGTTTGACAAATTAAGTTAAATTAGGAGAGAAATTGACAAAAAGCTATGCCATACCCCTATTCCTGACAGAGTCCAATATGGCCGCCAGCAGGGATTTGGGCCCCCCAAGTATATCAAAATTAGTGTCTGAGCTGGTTTCCACATACCTTTATTTTCACATACCTTTATATTCCAAGTATTGTTCGGCGTGATAGAAAGTGCAAAAGGTTGTTATTTTTCAGCGTAGGACATCATACGTACTGAAATATGTCCCCTATAGGGCTTCCTTTGGGCCGTCAATTAAGTGAACCTTAAATTCACAAAAGTGCACAATTTTAACACCAATCAAAGTACTGGTGGATATGACTCAAATACTAAAATAAAAGAAAATTTAACCTTACACTTCAATTGCTACACTTGCCTCAAGACATACATTCATCGGCCCTATGGCAGCAATTTGCGTCACCTCTGTACCAAGCTATATGACACCATATGACATAAAAACACATTCCCGGCAAACAAATTTTGTGTCCCAAACACTCATATCAGAATACTTTTACAATTGCTTAGTTGTGTTCTTCCCCAAAAAGATAATGATTTCACAAATAGAATCTCTCCCCGAATTTAAACCCCGGTTTCAGGGGCTAGGCCTATTTTCATCGACTTTTTACGGAAATTTTGAATCATAAATTTCTCTGTAGAAAACCGCTATGAATGGATTTGCACGAATTTTTGATATAAAAGCAAGAAATTGTATGTCTAAACAATAAAGTACTGGTTTGACAAATTAAGTTAAATTAGGAGAGAAATTGACAAAAGCTATGCCATACCCCTATTCCTGACAGAGTCCAATATGGCCGCCAGCAGGGATTTGGGCCCCCCAAGTATATCAAAATTAGTGTCTGAGCTGGTTTCCACATACCTTTATATTTCCAAGTATTGTTCGGGTGATAGAAAGTGCAAAAGGTTGTTATTTTCAGCGTAGGACATCATACGTACTGAAATATGTCCCCCTATAGGGCTTCCTTTGGGCCGTCAATTATAGTGAACCTTAAATTCACAAAAGTGCACAATTTTAACACCAATCAAAGTACTGGTAGATATGACTCAAATACTTAAAATAAAAGAAAATTTAACCTTACACTTCAATTGCTACACTTGCCTCAAGACATACATTCATCGGCCCTATGGCAGGCAATTTGCGTCACCTCTGTACCAAGCTATATGACACCATATGACATAAAAACACATTCCCGGCAAACAAATTTTGTGTCCCAAACACTCATATCAGAATACTTTTACAATTGCTTAGTTGTGTTCTTCCCCAAAAAGATAATGATTTCACAAATAGAATCTCTCCCCGAATTTAAACCCCGGTTTCAAGGGCTAGGCCTATTTGATCGACTTTTTACGGAAATTTTGAATAATAAATTTCTCTCTAGAAAACCGCTATGAATGGATTTGCACGAATTTTTGATATAAAAGCAAGAAATTGTATGTCTAAACAATAAAAGTACTGGTTTGACAAATTAAGTTAAATTAGGAGAGAAATTGACAAAAAGCTATGCCATACCCCTATTCCTGACAGAGTCCAATATGGCCGCCAGCAGGGATTTGGGCCCCCCAAGTATATCAAAATTAGTGTCTGAGCTGGTTTCCACATACCTTTATATTTCCAAGTATTGTTCGGAGTGATAGAGAGTGCAAAAGGTTGTTATTTTTCAGCATAGGACATCATACGTACTGAAATATGTCCCCTATAGGGCTTCCTTTGGGCCGTCAATTAGGCACAAGACCACTAATTCATTTCCCATAGGCCACCACAGTAGCGTTGAGCTCGATTTTCCTATTTTAAAACATTCAGCGGCACGAATCCTCTTAACAGGTGTTAGGTCAATGTCAGCTTGACTACTGATTAATTTTTCGTGTGGGCAAGTCCACGGAAATTTTGAGATAGCGATGAAAATAGCGCCCTCAGTGGTGTTTTTGACAAATTTCAGGCTTATTGTTATGATTTCTATTAGCCCTAGAACTCCTCATATTACCACCAAATGCTTCAGCCATTATTCGCAACAGTCTGCATTTTGATTCAGGCAGAAAAATATCTTTACAAAAATTCTTGACGTTAAAGTTCAAACTAAACAAGCATCCATGCAGATATCAAAACTTCAAGGTCTGCACTATTTTTCTTCCGAACTATCTTCGTGGGTAACGAACCCGGAAGTGAATTAGTGATCTTGTGCCAATATAGTGAACCTTAAATTCACAAAAGTGCACAATTTTAACACCAATCAAAAGTACTGGTGGATATGACTCAAATACTAAAATAAAGAAAATTTAACCTTACACTTCAATTGCTACACTTGCCTCAAGACATACATTCATCGGCCCTATGGCAGCAATTTGCGTCACCTCTGTACCAAGCTATATGACACCATATGACATAAAAACACATTCCCGGCAAACAAATTTTGTGTCCCAAACACTCATATCAGAATACTTTTACAATTGCTTAGTTGTGTTCTTCCCCAAAAAGATAATGATTTCACAAATAGAATCTCTCCCCGAATTTAAACCCCGGTTTCAGGGGCTAGGCCTATTTCATCGACTTTTTACGGAAATTTTGAATCATAAATTTCTCTGTAGAAAACCGCTATGAATGGATTTGCACGAATTTTTGATATAAAAGCAAGAAATTGTATGTCTAAACAATAAAAGTACTGGTTTGACAAATTAAGTTAAATTAGGAGAGAAATTGACAAAAAGCTATGCCATACCCCTATTCCTGACAGAGTCCAATATGGCCGCCAGCAGGGATTTGGGCCCCCCAAGTATATCAAAATTAGTGTCTGAGCTGGTTTCCACATACCTTTATATTTCCAAGTATTGTTCGGCGTGATAGAAAGTGCAAAAGGTTGTTATTTTTCAGCGTAGGACATAATACGTACTGAAATATGTCCCCCTATAGGGCTTCCTTTGGGCCGTCAATTAAGTGAACCTTAAATTCACAAAAGTGCACAATTTTAACACCAATCAAAGTACTGGTAGATATGACTCAAATACTTAAATAAAAGAAAATTTAACCTTACACTTCAATTGCTACACTTGCCTCAAGACATACATTCATCGGCCCTATGGCAGCAATTTGCGTCACCTCTGTACCAAGCTATATGACACCATATGACATAAAAACACATTCCCGGCAAACAAATTTTGTGTCCCAAACACTCATATCAGAATACTTTTACAATTGCTTAGTTGTGTTCTTCCCAAAAAGATAATGATTTCACAAATAGAATCTCTCCCCGAATTTAAACCCCGGTTTCAAGGGCTAGGCCTATTTTTATCGACTTTTTACGGAAATTTTGAATCATAAATTTCTCTGTAGAAAACCGCTATGAATGGATTTGCACGAATTTTTGATATAAAAGCAAGAAATTGTATGTCTAAACAATAAAAGTACTGGTTTGACAAATTAAGTTAAATTAGGAGAGAAATTGACAAAAAGCTATGCCATACCCCTATTCCTGACAGAGTCCAATATGGCCGCCAGCAGGGATTTGGGCCCCCAAGTATATCAAAATTAGTGTCTGAGCTGGTTTCCACATACCCTTTATATTTCCAAGTATTGTTCGGCGTGATAGAAAGTGCAAAAGGTTGTTATTTTTCAGCGTAGGACATAATACGTACTGAAATATGTCCCCCTATAGGGCTTCCTTGGGCCGTCAATTAAGTGAACCTTAAATTCACAAAAGTGCACAATTTTAACACCAATCAAAGTACTGGTAGATATGACTCAAATACTTAAATAAAAGAAAATTAACCTTACACTTCAATTGCTACACTTGCCTCAAGACATACATTCATCGGCCCTATGGCAGCAATTTGCGTCACCTCTGTACCAAGCTATATGACACCATATGACATAAAAACACATTCCCGGCAAACAAATTTGTGTCCCAAACACTCATATCAGAATACTTTTACAATTGCTTAGTTGTGTTCTTCCCAAAAAAAGATAATGATTTCACAAATAGAATCTCTCCCCGAATTTAAACCCCGGTTTCAGGGGCTAGGCCTATTTTGATCGACTTTTTACGGAAATTTTGAATCATAAATTTCTCTGTAGAAAACCGCTATGAATGGATTTGCACGAATTTTTGATATAAAAGCAAGAAATTGTATGTCTAAACAATAAAAGTACTGGTTTGACAAATTAAGTTAAATTAGGAGAGAAATTGACAAAAAGCTATGCCATACCCCTATTCCTGACAGAGTCCAATATGGCCGCCAGCAGGGATTTGGGCCCCCAAGTATATCAAAATTAGTGTCTGAGCTGGTTTCCACATACCTTTATATTTCCAAGTATTGTTCGGAGTGATAGAAAGTGCAAAAGGTTGTTATTTCAGCGTAGGACATCATACGTACTGAAATATGTCCCCCTATAGGGCTTCCTTTGGGCCGTCAATTAGGCACAAGACCACTAATTCATTTCCCATAGGCCACCACAGTAGCGTTGAGCTCGATTTTCCTATTTTAAAACATTCAGCGGCACGAATCCTCTTAACAGGTGTTAGGTCAATGTCAGCTTGACTACTGATTAATTTTTCGCGTGGGCAAGTCCACGGAAATTTTGAGATAGCGATGAAAATAGCGCCCTCAGTGGTGTTTTGACAAATTTCAGGCTTATTGTTATGATTTCTATTAGCCTAGAACTCCTCATATTACCACCAAATGCTTCAGCCATTATTCGCAACAGTCTGCATTTTGATTCAGGCAGAAAAATATCTTTACAAAAATCTTGACGTTAAAGTTCAAACTAAACAAGCATCCATGCAGATATCAAAACTTCAAGGTCTGCACTATTTTTCTTCCGAACTATCTTCGTGGGTAACGAACCCGGAAGTGAATTAGTGATCTTGTGCCAATATAGTGAACCTTAAATTCACAAAAGTGCACAATTTTAACACCAATCAAAGTACTGGTGGATATGACTCAAATACTAAAATAAAAGAAAATTTAACCTTACACTTCAATTGCTACACTTGCCTCAAGACATACATTCATCGGCCCTATGGCAGCAATTTGCGTCACCTCTGTACCAAGCTATATGACACCATATGACATAAAAACACATTCCCGGCAAACAAATTTTGTGTCCCAAACACTCATATCAGAATACTTTTACAATGCTTAGTTGTGTTCTTCCCAAAAAAGATAATGATTTCACAAATAGAATCTCTCCCCGAATTTAAACCCCGGTTTCAGGGGCTAGGCCTATTTTCATCGACTTTTTACGGAAATTTTGAATCATAAATTTCTCTGTAGAAAACCGCTATGAATGGATTTGCACGAATTTTTGATATAAAAGCAAGAAATTGTATGTCTAAACAATAAAAGTACTGGTTTGACAAATTAAGTTAAATTAGGAGAGAAATTGACAAAAAGCTATGCCCCCCAAGTATATCAAAATTAGTGTCTGAGCTGGTTTCCACATACCTTTATATTCCAAGTATTGTTCGGAGTGATAGAAAGTGCAAAAGGTTGTTATTTTTCAGCGTAGGACATCATACGTACTGAATATGTCCCCCTATAGGGCTTCCTTTGGGCCGTCAATTAGGCACAAGACCACTAATTCATTTCCCATAGGCCACCACAGTAGCGTTGAGCTCGATTTTCCTATTTTAAAACATTCAGCGGCACGAATCCTCTTAACAGGTGTTAGGTCAATGTCAGCTTGACTACTGATTAATTTTTCGTGTGGGCAAGTCCACGGAAATTTTGAGATAGCGATGAAAATAGCGCCCTCAGTGGTGTTTTTGACAAATTTCAGGCTTATTGTTATGATTTCTATTAGCCCTAGAACTCCTCATATTACCACCAAATGCTTCAGCCATTATTCGCAACAGTCTGCATTTTGATTCAGGCAGAAAAATATCTTTACAAAAATTCTTGACGTTAAAGTTCAAACTAAACAAGCATCCATGCAGATATCAAAACTTCAAGGTCTGCACTATTTTTCTTCCGAACTATCTTCGTGGGTAACGAACCCGGAAGTGAATTAGTGATCTTGTGCCAATATAGTGAACCTTAAATTCACAAAAGTGCACAATTTTAACACCAATCAAAGTACTGGTGGATATGACTCAAATACTAAAATAAAAGAAAATTTAACCTTACACTTCAATTGCTACACTTGCCTCAAGACATACATTCATCGGCCCTATGGCAGCAATTTGCGTCACCTCTGTACCAAGCTATATGACACCATATGACATAAAAACACATTCCCGGCAAACAAATTTTGTGTCCCAAACACTCATATCAGAATACTTTTACAATTGCTTAGTTGTGTTCTTCCCCAAAAAGATAATGATTTCACAAATAGAATCTCTCCCCGAATTTAAACCCCGGTTTCAGGGGCTAGCCTATTTTCATCGACTTTTTACGGAAATTTTGAATCATAAATTTCTCTGTAGAAAACCGCTATGAATGGATTTGCACGAATTTTTGATATAAAAGCAAGAAATTGTATGTCTAAACAATAAAAGTACTGGTTTGACAAATTAAGTTAAATTAGGAGAGAAATTGACAAAAAGCTATGCCCCCCAAGTATATCAAAATTAGTGTCTGAGCTGGTTTCCACATACCTTTATATTTCCAAGTATTGTTCGGAGTGATAGAAAGTGCAAAAGGTTGTTATTTTTCAGCATAGGACATCATACGTACTGAAATATGTCCCCCTATAGGGCTTCCTTTGGGCCGTCAATTAGGCACAAGACCACTAATTCATTTCCCATAGGCCACCACAGTAGCGTTGAGCTCGATTTTCCTATTTAAAACATTCAGCGGCACGAATCCTCTTAACAGGTGTTAGGTCAATGTCAGCTTGACTACTGATTAATTTTTCGTGTGGGCAAGTCCACGGAAATTTTGAGATAGCGATGAAAATAGCGCCCTCAGTGGTATTTTTGACAAATTTCAGGCTTATTGTTATGATTTCTATTAGCCCTAGAACTCCTCATATTACCACCAAATGCTTCAGCCATTATTCGCAACAGTCTGCATTTTGATTCAGGCAGAAAAATATCTTTACAAAAATTCTTGACGTTAAAGTTCAACTAAACAAGCATCCATGCAGATATCAAAACTTCAAGGTCTGCACTATTTTTCTTCCGAACTATCTTCGTGGGTAACGAACCCGGAAGTGAATTAGTGATCTTGTGCCAATATAGTGAACCTTAAATTCACAAAAGTGCACAATTTTAACACCAATCAAAGTACTGGTGGATATGACTCAAATACTAAAATAAAAGAAAATTTAACCTTACACTTCAATTGCTACACTTGCCTCAAGACATACATTCATCGGCCCTATGGCAGCAATTTGCGTCACCTCTGTACCAAGCTATATGACACCATATGACATAAAAACACATTCCCGGCAAACAAATTTTGTGTCCCAAACACTCATATCAGAATACTTTTACAATTGCTTAGTTGTGTTCTTCCCAAAAAGATAATGATTTCACAAATAGAATCTCTCCCCGAATTTAAACCCGGTTTCAGGGGCTAGGCCTATTTTTATCGACTTTTTACGGAAATTTTGAATAATAAATTTCTCTCTAGAAAACCGCTATGAATGGATTTGCACGAATTTTTGATATAAAAGCAAGAAATTGTATGTCTAAACAATAAAAGTACTGGTTTGACAAATTAAGTTAAATTAGGAGAGAAATTGACAAAAAGCTATGCCATACCCCTATTCCTGACAGAGTCCAATATGGCCGCCAGCAGGGATTTGGGCCCCCCAAGTATATCAAAATTAGTGTCTGAGCTGGTTTCCACATACCTTTATATTTCCAAGTATTGTTCGGCGTGATAGAAAGTGCAAAAGGTTGTTATTTTTCAGCGTAGGACATAATACGTACTGAAATATGTCCCCCTATAGGGCTTCCTTTGGGCCGTCAATTAAGTGAACCTTAAATTCACAAAAGTGCACAATTTTAACACCAATCAAAGTACTGGTAGATATGACTCAAATACTTAAATAAAAGAAAATTTAACCTTACACTTCAATTGCTACACTTGCCTCAAGACATACATTCATCGGCCCTATGGCAGCAATTTGCGTCACCTCTGTACCAAGCTATATGACACCATATGACATAAAAACACATTCCCGGCAAACAAATTTTGTGTCCCAAACACTCATATCAGAATACTTTTACAATTGCTTAGTTGTGTTCTTCCCAAAAAAGATAATGATTTCACAAATAGAATCTCTCCCGAATTTAAACCCCGGTTTCAGGGGCTAGGCCTATTTTCATCGACTTTTTACGGAAATTTTGAATCATAAATTTCTCTGTAGAAAACCGCTATGAATGGATTTGCACGAATTTTTGATATAAAAGCAAGAAATTGTATGTCTAAACAATAAAAGTACTGGTTTGACAAATTAAGTTAAATTAGGAGAGAAATTGACAAAAAGCTATGCCATACCCCTATTCCTGACAGAGTCCAATATGGCCGCCAGCAGGGATTTGGGCCCCCAAGTATATCAAAATTAGTGTCTGAGCTGGTTTCCACATACCTTTATATTTCCAAGTATTGTTCGGCGTGATAGAAAGTGCAAAAGGTTGTTATTTTTCAGCGTAGGACATAATTACGTACTGAAATATGTCCCCCTATAGGGCTTCCTTTGGGCCGTCAATTAAGTGAACCTTAAATTCACAAAAGTGCACAATTTTAACACCAATCAAAGTACTGGTAGATATGACTCAAATACTTAAATAAAAGAAAATTTAACCTTACACTTCAATTGCTACACTTGCCTCAAGACATACATTCATCGGCCCTATGGCAGCAATTTGCGTCACCTCTGTACCAAGCTATATGACACCATATGACATAAAAACACATTCCTGGCAAACAAATTTTGTGTCCCAAACACTCATATCAGAATACTTTTACAATTGCTTAGTTGTGTTCTTCCCCAAAAAGATAATGATTTCACAAATAGAATCTCTCCCCGAATTTAAACCCCGGTTTCAAGGGCTAGGCCTATTTTTATCGACTTTTTACGGAAATTTTGAATAATAAATTTCTCTCTAGAAAACCGCTATGAATGGATTTGCACGAATTTTTGATATAAAAGCAAGAAATTGTATGTCTAAACAATAAAAGTACTGGTTTGACAAATTAAGTTAAATTAGGAGAGAAATTGACAAAAAGCTATGCCATACCCCTATTCCTGACAGAGTCCAATATGGCCGCCAGCAGGGATTTGGGCCCCCCAAGTATATCAAAATTAGTGTCTGAGCTGGTTTCCACATACCTTTATATTTCCAAGTATTGTTCGGAGTGATAGAGAGTGCAAAAGGTTGTTATTTTTCAGCATAGGACATCATACGTACTGAAATATGTCCCCCTATAGGGCTTCCTTTGGGCCATCAATTAGGCACAAGACCACTAATTCATTTCCCATAGGCCACCACAGTAGCGTTGAGCTCGATTTTCCTATTTTAAAACATTCAGCGGCACGAATCCTCTTAACAGGTTTAGGTCAATGTCAGCTTGACTACTGATTAATTTTTCGCGTGGGCAAGTCCACGGAAATTTTGAGATAGCGATGAAAATAGCGCCCTCAGTGGTATTTTTGACAAATTTCAGGCTTATTGTTATGATTTCTATTAGCCCTAGAACTCCTCATATTACCACCAAATGCTTCAGCCATTATTCGCAACAGTCTGCATTTTGATTCAGGCAGAAAAATATCTTTACAAAATTCTTGACGTTAAAGTTCAAACTAAACAAGCATCCATGCAGATATCAAAACTTCAAGGTCTGCACTATTTTTCTTCCGAACTATCTTCGTGGGTAACGAACCCGGAAGTGAATTAGTGATCTTGTGCCAATATAGTGAACCTTAAATTCACAAAAGTGCACAATTTTAACACCAATCAAAGTACTGGTGGATATGACTCAAATACTAAAATAAAAGAAAATTTAACCTTACACTTCAATTGCTACACTTGCCTCAAGACATACATTCATCGGCCCTATGGCAGCAATTTGCGTCACCTCTGTACCAAGCTATATGACACCATATGACATCAAAACACATTCCCGGCAAACAAATTTTGTGTCCCAAACACTCATATCAGAATACTTTTACAATTGCTTAGTTGTGTTCTTCCCAAAAAAGATAATGATTTCACAAATAGAATGTCTCCCCGAATTTAAACCCCGGTTTCAGGGGCTAGGCCTATTTCATCGACTTTTTACGGAAATTTTGAATCATAAATTTCTCTGTAGAAAACCGCTATGAATGGATTTGCACGAATTTTTGATATAAAAGCAAGAAATTGTATGTCTAAACAATAAAAGTACTGGTTTGACAAATTAAGTTAAATTAGGAGAGAAATTGACAAAAAGCTATGCCCCCCAAGTATATCAAAATTAGTGTCTGAGCTGGTTTCCACATACCTTATATTTCCAAGTATTGTTCGGAGTGATAGAAAGTGCAAAAGGTTGTTATTTTTCAGCGTAGGACATCATACGTACTGAAATATGTCCCCCTATAGGGCTTCCTTTGGGCCGTCAATTAGGCACAAGACCACTAATTCATTTCCCATAGGCCACCACAGTAGCGTTGAGCTCGATTTTCCTATTTTAAAACATTCAGCGGCACGAATCCTCTTAACAGGTGTTAGGTCAATGTCAGCTTGACTACTGATTAATTTTTCGCGTGGGCAAGTCCACGGAAATTTGAGATAGCGATGAAAATAGCGCCCTCAGTGGTGTTTTTGACAAATTTCAGGCTTATTGTTATGATTTCTATTAGCCCTAGAACTCCTCATATTACCACCAAATGCTTCAGCCATTATTCGCAACAGTCTGCATTTTGATTCAGGCAGAAAAATATCTTTACAAAAATTCTTGACGTTAAAGTTCAAACTAAACAAGCATCCATGCAGATATCAAAACTTCAAGGTCTGCACTATTTTTCTTCCGAACTATCTTCGTGGGTAACGAACCCGGAAGTGAATTAGTGATCTTGTGCCAATATAGTGAACCTTAAATTCACAAAAGTGCACAATTTTAACACCAATCAAAGTACTGGTGGATATGACTCAAATACTAAAATAAAAGAAAATTTAACCTTACACTTCAATGCTACACTTGCCTCAAGACATACATTCATCGGCCCTATGGCAGCAATTTGCGTCACCTCTGTACCAAGCTATATGACACCATATGACATAAAAAACACATTTCGGCAAACAAATTTTGTGTCCCAAACACTCATATCAGAATACTTTTACAATTGCTTAGTTGTGTTCTTCCCAAAAAGATAATGATTTCACAAATAGAATCTCTCCCCGAATTTAAACCCCGGTTCAGGGCTAGGCCTATTTTCATCGACTTTTTACGGAAATTTTGAATCATAAATTTCTCTGTAGAAAACCGCTATGAATGGATTGCACGAATTTTTGATATAAAAGCAAGAAATTGTATGTCTAAACAATAAAAGTACTGGTTTGACAAATTAAGTTAAATTAGGAGAGAAATTGACAAAAAGCTATGCCCCCCAAGTATATCAAAATTAGTGTCTGAGCTGGTTTCCACATACCTTTATATTTCCAAGTATTGTTCGGAGTGATAGAAAGTGCAAAAGGTTGTTATTTTTCAGCGTAGGACATCATACGTACTGAAATATGTCCCCCTATAGGGCTTCCTTTGGGCCGTCAATTAGGCACAAGACCACTAATTCATTTCCCATAGGCCACCACAGTAGCGTTGAGCTCGATTTTCCTATTTTAAAACATTCAGCGGCACGAATCCTCTTAACAGGTGTTAGGTCAATGTCAGCTTGACTACTGATTAATTTTTCGTGTGGGCAAGTCCACGGAAATTTTGAGATAGCGATGAAAATAGCGCCCTCAGTGGTGTTTTTGACAAATTTCAGGCTTATTGTTATGATTTCTATTAGCCCTAGAACTCCTCATATTACCACCAAATGCTTCAGCCATTATTCGCAACAGTCTGCATTTTGATTCAGGCAGAAAAATATCTTTACAAAAATTCTTGACGTTAAAGTTCAAACTAAACAAGCATCCATGCAGATATCAAAACTTCAAGGTCTGCACTATTTTTCTTCCGAACTATCTTCGTGGGTAACGAACCCGGAAGTGAATTAGTGATCTTGTGCCAATATAGTGAACCTTAAATTCACAAAAGTGCACAATTTTAACACCAATCAAAGTACTGGTGGATATGACTCAAATACTAAATAAAAGAAAATTTAACCTTACACTTCAATTGCTACACTTGCCTCAAGACATACATTCATCGGCCCTATGGCAGCAATTTGCGTCACCTCTGTACCAAGCTATATGACACCATATGACATAAAAACACATTCCCGGCAAACAAATTTTGTGTCCCAAACACTCATATCAGAATACTTTTACAATTGCTTAGTTGTGTTCTTCCCCAAAAAGATAATGATTTCACAAATAGAATCTCTCCCCGAATTTAAACCCCGGTTTCAGGGGCTAGGCCTATTTTGATCGACTTTTTACGGAAATTTTGAATCATAAATTTCTCTGTAGAAAACCGCTATGAATGGATTTGCACGAATTTTTGATATAAAAGCAAGAAATTGTATGTCTAAACAATAAAAGTACTGGTTTGACAAATTAAGTTAAATTAGGAGAGAAATTGACAAAAAGCTATGCCCCCCAAGTATATCAAAATTAGTGTCTGAGCTGGTTTCCACATACCTTTATATTTCCAAGTATTGTTCGGAGTGATAGAAAGTGCAAAAGGTTGTTATTTTTCAGCGTAGGACATCATACGTACTGAAATATGTCCCCCTATAGGGCTTCCTTTGGGCCGTCAATTAGGCACAAGACCACTAATTCATTTCCCATAGGCCACCACAGTAGCGTTGAGCTCGATTTTCCTATTTTAAAACATTCAGCGGCACGAATCCTCTTAACAGGTGTTAGGTCAATGTCAGCTTGACTACTGATTAATTTTTCGTGTGGGCAAGTCCACGGAAATTTTGAGATAGCGATGAAAATAGCGCCCTCAGTGGTGTTTTTGACAAATTTCAGGCTTATTGTTATGATTTCTATTAGCCCTAGAACTCCTCATATTACCACCAAATGCTTCAGCCATTATTCGCAACAGTCTGCATTTTGATTCAGGCAGAAAAATATCTTTACAAAAATTCTTGACGTTAAAGTTCAAACTAAACAAGCATCCATGCAGATATCAAAACTTCAAGGTCTGCACTATTTTTCTTCCGAACTATCTTCGTGGGTAACGAACCCGGAAGTGAATTAGTGATCTTGTGCCAATATAGTGAACCTTAAATTCACAAAAGTGCACAATTTTAACACCAATCAAAGTACTGGTGGATATGACTCAAATACTAAAATAAAAGAAAATTTAACCTTACACTTCAATTGCTACACTTGCCTCAAGACATACATTCATCGGCCCTATGGCAGCAATTTGCGTCACCTCTGTACCAAGCTATATGACACCATATGACATAAAAACACATTCCCGGCAAACAAATTTTGTGTCCCAAACACTCATATCAGAATACTTTTACAATTGCTTAGTTGTGTTCTTCCCCAAAAAGATAATGATTTCACAAATAGAATCTCTCCCCGAATTTAAACCCCGGTTTCAGGGGCTAGGCCTATTTTCATCGACTTTTTACGGAAATTTTGAATCATAAATTTCTCTGTAGAAAACCGCTATGAATGGATTTGCACGAATTTTTGATATAAAAGCAAGAAATTGTATGTCTAAACAATAAAAGTACTGGTTTGACAAATTAAGTTAAATTAGGAGAGAAATTGACAAAAAGCTATGCCCCCCAAGTATATCAAAATTAGTGTCTGAGCTGGTTTCCACATACCTTTATATTTCCAAGTATTGTTCGGAGTGATAGAAAGTGCAAAAGGTTGTTATTTTCAGCGTAGGACATCATACGTACTGAAATATGTCCCCCTATAGGGCTTCCTTTGGGCCGTCAATTAGGCACAAGACCACTAATTCATTTCCCATAGGCCACCACAGTAGCGTTGAGCTCGATTTTCCTATTTTAAAACATTCAGCGGCACGAATCCTCTTAACAGGTGTTAGGTCAATGTCAGCTTGACTACTGATTAATTTTTCGTGTGGGCAAGTCCACGGAAATTTTGAGATAGCGATGAAAATAGCGCCCTCAGTGGTGTTTTTGACAAATTTCAGGCTTATTGTTATGATTTCTATTAGCCCTAGAACTCCTCATATTACCACCAAATGCTTCAGCCATTATTCGCAACAGTCTGCATTTTGATTCAGGCAGAAAAATATCTTTACAAAAATTCTTGACGTTAAAGTTCAAACTAAACAAGCATCCATGCAGATATCAAAACTTCAAGGTCTGCACTATTTTTCTTCCGAACTATCTTCGTGGGTAACGAACCCGGAAGTGAATTAGTGATCTTGTGCCAATATAGTGAACCTTAAATTCACAAAAGTGCACAATTTTAACACCAATCAAAGTACTGGTGGATATGACTCAAATACTAAAATAAAAGAAAATTAACCTTACACTTCAATTGCTACACTTGCCTCAAGACATACATTCATCGGCCCTATGGCAGCAATTTGCGTCACCTCTGTACCAAGCTATATGACACCATATGACATAAAAACACATTTCCGGCAAACAAATTTGTGTCCCAAACACTCATATCAGAATACTTTTACAATTGCTTAGTTGTGTTCTTCCCAAAAAAGATAGTGATTTCACAAATAGAATGTCTCCCCGAATTTAAACCCCGGTTTCAGGGGCTAGGCCTATTTTCATCGACTTTTTACGGAAATTTTGAATCATAAATTTCTCTGTAGAAAACCGCTATGAATGGATTTGCACGAATTTTTGATATAAAAGCAAGAAATTGTATGTCTAAACAATAAAAGTACTGGTTTGACAAATAAGTTAAATTAGGAGAGAAATTGACAAAAAGCTATGCCATACCCCTATTCCTGACAGAGTCCAATATGGCCGCCAGCAGGGATTTGGGCCCCCAAGTATATCAAAATTAGTGTCTGAGCTGGTTTCCACATACCTTTATATTTCCAAGTATTGTTCGGAGTGATAGAAAGTGCAAAAGGTTGTATTTTTCAGCGTAGGACATCATACGTACTGAAATATGTCCCCCTATAGGGCTTCCTTTGGGCCGTCAATTAAGTGAACCTTAAATTCACAAAAGTGCACAATTTTAACACCAATCAAAGTACTGGTGGATATGACTCAAATACTAAAATAAAAGAAAATTTAACCTTACACTTCAATTGCTACACTTGCCTCAAGACATACATTCATCGGCCCTATGGCAGCAATTTGCGTCACCTCTGTACCAAGCTATATGACACCATATGACATAAAAACACATTCCCGGCAAACAAATTTTGTGTCCCAAACACTCATATCAGAATACTTTTACAATTGCTTAGTTGTGTTCTTCCCAAAAAAGATAATGATTTCACAAATAGAATCTCTCCCGAATTTAAACCCCGGTTTCAGGGGCTAGGCCTATTTTCATCGACTTTTTACGGAAATTTTGAATCATAAATTTCTCTGTAGAAAACCGCTATGAATGGATTTGCACGAATTTTTGATATAAAAGCAAGAAATTGTATGTCTAAACAATAAAAGTACTGTGGTTTGACAAATTAAGTTAAATTAGGAGAGAAATTGACAAAAAGCTATGCCATACCCCTATTCCTGACAGAGTCCAATATGGCCGCCAGCAGGGATTTGGGCCCCCAAGTATATCAAAATTAGTGTCTGAGCTGGTTTCCACATACCTTATATTTCCAAGTATTGTTCGGAGTGATAGAAAGTGCAAAAGGTTGTTATTTTTCAGCGTAGGACATCATACGTACTGAAATATGTCCCCCTATAGGGCTTCCTTTTGGCCGTCAATTAGGCACAAGACCACTAATTCATTTCCCATAGGCCACCACAGTAGCGTTGAGCTCGATTTTCCTATTTTAAAACATTCAGCGGCACGAATCCTCTTAACAGGTGTTAGGTCAATGTCAGCTTGACTACTGATTAATTTTTCGTGTGGGCAAGTCCACGGAAATTTTGAGATAGCGATGAAAATAGCGCCCTCAGTGGTGTTTTTGACAAATTTCAGGCTTATTGTTATGATTTCTATTAGCCCTAGAACTCCTCATATTACCACCAAATGCTTCAGCCATTATTCGCAACAGTCTGCATTTTGATTCAGGCAGAAAAATATCTTTACAAAAATTCTTGACGTTAAAGTTCAAACTAAACAAGCATCCATGCAGATATCAAAACTTCAAGGTCTGCACTATTTTTCTTCCGAACTATCTTCGTGGGTAACGAACCCGGAAGTGAATTAGTGATCTTGTGCCAATATAGTGAACCTTAAATTCACAAAAGTGCACAATTTTAACACCAATCAAAGTACTGGTGGATATGACTCAAATACTAAAATAAAAGAAAATTTAACCTTACACTTCAATTGCTACACTTGCCTCAAGACATACATTCATCGGCCCTATGGCAGCAATTTGCGTCACCACTGTACCAAGCTATATGACACCATATGACATAAAAAACACATTTCCGGCAAACAAATTATGTGTCCCAAACACTCATATCAGAATACTTTTACAATTGCTTAGTTGTGTTCTTCCCAAAAAAGATAGTGATTTCACAAATAGAATGTCTCCCCGAATTTAACCCCGGTTTCAGGGCTAGGCCTATTTTTATCGACTTTTTACGGAAATTTTGAATAATAAATTTCTCTCTAGAAAACCGCTATGAATGGATTTGCACGAATTTTTGATATAAAAGCAAGAAATTGTATGTCTAAACAATAAAAGTACTGGTTTGACAAATTAAGTTAAATTAGGAGAGAAATTGACAAAAAGCTATGCCATACCCCTATTCCTGACAGAGTCCAATATGGCCGCCAGCAGGGATTTGGGCCCCCCAAGTATATCAAAATTAGTGTCTGAGCTGGTTTCCACATACCTTTATATTTCCAAGTATTGTTCGGAGTGATAGAGAGTGCAAAAGGTTGTTATTTTTCAGCATAGGACATCATACGTACTGAAATATGTCCCCCTATAGGGCTTCCTTTGGGCCATCAATTAAGTGAACCTTAAATTCACAAAAGTGCACAATTTTAACACCAATCAAAGTACTGGTGGATATGACTCAAATACTAAAATAAAAGAAAATTTAACCTTACACTTCAATTGCTACACTTGCCTCAAGACATACATTCATCGGCCCTATGGCAGCAATTTGCGTCACCTCTGTACCAAGCTATATGACACCATATGACATAAAAACACATTCCTGGCAAACAAATTTTGTGTCCCAAACACTCATATCAGAATACTTTTACAATTGCTTAGTTGTGTTCTTCCCCAAAAAGATAATGATTTCACAAATAGAATCTCTCCCGAATTTAAACCCCGGTTTCAGGGCTAGGCCTATTTTCATCGACTTTTTACGGAAATTTTGAATAATAAATTTCTCTCTAGAAAACCGCTATGAATGGATTTGCACGAATTTTTGATATAAAAGCAAGAAATTGTATGTCTAAACAATAAAAGTACTGGTTTGACAAATTAAGTTAAATTAGGAGAGAAATTGACAAAAAGCTATGCCATACCCCTATTCCTGACAGAGTCCAATATGGCCGCCAGCAGGGATTTGGGCCCCCCAAGTATATCAAAATTAGTGTCTGAGCTGGTTTCCACATACCTTTATATTTCCAAGTATTGTTCGGAGTGATAGAAAGTGCAAAGGTTGTTATTTTTCAGCGTAGGACATCATACGTACTGAAATATGTCCCCCTATAGGGCTTCCTTTGGCCGTCAATTAGGCACAAGACCACTAATTCATTTCCATAGGCCACCACAGTAGCGTTGAGCTCGATTTTCCTATTTTAAAACATTCAGCGGCACGAATCCTCTTAACAGGTGTTAGGTCAATGTCAGCTTGACTACTGATTAATTTTTCGCGTGGGCAAGTCCACGGAAATTTTGAGATAGCGATGAAAATAGCGCCCTCAGTGGTGTTTTTGACAAATTTAAGGCTTATGTTATGATTTCTATTAGCCCTAGAACTCCTCATATTACCACCAAATGCTTCAGCCATTATTCGCAACAGTCTGCATTTTGATTCAGGCAGAAAAATATCTTTACAAAAATTCTTGACGTTAAAGTTCAAACTAAACAAGCATCCATGCAGATATCAAAACTTCAAGGTCTGCACTATTTTTCTTCCGAACTATCTTCGTGGGTAACGAACCCGGAAGTGAATTAGTGATCTTGTGCCAATATAGTGAACCTTAAATTCACAAAAGTGCACAATTTTAACACCAATCAAAGTACTGGTGGATATGACTCAAATACTAAAATAAAAGAAAATTTAACCTTACACTTCAATTGCTACACTTGCCTCAAGACATACATTCATCGGCCCTATGGCAGCAATTTGCGTCACCACTGTACCAAGCTATATGACACCATATGACATAAAAAACACATTTCCGGCAAACAAATTTTGTGTCCCAAACACTCATATCAGAATACTTTTACAATTGCTTAGTTGTGTTCTTCCCAAAAAAGATAGTGATTTCAAATTTAGAATCTCTCCCCGAATTTAAACCCCGGTTTCAGGGGCTAGGCCTATTTTCATCGACTTTTTACGGAAATTTTGAATCATAAATTTCTCTGTAGAAACCGCTATGAATGGATTTGCACGAATTTTTGATATAAAAGCAAGAAATTGTATGTCTAAACAATAAAAGTACTGGTTTGACAAATTAAGTTAAATTAGGAGAGAAATTGACAAAAAGCTATGCCATACCCCTATTCCTGACAGAGTCCAATATGGCCGCCAGCAGGGATTTGGGCCCCCAAGTATATCAAAATTAGTGTCTGAGCTGGTTTCCACATACCTTTATATTTCCAAGTATTGTTCGGAGTGATAGAAAGTGCAAAAGGTTGTTATTTTTCAGCGTAGGACATCATACGTACTGAAATATGTCCCCCTATAGGGCTTCCTTTGGGCCGTCAATTGGGCACAAGACCACTAATTCATTTCCATAGGCCACCACAGTAGCGTTGAGCTCGATTTTCCTATTTTAAAACATTCAGCGGCACGAATCCTCTTAACAGGTGTTAGGTCAATGTCAGCTTGACTACTGATTAATTTTTCGTGTGGGCAAGTCCACGGAAATTTTGAGATAGCGATGAAAATAGCGCCCTCAGTGGTGTTTTTGACAAATTTCAGGCTTATTGTTATGATTTCTATTAGCCCTAGAACTCCTCATATTACCACCAAATGCTTCAGCCATTATTCGCAACAGTCTGCATTTTGATTCAGGCAGAAAAATATCTTTACAAAAATTCTTGACGTTAAAGTTCAAACTAAACAAGCATCCATGCAGATATCAAAACTTCAAGGTCTGCACTATTTTTCTTCCGAACTATCTTCGTGGTAACGAACCCGGAAGTGAATTAGTGATCTTGTGCCAATATAGTGAACCTTAAATTCACAAAAGTGCACAATTTTAACACCAATCAAAGTACTGGTGGATATGACTCAAATACTAAAATAAAAAGAAAATTTAACCTTACACTTCAATTGCTACACTTGCCTCAAGACATACATTCATCGGCCCTATGGCAGCAATTTGCGTCACCTCTGTACCAAGCTATATGACACCATATGACATAAAAACACATTCCGGCAAACAAATTTTGTGTCCCAAACACTCATATCAGAATACTTTTACAATTGCTTAGTTGTGTTCTTCCCCAAAAAGATAATGATTTCACAAATAGAATCTCTCCCCGAATTTAAACCCCGGTTTCAAGGGCTAGGCCTATTTTCATCGACTTTTTACGGAAATTTTGAATAATAAATTTCTCTCTAGAAAACCGCTATGAATGGATTTGCACGAATTTTTGATATAAAAGCAAGAAATTGTATGTCTAAACAATAAAAGTACTGGTTTGACAAATTAAGTTAAATTAGGAGAGAAATTGACAAAAAGCTATGCCATACCCCTATTCCTGACAGAGTCCAATATGGCCGCCAGCAGGGATTTGGGCCCCCCAAGTATATCAAAATTAGTGTCTGAGCTGGTTTCCACATACCTTTATATTTCCAAGTATTGTTCGGAGTGATAGAAAGTGCAAAAGGTTGTTATTTTTCAGCATAGGACATCATACGTACTGAAATATGTCCCCCTATAGGGCTTCCTTTGGCCGTCAATTAAGTGAACTTTAAATTGACAAAGTGCACAATTTTAACACCAATCAAAGTACTGGTGGATATGACTCAAATACTGAAATAAAAGAAAATTAAACCTTACACTTCAATTGCTACACCTGCCTCAAGACATACATTCATCGGCCCTATGGCAGCAATTTGCGTCACCTCTGTACCAAGCCATATGACACCATATGACATCAAAACACATTCCTGGCAAACAAATTTTGTGTCCAAAACACTCATATCAGAATACTTTTACAATTGCTTAGTTGTGTTCTTCCCAAAAAAGATAATGATTTCACAAATAGAATCTCTCCCCGAATTTAAACCCCGGTTTCAGGGGCTAGGCCTATTTTCATCGACTTTTTACGGAAATTTTGAATCATAAATTTCTCTCTAGAAAACCGCTATGAATGGATTTGCACGAATTTTTGATATAAAAGCAAGAAATTGTATGTCTAAACAATAAAAGTACTGGTTTGACAAATTAAGTTAAATTAGGAGAGAAATTGACAAAAAGCTATGCCATACCCCTATTCCTGACAGAGTCCAATATGGCCGCCAGCAGGGATTTGGGCCCCCCAAGTATATCAAAATTAGTGTCTGAGCTGGTTTCCACATACCTTTATATTTCCAAGTATTGTTCGGAGTGATAGAAAGTGCAAAAGGTTGTTATTTTTCAGCATAGGACATCATACGTACTGAAATATGTCCCCCTATAGGGCTTCCTTTGGGCCGTCAATATAGTGAACCTTAAATTCACAAAAGTGCACAATTTTAACACCAATCAAAGTACTGGTGGATATGACTCAAATACTAAAATAAAAGAAAATTTAACCTTACACTTCAATTGCTACACTTGCCTCAAGACATACATTCATCGGCCCTATGGCAGCAATTTGCGTCACCTCTGTACCAAGCTATATGACACCATATGACATAAAAACACATTCCTGGCAAACAAATTTTGTGTCCCAAACACTCATATCAGAATACTTTTACAATTGCTTAGTTGTGTTCTTCCCCAAAAAGATAATGATTTCACAAATAGAATCTCTCCCCGAATTTAAACCCCGGTTTCAAGGGCTAGGCCTATTTTTATCGACTTTTTACGGAAATTTTGAATAATAAATTTCTCTCTAGAAAACCGCTATGAATGGATTTGCACGAATTTTTGATATAAAAGCAAGAAATTGTATGTCTAAACAATAAAAGTACTGGTTTGACAAATTAAGTTAAATTAGGAGAGAAATTGACAAAAAGCTATGCCATACCCCTATTCCTGACAGAGTCCAATATGGCCGCCAGCAGGGATTTGGGCCCCCCAAGTATATCAAAATTAGTGTCTGAGCTGGTTTCCACATACCTTTATATTTCCAAGTATTGTTCGGAGTGATAGAGAGTGCAAAAGGTTGTTATTTTTCAGCATAGGACATCATACGTACTGAAATATGTCCCCCTATAGGGCTTCCTTTTGGCCGTCAATTAGGCACAAGACCACTAATTCATTTCCCATAGGCCACCACAGTAGCGTTGAGCTCGATTTTCCTATTTTAAAACATTCAGCGGCACGAATCCTCTTAACAGGTGTTAGGTCAATGTCAGCTTGACTACTGATTAATTTTCGCGTGGGCAAGTCCACGGAAATTTTGAGATAGCGATGAAAATAGCGCCCTCAGTGGTGTTTTTGACAAATTTCAGGCTTATTGTTATGATTTCTATTAGCCCTAGAACTCCTCATATTACCACCAAATGCTTCAGCCATTATTCGCAACAGTCTGCATTTTGATTCAGGCAGAAAAATATCTTTACAAAAATTCTTGACGTTAAAGTTCAAACTAAACAAGCATCCATGCAGATATCAAAACTTCAAGGTCTGCACTATTTTCTTCCGAACTATCTTCGTGGGTAACGAACCCGGAAGTGAATTAGTGATCTTGTGCCAATATAGTGAACCTTAAATTGACAAAAGTGCACAATTTTAACACCAATCAAAGTACTGGTGGATATGACTCAAATACTAAAATAAAAGAAAATTTAACCTTACACTTCAATTGCTACACTTGCCTCAAGACATACATTCATCGGCCCTATGGCAGCAATTTGCGTCACCACTGTACCAAGCTATATGACACCATATGACATAAAAACACATTTCCGGCAAACAAATTTTGTGTCCCAAACACTCATATCAGAATACTTTTACAATTGCTTAGTTGTGTTCTTCCCCAAAAAGATAATGATTTCACAAATAGAATCTCTCCCCGAATTTAAACCCCGGTTTCAAGGGCTAGGCCTATTTTTATCGACTTTTTACGGAAATTTTGAATCATAAATTTCTCTCTAGAAAACCGCTATGAATGGATTTGCACGAATTTTTGATATAAAAGCAAGAAATTGTATGTCTAAACAATAAAAGTACTGGTTTGACAAATTAAGTTAAATTAGGAGAGAAATTGACAAAAAGCTATGCCATACCCCTATTCCTGACAGAGTCCAATATGGCCGCCAGCAGGGATTTGGGCCCCCCAAGTATATCAAAATTAGTGTCTGAGCTGGTTTCCACATACCTTTATATTTCCAAGTATTGTTCGGAGTGATAGAGAGTGCAAAAGGTTGTTATTTTTCAGCATAGGACATCATACGTACTGAAATATGTCCCCTATAGGGCTTCCTTTGGGCCGTCAATTAAGTGAACCTTAAATTCACAAAAGTGCACAATTTTAACACCAATCAAAGTACTGGTGGATATGACTCAAATACTAAAATAAAAGAAAATTTAACCTTACACTTCAATTGCTACACTTGCCTCAAGACATACATTCATCGGCCCTATGGCAGCAATTTGCGTCACCTCTGTACCAAGCTATATGACACCATATGACATAAAAACACATTCCGGCAAACAAATTTTGTGTCCCAAACACTCATATCAGAATACTTTTACAATTGCTTAGTTGTGTTCTTCCCAAAAAGATAATGATTTCACAAATAGAATCTCTCCCCGAATTTAAACCCGGTTTCAAGGGCTAGGCCTATTTTTATCGACTTTTTACGGAAATTTTGAATAATAAATTTCTCTCTAGAAAACCGCTATGAATGGATTTGCACGAATTTTTGATATAAAAGCAAGAAATTGTATGTCTAAACAATAAAAGTACTGGTTTGACAAATTAAGTTAAATTAGGAGAGAAATTGACAAAAAGCTATGCCATACCCCTATTCCTGACAGAGTCCAATATGGCCGCCAGCAGGGATTTGGGCCCCCCAAGTATATCAAAATTAGTGTCTGAGCTGGTTTCCACATACCTTTATATTTCCAAGTATTGTTCGGAGTGATAGAGAGTGCAAAAGGTTGTTATTTTTCAGCATAGGACATCATACGTACTGAAATATGTCCCCCTATAGGGCTTCCTTTGGGCCATCAATTATAGTGAACCTTAAATTCACAAAAGTGCACAATTTTAACACCAATCAAAGTACTGGTGGATAATGACTCAAATATTAAAATAAAAGAAAATTTAACCTTACACTTCAATTGCTACACTTGCCTCAAGACATACATTCATCGGCCCTATGGCAGCAATTTGCGTCACCTCTGTACCAAGCTATATGACACCATATGACATAAAAACACATTCCCGGCAAACAAATTTTGTGTCCCAAACACTCATATCAGAATACTTTTACAATTGCTTAGTTGTGTTCTTCCCCAAAAAGATAATGATTTCACAAATAGAATCTCTCCCCGAATTTAAACCCCGGTTTCAAGGGCTAGGCCTATTTTTATCGACTTTTTTACGGAAATTTTGAATCATAAATTTCTCTCTAGAAAACCGCTATGAATGGATTTGCACGAATTTTTGATATAAAAGCAAGAAATTGTATGTCTAAACAATAAAAGTACTGGTTTGACAAATTAAGTTAAATTAGGAGAGAAATTGACAAAAAGCTATGCCATACCCCTATTCCTGACAGAGTCCAATATGGCCGCCAGCAGGGATTTGGGCCCCCCAAGTATATCAAAATTAGTGTCTGAGCTGGTTTCCACATACCTTTATATTTCCAAGTATTGTTCGGAGTGATAGAGAGTGCAAAAGGTTGTTATTTTTCAGCATAGGACATCATACGTACTGAAATATGTCCCCCTATAGGGCTTCCTTTTGGCCGTCAATTAGGCACAAGACCACTAATTAATTTCCCATAGGCCACCACAGTAGCGTTGAGCTCAATTTTCCTATTTTAAAACATTCAGCGGCACGAATCCTCTTAACAGGTGTTAGGTCAATGTCAGCTTGACTACTGATTAATTTTTCGTGTGGGCAAGTCCACGGAAATTTTGAGATAGCGATGAAAATAGCGCCCTCAGTGGTGTTGTTGACAAATTTCAGGCTTATTGTTATGATTTCTATTAGCCCTAGAACTCCTCATATTACCACCAAATGCTTCAGCCATTATTCGCAACAGTCTGCATTTTGATTCAGGCAGAAAAATATCTTTACAAAAATTCTTGACGTTAAAGTTCAAACTAAACAAGCATCCATGCAGATATCAAAACTTCAAGGTCTGCACTATTTTTCTTCCGAACTATCTTCGTGGGTAACGAACCCGGAAGTGAATTAGTGATCTTGTGCCAATATAGTGAACCTTAAATTCACAAAAGTGCACAATTTTAACACCAATCAAAGTACTGGTGGATATGACTCAAATACTAAAATAAAAGAAAATTTAACCTTACACTTCAATTGCTACACTTGCCTCAAGACATACATTCATCGGCCCTATGGCAGCAATTTGCGTCACCTCTGTACCAAGCTATATGACACCATATGACATAAAAACACATTCCCGGCAAACAAATTTTGTGTCCCAAACACTCATATCAGAATACTTTTACAATTGCTTAGTTGTGTTCTTCCCCAAAAAGATAATGATTTCACAAATAGAATCTCTCCCCGAATTTAAACCCCGGTTTCAAGGGCTAGGCCTATTTTTATCGACTTTTTACGGAAATTTTGAATCATAAATTTCTCTGTAGAAAACCGCTATGAATGGATTTGCACGAATTTTTGATATAAAAGCAAGAAATTGTATGTCTAAACAATAAAAGTACTGGTTTGACAAATTAAGTTAAATTAGGAGAGAAATTGACAAAAAGCTATGCCATACCCCTATTCCTGACAGAGTCCAATATGGCCGCCAGCAGGGATTTGGGCCCCCCAAGTATATCAAAATAGTGTCTGAGCTGGTTTCCACATACCTTTATATTTCCAAGTATTGTTCGGAGTGATAGAAAGTGCAAAAGGTTGTTATTTTTCAGCGTAGGACATCATACGTACTGAAATATGTCCCCCTATAGGGCTTCCTTTGGGCCGTCAATTAAGTGAACCTTAAATTCACAAAAGTGCACAATTTAACACCAATCAAAGTACTGGTGGATATGACTCAAATACTAAAATAAAAGAAAATTTAACCTTACACTTCAATTGCTACACTTGCCTCAAGACATACATTCATCGGCCCTATGGCAGCAATTTGCGTCACCTCTGTACCAAGCTATATGACACCATATGACATAAAAACACATTCCCGCAAACAAATTTTGTGTCCCAAACACTCATATCAGAATACTTTTACAATTGCTTAGTTGTGTTCTTCCCAAAAAGATAATGATTTCACAAATAGAATCTCTCCCCGAATTTAAACCCCGGTTTCAGGGGCTAGGCCTATTTTATCGACTTTTTACGGAAATTTTGAATCATAAATTTCTCTGTAGAAAACCGCTATGAATGGATTTGCACGAATTTTGATATAAAAGCAAGAAATTGTATGTCTAAACAATAAAAGTACTGGTTTGACAAATTAAGTTAAATTAGGAGAGAAATTGACAAAAAGCTATGCCATACCCCTATTCCTGACAGAGTCCAATATGGCCGCCAGCAGGGATTTGGGCCCCCAAGTATATCAAAATTAGTGTCTGAGCTGGTTTCCACATACCTTTATATTTCCAAGTATTGTTCGGAGTGATAGAGAGTGCAAAAGGTTGTTATTTTTCAGCATAGGACATCATACGTACTGAAATATGTCCCCCTATAGGGCTTCCTTTGGGCCATCAATTATAGTGAACCTTAAATTCACAAAAGTGCACAATTTTAACACCAATCAAAGTACTGGTGGATATGACTCAAATACTAAAATAAAAGAAAATTTAACCTTACACTTCAATTGCTACACTTGCCTCAAGACATACATTCATCGGCCCTATGGCAGCAATTTGCGTCACCTCTGTACCAAGCTATATGACACCATATGACATAAAAACACATTCCTGGCAAACAAATTTTGTGTCCCAAACACTCATATCAGAATACTTTTACAATTGCTTAGTTGTGTTCTTCCCCAAAAAGATAATGATTTCACAAATAGAATCTCTCCCCGAATTTAAACCCCGGTTTCAAGGGCTAGGCCTATTTTTATCGACTTTTTACGGAAATTTTGAATCATAAATTTCTCTGTAGAAAACCGCTATGAATGGATTTGCACGAATTTTTGATATAAAAGCAAGAAATTGTATGTCTAAACAATAAAAGTACTGGTTTGACAAATTAAGTTAAATTAGGAGAGAAATTGACAAAAAGCTATGCCATACCCCTATTCCTGACAGAGTCCAATATGGCCGCCAGCAGGGATTTGGGCCCCCCAAGTATATCAAAATTAGTGTCTGAGCTGGTTTCCACATACCTTTATATTTCCAAGTATTGTTCGGAGTGATAGAGAGTGCAAAAGGTTGTTATTTTTCAGCATAGGACATCATACGTACTGAAATATGTCCCCCTATAGGGCTTCCTTTGGCCGTCAATTAGGCACAAGACCACTAATTCATTTCCCATAGGCCACCACAGTAGCGTTGAGCTCAATTTCCTATTTTAAAACATTCAGCGGCACGAATCCTCTTAACAGGTGTTAGGTCAATGTCAGCTTGACTACTGATTAATTTTCGCGTGGGCAAGTCCACGGAAATTTTGAGATAGCGATGAAAATAGCGCCCTCAGTGGTGTTTTGACAAATTTCAGGCTTATTGTTATGATTTCTATTAGCCCTAGAACTCCTCATATTACCACCAAATGCTTCAGCCATTATTCGCAACAGTCTGCATTTTGATTCAGGCAGAAAAATATCTTTACAAAAATTCTTGACGTTAAAGTTCAAACTAAACAAGCATCCATGCAGATATCAAAACTTCAAGGTCTGCACTATTTTTCTTCCGAACTATCTTCGTGGTAACGAACCCGGAAGTGAATTAGTGATCTTGTGCCAATATAGTGAACCTTAAATTCACAAAAGTGCACAATTTTAACACAATTTTAACACCAATCAAAGTACTGGTGGATATGACTCAAATACTAAAATAAAAGAAAATTTAACCTTACACTTCAATTGCTACACTTGCCTCAAGACATACATTCATCGGCCCTATGGCAGCAATTTGCGTCACCTCTGTACCAAGCTATATGACACCATATGACATAAAAACACATTCCCGGCAAACAAATTTTGTGTCCCAAACACTCATATCAGAATACTTTTACAATTGCTTAGTTGTGTTCTTCCCCAAAAAGATAATGATTTCACAAATAGAATCTCTCCCCGAATTTAAACCCCGGTTTCAAGGGCTAGGCCTATTTTTATCGACTTTTTACGGAAATTTTGAATCATAAATTTCTCTGTAGAAAACCGCTATGAATGGATTTGCACGAATTTTTGATATAAAAGCAAGAAATTGTATGTCTAAACAATAAAAGTACTGGTTTGACAAATTAAGTTAAATTAGGAGAGAAATTGACAAAAAGCTATGCCATACCCCTATTCCTGACAGAGTCCAATATGGCCGCCAGCAGGGATTTGGGCCCCCCCAAGTATATCAAAATTAGTGTTGTCTGAGCTGGTTTCCACATACCTTTATATTTCCAAGTATTGTTCGGAGTGATAGAAAGTGCAAAAGGTTGTTATTTTTCAGCGTAGGACATCATACGTACTGAAATATGTCCCCTATAGGGCTTCCTTTGGGCCGTCAATTAAGTGAACCTTAAATTCACAAAAGTGCACAATTTTAACACCAATCAAAGTACTGGTGGATATGACTCAAATACTAAAATAAAAGAAAATTTAACCTTACACTTCAATTGCTACACTTGCCTCAAGACATACATTCATCGGCCCTATGGCAGCAATTTGTTTGCGTCACCTCTGTACCAAGCTATATGACACCATATGACATAAAAACACATTCCTGGCAAACAAATTTTGTGTCCCAAACACTCATATCAGAATACTTTTACAATTGCTTAGTTGTGTTCTTCCCCAAAAAGATAATGATTTCACAAATAGAATCTCTCCCCGAATTTAAACCCCGGTTTCAAGGGCTAGGCCTATTTCATCGACTTTTTACGGAAATTTTGAATAATAAATTTCTCTCTAGAAAACCGCTATGAATGGATTTGCACGAATTTTTGATATAAAAGCAAGAAATTGTATGTCTAAACAATAAAAGTACTGGTTTGACAAATTAAGTTAAATTAGGAGAGAAATTGACAAAAAGCTATGCCATACCCCTATTCCTGACAGAGTCCAATATGGCCGCCAGCAGGGATTTGGGCCCCCCAAGTATATCAAAATTAGTGTCTGAGCTGGTTTCCACATACCTTTATATTTCCAAGTATTGTTCGGAGTGATAGAGAGTGCAAAAGGTTGTTATTTTTCAGCATAGGACATCATACGTACTGAAATATGTCCCCCTATAGGGCTTCCTTTGGGCCATCAATTATAGTGAACCTTAAATTCACAAAAGTGTGCACAATTTTAACACCAATCAAAGTACTGGTGGATATGACTCAAATACTAAAATAAAAGAAAATTTAACCTTACACTTCAATTGCTACACTTGCCTCAAGACATACATTCATCGGCCCTATGGCAGCAATTTGCGTCACCTCTGTACCAAGCTATATGACACCATATGACATAAAAACACATTCCCGGCAAACAAATTTTGTGTCCCAAACACTCATATCAGAATACTTTTACAATTGCTTAGTTGTGTTCTTCCCAAAAAGATAATGATTTCACAAATAGAATCTCTCCCCGAATTTAAACCCCGGTTTCAGGGGCTAGGCCTATTTTCATCGACTTTTTACGGAAATTTTGAATCATAAATTTCTCTGTAGAAAACCGCTATGAATGGATTTGCACGAATTTTTGATATAAAAGCAAGAAATTGTATGTCTAAACAATAAAAGTACTGGTTTGACAAATTAAGTTAAATTAGGAGAGAAATTGACAAAAACTATGCCATACCCCTATTCCTGACAGAGTCCAATATGGCCGCCAGCAGGGATTTGGGCCCCCAAGTATATCAAAATTAGTGTCTGAGCTGGTTTCCACATACCTTTATATTTCCAAGTATTGTTCGGATGATAGAAAGTGCAAAAGGTGTTATTTTTCAGCGTAGGACATCATACGTACTGAAATATGTCCCCTATAGGGCTTCCTTTGGGCCGTCAATTAGTGAACCTTAAATTGACAAAAGTGCACAATTTTAACACCAATCAAAGTACTGGTGGATATGACTCAAATACTAAAATAAAATAAAATTTAACCTTACACTTCAATTGCTACACTTGCCTCAAGACATACATTCATCGGCCCTATGGCAGCAATTTGCGTCACCTCTGTACCAAGCTATATGACACCATATGACATAAAAACACATTCCCGGCAAACAAATTTTGTGTCCCAAACACTCATATCAGAATACTTTTACAATTGCTTAGTTGTGTTCTTCCCAAAAAAGATAATGATTTCACAAATAGAATCTCTCCCCGAAATTAAACCCGGTTTCAGGGGCTAGGCCTATTTCATCGACTTTTTACGGAAATTTTGAATCATAAATTTCTCTGTAGAAAACCGCTATGAATGGATTTGCACGAATTGATATAAAAGCAAGAAATTGTATGTCTAAACAATAAAAGTACTGGTTTGACAAATTAAGTTAAATTAGGAGAGAAATTGACAAAAAGCTATGCCATACCCTATTCCTGACAGAGTCCAATATGGCCGCCAGCAGGGATTTGGGCCCCCCAAGTATATCAAAATTAGTGTCTGAGCTGGTTTCCACATACCTTTATATTTCCAAGTATTGTTCGGAGTGATAGAAAGTGAAAAAGGTTGTTATTTTCAGCAGTAGGACATCATACGTACTGAAATATGTCCCCCTATAGGGCTTCCTTTGGGCCGTCAATATAAGTGAACCTTAAATTGACAAAAGTGCACAATTTTAACACCAATCAAAGTACTGGTGGATATGACTCAAATACTAAAATAAAAGAAAATTTAACCTTACACTTCAATTGCTACACTTGCCTCAAGACATACATTCATCGGCCCTATGGCAGCAATTTGCGTCACCTCTGTCCCAAGCCATATGACACCATATGACATAAAAACACATTCCTGGCAAACAAATTTTGTGTCCCAAACACTCATATCAGAATACTTTTACAATTGCTTAGTTGTGTTCTCCCAAAAAAGATAATGATTTCACAAATAGAATCTCTCCCCGAATTTAAACCCCGGTTTCAGGGGCTAGGCCTTTTTTCATCGACTTTTTACGGAAATTTTGAATATAAATTTTCTGTAGAAAACCGCTATGGATGGATTTGCACGAATTTTTGATATAAAAGCAAGAAATTGTATGTCTAAA